>NC_143586.1:148138651-149469139 GCF_048544385.1 Mastigoproctus giganteus | reverse complement strand
ACGGATCCATGATTCCTTTTGACTCTGACGGCGAATGTAGCGTGCTTTGGCTCGTGTGCGCTTGAAGGCTATTAGATTAGCAGTGGTAGGATATCGACGGAATATCCCCCACGCTTTGTTTTGGGCCTTTTTTGCTGCTGTGCATTGTGAATTCCACCAAGGTTTGGGAAATGGTGGAAACCGGTCAGATGTTTTTGGAACAGCTTTCGCAGCTGCTTGGACAATAATTTCTGTGATGTACTTAACTGCATCATTGATAGGCTCCTGACTGACTGTACTGAGGTCAAAATTTGCCTGATGTTGGAAGGCATTCCAGTCAGCCTGATCAAACTTCCACCGTGGTAACCTAAAAGGAAGACATGGTCTCTCCCACTGTGTAACAAGGTTATCACAGGGAAGTGATCACTTCCGTATAGATTCTCCTCCACTTCCCAAGTGAGTGAAGGGAGTAGAGAAGGGGAGCAGATAGAGAGATCAATGGCAGAAAACGTACGGGTAGGCATGTGGAAGAAGGTGTTTGTTCCAGTATTTACAAGGGAAAGGGCATTGTCATTGAGCATACGCTCTATGACCCGTCCCCTTCCATTGATGATAGCACTACCCCACAGGGTGTTATGTCCATTAAAATCCCCAAGAAATAAGAAAGGGGGCGGCAACTGCGTTACAAGATCATCAAGGGCTTCCTGGGAGATGTCAGTCCCAGGTGGCAAATAAATAGAGCAGACCGTTAATAGAAAACCCACTGTAAGGCGAATTGCAACAGCCTCTATGCTGGTTGTAATTAGCAAGGGCTGAACTGGGGTCTGATTACTCACAAGGATAGCCACTCCTCCATGAGCAGGACCATCCGCAATTCTATCCTTACGAAAGATTGTGATGTTATGCATGGTGGGATCATCGTTTGCTTTTAGATAAGTCTCCTGCAAGCAAAAGCAAACTGGCTCATGCTTTTGCAGGAGGGCCTTGATGTCATCAGTATTTCGCCGGAATCCACGACAATTCCATTGTAGGAATTTAGCCATTATTTTGGCTTGGTGGGTCCATCAGGCGGCTTCCGAACTGCTGAGGGCTTAATTTTATCAGTCTTGGCTTTATCTTTTTTGGGGAAGAATGGACGCTGTCCCGTGTCCATTTCTTCCTCCGCGAAGAGTTCCAAGACTGATTCATCCGGTACCTCCTTGTGCTCGACATCCATTGTTTCTGTTTTATCTGTTTTATCTGTTAGCTCTTTACCACTTGGTTTTGGTAGTGGTGGAGCACTCGGAGGTACGGATATAGGAGTGGCAGCTGACTGTGTTTTTTTGGTGGGCTTTTGTGAACTCAATAAATAGCGTGCAATCGGAGTGAATGACTCTTTTGGTGGTACAGTCATCTCTGTTTGTGTACCGATAGTGCACTTCGCAGAAACCTTCTGGGCATATGAAGGTTTCCCGCTATTTATTGGTTGCATGCGTCTTCTGGCCTCTGGGTAGGAGATATTCAGCTCTGTTTTTAGTTTTTGGATCTCTTTTTCATCCTTCCACCGCTGGCATGCTCTGGAGTAAGCAGGGTGCTCTCCTTGGCAATTTATACAGATCGGTTTAGAAGCTGAACATTCCTTGCTCTCGTGATCTTTTGAACCACATCGAGCACAGGCAGGGTTACCACGACAAGCCGTTTGTGAATGGCCGTATTTTTGGCATTTAAAGCACCTCAGTGGGTTTGGGATGTAAAGCCGCACTGGGCAGTTTAAATAGCCTGCCTTGATGGAACTTGGAGGCCGTGGGGTGTTAAATGTTATGATGAGAACTCGGGTAGGGACGAGATTCCCATCCTTCCGCATTGATATTCTCTTGACAGCCGTCACTCCTTGGTCTTTTAGTTCAGAGCAGATCTCTTCCTCAGAGACATGAAGAAGATCCCACTCTGAAATGACTCCTCGTGAAGAGTTCAAAGTTTTGTGGGGTGTTACACTGATTGGTATTCCCCCTATGGATGTCGCATTCAGGATTCTTTCTGCTTGCTTTGCACTGGAAGCTTCGATTAAAAGATCGCCAGAACGCAGCCGTTTTACAGATTTTGGTGATCCTGCCAGCCCTTCTAATCCTTTCTGGATAAAGAAGGGTGACATCTTCCCAATTGACTGCTCTCCGGTAGAATGGAGTATGAGGAAAAGCGGTGTAATAGGTGGTCGTTTATCCTCAGTTCTGGCTCTTTTGGCAGAATTGGTGTCATTCTCATCTGATCGGTTAGGTAGGGGCCTTGTTGGGGCCCCAGAAGAAGGATTTAAATTACTCATGAGAGTAAAGAAAAAATGTCTGATGCCTAAGTACCTCACCCACCACGGAGCCCTACGAGGGGGCGCCCACTCGTGAACTAGCAGGTACTGCGTACACGAATGGGACGCCGAGTTCGCTTAGAACACCATACCCACGTTACCAATAAATCTTTATCCCGTCCCAGGACCATAGGGAGGGAGACTTATTGGAACGCAGTTGACCCTAGCAGTATAAAACCACCCGCCGATTGATCCCAGTCGAGCCGGTCCGGGACCACCCGTCTCGTCGAAGCAGGGGCCAAAGTGGTGTATTGAAGCTGGGCCCCTCAACCACCAGGATCCCCCTTTCCGCTTCCACGGGTCGCGGCGCACGGCTGCACACGCCGGATTCCAACGATGTAACCCTGGAACCAAGGTATGGGCGTTAGATCCCAGTGATGCTAGTCTGGAAAACCAGCAGCGTCACTGGGAGGTCCCCTCACCACGTACAGGTGCCCACGTCGAGGGGTTTCTGATGGCAAGCAGTACGTACACTGCAGAGGATATGTCTAATAAGCAGAAATGTGTGTGTGTGGTATGGGTGTTTATTGGCGCATTAGCTGCTATGGCTATAGTGCGCCTATTCGTAGGAATATTAAAAAATAATCCAGTTTAAATTAGTTTCAGTTCTGAAGCCTATTTATAAAAGATGATACACTCCAATTTTTTTTAAAAAGCAGAAAAGCTCATTAACATTTGCGTCCTCTCCAATGATATGATGATGTCAATGGTTCTCGACGATTAGCCAGATTTTGAAGTATTGCAGCTCGATGTTGTTGATACTGTGGACAGTCAATCAGAATGTGTGTGACTGTTAGATATTCTAAGCAGTGTGAACACTGAGGAGGATCATCGCCCATTAGTAGACGGAGGTGAGTCAGATGGGTGTGTCCTATTCTCATTCGTGTGAGTACCACTTCTTCCCGCCGCACTGTGATTGCTGGAGTGCCAGAACTTTGGGTATTGTTTCAGCTGGAAAAGTTTGTTATTCGTTTGGTTATGCCATAATTCTGTCCACTGTGCATGGCATGCTGATAAGCAAAAATAGTTGAGAGAGAGAGAGATGTGTATGACTTCGGGTTCTGGCTAGGGTTACTTCTTTTATATTTTTATGGAGGCTAGAAGTCAATAATTGCGGTTCAAGTTTTGGCTGAAACAGCTTGTTGCGCGTTGCCTTTTTCAAGGAAGTTATATTTTCATACATATTCTGTATATATTGCATGTGTAATCAGGATGTGGGACTAGATCAGGCTATGCTGGAGGGATGTTTTGCAAACTCATTTCTTTGATTGTCGCTGTGGTTTGGGATACAAAAGAAGACAGCAGTTTGCTGATGTTCACCAAGGCGCATCAGCTCATGTCTTGAGAGCTCCAATAAAGGACTGGAGGTATTTTTCAAAGTTGAGCACTTTTTAAGTCAGTACATATGTTTTTGTTGATTGACAGGAGTGTAATGTTTTGCACGGCACGCTTAATGGCATGAAGCTCAGCAGCATAACTGCTGTATTCTGTCGGAAGTGAAATAGAAACAGTTGAATCGGAGAAGAAAGTGGGTGCAACTGCTCTATTTTTAGACTATAAACCATCAGTGTAGATCTTAGTAAAGTCGGAATAATTGTGTATGAGCAAGATGTAATTGGATGATAATATTTGCCACAGCACCTTTTCCGCATTACTCGAAGTGTGGTAACACTTTCTTGTGAGTAATCACAAGAGAGTGTGAAGGCACGCTGTTGTTGTTGTTGTTGTTGGAGTGGGATTTATTGGCTCAAGGGCTGCTATGACCATATTGCGCCTATACCGTTACTTTGGAGTGTTTGTCAATATAGGAAAGGAGACTATTCTAGAAGTGATTGTATGCCTTAATCATTTTTAGAAAAGTGAACAGTTCTGATAAAGTGGCATCATTTCCAAGTATATGGCTTAGTTGCAGAGGTTTTTGTGAGCTAATTAAGGATTTGAAACATGCGATTCTAGCTGAATGGTAATGTGTACACTCAATGATAATATGTTTTACAGTAAGTATGGAACTACAATGCGGGCAAAGTGGAGGATCTTCTCCTAGCAGTAGAAATAGGTGTGTAAGATGTGTATGGTCAATTCGTGCTCTTGCCAGCACGACCTCTTCCTGCCTGTTTGATCGGGAACTGGATCTCCACAGCTGAGGATTGTGTTTTATTTCAAGAAGTTTGTTACCTGTTTGATTATGCCACATTTCAGACCACATCTCAGTACATATCCACCGTATGACTGGTTTGTAATCAGAAAAAGGAACAGGGGTGGAATCGAAGCAAGTGGGGTGTTTTGCTGCTTCGTCTGCACGCTCATTTCCTGGAATTCCAACGTGGCTCGGTATCCAGCAAAACGTAACAGTCCGATTATTATTGTTGAATTGGCATAACTGTGACCTGATTTGTGAGAGGAATGGATGCAAATGTTGTGATTTATTCTGCAGGGCATTCACCGCACTTAAAGAGTCTGTATATATTATTACTTGGGTGTTTGGAACATCGTTAAGGAGTTTTAAAGCCATTTTGATTGCGTATAGTTCGGCCGTAAAAACACTGCATTCAAGTGGTAATTGGACAGAGATAGTGCATGTAGGACTCATTACTGCAGCTCCCACGGATACATCAGTTTTGGAGCCGTCCGTGTATATCTGAAGACTGTGAGCATTGGTCAATGCGTGATTCGCATGTAGTTGTCTAAGATTGTGGTTCGATAAGGAGTGTTTTCCCCACTGAAGAAAATAGTCGTCGCAATGAGGTATATACATTGCCCATGGTGCTTGTACTGCGTCCGTAGCTTGAAAGATATTTCCAAGATAGATGTTCCAATTTTGAGTTACCTCTTGTAGCCGAATACCAGCAGGTTTGTTTTCGTTGGGTTTATTTCTATATAAGTTTTCCCACTGCGGTTCAAAAAGATATGTCCAGATGGGATGAGACGGGTGACTACGTAATTTGACTGCATAACTAAGAAGCAATACTTTTCTCCTAAGATGTAGTGGAGGTTCATTGGCATCTATATACATACTTTGCACTGGGGATGTCTTAAAGGCCCCTAAGGCAATCCTGAGAGCACTATGCTGTCTTTCGTGCAGAATCATAAACTGGGGCTCCATAATCTAGACGAGATCTTATTAATGTTCGATACAGATGTAGAAGAGTGAAGCGATCGGCTCCCCATGTCATGGAAGATATAACTTTGAGGATATTAATCTTTTTCATGCACTGAGTTCTTATTTGTCGAATATGTGCCTGAAAGGTAAGTTTGGTGTCAAGTATAAGGCCCAAGAACCGGATACTTTTGCTAAGTGGTATTTTTTGGGTTCCTAATATTAACTCGGGATCTGGATGGAGCTGACGCTTTTTGCAAAAATGGATAGCAGTTGTTTTTGTTGCAGAGAGACGATAGCCATTGCGGGATGCCCATGACTATTTTATTTATCGAGAGCTGCAATTGTCGCTCAATGGAGCGCATGCTTTGTGAATGATAGGATATAGTAAGGTCATCTGCATATAAATAGGTGTCAACATTAGCCGGAATATTTTCTGTTGCATTATTTAGCCTAGCCGCAAAGAGCGTTGCACTTAGAACTGATCCTTGTGGGACCCCTTCTTCTTGGACAAATGTACGGGAGAGTGAATTGCAGTAACGCACTTGAAAGGTCCTGTTTTCTAGAAAACTCTGTATGATAAGGGGTAGCTGACCCCGGAGCCCTGTGGCATACAGATTTTTAAGTATGCCATACCGCCAGGTGGTATCAAAGGCTTTTTCGATATCCAAGCAAATCATGACTAGATGTTCTTTACGGATAAAAGCATTGCGTATGTTGGATTCTGCCTTGACCATAAGGTCTAGAGTTGACCGATTTTTCCGAAATCCGTACTGATTCTTATTCATCACCGAATGAGATTCTAGATACCATACTAAACGGGCGTGGATCACTCTGTGGGCTATCAGGATACCCTACATCTCTGAGGATATTATGAAACTGAATATTTCAGCATTCTGTTATGTTCTGTAATGTGATGTGATGTGATAACAGTGGGCCGAATTGCTCTAGGTTTGTTTCCATAATTATCCATAGTCCACCACGGATCATGTAGTTATGAAAAAATATGATGAGTGCAGTGACTCAATTTTAGCTGAGTAGTTCATCAGTAAAATCTTTTTTCTGATTCTTGGTCCAAGAAGTATTTAGCGCGGCATCTATTTGTAATTCTATTGGAAACCCAAAGAGTAAACATGCTTCTTATCAGCAAAATACGCGCTTCTCCCAGAGGTCTAAGACAAACTTTTTTTAAGGCAGGATAAATAACCACCTGGTATGGGATGAATCCCTCTCTTTTATTCACGAATTCAGCCAAATCAGAAATACAATTATCAAAGAGCTGAAATCATATTGAGACATCCTATATCGACGGAATCTAAGAATTTATTCAGCTTTCGGGTTTTCTTCGTTGTGCTCATTGGTATTCACTGCGCAGTTCCACTTATTTCCACCCTACCAAAAGAGACTCATACTATCTGATAAGTTACCAAAAAAACTTAGGGGTGAACGAAGCAATGGGTACAGCAAAGAAACCACATAAAATAAAAAGTGTAAACTTAATAGTGTGACAAATAAAGAATAATTTTCTAATACATAATAAATCCTAAATCCTCAATACATAATAAATATAAGAAAAGTGACTGCTAGCATTAATAATGGTTTTAGTGGATAAAATTTCTCCTGAGCTATACTCGCATTTCCACGATTGATTTCTTGCATTGGAATCCACCTAATCCAATAAGATTACAGAGTGGTCACTCCATCATCATCAACTCTAAAGTTCTTAGATGTAAGATTTTCTCAGTTTGTAGTGGTGTTTTATTGCGATCGATTACCCATGCTGGTCGTGCAGTGGATAGAGTTGTTGCTGTTTTTGTTCTTTGGGGATTTTCACCAAAGCTACTTTGGCTATAATGCGCCTTTTATTGTTTTGTCTGCATGTTCAAATTTATATTAAACATGATTCGTAAGGTTCACTAGTTTGAGAAAAGTAAATATATCATTAACGTTTGGCCCATCGGCCTCACATAAGTTGACTTCCCATGGCGAATGGGATAGGGCAGTGGGCGCAAACTACGGGGCGCGACAATTTTTAAATAAATTTATTTTTGGTGTACATAAAAGCTAAAAACCTGTTGTTAAAATTACTTTTTCAATACTGTAGGTGTAGAGAATTTACAACTCGAACTGTCTGAGATACGAATGAAACCATATTGTTATGGACAATATAGATTCATATTGTTAATACTAGCAGACACCAGCGCCTGAGAACCGGAATCAATTAACCCAAATATATCACAGAATGTATACCTACTCTGCTTAGGTATTGACCATATGAGACACTTGAAATAATTTGAAACATAACGAAGAAATTGTGCTGCAAATAGCAAGTCTGTTGCACGCATGCTTTATTCTGCTTCGTAATTTGGTGCTTTCATATCAACTTGTTCTCCCTGTTGCAGCAAGAATGATTTCAATTATGCATGGAGAAAAACACAGCAACGATTTAAAAACCATTCCTCTGTCCAGAGACCAGTCGCGTGGCGTATTACAATTATCACGGGCAACATAAAATTCAATTTATTAAATCGATTGAGAGAAAATCCAATTTTTGCAATACAGTTAGATGAATCCACAGATATTTCCAACCTTGCTCAACTTATTGTATACGTCAGATACTGTTATGAGGAAGATATTTTGGAGGATTTTCTATTTTGCAAAGATTTGGAAGGAGAACGACGGGCGAGAAGATTTTTAATGTTATAAATATTTTCTTTTGTAAGCTTAAAGTAACAAAAAAATATAAAAAAATAATATATACAATTAACATAGGATATTATTATTCCTGAATATAGTTTTGCTGTATTCAACAATCATTTAATTTAATTCGCCAACAATTTGAAAAAAAAAACACAAACGGATATTTAATCGTTTAAGAAGGTACGAAAGGGCGAGGAAACATTCGCAGCAAAGAAAGAGAACTTTGACCCAAAGTAGGTAAAGGCCGTTTTCCTCGAAAAAAGGATTACGGGAAAACAGGGAGCGGCATAGATATATAAGGAGAAGGGCGCGAATTTGAGGCGTCTTTTGTCTTTTTTTTCGTTGTGTAGAGGTGTAGGGTGGTAGGTAGTGAAGGAGTTGTGTGTAGGGTTGTGCATGTGGAAGTTTTGTGGAGAAATGGCATAAAATGTGAGGAAGGAATACCCGCTAGTTGGGAATTAAAGCCAAAGTTCGCTAAAGAAAAGGTTTTCGAGGAAAAAGAACAAGAAATAGGATCCTATAACGTCAGAGGCGAGCGGTGGCCCTTTAGATATCCAGGACAGATTAATTCGACTGATTAGTTGTTGTTAGTAATAGTAATGGCCACATGGTGCAAGAAAGCCTATGGCTTATGCTGCACCAACCAAAAAAAAACAAAACCCAAATTAAAATAATGATAAAAAAATAATGATAAATAAATAAATAATAATAATTAATAAAAGAAAAGAAAATTAAACCTATCATCCTATGCGCTTCCCTCACCCGAATGTACTACCCAGATGACCTTTGAATTTCCCCAAACTGTCAGCCTCTACCACCCATGTAGGCAACTTATTCCAGTAATTTATAACTCTCTGGCTAAAATAAAACTTCCTGCAGTCCAGTCTAAACATTTCCCCCCGTAACTTGAATTTATGTCCCCTAGTTCTAGCATCATTTATAATGTTGAAAATTTCGTCCTCATTCATTTTACAGATGCCTCTCAGAGCCTTAAACACCTCAGTCAAATCTCCTATAAGGTGTCTAGTTTCCAAACTCTGCAACCCACATATTCGAAGTCTTTCTTATTAAGGACGCCCTTTTACCGATCTCACCAGGCGAGTTGCCCGTCTTTGCACCCTTTCAAGAAGCTCGATGTCTTTCTTTAGGTGCGTTCTTTATATATTTGAACACAGTATTCCGAGTGGTCTAACAAAAGCTTTATATAATGGGATTTTCACGTCCCTATCTCTACTTGCAAAAGTTCGATAGATCACCGATAAGACACCATGGGCCTACCTTGCAACTTGTTTACAATGTTCAGAGAGAGAAAGTCCCTTTCCTCCAATGAATAAGGTTCTCCTATTTTGGCGGGAAAAGTCCATTCCGAGTATTGTTATCTAGTTGCCTTTTGACTTTTGCTGCATAGTTTAACAGAAGCATTTGTCTGCGTAGATGTAAAGAGGTTTCGGTTGTTTCAGCATATAAACTCTAGACTGGAGACGTACGGAAGGCCACTAGTGCAAGCCGAAGAGAATTGTTGTGTACGGGATGAAGCCAATATAAGGAACTTGGTTTAGCAGAGCTGTAGACCACAGAGCCGTAGTCTACACGTGACCGCATTAATGCATGATACAAATGCAATAGCGTGTGTATGTGTGTGTGTGGTATGGGTGTTTATTGGCGCATTAGCTGCTATGGCTATAGTGCGCCTATTCGTAGGAATATTAAAAAAAATAATCCAGTTTAAATGAGTTGCAGTTTTGTAGCCTATTTATAAAAGATGATACACTCCAATTTGTTTCAAAAAGCAGAAAAGTTTGTTAACATTTGCGTCCTCTCCAATGATGTGATGTAATGTCAATCTTTCTGAACGATTAGCCAGATTTTGAAGTATTGCAGCTCGATGTTGTTCATACTGCGGACAGTCAATCAGAATGTGTTTGACTGTTAGATGTTCTAAGCAGTATGGACACTGAGGAGGATCATCGCCCATTAGTAGATGGAGGTGAGTCAGATGGGTGTGTCCTATTCTCATTCGTGTGAGTACCACTTCTTCCCGCCGCACTGTCTGATTGCTGGAATGCCAAAACTTTGGGTTTTGTTTCAGCTGGAAAAGCTTGTTATTCGTTTGGTTATGCCATAATTCTGTCCACTGTGCATGGCATGCTGCTTGAATTAAGATATTATAATCGGGCGCTGGAATAGGGACAGAAGTTAGGTCTGAACTTGGACTTTTGGCGGATGTATCAGCCACTTCATTCCCTTTTATTCCTGAATGTGCTGGAATCCAGCAAAACTTCACTAGTTGTTGACGATCATAAATCTGCAATAACAAACTCCTGATTTTCATTACAATATGATGATTCTTTTGAGATGTATTCTGCATTGCTTGGATTGAGCTGAGAGAGTCAGTATAAACTATATATTTTGCAGATGGATGTAAATTCAAATTTTCTAGAGCTAACTGTATTGCATACAGTTCTGCTGAAAAGTTGCTATACTCAGGTGGAAGAGAAGCTGATATGATAGCAGAGGGAAACACTGCTGCTGCTCCAACAGTTGACAGAGATTTGGAACCATCCGTATATATCGGTAAGAAGTCGGCATAAGTTTGAATATGGCTAGCATGGAGTTGTTGCACAGTCACTGCCGGCAGGCAATTCTTTCCCCATTGAAGAAAATAGGTATCAGAGGTCAGTTGAGGAAAGGTGGTCCATGGTGGATGAGAGTAATTCTTTATCTGTTGCATATTGTGGAGAGGAACATTCCAGTTCTGCGATATTTCAAGGAGCCGTAGGCCAGCCGGTTGGATTTTACTTGGTTTATTTCTATAGAGATTAACTAGTGGTTGATTAAAAAGGTATGGCTGAATAGGATGCAAAGGGCAAGTCTGTATTTTGGCTGCATATTTAAGTAGTAACATTTTTCTACGAAGATGCAAAGGGGGCTCATTAGCTTCAATGTATAGACTCTGAGTTGGAGATGTCCTGTATGCACCAGTTGCAATCTGCAATGCATTATGTTGAATAGGATCCAGCCAGCGTAGCACACTCCTTCGGGCAGAATCATAAACTGGAGCACCATAGTCTAAACGGGATCTAATCAGTGCTCTATATAAGAGCAGCAATGTTGTACGATCTGCTCCCCAAGAGAGGGCAGATAAAGCTCTTAGCATGTTGATCTTTTAGAGACAGGCAGTACGTATTAATTTAACATGATCTAAGAAGTTGAGCTTACTGTCCAGGATTAGTCCCAAGAATTTCATATTGCTGGCAATCGGAATGGTGGAATTTGAAATCCGAAGTTCAGGATCTGCATGCAATTTGCGCTGACAGCAAAAGTGGATCGCAACTGTTTTCTCTGGGGAAAGACGATATCCATTGAGCTCAGCCCACTTTTGAACTTTATTGAGGGACATCTGTAATTGCCTTTCGACAGATCTCATGTTCTGAGAATGGCAAGAAATAGCGAGATCGTCAGCGTAAAGGTAAGCCTCTACAGTATTTGGGAGTACTGTTGTAATGGAATCAATTTTAAGGGCAAATAAGGTTGCACTCAAAACTGATCCTTGTGGTACTCCTTCTTCTTGCGAGAATGTAGCAGAAAGGGAATTTTGATATCTCACCTGGAAAGATCGGCTCTTGAGGAAGTTCCTAATAAATATGGGTAGGTTGCCTCGTAGACCAAGATTATATAGGTCACTGAGAATGCCATACCGCCAGGTAGTATCAAATGCCTTCTCTATATCAATGGAGACCATGACAAGGTGTTCGTTTTTCACAAAGGCATTGCGAATTTCAGATTCCGCCTTGATCATCAGATCTAGGGATGACCTGTTTTTACGAAAGCCATGTTGACAATTACTCAGTAGATGTTGAGTTTCAATGATCCAAGTGAGTCGACTATGGATCATTTTTTCAAGAATTTTACCAAGGCAACTTGACAGAGATATTGGTCTGTAACTATTAGAACTGGCGGGATCTTTTCCAGGTTTCAAAAACGCCAAAACTGTAGCGTGGTGCCAAGAGGTTGGTTGTTGTTCTGGAGGCTTAATGGCACATAAGCTGCTAAGGCTATAATGTGCCTATTCACTTATTATATTAAAACATAAGTTTTCCCTAGATCAAAAGAAAATCTGAAATCAGAAATAATTGAAAAGCCCAGTTTGCCGGAGAAAGTCAAAAAATTCAGAAATGTTTGCCTTATCACCAATGAGATTTTCAAGAGTTACTGGTTTATGAAGGTTAACCAATGATATCAAGGATGAAGTTCTGGCTTGTTTATAATAGGGGCAGTCAATAAGAATATGTTTTACAGACAAATTATTAGAACAATGTGTACATTGTGGTGGGTCATCTCCTGTGAGTAAATGAAGGTGGGTCAGATGGGTATGTCCTATTCTTGCCCTTGAAAGGACTACTTCTTCTTGTCTCGATGTACGGATACTGGAGCGCCAAATTTTTGGATCATGTTTAAACTGAAAGAGTTTATTATTAGTCTGAGAGTGCCAGAGTGCTGTCCACTGTGATAGGCAAGCAGCATGAACGGTTAGTACATAATCTGATGCTGGAACAGGGATATTGGTTAAATCAAATGTAGTTGGGTTTTTTGCAGCTTTATCAGCCAGTTCATTGCCTAAAATACCGGAATGGGCTGGAATCCAGCAAAAAGTGGCCAGTTGGTTGCGTTCTTTAATTTGCAGTAATAAGCTTCTGATTTCATCAAGAACAGGGTGAACTTTATCTGAGGAATTACATAATGACATGATTGAGCTGAGTGAATCAGTGTAAATAACTGATTTTAAGGAACTGTCAGAATAGAGATTTTCTAAAGCTAGTTTAATTGCATATAATTCAGCAGAAAATATACTAAATTCTGATGGAAGGGAAACTGATACAGTTGTATTCGGAAACACTGCAGCTGCTCCAACATTTGAATTAGATTTAGAGCCATCTGTATAAATTGGGGAGAAATCAGTATATCTTTGAGTGTGAACTGCATGAATTTGGTTGACATTTGATGCTTGCAAAGTATTCTTTCTCCATTGACAGAGGTAAGTGTCACAGGTTGGAAGAGGAGGAGGAGCCCATGGTGGCTGAGTATAAGTTGCCACTTGCTTTACGGAATGGATGGAAATATTCCAAACTTGCACCAATTCAAGAAGGCGAAGACCAGCTGGCTTTACTATACTAGGTTTGTTTCTGTATAGGATTTCTAATGGGGGGTTGAAAAGGTATGACTGAACGGGATGAGAGGCACAACTTTGTATCTTGACAGCATATTTGAGTAACAGTGTTTTCCTGCGTAAAGTTAGTGGGGGCTCATGAGCATCAATGTAGAGACTATGTGCTGGCGACGTTCTGAATGCACCAGTTGCAATTCTCAAAGCACTGTGCTGAATTGGATCAAGCCAGCGTAATGCGCTCTTTCTGGCAGAATCATAGATTGGAGCACCATAATCGAGACGGGATCTGATTAATGCCCGGTATAAACGAAGAAGCGAGGTACGATCTGCACCCCACGTTTGGGCAGATAAAGCTCTGAGTATGTTTAACTTCTTTAGACATGAGGTCCGTACATTTTTAATATGATCTAGGAAATTTAACTTGTTGTCTAGGATTAATCCAAGAAATCTGATGTTGCTGGTGACTGGGACAACGATGTTGGAAATTTGAAGTTCGGGATCTGGATGAAGTTTGCGTTGTCTACAGAAATGGATGGCAACTGTTTTCTGCTGTGAGAGCCGATAACCATTGAGGCTCGCCCATTGTTGAATTTTATTAAGTGCTATCTGAAGCTGTCTTTCAATAGACCTCATGTTTTGAGAATGACAGGAGATCGAAAGGTCATCTGCATAAAGGTAAGTCTCAACTGTATTTGGAAGCTGCTTAGTGATAGAATCTATTCTCAGAGCAAAAAGAGTGGCACTCAGTACTGATCCCTGTGGAACACCTTCTTCCTGGATGAAAGTTGTGGAAAGGGCATGTTGGTATTGAACTTGAAATGATCTAGTATGTAAGAAGTTCTGAATAAATATAGGAAGGTTGCCTCGTAGTCCGAGAAGGTAAAGATCACTAAGTATACCATACCGCCAGGTGGTATCAAAAGCCTTCTCTATGTCTATTGAAACCATTACTAGATGTTCACGTTTGACAAAAGCATTACGTATGGCAAATTCAGCCTTGACCATAAGATCTAAGCATGACCTGTTTTGACGAAAGCCATATTGACTATGGCTCATTAGCTGTTCCGACTCTATGATCCAGACGAGTCTTCTGTGGATAATTTTCTCAAGAATTTTGCTGAGGCAGCTTGAGAGAGATATGGGTCTATAGCTATTCGGGTTGGATGGATCTTTTCCAGGTTTCAGGAATGCCAAAACTGTACAGTGATGCCAAGAAGCTGGAAAAACATTTTCTAAAAATATGCGATTGTAAAAGACCAGGAGGCAGCGCAAAGCTTTGTCATCAAGATGTTGTAGCATGACATAATAAATCCCATCTGGCCCGGCAGCACCATTGCGGGCAGTTTTAATGACATGTAAAAGTTCAGAATATTGCAGAGGTTTGTTATATGGGAGAAGACGGGCAGTTTGAAAATGAATAGCATGCTTTTCTTCAGTGTTTTTAATTCTTTGGAATGAGGTAGGATAGGCTGTTGCTGCTGAAATTTCGGCAAAAGTATTTCCCAAAGCATTAGCTATATCTACTGGATTAGAGAGATCTTTCCCATTCCAAGAGAGGATTGGAGAAGGTATGGTAGGAAACTTACCAGACAGCTGTCTAATTTTTTTCCATATTATTTTGGAATCAGTATTTCTGTGAAAACTAGAGGCAAAACGGATCCAGGATTCTTTCTTTGCTTGCTTTTGTATGAAGCGTGCTTTTGCCCTTAATTTCTTATAGTTAATAAGATTGACTGTGCTCGGACATCGCCGAAACAAATTCCAAGCTTTATTTTTTGCTCTCTTTGCTGTGGTGCATTTGTCATTCCACCAGTAATTATGATGCTTTCGGCCCGGGGGATTTGATAGTGGTATTGTATTTTTAGCCACATTTAGAAGATGCGACGTGATGTAATCTGTGGCATCATCAATATGTTGGAGGCGGATTTTTTCCTCATCAAGGTCGATTGACGATTGAAATTTTGCCCAGTCTGCTCGGACAAATTTCCACTTTCTGCACGGTTGAATTGAAGGAGTCTTTGCTATCAGAAAGTTGCATACTATTGGAAAGTGGTCACTGCCCATGGGATCATTTATTATATTCCACTCTATGGTTGGGACTAGTACTGGTGAACAAATTGTGAGGTCTATTGCTGATGTGTGTCCTGCTGGGAGCTGTACGTGTGTCGGTGCACCAGTATTGAGTATACTGAAATTTAGTGCCTCTAAAAAGCTTTCAATTAGTCGGCCACGTCTATCCAATTTGGGAGAACCCCATAATGGGTGGTGCCCGTTAAAGTCCCCTAATATACAGAGAGGTGGAGGTATCTGTATAAACAGGTCTTCAAGATCTCTTAAAGAGTAAGAACGGTTTGGTGGTAGGTAGATTGAGATAAGTGTTATTGCACTATGGAGAGTTATGCGAACAGCAACAGCTTCTATTTCAGTTTGGATTGGGATATGTCTAGTTGGGATCTTCGAGTTTACTAGGATTGCTACCCCACCATGGGCAGCATTAGCGGTATTTCGATCTCTTCGATAAAGGCAATAGTTCTTTATCGAAGGAGAAATTTGTGAGGTCAGGTAAGTTTCCTGTAGACAGAAGGCAGCTGGAGAATATCGGTTAATTAAGTATTGAATATCGTCAGTGTTGCAACGAAAACCTCTGCAATTCCATTGTAAGATACTGTGGTTCATTTAGGTTTAGTTGAGGATGATTCATCAGACTGTTTTTTGTTTGAGCACTTTTTCCGGTCTTTTTTTGGGAAGCTGGGGCGCCCAGTATCCATAGTGTCATTTGCATGAAGTTCTAGTATGGGTTCCTCAAGATCTGAGTGTACATCTACTTCCATACTATTGGTGGATGATTCAGGTTTCTTGTTGTCTTTGGTAGTTTTTAATTTTTCTTTATCATGCGAGACTGTCCGATTATCAGTTGGGATGCTGATTGGAGTGTTGGTCGATTCACTGGTTTTAGTTTGATGTGTGTCTTTTCCTGAATTAGATAGTGTATTTTTAACCCAATTAGCCATAGATGTGCTGGGGGGAATTGATACATCTGTTTGTACTGCTGTTGAAATAAAGCTTCGAGTGTGAGACGCATATGAACGACTGGGCATGGTCAACATAACCTGTCTGCGTGCCTCAGGGTATGTGACTTTGTGTTCAATTTTATACTTTTGAATTTTCTTCCCTGTTTTCCACATTTCACAGGATTTTGAAAATGCTGGGTGACTTTCTTTGCAGTTAGGGCAAATGGGACTTGATGCTGAACAGTCTGCTTGTGTATGTTCCTTGGAACCACAAATAGGACAAATAGCTTCTCCTCTGCATGCTTGTTGGGAATGTCCATATTTTTGGCATTTAAAACAACGAATCGGGTTAGGAATATAAGCCCGAATTCGGCAGTTTAAATAGCCAGCTTTTACTGAGGATGGCAAATCTGGGGTACTGAAGGTTAAAATGATTGACCTAGTTGGGACGAGATTTCCATCTTTTTTGGTCATTATGCGTTTGGCGTTGGTTACTTTTTGATTACTCAGTTCTTTAACTAATTCCTCTTCTGATATTGTAAGTAGGTCCCATTCGGTTATAACGCCTTTCGAGGAATTTAAGGTGTTGTGTGGAGTAATAGATACTGGCAGGCCACCGAATGTAGTTGTTTTGAGCAGCCACTCGGAATGTTTGGAGTTGGCTGTTTCAATTAATAGGTCTCCAGATTGCAGTCGTTTAACCATTTTTGGTGTTCCAGCAATCGATTCCAGAAATCTTTGGATGACGAATGGTGATAATTTGCCTACAGGTTGGTTGGAGAGAGAGTGTATCACCAGAAAGTTTGGCATTTCATTGCACTGAACTTCTCTTCGGAGCCTTTTTGCTTGGTTCACGTCTTCATCATTAGGTTTGTCTAGCCTTGAGTTTGAAGGCTCTAGAGGTGGATATTCATTTTTATCCATCGTTGCTCCTTTTAGCCCTGGGGGATAACTTTTCCCCCAGATTACCGGCCCCGCCACGGGGAGGCAGGAGCAGTGCCGCTCGGAGGCCAAGCGGTTGAAGTGTTAGTTGGTTAATAGAACAAGAAATATAGGAAAAAGAAAGGTGTGTTTCCTTTCTGTGTTCTAACTTGTGGTTTTCAAGTATAGAACTAGTTATAAAAGAAAGGCTTTTGGTAGAAACGTAGGAACTTAAAAGGAAATAACTTCAATCACTTTAGAAGAGCGCTCTATATATCACCAGAATATCGCTTGGCCTCGAAATACGCTTGGCACCCGGGGCCCCAAGAGGTTGGATAAATATTTTCCAGGAAGATCCGGTTAAAAAAGATTAGAATCATTTGTAAGTTTTTCTCATCGAGATGCTGCAGCATGACATAATATATGCCATCTGGCCCAGAGGCACTGTTTCGCGTTTTCTGATGGCCTGTAAAAGTTCACAATATTGCAGAGGCTGATTATATGGAAGTGACAGTGAGGTTCGAAAGTTGATAGGTCTCTGTTCTTTGGTAGTCTTAATTTTCTGGAATTTTGGAGTGTAGTTTGATGCAGCCGATATTTCAGCAAAAGTTTTGCCCAAGGCATTGGCTATATCTATAGGAGCAGAGAGTTCTTGTCCATTGCAGGAGAGAATTGGGGAAGGAACAGTTGGAAACTTCCCAGAAAGCTGCCTAATTTTTTTCCATATTAGTCTGGAGTCAGTGTTCCTATTGATAGTTGATGCGAACCTAGTCCAAGAATCTTTCTTGGCCTGCTTTTGAATGTAACGCGCTTTTGCCCTTAGTTTCTTGTAGCTAATTAGATTAGCTGTGGTTGGAGATCGACGGAATAAATTAAATGCTTTATTTTTTTCCTTCTTTGCTTTTGTGCACTCTTCGTTCCACCAGTAGTTGAAGTGCCGTCGGGACGGGGGATTTGATAACGGAGTTGAGTACTTAGTTGCAACTAAAAGGCGGGATGTAATATAATCAGTAACTTCATCAATGGGCTGTAGTTGAATAGTTTTTTTGTCAAGAGTGATTGCTGATTGAAATTTCGCCCAATTGGCTTTAGAGAATTTCCATTTCCTGCAGGGATGTTGTAATTGTGGTTGGGTAGTCAACAGATTACAAACAATTGGAAAGTGATCACTACCCATGGGATCATCCAGGGTGGACCATTGCATAGCTGAAAACAGTATTGGGGAGCAAATCGATAGGTCAATGGCAGAAGTCTGTCCATTGGGTAACTGTATATGGGTGTTCGAGCCACTGTTAAGAAGAGTGAGGTTTTCTTTTTCCAGCAAAGTTTCAATCAGTCGGCCGCGTCTGTCTAATTTAGATGAACCCCATAAAGGGTGGTGGCCGTTGAAGTCCCCTAGCAGGCAGATAGGGGAGGGTAGCTGTAATAAAAGTTCTTTAAGATCATTATAAGAGTAAGCATGGTTTGGTGGGAGATAAAGTGAGACTAGAGTTAATGCAGTTTGAGTAATCAGACGCACAGCGACAGCTTCGATTTGGGTTTGAAGAGTAATTTGCTTAGCTGGAATCCTTGTACTAATTAAAATTGCTACACCACCTCTAGCAGAATCGGATGTGTTCCGATCGCGTCTATAGATCGAGTAGTTTTTGATGGAAATGGAAATTTGAGGAGTTAAATAGGTTTCTTGCAGGCAGAAACCAACTGGAGAGTAGCGATTAATTAAATAACGGATGTCATCAATGTTTCCACGAAAGCCTCTGCAATTCCATTGCAAGATATTAGACATTATTTGAATTTAGAGGAAGAAGCTGTACCTGACATGGCTGTCTTATGGCGTTCTGGCTTTGGTTTTTCTCTTTTCGGAAAGGAAGGGCGACCAGTGTCCATCTCTTCTTCAGCAAATATTTCCAGAATTGGATCTTCCTGTTTGGATGGATACTCTGCCTCCATCGATTTGTCTTGGATAATCTTTTTCGAAGACGAACTATTATTATTTGTAGTGGCATTCACTGGCGGAGATTGAGATTTTGCTGGTATTGTGAGAGGCGTATTATTTGCTTGGTCTGAGTGCTTAACGGCACTGGACTGTTGCTGAGAGAGAACAGCCCGAGCCCAGTCAGAGATGGAAGTGTTTGAAGGTACGGTAACATCGGTTTGTGTGGCAATGGTTTGATATTTTTTTGTAATATTGGCATAGGTACGGTTAGGTATACTCGGTGCAATTAATTTTCTAGCCTCCTGATAACTAACTCTGTTTTCAACTTTATATTTCACAATTTTTTTCTCTGTTTTCCACCTCTCACATGTCTTAGAGTAGGCCGGATGGTTGCCTTTGCAGTTGGGACAGATCATTTCTTTCACCGAACAATCACTTTGAATGTGATCGGAGGATCCACAGTTGGGACAAACTGGGTTGCTTCTGCACGTTGTTTGAGAGTGGCCATACTTCTGGCATTTATAACATCTCAACGGATTGGGTATGAAAGGACGAGTGCGGCAAAGTAGATATCCAGCTTTTATTGATGTGGGTAGGCTTGGACTGTTGAATGTAAGAATGATATATTTCTGGTAGGTGTGAGAATATTGTCTTTTTTTATCATAATTCTTTTTACAGCTATTACATTTTGCTCCTGAAGCTCTTCTTTAATTTCTTCCTCCGTCACATTCATCAGGTCCCAACTAGATATTACACCCTTTGATGTATTTAGGGTTGCATGTGGAGTTACTTTCACTGGAATACCAGCGAAAGTTGTCTTTTTAAGTAATTTTTCAGAGTGTTTGCCATTTATAGTTTCAATAAGTAAGTCCCCTGATTGCAGTCTCTTAACCGTCTTGGGAGACCCTGCAATACTTTCCAGGTGTTTTTGGATTAAAAAAGGGGATAGCTTACTGAGAGGCTGGTCAGATAGCGAGTGCATGATTAAGAATGCAGGTAAGTCTGTCGCCGAGGGATTGGTTTTCAACCTCTTTGCTTGCGACGAATCATGGTCATTTTCTGTGTTTGGCCGACAGCTCGACGGCTCTAGAGTTGGAAACATACTTTGTTCCATGTTGGCTCCTCTTAGCCCCTGGCAGATGAACTTTTCTGCCAAGGTTACCGGCCCCGCCACGGGGAGGCAGGAGCAGTGCCTGGTGTGACCAAGCGAAAAGTAGTAAGTGGTTAGTAGTAAACTGGAAGAAATAAAGAAAGGTGCCTTTCCTTTCTTGCTCTGTACAAGTGTTTTTGTTACAAGAGCTGTTTTTAAATGAATAGATTTATTAACGTGAAGAACTCAAAATAACTATAAATCACTTTTGAGAAATCGCAGTAATAGCACAGAGAAATCGCTCAGTCACAATCGCTTGGCACCCGGGGCCAAATGCAATAGCGTGCAACGATCGGCTGGCTCCCCATGTTGTGCCAGATAGTACTCTTAAGATGTTTAGCTTCTTAAGGCAAGCAATCCGGAGCTCTTTTATATGTTCGAGGAAGATAAGTTTTTGGCCTAGAACCACACCAAGAAAGCGGACACTACGAACCGCTGGGTTGATTTGATTTTCTAGATGAAGTTCTGGGTCTGTAAATGTATCCCGACAGTCTTTTGTGACGAGAGGCGGAAACCATTGTTTTAGGACCATTTTACAACTTTGTTGATGGCACGTTGCAACTATCTTTCTACCATTCACACATTAGGCGAATGGCACGAGATGCTGAAGTTATCTGCATACAGAGTAGTGGACACTGGTTGTGGTAAATCCTGTGTTATGGAGTTCATTATTATGTTAAATAGGGTGTCACTTGGTGTGGGACCTTTTCTTCCTGGATAAAATTGGAAGATAACTGGTTGTTGACTAGCATGAAATGAGCGATAATGGAGGAAGTTTCTGATAGACTCTGGCAGGTGTCCACGTAGTCCTAGACTTTTATATCATACCTCCAAGCTGTATCAAACGCTTTTTCTATGTCAAAGAGAACCATGACATGGTGTTCTTTTTGTACAAAAGCATCACGGATGTTTGTTTATGCCCTGATCAGTAAGAGTGGATCTGCCTTCACGAAAACCCATTGTAGTGGGTTAAGAAGGTTGTTTTGGACTAAATACCAGGACAGGACTAGGGCAGTGAGTTGGAGTTTAATGCTCTGCGCGTTCTATCCCACTTAAAGCTTCTAAGAAGCCACTACCAGGTAGGGAGCAACAACCTGGCTTTCGTAAAATCTCTGTTTCATAATTATACAGTTAAATCATAAATGACTTTTAATACTCAAAGTATCTTGGTCGGAGTACTATCACACCTCCTCCTCCTCACAAACACGTGTTGTTGTTGGGATCTAAGTGTGACTTATTGTCTTTTTGTATTACATCTGTACAAGTACGTGCTCATGGACTGAACGTTTTGCCTCTGAAAATCACGTAATAAATCTGTGGAACCCTTACTTACCCCATCCTAAGATCGGCTAACTACAGCTTCGATTGAAGAGGTCTTTAGAAATTCCTCCAGTCATGCCTCTCCAAAAAGTGACGAAGCTGCTATACTATAAAGGGGCACAGAAATCTACAAGCTCGATTTTATACCAGGGAGAAATAATGGAATCACTAGTTCAGAGAAGTAATGCAATTTCACCTGCATTACTTCTCTGAATTTGATGTGATAGGAGAATCAGTGGCAGTAGATGTTATTAAATTTCATTAGAATGTAACGACGACTCTGATGGAGCAGTTGCAATTGATGATGCATTTTAGAATTCCTGCATGATGATTCTGCGACTGAATGAGCGATAAGAAATTCACGAGGATGAAATCGATACATTTCTGTCTACTTAAATCTAGACTATACAAAACCTACCAATGCAGCCTTTTTTCTCCTTTTCACTAAAAAGTATCCTCCTGGCATGTTGTGATTTTCTTAACTTCATTATTTCATATCCATGCCTTTATTTAGTTTAAATGTTCACTGATCTGATTACTGACTGAAATGTATTACTAAGATACCAAAACATCAAAAGATACATTTCTCTCATCATTTATGCTTTTATTCACTCCCCGTTAAACTTTTATATTCCCAAATCAGTAGCACTCTTTTACGGTCTTCACTAGTCAACTCTGTTCGTAAGCGCTTCAGGGAGGTCGAAGTGATATCTGATTCGACGATTTTTGCTTCCGTTTCGGATAATGAAACAATTCAGCGTGGTCAGCAGTACCATTCGCCGATACGAGTAAAGTAATATCCACTTGGAAAATCTCAAGTTTTCTACATCCCACTGCATCTGGTGGCCGAGCGATATAGAATTTCAAACTGCTCGAAACTGAGTCAACCAAAGTGATGACGCCTCACATTACAATAAGGAATTATAAGGAGCTCTCCAAAGGAGGGTATATTTTCTGACGCTATTATAATAAATTCTATTTATCTGTACTGAAGTGCTTTTCATGGATTTGCTATATTGTGCAATTACTCGATTAGAGAAAGTATTTACAAATGAATCTTTCGTAGCTAGAAAATTCCCAAAATGTACACCCCCTTTGTGTAAGAAACTCACTGTTTAAATAAGCAGTTGGTAGTATGAATTATGTTGGTCTACCTTTATGCCACTAATAAAACAGCGGACAGATTAATTATTACTATCATTAAATGTATGGCAAAGGTTTTTTAATGTTCAAAATGTCATCTGTATAACTTGATTTTTGTTTAATTCTTGCTTTTCAGATGCCATCTACAAGTTACATAATGTTGGACTGGATGGTTTAGGATATCTGCCAAGACAACTAATTCCACGAAGAAACAATATGCCCTGTCTATAAATTGTATATATTCTATGACCCGTTTGCCTGTTATATGTTTAATTATTTGATATGAAAATCATGAGTTTATGGGAATTAAAAAAAAGAATCGATCATAATGAGAACAAAACATGCATAAAAATTCCTTCCTTCCTTCTACAAAGTGGAAATGGAAACTAAACTAAGATCGTTTCCACGTGGTATGAGAGCAACAAATCTGTACCTAACACTGTGTGTCATAGAAAGAAGTTCACTATGGTAGACAGAATTTCTATAGGTGAGGGGGTAAAGTTCATTAATTTGGTACCACGAATTATTGGGTGGAAATTTAAACAAAATGAAAAAGTAAGAAATGTAGACATGTGTATTATCTTATGTAGGACTGCACCTGAACGTCATTTCAACTCCACCTTGGCATACTGATGAATGTAGAACTCTGTCAAAGACAGAAAGGTGTTGGTATTGGTGTTTAAAGGCACAAGGGCAGCTAAGGCCAAAATGTGCCAGGTCCTACATTATTATTCTAAGGTATATGTTCTATTTTGGCATCATAGGCATTCATATATATGTATTTCCTTCAGAAATGTATAGAGTGTAGCTAGGTTAGCACTATTGCCAATCATATGGTTAAGCGATAACGGTTCTTGTAGTTGTGATTGAGAGTGGAAAATTCTTCTGAAAGGAGAGTAGTGAGGACAATCTAAAAGTATATGTTTGACTGTAAGCGGTAGTGAACAATGCGTGCATCGAGGTGGGTCATCCCCCATGAGTAGAAACACATGGGTTAGATGAGTATGTCCAATCCTTAGTCTTGCTAGAACAACTTCTTCCTGTCTATTTTGTCTAAAGCTGGAAATCCATAACGCAGGTTCTTTTTTGATTTGGAGCAACTTGTTATTACTTTGTGCCTTCCATATTTCTGACCACTGAAACATATAGACTTTTTTTATATGCCTCAAATAATCTCTATATGGAACTTTATAATTTGCTGGTGTTGTACTGTTTGGATTTTTGGCTGCCTGATCTGCTCTCTCATTGCCTAAGATACCAGAATGCCCTGGAATCCAGCAGAATTTCACTTTGTGATTCCTACTTCGTAGGTGGTTTAAGTAGCAAATGATTTGTTTTTCAATTGGTTGTGATATTGAAAACTGATTAGCCAAAGCAGACACTGCACTCAATGAATCAGTATATATTATACTGCTAGTATTGTGGATAGTGTTAATATTCTGTAAGGCTAGTTTAATTGCATATAACTCAGCAGTATAACTGCTACATTCAACTGGTAGTGATATGGAGACTGTAAAAGATGGAAAGACAGCTGCGGCACCAACTGTAGAATCTGTTTTTGAGCCATCTGTATATATTTGGTAGCTTTGTATATTGTTGAGGGCATGTTCTTTATGTAGTTGTTTGATATTTTCATTTGCCAGGGAGTTCTTTGCCCATTGCTGAAAGTGCGTATCACAGTGAGGGAGATTTACAGACCAGGGTGGATCAGGAATATCGCTTTCTTTAAGTATGTTATCAAAATCAATATTCCAGGTGTGAAGCAAATCTTTTAGTCTCATGCCAGTTGGTCTATTTTCATTCGGTTTACTGTTATAGAACGTTGTCCACTCAGGGTTAGAAAGCAATGGTCGAATGGGATGGTCTGGAAGGCTCTGAATTTTAGCTGCATAATTTAGAAGCAACATTTTCCTTCGAAGGTGAAGTGGAGGTTCGTGTGCCTCTACATACAGACTCTGAACAGGGGATGTTCTAAATGCGCCGAGAGCAGTTCGAAGGGCACTGTGTTGGATGGTATTAAGTCTGATTAATGCGCTTTTCCTAGCTGAATCATATACAATAGCACCGTAGTCTAAACGAGATCTGATAATAGCACGATACAAATGTAATAGAGTGTATCTATCAGCTCCCCATGTCATAGCAGAAATGGACCTAAGTATATTAAGTTTCTTTAGACAGACAGTTCGGAGGTATGTGATATGTGAAACAAAGTTCAGTTTGGTGTCCAATATTAGGCCTAAAAAACGGAAATTACTGGTGAGAGGGATCAAATGGTTTTTTAATCTGAGTTCTGGTTCTGGGTGTAGCTTACGTTTTTTGCAAAAGTGAACTGCAATTGTTTTTTGACCTGATAAACGATATCCATTCTGCATTGCCCATGCCTCCAAATTATTTATAGAGAGTTGGAGCTGTCTTTCAATGGTCTGTATATTTTGGGAACGGCAAGATATAGTTAGATCATCAGCATACATATATAGTTCTACAGTATTTGGGATGTTGTGTGTTATGGTGTTCAGTCTAAGTGAAAAAAGGGTGGAGCTCAGTACTGATCCTTGCGGGATACCTTCTTCTTGAGTGTAGGACCGGGAAAGTACAGATTGATAGCGGACCTGAAAGGTTCTCTGTTGAAGAAAATTTTGAACGAATTCTGGTAAGTGTCCTCGCAATCCTATGGAATGAAGTTCTCTCAATATGCCATACCTCCAGGTAGTGTCGAAAGCCTTTTCTATATCGAGACTTACCATTACAAGATGTTCATTTTTGACGTAAGCATTGCGGATGTTAGTCTCGGCTTTCACCATTAGATCCAAAGTGCATCTGTTCTGTCGGAAACCAAACTGATTGTTGTTCATCAGTGCTTTAGTTTCAAGAACCCAGGTAAGCCGTCTATGTATCATTCTTTCTAGGATTTTACTTAGGCAGCTGGTTAGAGAAATAGGTCGGTAATTTTCTGGAAGTGTGTGATCTTTTCCTGGTTTAGGAAAGGCTAAAATGATGGAATGATGCCAGGAAGATGGATATGTACCTTCAAGAAAAATCCGATTATAGAAAATTAATAGTAAATTCAATGCCGTACTGTTTATATGTTTCAGCATTACATAATATATACCATCAGGTCCAGCTGCACTGTTGGGTGATCTATTTAGTGCTGTTTGCAGTTCAAATAGGTTAAACGGTTGATTATAGGCAATATATTGGGTAGTATGGAATTTTATTTTGTACCTTTCAGCCGAAGCTTTGATTTTAAGGAAGGAGTTGTCATATGCTGACGTGGCAGATGTTTGGTAGAAATTCTCTGCAAGGGTGTTAGCTATTTCTTGTTCAGAAGAAATTTCCTGTCCATTTTTGATTAAGATGGGAGAAGGAAGAAGTGGATATTTCCCATTTAATTGCCGAATCTTTTTCCAGATGAGACGACTGCTAGTATCCTTTGTAATAGTGGACGCAAACTGTATCCATGATTCCTTTTTAGTTCTTCTTCTAATTTGTCTAGCTTTTGACTTTAGCCTTTTATATTGAATTAGGTTGTTGGTAGTTGGGAACTTCCGGAACAGATTCCAAGCTTTATTTTTTTCCTTTTTGGCATTGGTACAAGCTTCATTCCACCAGTGTTTAAGGTTGTTGTGTTTACATGTGGAGGCTTGAGGTATTGCTTCGGAGGCAATGGTCAGTATTTGCCTGGTAATATGTTCTGTGACATCATCAATGGGTTGTAGTCTGATCAATTGACTATCAAAAGAAAGACGGGTTGAAAACTTTTCCCAATCTGCTCTGGAGAATTTCCATTTTGAGCGATTATCAGGGTATGATGTTTGAAGCGTTTGGATTCTGCATATGATTGGAAAGTGATCACTATTATGTGGGTCGTTTAATACTGTCCATTCTATACTGGGATATAATATGGGGGAACAGAGAGTTAAATCAATTGCTGACATAGATCCAGTGGGAAGGTGAGTATAAGTATTTTCACCAGTGTTCAGTAATGTTAGATTCAATTGGTCTAGTATCATCTCGATCAAGTGTCCTCTATTGTCCATGTGGTCTGATCCCCACAATGGATGATGCGCATTGAAATCACCAAGGATACAAAAAGGTGGTGGTATTTGTCTTATAAGGTCTTCTAGTTCTTTAAACGTGCACATCTTGTTAGGTGGAAGGTACAGAGATACTAGAGTTAGAATTTGCCCAACTGATACACGTACAGCAATGGCTTCTAAGTTGGTTTGAAGCGGAACGTTTCTAGAAGGAATTTTACAGTCAACTAGAATAGCGACGCCTCCACGTGCAGATAATGAGGAGTTTCTATCTTTTCTGTAAAATATAAAATTTCTGATTGATGGAGTTACTTGTGGAGTTAGATTAGTCTCTTGAATACAAATGGCTATAGGACTGTATCGGGAGATTAAATCATAGATGTCATCGGTATTGCTGCGTAAACCTCTACAATTCCATTGAACAATGTTCTGCATTATCGGGGTTTGAGGAGGGAAGGCGAGTCTGTCTGTTTCTTGTGAGTGGTTTGCTTTTGACGGTCATATTTCATTTTATCTTTTTTAGGAAAATTGGGACGTCCGGGATCTGTACTCTCTTCTACGTCATCAGTTTGACCTGATGAAAATCCAGTCTCCATATCATCTTCTGCATGAAGATCAAGTACTGTTTCATCGTGTGTAGTTATATTTTCAGAGTCCATTCTATTTGAGTTTGCCTTTTGTGATTCAGTGGCTTGTTGCCTTCGTGATTTATTTGACATTTTATCACATGATTTTATTTTAGGCGGAACTGTGATAGGGGTATTGCTTATTTCATCAACTACAACGGGTTTGGTGGTAGGTTGAGGTGTTGATAGCACAGATCGTGCCCATTCTGCAATGGATGTATTTGGCGGAATTGATACATCAGTTTGGGTTGAAACAGCTTGGCATTTTAGTGTAATGGCAGCGTACGTGGTTTTTGGGATAGTTGACTTTATTTGCTTTCTTGCTTCTTGATATGTGACCTTATTCTCAGTCTTGTACTTTTGTATTCTTTTTTCAATTTTCCAGAGTTCGCATGATTTTGAGTATGCTGGATGGTCATTTTTGCAATTTGGACATTCCGGAGCCTTTGCAGTGCACTCTGTTTGTGAATGGTTTTTTGACCCGCAGTTAGGACAAGTATTTTCGCCTCTACATGTTGTTTGGGAGTGACCAAACTTTTGGCACTTGAAACATCTTAAAGGATTTGGAATGTATGGGCGGATACGGCAGTTTAGGTAGCCTGCTTTAACTGAGGTCGGCAAATTTGGTGTATTAAAGGTCAGTATAATGTTACGTGTGGGAACAAGTTTGTCATCCTTCTTTATCATAATTCTTCTTGCTTGAGTTACTTTCTGTTCTGCTAATTCCACGACTATCTCCTCTTCAGTTACGTTCAACAAATCCCACTCACTTATTACTCCTTTTGAGGAGTTCAAGGTGTTATGTGGTGAGACTTTGATTGGGATTCCGCTTATAGATGTCATTTTTAATAAAAATTCTGAATGCCTTGCTTGAGTGGTCTCAATTAAGAGATCTCCTGATTGGAGCCTTTTCACCATTTTCGGCGTACCTGCTGCATTCTCCAGACATCTCTGGATGACAAAGGGAGAGAGTCTGCTTAGTGGCTGCGTCGATAAAGAATGTACAATCAGAAAAGCTGGTGGTTCTAATTTGTTACAGTCTTTTTTCATTCTTTTCGCCAGATTGGGATCGTCTTCCATTCTTCTAGTCTCAGTATGTTGAGAGCCTGTCGGCTCTAGTGGTGGACATGTATCACAGTCCATTGTTGCTCCTTTTAGCCCTGGGAGTGAGCGCTTTTCCTCCCAGACTTCCAGCCCCGCCACGTGGAGGCAGGAGCGGTGCCACCTAGTGGCCAAGCGGTTGGAGAGGTTAGTTTGTTAGTGCAGAAAATTAATAAATATACTAGGAAAAGAAAGGTAATTTTCCTTTCTGGGTTCTTACTTAGGATCTGTTAAGTACAGAACCACTTACAAAGAAATGAGTACGAGAAAAGCACTGGAAAGAAAATATAACAAAATCGCTGGGAAAGAGCACTATATATCGCTTTGGAAAATCGCTTGGACACTATCGCTTGGCACTCGGGGCCACAGAAAGGTGTGTAATGTTGTTTTTGAACTGTAAGTGTTGTACTGTTTAGCTGTTTCTTGCAGTTGGCCACCAGAAAGGCGATCATCTGGAAAGCTTGCCCAGTGTCCGACCACACCACGAGGAGGTGGGTTACAACTACGCATGTACCGTCGCAAACCTCAACTATCTCGTACTGAATGTCCATAGTGAGTTGGAAACATTCAAATGAATCCCTTGCTGACAATCCAGCTCCAGCACACTCACCCAGACACATACGCACAATCACATATCCTTTCGCTCAGGAGATAGGGAAACAGAAAAGCAAGGAAAGAAGAAAACACATCAAGGAAAAAGAGGAAATTGAATACAATAAATGATACTACACGACCATGCTTTTATACAGTGCTGCCCACTAAGAGAAAAAGTCTTCAATTAAACTACAGCAGTAAAGTTATCCAAAAACAAGTCCAGCAAGGCAAGAACAAGTTCAAAAGATGAATCTGTTAATCGGGAGTAGTACCAGAAGTCAAAGTTGATGACAATATTACTGTCCAGAGGAAGGACTGAGATGCGGGAGACACAATAAATGAAGATCCAGAGAAATACGACACCTGTTAAAAACCTCTTTAGCGTGATCTTGAAAAACCAGAAATTAATTTATTCATTGGGGCCATCTATACGGCAGATGAGGCAACAGTATTTACATTTAAGATGTATTTTCAATTTGATTACTTGCAGTAACACTGGGGTTGACGGTCTTGCTACGATTAAAAGCAGCATTTCAGAAGAATTAAATGGCCTGGAAATTGACAGAAAGGAGCAGCTCCTCACATCCAGGAGACGAGTTTGGAACTGTTGCCTTTCAGAGCCCATTTTAGATATTCATAAAGATGGCATTCATAAAGGACGTGAGAAGAGCGTTCAGATAGACCGCATCGACATGAGGCAGCATTTAAGAGTTTCACTTAGTAAAGTTTCGCATTAAGCCACCGTGTCTAGCTAGTATATCGGAGGTAAACAGTCAAAACCAATTTCTGGTGAATAATAGAAATAGTATAGTTATATTGAGAACGAATCGTTTTGGTGACGGCCACTTATGTGTGTGAGAGGGAATCAAACGAATGACCTGCAACCACCTATAGACAGCACTTCAGATTCTTGTCGTAGGACATCGCAGAATATCTCCACATCTTTTTTTGCAGCCGTTCTGAGAAAGAGAGCCGGCTTAAGTTCCTGTTCTGAGAAGGGCAAGTTGTAGGCACTAAAACCGTTGGAAAAGGTACGATGTTTTCGCAAACACTAAGCAGGACTTCCACAGGGAGCTTCCCCGAGTCCAAAGACTCCTTTGCTGCCTCTTTTAATATAATTAGATAGATTACATCAACTACAGGCCCCTTTTTATGTTAGCTTCAACAATTTCTCTTCCACTTTCGTTTCAATTATCACAAAATCATATATCTCTCCATTAGAGTTTGACCAACTTCTGGCATACCTTCCCTAAAGAATCCCTCATATGTGAATGTAGATGCAAAATACCTATTCAGTTTTTCAACAACCTGAGCAGCCTTATCAACAGTTGCCTACTGACATTAGGCGGCCCACTGCGATTCAACCCTTTCCTTCTATTGTTAATATAAGTAAAGAAGTCTCTGTTACTGTTCTATGCATTCTTTCCAGAGACATTTCATAATCTGCCTTCGCTTTGCCTAACTTCCTTTGTGACTTGGTTACAGACTAATTTATATCTACCATACATTTCTCTATCACCTGATAATTTATATGCATCCTATTTTTCTTCTCTGACATAACTCTCGTCAGTTCATCTGTCATCCATTCAAGTCTAAGCCTTGAACAGTACAGTATTTAGTATTTCGTAGTTGGTATGAAAACCCTGGTAAACTCTATGATTACTTTCCTGAATGCTTCCCATTTTTTTTCTCACATATCATGATTCCTTCGGCGGGAAATAGACAGCGATTCCACCTGAGACAGGATGACATATTGCTTTTGGTCTTTGAAAAGGGAAAAGCACAATGTAGAAAAGAAAACCACACAATGCTAGTTTTCCAATTTGTGGAAAATCTACGTTATACAAAAAATCGGAAGTCACTTTTGACATCCGGAAATGGACACTAATATGCAAACACAATACTTGAAAAGCTCATTTGAGAGTTGCGTAGAACACACACTTTATACTTTTCTTTGCTCGTTATTCAGACAGTTGATTTTGTTCTATTTCGATTCAACAATCTGCCCGCTAAAATTAAGAAGAGTGCATAATACTCGTGTGTGTGCAATGAATCCCGTGTTTAGTTATTCACATATAGTTTTTATCTGTTATTTATATTTATTATATTATTGTTTCATTCTGAACAAGTCAACTAAAGCCATCACGCATCAGTTTGTATCTGCAAATTCCATTTTTTCCTTATGAAAAACACGAAATCCACACACCACAATAACTATCTCTTTCGGTCGATGTTTGAAAAGAAAAAAATAGGCCAAAATTCATCGATATATACAATATGAGACGCGTAACGTAGCTTTTTCCATACGGTATATAGAAAGACAGCATTTGTAACCACTGGCTAGCTGCGATGATTTGTATTTGGCCACCAGAAATGTTATGGTGGCCAAGGTTGGTTGGTTGTTTTGTTGTTTATTGGCACATTGACAACGGAGATCATAATGCGCCAGTTCATTCGTTATATTATGTCTTTGTATGTATATTGATTCTCTATATCTTGTCGTATTAACTGCAGTTAAATATTTTCTGTGATTATATACTCTATCATTATTTATAGTAGATGGTAGATGTTGATTGTCTGCATGAATCTGAAAATGTCTGATACCCGTCCCTCGTCACCTAGGATATCTCTGAGGGTGATGTCTTGATTTCTTTTATATAATGATGAGAAAATCTTTCGTCGATCATTTTCATAGGTTGGGCATTCTATGAGTATATGTCTGATTGTTTGGGTAGTATTGCATGTTTGGCATCTTGGAGGTTCTTCTGCACGTAGTAAATAGCCATGTGTGAGGTGTGTATGTCCAATTCGTAGTCTAGTCAGAACAACTTCCTCTCTCCTTGATTTTCTTGTGCTTGTTTTCCAATGTTCAACTTTTGGTTTTATTTTATATAATTTATTTGAAGTTTGTTTTTGCCAGAGTTCTTGCCATTGTGTCAGAGAGCGGTTTTGAATGATTGGTTTATAATCCTGATACGGAACTGGGAAAGGTTGTTTCTGAAGGTTAGTTGTTGATTTTGCAAATCTATCAGCTTCTTCGTTTCCTTTTATCCCTTTGTGTCCTGGTATCCAGCAGAAAAGTATTTCTTGTTTTTCTTTTGTTAAATCCGTTAATATCTGTTTAATTTGCACTAGAACTGGATGGGTTGTATTGGTCGTGGTTTGAATGGCTTGTATTGCACTTAATGAATCAGAGTATATTACTGTTCTCAAATGATATGTGGTTCTGAAGTACTCCAGGGCTATCTGAACTGCTACTAATTCTGCAGTGTAGACGCTGCATTCTTTTGGAAGTTGGCGTGCCAGTGTAGTGTCTGGGAATACTGCCGATGCTCCTACATGGTTCTCTGCTTTTGATCCATCTGTATATATTGGTAAATGATTGGGATATTTAGTTCTATGTGCTGCATGCAGTTGTTGAAAGTTAATGTCTGATAAGTTATTTTTATTCCAGGTTTGCGTGGAGAGTTCAGAAGTTGCGGAGTGGTTTATCCATGGTGGTATTATGTGCCTTTCAAGATTTGCAACATTATCTACGTTAAGATCATGTGTTGTCAGTAGCTCTTGCAGTCTGATTCCTAGAGGCTTGTTTGCACTTTTGCGATTCCTATATATGTTTTCAAATTTTGGTGAGAATAATGATGCCCAAGTCGGATGATTTCTTGTGGATCTTATCTTGTATGCATAGAGTAGGGCCAGCTTTTGTCTCCTGAGGAACAATGGTAGTTCATTCGCTTCTGTATAAAGACTGTATGAAGGTGATGTGCGGAATGCTCCTGTTGCTATTCGTAGTGCACTATGGTGAATTGGGTCTAACCATTTGAGGGCGCTCTTTTTGGCGGAAGCATAAACAGGTGCTCCGTAATCTATTTTTGATCTTACTAGTGTTTTGTACAGATTGAGCAGGGTATAACGGTCTGCTCCCCAAGATAGTGATGTTAATACTTTAAGGATATTAAGCCGTCTCATACATTGTATTCGTAATTGCTTTATATGTTCTACGAAGGTTAACTTGTTGTCTAAAGTGAGTCCAAGGAATTTTACGCTTTGTTTGACGGGTATTTTGTGACCTTCTATTGTTAGTTCAGGGTCGGGATGTAAATTTCTTTTCCTGCAGAAGTGTACGCAGACTGTTTTTTGTTGTGAAATTCTAAATCCGTTTTTCTGGGCCCAACTACTGATTTTGTTAATTGCGCATTGCAGTTGCCTTTCTATTGTTCCCATATTCTGTGCTTGATACGATATACTGAAGTCATCTACATATAGTGCATGCGACACCGTGGATGGAAGTTGTTTTGTGATGCCATTTATTTTTATGACGAATAGTATAGCACTGAGGACAGACCCCTGGGGGACTCCTTCTTCTTGTTTATATATTTTTGACATGGTGTTCTGTACTCTGACCTGAAATGTTCTGTTTTTCATAAAGTTTTGGATGAAGTGCGGTAAATGTCCTCTGAGGCCTGTATCGTGGATGTCTTGTAGTATACCGTATCTCCAAGCTGTATCATATGCCTTTTCTATATCAAAAAATATGGTAACCATATGTTTTGAACTTATAAATGTATCTCTTATGTCTGTTTCTATTCTTACGAGGTGATCTAAGGTGGATCTATTACCTCTAAACCCGCATTGCATACTGCTTAACCAGTTGGTTGTTTCTAAAAACCAGATTAATCGTTTGTTGATAATTTTCTCCAAAACTTTGCTCAAGCAGCTAGTGAGCGCTATCGGTCGATAGTTGTTTGGGTCCTTCTGATCTTTATTCGGTTTTTGGAAAGCTAATACTATTGCATGATGCCAAGCTTCAGGATATTGCTCTTCTTGAAAAATGCGATTGTACAGTTTAAGAAGGTTTTCTATTTCTTTTTGCTTCAGATGTTTAAGCATATCATAATGTATGTTGTCTGGTCCAACTGCACTTGATTTTGTTTTTGATAATGCTTCACGTAATTCATGCAATGTAATTGGTTGGTTATAGGAGTCAATATGTTTGGTGTTAAAATTAATTCTGTTTTTTTCAGTTTTCTCTTTATAGGTCAAAAATTCTTCACGATATGATTGTTTTGACGATACTCTGGCAAATATTTCTCCTAGTATATTAGCTGTCTCTGAAGGTTCAGTAATGCTTTCGCCATTCCAGTGTAATACTAAGGATGGTTGGTTTTTGTATTTCCCGTTCATTTTCCGTATTTTATTCCATATTGTCTGTGTATTTGTTGTTCTATTTATTGAGGAAGTAAACTGGATCCAGGAATTTTTTTTGGCTTGTTTCCTTGTGTACCTGGCTAGCGCTCGTGCTTGTTTAAATTTTATCAGATTTTCCGTTGTAGGACATCTCCGGAACTTATTCCATGCTTTGTTTTGTTGTCTTTTTTTTGTCATACAGTCCTCATTCCACCAGGATTTTGGATGTAGCGGGAAACGAGTTGAAGTTCTGGGTATTGTTTGCTCAGCTGCTTGTATTAAGGTATCTGTGACGTGTTTCACAGCTTCATCGACTGATTTTTCTTGAATGCTTTGTGGATTAAATATTGCGAGTTCTCTAAATTTTTCCCAGTTGCCTTTTTCTATTTTCCAGCGGGGTGGTCTGCTGGGATGACAGGGAGTATTTCTGATCAGTGTGGTGATTACTGGGTAGTGGTCACTGCTGTATGGGTTTTCTATTACTTGCCACTTTAACTCTGGTAGGAGTGAAGGGGTGCATATGGTTAGGTCTATTGCTGAGGTCGTACGACTAGGAAAGTGAAAATAAGTATGTTTACCGTTGTTAAGTAGAGAAAGATTATGGTGATCTATTATTCTTTCTATTATTCGTCCTCGTCTGTTGATGTCAGTGTTTCCCCACAGATGACTATGCCCATTCATATCTCCCATTATACAGAAAGGTGATTTGAGTTCGGAGATTAGTTGGTCTATTTCTTCAAAAGTTATATCTGATCCTGGTGGAAGGTACACTGAACAGATGGTTAACTTAAATCTTAGTGTTATTCTTACAGCTATCGCTTCGAGGTTGCTGTTTAAAGGAATGTGTTCAGTTGGGATGTGGTTATGAACCAAGATGGCTACCCCTCCATGTGTTGGCCCATCTCTTATTCTGTCTTTCCTATACATTGTATAATTTTTTACTGAAAGAGTTTCTTGATGTCTAAGGTATGTCTCTTGAAGACAGAAGCATATTGGCGTATGGTGTGTAATTAGATACTGGACATCGTCGTAATTGGTCCGTAGTCCTCTACAGTTCCACTGGATGAACTGATCTATTATTTGGTTTTTCTAGGGCTTTCGGGTTGTTTCCGAAATGGAACATTCTTATATTTTGTCTTATCTTTTTTAGGGTATTGAGGCCTGTCCATGTCCATATCTTCTTCTGTGAAAATTTCTAATACTGGTTCTTCCGTTGTGTTTATTTTTCCTATATCCATCTGTTCGGTTGTTTTGGTGTTTGTAGGTTTACCTCGGTCTTTGTTGTGGTGCTGATTTGTTGGTATTTGTTCTGTGTGAATAGAAATTTGAGTACTCACTATTTTCTCCTGTTTTTGTGCCTTCATTTCATTAAGTGATTCTTTTGGCAGCATGGAAATTTCGGTTTGCACTTCTACTGATTTGTATTGGATCACCGCTTGTGCATATGATGGCTTGTTTGTAATCCATGGCTTTATTATTCTTCTTGCTTCTTGGTACGTTGTGTTGTGTTCTGTTTTGTATTTCTGAATTAGTTTCTCTTGTTTCCATTTTTCACATGTTTTTGAGTAGGCTGGATGTTCCCCTTTACAGTTTGTGCATATCAAGGTGTTGGCAGAGCAATCTGTAGTCTCGTGTTCTTTAGAACCACATTTTGCACAGGTAGCCGAGTTTTTGCATGCCATTTGCGAATGTCCAAATTTCTGACATTTGTAACATCGCAATGGATTTGGAATGTATTGTCTTACTTGGCAGTTCAGATATCCTGCTTTTACTGTTGCTGGAGGTTTCGGAGTATTAAAGGTTATGATTAGAGTTCTTGTTGGAATTATATTTCCATCCCTTCGGATATTGATTCTCTTCACTGCTGTTATCCCTTGGCTTCTTAATTCTTCTATGAGCTCTTCTTCTGACACATTTAAGAGGTCCCACTCGGAGATCACTCCTCTGGAAGAATTCAGCGTGTTGTGTGGTGTTACAACTACTGGTAATCCTCCAAAGATTGTCGTAGCTAGCAACTTCTGGGAGTGATTAGGACTTTCTGTTTCTACTAGTATGTCCCCGGATCTCAGGCGTCGAACAGACTTGGGAGATCCTACTAGACCCTCTAACGTTTTCTGAATTACGAAGGGAGACATACGTCCTAATGTCTGATCTCCTGTCGCATGTATAACAATGTATGTCGGTATTTTTGGTGGGTCCATATCAGTCCTCTGTCTCTTTGCCTTTGTCTTTTCTGTATCTCTACTTGGTAGGGCTTTCTCTTGAAGCCCTGTAGTATCAGTAGTTATTTTACTACTCATGTTTGCTCTTTTGGCCCTGGGAGTGTTACTTTCCTCTCCCAGGTTACCAGCCCCGCCACGTGGAGGCAAGAGCAGTGCCACTTAGTGACCAAGCGGCTACTGTGTTAGGTTAGTAAAGTGAGATTAAGATAAAAAATAAGAAAGGTGAGTTTCCTTCCTGTGTCTTCACTTACTGCTTGTAAGACAAAGAGCTGTTTCACAAAAAAAATGAAAGTAAGTTAACGATGAAAATTAAAGAAACGGATATATTTTTTTTCTAACTCTCTATAAATCGCTGGGAATCGCTTAGTCACTAATAAATCGCTTGGCACCTGGGGCCTATGGTGGCCAAATACAATGGAATGGAATCGTAGAATATTCTGAATCGTCGAACTATGCCAATGAATACCGCTTTCTAATCAAACCACGATGATGTTTTCAGTATCACTATTTTTTGGGAGAGGTATTTAGCCATTTTCTTTATAAATCGGAACGTAAGCAATAACAGTATGTACGAGTAGCAGTAAACAGAGCTGACAAGCTGTGGAAACAACTGAATCCAATAATGAATAACAATTAAAGGATTTTCTAGGTAGTAAACTTATTTTTTTTTAGCGTATTTCAAATTAATCTATTTTAATCAAACAAAACATATTTTCATTAAATAAATTCGAGAAAGCCGTTCTCCACCGATTGCTTATTTTTAATCATCACCCTTCTTTGTCGGATTATCGGAATTTTCTTGAAGTTCCATGTAATGAAAGATCGTCACCTACCTAAGGATGAAGAAACCTCCGTTCCTTGATCGATAAAGATTTACTTGTTGCTTCGTAAGGTAATTTCCTGGTGGCGTAACGACACCAGAAGGGAGCACACTACCGGTATTCAAATCCTTTAATAAAAGAACAAATTCTGGAAGCCTTAACACTCTCTCTCTCGTATAGGCGATGGTGATATCCAAAACGTATAAGGCAACCATGAAAACGGTAAGAATTTTTTTATTATTATTATCTTGCTGAAGGCATGATGAATTGCGCAACATTTTTCTATTCCCTATCTACCGTTTGCAGTGGCGATCAATAAAGAAAAAAAAAGTACAGATATAAATAGTTTGAAAAGTAACTTTCTGAAGTCGGCCAAACAAATTCCTTTCAGTTTTCAGTGTAATGCAAAGTATAGACATGCATCATGAAATTCATCTTGTACACTGCCTGGCCACTTTATTAGGCCCATGAGCCAATAGCGTGTTCTACCATCTTTGGTCCCATTCAATGCTCCGACCTGACATGGCATGGAGTTAACAAGATGCTGAAGTGACACGAGGAATATTAAACCCCGTACCAATAGCTGAATTCAGCTGCTGCAGCGACACGACTTATGAACACATCTTTCCAGGTCATCCCCAATGCTGAATGTGATTGAAAAACTGATTACGCTAACTCGTGCAGATGCTTGAAGTCTTCCTATCACTACTTACCACTTTTTAAAAATGCTAAATGTCTGAATGTACAAGCGTAAACGCTTACGGTGTCTGTTCGAATGTCATCTTTTCAAAACGATGAAAAGGGGGTGAACGCCACTAGAATTCATAATCGTGGTCACCGATACGCTGAACTTTTTTTTTTTTTCGAAATTAAAGTAATTAACGGTGATTTGTCTGTAAGTTACAAAGTCCATTCAAATAAAATGGCGAAAGTTGAATAACAGTTGAATTTCACAAACAAATCACTGTAGAGTTTATCGTTGCTTTCAGTCTGGTGTTAAATGCGGAGCAACTCAAAACAACCGTATACACTGAACCAACACTAACCTTGCACGCCGTGAAAATTTTTTAAGGAGTAATGACATGGTTTTCTCGTATGAATTTTTCCATTGCAGATATGAATTCTAGTGTCAGGATGCGATGTACAGTGGTCCAGGAGAATCTTCAATACTGTTCTTAAACTTGTTCACCCATTCGTAGAATTTGCGTTGTTTCATACACGCTTCTCTAGACTGAGCAAAGATTCTGTAATAAATTTCAGCAATTTTTGTTCCTTCGTCAATCAAAAATTAATTGCAGATCGAGTCTCAATCTCGGTTTGGTTTGGTTTGGTTTTGGTTTTATTGGCGCATTAGCTACTAAGGCTATAATGCGCCAAGACCATGTCATTTATAAAATAATTTAAACTTTCAGTGACCTAATTAGTTAGGTCACTATGTCAAGAAGTATAAGAAAAATGTAGATTTTATAAACGAGTAAAAATATTTATTGACTTTAAAAATCTAAAAATAGCAGACACATTGTCATTGTCGGATAAAATCTGACTGAGTGTATATGGCTCAGTCAGATGATTAAAAGCGGTAAGACGGATACTGCTAAAAACTGGACATTCGATTAAAATGTGTCTAATTGATAAAACTGTGCCACAAGACTCACACATAGGAGGGTCATCAGCCCTCAGCAAAAATGAATGAGTTAAATGACTGTGTCCTATGCGGGTCCGGGCAAGAACAACTTCCTCCTTACGATTCCTGCGCAGACTAGACTGCCACGGTTCAATTAAAGGCTTTATACGGTATAGTTTATTCCCAGTCTGTCCATTCCACAACTCCTGCCATTGGGAATGTATCTTCTCGTGTATTATTTGCCTGTAGTCTGTATAGGGGACTGACAGGCAGAGATTATTATTAGGGATTGCTGATTTGGCTGCGGTGTCAGCCAAATCATTTCCCCTAATCCCAATGTGGCTGGGAATCCAGCAGAAGCGGATGTCATATTCGCGATCATGGAGAACGTGAATCTTCTGCTGAATGCTAGACAGAACCGGGTGAGGATTATACCTCACGGATATTAAAGCCTGTAACACACTGAGAGAGTCAGAATATAAAATGAACCGTTGGTATTGGCATTCACTAATGTGATCCAAGGCTAACTTTATAGCGTGCAGCTCTGCAGTAAATATGCTGCATTCAGAAGGAATCTGCTCCGAAGTAGTGCTGTCTCTAAAGACAGCAGCAGATCCCACATATGATTCCGCCTTCGAGCCGTCTGTGTAGACTGGCGCGAAGTCAGAATGTTCAGCTCGGTGTGCTGAAAAAAGCTGCAGGTAGACAGACGATGGAGTGTCCGACTTACCCCAATTTCTAAGGGACAAGTCACATGCCGGGACATGAGCATGCCAGGGTGGAAGGGGTTGCTTTGGTGTTTGGGCAACCCTGTCTACCTTTATATTAAGTTCTTTGAGTAGCTCTTGGACACGAATACCAAAAGGACGATTGGCAGTCTTACGGGTGTTGTACAAATTTTCCCATCGCGGCTCAAAAACGGTTAGCCACGTAGGGTGGTCTGGCAGGGATTTCAGTTTTAGAGCGTAGTTTAGAGACAACTGCTTACGTCGAAGCAATAATGGCGGTTCGTTTGCTTCGACGTATAAGCTCTGGACAGGAGATGTGCGATATGCTCCAATAGCGGTACGGAGAGCCAGATGATGGACAGGATCGAGCCAACGAAGTACACTGTCTCTGGCCGAATTGTATACCAGGGACCCGTAATCCAGTCTGGATCGTACAAGTGCACGATAGATGCGTAGTAGGGTGCATCGATCCGCACCCCAAGATGTTGAGGAAAGAGAGCGCAGAATATTTAGCCCTCTTGTGCACTTTGTGCGGAGTTGACGGATGTGATCCAGAAAGGTCAGCTTTTTATCGAATACGAGTCCCAAGAATTTTGTGTCCGCTGCTATTGGAATTACATTTTGTCCGAGCTTTAATTCAGGTTCAGGATGAAGATTACGCTTACGACAAAAGTGTACGCAAACGGTCTTCTCCGGCGAGAACCTGAAGCCATTAGCAAGAGCCCAGGAGTTGAGGCGATCAATAGCTTTCTGCAGTTGTCTTTCAATAACCCTCATGTTGCATGACTGACAAAATATGCTAAAGTCATCAACATAGAGGGCACAGTTTACAGTTGGAGGAAGTTGTTCTGTGATGGAATTCACTTTGATGGCAAAAAGCGTGACACTTAGTACTGATCCTTGTGGTACTCCCTCCTCTTGGCTGAAGGAACGAGAGAGTGAGGATCCCACACGAACTTGGAAGGATCGATTGGCTAAAAAGTTTTTAATAAAAATGGGGAGTTGCCCCCTAAGGCCAAGGCTATGCAGATCTTTCAAGATGCCAAATCTCCAAGTTGTGTCATACGCTTTCTCCATGTCAAAGAACACCGACACCAAGTGTTCACGTTTTAGGAAAGCATCCCGGATGGATGCTTCCAATCTAATAAGATGGTCCAGAGTGGACCGGTTCCTTCGGAAGCCGCACTGTATGTTGGAGAGAAGGTCATTTGATTCTAAGTACCATATTAAACGAGAATTAACCATTCTCTCCAGGATTTTGCACAGACAGCTAGTCAGAGCAATAGGACGATAGTTGGTGGTGACTTTTGGATCCTTTCCTGGCTTAGGGAAGGCAAGAACGATTGCCTTTCGCCAGGAATCCGGAAACTGCCCTTCAGTAAAGATTCTGTTATACAGAAAGAGCAGACAATCCATAGATTTTGGTGAAAGATGTTTAATCATGTCGTAATGGATGCCATCTGGTCCAGCAGCACTTGCTTTGGAAAGAGCGAGGGCTCTTTTCAGTTCCTGAATAGTAAAATCCCCGTTGTAGGGATAGAGGCCCTTGGACTTAAAATTAAGTGCTTCTCTTTCCAGTTTATGTTTCAGGACCAGGAACTCTGGGGAGTATGAGGATGTTGCGGAGATGTTGGAGAATGTTTCCCCAAGAGCATTGGCTATTGTGGCTATTGCAGTTGGATCTGCAATAGCGCATCCATTATAATCTAAGATTGAAGAAGGGTGGGATGTATATTTTCCCTTCATTTTCCGGATTTTATCCCAGACTACCTTAGAGTTGGTAGACTGGTTAATAGATGATGTAAAACGGATCCACGATTCCTTTTGACTCTGACGACGGATGTAGCGTGCTTTGGCTCGTGCACGTTTGAAGGCTATAAGGTTGTTCGTGGTAGGATATCGGCGAAATATCCCCCACGCTTTGTTTTGAGCCTTTTTGGCTGCTGTGCATTGTGAATTCCACCAAGGTTTGGGAAATGGTGGAAACCGGGCTGATGTTTTTGGGACAGCAGTAGCAGCTGCGTGGACAATGATTTCTGTGATGTACGTTACTGCGTCATTGATAGGCTCCTGACTGACTGTGCTGAGTTCAAAATTTGCCTGATGTTGGAAGGCAGTCCAGTCAGCCTGATCAAACTTCCACCGTGGTAACCTAAAAGGAAGACACGGTCTCCCACTGTGTAACAAGGTTATCACAGGGAAGTGATCACTTCCGTATGGATTCTCCTCCACTTCCCAGGTGAGTGAAGGGAGTAGAGAAGGGGAGCAGATAGAGAGATCAATGGCAGAAAAAGTACGGGTAGGCATATGGAAGAAGGTGTTTGTTCCAGTATTTAGAAGGGAAAGGTCATTGTCATTGAGCATACGCTCTATGACTCGTCCCCTTCCGTTGATGTTAGCACTACCCCACAAGGTGTTATGTCCGTTAAAATCCCCGAGAAGTAAGGAAGGGGGAGGCAGCTGCGTTAGAAGATCATCAAGGTCTGCCTGGGAGATGTCAGTCCCAGGTGGCAAATAAATAGAGCTGTTGTTGTTGTTGTTGTTTATGGGGTTTTAAGTGCAATGGCTACTTAGGCCATATTGCACTTAGAAAAGTGGTTCATACTGCCTGTTTGTTTCATGTAGAAGCAATTAGAAACGGCTATACATTCCTATTTGTTTTAGGAAGGAGAAGAATTCTGCGATGTTTGATTTTTCGCCTATGATATGGCTAAGTGACAATGGTACCTTTAAGCTTGCTAGAGAACTGAATGACATTAGTCGAGCATTACGATACAGAGTACATTCTAGAAGTATGTGTTTCACTGTAAGTGGTGTATGACAATGATTACACTCAGGAGGGTCATTCCCTGAGAGGAGGAACAAATGAGTTAAATGAGTATGACCGATTCTGGCTCTGGTTAGGATTACTTCTTCTTGTCTGTTAGTAATGAGGCTAGAGGCCCATAATTTTGGTACAGGTTTAATTTGAAAAAGTTTATTATGAATTTGTGCTTGCCATTGTAGAGTCCATCGATCTTTACATATACTTCGGATCTTCATTTTATAATCAGTAAACGGTATTAAGAAATTTGTTGGGGCTGCTCTAGATGGATGTTTGGCAGCATCATCCGCAATTTCATTTCCTGGTATTCCAGTATGACCAGGTATCCAGCAGAAAATAACTTTTTGTTGGCACTCTCTCAGACGTATCAACTCTGTTCTAATGAGCTTTAATAGAGGGTGAGTAGACGGGGAATTGTTTTGCAAGGCTGATAAAGAACTCTGCGAGTCTGTGTAAATTAAGCTCTTTTGAATTGACATATGGAAAATACTTTCTATAGCAAGCTTTATGGCATATAATTCAGTTGTGTAGCTACTGCACTCTGTTGGGAGAGATAGAGAAATGGTAGCATCTGGGAGTACTACTGCTGCGCCTGATCCACTCTCGGACTTCGATCCATCTGTATAAATTTTAGCGAAGTCAGGATAACGTTGAGTATGCGCTATGTGTAGCTGCTGGATATTAATATCTGATAGAGAGTGTTTACCCCATTGGTAGAAATAATTGTCACAAGATGGTGTGATGACAGACCATGGAGGTTCAGGATCTATAGGATCTCGTAAAATTTTATTGAAGTGTACATCCCAATCTTCTGCTAGCTGTTTTAACCTAATACCAGCAGGCCGAACTGTCTGTGGTTTGTTTCTGTATAAGGTCATAAACTGTGGATTGTAGAGTATTGGCCAATTAGGATGGGTCATCTGGCTTTGGATCTTGGTTGCATAATTCAGCAGCAGCATCTTTCTCCTGATATTTAGGGGAGGTTCATGAGCTTCAACATACAAGCTTTGCACTGGAGATGTTCTGAACGCACCTAGTGCTGTTCTGAGAGCTGAATGTTGAATAGGATTGAGGCGAGATAAAGCGCTCTCCCTAGCAGAATCGAAGACAGGGGCACCGTAGTCCAGTCGAGATCTGATTATGGATCTATATATATGTAGCAGGCTTTGGCGATCTGCTCCCCATGTTGTGGCTGATAAGACTCTGAGAATGTTCAGTTTTTTTTGACAAGTAGTCCGGAGATGTTCAATGTGCTTTTGGAAATTTAACTTATTGTCAAAGAACAATCCCAGTAGACGAGTACAGTCAGTTATGGGAAGAGGATGGTTATTCAATTGCAGCTCAGGTTCAGGATGCATATTGCGTCTAGAGCAGAAGTGTATGGCAGTAGATTTCTGGCTGGATAGTCTATAACCATTTTGTGTCATCCATGTCAGGATGCGATTCATTGATATTTGAAGTTGGCGTTCAATGTAATGCATGTTTTGAGAATGACAGGAAATCGAGAGATCATCTGCGAAAAGGTATGAATCCACCGTTTTCGGAATGAGTTCAATTATATGGTTTATTCTCATTGCAAACAAGGTAGCGCTGAGAACAGATCCCTGTGGAATTCCTTCTTCTTGGATAAAGATTTTAGAGAGGGTTCCCCGATAACGAACTTGAAAGGATCTCCGTTGAAGAAAATTTTGGATAAAATATGGTAAATTACCTCTCAGGCCAAGAGAATGTAGATCCTTTAAGATTCCAAAACGCCACGTAGTGTCAAAGGCTTTCTCAACGTCAAGACAGACCATGACGAGATGTTCCTTTTTGATGAAAGCATTTCTGATATTTGACTCAGCTTTGATCATAAGATCCAAGGCGGATCGGTTTTTCCGGAATCCAAATTGTTCTTTATTTATCAAGTTTTGAGACTCGAGGAACCAGGTGAGACGGCCATGTATCATTTTCTCAAGAGTTTTGCTGAGACAGCTGGTGAGGGATATCGGTCTGTAATTTTGAGGAACCGAATGATCTTTACCGGGTTTTGCAATCGGTATTACATAAGAATGACTCCAGGAGCTGGGGAGGGTATGTTCAGAAAATATTCGATTATAAAATATGAGCAGCGAAAACAGTGATCTTTGATCCAGATTTCGGAGCATTACATAATATAACCCATCAGGGCCAGCAGCACTGTTTCTTGAGTTGGTAAGAGCTTGCTGTAGCTCGAACATGGTAAATGGCTGATTATACGATAAAGCAGAATTGTCAGCGTAATTCAGTTTGGATCTCTCTGCAACGGTTTTACGTTTTTGGAATGATTGATCATAAGCATTACAAGAAGACAACAGAGAAAATACAATTCCCAGTGCATTTGATATATCTGTGGGATTAGAGAGTTCTTGTCCATTCCAGTTTAGTAGCGGGGTGGATAGAGGAGGAAATTTATTGTTTAAACATTTTATTTTTCTCCAGATTAATCTGATATCGGTATTTTTATTAACTGATGAGGCGAATTTAATCCAAGTTTCTTTTTTTGCTTTGCGTCTGATGTATCGAGCTTTAGCTCTGAGCCGTTTATAGTTAATAAGATTGGGGGTGGTAGGATTTTTGCGGAAAAGATTCCATGCTTTGTTTTTCTCTTTTTTTGAATTATTGCAATCTTCATTCCACCAGTAATTTAATTTTCGTCTATTACTTGCTTGATATTGAGGAACTGCGACGGATGCAGCTGCCAGCATTTGATTTGTGATATGCTCAGTAACGCTATTGATGGAACCGGACTGAATGATATCGTTGTCAAATGAGATGTGCGATCTGTATTTTTCCCAATCAGCCTTTGAAAATTTCCATTTAATTGGACTTTCTATTGGGTAGGAACAGGATGTTTGAATTTTGCAGATTAATGGATAATGGTCACTACTATAAGGATCATTCAGAGGTATCCAATCTATACTTGGAAAGAGGATTGGGGAACATATGGAAAGATCTATAGCAGATATTGAGCCAGTAGGGAGATGCACATATGTAGGAGACCCAGTATTCAGTAATGTTAAATTCTGCCTATCAATCAACGTTTCGATCAGCTTACCCCGTCTGTCTGAGGTGGGGGAACCCCATAATGGGTGATGTGCATTAAAGTCTCCTAGTAAACAAAACGGTGATGGTAACTGCATAACAAGATCTTCAAGTTCCTGAATAGTATATTGATGATTGGGCGGAAGATAAATGGAAGCCAATGTCAAAGTAATACCACTAACAACACGCGTGGCAACAGCTTCTAAGGATGTTCGTAAGGGAATACGTCTGGCGGGGATGGAGGAATCCACGAGTATCGCTACTCCGCCATGAGCGTTATTAGACACAGTCCTGTCTTGCCTGAATACAGTGTAATTTTTGATTGAGACTGAGACCAGTGATGTCAAATTAGTTTCTTGTAAGCACATTGCAAGAGGTTTATAGTGATGAATTAATTCGTATATATCATCTAGGTTACTGCGAAGACCTCTACAGTTCCATTGTATAATATGTTCCATTATTTGGTTTTGTAAGAGGAAGCTGAATCTGTCTGCTTTTTATGCGTAGGTTGTTTGTGACGGTCAGATTTAGATTTTTCTTTTCTAGGAAAAGAAGGGCGTCCTGAATCATTTTTATCCTCCATGTCTCCATCTGCATATAATTCAAGAAAATCTTCTTGGTTGGGCATATCATCTGTATCCATGCTTGTTGGTTGTTTCACCTCCACACTATCTGATTTATGTACTTTTTCTGCCACTGTATTGTGGGTTAGGTTTTGAGTTGGAATTGTGAGTGGCGTATTATTACTTTGGTCCACTAACTGTGATTCAGATGTAGGCTGAGTTGATAGTACGGATCGAGCCCAGTCGGCGATCGATTTATCTGGAGAGACTGACACTTCTGTTTGACATGCTACTGATTTGTAACTATGGGCAGCCGAAGCATAAGTAGTTTTTGGAATACTTGATTTTACTTGTCTTCTAGCTTCTTGAAAAGATACTTTATTTTCTGTCTTGTATTTCTGTATTTTTTTTCCTAACTTCCAAAGATCACAATCTTTGGAGTAGGCTGGATGATTGCCCTTGCAATTAGGACACTGCGGAGTTTGTGCCTTGCATTCAGATTGAGTGTGAGTTGTGCATCCGCAGTTTGGACATGTTGCATCTCCACGGCATGCTGTCTGGGAGTGGCCAAATTTCTGACATTTGTAGCATCTCAGAGGGTTCGGGATATAGGGCCGAACACGACAGTTTAAATAGCCTGCTTTAACCGAGGATGGTAGATTCGGCGAACTAAAGGTTAAAATTATGCTACGGGTTGGGACTAAGATGCCGTCTTTTCGTATCATGATTCTCTTGGCCTGAGTTACATTTTGATCTTTTAGTTCCTGAATTATTTCTTCCTCGGAAACGTTCAATAGGTCCCATTCACTGATCACTCCCTTGGAAGAATCAGGGTGTTGTGTGGAGTGACTTGGATTGGAATTCCACTTAAAGATGTAAGTTTTAACAGGAGGTCAGAGTGTCTTGGAAGAGAGGTCTCTATTAGCAAGTCGCCAGATTGAAGGCGTTTCACCATTTTTGGAGATGCTGCTGCATTTACAAGGCATCGTTGTATGATGAAAGGCGAAAGCTTGCTGACAGATTGTGAAGACAGAGAATGGATGATCAGGAAAGCTGGAGCTTCCTGCTTGTTTGCATCCTTTTTTAGTCTTTTCGACAATGAAAAGTCATGATCAGTTTCGTGGTTGTCTTGTTGCGAGCTCTTTGGCTCTAATCGTGGGAAATCATTAGTATCCATGTTTACTCCTTTTAGCCCTGGGAGAAGTACTTTCTTCTCCCAGACTACCAGCCCCGCCACGTGGAGGCAGGAGCAGTGCCACCAGTGACCAAGCGGATATTAAGGTTAGTAGAGTGTGAGTATTTAATATAAATACTAAGAAAGAAAGGTAGATTCCCTTTCTGGGTTCTTACGTAAGACTTTTTAAGTGAAGAACCGCTTTAAGTGAACAAAACAGGAGAAAATCGTACAACAAAAAATAGAACTATATCACTTTCAAAGATCACTTTATGAGTCGCAGAGAAAAATCGCTTGTCACTATCGCTTGGCACTCGGGGCCATAAATAGAGCAGACCGTTATTAAAAATCCCACTGTAAGGCGAATTGCAACAGCCTCTATGCTGGTTGTAATTAGCAAGGGCTGAACTGGGGTCTGATTACCCACAAGGATAGCCACTCCTCCATGAGCAGGACCATCCGCAATTCTATCCTTACGAAAGATTGTGATGTTATGCAGGGTGGGATCATCATTTGCCTTTAGATAAGTCTCCTGCAAGCAAAAGCAAACTGGCTCGTGCTTTTGCAGGAGGGCCTTGATGTCATCAGTATTTCGCCGGAATCCACGACAATTCCATTGTAGGAATTTAGCCATTATTTTGGCTTGGTGGGTCCATCAGGCGGCTTCCGAGGTGCTGAGGGCTTACTTTTATCAGTCTTGGCTTTGTCTTTTTTGGGGAAGAATGGACGATGTCCCGTGTCCATTTCTTCCTCCGCAAAGAGTTCCAAGACTGATTCATCCTGTACCTCCTTGTTCTCTACATCCATTGTTTCTGGTATTACGGGTGACTCTTCAGAACGTTTTTGCTCTTTTTTACCACTTGGTTTTGGTAGTGGTGGAGCACTAGGAGGTACGGATATAGGAGTGGCAACTGATTGTGTTTTTTTGGTGGGCTTTTGTGAATTTAATAAATAGCGTGCAATCGGAGTGAATGACTCTTTCGGTGGTATAGTCATCTCAGTTTGAGTACCGATAGTGCACTTGGCAGAAACCTTCTGAGCATAGGAAGGTTTCCCGCTATTTATTGGTTCGATACGTTTTCTGGCCTCTGGGTAGGAGATATTCAGCTCTGTTTTCAGTTTTTGGATTTCTTTTTCATCCTTCCACCGCTGGCATGCTCGAGAATAGGCGGGGTGCTCTCCTTGGCAATTAATACAGATCGGTTTTGAAGCTGAACATTCCTTGCTCTCGTGGTCTTTAACACCACATCGAGCACAGGCAGGGTTACCACGACAAGATGTTTGTGAGTGGCCGTATTTTTGGCATCTAAAACACCTCAGTGGGTTTGGGATGTAAATCCTCACTGGGCAGTTTAGATAGCCTGCCTTGATGGAACTTGGAGGCCTTGGGGTATTGAACGTGAGGATAAGAACTCGGGTAGGGACGAGATTCCCATCCTTTCGTATCGATATTCTTTTCACAGCTGTCACTCCTTGGTCTTTCAATTCAGAGCAGATCTCTTCTTCAGAAACATGAAGAAGGTCCCACTCTGATATAACACCACGTGAAGAGTTCAGAGTTTTGTGGGGGGTTACGGTGATAGGTATTCCCCCTATGGATGTAGAGTTTAAGAATTTTTCAGCTTGTTTTGTGCTGGAAGCTTCAACTAAAAGATCGCCAGAACGCAGTCGTTTAACGGATTTTGGTGACCCTGCCAACCCTTCTAATCCTTTCTGGATAAAGAAGGGTGACATCTTTCCAATTGACTGTTCTCCGATGGAATGGAGAATGAGGAAGAGCGGTGTCACTGATGGTGTTGGTGTATCCTCAGTTCTGGCTCTTTTTGCAGAGGTGTTTTCTTTTTCATCTTCTCGATTAGGTAGGGGCCTTGTTGGGGCCCCAGAAGAAAGGGGATTTAAATTACTCATATGAGTAAAGAGAAAATGTCTGATGCCTAAGTACCTCACCCACCACGGAGCCCTACGAGGGGACGCCCACTCGTGAACTAGCAGGTACTGCGTACACGAATGGGACGCCGAGTTCGCTTAGAACACCATACCCACGTTACCAATAAGTCTTTATCCCGTCCCAGGACCATAGGGAGGGAGACTTATTGGAACGCAGTTGACCCTAGCAGTATAAAACCACCCGCCGATTGATCCCAGTCGGGCCGGTCCGGGACCACCCGTCTTGTCGAAGCAGGGGCCAAAGTGGTGTATTGAAGCTGGGCCCCTCAACCACCAGGATCCCCCTTTCCGCTTCCACGGGTCGCGGCGCACGGCTGCACACGCCGGATTTCAAAGATGTAACCCTGAAACCAAGGTATGGGCGTTAGATCCCAGTGATGCTAATCTGGAAACCCAGCAGCGTCACTGGGAGGTCCCCTCACCACGTACAGGTGCCCACGTTGAGGGGGTCTCAATCTCAGTGTATGTCTGCAAGGATACCATCACATTTTCGAAATACATTTTTTTTTCAAATAACAACAACATAGGGTGTCATATTGGGCGCTCAGTGTTGCCATCAGACTTTGATCAATAATGTGGCACAAGATTATCATCAGTTTGCATAATTTGCAGGTCATTTTGGTTTTGCTGTTTTCATTTGGATGACCTTTCTATCACCACTTAACGGTGCTAGTTGACTTAATGTTCGAAAAAAAAAAAAAAAAAGAAATTAAAATAAATGGTCCGTTTAAATTATCAAAATTCCTCTAACCATTTGTATCCGTATGCTGCTGAAGACACGTATAATTTCCCGTTTATCACTTTACTATTATTTATAACCAGAGTACAAAATAATGAATGTCTGTTGGCGGCTTGCCAATTCTTCTTCTTTGGATGAAAAAATATTATCGATGAAAAATCGCTGACTTGAACAGTGGCTAGTCATCGATACTAGCATGGTAAAATTTAAGAACCGCTTTTCTCCTATGACAGATTAATTTTTTTCGAAAATTAATGCGATGATAAAACCTACATCAAACCCGCTACGTGTTACCTATCGAGGTAAGGTTTTGGTTTGGTTTGGTTTTTTATGGCGCATTGGCAGCTAAGGCCATAATGCGCCAAGTCAAATTTTAAAATGCTATTAAATATTTTGGTAGCCAAGGCTACCACGTCAAACATTTGTGTTAAAAAGGTATAATAGTAAAAGCATAAAACTTAGAGCTTTGTATAAAAATTAATAAATTGTAAAAAATTAAAGATGTCAGACATATTGTGTCTGTCACCTATAATCTGACTGAGTGTAAATGGCTCAGTCAAATTATTAAAAGCGGTAAAATACAAGCGTCGGGCTTCTATAAAAACAGGACACTCTATTAAAATATGACGAACGGTTAAAATAGCATTACACATCTCACACATAGGTGGGTCATCCGCCCTCAGCAAGTAGGAATGGGTTAGATGACTATGACCTATGCGGAGCCGAGCAAGAACAACTTCCTCTCTTCGGACCCTGCGTAGACTGGACTGCCATTGCGAAATTACAGGCTTGATTTGATGTAATTTATTTGTGGTCTGTCCGTGCCAAGAATCTTGCCATTGGGAAAGCAGTTTAGAACGTATTATTTGCCTGTAGTCTGTATCGGGGACTGACAGGCAATGATTATCCAGGGAAATGGCTGTTTTGGCAGCAGCATCAGCCGATTCATTTCCCCGGATCCCAATGTGGCTTGGGATCCAGCAAAAGCGAATAACGAATTCTAATTTCTTGAGAGAAAAAAGAATCTGCTGGATCCTGGACAGGATCGGATGAGGGTTAAAACCCACCGATACCAGAGCCTGTAACACGCTTGATGAATCGCAGTAAATCATATACCTCTGGTAGTCGCAATTTTTAATGTGATCTAGGGCTGTTTGTATTGCATGCAACTCTGCAGTATAAATGCTAGTTTCTTGTGGGATCTTATAGGATATTGTTTTGTGAGGGAACACAACAGCAGATCCCACGTGACATTCTAACTTTCAGCCATCTGTATAGATTGGCAGAAAGTCAGAATACCGCTGTCGATGAACTGCAAAGAGTTGCTGGTAGACAGATGGCGGTGTAGTAGCCTTCTCCCAGATCTTAAGGGAGAAGTCGCAAGTTGGAAAATTAGCATGCCAGGGTGAAAAGAATTGCCTTGGTGACTGGGCAACATTGTCTACCGTCAAGTTCAGCTCATTCAGCAGCCCTTGAATGCGAATACCAAAAGGTTTGTTGGCAGTCCGACGGGTGTTGTAGAGATTTTCCCAACGCGGCTCAAAAACGGATGGCCACGTGGGATGATCGGGCAGGGATTTTAATTTGAATGCATACTGTAAGGACAACTGCTTACGTCGAAGAGACAAAGATGGTTCATTTGCTTCGACGTAAAGGCTTTGGACAGGGGATGTGCGAAATGCTCCAGTGGCTGTCCGGATGGCTTGATGGTGGATTGGATCTAACCACCGAAGTGCACTATCTCTAGCAGAACCATAGACCTGAGACCCATAATCGAGTTTGGAACGGACAAGTGCCCGGTAGAGACGAAGAAGGGTAGCACGATCTGCGCCCCATGAGGTTGACGAAAGGGCACGAAGGATGTTAAGCCCTTTGACACATCTTGTCCTCAGCTGACGAATATGTTGTAAGAATGTCAGCTTTTTGTCGAAAATAAGTCCAAGGAATTTGAATTCTGCTACAACTGGGATGTTATTTTGCCCAAGCCTTAATTCTGGGTCAGGATGAAGATTACGTTTGCGACAAAAGTGTACACAAACAGTCTTCTGTGATGAAAATCTGAACCCATTAGCCAAAGACCAAGCTGTAAGATGGTCAATGGTTTTCTGCAGTTGCCTTTCAATGACCCTCATATTGCATGAGTGACAAAATATAGCAAAGTCATCTACATAGAGGGCATTGTTTACAGTGGGTGGAAGTTGTTCTGTGATAGAGTTTATTTTAATTGCGAAAAGCGTGACACTTAGAACGGATCCTTGTGGGACTCCCTCTTCCTGAGAGAAAACTCGAGAGAGGGTGGATCCTAAACGGACTTGAAATTGGCGATTCGAAAGAAAGTTTTTAATAAAAACAGGAAGGTTACCTCTAAGACCAAAGTTATACAGGTCTTTTAAAATTCCAAATCGCCAGGCTGTGTCGTACGCTTTTTCAATATCAAAGAAAACTGCTACCAAATGCTCGGATTTAATAAAAGCGTCACGAATGGACGTTTCCAATCGAATTAAATGATCCAGAGTGGATCTATTTCTTCGGAAGCCGCACTGGGTCCTGGAAAGCAGACCATTTGTTTCTAAATACCAAACGAGGCGTGCATTAACCATTCTTTCCAGGACTTTGCACAAACAGCTTGTCAGAGCAATAGGACGATAGTTACTTGGATTGCTAGGATCCTTTCCTGGTTTTGGGAAGGGAAGAATGATTGCCTTCCGCCAGGAATCCGGAAATTGTTTATTAAGAAAAATTCTGTTAAACAGAATTAAAAGGTGATCCTTACATTGTGGTGTGAGGTGTTTTACCATTTCATAGTGGATGTCATCGGGCCCTACAGCACTTGCGTGTGTGAGAAAGAGTGCAGCATTTAATTCCTCCTGTGAAAAGGGCTTGTTATATGATTCAAGCACTTTTGAATAGAAGTTCAGGGGGTTTTTCTCATTTTTCTCTTTCAGGGCCAAAAACTCTGCGGGAAAAGATGTTATTGCAGATATTTTTGCAAATGTTTCCCCTAGAGTATTTGCTACTGCAGTTCGATCTACAATTGGACATCCATTATGCTCGAGGATCACAGAAGGGCATGGTGGATATTTTCCCTTCATTTTCCGGATCTTATCCCAGACTACTTTTGAGCTAGCAGCCTGAGTTATGGAAGATGTAAAAAGAATCCAAGATTTCCTTTGGCTCTGACGTCGTACATAACGTGCTTTTGCACGTGCACGTTTGAATGATATTAAATTTTCAGTGGTGGGATATCCGCGGAATATCGAGGTAAGGTATGAAACTCGTGGTTTCATGAACCGTGCATTATTAATTCAACTTTCCAAGTAAAGCTTTAATTAATTAAAAAAAATGTAAAGATTGACAGAAGTGTGAACAACTCTTCAAGCATTTAACCTATTGAATGCTACCAGTTACATCAAATCTCGGGTATATATTCCAAATTAGGGACAGTAATACTGCCATTAAAATGAATTTCTTAATCTGATAAAATCCGACGTGTTTTTCTATTCTGTTAGAGTATTACGACTCTTGAATCCACTTTTACTAAACGAGGTCCATACATAGGTATGTTTGAGGGTCAGACGTTTCCGGGATTTCTCCCATCTCCGCTCCATAAATAGGAGTAATATGAATTTTAATTATTACAGTTTTTAACTGCTTATAATCTTCATTTCAGCAATGAAATAGTCCACCGCCCATTTGGGGTCGGCCGACTTCTTTTAAACAGTAAAAACAGCTTAAATTGGTTCGTTTTGTTAGTTGCTGTTTTATGGCGCATTGGCAACTAAGGCCATAATGCGTCAAGTCACAAAACAAATAAAAGAAAAAACAATACATCAGAAATATATTTGGTAACCACGTCAAAATTATAAATGTATGAAGAAAAAAAAGGATCTGCCGGATCCGGGACATGACTGAATGAGGATTAAACCTAACCATTAAAAGAGCCTGTAACACGTCCGACGAATCGCCATAAATGATAAACCTTTCATAATCCTTATTTTCAATGTGTTCAGTGTTGGTTGGGTTTTATTGGCGCTTTAGCAACTAAGGCTATAATGCGCCAAAACCTGGTCATAAAAAGGTAAAACTTTCAGTGGCCTAATGAGTTAGGTCACTAAGTCAAGGTATAAAAACAGGTATAAACTGTAAAAGACAAATATCAATAAACAAGTAACAATAACAAGGTTGATTTTTTAAATATGAGTAAAAAGGTTTACTGATTTCAAAAAGCTAAAAAAAGAGGACACATGGTCATTGTCGGATAAAATCTGATTGAGTGTATACGGCTCAGTCAGATGGTTAAAAGCGGTAAAACGTATTTTGGTAAAAACTGGAGAGTCAATTAAAATGTGTTTGATTGATAAAATTGTGTCACAGGACTCACACATAGGAGAATCATCAGCCCTCAGCAAATATGAATGTTGTTGTTGTTTGTTATTTAGGAGCATTAGCAACTAAGGCCATATTGCTCCGGGATATGCGGTGGTCTTTCCCTGACCTTTCCGCATCCTCCATGTTTGGTGGTGAGGGGATCGAACCTCGGTCTAATCAAGAAGCGTGTACTACGCACTGCTGCTCCTTCCCACCTGGCTACGGAGGCGCCACAAATATGAATGAGTCAAATGACTATGTCCTATGCGGGTCCAGGCAAGAACAACTTCCTCCTTACGATTCCTGAGCAGACTAGACTGCCACGGTTCAATTACAGGCTTTATAAGATATAATTTATTCGCAGTCTCTCTATTCCAAGAATCTTGCCATTGGGAGTGTATGTTTTGGTGTATTATTTGCCTGTAGTGTGTACAGGGGGCTGACAGGCAGCGATTATTACTGGGAATTGCTGATTTGGCTGCGGATATCACAGGAAAAGGATCAGTCCAGTAGGGATTTTAATCAACATCCCATGTGACCAAAGAAAGGAGAGTAGGTAACAGATGGAGAAATCAATGGCAGTAAACGTGTGGATAGTAGTGTGTAAAAAAGTGTTTTCATTAAGGAAAGGAAGCTCGTTATTTTTAAGAGTGAGCTCTATTTTACGTTCCCTCATATTAGTGTCTGCATTAATGGACATAATACCCCAGAGGGTTTGATTTGATTTGGTTTTTTATGGCGCATTGGCAGCTAAGGCCATAATGCGCCAAGTCAAATTTTAAAACGCTACTAAACATTTTAGTAGCCAAAGCTACCACGTCAAGTAATAAATCATTGTCAAAAGATGTATAGTAAAAGTATAAAAAGTGTAAACCTTAGATTCTTTTATAAAAATTAATAGACTGTAAAAAGTTAAAAACGTCAGACATATTGTCTCTGTCACCTATAATGTGACTGAGTGTAAATGGCTCAGTCACATTAGTAAAAACGGTAAAATATAAACGTCGCGCTTCTATAAAATCAGGACATTCTATTAAAATATGACTAACGGTTAAAATAACATTACATATCTCGCACATAGGTGGGTCATCCGCCCTCAGCAAGTAGGAATGGGTTAGATGACTATGACCTATGCGGAGCCGAGCAAGAACAACTTCCTCTCTTCGGACCCTGCGTAGACTGGACTGCCACTGCGCAATTACAGGCTTAATGCGATGTAATTTATTTGTGGCCTGTCCGTGCCAAGAATCTTGCCATTGGGAGAGTAATTTAGAACGTATTATTTGCCTGTAGTCTGTATAGGGGACTGACAGGCAATGATTATCCAGGGAAATGGCTGATTTAGCAGCGGCATCAGCCGATTCATTTCCCCGGATCCCAATGTGGCTTGGGATCCAGCAAAAGCGAATATCATATTCCAATTCTATGAGAGAAAAAAGAATCTGCCGGATCCTGGACAGGATCGGATGAGGATTAAAACTCACCGATACCAGAGCCTGTAACGCGCTTGATGAATCGCAATAAATCATATACCTCTGGTAGTCGCAATTTTTAATGTGATCTAGGGCTGTTTGTATTGCATGCAACTCTGCAGTATAAATGCTAGTTTCTTGTGGGATCTTATAGGATATTGTTTTGTGAGGGAACACAACAGCAGATCCCACATGACATTCTAACTTTGAGCCATCTGTATAGATTGGCAGAAAGTCAGAATACTGCTGTCGATGTACTGCAAAGAGTTGCTGGTAGACAGATGGCGGTGTAGTAGCCTTCTCCCAGATCTTAAGGGAGAAGTCGCAAGTTGGAAAATGAGCATGCCAGGGTGGAAAGAATTGCCTTGGTGACTGGGCAACATTGTCTACCGTCAAGTTCAGCTCATTCAGCAGCCCTTGAATGCGAATACCAAAAGGTTTGTTGGCAGTCCGACGGGTGTTGTAGAGATTTTCCCAACGCGGCTCAAACACGGATGGCCACGTGGGATGATCGGGCAGGGATTTTAATTTGAATGCATACTGTAAGGACAACTGCTTACGTCGAAGAGACAGAGATGGTTCATTTGCTTCGACGTAAAGGCTTTGGACAGGAGATGTGCGAAATGCTCCAGTGGCTGTCCGGATGGCTTGATGGTGGATTGGATCTAACCACCGAAGTGCACTATCTCTAGCAGAACCATAAACCTGAGACCCATAGTCGAGTTTGGAACGGACAAGTGCTCGGTAAAGGCGAAGAAGGGTAGAACGATCTGCGCCCCATGAAGTTGATGAAAGGGCACGAAGGATGTTAAGCCCTTTGACACATCTTGTCCTCAGCTGACGAATGTGTTGTAAAAATGTCAGCTTTTTGTCGAAAATAAGTCCAAGGAATTTGAATTCTGCTACAACTGGGATGTTATTTTGCCCAAGCCTTAATTCTGGGTCAGGATGAAGGTTACGTTTGCGACAGTAGTGTACACAAACGGTCTTCTGTGGTGAAAATCTGAACCCATTAGCCAAAGACCAAGCTGTGAGACGATCAATGGTTTTCTGCAGTTGCCTTTCAATGACCCTCATATTGCATGAATTGCAAAATATGGCAAAGTCGTCTACATAGAGGGCATTGTTTACAGTGGGTGGAAGTTGTTCTGTGATAGAGTTTATTTTGATTGCGAAAAGCGTAACACTTAGAACGGATCCTTGTGGGACTCCCTCTTCCTGAGAGAAAACTCGAGAGAGGGTGGATCCTAAACGGACTTGAAACTGGCGATTCGAAAGAAAGTTTTTAATAAAAACAGGAAGGTTACCTCTAAGACCAAAGTTATAGAGGTCTTTTAAAATTCCAAATCGCCAGGCTGTGTCGTACGCTTTTTCAATATCAAAGAAAACTGCTACCAAATGCTCGGATTTAATAAAAGCGTCACGAATGGACGTTTCCAATCGGATTAAATGATCCAGAGTGGATCGATTTCTTCGGAAGCCGCACTGTGTCCTGGTAAGCAGACCATTTGTTTCTAAATACCATACAAGGCGTGCATTAACCATTCTTTCCAGGACTTTGCACAAACAGCTTGTCAGAGCAATAGGACGATAATTACTTGGATTTCTAGGATCCTTTCCTGGTTTTGGGAAGGCAAGGACGATTGCTTTCCGCCAGGAGTCCGGAAATTGTTTATTAAGAAAAATTCTGTTAAACAGAATTAAAAGGTGATCCTTACATTGTGGTGTGAGGTGTTTTACCATTTCGTAGTGGATGTCATCGGGCCCCACAGCACTTGCGTGCGTGAGAAAGAGTGCAGCATTTAACTCCTCCTGTGAAAAGGGCTTGTTATACGATTCAAGCCCTTTTGAATAGAAGTTCAGGGGGTTTTTCTCATTTTTCTCTTTCAGGGCCAAAAACTCTGCGGGAAAAGATGTTATTGCAGATATTTTTGCAAATGTTTCCCCTAGAGTATTTGCTACTGCAGTTCGATCTGCAATTGGACATCCGTTATGCTCGAGGATCACAGAAGGGCATGGTGGATATTTTCCCTTCATTTTCCGGATCTTATCCCAGACTAGTTTTGAGCTAGCAGCCTGAGTTATGGAAGATGTAAAACGAATCCAAGATTTCCTTTGGCTCTGACGTCGTACATAACGTGCTTTTGCACGTGCACGTTTGAAGGATATTAAATTTTCAGTGGTGGGATATCGGCGGAGTATCCCCCACGCTTTGTTTTGCGCTTTTTTTGCTGCCGTGCATTCTGAATTCCACCAAGGTTTGGGGAATAGTGGGAACCGGCTGGATGATTTTGGGATTGCAATTGCAGCTGCTTGGACAATCGTTTCTGTGACATACATGACTGCTTCATTGATTGGCTCCTGACTGACTGTAGTGATGTCAAAGTTTGCCAGATATTGAAAGGCATTCCAGTCAGCCTGATCGATCTTCCACCGCGGTAAACTAAATGGCAGACAGGGTCTACCATTAGTTAGGGTTGTTATCACGGGGAAGTGATCGCTTCCATATGGATTTTCTTCTACCTCCCAAGTAAGTGAAGGAAGGAGAGAAGGGGAGCAGATAGAAAGATCAATGGCAGAGAATGTACGGGTAGGCATGTGGAAGAAGGTGTTTGTTCCCACATTTAGGAGGGAGAGATCATTGTCAGTGAGCATATGCTCTATGACTCGTCCCCTTCCATTGATGTCAGCACTACCCCACAGAGTGTTATGTCCATTGAAATCCCCAAGAATTAAACAAGGGGAGGGCAATTGCATGATAAGATCATCAAGGTCTTTCTGGGGGATGTCAATCCCAGGTGGCAAATAAACAGAGCAGACAGTTAATAAGAACCCCACTGTAAGGCGAATTGCTACAGCTTCAATGCTAGTTGTAAGCTGCAAAGCCTGAAATGGGATCTGGTTGCCGACGAGGATTGCGACTCCTCCGTGGGCAGACCCATCCACAATTCTATCCTTACGAATGATGGTAATGTTATACATGGTGGGGTCATCATTTGCCTTTAAATAAGTCTCCTGTACGCAAAAGCAAACTGGTTTGTGCTTTTGCAGGAGTGCCTTGATGTCGTCAGTATTTTGCCGGAATCCACGACAATTCCACTGTAGGAATTTAGCCATTATTTGGACTTGGTGGGTCCATCAGGCGGCTTCCGAGGTGCTGAGGGCTTAATTTTGTCAGTCTTGGATTTATCTTTCCTGGGGAAGTATGGACGCTGTCCTGTGTCCATTTCTTCCTCAGCAAAGAGTTCCAAAACTGACTCATCATGTACCTCCTTCTGCTCGACATCCATGTTTTCCTGGGTACTAGGTGTTACTTCCCCTTTCTTATTCTTTTCTTTTGCTTTTGTAACTTGTGGAGCATTAGGAGGTATCGATATAGGAGTGGCAGCTGATTGGTCCTTTTGTGCAGGTTTTTGGGAGCTTAAAAGATAACGTGCAATGGGAGTAAATGATTCTTTTGGAGGGACAGACATGTCCGTCTGAGTCCCAATCGAACATCTCCCTGCTACCTTCTGGGCGTAGGTAGGTTTTTTGATGTTAAGAGGTTTCACTGCTTTTCTTGCCTCCTGGTACGATATGTTTAGCTCTGCCTTCAGCCGTTGAATTTCTTTTTCTTCTTTCCACCTCTGGCATGCCCTTGAATAGGCCGGATGTTCTCCCTCACAGTTAATGCAGGTGGGTTTAGTGGCTGAACATGCTGTTGTTTCGTGGTCCTTTGCACCGCACCGGGCGCATGCAAGGACTCCACGGCAGGCCATTTGAGAATGTCCATACTTCTGACATTTAAAACACCGTAAAGGGTTCGGAATGTATGGACGTACTGGACAGTTGATGTATCCAGCTTTAATCTCATCAGGAGGTTTGGGAGAGTTAAAAGTCAGGATAACACTCCTGGTTTTAACAATTTTCCCATCCCTTCGCGCAGTGATTCTCTTGACGGCAGTAACTCCCTGTGGTTGTAATTCGGAGCAGATTTCCTCCTCGGTGACGTCGAGAAGGTCCCACTCCGAAATGACACCTCTCGATGAATTTAGTGTTCTGTGTGGTGTCACTGTTATGGGTATACCTCCGATTGATGTTACTCGGAGTAGATGTTCAGACTGCCCGTCATTTTTTGTTTCAATCAAGAGGTCCCCAGAACGGAGCCTCTTAACTGACTTGGGTGTACCCATCCAACCCTTTTTGTATAAAAAAGGGCGACATTTTACCAATCGGTGTTTCATTGGTGGAATGCATTATTAAGAACCTTGGGACAGGCCCTGATGGTAGTTCGGTTCGCTGCCTCTTTGTAGCAATAATGCTATCTGCCTCTCCGTCGTTATTTTCAGATAGGGACCGGGTTGGGGCCCCTGAAGGAATACGTTTATCAGGATTCATATAGTTTTTTTAATTGTTCAGTGCCCGGGCTCCCCACCCACCACGGAGCCCAAAGGGACGCCCACTACCCGGCATGCAATAAATGCGCTCGGGAGTGGGACGCCAGGGCTACCCAGACACTATACCCGCACCGCCGCCAGCCTGAATCCTGTCCCTCGGACCATGAGGGTAGGGGCGTGGCATTGACACGGTTGACCCTCGCAGGCGAACCTACTAGCCGATTGATCCTAGCCGGGCCTTCCAGGACCACCCGTCTTGTCGAAGCAGGGGCCAAAGTGGTGTATTGAAGCTGGGCCCCTCAACCACCAGGATCCCCCTTTCCGAATTTCCACGGGTCGCAGCGCACGGCAAACACGCCGGATTCCATTGATGTAAGCCCGGAACCTAGGCTGTGGGCGTTGGATCCCAGTGATGCTAGTCTGGAAGTCCAGCAGCGTCACTGGGAGGTCCCCTCACCACGTACAAGTGCCCACGTCGAGGGGCCCCAGAGGGTATTATGTCCATTAAAATCTCCTAATAAAAGAATAGGGACAGGCAGTTGAGCAATGAGATCATCAAGGTCTGTCTGGGAGATGTTGATCCCAGGTGGAAAATATACCGAAAAATCTGTGAGGAAAAACCCTACATAGTGTGCATAGTATTAGGGTCAGGCGCCACCTGTGGTTTCCCACATCTGCGCCATATGTTCGCTGTGAAGGAATACAGTACTACTGTAAATGCCAGAAAAGTGTTGTGTGTTGTATATGACATATTGCGTTAGGTTCTATTGTGTGTCCTGGCATTTGGCCGCAGGGCCCCTAGTGGGACTCCACGTTGCCCGCACACACCACTAGGAGGTAGCCAGTCTGCCTATTATTCTCTGGCTTGTCTCCGCCAGGGTCGCCAGAGCTTCCTGGACGGAGACAAAAAAAAAAAAAAAAAAAAAAAAGGTAGAGTTGGGGAAGTACAGAGTGTACGCAAGAAAGGAGGGTATAGCTAGAAATATGGAGGATGTAGGCGAAGGTATCCTCCAGGTTATCAATGGAGCAATAAGCGCCATCAGTTGAAAGGAAAAACCCTACAAAGAGGCGAATAGCAAATGCCTCTACCGTGGTTGTCAGAGAAACAGCTTAGATAATTGAGAAACTAGCCATTAATAGAATGAGCAGCCATACCTTTTGATGCCTTAGATTAAGAGAGCCAATTTAAATATGTGTCGTTTTCTTTCTCGAGACAAACAGTTACATGCAAGGGAAAAAAATGTCTAATTCTCTCCCCAACGCTTAAAACGTTTTCTCAGTGATGAAACAACGTTCATAAAATAAAACCGGGATGACATGGGCTCATTTACGTTCAGGTCGACTAGAAAAACAAACCTTTCGGAAGGGGAAAAAAAAAAAAAACTATTCAGCATTCAAAGGGTCTTGAATTCTCGAAAAGTGATGCTGTCTGTATGCTACTAGCTAATTGATTAACGTGTATGACGTTGCTAGTGCAAAAATACACAGGTAGTGTTCGACCGACTTATTCTGTCTCTCAAGGTCACATTCTTGACTTTCAGGCCGGAGATGTGTTGTATATTAGGCGGGAAGATCAGAATTAAAATTTATTTGAATCACAACAAAAATATACGAGATCTCCCCTTATGCGTGAATTCGGATAGTCTGATCTGGACATGCACTTGACGCTGATGGACACAGGTAAGTCAGTCGAACAGCACATGTGCAGTCAGTTCGAAGCCATGTTATAACACAAATACGGCGATGGTTTGGTCATTTTTATCTTGTTTGTTTGTTGTTTGGTTTTTAGGAGCATTAGCAACTAAGGCCATATTGCTCCAGGATATGCGGTGGTCATTCCTTGACCTTTCCGCATCCTCCGTATTTGATGGGCACGGGCTCGAACCCCGATCTAATCAAGAAGCGTGTGCTACGCACTGCTGCTCCTGCCCACCTGGCTACGGAGGCGCCATTTTTTTTATCTTATGAACTCTCCTTTGATCCAAAGGATGTATCGCAGTATAAAGAGAAACTGTTTTTATTCAATAGACTTATTTTAATTACTTATTTAATAATTGCATTTGCTGAAAATAGAATAATATTTCTCCGAGCCCCCAAATTTTCAAATAAATTCTAATGTTCTTATCTCCTCCTATCCCCGTATGTATTTTTTTTTCTTTTTTCCCCGGTGGTGTATGTGATGAGAATTTTTGCTTGTCGGAATAGGTCTTTGGAGAATGGAAATTAGGGTCCACGGCCTGCAAGATCACCTTGTATGTACAGATCGTCACCCTTGCGAGCACGACATTTATCCTAACCTCTATGAGCTTCGATCGCTATCTGGCTATATGCCGTCCATTAAGATCAACAGGTGGAGCAAAGCAAGCCAAGAGAATGATAGCTGGTTCCTGGATACTCGCCTTCATATTTGCTATTCCTCAACTGTTCATATTTGTGCAGGTAGAATTTTTCTTCATTTTAAGAGCATTATATAATTAAAATGAATTTAAATACAATTTTGGTTTAATTTAATTTTTAAAATTTTAGTCTTTACTTAATCACATCCTTCAAAAAAAAAAAAAGGATGCGAATAAGTAATGTGTCCTAGTTAAGATGTAAAATACCATCACATTTTCATGCATAAAATTCCAACCAGAGAACATGAGCAATTCATGTAAATTATATAAACAAATTAATATTAATTTATTGCAAAATACAGCAAGCCCATCACAGCACTAGGCAAGGGGCATAAATTCAGTCCAAAGGAGATAAATATAAAAGCAAATACGGCGCAGAATTCATATATACATTAACAACGAATAGTAATTATAATGATAAAAAATATATATTGCAGAGCACCACATTTGCTCTCGGATGCATTTACTGAGTTGCAAGCAAGCTGCTGTTTTTATTTCTCATCACTTGATTGGAAATCTGACCTGGCTCCGTTAGGCTTCTGTCAGAGTGGAGTAATCTCTTGTAATCAATGCTGTGATAACTTATGAGGTGAAGGGATGCAGTGGAGGACATTCTGTCCAATTTTTTGAGTCTGGGGAGTTTGTATTTGAATTGTTGTTGGTTTCTTGAATTTTCTCTGTTGGGGAGCTATTATGTTGGCTAAGTTTGGTCAGTCGCTTGCAGAGGTAATTAACTTAGCAAGAAACATGACTCCAGACTTGTTGACCATCTGTCAACCATGTTTGACATGTTTGTGTTCAAGTTTTCATAAAGCTGTTGCTTGGATACTGTATGGGGAAAATAAAGTTTACTATTCAGCCATCTAAGAACTCAATACTCTAGGGCAAGGAATTTCTTGAAGGTAATTTGAGAAACACCGGACCAAATTTCAGAGGAATAAGACAGAATGGGAAAGATGCATGTCTGAACATGACTTTTCTGTCTTTAATTGCTGCTGTTTCTTGTTTGGTTAGCCATTTTGCTTTCTGAATTTTTTGAGTAATATATAAATAGCGAGAATTAAAGAAGAGACTTTTGTTAAAAACAACTCCTAGGTCTATGTGAGCATATACATTTGGAATTGAAACATCTGCAATTTTAATCTCTATGTGGTTTCGTTGTTTCTGTAAGGAATAAATTATTTGAGCAAATTTGTTTGCATTTATAGTCAGATTTTGATATGATTTGGATTTTATTGGCACATTAGCAACTAAGGCTATAATGCGCCAAATCCAGGTCATGTATAAAAAGTTAAACATTCAGTGACCTAATTAGTTATGCCACCATGTCGAGATATAACATAGACATAAAAGGTATAAAAGTCAAAAATATATCAACAAAAAATAACAATACAATTTCAAATACGAGTAAAGACGTTTACTGATTTTAAATAGCTCAAAACAGCAGACACATGGTCATTGTCGGATAAAATCTGACTGAGTGTAGAAGGCTCAGCGAGATAACTGAACGCGGTAAAATAAAAATCACGTCCGTGTCTAAATCGTGGACACTCGGTTAAAATGTGACGTATACTTAAAATGGTGTCACAGTTCTCACACATAGGAGAGTCATCTGCCCTCAGCAGAAATGCATGTGTAAGAGGACTGTGTCCTATGCGGAGGCGAGCTAAAACAACTTCCTCTCTGCCATTCCTGCGCAGACTAGACTGCCAATGTGGGATTACAAGCTTTATCTGATAGGGCTTGTTTGCGACTTGCTCATACCAAGATTGTTGCCATTGGGACAGTAATTTAGCGTGTATTAGCTACCTGAAGGCAATAAGTGTTGTGGGGTTCTGGTGACCTGGCCGCAGCATCTGCCAGTTCATTTCCCACGATCCCAATGTGGCTTAGAATCTATGATGAGGATTAAATGTATGAGGATTATACCTCATACCGGATAAAGCCTGCAGTGTACTTAAAGAGTCAGTGTACACCATACGCCTTTGATACCTATGGGTTTTAATGTGGTCCAAGGCTAACTCTATAGCATACAACTCAGCTGCATTTCGGGGGAATCTTTCCAGATATTGAACGACCTGGAAAGATAGAAGCAGATGCAACAGACAACTCCGAGCCATCAGTGAAGTCAGGCAAGAATTTATAGTCAGATCTTCGGATACTTGGCGATTCCGCATATCTGTAAATTCGCATCATGGCTAACCTTGCAAATGTCATCACAGGATTTGGAAATAAACAACTTTAAATCATCGGCATAAGCAAGCAGATTTGGATTTGATGTTCCTGTAGAAGTCGTCGTAAGGCTGCTGAAAATATAGTGCTGGAGAGAACCCCTCTTTCAGGAATGCCTGTTGTCGTTGTGATGAGAATATTATCGGTATTAATGGGGAAGAGGAGCTGTCTGTGATTTCGGCTGTGCTATAGATAGGATATAACCACTGTGCCAATGAGAAAATGATTTTTTAGTATTTCAAATTATTTTTTTGTGATCAATTTTGTCGAAAGCACCTTTGATGTCTAAGTAAAAGACATCACATCATGCTTTTTCTTTAAACGCGTTTGGATGCGCACAACGGTGTCAGCTAGGCTTGTTATTGTGGAGCTCTCCCCAGAACCAAAATGCATGTTGACCGCATTTTGAAGATATGGCAGTATGATCTTAATTTTAGTGATTATTGATAATACAGAAATTGGGCGATAGCCTGAATTATTATTACTACTAGCTTGTTTTGGAATCAGCGTAATTCTAAAAGACTTCCATAGGCTTGGAAGGAATGGCTGGGAAGTGAATCTGGAAATGATATGCACTAAAGAATCAATGATGAATGTACTGGACATTTTAATAATAAAACTAGGGATGCCGTCAGGGCCTTCAGTGCTATCAAATCGTAATTGGTTTATAATTTGCTGAACTGTATTCTTGTTTACAAGTAACAGGGCTTGACTAGAAGGCATTTCATGTTGCACGCAATTTGCTTGTTTTTAAGAATTGATTTCTTTAAATCTGTTTTGCATATCTTCAGTGCAGATGTCAAAATTGCATGTTTCCATATTGGATTTTATCCATTCCAAAAGCTGATCATGCTGTAAGGTAGCTCTTGTTTTTGAAAAAAAAAATGCTCTTTTACTATGCTTGAGCCTGAACATTAAATATTTTTTGTACGACTGAATTGTTTTCAGTTGAAATATAATGCTCTGCTCCTTTTATACTTTATGTATGCTGATTAAGTGCCGTACTTCTTCCAATGCCTGTAGCAGTTTTGTTTTCTTTTAAAGTATGGTTTTAGATGGGATTTGAACCATACTTTGGATTGAAAAGAAAGCCTTACAAGTTTGGATGCTGACTCTGTTTTTAATTTATTCTATTATTTTATTAGTAGGAAGGTGGGATCCTGAACATGTATATTTTTGAGAGAATTCCATGGGCAATATTTCAAGAGCTACAAAAACTTTTCTTTCTGAAAGAATTTAATTGATGATATTCTTCGGGTGATTTCCAGAGGAGGGCAAGGATTCTCCCCCCAGGAAATTGCTGCTTGCAGTTCTATACCTTTGTGGTCAGATCTAAATGTAATGTTGTTGCTAAGTTTTTTCTTGAAGTAGAATATTAGGGTATTACAAGATGAAGCGCTTGATCACCTTTATTAACAGTGAAGTTGATTATTTTAGCTCCTAGAACTAATAAGAAGTCGAACAGCAACTTCATTTGTAAATCATATTTGGGCAGGGGAAGATTAAAGTTGTCCATTATAATTATGTTAGGTTGAGGCTTATGAGCAGTGGTGATCCAGGTTATTACTTCATTAATGATATTATCAGTAGGTCTAGGCGAAATATAAAGCAGTGAATCTCTAACTTGGATCAGAAGAGAAATTCCTTCAAAGTTATGAACAGGAGATTTAGGTGTAAATAACTTTAAATGTTAGATTTTAAATTAATTGCTGACCCTCCAACTCTTCGATTAATCCTGGATGTCATGTATGGCATGTAGTCGAGAATTTTTGCTGTAGGAATCCTGAAGAGGTTCCTGCATCCACGTTTCAACTAAACAAAATGTCCTGATATTCTTCAACTAAAAGTGCAATAAGCGTAGACCGTTTATTTTTTTTACTTCTTACATTCTGAAGAAAAATGCTGAGATGAAGATACAGTGGCGGACAAAAAAAATAACATTTGTAGTAAAACGTATAAGATAGTTTGATTACAGTCATTTTGTTTGTCGCAAAGCAAAGGTATTGCGTCAGATAACGCTTCTATTGCATCAGGCAGTAATTGCAAGGTTTCTATAAATCAGCCGTTTCTATAAATACGGCGTTGAAAGGGTATACACGCTCATTAGTATCCTGTTTTGTGGAGGCGCAAGCATGGTTCCATATGTTCAGTTGACACAAAGAAAAAAAAAGTGAATCTGTTGATCTGTCCCAGGAAGGGTTTTCTACTCGTGCTATCGCTGATAAAATAGGCTGCCACCAGTCAACAGTATTCCGGTGCTGAAATTAAAGCGTGAAACCGGTGATGTGAAGAGAAAACCTGGATCAGGCCGTAAGAGAATGACTACGCCTTCCCATGATGAATATTTGAAACGGCTATGCCTTCGTAATCGCCATGCTAGTGCTCCTGGTCTAATTTGTTGTTGTATTTGGGTTTTTTTTTTTTGGCACAAGGGCCTCTTGGGCCATATTGTGCCTGTTCGATATTTGCTTATCACAAATTTCTCATGTTATTGTGATCATAGGCTGTTATAGAGATTTATCTGTTTCAAATAAGTAAACAGTTCTTCCAAATTTGCATCATTGCCAAGAATCTGCAATAAGGTTATTGGTTCCTTCAAATGGGATAGGGAGGTAAAGGTTGATTTCCTGGTAGTTGAAAGTTGGGGACATTCAATGAGAATATGATATATTGTCAACTGCGACTGGCACAACAAACACTGAGGAGGGTTCTCTCCCGCTCCTGGTCTAAAACTGCACTTTGAAATGGCCTGTAGTGTTGAAACATGTGCACGAACTACCCAAAGACGGCTTTCAGAATGTGGTCTGCATGCCTATCGGCACAAGAAGCAGCCTTTGTTGATCGAACAAATGAGAAAAAATCCACTTGCCTTTGGCTAAACCGCATGTTTCATGGACAAAAGAGCAATGGGAAACAGTCATCTTTCCTGGCGAATCGAAATTCAACTGCATAGCTCGGATGGGTAGCGATATGTGAGAAGACGTAAATCTGAGGCATACCATCTTGACTGCATAACACCCACTGTAAAGTTCCCCGCCGGTCAGATGGTCTGGGGATGCATAACAAGCAAAGGGATGAATTAATTTTATTAACGGAATGGTGAATGCAGAAACCTACACTGCTATCTTGGAGGAGTGCCTGAAACCCGTTATTAGGGATCACCACACAGAGGTCCAAAACTGCATTTTTCAACAGGACTCGGCACATTGCCACACAGCAAAATTGATGAGTTTTACGCTACTTAGATTTATTGAGTTTGTCTTCTTGTCTCACAAGGCTTAAAACATACATACACCGATGTTTTCCCTCGTTTTTCTCTCTTAAGGTGCAGTCATACCTCAGAAATGCTGTCATTACAACGTTGTACTGGCCCGGATTTGAACCCTATTGAAAATTGCTGGTAAATAATGTCGTCTAAAATTGCTCAGAACAAGCCAACAAGTAATATTCAGCTGGAGGAGAGCAATGTAAGGATGTGGTACCACGAAATTTGGTCAACCGTATAACCAGAAGTTGATTAACTCTATGCCAGATCGTTGTAAGGCTGTAATTGCAGCTCGAGGAGGAACAACAAAATATTGAGGACTTATTTTGCTGATTTACAGTACATAATAATATTACGTTAACTTGTAATTTCAGATTGTACACATAAATGCAATAAAATGTATGTTGGGTTGTCATGATTGCCATATGCATGATTTCTCATATCCATTAATTATGCATTTTACCCTTTGGGAAGATATTTATGGCAATTAGGTATATCTTAGGTATATCAGGTGGAGTGTTTTTATTGGATTTCATTCACAGAGACATATATCCCATCTCACAATTCGTTTCGAACTTTTCTGCAACCCACAATGCAGCTCAAAACAATATTTGAAAAATTTACAAGTGATGCAGTATTTTTGTTCGCCACTGTAGTTGTTAGAAGTATGTTTGCAAGCAGATGTATTAGTTGGAAGGATATATGATGAACTATGATGCGAACGAGGTTCGGTATTCTCTAGCTACGCAGACAGTTCAAGATTGAGAGTTAGACGTTAACTTCTCACTATAGTTGTTGCCAGAACCTCGAATAGTTCCACTAAATGGCATGACGAGTATACCATTCGGCCAGATATCAAGATTTTGATACTTTTAAAGGTCACAATCCTTTAGCTCAATTCTGAAGGATGCGTATGTGGGGTGTTTGCGCGTATGGCTTTAGTTAGTTGTCTCATTGCAAATTCTAAGCCAAGCAGAATACTATTTGATTACGTCTTGTGGTTTGAGACACGTTAAAGTGCACGTTTCTTTAATTTTTGTAGTCTGGTTGCAAAATATATTCTGAGGAAACAGACACCATGATGCGTCTATGAATTGCCGTTGGTAAAACCCACGAAGCCTTTATACTAGACTGAGGGGAATACGTGTAAAAAGCTCATAAAATACTTCCTGGCTAATATTTATCGAAATGGACTTACGATTGCAATCGAGCCGTTTTGATATGCGGTGATGTGTTTAGCAGCACAAGGGCAACCTGGGCCAAAATGTGCTTATTCTAATATTTGGAAGGGTGCTTTATTTGACTTTAGAAATTTTCATGAAGTCTGGTTTAAGGTAAATAAAACTCATCCAGATTAGCATTGTTCCCCAATAGATGGGCTATATAGTGTATAGTGTATTAAGGTCTAACGACACCAGGGGTTCCCCCATCTCCGCGTAGTTTGCATTGTCGTGTGATACAGTACACTGTACAGGCCAGGGATTTAAAAGTATATGGATATTATGGTATGTAGTGTCGTGTACCTTTGTTCTTCTGGCCATTTATCCGCTGGGACCCTGGTGGGTTCCAACGTTTCACACTCTAAGCCCTGTGGAGTTTGAGTTTGAGTTTGATTTGGGTTTTATTGGCGCATTAGCAACTTAGGCTATAATGCGCCAAGACCAGGTCATGTATAAAAGAGTAAACTTTCAGTGACCTAATTAATTAGGTCACTATGTCAAAAAATTTAGCAAATGTATAAAAGGTAAATCAACAAAAATTCACAATAAAATGTAAATTTTATATATAAGCGAAAACGTTTATTGATTTTAAAAAGCTAAAAACAGCAGACACGTGGTCATTGTCGGATAAAATCTGGCTGAGTGTATAAGGCTCAGCCAGATGACTAAAAGCGGTAAAATAAAAATCACGTTCAGGGGTAAAACGTGGACACACGGTTAAAATGTGATAAATAGTTAAAATGGTGCCACAGTTCTCGCACATAGGACAGTCATCTGCCCTCAGCAGAAAAGCATGTGTAAGATGACTGTGTCCTATGCGGAGGCGAGCTAAAACAACTTCCTCTCTGCGGTTCCTGCGCAGACTAGACTGCCAATGTCCGATTACAGGCTTTATCTGATAGAGCTTGTTTGTGACTTGCTCATACCAAAATCGTTGCCATTGGGAATTAATCTTTTGGTGTATTATTTGCCTGTAGTCTGTATAGGGGACTAACAGGCAATACGTGTTTTGGGGTTCTGGTGATCTGGCCGCAGCATCAGCCAGTTCATTTCCCCTGATCCCAATGTGGCTTGGGATCCAGCAGAAACGGATATCGAGTGAACTCTCAAACAAAGAATGTAAAGTCTGCTGAACCCGGGTCAATATTGGATGAGGATTATATCTCATCCCCGATAAAGCCTGCAGTGTACTTGAAGAGTCAGTGTACACCATACATCTTTGATGCTTCCGGGTTTTAATGTGGTCCAAGGCTACCTCTAAGCATACAACTCAGCTGTATATATGCTGCATTCGAGGGGAATCTTCCCAGATATAGTACAATCTGGAAAGACAGCAGCAGATCCTACAGACAACTCTGACTTCGAGCCATCAGTGAACACAGGCAAGAAATCAGAGTAATCGGATCGATGGGCAGCATAGAGTTGTTGGTAGACAGAGGACGGAGTTATGGCTTTACCCCAACTTTTTATGGAGAAGTCACATGATGGTAAGCGAGCATGCTTGATTTGATTTGATTTGATTTAAGAATTCTTGGCGCAAGAGGTTGGTTGGTTGGTTGAGTTTTATTGGCGCATCAGCAACTATGGCTATAATGCGCCAAAACCTTGTCATAAAAGGTAAAAAAGTTTCAGTGACCTACTGAATTAGGTCACTACGTCAGGTTATAAAAACAAGTATAAACTGTAACAGACAAATATCAGTAAATAAGTAACAATGGAAAATCTTAAAATAAGATTTTTAAATATGATTAAAAAGGTTTACTGATTTTAGGAAATTATAAATAGCAGACACATGGTCATTGTCGGATAAAATCTGACTGAGTGTATACGGCTCAGTCAGATGGTTAAAAGCGGTAAAACGAGCATTTCTAAAACTGGTACAGTCAACTAAAACGTGTCTGATTGTTAAGATTGTGCCACAGGACACACACATAGGAGGGTCATCAGCCCTCAGCAAAAACGAATGTGTCAAATGACTATGTCCTATGCGGGTCCGGGCAAGAACAACTTCCTCCTTACGATTCCTGCGCAGACTAGACTGCCACGGTTCAATTACAGGCTTTATACGATACAGTTTATTCCCAGTCTGTCTATTCCACAAATCCTGCCATTGGGAGTGTATCTTCTGCTGTATAGTTTTCCTGTAGTCTGTATAGGGGACTGACAGGCAGCGATTATTATTAGGGATTGCTGATTTGGCTGCGGTGTCAGCCAAATCATTTCCCCTAATCCCAATGTGGCTGGGAATCCAGCAGAAGCGGATATCATATTCACGTTCATGGAGAACGCGAATCTTCTGCTGAATGCTAGACAGAACTGGATGATCATTATATCTCACAGATATTAAAGCCTGTAACGCACTGAGAGAGTCGGAATATAAAATAAACCGATGGTATTGGCATTCACTAATGTGATCCAAGGCTAACTTTATAGCGTGCAGCTCTGCAGTAAATATGCTGCATTCAGAGGGAATCTGCTCCGATGTAGTGCTGTCTCTAAAGACAGCAGCAGATCCCACATATGATTCCGCCTTCGAGCCGTCTGTGTAGACTGGCGCGAAGTCAGAATGTTCAGCTCGGTGTGCTGAAAAAAGCTGCAGGTAGACAGACGATGGAGTGTCCGACTTTCCCCAATTTCTAAGGGACAAGTCACATGCCGGGACATGAGCATGCCAGGGTGGAAGGGGTTGCTTTGGTGTTTGGGCAACCCTGTCTACCTTTATATTAAATTCTTTGAGTAGCTCTTGGACACGAATACCAAAAGGACGATTGGCAGTCTTACGGGTGTTGTACAAATTTTCCCATCGTGGCTCAAAAACGGTTAGCCACGTAGGGTGGTCTGGCAGGGATTTCAGTTTTAGAGCGTAGTTTAGAGACAACTGCTTACGTCGAAGCGATAATGGCGGTTCGTTTGCTTCGACGTATAAGCTCTGGACAGGAGATGTGCGATATGCTCCAATAGCGGTACGGAGAGCCAGATGATGGACAGGATCGAGCCAACGAAGTACACTGTCTCTGGCCGAATTGTATACCAGGGACCCGTAATCCAGTCTGGATCGTACAAGTGCACGATAGATGCGTAGTAGGGTGCATCGATCCGCACCCCAAGATGTTGAGGAAAGAGAGCGCAGAATATTTAGCCCTCTTGTGCACTTTGTGCGGAGTTGACGGATGTGATCCAGAAAGGTCAGCTTTTTATCGAATACGAGTCCCAAGAATTTTGTGTCCGCTGCTATTGGAATTACATGTTGTCCGAGCTTTAATTCAGGTTCAGGATGAAGATTACGCTTACGACAAAAGTGTACGCAAACGGTCTTCTCCGGCGAGAACCTGAAGCCATTAGCAAGAGCCCAGGAGTTGAGGCGATCAATAGCTTTCTGCAGTTGTCTTTCAATAACCCTCATGTTGCATGACTGACAAAATATGCTAAAGTCATCAACATAGAGGGCACAGTTTACAGTTGAAGGAAGTTGTTCTGTGATTGAATTCACTTTGATGGCAAAAAGCGTGACACTTAATACTGATCCTTGTGGTACTCCCTCCTCTTGGCTGAAGGAGCGAGAGAGTGAGGATCCCACACGAACTTGGAACGATCGATTGGCTAAAAAGTTTTGAATAAAAAAGGGCAGATGCCCTCTTAGGCCTAGGCTATGTAAGTCTTTCAAAATGCCAAATCTCCAAGTTGTGTCATACGCTTTCTCCATGTCAAAGAACACCGACACCAAGTGTTCCCGTTTTAGGAAAGCATCCCGGATGGATGCTTCCATTCTAATAAGATGGTCCAAAGTGGACCGGTTCCTTCGGAAGCCGCACTGGATGTTGGAGAGAAGGTCATTTGACTCGAGATAACATATTAAGCGAGAATTAACCATTCTCTCCAGGATTTTGCACAGACAGCTAGTCAGAGCAATAGGACGATAGTTGGTGGTGACTTTTGGATCCTTTCCTGGCTTAGGGAAGGCAAGGACGATTGCCTTTCGCCAGGAGTCCGGAAACTGCCCCTCAGTAAAGATTCTGTTATACAGAAGGAGCAGACAATCCATAGATTTTGGTGAAAGGTGTTTAATCATTTCATAATGGATGCCATCTGGTCCAACAGCACTTGCTTTGGAAAGAGTGAGGGCTCTTTTCAGTTCCTCTATAGTGAATGCCCCGTTGTAAGGATAGAGGCCCTTGGTCTTAAAATTAAGTGCCTGTTTTTCTAGTTTATATTTCAGGACCAGGAACTCTGGGGAATACGAAGATGTTGCGGAGATGTTAGAGAATGTTTCCCCAAGAGCATTGGCTATTGCAGTTGGATCTGCAATAGCGCATCCATTATAATCTAGGATTGAAGAAGGGTGGGATGTATATTTTCCCTTCATTTTCCGGATTTTATCCCAGACTACCTTAGAATTGGTAGCCTGGTTAATAGATGATGTAAAACGGATCCATGATTCCTTTTGACTCTGACGGCGAATGTAGCGTGCTTTGGCTCGTGCACGCTTGAAGGCTATTAGATTAACAGTGGTAGGATATCGGCGGAATATCCCCCACGCTTTGTTTTGAGCCTTTTTTGCTGCTGTGCATTGGGAATTCCACCAAGGTTTGGGAAATGGTGGAAACCGGGCAGATGTTTTTGGAACAGCATTCGCAGCTGCTTGGACAATGATTTCTGTGATGTACGTTACTGCGTCATTGATAGGCTCCTGACTGACTGTACTGAGGTCAAAATTTGCCTGATGTTGGAAGGCATTCCAGTCAGCCTGATCAAACTTCCACCGTGGTAACCTAAAAGGAAGACACGGTCTCCCACTGTGTAACAAGGTTATCACAGGGAAGTGATCACTTCCGTATGGATTCTCCTCCACTTCCCAAGTGAGTGAAGGGAGTAGAGAAGGGGAGCAGATAGAGAGATCAATGGCAGAAAACGTACGGGTAGGCATATGGAAGAAGGTGTTTGTTCCAGTATTTAGAAGGGAAAGGTCATTGTCATTGAGCATACGCTCTATGACTCGTCCCCTTCCGTTGATGTTAGCACTACCCCACAGGGTGTTATGTCCATTAAAATCTCCAAGAAGTAAGAAAGGGGGAGGCAACTGCGATACAAGATCATCAAGGTCTTCCTGGGAGATGTCAGTCCCAGGTGGCAAATAAATAGAGCACACAGTTAATAAAAATCCCACTGTCAGGCGAATTGCAACAGCCTCAATGCTGGTTGTAATTAGCAAGGGCTGAACTGGGGTCTGATTACCCACAAGGATAGCCACTCCTCCATGAGCAGGACCATCCGCAATTCTATCCTTACGAAAGATTGTGATGTTATGCAGGGTGGGATCATCATTTGCCTTTAGATAAGTCTCCTGCAAGCAAAAGCAAACTGGCTCGTGCTTTTGCAGGAGGGCCTTGATGTCATCAGTATTTCGCCGGAATCCACGACAATTCCATTGTAGGAATTTAGCCATTACTTTGGCTTGGTGGGTCCATCAGGCGGCTTCCGAGGTGCTGAGGGCTTACTTTTGTCAGTCTTGGATTTATCTTTTTTGGGGAAGAATGGACGCTGTCCCGTGTCCATTTCTTCCTCCGCAAAGAGTTCCAAGACAGATTCATCCTGTACCTCCTTGTTCTCTACATCCATTGTTTCTGTTCTTACTGCAGGCTCTTTACCACTTGGTTTTGGTAGTGGTGGAGCGCTAGGAGGTACGGATATAGGAGTGGCAACTGACTGTGTTTTTTTGGTGGGCTTTTGAGAACTCAATAAATAGCGTGCAATCGGGGTGAATGACTCTTTTGGTGGTATAGTCATCTCAGTTTGTGTCCCGATAGTGCACTTAGCAGAAACCTTCTGGGCGTATGAAGGTTTCCCGCTATTTACTGGTTGGATACGTTTTCTGGCCTCTGGGTAGGAGATATTCAGCTCTGTTTTTAACTTTTGGATCTCTTTTTCATCCTTCCACCGCTGACATGCTCTAGAGTAGGCGGGATGCTCTTCTTGGCAATTGACACAGATAGGTTTTGGAGCTGAGCATTCCTTGCTCTCGTGGTCTTTAACACCACATCGAGCACAGGCAGGATTACCACGACAAGATGTTTGTGAGTGGCCGTATTTTTGGCATCTAAAGCACCGCAGTGGGTTTGGGATATAAATCCTCACTGGGCAGTTTAGATAGCCTGCCTTTATGGAACTTGGAGGCCGTGGGGTATTAAACGTTAGGATGAGAACTCGGGTAGGGACGAGATTCCCATCCTTTCTCATCGATATTCTTTTGACAGCTGTCACTCCTTGGTCTTTTAATTCAGAGCAGATCTCTTCTTCAGAAACATGAAGAAGGTCCCACTCTGATATGACGCCACGTGAAGAATTTAGAGTTTTGTGAGGGGTTACGATGATAGGTATTCCCCCTATGGATGTAGCCTTTATGATTTTTTCCGCTTGCTTGGTGGTAGAAGCTTCGACCAAAAGGTCGCCAGAACGCAGTCTTTTTACAGATTTTGGTGAACCTGCCAACCCTTCTAATCCTTTCTGGATGAAGAAGGGTGACATCTTTCCAATGGACTGCTCTCCAGTTGAATGGAGAATGAGGAAAAGCGGTGTCACTGATGGTGGTGGTGTTTCCTCAGTTCTGGCTCTTTTTGCAGAGGTGTTATCTGCGTCATGATCTCGATTAGGTAGGGGCCTTGTTGGGGCCCCAGAAGAATTGGGATTTAAATTACTCATAGGAGTAAAAAGAAAATGTCTGATGCCTAAGTACCTCACCCACCACGGAGCCCTACGAGGGGGCGCCCACTCGTGAACTAGCAGGTACTGCGTACACGAGTGGGACGCCGAGTTCGCTTAGAACACCATACCCACGTTACCAATAAGTCTTTATCCCGTCCCAGGACCATAGGGAGGGAGACTTATTGGAACGCAGTTGACCCTAGCAGTATAATACCACCCGCCGATTGATCCCAGTCGAGCCGGTCCGGGACCACCCGTCTCGTCGAAGCAGGGGCCAAAGTGGTGTATTAAGGCTGGGCCCCTCAACCACCAGGATCCCCCTTTCCGCTTCCACGGGTCGCGGCGCACGGCTGCACACGCCGGATTCCAATGGTGTAACCCTGGAACCAAGGTATGGGCGTTGGATCCCAGTGATGCTAATCTGGTAAACCAGCAGCATCACTGGGAGGTCCCCTCACCACGTACAGGTGCCCACGTTGAGGGGTGGCGCAAGAGCTACTGTGGCTAAAATGCGCCTGTAAGATTTAATATATCGGTTTTGTTCTAATTGGTATATTGCTGCTAATAATTTCCAAGAGTAATAGGTAATATTTAGTTTTATATTTGATTATAGTAATTTATTTTCTTGAGGAACTGAAAAACATCTGCTATATTTTTTCTATCTTCCAGTATGGTTTTGAGAGTGAGGGAGTGATGTTTGTTTAGCTCTTTGAAGGAGTTTCGGCGATCATCTGCAAAGGCTGGACAAGTAATCAGTACATGTTCTACTGTTTGTTGTGTGTGACAGATAGGACATAGGGGTGGATCTTCTCCTCGCAAAAGATAAGAGTGACTGAAATATGTGTGTCCTATCCTTAACCTAGCAAGTATCACTTCATCGCGTCTATTTTTCTGAATGCTGGATTTCCATGGTTGGAGTAATCTTTTAATCTGATGCAATTTGTTAGTGGTAAGTACTTGCCATTGCTGCTGCCAGTGATGTATCCCACTGTGATCAATAACGCGTTTGTAGTCTGAGAAAGAGATATATTCTGATGCGGAAATATTGTTGTTGGCTTCTTTAGCAGCTCTGTCTGCTTGTTCGTTACCATGTATTCCGACATGGCTTGGGATCCAGCAAAATCTAATGTTACGATGTTGTTCAAGGAGTTTGGATATTCTGTATTGAATCTGCTGTTGTAGTGGATGTTTGTTAGAACTGATATTTTGTATTGCCATCCTGGAACTACGAGAGTCAGTAAAAATTATGCTGTTTTGAAAACTTGAATGGTCGATTTCGTTTAGTGCTAACATAATGGCTTGCAGTTCTGCAGTATAAATGCTACAGTCTTTTGGGAGTTTTTGGGCCAATGTGATGTCAGAAAAGTAAACTGCCGCTCCCACATGAGAATCAGTTTTGGATCCATCTGTATATAAAAAGCAATGATCTGAAAATTGTGCCTTATAAGCAGCGTGCAGCTGTTGATGGTTTATATGGGAAAGGGTTTGTTTGTCCCAGAAGTGGAAGGAGAAGTCGCATAAAGGTTGTCTGATTATCCATGGTGGGGTAGACTGCTTCGTCAGCGGAATTATGTTATCTAGGTTAAGCTCTCTACTGAGAAGAAGGTTTTTTAATCTTACATTCGCAGGTTTATTGATTCTTTGTTGTTGCTGATAATGTTGTTCCCATTCAGAAGTAAAAAGAGTTTTGTGTAGAGGGTGATCTGGTAAGGATTTTATTTTAGCTGCATAAGAGAGTAATTGATTTTGTCTTCTGATTTGCAGAGGAGGTTCTTGAGCTTCGGCGTACAGGCTCTGCACGGGTGAGGTGCGGAAAGCTCCAAGGGCTAAACGGAGTGCGCAGTGATGTACCGGATCGAGCCATCTCAGGGCACTAGGTCTTGCCGAATCATAGACTGGGGCACCATAGTCTAGCTTAGACCGAATGAGAAGGCGATATAAACGTAGTAGGATTGTCCTGTCTGCTCCCCAGGATATAGCGGATAGGACCTTCAAGATGTTCATTTTCTTCAAACAGTGGACTCTTATGTGACTGATATGCTCTAGGAAAGTCAGTTTTTTGTCAAAAACTAATCCTAAGAAACGGACACTATTTTCAACTGGGATGATCTGTTCTTTCAGCCTGAGTTCTGGGTCTGGATGGAGATTCCTTTTTCTGCAGAAATGTATACATGCAGTCTTTTGTACCGATATTCTATATCCATTTCTTTCTGTCCATTGTATGACTCTGTTAATGGCTACTTGCAATTGCCGCTCTATTGTCCTCATATGCTGCGCTTGATAAGAAATGCTGAAATCATCAGCATAAACAGTTGTGAAGATATTGTTTGGAATTTGTTCTAGTATTGTGCTGAAGTGGATTGCAAAAAGTGTGGCACTAAGTACAGATCCTTGAGGGACCCCTTCTTCTTGATAAAATATATTGGAAAGTGTATTGTTCATTCGAACTTGGAAGGTCCGATTCTTAAGGAAATTGCATACGTAGAGGGGTAGATGTCCTCTAAGGCCAAGTTGATGTAATCTTTTAAGTATACCATATCGCCACGTGGTATCGTATGCCTTTTGGATGTCAAAATTAACCATGACTTGGTGTTGTTTCCTGAGAAACGCATTTCTTACTTGATTTTCCAGTTGTATAAGTACATCCAAGGTACAGCGATTTTTTCTGAAGCCAAATTGTTCTGAGTTGAGAAGATCATTATTTTCTAGATACCATGTTAGTCTATTGTTGACCATTTTCTCTAAGATCTTGCCTAAGCAGCTGGTCAAAGCTATGGGACGATAGTTCTGTGGGTCTGATAGATCTTTTCCCTGTTTTGGGAGAGCTAGTATTATTGCGTGGTGCCATTTTTTTGGGAAAGAATTTTCCAAGTATATTTTGTTGTATAGATCTAACAGCGCTAATTGGGACTGTTCATCTAATTGTTGTATCATTGCATAATGGATTTCATCAGGACCGACTGCGCTGTGTTTTGCCTGCACTAGAGTTTGTTTTAGTTCTGCTACTGTGAGCGGCAAGTTGTATTGTTCACACTGATTGCTAGAAAAGTTTAGTTTTATTTTTTCGGCCTCTTTCTTGTATGTTTTGAAAGCAGTGGGGTATGCACAATTAGCAGATGTATTCGAAAAATTTTCACCAAGCACATTGACTATATCTAAGGTATTTGTAACCAGCTGTCCCTTCCAATCTAGCAAGGGAGAGGGGTTTGATTGAGAATTATTTGTCATCCTTCTGATCTTTTTCCAGATAAGTGTAGCTGGTGTGGAAATAGTTATAGTGGATGCAAATTTCATCCAAGCAGCTTTTTTGCTTATTTTTTGCACTTTCCTGACCTTAGCTCTGGCTCTCTTGAATTGTATCAGATTGTCTGTTGTTGGATTTCTGCGAAAGAGGTTCCAGGTTCTATTTCTCTCTTTTTTAGCTTCCCAGCACTCTTTGTTCCACCATGGTTTTGGATATATTCTAATGTTAGAAGATGTTTTAGGTATTGTCTTTTCGGCAGCTTGAAGCATACTATCAGTAACATAGGCTACTGATGTTTGTACTGATTCTCGTTTAATAATGTTGCAGTCTAACTTGGCTAGTAACCTGAATGTTTCCCAATCTGCATCATATATTTTCCACCTGGGGTGCCTACTGACTTGACATGGTGTTTTCGTCGTGATTTTCAAAATAATAGGGTAGTGGTCGCTACTCAATGGAGTCTCGTGCACGCTCCATTTAGTCATAGGGAACAGTGTTGGGGAACAGATTGATAAGTCTATTGCAGAACTGCTTTTTGATGGAAGGTGGAAATATGTGTGTGTGCCGTCATTTAAAATCATTAGGTTGTTCTCGACAATTAATTTTTCTATTTGCTTACCCTTTTGGTCTATTTTGGGATCGCCCCATAGTGGGTGATGTCCATTTAGGTCACCTAAGATAAAGAATGGAGGTGGTAGCTGAGTGATCAGCTCTTCGAAATCCTTAAACTGGAATTCTTGATTAGGGGGTATATATATTGAGGCTATGGTAATGTTGAAGCCTATTGCTAGACGGGCTGCAACTGCTTCTAATGGTGTGTTCAATGGTATTGTTTGGGAAGGTACATGTCTGTTAACTAATATTGCAACTCCTCCTCTCGTTGTTCCATTCGTTATGCGATCCTTTCTATATATGATATAATTTTTGATTATACTATTGTCCTGTGGTTTTAAATATGTTTCTTGTAGGCAGATACTTAGTGGGTGATACTGGGTGATGAGGTCTATAACATCGTTAGTGTTTGAGCGAAAACCTCGACAGTTCCATTGGATAATTGTACCTGTCATTTGAGGTTAGATGTTCCCTCGGATTGCTTCCTTGGGGCTGATTTAACTTTGTCTACCTTAATTTTATCTTTCTTTGAAAAGTATGGTCTACCCGTATCCATTTCTTCTTCAGTGAAGATTTCGAGGACTGGTTCCTCTCCTTGGTTTCTTGCATCTGTATCCATTTGTTCTGAAATCTTTTTCCCTGTACTACCTAGCTTTTCTTTGTTTCCTTTTCTCCTTACATTTTCTGAATTATCTGGTGGGAAAGATAACGGAGTATTGATAATCTTTTCTTGTTTTTGTGATGGAGATGGTTTGTAAAACTCACGAACCCATTCTGAGATGGATTCTCCTGGGGGGATTGTGACATCCGTTTGTGTGCCACAACATTTTGAATTGGGTAATTTAATTTCCGGAGCCTTTTTGGTTGTGGTAATCTGCGCATAAGAAGGTTTGTTTGCTATATTTATTATAATCGCCTTTTTAGCTTCCTGATATGAAACTCCATTTTCTGCTTTGTATTTTTGTATCATTTTTTCCTTCTTCCAAATTTCACACTCCTTTGAATATGCGGTGTGTTCCCCTTTACAATTTACACATTTATGGTTTCCAGCTGTGCAAGTAGAAGTGGCATGTTCTTGCGAACCACAGTTTGCACATGTTAGTTTTCCTCTGCATACTGTCTGTGAGTGACCAAACTTCTGACAGTTGAAACAACGGAGAGGGTTCGGGATGTACGGTCTTATATTGCAGTGTAGATATCCAGCTTTTACTGATCTGGGCGCTTTAGGTGTGTTGAAGGTGAGTATCAGATTCCTGGTGGGGGTGATTATCCCTTCTTTTTTAATTGTAATTCTTTTAACACTTATGACTCCTTGTTCCTGAAGCTCGATTTGAATTTCCTCTTCGGGCACATTTAGAAGGTCCCATTCCGTAATGACACCTTTTGAGGTATTTAATGTATTGTGTGGGGATACCGTTACTGGTATTCCTGCAAAGGTTGTCATTTGTAATAATTTTTCGGAGTGTTTAGCGTTGGCTGTTTCTACCAAAATGTCGCCTGATTTTAGTCTTTTAACTTGTTTTGGTGGGCCGACATAACTCTCAAGAGTTTTTTGTATGAGAAAGGGTGACAATTGCCCTACCGCTTTCTCAGTCTTTGAATGTATAATAATGTATGTTGGGGAAATTAAAATTTTAACGTCTGTTTTTAATCTCTTTGTGGAGACAGAGTCATTTGTATCGCCTTTTCTGATTGCCTTAGAGGTGTCTCCGAAAGAACTAGATTTCTCATATCTTGGGTCAGTTCTATTCGGGTCCGTTGACCCAGTGGATTCCTGGGTATTGGAGTCAGTTCGCTCCATTTCGCCCTGGAAGGGAGAGCTTTTCCCTTCCAGGTTACCGGCCCCGCCACGTGGAGGCAGGAGCAGTGCCACCCCTGTGACCAAGCACTAGGAGGTTAGTAATTAATATATAACCAAAAAATAAAAGAGAGAGAGAAGGTTGCTTTCCTTCTTAATCTAGTAAAGTTGCTTTCTTTACTATGGATTATTTAATTGTGTGTTAATAAATGCTTTAAATAAGGAAACGATTTCTACTTCAAGAAAGAGCGCTAATTCAGAGCAAAGTCACTTGATCACAGAATCGCTTGGCACTTGGGGCCAAGCGAGCATGCCAGGGTGGAAGTAAATGCCTTGGTGACTTTGCAACATTGTCTACCGTAATGTTGAGCTCTCTGAGCAGATCTTGGACACGGATGCCAAAGGATCGGTTAGCAGTCTGACGGGTTTTATAAAGCGTTTCCCATCGTGGCTCAAAAACACAAGCCCACGTTGGGTTGTCTGGCAGGGATTTTAGTTTGAAGGTATAGTTTAGCGACAATTGCTTTCGTCGGAGCAATAGTGGTGGTTCACCTGCTTCGACGTATAAACTCTGGACGGGAGATGTTCTGAATGCTCCAGTTGCAGTACGGATGGCTTGGTGGTGCAGTGGGTCTAGCCACCGTAGTACGCTATTTCTAGCCGATGCGTACACTTGGGACCCATAGTCTAATTTTGAACGAACAAGTGTACGATAAAGACGCAGTAAAGTGCATCGGTCTGCCCCCCATTTATTTGAGGAGATGGCACGAAGGAGATTCAATCCCCTCGTGCACCTTGTTCGCAGTTGACGGATATGTGGTAAAAATGTCAACTTCTTATCGAATGTGAGACCTAAGAATTTTGTCTCAGGTACTACTGGAATGATGTGTTGTCCAAGTTTGAGTTCTGGTTCAGGGTGAAGGTTCCGTTTGCGACAAAAATGTACGCAGACGGTCTTCTGTGGTGATAGCCTGAAACCATTAGCCATTGCCCAAGTTTTTACATGGTCAATGGCATGCTGCAATTGTCGTTCAATAACCCTCATGTTGCATGACTGACAGAAGATGGTAAAGTCATCAACAAAGAGGGCGCTGTTTACGGTTGGAGGAAGTTGTTCAGTAATAGAATTAACTTTGATAGCGAAAAGCGTAACACTTAACACTGACCCTTGGGGGACTCCTTCTTCTTGACAAAAAGATTGAGAATAAACAGAGCCGACACGAACTTGGAATGACCGATTCAATAAGAAATTTTTAATGAAGAGGGCTAGATGGCCCCTCAGACCCAGATCATGGATATCCTTTAAGATTCCAAATCTCCAGGCCGTGTCATACGCTTTTTCGATATCAAAGAAAATTGACACCAGGTGTTCACGTTTAAGGAAAGCATCTCGGATAGATGTTTCCAGTCTTATAAGATGGTCAAGTGTTGACCTGTTCCTTCGGAAACCACATTGAACTTTGGAAAGGCGGTCATTCCCTTCTAAATACCACATGAGACGGGCATTCACCATCCTTTCCAGGATCTTGCACAAGCAGCTTGTCAAAGCAATGGGACGGTAATTACTCGGAGATTTTGGATCTTTTCCTGGTTTTGGAAACGCAAGCACGATTGCCTTATGCCAGGAGTCCGGAAACTCATCTTCAAGATAAACTCTGTTGTACAAACAGAGCAACTGATCCAGAGATTGAGACGAAAGATGTTTTATCATCTCATAATGGATGTCATCCGGCCCTACGGCACTCGCCTGGGATAGTGATAGTGCCGCTTTCATTTCCCATTCAGTGAAGGGTTGATTGTATTCTTCACAGTTCTTTGACGACAATTTCAAAGGTTGCCTTTCAACATTTTGTTTGAGGGCCAGAAACTCAGGGTGGTAAGATGTTTTGGCAGACACTTTAGCAAATACCTCCCCAAGAGTATTTGCAATTGCAGTTTGGTCTGCAATTGCAGATCCATTATACTCCAGAATCGAAAAAGGGTGGGATATATATTTCCCCTTCATTTTTCGGACTTTATCCCACACAAGCTTAGATGATGAAGCCTGATTGATAGAAGATGTGAATTTGATCCAAGATTCCTTCTGACTCTGACGTCTTACGTAACGTGCTTTCGCACGTGCACGTTTGAATGTTATTAAGTTATCTGCGGTGGGGTACCGGCGAAAAATACCCCACGCCTTGTTTTGAGACTTTCTTGCTGCAGTGCAATTGGAATTCCACCAGGGTTTTGGAAATGGTGGAAACCGAGACGAAGTCTTTGGTATTGCAATTGCCGCTGCTAGGACAACAGCGTCTGTAATGTACTTTACCGCGTCATTAATCGGTTCCTTGCTGACTGTGTTGATATCAAATAGTGCTAGATTTTTGAAGGCATTCCAGTCAGCGTGACCGATAAGCCCTGTGGAGGCAGACCAGGTACACCAAGTAATTTGTTTTACTCTGGCAGGCCCTGCCACCTAATTTCCTCAGATTTCAATGGCCTGGGCCTAAAAAAAAAAAAATTGGGGAGATAACGCTAGAATTGGAAAAGCCTGGTGAACGCGGTTTAATTTTGTCAAATTTAAATTTGGACGTGTGGGACGTGTGCTAGTGTACAGACAGAGTAGGGGAGAAAGACTGAAGGTTGGGGGGAAAAGTCTGAAGTATGAAAAGAGAAGACGACCCCAATTATTTCCAGTGGGGCATGCCCATGCCCCACCAAGAGAAAGTGGGTGAGGTTATGTGCCCTACCCAGATCATCAACTGACGAGGTGGCAGCTTAGCTGCATTCAAAGTCTTGGTTGGAAACACTGCCATTACAAGATTGGAGTCGTTTGGCCAACAGATTGCCCAGAGTCATGGAACGGATGCCATGGAGAAACTAAAAAAAAACAGGACGACCAAGAAGGACGTGGATAGAGGGCGTGAAAGCAATCATGAATATAAGAGGACTGGTGGACGGAGATTGGGAAGATAGAAGAAAATGAAAAAAAATATAATAAAGAAATGGCCATTCGATGTTAGGTTGAGGAGAACCGTTGTAACAACGGAATAAATCCCAAGGGGGGAGGGAGAGAGAGAGTGTATGAGTCTTCCAAATATTTAACCACTGATCTTTAAAGATATGTCGGATATGTGTTTGGAAATCTATATATGGTACTTGGTAAGATGGAGCTACGCCAGAGAGAAGAAAAGAGGCGATGATTTCTACTGCACGGCGATCCGGGAGAGGTTCCATTAATTTTGTGAAGTTATCCCTGGTATTTTAAAATTAAAGTAATATTTTTAATTACGGCTGAGAGCTGTTTGGCAACTCTACATTACTTATCGATTGAGCACTTCCATGTTGATAGTGTTGTATTCTCTCTACAGTATTTACTTCGATGTTTATAGTGATCGAGAAACAAAAAAATTCCGGTTGCCATATCACAGACAGTTAATGACTTCTGAGACAAAGTTTAATAACTCTGCTTTACGACAATGAATCTGAAATAAATTGGCTGTGAGCGCGTTCCCATACAATGGTACGAAATTAATTTTGTTGCTCATGTTGGGCATAGACTTAAAATTAATCCTTCAGTAAGCTTCTGAAAGCAGAAGAAGATTTAAGGACACAATAAGTTATCTTTTAAAGATCGATATTGTTTGTTGAGATGGCAGTCTATCGCATCTTCAAATAAATTCTCACGAACCATGAGGGATTATGTAGAGGAGATGAGAGCATATCTCCACATAACATGCCTCATTCACTTTATGAATAATCCGAAAAAAGTAATTTAGTTCTGGTTTTTGCGAACAACCGTTGCTAAAATCCGATTTAGTTTTTTCGGTTGAAACCCATTCACTTAGAAACCCAACTAAAGAAGAAATGATTTAAGAAAGTCGGATCAGTGTAACAGTGATGTTTCGTAAATCTTCTGTTTATCGGAATAAGGTAGAACCAAAGTATTTATGCGTATTGCTGAAGATTTCATAATAAGATAGGTTCTAAAGAACTTTCTAAAGCTGAAATTATGAGGATGTGGAACGAATTTTAATATAAAATGCAAACTAATGCAGTTCACTGTGCCGGAGGGTAATTTGTCTTTTAAAAGGAATGGTGCATTTATTTTGTCTTCATAAGAGAATGACATTTTTTTTTTGTTCACAACAGGAACGTTTAACGTTACATCTACGCCACCAAGTCCTTGATGCAATGCCAAATCATAAATCAACCGCTGTCACACGCTTTTGATATAAAGAAGTGATAAAAACAGTGAATTTACATGTTATTGAAAATTAATATACGCCATACTAAACTTTCGGATGCAAAAGGTGCTTTCAATATCTTTGATTCAAGGACAAAACCAAACCGAACAAAAGACAATTATTAATGCAAGTGCAGTTATTATTTTTTTTTTTTCAAACGATCCCACTATTGACGTTCTAAATGTGTGCCTGATAGATCAGTGCATCATGAAATAACACCCAACCAGTTGTTTGATCAAGAGAGCCACTTAAAAAAATATCACGAAGGGATATTGAGGAAGAATTCAAAGGAGTAGTAGTGGTACACATAAAATGCACAAGGGCAACTGAGGCAATTCCTATATTATACTGTATTTTTATATAATAATTTCATCCCCCTTTTGCAGAAAAATTCGTACATGCGCATGTGGATCAGACTAATCCTAACTCACATAATTTACTTCTCAAACCAGTTATTAAATAGCAAGTATTCATGTAAAACCACTTATTTTTCTTATGATCAACATTAAAGGTCACATTAGGTATAAACATCCTAGTCAACTCCTGTCTCACTAATATTCCACTTATCTTGCCACGTACTAATTTATTTAAACATTGTATTCTTATCATATCTTCCGATCACTCCCTATATCATTAGTAATGTTCAAAAAAGTTATTTGTCTACCCTTCCTCGTATAATAGCTAAATGCCCTATAAACATAAAGATCTAAAGGAAGAGTCCCTGCAATAACCTGCAGGGCTTTGACATGCAGAGATATATTTTCGTGTCACTCCATGTGGATGTTGTTGTGGGGGTTTCATGGCGCATAAGCAACTTTGGCTATAATGCGCCTATTCATTTCTATTAAAGGAAAAGGGAAAGAATCGTACTGCCTGAAATGTCCTTAATCAGAAAAGATTAAAAATTCTAATTTGCTTCAGAAAACAGAAGAATTCAGATATATTTGCCTTGTCACCTATCAAATTCTCTAGGGTTATTGGTTGTTGAAGGATAACCAGTGATTGCAGGGTTGAAAATCTGTCTTGTTTATAATAGGGGCAGTCAATGAGAATGTGTTTAACAGTCATATTTATATAGCAATGTGGACATTGTGGTGGATCATCTCCTGTGAGTAAATGAAAATGGGTCAGGTAAGTATGACCTATTCTTACTCTTGAAAGAATTACTTCTTCTCGTCTTGATGTCCGGACACTGGAGGGCCAGATTTTCGGAACCTGTTTAATCTGAAAGAGTTTATTATTCGTTTGGGAATGCCATAGTGCTGTCCATTCTGTTAGGCATGCAGCATGAATCATTAGCGCATAGTCTGAGGCTGGGACAGGGATATTGGTGAAATCTAAGCTGGTTGGGTTTTTTGCAGCTTTATCAGCCTGTTCGTTGCCTAAAATACCAGAATGTGCTGGTATCCAGCAGAAGGCGACCAGTTGGTGACGTTCTTTAATCTTTAGTAATAAATTTCTAATTTCAATTATAACAGGGTGAAATTTATCTGAGGAACTACACAAAGCGTTGATTGAGCTGAGGGAATCAGTGTAAACTACTGATTTTAATGAGCAGTCAGGAGGGAGATTTTTTAAAGCTAGTTTAATTGCGAATAGCTCAGCTGAGAAGATACTGAATTCAGGAGGAAGGGCTGCTGATACAATTGTATTCGGAAACACTGCAGCTGCTCCAACCTTTGAATTTGATTTAGAGCCATCTGTGTATATTGGTAAAAAATCAATATATTTTTGAGTGTGAACAGCATGAACTTGTCTGATATTTGATGATTGCAAGATATTCTTTCCCCACTGACAGAGGTAAGTGTCACAGGTCGGTATAGGAGGTGGAACCCATGGTGGTTGAGCACAAGTGGCGACTTGTTGTACGGAATGGATGGATACATTCCAAACCTGCAGTAGTTCAAGGAGGCGATGACCAGTTGGTTTTATTATGCTAGGTTTATTTCTGTACAGATTTTCAAATGGCGGATTGAAAAGATATAGCTGAATGGGATGTGAGGCACAACTTTGTATCTTGACAGAATACTTCATCAAAAGCAATTTCCTACGTAAAGATAGTGGCGGCTCGTGAGCATCAATGTAAAGGCTATGTGCTGGCGATGTTCTGAATGCGCCAAGTGCAATCCTCAGTGCACTGTGTTGTACTGGATCAAGCCAGCGTAATGCGCTCTTTCTGGCAGAGTCATAAATGGGAGCTCCATAATCAAGACGAGATCTGATTAATGCCCTGTATAATCGAAGAAGGGAGGTACGATCTGCACCCCACGTTTGTGCAGATAAAGCTCTGAGTATGTTTATCTTTTTTAAGCAGGCAGTACGTACTTTTTTAATGTGCTCTAAGAAATTTAGCTTGTTGTCCATGATTAAACCTAGAAATCTAATATTACTAGTGACTGGGATGGAGATATTAGAGATGTAAAGTTCAGGATCCAGATGAAGTTTGCGTTGTCTACAAAAATGGATAGCAACTGTTTTCTGCTGCGAAAGCCTGTAGCCGTTAAGACTGGCCCATTGCTGTATTTTATTTAATGATATCTGAAGCTTGTTTGTTTGTTTGTTTGTTTCGGGATTTATTGGGCGCATCGGCAACTATGACCATAGTGCGCCATACATATGATAGTTATGCATGCTATTTCTTCTCAATTACAGAAAATGGAAAAAGAAACCAGAAAATAATTTTTTTCCCTAACTAAAGGAGGTGATATACTTTAATCATCTTCAGAAAGTTATATATGCTTGAGACATTTGTTTCATTGTTTAAAATTGAGGTAAGTGTAGGATCTTTTGTTGTGGCTGAAGTGCAAAGAATCTGGCGTTCTCTTGTATATTTTGTGCATTCGACCAGAATGTGTTTCACTGAGAGCAGTGTATTACAGTGATGACATTGAGGGGGTATTTCTCCTCTTAAAAGATAACCATGAGTGATATTTGTGTGGCCTATTCGCAGTCGAGCCAAAATTACCTCTTGATGTCGGATTGAACTAAAGCTGGAAGGCCATCGCTCAAGGTTTGGCTTGATACTTCGAAGTTTATTATTAGGTTGATTTTCCCATGATAACTGCCATTGGCACATGCATTTTTTCTGGATTATTGGTCGATAGTCTTGATGAGGCACTTTCCACTTTTTCTCGGGTGGTAGGTGAGCTGATTTGGCAGCATTGTCCGCTAGTTCATTTCTAGGAATTCCCATATGTCCTGGGACCCAGCAGAAATGTATGTTTTTTCCAAGTTCTGATAAGCTATGTAAAGAGCTGACTATTCTTTTCACGACTGGGTGGGTGATGTTCATGGTGTTTTTTAGTGCTTGAAGTGCACTTAAAGAATCTGTGAAAATTAAACTGTTGTTAATATCAGAGGACTCGATATGATTCAGTGCAACCTGAATTGCTATTAGTTCGGCGGAAAATATACCGAACTCAGGTGATAACTGATAAGCTAATGTGATGTTTGGAAAAACTGCGGCGATTCCGACGTGGACATCATTCTTTGATCCATCCGTATGTACTATGGAAAAGCTGGGAAACTGGTCCAATACTGCATGGTATAGTTGCGAGAAGTTTTCTCTATGCAAAGTAGATTTATTCCATTCATGCAGATGTAAGTCACATGAGGGTGGAATGATATTCCAAGGAGCAAGAGAGGATGGGAGGCTATGTGCCACATTGTCTAAGGTTAGATTTAGTTCTGCTAAGAGGTGTTTTATTCTCATACCCAAAGGACGATTAACATTAGGGCGGTTTTGATATAACCTACTGTGCTGTGATGTGAAAAGTATGGGCCAGTTCGGGTGTTCCGGCATAGATCTAATTTTATAGGCGTAACGTAGTATCAGTTGTTGTCGCCTGATTGAGAGAGGGGGTTCGTGTGCTTCAGCATATAAGCTATGTGTTGGAGATGTGCGATATGCCCCTAATGCAATCCGTATGCCACTATGATGGATAGGGTCAAGCCAGCGAAGGGCACTAGGTCTTGCTGAACTATAGACTGGTGCTCCGTAATCAAGTTTCGATCTTATTAATGCTCTATATAACCGTAATAAAGTAAGGCGATCAGCTCCCCAATTGGTTGCAGAGAGAACCCGGATGATATTTAGTTTTTGTTGACATGATGTTCTTAGTCTTTTGATGTGCTCAACGAAAGTGAGTTTATGGTCTAAAGTGATTCCTAAGAACCGTATGCTGGGATGAACTGTTATTTGTTGGCGATTCAGTTGTAGCTCCGGATTGGGATGGAGTTTGCGTTGGCGGCAAAAATGGATGCAAAATGTTTTTTCTGGACAAAGTTGAAATCCATTAGTCTGAGCCCATGAACAGATCTTATTTATTGCCACTTGCAACTGTCTCTCAATAGTATTCATATTTTTAGCATGACACCAAATACTAAGATCGTCTACAAACAGTGCTTTATCAACAGTGTCTGGAATTTGTCCGGCAATGGAGTTTATTGCAATTATAAAAAGTGAAGCACTGAGTACGGAGCCTTGAGGAACTCCTTCTTCTTGGGAAAATACTTGGGACAGTGAGGTTTTGAATCGTACCTGGAATGTACGCTTGCATAGGAAATTCTGTATGAAAATCGGGAGGTGACCCCGAAGTCCATGACGATGTAATTCACGGAGTATTCCATACTTCCACGTGGAATCATAGGCCTTACTGATATCAAAGCAGACTAACACATGGTGTTCCGATCTGAGGAATGCATTACGGATGGAATTCTCTAGTCTGACTAGTATATCTAGTGTAGATCTGTTTTGTCGGACACCGTATTGTGCAGAATGTAGCAGATTGAGATTTTCAAGGTACCAGATTAGTCGGCGGTTCACCATCTTTTCGAGAATTTTGCAAATGCAACTGGTCAAGGCGATTGGTCTATAATGAGTGGGATTTGTAGGGTCTTTACCTGGTTTAGGGAAGGCAAGGACCGTAGCGTGATGCCATTGATTAGGAAATTTATCTTCCAGGAAGAGTCTGTTGAATAGATGAAGAAGTAACTGTAATGATTCGGTACTTAGTTCCTGAATCATGGAATAGTGGATGTTATCTGGTCCTACAGCACTGCGTCTAGATGTTGACAAAGCTCTATGTAATTCGTGTATGGTAAAAGGTAAATTGTATTCTTCATCACCTTTTGAAGAAAAGTTTAACTTTTGTTTTTCTAAACTTGTTTTTAATCTTCTGAAGGTCGGCGTATAACTTTCTATTGCTGATGTTTTTGCAAAGGTTTCACCTAGTATATTGGCAATTCCAGCAGGATCATTTACATTCTGCCCTCTCCATTCCATGATGGGTAGGGGTATCGGTTTATATTTGCCACTCATTTTTCTGATTGCTTTCCAAATTTTATGTGTAGACATTGCTTGATTAATAGTCGAAGTGAAGCGGATCCAAGCAGCCTTTTTATTGCAGCGTCTAACATATCTCGCTCTTGCTCTAGCACGCTTATATTGAATGAGATTGGTTGTAGTTGGACTCCGGCGAAAAGAATTCCAAGCTTTGCTTTGCACTTTTTTAGCCACAAGGCATTCATCACTCCACCAGGTTTTTGGATGAATCGGTAATTTTGATGAGGATTTCGGTACGGTTTGTTCTGCTGCATGTAATATCATTTTGGTGACATAGTCAACTGCTTCGTCAGTTGTGAAATTTTGGATTATTTCGGGATCAAGCTTGGTTAATTTTTTATAGGACTGCCAATCTGCTTTATCAGTAAGCCAATGCGGAATTTTAGTAGGATGATGAGTGGGCTTATTAAGTAATTCAATTATTATGGGGAAATGATCGCTATGTAGCGGATCGTTGTTTACCGTCCACTTTAGAATAGGATATAAGGTTGCAGAACAGATAGACAAATCTATTGCAGTGCTTGTTCCTGAAGGAAGGTGAACGTATGTAGGTGAACCGTCATTTAGAAGAAGGAGGTTGTTATTGTCTAGACACTGTTCAATTAGTTTTCCTCTTTGGTCGATGTTGTTGTTACCCCAAAGAGTGTGATGACCATTTAAGTCTCCCAGAATGAGGAAAGGTGTTGGGAGTTGAGCTATAAGATTGTTGAGATCATTTTGCTGGAGTGTATAGCTTGGTGGAATGTATAAGGAGCAGATTGTCATATGGATGTCAGCAGCTATACGGACTGCTATTGCCTCGAGGGGAGAGTTCAGTGAGACCTGTTTGGTAGGAATATGTGGGTTTGTTAAAATAGCTACGCCACCATGTGCGATATTCTGATTGGTTCTGTCTTTTCTAATAATGTTATAACGAGACAGTTTTGGTGTATTTTGGGGTTTTAAATACGTCTCTTGAAGGCAGAGACATATTGGTGAGTACGTACATGAAAGATCGTATAGGTCATCGATATTGGCACGAAATCCACGACAATTCCACTGTATTATTCTGTTCATTATTTATCTCTTATTAGGCTTTCTGAGCGTTTTCGGGTTGTTGAAGTTTTCTGTTTTTCACTTTTGCTTTTATCTTTTTTTGGGAAGGAAGGCCTTTCGGTGTCCATGTCTTCTTCAACAAAAATTTGAAGAACAGGGTCATCTGCTGATTTTTCTTCAGTGTCCATTTGTTGTTGGTGACTAGAAGTTAGGATATGTTTTTCTTTGGGTCCTTGATCCGGACTCTGGACGTTTTCTTGTGGTATGGTAATTGGTGTATTTACAGCTTGGGTTTGAGTTGCACTGTACAAAGATTTTACGTAATTTGAGAAAGACTGTTTTGGAGGTACTGTTATTTCAGTTTGCGATCCGGTTGATTGGAATTTTTTGGTGGCTTGGGCATACGTAGGTCTGTCTGCATGAATTGGTGGTGAGATGATTCTTTTTGCTTCTTGGTAAGAAACATTATGCTCAGTTTTATATTTCTGGATAAGTTTCTCGCTTTTCCAGCGCTCGCATATTCTGGCATAAGCGGGATGATCGTTTTTGCAATTTGGACATACTGATTGAGGAGCATTACAGTTTTCGCAATCGTGTTCGATTGAACCACACTTTGCGCAAGTGGGGGTTCCCCGGCAAGCTGTTTGGGAATGTCCATACTTCTGGCATCGGAAACACCGTAGCGGGTTTGGGACGTATGGTCTGACATTACATACCAGATATCCGGCCTTAATGGATGATGGACGATACGGTGTGTTAAAAGTCAAGATCAGATTGCGGGTAGGGATCAGATTACCATCTTTTCTCGTGGAGATTCTCTTGACATGAATAACTCCTTGTTCTTTCAGTTCTTCTAGCATTTCTTCTTCAGTTACATCTAGTAAGTCCCAGTTTGAGATCACTCCTTTAGAGGTGTTTAGTGATCTGTGGGGTGTTACAGTTACTGGGAGACCTGCAAAGAAATTTGTTTTCAGAAGTCGCTCAGAATGTTTGGTATTAGATGTCTCAATGAGAATATCTCCTGATCTGAGTCTTTTTACGGATTTCGGAGATCCTGCTTTACTTTCCAATTCCTTTTGAATTCTAAAGGGAGAGAGTTTGCCAACTGCATTCTCACCAGTTGAATGGATGATTAGATAGGTTGGAATGGGATATGTCTCTGGCTCAGTTTTTTGGCGCTTTGCCGTTCCTGCTGTGGAACTGTCTTTCTTTTTTGATATCTGGGTTGCGTCTGGCAGCCCAGATAAGTCTGAGTTTGATTTACTCATGATATGCTCTTTTTGGCCCCGGGAGATTGTCTTTTTCTCCCAGGTTACCAGCCCCGCCACGTGGAGGCAAGAGCGGTGCCGCCTAGTGACCCAAGCGAAGAAAAGGGTTAGTAATAACTAAAAATAAAAAGAGGGATTAAAGAAAGGTGGCTTTCCTTTCTAGGTTATAGTATTTGAATATATCTATTTAATTATAATATTCAGGAGTTATCGGAATTTCGAAACTCAGGAGAAACGTATTTACAATTAAGCGTACTAGATAATCACTCTGGAAAGGCGCTGTGGTCACTAATATCGCTTGGCACTCGGGGCCATATCTGAAGCTGTCGTTCAATAGATCTCATATTTTGGGAATGACAGGAGATGGAAAGGTCATCTGCATAAAGGTAAGTTTCTACAGTATTTGGAAGTTGTTTAGTGATAGAATCTATTCTTAGAGCAAAAAGAGTGGCACTCAGTACTGATCCCTGTGGAACACCTTCTTTCTGAATGAAAGTTGCAGAGAGGGCATATTGGTATCGTACTTGAAACGATCTAGTGTGTAGAAAATGCTTTATAAATATAGGAAGGTTGCCCCGCAGACCAAGAGAGTAAAGATCTCTTAGTATGCCATGCCGCCAGGTGGTATCAAAAGCCTTCTCTATATCTATGGAAACCATTACTAGATGTTCATGCTTAATAAAGGCATTACGAATGGCAAATTCAGCCTTCACCATAAGGTCCAAGCATGACCTGTTTTGACGAAAGCCATACTGACTATTGCTCATTAACTGTTCTGACTCAATGATCCAGACGAGTCGACAGTGGACAATTTTTTCTAGAATTTTGCTGAGGCAGCTTGAGAGGGATATTGGTCTATAGCTATGGGGATTGGTTGGATCTTTTCCAGGTTTTAGGAATGCCAAAACAGTAGAATGATGCCAAGAGGTTGGATAGACGTTTTCTAGAAAAATACGATTGTAAAAGAGCAGAAGGAGATGCAAGGCTTTGTCATCAAGATGTTGTAGCATGACATAATAGATTCCATCTGGTCCGGCAGCACCATTGTGGGCTGTTCCGATCGCATGCAAGAGTTCGGAATATTGTAGAGGTTTATTATACGGCAGAAGATGAGCAGTTTGGAAGTTAATAGAGTGCTGTTCTGCAGTGTTTTTAATTCTCTGGAAAAGTGGAGTGTAAGCTGCTGACGCTGAGATTTCAGCAAATGTGTTGCCCAAAGCATTTGCGATATCTAAAGGACTAGATAGATCTTGCCCATTATAGGACAGAATTGGTGAAGGTACAGTAGGAAACTTACCAGAAAGTTGTCTAATTTTTTTCCATATTATTTTTGTGTTAGTGTTTTTGTTAATGCTTGATGCAAAACGGATCCAGGATTCTTTCTTGGCTTGCCTTTGTATGAAGCGTGCTTTTGCCTTTGACTTCTTATAATTAATTAGATTGGGTGTTGTTGGATATTTCCGAAACAAATTCCAGGCTTTATTTTTTGCTTTTTTGGCTTTTGTGCATTGCTCATTCCACCAATAATTATAATGCTTACGAACCGAGGGATTTGACAGTGGTATTGTTTCTTTAGCTACATTTAGGAGATGTGACGTGATGTATTCTGTCACATCATCGATAGGCTGGAGACGGATTTTTTGCTCATCAAGAGATATTGATGACCGGAATTTTGCCCAGTTTGCTCGGGCAAATTTCCATTTTCTGCAGGGTTGAGCTGGAGGAGTCTGTGCTATTAATAGGTTGCATACGATTGGGAAGTGATCACTACCCATTATATCATTTAAAACATACCACTCTATGGTCGGGACCAGTAACGGAGAACAAATGGAGAGATCTATGGCTGAGGTATGTCCATTTGGGAGCTGAACGTGAGTGTGTGTGCCAGTATTGAGTATAGTGAGGTTTACTGCCTCTATTAGGCTCTCAATGAGTCGACCTCGTCTATCTAATTTAGGATCGCCCCATAAGGGGTGGTGCCCGTTGAAGTCCCCTAACATACAGAGAGGTGGAGGTATCTGTATAAGGAGATCTTCAAGATCTTTTAAACAGTAGGTACGGTTTGGCTGTAAGTAGATTGATACTAAAGTTATTTCAATATGGAGCGTTATACGCACAGCAACAGCTTCTATTTCAGTGTGAAGTGGAATATGTTTAGTTGGGATCATTGAATTAATCAGTATCGCTACACCACCATGGGCAGCATTTGCTGTATTACGATCCCTTCGATAAAGGCAATAGTTCTTTATCGAAGGAGAAATTTGCAAAGTTAAGTAAGTTTCCTGAAGACAAAGGGCAACTGGAGAAAATCGATTTATTAGATCTTGGATATCGACTGTATTGCAACGAAAGCCTCTGCAGTTCCATTGTAAAATACAAGGCATTATTTGTGTTTAGTTGATGGAGCGGATTCTGACTGCTTTTTGAAAGTGACTGGTTTATGGCGTTCCAATTTGTGTTTGTCTTTTTTTTGGAAGACTGGCCGACCAGTGTCCATTTCTTCCTCTTCGGCATGGATTTCTAAAAGTGGATCTTCCTCTATAGATGTTCCATCTGTGTCCATGGTTGTGTCTCGATTATTTTTGATTCTATTTGAATTTGTGATACATGGTGTGGTAGCACTCATTGGAGGAGGAGATTCCGCTGGTATTGTAAGAAGAGTATTATTTGCTTGGTCTGAGAGTTTGGGTTGTTGTTTAGGTACATTTGGTTTTTCCACAGAGAGGACAGTTCTAGCCCAATCTGAAATTGAAATATTAGTAGGAACTGTAACATTAGTTTGAGTAGAGACTGTTTGGTATTTTTTAACTGCATTAGCATAGGAAATATTTTTATTCATAGTAGGTGACACTAGTCTTCTCGCTTCTGGGTAACTCACTTTGTTCTCGACCTTGTATTTTACAATTTGTTTCTCCGTTTTCCATTTTTCACAAGTTCTAGAATAGGCAGGATGATCACCTTTGCAATTTGGACATGTCATTTTAGTAGTCGTACAGTCACTTTGTATGTGATCCGAGGAACCACAGTTGGGACAGACAGGAACTCCTCTGCATACAGTTTGTGAGTGACCATACTTTTGACATTTAAAACATCTTAAAGGATTGGGAATGTACGGGCGGATTCGGCAAAGTAAATAACCTGCTTTTACAGAGGAGGGTAAGTTGGGTGTATTGAAGGTGAGAATAATATTTCTTGTAGGTGTAAGTTCATTATCTTTTTTAATCATTATTCGTCTTGCTTCAATTACGTGTTGTCCCTGCAGCTCTTGGGTTATTTCTTCCTCGGTAACGTTTAATAAGTCCCAACTGGATATCACACCCTTAGATGAATTTAGGGTTGTGTGCGGTGATATTTTGACTGTTGTTGTTGTTGTTGTTGTTTGGGGTTTAATGGCGCAAAAGCAACTTCGGCTATATTGCGCCTGTTCAAGTTTTGTTATTTCCTGTTATATTGTTACTGATTTAACATATTAGATATGATTAGTTAAGTTTATTAAGCTGAGGTATGATAAGAGTTCACTGATGTTTGACTTTTCTCCCATAATGAGTTCAAGGCTTAATGGCTCATTTGAATGCGATTTGAAAGCTGATTGACGGGCAATTTGGTATCGTGGACATTCTATTATGATGTGCTTCACTGTTAGTGTAGTCAGACACTGAGGGCATTGTGGAGGATCGTCTTTCATTAGGAGGTAAGAGTGTGTTAAATATGTGTGTCCGATGCGAAGCCGGGCGAGGATAACCTCTTCATGTCTGTTTGACCGAAAACTTGATTTCCAGGATTTCTGCTGTTGTTTGATTTGGTATAATTTATTGTTTGTTTGAGATTTCCAGGTCTGCGTCCATATATTTTCAGAGGCTTGTCGATTGATGTTTTTAAAGTCATTGAGCGGTATTTTATGCAAGTGAGAATTTTTGTTAGATGGATGTTTTGCTGCATCATCCGCACATTCATTGCCGAGTATTCCAGAATGTCCAGGAATCCAAGTGAATCTGACTCTTTGTTTGTTTTCCCGAAGGTGTGATAAGGAGGAAAGAATTTTCCTTACATACGGATGAGATGGATGATCTTCTGTCTGTAAAGCATATATTGCACTTAATGAGTCTGTGAAAATAATACTTTTTACGAGGGAAGTTTTGGCAATGTGATCTAGGGCGAGACTTATTGCAAACAATTCAGCACTAAAGATACTGCACTCTATTGGAAGAGACTGTGAGATTATGTTGTTTGGCAATACAACAGCAGCACCAACGTGTGTGGCCGTCTTGGATCCATCAGTATACAGATGAGAATAGTCAGAGAATTGCGTTACATAAGAGGAATGGAGCTGTTTTATATGTTGGCTTGGGATATTGCTCTGTTTCCATTTTATGAGGAACATGTCACAGTCTACTGAACTGATTTTCCATGGTGGAAGGGCTGTGGGGGTATCTTGGTAGATTTTATTCATACTTAAGTTCAATTGTGAGAGTATTTCTTTTAGTCGGATACCTGCAGGTTTGCAGATATTAGGTTTGTTCGTATATAAATTTTCCCATTTCGGTTTATACAGATATTGCCATGTTGGATGTCCAGGAAGGCTTTGAACTTTCGCAGCATAGTTCATAAGAAGAACTTGTCTACGAAGACTGAGTGGGAGTTCATGGATCTCTGTATATAGGCTATACACAGGTGAGGTACGGAAGGCTCCTGAAATAACACGTAATGCATTGTGATGAATTGGATCTAACCAGTTTAACACACTTTTCCTAGCTGAGGAGTAAATGGGAGAACCATAATCTAATTTAGATCTTATCATTGCACGATAAACATGCAAAAGTGAATATCGATCTGCTCCCCATGTCATGGCTGATACAGCTCGTAGAATGTTTAATTTCTTTAAGCACATTGTACGCAGATATTTTATGTGTTCTAGGAAATTTAATTTTTGATCCATGATTAGTCCTAGTAGCCGGATACTCTGTTTCAGTGGAATTTGTTGATTGCTTATCCTTAGTTCTGGATCAGGATGCATCTTTCGTTTTCTGCAGAAGTGTATTGCCGCTGTCTTTTGTACTGAAATTCGATATCCATTATAGATGGACCAGGATTCTATTTTGTTAATAGCACATTGGAGCTGCCTCTCGATTGTCCGCATATTCTGTGAGTGACATGATATGGTGAGGTCGTCAGCATATAGGTAGGTTTCAATTGTTGCTGGAATAACTTCTGTTACTGGGTTTATTTTGATAGCGAAAAGGGTTGCACTGAGGACTGAGCCTTGGGGGACCCCCTGTTCTTGATTGTATATTAGAGAGAGGATATGATGGTAGCGGACTTGGAAAGTTCTTTTAGTCATGAAATTCTGAAGGAACTTCGGTAGATGGCCTCGAAGACCTAATTTGTGCAATTCATGAAGGATACCATATCTCCACGTGGTATCGAACGCCTTTTCAATATCAAGGCATATCATTACAAGGTGTTCGTTTCGGAGAAAGGCATTGCGAATATTTGATTCAGCTTTTGTCATTATGTCTATTGTGGATCTATTTTTCCGAAAACCATATTGACTAGGACTAAGGAGGTTATGGAAGTCAAGAAACCATGTTAACCGAGCGTTCACCATTTTTTCTAAAATTTTACCTAGACAGCTAGTGAGCGCGATGGGACGATAATTATATGGATTTGAATGGTCCTTCCCAGGTTTTGGAAAGGCCAGTACAAACGAATGTCGCCAAGAGTCTGGATATGTATCCTCAAGGTATATCCTATTACATAGCAGTAACAGCATGTATAAAGCATTTTTATGGAGGTGTTTGATCATTTGATAGTGGATTCCATCCGGACCTGCTGCACTTTCTTTAGATTTGGCTAGGGCTTTATGCAATTCATTTATAGTGAAGGATTGATTGTATGAAATCTCATGAGCTGCATGAAAATTAATTTTGTATTTTTCCATTTGAGCTTTATATGTTTGAAAGATTGGTCTGTATGACGTTGTTGCTGACAATTCCTCAAATGTTTCTCCTAGTAGATTTGCAATTTTTTCTGGATCAGTTATGTCATGACCTTTCCACCTTATGATCGGTTTAGGGACGGTTGTATATTTGCCTGAAATTTGTCGAATTTTGTTCCATATTATTCTGCTGTCCATATTTCTATTAATTTTGCTTGCAAAAGATATCCAGGATTCTTTCTGAGATTTCCGGCGTATATAGCGTGCTTTTGCTCTGGCTTTCTTATACTTTATGAGATTAGTGGTGGTGGGATACTTTCTGAATTGATTCCAAGCCTTATTTTTTTCTTTCTTTGTTCCAAGCATTCTTCATTCCACCACTGCTTGTAATGTTTATGAGACTGGTGAGCTGTCTTTGGTATTGCAATGTTTGCTGCAGAAATTATTTGATTTGTGATATGAGTAACAGCATTATTGATATCAGTATGTCTTATGATTTTCTCATCTAAGGAAGCAGCATATTGGTATTTTTCCCAGTTTGCTTTGCAAAATTTCCATTTTATACCTCTTATAGGTTGCTGTACATCATTTGCTAGTAGGTGACAAACAACTGGGTAATGATCACTGCTATAGGGATCATCGGAAACAGACCAGTCAAGGAGAGGAAAGAGAGCTGGGGAACAAATGATGAGATCAATTGCAGAGGTAGTCCCTGTTGGTAAGTGGACATGGGTGTGAGTACCTGTGTTTAAGAGTGTTAGGTTCCTATTATTTATAAGTTTTTCAATCATCTGTCCTCTTTTGTCTGTACGAAGTGATCCCCAGATGATATGATGCCCGTTAAGGTCCCCCATCAAACAAAAAGGAGATGGTAATTGTTCAATTAAATCCTCAAATTCTTGCAGTGTATACGCATGATTAGGTGGAAGGTAGAGAGAAATCATAGTCAAGGAAATTCCAGCCACGATGCGTACTGCGACTGCTTCAAGGGGTGTGTGTAGCTGAATATGCTTGGATGGAACATTAGAGTCAACAAGAATGGCGACTCCTCCATGACCTGTATTGGTTTTTCGGTCTTGCCTATATAGATTGTAGTTCTTGATTGAAATACTTATGTGCGGAGTTAGGTTTGTTTCTTGCAAACAGATACTTGCAGGAGCATATACGGAAATTAGATCTTTGATATCGCTTAGATTACTTCGAAAGCCACGACAATTCCATTGTAGAAGTGTACGCATTATTTGGGTTTAGTACTTGATTCAGATGACTTACGATGAGCTGCTTGTTTTAATCGATCTGTTTTGATTTTTTCTTTTCTGGGGAAGGTTGGTCGGCCACAACTGTCCATGTCATCATTTGCGTAAAGTTCCAGAACTGGTTCATCTTCTTTCTCCTTTTCATCAATATCCATAGTGTCAGTATTTTTTTGTGTTTTTTCTACAGATTTGGTGGAATTTGTACTGCTTGTTGGTGTTGGATCTTCAGCATCTGGTGGGATTACAATGGGTGTATTAATTGCCTGGTCAACTTTTTGTTTTGTTTGTAGAAGAAGATTACGTGCCCAATCTGCTATTGAGATGTTAGGTGGGACTGTGATGTCAGTCTGTATTGCAATTACCTTTGTTTTCTGCACTGTAGTTGCTGGTGTTGCTGCTGCTGCTGCATATGATCTCACTGCTGGAAGTAGTGGTATCTGCTTTTTGGCTTCTTGATATGTTATCTTATGTTCAGTTTTATATTTTTGAACTTGCTTTTCTCTTTTCCATATATTACAGTCTCTGGAATAGGCAGGGTGGTCTCCTTTGCAGTTTGGGCAGCGAGGAGACTGTGTATTGCATTCTTTACTGGTATGTTCTTTTGAGCCACAAGTGGCACAAATAGCTTGTCCTCTGCATACTGTTTGGGAATGGCCATATTTTTGACATTTGAAGCATCTTAATGGATTGGGGATGTATGGTTTTACCTGGCAATTCAGGTACCCGGCTTTGACTGATGATGGTAGAGTTGGAGTACTGAAAGTAAGTATGATGGTGCGGGTTGGAACGAGGTTTCCATCCTTTTTAATAAGGATTCTATTGGCATGTGTGACATTCTGGTTTTGTAGCTCTTGTACGATTTCTTCTTCAGAGCTATTTAGGAGGTCCCATTCCACGATAACCCCTTTAGATGAATTTAAAGTGGCATGTGGAGTGACTTTGATGGGAAACCCTCCAAAAGTTTTGGTTTCAAGAAGAAGCTCAGAATGTCGATGATTTGTCGTTTCTATCAGAAGGTCGCCTGATTTCAAACGGCGAACCATTTTCGGTGGACCAGCTATATGTTCTAGACACCTCTGTATAACAAAGGGAGAAAGTTTACTAACTGGTTGGTCTGATAGGGAATGAACAATTAGAAAGAGTGGCGAGATGGTTTTGGTCACATCTTTCTTTTGTCTTTTGGCACTAGATGGATTAAGATCATCTTGCTGCCGATTGTGATCAGTTTGATCCATAATTCCAGGAGAAGCCTGGTTTGTCAAGTCCATTGTTGCTCCTTTTAGCCCTGAAAGGATTATTTTTCCTTTCAGGTTTCCGGCCCCACCACGGGGAGGCAGGAGCAGTGCCACCTAGTGACCAAGCGGCTGGCGGATTAGTTTGTTAGTGAGAAAATGGATAATTATCCTAAAAAAGAAAGGTGATTTTCCTTCCTGGGTTCTACTTAAAATCTGCTAAGTGAAGAACCACTTACAATGAACTGAGAATAAGAGCGGCTAGAAATGAAAGAGAACAAAATCACTTGGAAGGATCACTTTATAATTCGCTTAAGAAAATCGCTTGGTCCCTATCGCTTGGCACTTGGGGCCGATATTTTGACTGGAATGCCAGCAAAACTTGTAAGCTGTAACAGCTTCTCAGAATGTCTGTGGTTGGTGGTTTCTACTAGTATGTCTCCTGATTGCAGTCTCTTCACCGTCTTGGGAGATCCTGCAATACCCTCCAGATGTTTTTGTATGACAAACGGAGACAATTTATTAATGGGCTGACTAGTAAGAGAGTGGATAATTAAGAACGATGGGCAAGGTTGCTCCATCCGATCAGTCTTTTGTCTCTTTGGATTTTCGTTCTCAATATCCTGATGGTCTGTGTTTGCCATGTTTGCTCCTTTTAGCCCTTGGCAAGTGGTCTTACTTGCCAAGATTTCCGGCCCCGCCACGGGGAGGCAGGAGCAGTGCCGCTAGGAGGCCAAGCGGTTAAAGTGTTAGTTAGTTAGCGAAAATAGAAATATATGGATAAATAAAGAAAGGTGAGTTTCCTTTCTCTGTTCTAACTTGTGGCTTTTAAGTGTAGAACGATATAGAAATAAAGCTGCTAATAGAAACGTAGGAAATTAGAAAAAACTTTAATCGCTTTTGATGAGCACTCTGTTTTCGCAGAAAAATAGCTTGACCTCGAATTCGCTTGGCACCCGGGGCCACTCCATGTGGAAATGGAAACAAAACTATCCTAGTTAGATACAAGTCATTCAAAGTGACACCACAAAGTTTTATTTCTAGGAAAACCCACTCTCGTTTTACAGAAGGCGCCATTTCTAAAACGGCAAATGCGCCACTACGTGTTTAAGAACGCGAGTTACAACTCTTCTGCAACATCCATGGGAGGTGCTCGAGCACCCACGGTAAAGCGCCAACTGTATTACACTTTGCAATATTTTGTAAAATAAAAAGTGATCTGTTGTTGTTGGGTTTTAGGAGCATCGTATCTGTGGTTGACTAATGAGTAAATCTTTTTCATCCTCTTGAAAATTAATTTTTACTTAATAAAAAAGTCTAATAAGAATTGTTTCTGTTTGTATGGCTAATAATTACATTCTCTGCTGTGATTTAATTATAAGATGTACGATGAAATTTAATAATAAAATACTTAACAATTCTTTTAATTTCAGATCGAAAATGGACGATTCCCCAGTGGTCAAGTGAGATACGAATGCCGTAGTAAGGGATACACAGCAGCGTGGCAAAGAAAATTATATTTCACCTGGTTGACAACTTATATCCTTGTCATCCCTGCAATTTGCATCAGTTACTGTTACATAAATGTCCTACGAGCTGTGTGGGCAGCTGGAAAAGAACACCAAACGTTCTCCAACAACACCAGTGATATCTACTTGCGGAGATGTGTGAATGCTTCGTCAACCATTCCAAGAGCTAAAATTAAGACATTAAAACTTACTATTTGCATTATTGCTAGCTTTATAATCTGCTGGACCCCATATTTTATAGTGAATAATATCCGTATCTACAGTAATTATTCAATTGAAGTTTCTAAGAATATTATGATCGGGGTTCAAACATTAGCCCTAGTCAACAGTGCACTCAATCCCATCTTCTACGGATACTTCAACGTTCATCTACGAAAAGAGTTCAAAGAGATAGTTTACAGGAAGGACGTACGTAGCTGTCTGACGGGGGAACACGGTCCTTCGGATCTCGATGACACTGCTTACAGCACCGCTAATAACTGTCAGCAGATGGCTAAACCCACTCTTACTAATCGTGTTGTTCATTTCAACGTTGAGAAATGCAAATTGGAAGTGCACAGTCATCATCATTGTGAAGATTTGTAACCAATGCGTTGGTGTTGTATGAAACTTAATATCGGGTATTTTACCTCTCGAACTTATCCATTGAACTGTGTTTACTGTCTAAGATAAAATTTTCACTCTATTTTAACACGTCAGAGTTCTTTGTTCTGTATGTAAATAATAAAGGATTGACATGCTATTATCACTGTATTGCAAGTCTCTTGTATTAGAGATATCCATTATTTTTATGTGCCAATGCCCTGAGTATCCTGTTTAGCGGGTGCGTGCATAACTTCATGGCATCCTTCCTCACGGTAATTTGCGCTAATCACCTTGGATTCTTCTGGGAAATGCCGACGCCATCTATTCAAGAGGGTGGACATTTTATCCTAGGGTAAAATGTTGGCGAGCTAGCGTCCGGATGGATTAAATAATCATAACTTTCACACTAATCAGTGGAAGCGCTTGAAAAGAATCGTAAATCAGTAGATGAGATCACTTGGTAATTGTAACTGTTATTTCTCTAATTAAAGAAAAGATATTGGACAAAGACCTACTTATGATGAAAGTTGTTGGTTGTGTGTTGTCTCACTGAGATCACTGATTCGGTTCTAGTCTCGCGTTTGCCATAAGTTTTCATAGCAACGCAACTAACAGTGCGTACACGAGAAGAGATGCAATGGCGTCTGATGAAATTCCTAGACGTTTATGCACAGACCCATGATCCTTCAGCCAATGCATTTGGAAAATAAGTTTTGGTAATTTAACGATTGCTGCTGGTTAGGAGGAAGGTGAATGGTTTAAGATACTTAGAACAATTTCTCATAACCATGCTGTTGCTAAGTGAAAACTAATGAAGTCATCATATACTATGCCTTCTGAAAGGTTACGAAATGAGGTATTTTTATATACATTATTTCATTAGACTGATTAGTTTACTAAAGTGAATAGAATATTCGCCTTTATACATGCAATTTCTCTCTAAATAACGACTGGTACACGTGAGTGGCCTGGAGTGCCAAGCGAAGTGATCTAGCGATTTGAAAGCGTCCTTTCTTTAGAGAAAGAACGCTTTAATACAAGAGACTTGCCAGCTTCGTGACATCCCAGCCACGGTGGAAACTCATATGTATGCAGGCGATATAGCTATTTCTTGCCAATCATAAAACATGGCTACCATTGAAAGACAACTACAGTTAGCAATAACCAAAATCGAAACATGTACAAAATATAACAGCTATCAATTAACTGAGGTGAAAACAGCAGCAGTTTATTTACAGCACTTACAGCACTTCTGTAAATTACGATCGCTTCACCTGTATTAAAACTGAAAGGCAGAGAAATACCAATGACAGACTCCATAAGAGGATTGGGTTTGATTTTAGACACCAAACTTATTTTCATAAGCATATAACGTACTTGCGAACTACGAGCCTTCAGAAATTGAACATCCTTCGGGCAGCATCCTCAACTACTTCGGGTGCTGACAGGCAGTGAATGCTGGATAAAAACAACATATTAGAGTCTCTGAACACCATCCAACAGCAGTGCCTTTCGATCCGCACTAGGTGCCTACAGAACCTCGCTAGTACAGAGCTTGTACATAGAAGCACATGACACCCCACTTTATCTTAGAGGACAACACCTACTCTGAAATACGCTGCCAAAATAAGCTTTCCAACTCACCCCTGTTGGGTATACCTCAACGAACCTCTTTGGCCAACACTATGAAGCCAAGCATAATGAACCTAGGCCTGCTGGAATACATCTTCAAAAAGTAATACAGAAGTGGAAAATTGACCTCAATAAAATTGAGGAAAGTGAAATATGCCTTTGCCTCCATGAAACAGACACGATATTGATCTATACTTCGCTCAGTGATCAAAAAATACCGTTCCACCACTTAATATCCGTCAGTACCATGTCAACTATACTTGGGAACACACTAGGAAACTCGGTCTATACGGATGGGTCTAAGTCCCAATCGCATGTAGGGGCAGCAGCTGTATTCCCTTCGCATGTAGTCTTAAAATCGCTTCCAGTTGAGTGCAGCATACTTTCTACAGAACTATATTCTATCCAGCTTGCATTAAGTGAAATATGCCCACAGTCGTCACTGTCTGTCCTAATATATTCCGATTCACTCAATGCTATCTCAACCATACAGGGTAAATAACATTCTCATCATCCTCTCCTACAAGAAATTGGCTTTCTACTCAACTTCTGCCAAAAGAAACCCTCTGAAATAACTCTTTGCTGGATCCCAGGACAGTGCGGTATAGAAAGCAATAAAAGGGCAGACAATGCAGCTAAGTCAACATCAGATATGCCAAAAAAAAAAAAAGATAGTCCCACACACTGATTTTAATCCAATCAATAATTAGAGAAAGTGAAAAAAGAATGAGTCCAGATATGGAAAAATCAAATCAACAATAAACTACAGGAAATGAAACCTAATCGACAAATATGGCACTCCAGCATCAGCGGACGTCACAGAGAAGTAATGCTTGCCAGACTACGAATTGGCCATACTCTACTCATCTTACGCAATTTCATCATCTATTATTAAATAAAAATCCCCCACTCTGTGTTCAATGCCAAGTTCAGTTTTCATTAAGACATTCTTTTGGTATGCCCTCGATTCAGAAATTCCAGATTCCTTTGTTTTCAGTGTTTATGCAATAACCAGAATCCACTTACGCTTCAACAGAGCTTAGGTAATTCTGCGAATCTAGATGAACTGTTTAATATTTTTCGGCAAATCAGATTTCATAAACAGATCTTAAAAAATGTTTGATTTACATTAAAAACTTGGAACGACATCTTGGCCATTGATGCCCAAATCTTAAAACCCTTAAACAACACGTGAGTATTAAGTTTCAGTTTTTTAAGCCTATTAACTAATAGAAATTTTAAATTAAATTAAAAAATACACGTTATATGACAGTGGTTATTTAGAGAGTCAAATTTCATGGAAAATCGCCAAGTAACATCCTTTCCTAAGCGCTTTATACAGTCCTCTGCATATCATCTGGAAAAGTGTTTTTCTCTCTTGTAGGAAATAAATATTCATAGTATTGCCAGAATAAAGCAAGACCTTCATGGTCTCGTGGATAGGTACAGAAAGAAAACAAAACTGATAGTCGATATTTAGTGTGGTGTTTTAATCTGCAAAGTTGTTGAAAATGATTACATGAAAGGCGGAAAACAAGTCTACTCTAAACCCTAGAGTACCTTTGTGAAAAGAACTAGAACAATTTTGTTTCGAAGTAATGTCCATTGAATGCTTATTTGTTTTCATTTTTAATGACACACAGACCGGTAATGGGCAAAGCTCAAAGGGAAAATAAAACGCATTGATAACCTGGAGCATCTTAACCCTTGGTACGGATATTGCATCGTCTAATGATGCAACTCCGAACAGCCCACCCTTAAAAATCCAATATCTAGTGAGTGGAGAGAAATCTTCTTGACTTATGATAATTTGCGTCTAAGAAAAAACGACTTTTCCTTTTACTTTTGTCCTTGGTTTGTATTATTATTTTAATCTCTCATTATTAGTTTAATTTTTATAATTATTTTAATACTTTAAATCTATTCTTATTTATTTTTAATCATTTTATTTCATTTTTATTATTTATATTTTTCTGCCGATTGCAGGTCCCTCTAAAATGAACTATCGCTATTATGGAGGCTCATAAGATTTGGCCTCTTATTCTCCTGTGAGTTCCTGATTTCTTTCGACCTATATTATTGGTAGGAGTACTTGTATAGTGGTGGCCGCTTCCTCCTGGCGTGACTGGGTACTGGGAAGCAGCCGTACTGATGATCGCGGCTTCCCAGTAGCAAAGCATTGAAAAACAACGTGCACCTGTGGCGCCTTACCCAAATAACTCACTATCTTACAGTGTGGGTGGGATACAATGGAATTACCCAGACATGACCTCCATTGTTATATGAATCTTCACCAGACATGACACCTATCTAAATGGGTTGCTAATCCTGGACTCATAGTAGGATATAGCTGATTCAGCCTGATCAGAATCTGGGTTGATACTGTGACTGACTACTTCAGGGGAGAATCATTGCTGACTCTGTCCAGTGCAGGTCAATGCTTTATACACTTGTATACTGTAGAGTGATTCAGGTGATAACATTTTCGGGTATATGATGCCTTAGGGCAGGCTAAGCCAAATGGTGCACTTATTTACAGGATACTCTGGCCTGCAAACTTTCTTCTCTCTTCCTAGCTCTGGGTGGGCTTTCCACACCAGAAGTATCAAACTCTGCCCTACGTTCCTCAAATGGAGGCCGCTTTCCTTCTGCCTCCTTTTAACTCCTGCTCTTCGTCAGGAAGCTCAGGCGATCCCTAAGGGAGAGCGAGCGGCCAGCGTTCCGTAGATAGTCTGTTCACCTCCCAGTGGAGATGAAAAGCAACGTGGTGTCCCACCAGCGTCCTGTCGCCAAGCAGCCACACACAACAACAACAGAACTTACCACTAAACTACACATACAACACTTGCAGAAGTTCTGTAAGTAAAAACGTACTGATGGCGTAAATGTGAGAGACCACAGGAGCCTTACCGAAGCGCTGTACCATAAGCAGACAACACTACTTATTATACAGCGTTTTGTATCATCACAATGTGCCTTAGCGCCAATGTGGTGGTGCGTTTCCGACCTGCTGATTCCCGGTAGCCAAACAGCCAGTTCACTTCTGCAGAATCCTCTAATTTAAAAGTGAAACGAGGCGGAGATGAACTAACGTTCCAGGTGCCACCCAAGACAAATACATACATATATACATCACAATGTGCCACGACAAAGTTGAACTAACGTTGTGGGACTCCCTACATATGAAACATGTCCACTACTCCCTGATAGAGGTTGTTGTTGTTGTTGTTGTTCGGTTTAACGACACAAGGGCTACTACGGCCAAATTGTGTCTCTTCATCGTTAATTCACAAAAGCGTATTGTTAGAGAGATTAAATTATATGCTTCTGTACAAACCAATATGTTTTAGATATAATAAAAGTTCTTCAATATTTGCTTCATTTCCTAAGATGCGAGATAAATCAGGTGATATATTCAATGTAGAGAGTGACTGAAAAGTGTTTGACCGGATGGTTGAATGTAAGGGACAATCAACCAGGAAATGACGGACTGTAAGTTGCGTCTGACAGGATGAGCACTGCGGTGGACTTTCCCCCAATAATAGGAAGAGATGAGTATAGTGAGTGTGTCCAATTCTGAGTCTTGCCAGTACCACTTCCTCTCGTCTATTTCTTCGGAAGCCAGACAGCCACAGCTTTGGATCTTCTTTTATCTGATAAAGTTTATTGTTAGGGTCACTTTTCCAGGTCTGTGACCATTTATCATAGCAGGCTTTGCGTATGACCGACTTAAAATCAGAGAAAGGAACCTGAGGATGTTGTGAGAGAGGGGATTGGGGATGTTTAGCGGCAAAGTCAGCACTTTCATTTCCCGGAATGCCTGAATGGCCAGGGATCCAGCAAAAACTGATTGACTGATTGGACACACTGCAAGCGAATAGCTGGGAATGAATCTGTTTCAATGTAGGGTGAGAAATGGAGGAATTCTTCCTTATGGCAGAGACAGCACTAAGAGAATCTGTGTAAATTATGGCAGATGAGATGGAGAGCTCAATTATCTTACTAAGCGCTAACTTAATAGCATATAATTCAGCTGTGAAGACGCTGCAAGCAAGCGGTAATGTGGCTGAAATTGTAAATAAAGGAAAAACTGCCGCAGCACCTACCATACTCTCAGTTTTTGAACCATCCGTATAAATTTTACAGGCATGGTTGTCCGTAGCATGAGCTGAATGTAACTGTCTGATATTGCAGGAAGGTATATTTTTCCCCCACTGGAGGAAGTATGTATCTTGAGAGACAGACACATATGTCCAAGGAGCAACAGGTGTAGTTGTGTCTTGGAAAATGTCATTTAAATTGATATTCCAAGTCTGAACAAGTTCTTTGATCCTGAGAGAGGCGGGTCTATTTTCATTTGGTTTGCTCTCGTAGAAGGCATCCCAACGAGTATTATAGAGATACTCCCAACTTGGGTGCGATGGTAGACTCTGGATCTTAGCAGCGTAGTGAAGCAGTAGTGTTTTTCTACGCAGGTGTAATGGGGGATCATGCGCTTCAATATATAGACTTTGGATCGGAGAAGTCCTGAAAGCTCCCAGCGCAGTTCTCAGAGCACTGTGATGGATCATATTTAGCTGTTTTAATGTAGTGCTCCTGGCAGAGTCATACACTGGACAACCATAATCTAGTCGTGAACGGATTAAACTTCTATAGAGATGCAGCAAAGTACACCGATCAGCTCCCCATGACATAGATGAGACAGAACGAAGTATATTCAAATGCCTTAAACAAGTAGTTCTCAAATAAGTGATGTGAGATTGGAAATTTAGTTTGCGGTCTAATAGTAGTCCAAGAAATTTAACGGTATTAACAAGCGGGATTGGAGTATTGTTTATTTGCAGTTCAGGTTCGGGATGGAGAGTTCGCTTCTTGCAAAAGTGTGTGACAGTGCATTTCTTTTCTGACAGTCTGTAACCGTTCAGTGAAGTCCAGGTTTCTATTTTGGTTATGGCAAGTTGTAGCTGCCGTTCAATGGTATTCATACTTTGAGATTGACAGGAAATGGTAAGGTCATCTGCATACATATACGTTTGTACAGTTTTTGGGATATCTCGTGTCATACTACTAACTCTGATTGAAAACAGTGTTGGACTGAGTATTGATCCTTGTGGGACTCCCTCTTCCTGAATGTGAGATGTAGAGAGGATGTTTTTGTACCGGACTTGAAAAGAGCGCAATTGCAGGAAATTTTGAATTATTTCCGGCAAATGGCCCCGAAGCCCCAGATGGTAAAGGTCCCTAATAATACCATGGCGCCATGTTGTATCAAATGCCTTTTCAAGATCTAAATTGACCATGACTAGATGTTGTTTCATGACAAAGGCATTGCGGATATGAGATTCGGCTTTGATAAGCACGTCCAGTGTTGATCTGTTTTTCCGAAAGCCATATTGTTGTTCTGGAAGAAGATTCTCTGACTCCAGGATGTAGGTGAGTCTAGTATGAACCATCCTTTCGAAAATTTTTCCCATGCAGCTCGTAAGAGATATTGGCCTGTAATTTTCAACACAGGAAGGATCTTTTCCTGGTTTTGGTAAGGCGATAACGAACGAATGGCGCCATGAAGAAGGATAGGCATTTTCAGTGAAGATCCGATTATAAAAAATTAATAGAGTTCTCAAGTCTTCATCAAGTAAATGCTTTAGCATAACGTAGTGAACTCCATCTGGTCCTGCAGCGCTATTGGAAGATCTGTTTAATGATTCTTGCAGTTCTATTAATGTAAATGGTTGGTTGTACGACAGTGAGCGGCGCGTGAAGAAGTTGATTTTATACCGTTCTGCACCTGCTTTGATGTTCTGAAAGGCAGACGCATAGGTGGCAGAAGCTGAGATTTTTGCAAATGATTCTGCTAATGCATTTGCAACTTCTTCAGGAGTAGAAATGTCTTTCCCTCTCCAATGAAGTATCGGAGAGGGCAGCCGAGAAAATTTGCCATTTAATGCCTGTATTCTTTTCCAGATGACCCGTGTATCCGTGTCTTTGGTAATGGTTGAGGCAAAAGCAATCCATGAATCCCGTTTCGCTTTCCGCCTAACTTGTCTAGCTTTCGCTTTGAGTCTTTTATAAGAAATTAGGTTACTAGTGGTGGGATACTTGCGGAAATTATTCCAAGCACGGTTTTTTTCCTGTTTGGCAATTAAACAATCTGTATTCCACCAATTATTTCTGTGTTTGTGATAAGGCGTGGATTTTGGAATGGAAGCATTAGCTGCAGTGAGAATCTGATTGGTTATATAAGTATTTACTTCATCAATATGTTGTCTTTGAACATAACATCTGTCTAAGAGTATTTGGGCAGAATATCCTTCCCAATTTGCCTTTTTAAACTGCCAGTTGGATCGTTGAACAGGATTCGGAGTTACTCTTGTTTGTAGTGAGCAAATAATTGGAAAGTGATCACTGTTAAAGGGATCAGTTAATACTGACCATGTCATGATTGGAAAGACAGAGGGTGAACAAATTGATAAGTCGATGGCAGAAACAGATCCTGTTGCTAGGTGTATGTAAGTAGGAGATCCAGAATTTAGTAAATTAAGACCATTATTGTTCATGAATTCCTCCACCAATTTGCCTCTTCTATCCATTGTAGCAGACCCCCACAATGGATGATGTCCATTAAAGTCACCAAAGAGACAAATTGGAGTTGGGAGTTGTGAAATCAGGCTGTCAAGTTCTGAATGAGGAAGTGGTAGAGAGGGTGAAATGTAGATGGAAACAATGGTAATTGAAATACCAACTGCAATACGAGCTGCGACAACTTCTAGAGTGGTTCTCAATTGGATCGGCCTGGATGGAATGTCAGAGTTAACAAGAATAGCTACTCCGCCACGAGCAGCAGAGTTTGAACTCCTGTCTCGTCTATATATCACATAATTTGAGAATTTTGGTGAAATTTGGGGTGACAAGAAAGTTTCCTGTAGGCATACACCTATGGGATTGAATTGAGCTAGTAAATCCCTTAAGTCATCAGAATGACTACTTAGTCCTCTGCAGTTCCATTGTATGATGTTATACATTATTTAGTTTTGGCTGAGGATGATTCGTCTGACTGTTTTTTGTTCGTGGGACATTTTTTCCGGTCTTTTTTTGGGAATGTGGGGCGTCCAAGATCCATGGTGTCATCTGCATGGAGTTCTAGAATGGGCTCCTCATTACGTAGCGGCTCATCTACATCCATATTATTGGTAGGCGCTTCCATTTTTTTTGAGACTGAGTGAGATTTTAATTGTTCTTTTTCAATCGAGACCAATGGGGTATGAGTAGGGATACTGATTGGAGTATTTGTGGCTTCGCTAGTTTTTTTTGGAGGATTATGAGGATTATCTTTTTTAGAGGTTGAAAGTGTAACTTTAAGCCAATTCGCTAGAGAGGTGTTAGGCGGAACTGATACATCCGTTTGAGCTGCAGTAGAAACAAAGTTTCTAGTTCGAGCTGCATAAGAACGACCACTAGGCATGGTCGACATAACTTGTCTACGTGCCTCAGGAAACGTGACTTTATTTTCAATTTTGTATTTTTGTATTTTCTTTCCTGTTATCCATAGCTCACAAGTTTTGGAAAAGGCTGGATGGCTTCCTTTGCAGTTTGGACAAACAGGAGTTTTGACTGAACAATCCGCTTGGGTGTGATCTTTAGAGCCACAGATGGGACATGTGGCTTCCCCGCGACAAGCCTGCTGGGAATGGCCGTAGTATTTCTGACATTTAAAGCAACGAACAGGATTCGGGATGTATGGTCGAATCCGGCAGTTTAAATAACCAGCTTTAATACAGGATGGTAAGTCTGGAGTGCTAAATGTCAGAATGATGGATCTTGTTGGAGTAAGATTTCCATCTTTTTTTTGTCATGATCCGTTTTACATTTACTACTTTCTGACTGCTGAGTTCTTGGAGTAGTTCTTCTTCGGAGACTGTAATTAGGTCCCACTCGCTGATGACACCTTTTGATGAATTTAGAGTTTTGTGGGGAGTAATTTCTACTGTCAACCCACCAAATGTTGTTGTTTTTAACAGCCGCTCAGAATGTTTAGAGGTGGCTGTTTCTATCAGAAGGTCTCCGGATTGCAGTCTTTTAACCATTTTTGGTGATCCTGCAATTGACTCCAAGATTTTCTGAATTAAGAATGGTGACAACTTACCCACAGGTTGGGCGGACAAGGAATGAATCACCAGGAAGTTTGGGCAATCGTCATGACATTCTGCTTCTCTTCGCAGTCTTTTAGGTTGACTTGAGTCATGGTCAGGGTTGGAATCTTCCGCTCTTGAGCTCAAAGGCTCTAAGTTTGGATAATGATTTTTATCCATGCTTGCTCCTTTTTGCCCTGGGGGTTTGCCTTTACCACCCAGGTTACCGGCCCCGCCACGGGGAGGCAGGAGCAGTGCCGCTTGGTGGCCAAGCGTAGAGTTAGTAAGTTAGTACGGCTAGTTAAATTAAAGAAAAAGGTACTTGCCTTCTTCTGGGCTCTCTTCTTAGTGTTTTTAAGTAAGTAGAGCTACTTAACAGAAAATTTTAATTCTAAGAGAAAAACAAGGAAAACTCTGTCACTTGGAGGAAAAACGCTTTATAAACTCGCAAGAATCGCTTGGCCACGGAAACGCTTGGCACCCGGGGCCCCCTGATAGAGGAAGTACTTTATAACGGTGGTTAGTTGTTGTAGGTGCATTAGTAACTTAAGCCATATTGCATAGTATATTTGATTTTGATTTTTGTGGCCCAAAAACAGCAAGGTTATAGTGCGCCATGAAAAGGTTAAAATTAAAAATTAAAGTTAAAAACTTTTAAAAAGGCAAGTGCCCAATAATTAAGGCGATCAATGCCTTTTTGCAGTTGTCTTTCAATAACCCTCATGTTGCATGACTGACGAAAAATGGTAAAGTCAACAACATAGACGGCACTGTTTAGAGTTGGAGGAAGTTGTTCTGTAATGGAATTTCCTTTGATGGCGAAAATCGTGACATTTAATACTGATCCTTGTCGTACTCCCTCCTCTTGGCTGAAGGAACAGAGAGTGAGGATCCTATACGAACTTGGAAAGATCGATTGGCTAAAAAGTTTTTTAATAAAAATGGGGAGATTGCCTCTAAGACCAAGGCTATCCAAATCTTTTAAGATGCCAAATTTCCAAGTTGTGTCATACGCTCTCTCCATGTCAAAGAATACAGACATCAAATGTTCACGTTTTAGGAAAGCATGCCGGATGGATGTTTCCAGTCTAAATCGGTTCCTTCGGAAGCCGCACGGGATGTTGTGGAGAAGGTTATTTGATTCAAATTACCATATTAAACGAAAATTAACCATTCTCTCCAAGATTTTGCACAGACAGCTAGTCAGAGCAATAGAACGATAATTAGTAATGACTTATGGATCATTTCCTGTCTTAGCAGAGGCAAGAACGATTGCCTTTCGCCAGGAATCCGGAAACTGCCCGAGGATAAGAAATCATAGTGTCGAGATTACCGTCCTTTCGCATCCATATTCTCTTGGTCTTTCAATTCAGAGCAGATTTCTCCTTTGGAGACATGAAGGTACCACTCTGATATAACACCGCGTGAAGAATTCAGAGTTCTGTGGGGGTTACGGTGATAGGTATTCCCCCAATGGATGTAGATTTTATGATTTTGCCGCTTATTTTGTGGTAGAAGCTTCGACGAAAAAGCGCCTCCGTAGCCAGGTGGGAAGGAGCAGCAGTGCGTAGCACAGGCTTCTTGATTAGACCGGGGTTTGAGCCCGTCACCACCAAATACAGAGAATGCGGAAAGGTCAGAGAATGACCACCGCATATCCCGGAGCAATATGGCCTTAGTTGCTAATGCTCCTAAAAACCAAATAAGCTTCGACCAAAAGGTCGCTAGAACGCAGTGTTTTTACAGATTTTGGGTGACCCAGTCATCGCTTCTAATCCTTTCTGGATAAAGAAGGATGACATCTTTTCAACTGACTGTTCTCTGGTGGAATGGAGAATGAGGAAAAGCCGTGTCACTGATGGTAGTGTTTCCTCAGTTCTGGCTCTTTTTGCAGAGGTGTTTTCTGTTGTTTAATCTCGATTAGGTAGATGCCTTGTTCGGACCCCAAAAGAAAGAATTTAAATCACTCATATGAGTAAGATAAAAATTTCAGATGCCCACACACTCCACGACGGAGCCCTACGAGGTACGCCCTCTCGTGAACTAGCAGGTACTGCGTACACGAATGGGACGCCACGGTCGCTTAGGAGCACCATACCTACGTTTCCAATAAGCCTTGATCTCGTCCCAGAACCAAAGGGAGGGAGATTTATTGGAACTCAGTTGACCCTAGCAGTAAGAACGACCCGCCGATTGATCCAAGTCGGGCCGGTCCAGGACCACCCGTCTTGTCGAAGCAGGGGCCAAAGTGGTGTATTAAGACTGGGCCCCCCAACCACCAGAATCCCCCTTTCCGAATTCCACGGGTCGCACACGCCGGATACCAACGATGTAACCCTGGAACCAAGCTATGGGCGTTAGATCCCAGTGATGCTAATCTAGGAAACTAGCAGCATCACTAGGAGGTCCCCTCACCACGTACAGGTGCTCACGTTGAGGGATTGCATAGTATATAATATGACTATAAATTGCGTGCTTTCTGTGCATTTGCTGTTTGTTGGACGAAACACCGAGTATCCGGGAGTAAAAACTATGCAACCTTCGCCCAAGACCAACTAACTCAGCTACGTTGCGAAAACCCCCCTTAAAATTCCCGGCGTTATTGATGGGATTGAAACTCTGATCCTTTTACCCAGTGTGGGGAGGACAGTGACTTTTCCAACTGTGCTCCCCACCAGGGCCTCTATACCGCAAAATAGTTGAGTTACAAAACTCATGTAAGGAGTACTTGAAATCAGGTCTCAGAGGTATGAAGACGTTTAGAGAATCAAATTAATGACTATCTCTGTATTCTGTTAATTATATTCTTTAGTTTAACTCCTAGTGTTTGCGTGTAGTAGGCTGTCACGCGTGGGATCACACGTAGGATGTTTGATTTCAACATTCAACGAGAACCACGTAAAATGTTGTTCTCGTTGAACCACATTTCACGTAGGATGTTTTCTTCCCACATTTCTAATTCCAAGATATTAATCACGTTGCTTTAACGTCCCACACTTCCCACTCGTTAATTATAATATAATTAAACGAATTGCTACATCTTCAAATGTAGTTGAACCCTGCTTACTTTCCGAGGTTTCATTTCCAATTGCAGTTTAATATTCGATTACACAAGTGAAATGCATGAGCGCCCAGTAAAATTCGATATTATGCTCGTAAAAATACAAACAGCATGAGAAAGTCAGTGCAGTGAAAATTTTACCAATTGATAAGTTTTTCGCTGTATGGTCTGCACACGATGAGCGGAATAATTCATAAGAACAGATGGTAAAGTTCTGGTGAATCAAAAATGCAGCTAGCGTTTCTTCTAGCCTCAGAAGTCAAGCGCATTAGAAGCTAGTAACGACAGTGGTGCCTACACGAAACAGAGCTACTTCGCTGCAGGTTCATTCACTACAGTTTTCTATCGTAGACAGGATGTCAGGTAAGTCTAGATATACACATCGATGAAGGACCCAAGCTATTTATAAAATCCAGTCACTGTTGCAGATCGAGATATTGAACCACATTTCAAGACAAAGGGTCTTTATGCACCGCGGGTTGAAGGTAATAATTGATTGCGGTTAGTTTAATCTGTGTGAATAATGCTTCGGCCGAGAATATTGGATCCAATCTTACAATGTATTGGATTTCTTATATCTTACGGCGATCTTGATGTGCTTTAGCTGATGTCGAGTATAGGCGAACAACGCTTTGCAATGCGGTGATACTCCAAGATTAGAATCGTATCATAAAGTTATGTAAACAGATTGTACAGAAGAAAGGCATAAAGGATGGCACTCTAGACTTTAAATTTTATCAGTGGTTATAATTTTGACACTTTTCATCTGGACATGGAAAGTAGCACTAATCTCGTGGTCTAAAAAAATAAATAAATAATTAGTGATACCCTTCGAGTGCCCCTTCAATCGACGTGAATGTTAGCTCAAGAGAATTATTTCCTCTAATTAGTCTGTGATTAAGCTGGCTGCATCTTGTTCCGTCAAATGCAGTGATTAGACCTCTCAAGAGATGTGGCGCTACTGGTTGAGGAGTTAAAATCCCACATATGCGTTTGCAGTGTGGTGATTCATTAACTGGGTGATTAACCCAGTTAGTGAACTCATCAATAATGTCAATTGAAAGAGCTGTGGGACATCATTTTCAATATTGATTCAGTTCTTTCTTTTCCTTCTGTTTCCATTTGCTCTGAAAGGACCGACAAAGAAGTTGATGGGTTTTCTTCACTATGCTGTGTAGAAACGACGTACCTTTTAATGAAACCGATTTGGTTTGGTTTTATTGGCGCATTAGCAACTAAGGCTATAATGCGCAAAGACCAGGTCATTTATAAAAAAATTTAAAATTTTCAGTGACCTAATTAGTGAGGTCACTATGTCAAAAGGTATAACAAATATATAAAAGAAAAAGGTAAAAATTTTATATACGAGTAAAAATATTTATTGTTTTTAAAAAGCTAAAAACAGCACACACATTGTCATTGTCAGATAAAATCTGACTGAGTGTATACGGCTCAGTGAGATGGTTAAAAGCGATAAAACAGATATTGGTAAAATCTGGAAATTCAATTAAAATGTGTCTAATTGATAAAATTGTGCCACAGGACTCACACATAGGAGGGTCATCAGCCCTCAGCAAAAACGAGTGAGTCAAATGACTATATCCTATGCGGGTCCAGGCAAGAACAACTTCCTCCTTGCGATTCCTGCGCAGACTAGACTGCCACGGTTCAATTACAGGCTTTATACGATACAGTTTATTCCCAGTCTGTCCATTCCACAAATCCTGCCATTGGGAATGTACATTCTACTGTATTGTTTGCCTGTAGTCTGTATAGGGGACTGTCAGGCAGCGATTATTATTGAGGACGGCTGATTTGACTGCGGTGTCAGACAAATCATTTCCCCTAATCCCAATGTGGCTGGGAATCCAGCAGAAGCGGATATCATATTCACGTCCAAGGAGGAAGTGAATCTTCTGCTGAATACTAGACAGGACTGGATGAGGATTATATCTTACAGATATTAAAGCCTGTAACACGCTGAGAGAATCGGAATATAAAATGAACCGTTGGTATTGACATTCACTAATGTGATCCAAGGCTAACTCTATAGCATGCAGCTCTGCAGTAAATATACTGCATTCAGAGGGAATCTGCTCTGATATAGTGCTGTCTGTAAAAACAGCAGCAGATCCCACATATGATTCCGACTTCGAGCCATCTGTGTAAACTGGCGCGAAGTCAGAATGTTCAGCTCTGTGTGCTGAATAAAGCTGCAGGTAGACCGACGATGGAGTGTCCGACTTTCCCCAATTTCTAAGGAACAAGTCACATGCCGGGACATGAGCATGCCAGGGTGGAAAGGGTTGCTTTGGTGTTTGGGCAACCTTGTCTACCTTGATATTAAGTTCTTTGAGTAGCTCTTGGAGACGAATACCAAAAGGACGATTGGCAGTCTTACGGGTGTTGTACAAATTTTCCCATCGTGGCTCAAAAACGAATGGCCACGTAGGATGGTCTGGCAGGGATTTCAGTTTAAAAGCCTACTTTAAAGACAACTGCTTACATCGAAGCGATAACGGTGGTTCGTTTGCTTCGACGTATAAGCTCTGGACAGTTTGTTTGTTTGTGTTTTATTGGCGCATCAGCAGCTGAGGCTATAATGCGCCAAGAAGAGGTAACATAAAAATTTAAGCTCTCGGTGACCTAATTGGTTAGGCCACCGCGTCACGGTATATAATAACAAATAGCTAAAAAATAAATTAATAAAGAAATAACAATAACGTATACATTTCAGATACAATTAAAAACTTTTATTAATTTAAAATAGCTAAAGACAGCAGACAATGGTCATTGTCGGATAAAATCTGACTGAGTGTATAAGGCTGAGTCAGATGATTAAAAGCGGTAAAACGGATATTCCTAAAATTTGGACAATCGATTAAAAGGTGTCTGATAGTTAAAACTGTGCCGCAGGACTGACACATAGGAGGGTCATCAGCCCTCAGCAAAAACGAATGAGTCAAATGACTGTGTCCTATGCGGGTCCGGGCAAGAACAACTTCCTCGTTACGATTCCTGCGCAGACTAGACCGCCACGGTTCAATTACAGGCTTTATACGATGTAATTTATTCGCAGTCTGTCTATTCCACAAATCCTGCCATTGGGAGTGTAACTTTTGATGTACTAATTGCCTGTAGTCTGTATAGGGGACTAACAGGCAGCAGTTGTTATTGGGAATTGCTGATTTGGCTGCGGCGTCAGCCAAATCATTTCCCCTAATCCCAATGTGGCTGGGAATCCAGCAGAAGCGGATATCATATTCGCGTTCATGGAGAACGTGAATCTTCTGCTGAATGCTAGACAGAACTGGATGAGGATTATATCTCACAGATATTAAAGCCTGTAACATGCTAAGAGAGTCGGAATATAAAATGAACCGTTGGTATTGGCATTTACTAATATGATCCAAGGCTAACTCTACGGCGTGGAGCTCTGCAGTAAATATGCTGCAATCAGAGGGAATCTGCTCTGAGATAGTGCTGTCTGTAAAGACAGCAGCAGATCCCACATATGATTCTGACTTCGAGCCGTCTGTGTAGACTGGCGCGAAGTCGGAATATTCAGTTCGGTGTGCTGAATGAAGCTGCAGGTAGACAGACGATGGCGTGTCCGACTTTCCCCAGTTTCTAAGCGACAAGTCGCATGTCGGGACACGAGCATGCCAGGGTGGAAAGGGTTGCTTTGATGTTTGGGCAACCTTGTCTACCTTGATATTAAGTTCTTTGAGTAGCTCTTGGAAACGAATACCAAATGGACGATTGGCAGTCTTACGAGTATTGTATAAATTTTCCCATCGTGGCTCAAAACGAATGGCCACGTAGGATGGTCTGGCAGGGATTTCAGTTTTAAAGCGTACTTTAAAGACAACTGCTTACGTCGAAGCGATAACGGTGGTTCGTTTGCTTCAACGTATAAGCTCTGGACAGGAGATGTGCGATATGCTCCAGTAGCAATACGTAGGGCCTGATGATGGACGGGGTCCAGCCATCGCAGGACACTGTCTCTGGCTGAGGAATATACCTGGGACCCATAATCTACTTTGGATCGCACAAGTGCACGGTAAAGCCGAAAAAGGGTGCTTCTGTCTGCTCCCCAAGTTGTAGAGGAGAGCGAGCGGAGGATATTAAGCCCACGTGTGCACTTTGTGCGGAGTTGACGAATATGATCCAAGAAGGTCAGTTTTTTATCGAAGATGAGTCCCAAGAATTTTGTGTTCGCTGCTACTGGAATAGCATTTTGTCCGAGCCTTAATTCAGGTTCAGGATGAAGATTACGCTTGCGACAAAAGTGTACGCAAACGGTCTTCTCCGGCGAGAACCTGAAGCCATTAGCAAGTGCCCAGGAATTCAGACTATCGATGGCTTTCTGCAGTTGTCTTTCAATAACCCTCATGTTGCATGACTGACAAAAAATGCTAAAGCATCAACATAGAGAGCACTGTTTACAGTTGGAGGAAGTTGTTCTGTGATGGAATTTGTTTTGATGGCAAAAAGCGTGACACTTAATACTGATCCTTGTGGTACTCCCTCCTCTTGGCTAAAGGAGCGAGAGAGTGAGGATCCCACACGAACTTGGAATGATCGATTGGCTAAAAAGGTTTGAATAAAAAAGGGCAGATGCCCTCTAAGGCCTAGGCTATGTAAATCTTTTAAAATGCCAAATCTCCAAGTTGTGTCATACGCTTTTTCCATTTCAAAAAACACCGACACCAAGTGTTCGCGTTTTAGGAAAGCATCCCGGATGGATGCTTCCAATCTAATAAGGTGGTCCAAAGAGGACCGGTTCCTTCGGAAGCCGCACTGGATGTTGGAGAGAAGGTCATTTGATTCGAGATACCATATTAAACGAGAATTAACCATTCTCTCCAGGATTTTGCACAGACAGCTAGTCAGAGCAATAGGACGATAATTGGTGGTGACTTTTGGATCCTTTCCTGGCTTAGGAAAGGGAAGAACGATTGCCTTTCACCAGGAGTCCGGAAACTGCCCTTCAGTAAAGATTCTGTTATACAGAAGGAGCAGACAATCCATAGATTTTGGTGAAAGATGTTTAATCATTTCATAATGGATGCCATCTGGTCCAACGGCACTTGCTTTGGAAAGAGCTATGGCTCTTTTGAGTTCCTGAATAGTGAAATCCCCGTTGTAGGGATAAATGCTCTTAGATTTAAAGTTAAGTGCCTGTTTTTCGATTTTATATTTCAGGACCAGGAACTCTGGGGAATACGAAGATGTTGCAGAGATGTTAGAGAATGTTTCCCCAAGAGCATTGGCTATTGCAGTTGGATCTGCAATAGCGCATCCATTATAATCTAGGATTGAAGAAGGGTGGGATGTATATTTCCCCTTCATTTTCCGGATTTTTTTCCCAGACTACCTTACAGTTGGTGGACTGGTTAATAGATGATGTAAAACGGATCCACGATTCCTTTTGACTCTGACGACGGATGTAGCGTGCTTTGGCTCGCGCACGTTTGAAGGCTATAAGGTTGTCCGTGGTAGGATATCGGCGAAATAACCCCCACGCTTTGTTTTGAGCCTTTTTTGCTGCTGTGCATTTTGAATTCCACCAAGGTTTGGGAAATGGTGGAAACCGGGCAGATGTTTTTGGGACAGCATCAGCAGCTGCTTGGACGATGATTTCTGTGATCTACTGCGTCATTGATCGGCTCCCGACTGACTGTACTGAGGTCGAAATTTGCCTGATGTTGGAAGGCATTCCAGTCACCGTGATCAAACTACCACCGTGGTAACCTAAAAGGAAGCCATGGTCTCCCACTGTGTAACAAGGTTATCACAGGGAAGTGATCACTTCCGTATGGAATCTCCTTCACTTCCCAAGTGAGTGAATAGAATAGAGAAGGGGATCTCTCTGATCAATGGCAGAATAAGTACGGGTAGGCATGTGGAAGAAGGTGTTTGTTCCAGTATATAGAAGGGAAAGGTCATTGTCATTGAGCATACGCTCTATGACTCGTCCCTTTCCGTTGATGTTAGCACTACCCCACAGGTTGTTATGTCCGTTAAAATCCCCGAGAAGTAAGAAAGGGGGAGGCACCTGCGTTAGAAGATCAAGGTCTGCCTGGGAGATGTCAGTACCGGCTGGCAAATAAATGGAGCACACAGTTAATAAAAATCCCACTGAAAGGCGAATTGCAACAGCCTCTATGCTGGTTGTAATTAGCAACGGCTGCACTGGGGTCTGGTTACCCACAAGGATAGCCATCCCCCATGTACAGAGCCATCCGCAATTCTATCCTTTCGAAAAACTGTGATGTTGTGCATGGTGGGATCATCATTTGCCTTTAGATAAGTCTCCTGCAAGCAAAAGCAAACTGGCTCGTGGTTTTGCAGGAGGGCCATGATGTCATCAATATTTCGCCGGAATCCACGACAATTCCAATGTAGGAATTTAGCCATTATTTTGGCTTGGTGGGTCCATCAGGCAGCTTCCGAGGTGCTGAGGGCTTACTTTTATCAGTCTTGGATTTGTCTTTTTTGGGGAAGAATGGACGCTGTCCCGTGTCCATTTCCTCCTCTGCAAAGAGTTCCAAGACTGAATCTTCCGGTACCTCCTTCTGCTCGACATCCATCTTTTCTTGGGTACTAGGGGGGACTTCCCCTATCTTATTCTTTTCTTTCATAATTACCTTTGTTACTTGTGGAGCATTAGGAGGTACCGATATAGGAGTGGCAGCCGATTGGTCCTTCTGTGCAGGTTTTTGTGAAATTAAGAGATAACGCGCGATGCGAGTGAAAGACTCCTTCGGAGGAATGGTCATGTCCGTCTGAGTTCCGACGGAACATCTCCCTGCTACCTTCTGGGCGTAGGTAGGTAGGTTTGTTGATATTCACGGGTTTGACCGATTTCCTTGCCTCCTGGTATGATATATTTAGCTCTGCCTTGAGCCGTTGAATTTCTTTTTCTTCTTTCCACCTCTGGCATGCTCGTGAGTAGGCCGGGTGTTCGCTTTCACAGTTAATACAGGTAGGTTTTGCAGCTGAACATGATGTTGTTTCGTGGTCCTTTGCACCGCATCGAGCGCATGCAAGGACTCCACGGCAGGCCATTTGAGAATGTCCATACTTCTGGCATTTAAAACACCGTAAAGGGTTCGCAACGTATGGACGCACTGAACAGTTGATGTGTCCAGCTTTAATCTCATCGGGAGGTTTAGGAGAGTTAAAAGTCAGGATAACGCTCCTGGTTTTAACAATTTTTCCATCCCTTCGCGCAGTGATTCTCTTGACGGCAATGACTCCCTGTGGTTTTAATTCGGAGCAGGTTTCCTCCTCGGTTACGTCGAGAAGGTCCCACTCCGAAATGACACCTCTCGATGAATTGAGTGTTCTGTGTGGTGTCACTGTTATAGGGATTCCTCCGATTGATGTTACTCGGAGTAGATGTTCTGATTGCCAGTCCTTTTTAGTTTCAATTAAAAGGTCTCCAGAACGAAGCCTCTTAACTGATTTGGGTGAACCTGCTAACCCATCTAACCCTTTTTGGATAAAAAATCGCGACATTTTACCAATTGGTTTTTCACTGGTGGAATGTATAATTAGGAACCTTGGAACAGGCCCTGATGGTAGTTCGGTTCGCTGCCTCTTTTTAGCAATACTGCTATCAGTGTCTTTGTTTTCAGATAGGGACCGGGATGGGGCCCCTGAAGAAGTAAGTTTATCAGAATTCATTGAATTTTTTAAATTGTTCAGTGCCCGGGTTCCCCACCCACCACGGAGCCCAAAGGGACGCCCACTACCCGGCATGCAATAAATGCGCTCGGGAGTGGGACGCCAGGGCTACCCATACGTTATATCCGCACCGCCGCCAGCTTGAATCCTGTCCCTCGGACCATGATCGTAGGGGCGTGGCATTGACACGGTTGACCCTCGCAGGCGAGCCTACTAGCCGATTGATCCTAGCCGGGCCTTCCAGGACCACCCGTCTTGTCGAAGCAGGGGCCAAAGTGGTGTATTGAAGCTGGGCCCCTCAACCACCAGGATCCCCCTTTCGGAATTTCCACGGGTCGCAGCGCATGGCAAACACGCCGGATTCCATTGATGTAAGCCTGGAACCTGGGCTGTGGGCGTTGGATCCCAATGATGCTAGTGGGGCACTGGAGGTACGGATATAGGAGTGGGAGCTGATTGTGTGTTTCTGGTAGGCTTTTGTGAATGCAATAAATAGCGTGCAATCGGGGTGAATGACTCTCTTGGTGGTATAGTCATCTCAGTTTGGGTCCCGGTAGTGCACTTTGTAGAAATCCTCTGGGCATATGAAGGTTTTTTGCTATTTATTGGTTGGATAGGTTTTCTGGCCTCTGGGTAGGAGATATTCAGCTCTGTTTTCAGTTTTTGTATTTCTTTTTCATCCTTCCACCGCTGGCATGCTGTAGAGTAGGCGGGATGCTCTCCGTGGCAATTGACACAGATCGGTTTTGGAGCTGAACATTCCTTGCTCTCGTGGTCTTTAACACCACATTGGGCACAGGCAGGTTACCACTACAAGATGTTTTTGAGTGGTCGTATTTTTGGCATCTAAAACACCGCAGTGGGTTTGCGATATAAATCCTCACTGGGCAGTTTAGATAGCCAGCCTTAATGGAACTTGGAGACCGTGGGGTGTTAAAAGTGAGGATAAGAACTCGGGTTTGGACGAGATTCCCATTCTTGCGTATCGATATTCTTTTCACAGCTGTCACTCCTTTGTCTTTTCAGATTGAGAGGTCTCTTCTTCACAATCATGAAGAAGGTCCCACTCTGATATAACACCACGTGATGAATTCAGAGTTTTGTGGGGGTTACGGCGATAGGTATTCCGCCTATGGATGTAGAGTTTAAAGATTTTTTTCATCTTGTTTTCTGTTGGAAGCTTCAACCAAATGGTCGCCAGAACGCAGTCGTTTAACGGATTTTGGTGAACCTGTAACCCTTCTAATCCTTTCTGGATAAAGAAGGGTGACATCTTTCCAATGGACTGCTCTCCGGTGGAGTAGAGAATGAGGAAAACCGGTGTCACTGGTGGTTGTGGTGTATCCTCAGTCCTGGCTCTTTTTGCAGAGGTGTTTTCTGCGTCATCATTTCGATTAGGTAGGGGCCTTGTTTGGGCCCCAGAAGATTTTGAATTTATAATACTCCTAGGAGTAAAATAAAAATTTCCGATGCCCTCCACGGAGCCCTATTAGGGGTACCTACCCCTGAACTAGCAGGTACTGTGTACAAGAATGGGACCCAAGTTAGCTTAGAGGCACCATACCCACGTTTCCAATATGCCTTAATCCCGTCCCAAGACCAAAGTGAGGGAGAATTATTGGAACGCAGTTGACCGTAGCAGTAAGAACCACCCGCCGATTAATCCCAGTCGGACCGTTCCGGGACCACCCGTCTTTTCGATGCAGGGGCCAAAGTATTGTATTAAGGCTGGCCCCCTCAACCACCAGGATCCCCCTTTCCGAATTCCACCGGTCGCGGCGCACGGCTGCACACGCCGGATTCCAATGATGTAACTCTGGAACCAATGTGTGGGCGTTAGATCCCAGTGATGCTAAACTGGAAGCTCAGCAGCATCACTGGTTTGATTTTGATTTGATTTGATTTGGTTTTTTATGGCGCATTGGCAGCTAAGGCCATAATGCGCCAAGTCAAATTTTAAAATGCTATTAAATATTTTGGTAGCCAAGGCTACCACGTCAAATATTTGTGTTAAAAAGGTATAATAGTAAAAGCATAAAACTTAGAGCTTTGTATAAAAATTAACAAATTGTAAAAAATTAAAGACGTCAGACGTATTGTGTCTGTCACCTATAATCTGACTGAGTGTAAATGGCTCAGTCAGATTATTAAAAGCGGTAAAATACAAGCGTCGGGCTTCTATAAAAACAGGACATTCTATTAAAATATGACGAACGGTTAAAATAACATTACACATCTCGCACATAGGTGGGTCATCCGCCCTCAGCAAGTAGGAATGAGTTAGATGACTATGACCTATGCGGAGCCGAGCAAGAACAACTTCCTCTCTTCGGACCCTGCGCAGACTGGACTGCCATTGCGAAATTACAGGCTTGATTTGATGTAATTTATTTGTGGTCTGTCCGTGCCAAGAATCTTGCCATTGGGAAAGCAGTTTAGAACGTATTATTTGCCTGTAGTCTGTATAGGGGACTGACAGGCAATGATTATCCAGGGAAATGGCTGATTTGGCAGCAGCATCAGCCGATTCATTTCCCCGGATCCCAATGTGGCTTGGGATCCAGCAAAAGCGAATATCGAATTCTAATGTCTTGAGAGAAAAAAGAATCTGCTGGATCCTGGACAGGATCGGATGAGGGTTAAAACCCACCGATACCAGAGCCTGTAACACGCTCGATGAATCGCAGTAAATCATATACCTCTGGTAGTCGCAATTTTTAATGTGATCTAGGGCTGTTTGTATTGCATGCAACTCTGCAGTATAGATGCTAGTTTCTTGTGGGATCTTATAGGATATTGTTTTGTGAGGGAACACAACAGCAGATCCCACATGACATTCCAACTTTGAGCCATCTGTATAGATTGGCAGAAAGTCAGAATACTGCTGTCGATGTACTGCAAAGAGTTGCTGGTAGACAGATGGCGGTGTAGTAGCCTTCTCCCAGATCTCAAGGGAGAAGTCGCAAGTTGGAAAATGAGCATGCCAGGGTGGAAAGAATTGCCTTGGTGACTGGGCAACATTGTCTACCGTCAAGTTCAGCTCATTCAGCAGCCCTTGAATGCGAATACCAAATGGTTTGTTGGCAGTCCGACGGGTGTTGTAGAGATTTTCCCAACGCGGCTGAAAAACGGATGGCCACGTGGGATGATCGGGCAGGGATTTTAATTTGAATGCATACTGTAAGGACAACTGCTTACGTCGAAGATACAGAGATGGTTCATTTGCTTCGACGTAAAGGCTTTGGACAGGAGATGTGCGAAATGCTCCAGTGGCTGTCCGGATGGCTTGATGGTGGATTGGATCTAACCACCGAAGGGCACTATCTCTAGCAGAACCATAGACCTGAGACCCATAGTCGAGTTTGGGACGGACAAGTGCCCGGTAGAGACGAAGAAGGGTAGCACGATCTGCGCCCCATGAGGTTGACGAAAGGGCACGAAGGATGTTAAGCCCTTTGACACATCTTGTCCTCAGCTGACGAATATGTTGTAAGAATGTCAGCTTTTTGTCGAAAATAAGTCCAAGGAATTTGAATTCTGCTACAACTGGAATGTTATTTTGCCCTAGCCTTAATTCTGGGTCAGGATGAAGATTACGTTTGCGACAAAAGTGTACGCAAACAGTCTTCTGTGATGAAAATCTCAACCCATTAGCCAAAGACCAAGCTGTAAGATGGTCAATGGTTTTCTGCAGTTGCCTTTCAATGACCCTCATATTGCATGAATGACAAAATATAGCAAAGTCATCAACATAGAGGGCATTGTTTACAGTGGGTGGGAGTTGTTCTGCGATAGAGTTTATTTTGATTGCGAAAAGCGTGACACTTAGAACGGATCCTTGTGGGACTCCCTCTTCCTGAGAGAAAACTCGAGAGAGGGTGGATCCTAAACGGACTTGAAATTGGCGATTCGAAAGAAAGTTTTTAATGAAAAGAGGAAGGTTACCTCTAAGACCAAAGTTATAAAGGTCTTTCAAAATCCCAAATCGCCAGGCTGTGTCGTACGCTTTTTCAATATCAAAGAAAACTGCTACCAAATGCTCGGATTTAATAAAAGCATCACGAATGGACGTTTCCAATCGGATTAAATGATCCAGAGTGGATCTATTTCTTCGGAAGCCGCACTGTGTCCTGGAAAGCAGACCGTTTGTTTCTAAATACCATACCAGTCGTGCATTAACCATTCTTTCCAGGACTTTGCACAAACAGCTTGTCAGAGCAATAGGCCGATAGTTACTTGGATTGCTAGGATCTTTTCCTGGTTTTGGGAAAGGAAGGACGATAGCCCTTTGCCAGGAATCCGGAAATTGTTTGTAAATAAAAATTCTGTTAAACAGAATTAAAAGGTGATCCTTAGATTGTGGTGAGAGGTGTTTTAGCATTTCATAGTGGATGTCATCGGGCCCTACAGCACTTGCGTGTGTGAGAAAGAGTGCAGCATTTAATTCCTCCCGTGAAAAGGGCTTGTTATATGATTCAAGCCCTTTTGAATAGAAGTTCAGGGGGTTTTTCTCATTTTTCTCTTTCAGGGCCAAAAACTCTGCGGGAAAAGATGTTATTGCAGATATTTTTGCAAATGTTTCCCCTAGAGTATTTGCTACTGCAGTTCGATCTGCAATTGGACATCCGTTATGCTCGAGGATCACAGAAGGGCATGGTGGATATTTTCCCTTCATTTTCCGGATCTTATCCCAGACTACTTTTGAGCTAGCAGCCTGAGTTATGGAAGATGTAAAACGAATCCAAGATTTCCTTTGGCTCTGACGTCGTACATAACGCGCTTTCGCACGTGCACGTTTGAATGATATTAAATTTTCAGTGGTGGGATATCGGCGGAATATCCCCCACGCTTTGTTTTGTGCTTTTTTTGCTGCTGTGCATTCGGAATTCCACCAAGGTTTGGGAAATAGTGGGAACCGGCTGGATGATTTTGGGATTGCAATTGCAGCTGCTTGGACAATTCTTTCTGTGACGTACATGACTGCATCATTGATTGGCTCCTGACTGACTGTAGTGATGTCAAAGATTGCCAGATATTGAAAGGCATTCCAGTCAGCCTGATCGATCTTCCACCGCGGTAAACTAATTGGCAGACAGGGTCTACCATTAGTTAGGGTTGTTATCACGGGGAAGTGATCGCTTCCATATGGATTTTCTTCTACCTCCCAAGTAAGTGAAGGAAGGAGAGAAGGGGAGCAGATAGAAAGATCAATGGCAGAGAATGTACGGGTAGGCATGTGGAAGAAGGTGTTTGTTCCCACATTTAGGAGGGAGAGATCATTGTCAGTGAGCATATGCTCTATGACTCGTCCCCTTCCATTGATGTCAGCACTACCCCACAGAGTGTTATGTCCATTGAAATCCCCAAGAATTAAACAAGGGGAAGGCAATTGCATGATAAGATCATCAAGGTCTTTCTGGGGGATGTCAATCCCAGGTGGCAAATAAACAGAGCAGACAGTTAATAAGAACCCCACTGTAAGGCGAATTGCTACAGCTTCAATGCTAGTTGTAAGCTGCAAAGCCTGAAATGGGATCTGGTTGCCGACGAGGATTGCGACTCCTCCGTGGGCAGAACCATCCACAATTCTATCCTTACGAATGATGGTAATGTTATGCATGGTGGGGTTATCATTTGCCTTTAAATAAGTCTCCTGTATGCAAAAGCAAACTGGTTTGTGCTTTTGCAGGAGTGCCTTGATGTCGTCAGTATTTTGCCGGAATCCACGACAATTCCACTGTAGGAATTTACCCATTTTTTGGGCTTGGTGGGTCCGTCAGGCGGCTTCCGAGGTGCTGAGGGCTTAATTTTGTCAGTCTTGGATTTATCTTTCTTGGGGAAGTATGGACGCTGTCCTGTGTCCATTTCTTCCTCAGCGAAGAGTTCCAAAACTGACTCATCATGTACCTCCTTCTGCTCGACATCCATGTTTTCCTGGGTACTAGGTGTTACTTCCCCTTTCTTATTCTTTTCTTTTGCTTTTGTTACTTGTGGAGCATTAGGAGGTATCGATATAGGAGTGGCAGCTGATTGGTCCCTTTGTGCAGGTTTTTGGGAGCTTAAAAGATAACGTGCAATGGGAGTAAATGATTCTTTAGGAGGGACAGACATGTCCGTCTGAGTCCCAATCGAACATCTCCCTGCTACCTTCTGGGCGTAGGTAGGTTTTTTGATGTTAAGAGGTTTCACTGCTTTTCTTGCCTCCTGGTACGATATGTTTAGCTCTGCCTTCAGCCGTTGAATTTCTTTTTCTTCTTTCCACCTCTGGCATGCCCTTGAATAGGCCGGATGTTCTCCCTCACAGTTAATGCAGGTGGGTTTAGTGGCTGAACATGCTGTTGTTTCGTGGTCCTTTGCACCGCACCGGGCACATGCAAGGACTCCACGGCAGGCCATTTGAGAATGTCCATACTTCTGACATTTAAAACACCGTAAAGGGTTCGGAATGTATGGACGTACTGGACAGTTGATGTATCCAGCTTTAATCTCATCAGGAGGTTTGGGAGAGTTAAAAGTCAGGATAACACTCCTGGTTTTAACAGTTTTCCCATCCCTTCGCGCAGTGATTCTCTTGACGGCAGTAACTCCCTGTGGTTGTAATTCGGAGCAGATTTCCTCCTCGGTGACGTCGAGAAGGTCCCACTCCGAAATGACACCTCTCGATGAATTTAGTGTTCTGTGTGGTGTCACTGTTATGGGTATACCTCCGATTGATGTTACTCGGAGTAGATGTTCAGACTGCCCGTCATTTTTTGTTTCAATCAAGAGGTCCCCAGAACGGAGCCTCTTAACTGACTTGGGTGTACCTGCTAACCCATCCAACCCTTTTTGTATAAAAAAGGGCGACATTTTACCAATCGGTGTTTCATTGGTGGAATGCATTATTAAGAACCTTGGGACAGGCCCTGATGGTAGTTCGGTTCGCTGCCTCTTTGTAGCAATAATGCTATCTGCCTCTCCGTCGTTATTTTCAGATAGGGACCGGGTTGGGGCCCCTGAAGGAATACGTTTATCAGGATTCATGAAGATTTTTAAATTGTTCAGTGCCCGGGCTCCCCACCCACCACGGAGCCCAAAGGGACGCCCACTACCCGGCATGCAATAAATGCGCTCGGGAGTGGGACGCCAGGGCTACCCAGACACTATACCCGCACCGCCGCCAGCCTGAATCCTGTCCCTCGGACCATGAGGGTAGGGGCGTGGCATTGACACGGTTGACCCTCGCAGGCGAACCTACTAGCCGATTGATCCTAGCCGGGCCTTCCAGGACCACCCGTCTTGTCGAAGCAGGGGCCAAAGTGGTGTATTGAAGCTGGGCCCCTCAACCACCAGGATCCCCCTTTCCGAATTTCCACGGGTCGCAGCGCACGGCAAACACGCCGGATTCCATTGATGTAAGCCCGGAACCTAGGCTGTGGGCGTTGGATCCCAGTGATGCTAGTCTGGAAGTCCAGCAGCGTCACTGGGAGGTCCCCTCACCACGTACAGGTGCCCACGTCGAGGGGAGCATCACTGGGAGTTCCCCTCACCACGTACAGGTGCCCACGTCGAGGGGCGTTCATCAGGTCCCACTCTGCAATTACTTCCTTGGAGGTATTTAATGTTGCATGAGGGGTGACTTGTATGGGTAGACCGCCAAATGTTGATAGATTCATTAGAGTCTCAGAATGTTTACGACTTACCGTTTCGACCAATAGTTCTCCAGATCTGAGTCTTCTCACCATTTTGGGAGAGCCCGCCACATTTTTGAAGCATTTTTGTAAGAGAAATTGTGATAAAGTACTCAGACTTGTCCGAGAGAGAATGAAACATAAGGAATGATGGGCATCATTCCTGCTGTTCTGGGTCTTTGCGCAGTCTTTCTGACTTTGTTGTGTCGTGGTCAGTGTTATGATCAGCATTGCTGATAGTACTAGATGAGCGCCTAGGCTGCTCAAGTTCAGGATAATTGTCATATTCCAATGTTAGCTCCTTTTTGCCCTGGGGGTTAATTTTCCCTCACAGGTTTCCGGCCCTACCACGGGGAGGCAGGAGCAGTGCCGCAAGGAGGTCAAGCGGTTAGAGAAGTTAGTAAATAAAGAAATATATGTAATAAATAAAGGTGATTTTTATTTCTGTTCTTACTTGTGATTTTCCAAGTGCAGAACTAGGGTATAAATGAACAGTTTGTTTGTTTTTGGTTTTTTATTGGCGCATTGGCAGCTGTGGCCATAATGCGCCAAGACTATGCAATATTTAAAAGTTTAAATTCTCGGTGACCTAATTAGTTAGGTCACCATGTCCAGATAAATAATAACAAATATATAAAAATTAAATCAATAAAGAGATAACAATAACAAATTTTAAATACAATTAAAAACTTTTATTGATTTAAAATAGCTAAAAACAGCAGACACGTTGTCATTGTCGGATAAAATCTGACTGAGTGTATAAGGCTCAGTCAGATGACTAAAAGCGGTAAAACGGGTGCTGCTAAAATCTGGACAGTCAATTAAAAGGTGTCTAATCGTTAGGATTGTGCCACAGGACACACACATAGGAGGGTCATCAGCCCTCAGCAAAAACGAATGAGTTAAATGACTGTGTCCTATGCGGGTCCGGGCAAGAACAACTTCCTCCTTACGATTCCTGCGCAGACTAGACTGCCACGGTTCAATTACAGGTTTTATATGATATAACTTATTCGCAGTCTGTCTATTCCACGAATCCTGCCATTGGGAATGTATCTTTTGATGTATTATTTGCCTGTAGTCTGTATAGGGGACTAACAGGCAGTGGTCATTATTGGGAATTGCTGATTTGGCTGCGGCTGTTGTTTGTTTGTTTTTTTTTTTTTTTTGGTGCAAGGGCTGCTTAGGCCATATTGCACCTATCACCGTTATAAATGTTACATATGCATGGTGATTGTGATGGCATTACTCAAAAACGATCATATAATTCGATATTTTTTGTGAAATGAAAGAACTCCAGTAGATTAGCGTCGTTACCTATGATGTGGCAAAGTGTCAAAGGTTCTTTAAGGTTTGGCAGAAAGCTAAAAGAGACTTGGCGGGCAGTGGTGTATAAAGTACACTCAATAAGAATATGCTTTATTGTGAGTGGACAGTTGCACTGTGTGCATTGTGGAGGATCATTACCTGTGAGGAGATAAAGGTGGGTAAGGTGACTATGGCCAATTCGCGCTCTAGTTAAAATTACTTCCTCCCTCCTGTTCATACGGAAACTGGAGGTCCACGATTGCGGTTCAGGTTTTATTTGGCGGAGTTTATTGTGCGTTTGGGCTTGCCATTGAATTCTCCATTGTTCTTTACACATTCTTCGAATGTTACTTTTGTAGTCAAGATATGGGACGTAATGCTGTGATAATTCACTGTCGGATGGATGTTTAGCGGCATAGTCTGCACGTTCGTTTCCTTGTATCCCAGCATGGCCTGGGATCCAACAGAAAATGACCACTCGTTGGAGTTCTTGAAGATGCATCAGTTTGGATTTTATGAGCTTTATTAAAGGATGTGTTTTAGGAGAATTGTTCTGTAAAGCTATAATCGCACTTTGGGAGTCTGTATATATCATGCTTTTATGGATGGTCAGATGGAGGATATTTTCCACTGCAATTTTGATGGCGTATAATTCAGCTGTATAGCTGCTGCATTCATTAGGAAGTGATACAGAGAAGGTTTTATGAGGGAAAACGGCTGATGCACCCACTCCACTCTCAGATTTTGATCCGTCAGTATATATTTTTGAAAATTGCAGATAATTTTGTGTATGGGCTATATGGAGTTGTTGTATATTAACATTTGCAAGAGAGTGTTTTCCCCAGTTTAGAAAATAATTGTCACAGAGTGGCATAATACACCTCCATGGGGGATCCGTACTGCTTAAATCTTGTAGAACTTTATCGGGATCTATATTCCAAGTTTCTGATAGTGCTTGAGCTCTGAGAGCAAAAGGTTGAATTGCTCTTGGTTTATTTCTATAGAATGTTGTGAACTGTGGGTCGTTAAGTATCGGCCTAATGGGATGGGTAGGTAGACTTTGGATTTTAGTTGTATAGTTAAGAATTAACATCTTTCTCCTGAGGGTTAGAGGAAGTTCATGAGCATCAATATAAAGACTTTGGACTGGTGAAGTTCTATAAGCGCCTGTAGAAATCCTCAGGGCAGAGTGTTGAATTGGTGCAAGTCGCGCTAGTACGCTTCCTCTAGCAGAATCATACACCGGGGCACCATAATCAAGGCGAGATCTGATTAGGGCTCTATACAAATGCAGTAACGTGTACCGATCTGCACCCCATGATGTAGAAGAAATGACTCTAAGTACGTTCATTTTTTTCAAGCAAGACGTCTTTAGATGTTTAACGTGCTCTATGAAGTTCAACTTACTATCAAAAGTCAGACCAAGCAGACGAATGCTGCTCACAACTGAGATAGGTTGATTTGTTAAGTGTACTTCTGGATCTGGATGCATCTTCCTTTTGTTGCAAAAGTGAACTACTTTCGATTTTGAACAAGAGAGTCTATACCCATTCTGTGCCATCCATAACTGAATATTATTAATTGAAATTTGGAGCTGCCGCTCAATGAAAGTCATGTTTTGAGAACTGCAAGAAAAAGTGAGATCATCTGCATAGAGGTATGAATTCACAGTGCTGGGCATATATTTAGTCATATGGTTTATTCTTATTGCGAATAAGGTGGCGCTGAGCACAGAGCCTTGTGGGACCCCTTCTTCTTGTATATATGTTTGAGAGAGAACTTGTCGGTATCGGACTTGAAAAGATCTGTGCTGAAGGAAATTCAATATGAAGTACGGTAAGTGGCCTCTCAGGTCAAGGGAATGCAGATCTCTTAGGATACCAAAACGCCATGTGGTGTCGAAGGCTTTTTCTACATCAAGGCATACCATGACGAGATGCTCATTTCGAATGAATGCATTCCTGATGTTTGTTTCCGCTTTGACCATGAGATCCAGGGCTGATCGATTTTTCCTGAATCCAAATTGATTGTCAGAAATTATATTTTTAGAGTCGAGAAACCAAGTAAGTCGACGGTGAATTATTTTTTCCAGGGTTTTGCTTAAGCAGCTGGTGAGAGAAATAGGTCTATAGTTTTCAGGAATGGAATGATCTTTTCCTGGTTTCGGAATTGCTATTATATAGGAGTGGTGCCAGGAACTGGGGAAACAATGTTCAAGAAAGATGCGATTGAAAAAAATGAGCAGTGAACAGACCGATTCTTTATTTAAGTGTTGGAGCATAATGTAGTATATCCCGTTGGGGCCTGCAGCACTGTGTTTTGAGCTAGATATGGCTTCTTGAAGTTCAAGCATTGTAAGCGGCTGATTATAAGGTAAAGTACATTTACTCGTAGATCTGAAGTTCAGTTTGGACTTTTCAGCTAATGCTTTGATCTTCTGGAATGATAGATCATATGCTGTTGAGGCAGATAGCTGTGAAAAAACAGTCCCTAGGGCATTGGCTATATCTGTAGGAGAAGAAAGATCCTGTCCATTCCAGTTCAGAATTGGAGAGGATAATTGGGGAACTTTGCCACTTAGTTGTTTTATTTTCCGCCATATTATTCTTGAATCAGTATTCTTATTAATCGAGCTCGCAAATCGAATCCAAGATTCTCTTTTAGCTTTCTTCCTAATGTGACGGGCCTTGGCTCTGAGTCTCTTGTAGTTTATAAGATTGGCGGTGGTGGGATATTTTCGAAACAGATTCCATGCTCGGTTTTTTTCTTTTTTTGCACCTTTGCACTCTTCGTTCCACCAATAGTTTATGGTTCTATGGGTTGTTGACTGTGATTGTGGAATCGCAGTGCATGCAGCAGCCAGTATTTGTCTCGTGATGTGATCGGTAGCTGTGTCAATAGGACAGCTTTCGATGATCTGTTCATCAAAGGACACTCGGGAAGTGAATTTTGCCCAATCTGCTCTGTGAAATTTCCATTTTACATAGTTTTGGGAAATTATGGAATGTCCTGTTTGAATTTTACATATTAGCGGAAAGTGATCACTATTTAGCGGGTTGTCGAGGGCCGTCCACTCAATACTAGGGAAGAGGATCGGAGAGCATATCGAAAGGTCTATTGCAGAAGTTGTACCCGTAGAGAGATGGATGTAAGTTGGCAAGCCAGTATTTAGTATAATCAGATTTTGTCTGTCAGCAAGCTGTTCGATAAGTTGTCCTCGTCTATCTGCATTGGGAGAACCCCACAATGGATGGTGTCCATTGAAGTCACCCAATAAACAGATAGGGGTTGGCAACTGCTGAATAAGATCTTCCAGTTCATGGATAGTATAGGAGTGATTGGGCGAAAGGTAGATGGAAACAATTGTCAAAGTAATACCAATCACAATACGTGTTGCAACAGCTTCGATGGAGGTTTGTAAAGGAATTAATCTGCAAGGTACTCGTGAGTCTATGAGTATGGCTACCCCTCCGTGAGCATTATTTGTAGCAGTTCTATCTTTTCTGAAGAGTGCATAATTCTTAACTGAGAGTGATACATGTCGTGTTAAATTTGTCTCTTGTAGGCAGATGCCTACGGGATGGTAACGATCAATTAACTCGTGGATATCATCAATGTTACTGCGAATTCCTCTACAGTTCCACTGTATGATTTGGTGCATTATTTGGTTTTGTTACTTGAGGTGGATTCTGAGTCTTTTTTATTCCCAGGCTGTTTGTGGCGATCGAGTTTCATTTTCTCTTTTCTTGGAAAGGTTGGGCGTCCGGTATCCAAGACATCTTCTGCATGAAGATCTAGAATAGGTTCATTTGGGTCAGTATTGTTATCAGTGTCCATATTTTCTGAAGTAATATTGTTTGTCTTCCTATTTGTAACTGAGTCGGTTTTTGACTTTGAATTATCTGATGATCTATGTGGGGTTGCAGGTGGGACTGTGACAGGGGTGTTGTTGGCTCTATCTACTACCTTTTGCTCTTTTGGAGTCTGTTTCATTGTTGGTGACAGTATAGATCGGGCCCAATCTGCAATCGACATGGTTGGGGGAACTGATACTTCAGTTTGTGTTGCTGTTGTTTGGTATTTTTGCATTGCTGCTGCATATGTGTTCTTAGGTGCGTTAAGCATAATTTGCTTTCTTGCCTCTTGGTATGTGACTTTTCGTTCTACCCTGTACTTTTGGATTTTTTTTTCAGTTTTCCATAGATCGCATGACTTGGAGTAGGCTGGATGCACGCCTTTGCAATTCAGACAGTGTGGTGTTTTGGCGTCACAGTCTGCTTGCGAATGTTCTTTCGATCCACAGTTTGGGCAGACTGGATCTCCTCGACAAGCCATTTGTGCGTGACCAAATTTTTGGCACTTGTAGCATCTTATAGGATTCGGGATAAAGGGTCGTACTCGGCAGTTAAGATAGCCGGCTTTGACACTGGATGGCAAGATAGGTGTTCCGAATGTCAGGATGATGTTGCGGGTGGGAACAAGTTCTCCATCTTTCCTGATCATGATGCGTTTGGCTTGTATCACTTTCTGATGTTTGAGTTCTTGGGCCAGTTCATCTTCTGTTACATTTATCAGATCCCACTCTGCAATTACTCCCTTGGAAGTATTTAGTGTTGCATGAGGGGTAACTTGAATGGGTAGCCCGCCAAATACTGTTAGTTTCAACAGTCTCTCAGAATGTGCGCGACTCACTGTTTCTACCAAGAGGTCTCCAGATCTTAGTCTTCTCACCATTTTGGGAGAGCCCGCCACATTTTCCAAACATTTTTGAATAAGAAATGGTGAGAGAGTGCTCATAGATTTGTCCGACAGACTATGTAAGATAAGGAATGATGGGCATTCCTGTTGGTCTGTGTCTGTACGCAGTCGTTTAGACTTTGTTACATCGTGAGAAATTTCATGATCAGCATTGTTGATGGTACTGGATGAGCGCCTAGGCTGCTCAAGCTCTGGGTAGTTGTCGTAGTCCATGTTAGGCTCCTTTTTGCCCTGGGAGGTTGACTTTCCCTCCCAAGTTTCCGGCCCCGCCACGGGGAGGCAGGAGCAGTGCCGCAAGGAGGCCAAGCGGTTAGATAAGTTAGTTGGTTAGTAAAATAGAGTAAATATATGTATTGAAAAAGAAAGGTGAGTTTCCTTCCTGGTTCTTACTTGTGATTTTTCAAGTATAGAACTAAATTATAAATGAACTTCCAGTAAAGAACGATATAACTTAAAATGAATTTTTATCACTGGGAAAGATCGCTATATATTCGCACTTTGAACGCTTGACCTCGAATTCGCTTGGCACCCGGGGCCTTGGCTGCGGCGTCAGCCAAATCATTTCCCCTAATCCCAATGTGGCTAGGAATCCAGCAGAAGCGGATATCATATTCACGTTCATGGAGAACGTGAATCTTCTGCTGAATGCTAGACAGAACTGGATGAGAATTATATCTCACAGATATTAAAGCCTGTAACACGCTGAGAGCGTCGGTATACAAAATGAACCGTTGGTATTGGCATTCACTAATGTGATCCAAGGCTAACTCTATAGCGTGCAGCTCTGCAGTAAATATGCTGCATTCAGAGGGAATCTGCTCCGATGTAGTGCTGTCTGTAAAGACAGCAGCAGATCCCACATATGATTCTGACTTCGACCCGTCTGTGTAGACTGGCGCGAAGTCAGAATGTTCAGCTCGGTGTGCTGAAAAAAGCTGCAGGTAGACAGATGACGGAGTGTCCGACTTTCCCCAATTTCTAAGGGACAAGTCACATGCCGGAACATGAGCATGCCAGGGTGGAAGGGGTTGCTTTGGTGTTTGGGCAACCCTGTCTACCTTTATATTAAGTTCTTTGAGTAGCTCTTGGACACGAATACCAAAAGGACGATTGGCAGTCTTACGGGTGTTGTACAAATTTTCCCATCGTGGCTCAAAAACGGTTAGCCACGTAGGGTGGTCTGGCAGGGATTTCAGTTTTAGAGCGTAGTTTAGAGACAACTGCTTACGTCGAAGCAATAATGGCGGTTCGTTTGCTTCGACGTATAAGCTCTGGACAGGAGATGTGCGATATGCTCCAATAGCGGTACGGAGAGCCAGATGATGGACAGGATCGAGCCAACGAAGTACACTGTCTCTGGCCGAATTGTATACCAGGGACCCGTAATCCAGTCTGGATCGTACAAGTGCACGATAGATGCGTAGTAGGGTGCATCGATCCGCACCCCAAGATGTAGAGGAAAGAGAACGCAGAATATTCAGGCATCTTGTGCACTTTGTGCGGAGTTGACGGATGTGATCCAGAAAGGTCAGCTTTTTATCGAATACGAGTCCCAAGAATTTTGTGTCCGCTGCTATTGGAATTACATTTTGTCCGAGCTTTAATTCAGGCTCAGGATGAAGATTACGCTTACGACAAAAGTGTACGCAAACGGTCTTCTCCGGCGAGAACCTGAAGCCATTAGCAAGAGCCCAGGAGTTGAGGCGATCAATAGCTTTCTGCAGTTGTCTTTCAATAACCCTCATGTTGCATGACTGACAAAATATGCTAAAGTCATCAACATAGAGGGCACAGTTTACAGTTGGAGGAAGTTGTTCTGTGATGGAATTCACTTTGATGGCAAAAAGCGTGACACTTAATACTGATCCTTGTGGTACTCCCTCCTCTTGGCTGAAGGAACGAGAGAGTGAGGATCCCACACGAACTTGGAAAGATCGATTGGCTAAAAAGTTTTTAATAAAAATGGGGAGTTGCCCCCTAAGGCCAAGGCTATGCAGATCTTTTAAGATGCCAAATCTCCAAGTTGTGTCATACGCTTTCTCCATGTCAAAGAACACCGACACCAAGTGTTCACGTTTTAGGAAAGCATCCCGGATGGATGCTTCCAATCTAATAAGATGGTCCAAAATGGACCGGTTCCTTCGGAAGCCGCACTGTATGTTGGAGAGAAGGTCATTTGATTCTAAGTACCATATTAAACGAGAATTAACCATTCTCTCCAGGATTTTGCACAGACAGCTAGTCAGAGCAATAGGACGATAGTTGGTGGTGACTTTTGGATCCTTTCCTGGCTTAGGGAAGGCAAGAACGATTGCCTTTCTCCAGGAATCCGGAAACTGCCCTTCAGTAAAGATTCTGTTATACAGAAGGAGCAGACAATCCATAGATTTTGGTGAAAGATGTTTAATCATGTCATAATGGATGCCATCTGGTCCAACAGCACTTGCTTTGGAAAGAGCGAGGGCTCTTTTCAGTTCCTGAATAGTAAAATCCCCGTTGTAGGGATAGAGGCCCTTGGACTTAAAATTAAGTGCTTCTCTTTCCAGTTTATGTTTCAGGACCAGGAACTCTGGGGAGTACGAGGATGTTGCGGAGATGTTAGAGAATGTTTCCCCAAGAGCATTGGCTATTGCAGTTGGATCTGCAACAGCGCATCCATTATAATCTAAGATTGAAGAAGGGTGGGATGTATATTTTCCCTTCATTTTCCGGATTTTATCCCAGACTACCTTAGAGTTGGTAGACTGGTTAATAGATGATGTAAAACGGATCCACGATTCCTTTTGGCTCTGACGACGGATGTAGCGTGCTTTGGCTCGTGCACGTTTGAAGGCTATAAGGTTGTTCGTGGTAGGATATCGGCGAAATATCCCCCACGCTTTGTTTTGAGCCTTTTTTGCTGCTGTGCATTGTGAATTCCACCAAGGTTTGGGAAATGGTGGAAACCGGGCTGATGTTTTTGGGACAGCATTAGCAGCTGCGTGGACAATGATTTCTGTGATGTACGTTACTGCGTCATTGATAGGCTCCTGACTGACTGTACTGAGGTCAAAATTTGCCTGATGTTGGAAGGCATTCCAGTCAGCCTGATCAAACTTCCACCGTGGTAACCTAAAAGGAAGACACGGTCTCCCACTGTGTAACAAGGTTATCACAGGGAAGTGATCACTTCCGTATGGATTCTCCTCCACTTCCCAGGTGAGTGAAGGGAGTAGAGAAGGGGAGCAGATAGAGAGATCAATGGCAGAAAAAGTACGGGTAGGCATATGGAAGAAGGTGTTTGTTCCAGTATTTAGAAGGGAAAGGTCATTGTCATTGAGCATACGCTCTATGACTCGTCCCCTTCCGTTGATGTTAGCACTACCCCACAGGGTGTTATGTCCGTTAAAATCCCCGAGAAGTAAGAAAGGGGGAGGCAACTGCGTTACAAGATCATCAAGGTCTTCCTGGGAGATGTCAGTCCCAGGTGGCAAATAAATCGAGCAGACCGTTATTAAAAATCCCACTGTAAGGCGAATTGCTGTTGTTGTGGGGGTTTTCTGGCGCATAAGCTGCTTTGGCTATAATGCGCCTATTCCTTTATTGTAATAAAATATTAGAAATTCCTGTCACGTCAGAAAAGGAGAAATCAGAAATGAGTAAAAAGTCCAATTTTCTTCAGAAAATTAAAAAATTCAGGAATATTTGCATTGTCACCAATGACATTCTCTAGGGTTATTGGTTTCCGAAGGTTAACCAAAGATAGTAGGGTTGTATTTCTGTCTTGATTATAGTGTGGGCATTCAATGAGAATGTGTTTCACAGTCAAATTTAGAGAACAATGTGGACACTGTGGTGGATCATCTCCTGTGAGTAAATGAAGGTGAGTCAAATGTGTATGGCCTATTCTTGATCTTGAAAGAAGTACTTCTTCTCGTCTTGATGAACGGACACTGGAACGCCAAATTCTAGGATCCTGTTTAAATTGAAAAAGTTTGTTATTTGTTTGAGAGTGCCAGAGTGCTGTCCATTCTGTCAGGCATGCACAACGAATGATTTGTGGATAGTCTGATGCTGGAACAGGTATATTGGTTAAATTTAAGGTAGATGGATTTTTGGCAGCTTTATCAGCCAGTTCATTACCAGAGATTCCAGAATGTGCCGGAATCCAGCAGAAGGTGATCAATTGGTGGCGCTCTTCAATCTGCAGTAATAATCTTCTAATTTCATTTAGAAAAGGGTGATCTTTATCTGCGGAGTTAGATAATGCCATAATTGAGCTGAGGGAGTCAGTGTAAATAACAAATTTTAATGAGCAGTCAGAACAGAGATTTTCTAAGGCTAGTTTAATTGCATATAATTCTGCTGAGAATATGCTGAATTCAGGTGGAAGGGATGCTGAAATAGTGGTATTTAGGAACACTGCTGCTGCTCCAACGTTTGAGTTAGATTTAGAGCCATCTGTATAAATTGGAGAAAAGTCAAAATATCTGTGAGTGTGAATTGCATGAAGTTGTTTCACATTTGATGCTTGAAGAACATTTTTTCCCCACTGGCTAAGGTAAGTGTCACAGGTGGGTAGAGGAGTACACGTCCATGGTGGTTGAGCGCATGTTTCTACTTCTTGTACAGAATGTATGGGGACATTCCAAACCTGCATCAGTTCAAGAAGGCGAAGACCAGCTGGTTTTACTATGCTAGGCTTAATTCTGTAGAGGTTTTCTAATGGTGGATTGAATAGGTATTGCTGAATTGGATGCGAGGCACAACTTTGTATTTTAACGGCATACTTCAGTAGCAGTGTTTTCCTACGTAGAGTTAAAGGGGGCTCATGTGCATCGATGTAGAGGCTATGTGCTGGTGATGTTCTGAAAGCCCCAAGTGCAGTCCTCAAGGCGCTGTGCTGAACTGGATCAAGCCAGCGCAAAGCACTTGCTCTGGCAGAATCATAGACAGGTGCACCATAATCGAGACGGGATCGGATTAATGCCCTGTATAACCGAAGTAAGGAGGTGCGATCTGCACCCCAGGTTAGGGCGGATAACGTTCTCAGTATATTTAACTTTTTTAAACAGGATGTACGTACATTTTTAATATGGTCTAAGAAATTTAATTTGTTGTCAAGGATTAATCCTAGAAATCTGATGTTAGTAGTGACTGGGATGGAGACATTGGAAATTTGAAGTTCAGGATCCAGATGGAGCTTGCGTTGTCGACAAAAATGGATAGCAACTGTTTTCTGTTGTGAGAGTCGATAGCCGTTAAGGTTGGCCCATTGTTGTATTTTATTCAGTGATATCTGAAGCTGCCTTTCAATTGATCTCATGCTTTGGGAATGACAGGAAATGGAAAGGTCATCCGCGTAAAGATATGATTCAACTGTGTTTGGAAGCTGTTTAGTGATGGAGTCGATTCTAAGAGCAAAGAGAGTGGCACTCAGTACAGATCCCTGAGGGACACCTTCTTCCTGAATGAAAGTTGTAGAGAGGTCGTTTTGGTATTTTACTTGAAACGATCTAGTGTATAAAAAGTTCTGAACAAATATGGGAAGATTGCCCCGTAGACCGAGAGAATAAAGATCACTAAGTATGCCATGTCGCCAGGTGGTGTCAAAAGCCTTCTGTATATCTATAGAAACCATTACCAGATGCTCATGTTTAACGAAAGCATTGCGAATGGCAAATTCAGCCTTGATCATGAGATCTAAACATGATCTGTTTTGTCGAAAGCCATGCTGACTATTGCTCATGAGATGTTGTGACTCTATTATCCATACAAGTCTACTGTGGACAATTTTTTCAAGGATTTTGCTGAGGCAGCTGGACAGAGATATTGGTCTATAGTTATGGGGATTGGTTGGATCTTTTCCAGGCTTCAGGAAAGCCAAAACAATAGAGTGGTGCCAAGAAGCTGGATACACATTTTCTAAAAAAATACGGTTGTAAAAGACCAGGAGAAGGCTCAAAGCTTTGTCATCAAGATGTTGCAGCATGATATAATAGATGCCATCTGGTCCTGCGGCACCATTACGAGCTGTTTTAATGGCATGCAATAGTTCAGAATATTGTAGAGGTTTGTTATATGGTAGAAAGAGGGGAGTTTGGAAGTTAACAGAATACTGTTCTCGACTGTTTTTAATTCGTTGGAAAGATGTAGTATAAGCTGATGTTGCTGAGATCTCAGCAAAAGTATTGCCCAGAGCATTAGCTATATCCGAGGGACTAGATAATTCTCGCCCATTCCAGGAGAGGACTGGAGAAGGTATGGTTGGAAACTTACCAGAAAGCTGTCTAATTTTTTTCCAAATTAATTTGCTGTCAGTGTTTCTGTTAATTGTTGATGCAAAACGGGTCCAGGATTCTTTTTTGGCTTGCCTCTGTATGTAACGTGCTTTTGCCCTTTCTTTCTTATAATTTATCAGATTGGCTGTGGTTGGATATTGCCGAAACAAATTCCACGCTTTATTTTTTGCCTTTTTTGCTTTGGTGCATTCCTCATTCCACCAATAATTATAGTGTTTACGGCCCGGTGGATTTGATAATGGTATTGTATCTTTAGCCACGTTTAGGAGATGCGAAGTGATGTAATCTGTCACATCATCAATACGCTGGAGACGGATTTTTTTCTCATCGAAACAGATTGATGACTGAAATTTTGCCCAGTTTGCTCTTGTAAATTTCCATTTCCTGCAAGGTTTAGTTAAAGGAGCTTGTGCTATCAATACCTTGCATACGATTGGGAAGTGATCACTGCCCATAGGATCGTTTATAACATACCACTCTATGGTCGGGACCAGTACTGGAGAACAAATGGAAAGATCTATTGCCGAAGTATCTCCAGTTGGGAGCTGAATGTGAGTGTGCGTGCCAGTATTCAGTAAGGCAAGATTTAGTGCTTCTAATAGGCTTTCAATGAGTCGACCTCGTCTATCTAATTTAGTAGAGCCCCATAGTGGGTGGTGACCATTAAAGTCTCCTAAAATACAGAAAGGTGGAGGTATCTGTATGATGAGGTCTTCAAGTTCTTTTAAACAGTATGTATGGTTTGGCTGCAAGTAAATTGACACAAGTGTTAATGAAATATGGAGCGTTATACGAACAGCAACAGCTTCTATTTCAGTTTGCAGTGGGATATGCTTTGTTGGGATCTTTGAATTTATCAGAATTGCAACACCACCATGGGCAGCAGTTGCTGTATTACGGTCTCTTCGATAAAGACAATAGTTCTTTATCGAAGGAGAAATTTGTGAAGTTAAGTAAGTTTCTTGGAGACAAAGAGCAACTGGCGAATACCTATTTATCAGGTCATGAATATCGTCTGTATTGCAACGAAAGCCTCTGCAGTTCCATTGCAAAATACAAGGCATTATTTGTGTTTAACTGATGGAGCTGTATCTGACTGTTTTTTGAAGGTGACTGGCTTATGACGTTCTAATTTTGATTTATCTTTTTTGGAGAAAACTGGCCGACCAGTGTCCATTTCTTCTTCTTCAGCGTGAATTTCTAAAATTGGTTCTTCCTGTATAGATGTGCTATCTGTATCCATGGTTGTGTTCTGGGTATTTTTCATTGCATTTGAGTTTGTAATATCGGACGTAGTAGTACTCATTGGAGGAGGAGATGCTGCTGGTATTGTCAGAGGAGTATTATTTGCCTGGTCTGAGACTTTGGGCTGTTGTTTGCGTACACTTGGTTGTTTCTCAGAGAGGACAGTTCTAGCCCAATCAGAAATTGATTTATTAGTGGAAACGGTGACATCTGTTTGAGTGGAGACTGTTTCATATTTTTTTACTGCATTGGCATAGGTTAAATTTTTGTTTATAGTAGGTGTAACTTGTTTTCTTGCTTCTTGGTAGCTGACTTTATTCTCAACCTTGTATTTTACGATTTTTTTCTCTGTTTTCCATTTTTCGCAAGTTTTGGAATATGCAGGGTGGTCACCTTTGCAGTTAGCGCACGTCATTTTTGTAGCCGAACAGTCACTTTGATTGTGTTCAGAGGACCCACAATTGGGGCAGACTGGAACTCCTCTGCACACAGTTTGCGAATGGCCATACTTTTGGCATTTGTAACATCGTAAAGGATTGGGAATATATGGGCGAATGCGGCATAGCAAATAACCTGCTTTTACAGAGGTGGGTAAGTCAGGGGTATTAAACGTGAGGATAATGTTTCTGGTAGGTGTAAGTTGATTGTCTTTTTTAGTCATTATGCGCTTTGCTTCAATGACATTTTGTCCCTGCAGCTCTTGGGTTATTTCTTCCTCGCTGACATTTAGAAGATCCCAACTGGATATCACACCCTTCGATGAATTTAGGGTTGCGTGAGGAGATATTTTTACTGGGATACCAGCAAAATTACTTAGTTGCAAAAGTTTCTCCGAATGTCTGTGGTTATTGGTTTCCACTAATAGGTCTCCTGATTGCAGTCTCTTAACAGTCTTTGGACATCCTGCAATACTTTCCAGATGTTTCTGAATCACAAAGGGAGACAGTTTACTCATAGGTTGACTAGATAGCGAGTGGAAAATTAGAAAAGATGGGCAGGGTTGCTCCATCCTATCAGTTTTCAGTCTTTTGGTGTTGTTACCTATATCGTGATTTGTGTCATGGTCATTGTAATTTTCTGCCCTGGAGCTCGAAGGCTCTAATGGTGGATAAGTATTTTTATCCATGTTGGCTCCTTTTGGCCCTGGGGGTTTTTCTTTACCTCCCAGGTTACCGGCCCCGCCACGGGGAGGCAGGAGCAGTGCCACGAGGTGACCAAGCGGCTGTTAGTTGAGTTAGTACTAAAGGAAAAAGAAACAGAAAGGTGTCTTTCCTTTCTGGGCCTTTGCCTACTACTTGTAGAACGAAAGAGCTACTGAAATATAAAATGAAATGAAGAAAACGCTATTCAGAAATAAACAGAATATGTATTGGCAAAAGCTCTTTAGATAGTTCACTTGTATAAACGCACTGAAATCGCTTGGCCACGGAACGCTTGGCACCCGGGGCCAAGGCGAATTGCAACAGCCTCTATGCTGGTTGTAATTAGCAAGGGCTGAACTGGGGTCTGATTACCCACAAGGATAGCCACTCCTCCATGAGCAGGACCATCCGCAATTCTATCCTTACGAAAGATTGTGATGTTATGCAGGGTGGGATCATCATTTGCCTTTAGATAAGTCTCCTGCAAGCAAAAGCAAACTGGCTCGTGCTTTTGCAGGAGGGCCTTGATGTCATCAGTATTTCGCCGGAATCCACGACAATTCCATTGTAGGAATTTAGCCATTATTTTGGCTTGGTGGGTCCATCAGGCGGCTTCCGAGGTGCTGAGGGCTTACTTTTATCAGTCTTGGCTTTGTCTTTTTTGGGGAAGAATGGACGATGTCCCGTGTCCATTTCTTCCTCCGCAAAGAGTTCCAAGACTGATTCATCCTGTACCTCCTTGTTCTCTACATCCATTCTTTCTGTTGTTACTTCAGGCTCTTTACCACTTGGTTTTGGTAGTGGTGGAGCACTAGGAGGTACGGATATAGGAGTGGCAACTGACTGTGTTTTTTTGGTGGGCTTTTGAGAACTCAATAAATAGCGTGCAATCGGGGTGAATGACTCTCTTGGTGGTATAGTCATCTCAGTTTGTGTCCCGATAGTGCTCTTAGCAGAAACCTTCTGGGCATATGAAGGTTTCCCGCTATTTACTGGTTGGATACGTTTTCTGGCCTCTGGGTAGGAAATATTCAGCTCTGTTTTTAGTTTTTGGATTTCTTTTTCGTCTTTCCACCGCTGGCATGCTCTTGAATAGGCGGGGTGCTCACCTTGGCAGTTAACACAGGCGGGTTTTGGAGCTGTACATTCCTTGCTCTCGTGGTCTTTAACACCACATCGAGCACAGGCAGGGTTACCACGACAAGATGTTTGTGAGTGGCCGTATTTTTGGCATCTAAAACACCGCAGTGGGTTTGGGATATAAATCCTCACTGGGCAGTTTAGATAACCTGCCTTGATGGAATTTGGAGGCCGTGGGGTGTTAAACGTGAGGATGAGAACTCGGGTAGGGACGAGATTCCCATCCTTCCGTATCGATATTCTCTTTACAGCTGTCACTCCTTGGTCTTTCAATTCAGAGCAGATCTCTTCTTCAGAAACATGAAGAAGGTCCCACTCTGATATGACACCACGTGAAGAATTTAGAGTTTTGTGAGGGGTTACGATGATAGGTATTCCCCCTATGGATGTAGCCTTTATGATTTTTTCCGCTTGCTTGGTGGTAGAAGCTTCGACCAAAAGGTCGCCAGAACGCAGTCTTTTTACAGATTTTGGTGAACCTGCCAACCCTTCTAATCCTTTCTGGATGAAGAAGGGTGACATCTTTCCAATGGACTGCTCTCCGGTGGAATGGAGAATGAGGAAAAGCGGTGTCACTAATGGTGGTGATTTATCCTCAGTTCTGGCTCGTTTTGCAGAGGTGTTATCTGCGTCATCATCTCGATTAGGTAGGGGCCTTGTTGGGGCCCCAGAAGAAAGGGGATTTGAATTACTCATGAGAGTAAAGAAAAATGTCTGATGCCTAAGTACCTCACCCACCACGGAGCCCTACGAGGGGGCGCCCACTCGTGAACTAGCAGGTACTGCGTACACGAATGGGACGCCGAGTTCGCTTAGAACACCATACCCACGTTACCAATAAGTCTTTATCCCGTCCCAGGACCATAGGGAGGGAGACTTATTGGAACGCAGTTGACCCTAGCAGTATAATACCACCCGCCGATTGATCCCAGTCGAGCCGGTCCGGGACCACCCGTCTCGTCGAAGCAGGGGCCAAAGTGGTGTATTAAGGCTGGGCCCCTCAACCACCAGGATCCCCCTTTCCGCTTCCACGGGTCGCGGCGCACGGCTGCACACGCCGGATTCCAATGATGTAACCCTGGAACCAAGGTATGGGCGTTGGATCCCAGTGATGCTAATCTGGAAAACCAGCAGCATCACTGGGAGGTCCCCTCACCACGTACAGGTGCCCACGTCGAGGGGTTAAATGAACAGCTGTTAGAAAACGATATAACTTAAAATGAACTTTTATCTCTCTGAAGAATCGCTATATTATTCGCACTTTGAAAGCTTAACGTCGAATTCGCTTGGCACCCGGGTCCGGGGAAGTCGGGCGCAGCGTACAGTTACGATTACAGGGACTTTTTTGTAACTCTTCTAGGCACTGATCGGACTTGAACCTACACTTTTCCAAACAAATCGCAAAACCAACGTTACTCAATACGTTATGAAATCATTGTAGATCAAACCACTGTCAGAAGATCATTATATATATGCATAAATGTCCAGTGTAAAATAAAATTAATTTGTGCACTTCAAAATTAGATTTTGAATAAAATTTAAAAATAGATTTTGAATAAGTAAAATATTTATCAATGTTTATTTAGCTTAACATTTTAATGAAGAAATCAGCATTTATTTTTTTTTGTTTGTTTGTTTCAGAAAAGACAGTTAAAACACATTAAAGTAAAAATACTATAAATTCAAACTTATTTATAAATTTAGGAAGAAACATTGGATCATTGATAATAACGAAGAGCTTGCGAGATGTTTAGAAGCCTTCAATGGCGTCATCCCATATCGGCTGGAGTAATATGTTCAATGGTCATTGGAAGTCTCTCTCGTATTTCCAATGGCACTGAATTCTCTTTTTGTCCTGTTATTTGCACAATAAAAATAATGCAGTGCATCACTGCAATCAAATGATTCTGCTGCTAATTACAAACAAGATCCTGTCTTCAATTTTCCAGATTTAGAAATATTTTCCGTTACTTAAACATTTTCTGTATTTTAAATATTTATAAATTCAATGGCTTAAAGCGGTTTAAATAAAATTATTTTTATTTATATCTCTTTAACATTCAGTGAGGAGACAAATCGAGCTATTGAAGTTGTTTTCGAAATTGAGTGAAATTCTTTTCACGAGCAATATTAATCTGAGTAAATCAACGTTTTCATTGGGAAATCATTAAAAATTAATGAATGTGCAGTATTTCCACTTTTATTTTAAATTATAAACTTGTTTCCTTATTTTATTTTTAATAAAAGAGTCTTGCATTGCGAAGCAAAGGAAATATAAAACGAATGTACTTCTTTCAACAAATAAATAAAGCATATGGCATTCTCACTCGAGATTTTTTTTTTTGTTTCTACCTGTGTCATTCATTCTGTACATAAAATACCTTTTGTTTTCCTTCTTTTGCTACTGACGTTCATCTCTCAAAACTCATCTAAGATTAGAACTGACAATTTGACCCGTTAGAGCATTACCCGCTGTTCGGTTTATACATTAATATTTTCATTATAAATGTTATCTAACAAGTTCTTACCACGAAAGAGAAAGTCAAATAACAGAAGCAGCTCTTCTTTTATTCAATATGCATTAGCAGATAACGTTGTTGAATTCCCCCCTCCCGTCCTGTTTGTGTAAAGGTCTCTTTTCAGATTCGGGAAAAAACTGTTTATTTTTCTTGCTGTCTCGAGCACAATGCCAATGAAAGTAATTGGTAAATTTCAAAAAGCAAAGCACTGAAAATTGAAATTTACTTGGAATAGTGATGATCGCAATGAAACACTCATGCCCTAATTCATTAAGCAATAATAAATTAATATTTCTTCTTAAACCCATACTTCAAGGATGAATATTAAATCTGATATAAAAAAACTGATATTAAAAAAACATGAAATTCACATTTTAAAAATAATTAGATTAAACTGATGAAGCAAGTGGAGTTCCTCAGGGATCAATATTGTGCCATTTTTATTTCTAATATTCCTTGCTGATGAGAGAATGCAAGAGAAAATTATTTCATGATGATTTAAATGGGAGAAAGGTAGTTAACGACCAGATGTAGGCCATTTTATTTAAAAATGATGCAGATCGGTCATACATGTGATTTGAACTTTAATGACAACTGAACAAACTAGGGATAGTGGAGTTAAAAGCAGTCCAGGAAGAAAACGATTTTTATGGGTTATTGTAATAATCAGATGCGCAATTCACTGAGCAGTTTAAACAGGCGGCTATGAAGAACCAGTTATCTTGTCTATGATATTTAGCACCTCAACAGCTAGGTTAAAAGAACATCATTCACAATTTATATAAGATGGAGGTAAAGCTTCATTTGTGATACTGTATTTAGATCTCGAGGGAAGATTTTCCACCCCTGAAGAAAGAACCTCAACGGAGAAGAAGCAAATCGAAACTTCGATTCCCGTTGATCTTCAAATTTAATTATACTATATAATTTTAGTGGAAAGAAAGCAATATCACATTTCTAAAGAATTCACGAAGAGCCGAATACGCGTTAATTAATACCGTTTGTTAAGTTTCACTGAAGCCTAAGTATAAATTATAACTGTGAATGAGAGAATGAATTAATATGGAGAACTTGGATAACAAAGCTATTTTAAATGGAGTAGTAAAGCATTTTGTTTAAAAATTCTATTCATGTCCTACTTCCTTTAATTACATCTCAAACTATTGCCTTTTAATAGAAAATAAAGTTCTGATGCAAAATTTCTCAAACAAAGAAAAGAGTGGGTGGATTTTTCCAACAATTTAATCTTCTTTTTCAATAAGATATTTTTCTTTTCAGTCACCACTTTTGCTGTAAGAAATGGCAGCATAATTTAAGCAATATTTTATAAACGGATAGCAAAACCTTTAGAAGATGTCTACTACTAATGTTACAACGAAGAAGGTCAGCTAATGGATTGCTTCATTCGCTTCCTCATTAATCATTGTCAAAGACAAGGAATACAAGATGGGTTGTTTCGCGCATTTCCCTAATTATTCCTGTAATATACTACACATACGTACCATCATGTCACACGACGTAATACTTCTTGTTGGACATCCACATTTAGTAAGGCGCCTCTTATATTTTATTGATATTTCGCGGAAATAGTGACGTAGCAAGCACGGTCGGATCAATGATAATCCGAAATTAGCGACCTGGAAAACAATATCCTTTCATTCCAGAAAAAAATTAAGTCGAATGTAAAATGCAAATTCGATACGAGTTAGAACAGCTGAAAATGGCGGATGGATAGATGCATCAGGCGCAAAGTCCAGATTCTTAAATAGATAAAAAAACAGATTGGTATGCTGTACTCAAAGGAGATGATGCAGAGCACAAAAAAAAAAAAGTTTAAAAACTTAAATCGACAGTATGTAAAATTCATGTATATTTTTAAGAAAGTAAGAAAATAAATAAGTAAATTATATGGTGTACACAATACACGATGATATGTGGGTAGAAATTAAATGGTTCTTAAAAACTTAGAAATTTCGAACAAACCGTCTTTTTCAGATGAAATCTGACGGAGTGTATAAGGCTCAGTCAGATGATTAAAATCACTAAAACACAAAATGTATGCATTTAAAAAATCGGGACATTCGATAATCATATGGTTCAGGATTAAAATAGGGTCACAGTGGTCGCACATAGGAAGTCCATTAGCCCACAGAAAACAGGATGTCAGATGTATTTGTCCCATGCAGAGCCGAGCTAGAAAAACTTCCTCTTTAGGGTTCCTGCACTTAATTTCCAATGCTCGATTACAGGCTTAATCTCCTTTAACTTGTTTGAAATATGTCCGTGCCATAAGTGTTACCATTGGTTGTTGTTCTTGTTGTTGCTTGGGTTTTATTGGCGCATTAGCGACTAGGGCTAAAATGCGCCAAAACCTGGTCATAAAAAGTAAAATTTTTAGTGGCCTAATGATTTAGGTCACTAAGTCAAGGTATAAAAAACAAGTATAAACTAAAGGACAAATATCAGTAAACAAGTAACAATAATAAGGTAGATTTTTTAAATGCGAGTAAAAAGGTTTACTGATTTCAAAAAGCTAAAAATAGCAGACACATTGTCATTGTCAGATAAAATCTGACTCAGTGTATACGGCTCAGTCAGATGATTAAAAGCGATAAAACGGATATTGCTAAAATCTGGACAGTCAATTAAAATGTGCCTAATTGATAAAATTGTGCCACAGGACTCACACATAGGACGGTCATCAGCCCTCAGCAATAAAGAATGTGTCAAATGACTATGTCCTATGCGGGTCCGGGAAAGAACAACCTCCTCCTTACGATTCCTGCGCAGACTAGACTGCCACGGTTCAATTACAGGCTTTATACGATATAGTTTATTCCCAGTCTGTCTATTCCACGAACTTGCCATTGGGAATGTATCTTTTGATGTATTATTTGTCAGTAGTCTGTATAGGGGACTGACAGGCACCGATTATTATTCGGAATTGCTGATTTGGCTGCCAGAATGTTCAGCTCGGTGTACTGAATAAAGCTGCAGGTAGACAGATGATGGAGTGTCCGACATTCCCCAATTTCTAAGGGACAAGTCACATGCCGGGACATAAGCATGCCAGTGTGGAAGGAGTTGCTTTGGTGTTTGGGCAACCTTGTCTACCTTGATATTAAGGTCTTTGAGTAGTTCTTGGAGACGAATACCAAAAGGACGATTGGCAGTCTTACGGGTGCTGTACAAATTTTCCAATCGTGGCTCAAAAACGAATGGCCACGTAGGATGGTCTGGCAGGGAGTTCAGCTTTAAAGCGTACTTTAGAGACAACTGTTTACGTCGAAGCGATAACGGTGGTTCGTTTGCATCGACGTATAAGCTCTGGACAGAAGATGTTCGATATGCTCCAATAGCGATACGGAGAGCCTGATGATGGACAGGATCCAGCCATCGAAGTACACTGTCTCTGGCCGAATTGTATACCAGGGACCCGTAATCTAGTCTGGATCGTACAAGTGCACGGTAGATGCGTAGTAGTAGTGTGCATCGATCCGCACCCCAAGATGTAGAGGAAAGAGAACGCAGAATATTCAGGCATCTTGTGTACTTTGTGCGGAGTAGACGGATGTGATCCAGAAAGGTCAGTTTTTATCAAATACGAGTCCCAACAATTTTGTGTCCCCCGCTACTGGAATAGCGTTTTGTCCGAGCCTTAATTCAGGTTCAGGATGAAGATTACGCTTACGACAAAAGTGTATGGAAACTGTCTTCTTCGGAGACAACCTTAAGCGATTAGACAGTGCCCACGAATTTAGGCGATCAATGGCTTTTTGCAGTTGTCTTTCAATAACCCTCATGTTGCATGACTGACAAAATATGCTAAAGTCATCAACATAGAGGGCACTGTTTACAGTTGGACGAAGTTGTTCTGTGATGGAATTTACTTTGATGGCGAAACGCATGACACTTAATACTGATCCTTGTGGTACTGCCTCCTCCTGGCTGAAGGAACGACAGAGTGAGGATCCAACACGAACTTGGAAAGATCGATTGGCTAAAATAATAAAAATAGGGAGATGCCCTCTAAGACCAAGGCTATGCAAATCTTTTAAGATGCCAAATCTCCAAGTTTTGTCATGTGCTTTCTCCGAATCCAGCAGAAGCGGATATCATATTCACATTCATGGAGAAAGTGAATCTTCCGCTGAATTTAAGACAGAACTCCGCTATCCGGTGGAATGGAGAATTGGGAAAAGAGTTGTCACAGATTGTGTTTTCTCCTCAGTTCTGGCTGTTTTAACAGAATTAGTGTTATTATCATCTTATGATCGATTAGGTAGGGGCCTTGTTGGGGTCTGAGAGGAAGGATTTAAATTACTCATCGGAGTAAGATAAAAATTTCCGATGCCCAAGTACCTTATCCACCACGGAACCCTACGAGCGGATGCCCACTCATGAACTAGCAGGTACTGTGTACACGAATAGGACGCCAAGTTCGCTTAGGAGCACCATACCCACGTTTACAAAAAGACTTGATCCCGTCCCAGGACCAAAAGGAGGGAGACTTATTGGAACGCAGTTGACCCAAGCAGTAAGAACCACCCGCCGACTGATCCCAGTCGGACCAGTCTGGGACTACCCGTCTTGTCGAAGGAGAGGCCAAAGTGGTGTATCAAGGCTGGGCACCTTAACCACTAGGTTCCCCCTTTCCGAGTTTTCACGGATCGGGGTGCACGGCTGCACACGCCGGAACCAATGATATAACCCTGGAACGAAGGTATGGGCGTTAGATCCCAGTGATGCTAATCTGGAAGACCAGCAACGTCACTGGGAGATCCCTCACCACGTATAAGTGCCCACCCTGATGGCAGCAGTAATCCTGCTCGACTGCTTTGCCATATATTTCTCTAAGACCCCTGATTGTCCTGATCTGATCAATCAGAGAACCCATTAATGGGGGATCCTGATGCTTAGGCGCTTGACTTTTGGGTTCTTCGCATTCTTATTTGCTGCAGTACTCATTTCCGCCCTCTTCAGTTATTTATTTAGGTGTTGGAGAATCTGTAGCCGATATCCTTCTGCTTCTCTCCTTTTTCTTGAAATTAGCCTTGGTGGGCTTGTTTATCTCTTCGTCAGCAGAGGGGGCTTTGCTACTGGATCGTGTAGAGTACTCACGCAGACAAGTTAAATCATTAAATATTAATTTAGAATAATTCAAATCGGCATATTATCCAATCGTTTTATTTGAAAAGTGACAGTTTATCTGCACCAGAATATAAGAGAGTTTTGTTTGTTTGTTTGTTTGTATTTTATTGGCGCATCAGCAACTGAGGCTATAATGCGCCAAGAACAGGTAAAATAAAAATTTTAGCTCTCGGTGACCTAATTGGTTAGGCCACCACGTCACGGTATATAATAACAAATAGCTAAAAATAAATCAATAAAAAATAACAATAACGGAGGCATTTTAGATACAATTAAACACTTTTATTAATTTAAAATAGTTAAAAACAGCAGACACATGGTCATTGTCGGATAAAATCTGAGTGAGTGTATACGGCTCAGTCAGATGATTAAAGGCGGTAAAACGGATATTCCTAAAATTGGGACAATCAATTAAAAGGTGTCTAATAGTTAAACCTATGCCACAGGACTCACACATAGGAGGGTCATCGGCCCTCAGCAAAAACGAATGAGTCAAATGACTGTGTCCTATGCGCGTCCGGGCGAGAACAACTTCCTCCTTACGATTCCTGCGCAGACTAGACTGCCACGGTTCAATAACAGGCTTTATAAGATATAGTTTATTTCCAGTCTGTCTATTCCACAAATCCTGCCATTGGGAGTGCATCTTCTCGTGTATTATTTGCCTGTAGTCTGTATAGGGGACTGACAGGCAGCAGTTTTTATTGGGAATTGCTGATTTGGCTGCGGCGTCAGCCAAATCATTCCCTGTAATCCCAATGTGGCTGGGAATCCAGCAGAAGCGGATATCATATTCACATCCGAGGAGGAAGTGAATCTTCTGCTGAATACTAGACAGAACTGGATGAGGGTTATATCTTACAGATATTAAAGCCTGTAACACGCTGAGAGAATCAGAGTATAAAATGAACCGTTGGTATTGGCATTCACTAATGTGATCCAAGGCTAACTCTATAGCATGCAGCTCTGCAGTGAATATACTGCATTCAGAGGGAATCTGCTCCGATGTAGTGCTGTCTGTAAAGACAGCAGCAGATCCCACATATGATTCCGACTTCGAACCGTCTGTATAAACTGGCGCGAAGTCAGAATGTTCAGCTCGGTGTGCTGAATAAAGCTGCAGGTAGACAGACGATGGAGTGTCCGACTTTCCCCAATTTCTGAGGGACAAGTCACATGTTGGAACACGAGCATGCCAGGGTGGAAGCGGTTGCTTTGGTGTTTGGGCAACCTTGTCTACCGTAATATTAAGTTCTTTGAGTAGCTCTTGGAGACGAATACCAAAAGGACGATTGGCAGTCTTACGGGTGTTGTACAAATTTTCCCATCGTGGCTCAAAAACGAATGGCCACGAAGGATGGTCTGGCAGGGATTTCAGTTTTAAGGCATACTTTAGAGACAACTGCTTACGTCGAAGTGATAACGGTGGTTCGTTAGCTTCGACGTATAAGCTCTGGACTGGAGATGTTCGAAATGCTCCAATAGCGATACGGAGAGCCTGATGATGGACAGGATCCAGCCACCGAAGTACACTGTCTCTGGCCGAACTGTATACCAGGGACCCGTAATCTAGTCTGGATCGTACAAGTGCACGGTAGATGCGTAGTAGGGTGCACCGATCCGCACCCCAAGTTATTGAGGAAAGAGAGCGCAGAATATTCAGCCCTCTTGTGCACTTTGTGCGGAGTTGACGGATGTGATCCAGAAAGGTCAGCTTTTTATCGAATACGAGTCCCAAGAATTTTGTGTCCGCTGCTATTGGAATTGCATTTTGTCCGAGCTTTAATTCAGGATCAGGATGAAGATTACGCTTGCGACAAAAGTGTACGCAAACGGTCTTCTCCGGGGAGAACCTGAAGCCATTAGCAAGTGCCCAGGAATTAAGACGATCAATGGCTTTCTGCAGTTGTCTTTCAATAACCCTCATGTTGCATGACTGACAAAATATGCTAAAGTCATCAACATAGAGGGCACAGTTTACAGTTGGAGGAAGTTGTTCTGTGATGGAATTGACTTTGATGGCAAAAAGCGTGACACTTAATACTGATCCTTGTGGTACTCCCTCCTCTTGGCTGAAGGGACGAGAGAGTGAGGATCCCACACGAACTTGGAAAGATCGATTGGCCAAAAAGTTTTTAATAAAAATGGGGAGTTGCCCCCTAAGGCCTAGGCTATGCAGATCTTTTAATATGCCAAATTTCCAAGTTGTGTCATACGCTTTCTCCATGTCAAAGAACACCGACACCAAGTGTTCGCGTTTTAGGAAAGCATCCCGGATGGATGCTTCCAATCTAATTAGATGGTCCAAAGTGGACCGGTTCCTTCGGAAGCCGCACTGGATATTGGAGAGAAGGTCATTTGACTCGAGATACCATATTAAGCGAGAATTAACCATTCTCTCCAGGATTTTGCACAGACAGCTAGTCAGAGCAATAGGACGATAATTGGTGGTGACTTTTGGATCCTTTCCTGGCTTAGGAAAGGCAAGAACGATAGCCTTTCGCCAGGAGTCCGGAAACTGCCCTTCAGTAAAGATTCTGTTATACAGAAGGAGCAGACAATCCATAGATTTTGATGAAAGATGTTTAATCATTTCATAATGGATGCCATCTGGTCCAACGGCACTTGCTTTGGAAAGAGCGAGGGCCCTTTTCAGTTCCAGAATAGTGAAATCCCCGTTGTAGGGATAAATGCTCTTAGATTTAAAGCTAAGTGCCTGTTTTTCGATTTTATATTTCAGGACCAGAAACTCTGGGGAATACGAAGATGTTGCAGAGATCTTGGAGAATGTTTCCCCAAGAGCATTGGCTATTGCAGTTGGATCTGCAATAGCACATCCATTATAATCTAGGATTGAAGAAGGGTGGGATGTATATTTTCCCTTCATTTTCCGGATTTTATCCCAGACTACCTTAGAGTTGGTAGACTGGTTAATAGATGACGTAAAACGGATCCACGATTCCTTTTGACTCTGACGACGGATGTGGCGTGCTTTGGCTCGTGCACGTTTGAAGGCTATAAGGTTGTTCGTGGTAGGATATCGGCGGAATATCCCCCACGCTTTGTTTTGAGCCTTTTTTGCCGCTGTGCATTGTGAATTCCACCAAGGTTTGGGAAATGGTGGAAACCGGGCAGATGTTTTTGGAACAGCATTCGCAGCTGCTTGGACAATATTTTCTGTGATGTACTTAACTGCATCATTGATAGGCTCTTGACTGACTGTGCTAAGATCAAAATTTGCCTGATGTTGGAAGGCAGTCAAGTCAGCCTGATCAATCTTCCACCGTGGTAACCTGTAGGGAAGACATGGTCTCCCGCTGTGTAACGAGGTTATCACAGGGAAGTGATCGCTTCCGTATGGATTCTCCTCCACCTCCCAAGTGAATGAAGGGAGTAGAGAAGGGGAGCAGATAGAGAGATCAATGGCAGAAAAAGTACGGGTAGGCATGTGGAAGAAGGTGTTTTTTCCACTATTTAGAAGGGAAAGGTCATTGTCATTGAGCATACGCTCTATGACTCGTCCCCTTCCGTTGATGTTAGCACTACCCCACAGGGTGTTATGCCCGTTAAAATCCCCGAGAAGTAAGAAAGGGGGAGGCAGCTGCGTTAGAAGATCATCAAGGTCTGCCTGGGAGATGTCAGTCCCAGGTGGCAAATAGATAGAGCACACAGTTAATAAAAATCCCACCGTAAGGCGAATTGCAACAGCCTCTATTCTAGTTGTAATTAGTAAGGGCTGCACTGGGGTCTGGTTACCCACAAGGATAGCCACTCCCCCATGTACAGAGCCATCCGCAATTCTATCCTTACGAAAAATTGTGGTGTTATGCATCGTGGGATCGTCATTTGCCTTTAGATAAGTCTCCTGCAAGCAAAAGCAAACTGGCTCGTGCTTTTGCAGGAGGGCCTTGATGTCATCAATATTTCGCCGGAATCCACGACAATTCCATTGTAGGAATTTAGCCATTATTTTGGCTTGGTGGGTCCATCTGGCGGCTTCCGAGGTGCTGAGGGCTTACTTTTATCGGTCTTGGATTTATCTTTTTTGGGGAAGAATGGACGCTGTCCCGTGTCCATTTCCTCCTCCGCAAAGAGTTCCAAGACTGATTCTTCGGGTACCTCCTTCTGCTCGACATCCATCTTTTCTTGGGAATTAGGGGGGACTTCCCCTTTCTTATTCTTTTCTTTCGTTATTACCTTTGTTAATTGTGGAGCATTAGGAGGTACCGATATAGGAGTGGCAGCTGATTGGTCCTTCTGTGTAGGTTTTTGCGAACTTAAGAGATACCGCGCGATGGGAGTGAAAGACTCCTTTGGAGGAATGGTCATGTCCGTCTGAGTTCCGACGGAACATCTCCCTGCTACCTTCTGGGCGTAGGTAGGTCTGTTGATATTCAGGGGTTTGACCGATTTCCTTGCCTCTTGGTATGATATATTTAGCTCTGCCTTCAGCCGTTGAATTTCTTTTTCTTCTTTCCACCTCTGGCATGCTCGTGAGTAGGCCGGATGTTCGCCCTCACAGTTAATACAGGTGGGTTTTGCGGCTGAACATGCTGTTGTTTCGTGGTCCTTTGCACCGCATCGTGCGCATGCAAGGACTCCACGGCAGGCCATTTGAGAGTGTCCATACTTCTGGCATTTAAAACACCGTAAAGGGTTCGGAACGTATGGACGCACTGAACAATTGGTATATCCAGCTTTGATCTCGTCAGGAGGTTTAGGAGAGTTAAAAGTCAGGATAACGCTCCTGGTTTTAACTATTTTTCCATCCCTTCGCGCAGTGATTCTCTTGACGGCAATGACTCCCTGTGGTTTTAATTCGGAGCAGATTTCCTCCTCGGTGACGTCGAGAAGGTCCCACTCCGAAATGACACCTCTCGATGAATTGAGTGTTCTGTGTGGTGTCACCGTTATAGGGATTCCTCCGATTGATGTTACTCGGAGTAGATGTTCGGATTGCCTGTCATTTTTAGTTTCAATTAAGAGGTCTCCAGAGCGGAGCCTCTTAACTGATTTGGGTGAACCTACTAACCCATCTAATCCTTTCTGTATAAAGAAAGGTGACATTTTTCCAATCGGTTTTTCATTGGTGGAGTGCATGATTAAAAACCGCGGGATAGGACCTGATGGTAATTCAGTTCGCTGCCTCTTATTAGCAATAATGCTATCTGATTCTCCGTCTAAATTTTCAGATAGGGACCGGGTTGGGGCCCCTGAAGAAGTAAGTTTCTCAGGATTCATGAAGTTTTTTAGATGGTTCAGTGCCCGGGCTCCCCACCCACCACGGAGCCCAAAGGGACGCCCACTACCCGGCATGCAATAAATGCGCTCGGGAGTGGGACGCCAGGGCTACCCAGACACTATACCCGCACCGCCGCCAGCCTGAATCCTGTCCCTCGGACCATGAGGGTAGGGGCGTGGCATTGACACGGTTGACCCTCGCAGGCGAGCCTACTAGCCGATTGATCCTAGCCGGGCCTTCCAGGACCACCCGTCTTGTCGAAGCAGGGGCCAAAGTGGTGTATTGAAGCTGGGCCCCTCAACCACCAGGATCCCCCTTTCCGAATTTCCACGGGTCGCAGCGCACGGCAAACACGCCGGATTCCATTGATGTAAGCCCGGAACCTAGGCTGTGGGCGTTGGATCCCAGTGATGCTAGTCTGGAAGTCCAGCAGCGTCACTGGGAGGTCCCCTCTTCGAGGGGTTATAAGAGAGTAAAAGACACGTCAAATCAAGAATGAAAAGAAACAAGAAATGAAATCCTTTCATAAAAAAATAGAGATAAGCCTTACAGTAGTTTGTATAACGATAATGCAATAGCAACAGTCGAAAATGAATCGATATGTGTTAAGAGTAACTTTCGTAAACATTTGTAGAAAGCATGAAGTTGAAGGAAGTTTACCAAATCTAGCAATCAACTGTTACGAAGAAACTATCATAAGATAAAGACTGCGTGAAAATTATTACGAGTGAACTGATAAGCAAATTACAAAGAAAGAAAGATATCAGGATTTTGCTTTTATTTTAGATTAAAAAAATGTCACTCCTAATAGCAATCTGCAGAAAGAGGACGGAGGATGAATAATTTACAATCATTCAGAGAAAGAAAGCTAGTTCAGTAAGAAAATTTAGCATGGTTGTCTGGAAACTGCCCGCTATTAGCAAACTACAGTAATGAAAATTTTGTGACAGTTATTACGCATAAACTGAAAAAGTTTAATTAAGGAAATATTGGAAACAGAACATGATATTTTAGGGAAACATTTGCTTAAAACAACCAGCTTTAAAATGAAATAAAAGCAACTGCAGCGTGTAATGTATAAACAGGTCAGGTATTCGAGATAAATGTTAATAAAATGCTTCTGTTCAGAGGCTGCTTTCTTGTCAGAATTTGGAAGTGGAGAACATAACCCCGATAATTCTGTTAGCACCAGCTGAGAATGCGATCTGAAATGGTGTAATAAATTTACGAGTGTCCATTCCAGCTTAGAATGCCAAAAGTTTTCAGTTTCTTTAATCGAGCTCAAGAACTATGTATCGAACAGCTTGGCTCTCATTTATTCACGAGTTGGGAATATTCTACGATATGAAGTTCTGTCTAGTGCGTTCCCTTGAGCGGGAGAAAATTTCCGCCCTGTGAACGTAAAGGTGCAGCGCTTGTCCATGGGGACCATAGAGAGAATATCACGATCTACCTTTGGGCATATGCGGCGAAGAGATTTCCACTTTTCGATTAGCGCAAAAGATAAAATTTTTGGGGAATAACATCAGAGTTAGCACTTTCTGGTTCAGATTATAACCAGATCGTGTGACTGGAGCAAGAGAATAGAATCAGCTTCGCATTTTAAACGGGTATGATGTTGCACAAAATTATGTACACTATTTAAAATATGTTTTACTTTAACTGTGTTCTTAAATGAACGGCATTTATGGGGCAAAACATACCATTACAAACTCTTGACTTCCAAAAATATAATTAAGGACTATTTCACATTGGCAGAGAAGATATATAAAAAGTAATAAACATTATACAAGGTAATTCAAAGGTCGTGAACCATTATTTTCTTTTGTTTCAGAACTAAAAAATGGCTGGCATACCTAAGAATGACAGAGTGAGCATTGTGGTTATGTATGGGGATACTACATCGTTCAGTTGCAGAAGAATTTAACAGACAGAATCCACACCAGCCTCCACTGTTGGACGCCTAATAAAATAATTGTTCCCTATTTCTTAGAAGAAAATGTTACTTTCTTCTAAGTACCATACCAATAGGTTATTTATCAAATTTTCTAGCAGTTTGTTGAAGTCCGCATTTCTAGAATTATAAGGGTGGCTCTTCTTTGGTTTAAAATTTGTTTGCTTTCCTTTAGGTAGTATAAAATAATAGGAAAACTTACAAGAAAAACCTACTGAAATAAGCAACCTCTAGGATCAAATTCTCTTGCTCGGTAAAACGATTGGTAACCTCCAAGTTGCAAGTAAAATTAAAACTTCAAAGTATTCGGGGGGGGGGGAGATGTAACCCTTAACGTAGACCAATTAATTGTGCCACGCTGTGAAACACGCTTGTAAAACTTGCAAATTGAATCCAAGACCCTTATTCCCTGTGCAAAAACGCGCCAGCTACTATCTATAAGTTAGCCACGAAGCCTTGAATCTCAAGTGAAACAATTTAAATTCTTTTGAGGTAATGAGCATATTCGCACTTAAAATAATACTTACAGGTCATTGAAAATGAAGTTCTACATCGCAGAATAGCTCCCAAAAAATTAAAACTGCTGGATAAAGTTCCCAAAATTTATGCAAACCAAGAGTAGGGATTACAGATTCTTCTGTAGAATTTTATCGATTGGCCAAGAATTTTGATGGGAATTTAATTTGCTTCTAGAAAATATTTTCATAACGCAGTACTTTGAAGTAACTTTTCTTCCTTCACATCTGATACAATCTCCATCTGCATGATCATACGATTCGCAGAGTTATGGATCGCAAGATGAATTCTATTCCAGGATAGCGTAATCAATAATACATTACTTTCTGCCCACCTTTCACAAGCAAAGAACTTTTGTGTCAGCTCACGCTAAATACGCGGATTTCCCTTTTGTGTGGCTGTCATAACTTTAATAGAAATGTAAAGACGGTGTGCTGTCATCAGTACGGCGAGGACGAAAGTTTACCTGTCGTATCTAAAGAAATTGCGAAGGCTTAGACTTCTCACATCAGACTTTAGATGTCTACAGCTTTCTGCTCGACTATTATTGAATTGGTGTCAGCTGACAACCGAACTGTTGTACAGAACAGAAATTAATTTATTATTCCTCGCTTAGATCCTAAACGTACTAAATTATTTTAGATCACAATTTCCCATTTGTTAGCCTAAGCAATAAATGTGCAATAGGAAACGTAATATTTCTGTTATCAACATAATTATTATACTGAAATAAAGTAATCCATAAAATACTGTAAATAATTTAAACACATGCGTTTACTTTTATTTCTGAATTTACTGGTCTATCTACAGACATTGATGTACGTTAAATTGACGTTTTGTAATTCAGTTATTATAATCGGTATACAAACGAAAGTTACTTTTTAAAGAAAGTTTTAGTGTGGGAGTTTCATTTTAAGAAACTCCCACACTAATCTCGTGTGCAGCAATCATTTTAATCAATTTTATTACGCATGCAAAAATACATGATATCCTTCTTTGTCCACAATGGGTTGTTTTCATAAATCGCTTTTATATTATTTATGTCGTCGTGTTATTTTGATTTCTTTTTGTCACATCGCTACTCAAGCCATTGTGAGCCACTTTCAATATGGTTTTTGCTGTGTACCCCTTTATTTTAGTTTAAATAATTGTCATTAGGATTACCCCAGAGCAAACTCATCCACCAATCTGTATTACGTCCATAAATTGCGTGTTTTCTCTAGTATATCCCCGCTAACGGATCAGCTAATTATCGCGCCCATTGAAGAGGATTTTAAGAATGCCTTCAATCTCCAGGATTTGAAGTCAGAGAGACGAAATACGGAATAGACGAAAAGTGATGACAATTATAATCAAGGTGAACTGTTTATTGCATTAAATATACATATTATTCGATCGAAATATACTTTAGAACTCTGTAATAGTATATATCTGAAATATACTATTACAGAGTTCTAAAATTATTCCACAACCCATGAGACAATGATTGTGTTTGTTGTTAAGGGTTTTAAGGCTTGTTTGTTTGTTTGTTTTGATTTTATTGGCGCATTAGCTACTAAGGCTATAATGCGCCAAGACCAGGTTTTAAGGCAGATGGCAACTAAAAGTGATATGAATGCGCCATCAAAAATTGTACTGAGATAACACCGCCGTGCTGGAATTGGATATGGAGTGAATTATCTTTAGATAGCTGCGAGTTTAATTATGACAGCAGTGGTACTTTCGGAGCAGTACAACTCTCATTAATGGTGCTTAACAGGTTTCTCCCCAAAGAAGTACGAATGTTTGTTATAGAACATTACCTTTCATGCAAATCACTTTTGAAACGCTAGGAGAAAAGCATCCCGACAGAGCTGTACCAAATAAGATTTATGAAAAAAATGATATCTGCATTCGCACCTTACTTTTAGAATTCTAAACATGAGCGCTGGGAGGGGGGGGGGGAGGGCAAACTACCTAAATCCGGCATTGCTCAGATGGAATTCGAACTCTTCTGAGAGAATTCCATATGAGCAATGCCAGATTTAGGTAGCTTGGTCTCCCCCCCCCCCCAGCCTCAGCGCTAAAACTTAGACTGTGGCTGTTGTTGTTTGGTTTTTAGGAGCATTAGCAACTAAGGCCGTATTGCTCCGGGGATATGCGGTGATCATTCTCTGACCTTTCCGCATCCTCCGTATTTGGTGATGACGGGCTCAAACACCGGTCTAATCAAGTAGCGTGTGCTACGCACTGCTGCTCCTTCCCACCTGGCTACGGAGCCGCCTCTAGACTGTGGCTCCATTTATATTCGAACATGGGACATGCATAGCTTTAGGGCTGATCACTCAGCGATCCCGGGTCAATAATCTTAACTCATCTAAGTTGAGCATAAATACAATGTCCGCTTTCTTAGAACTGTAAGAAGGAATAAATCATCGATATTTTATTCTCCTGCCACCTCCATATTTTTTCTAGAAATTTTCTACTCAGTGCTGAGTTAGTTTTTATACCGAGTGGTAATTGCTGTCTGGGTTAACTCGTTTCCATTTATAAATGAGAAGGATTTGATCTAAGACAAATTCCGTGTTAAGATGAAATCTACATACCACAGTCGGTATATCCCCACAGCAGTTTGGTTATGAGAACAGCAGAAAGAATATACAAATGCTTGCAATCGTATATCGTCGGTTTGGAATGTGTTTAGAAATACTGAACAGATCGAATAGTATAAAGAGGAAAGTACGTTCTGTGGCAATTTTTAAATGATCTTAGATTAACTATTGATAGCAATCGTGTGGAATGTTCTCAATAGTTCACAGTTATTTACCACACAAAATGGGAAACTACCTCAGAATCACCATCTTTCGCTCAGAAAAAGAAAACAAAAACTATATAAACATTCAATGCTAACTGAAAGGGATGGGGAGATTAATATCGAGTCCACTCTTCCGTAAAACAGTTTTGTAACTTTCCTATGGCAAAAGGTCAGAACATTTTACTTTATGAAATGCATCATTTATGCAGTTTTAAACCAAACCATTTTACGAATCTCTATTATGCCATCAATGAAATTTAATAAAAGAAATAGTTCAATTGCAATAATTTCCACATGCAATTCCGGATGGCCTTTTATAAGAAAATATTCGGAAACCAAGTCTCCTTCGACAATAGCTGTAATCGTTAGTTTCTTCCGAGTTGTTCATCGCAATTAAAACATAAATAGTTCCTCCTTAACTTACGCGTTCACTCTCCTCCATCGTCTCTGGACAGGTCATTACAGCCAAGCAGTCTGATGATGGATAATGGTAATTAGCTCTCTGGACTCACCTGCCTATCACCGTCTGTTCCCTATTGTTATTCATTGACGAAAGAGTCGGTTGACACATCAGGATTAATGACTTCAAAGGAAAGGACCATCACACAAACTGCCGAGAGGTAAGATAAAGGAAACGCTTAAGAAATTGTCTTCGAATGGATTCGTGAGTTTGATTTACTTCCTCTTCACTTTTATCTGGTTTGTAAATTGTCGCTGATAAATTGCTTCCTTTCAGTTAAGCTTCCAAATTTAAAAATGTCCTTAATTCTTCCACCTGCTATATTCCCAACAATATAATAAGGCGAAGCGAAGAAACCATGATATTCTCATACATGGTTTGACATTCTAAACCAGCTTTAACGACTTGTATTAGACTTTCAAATTATAAAGATTGTCATTTTGTGCAATTTGGAAGAGTTACATGTTGGACATTATTCATATTTAAAAAGAGAGAATAAAGGAAGGGGTAAGAGGAATTATCTTCTCGTCCCCCCCACCCACAGTATAATTTTTCTATTCTGTTTCTTATTAATCATCGCTTTTGCTGTACTTGTTTTTCCACAATGCTAGAAGTATCACTAATAACAAGTTGGATGGATTATTTTATCAACATTGTAAGTGCCTGAAAAGTTTAATTTTAAATCTATTGTTGAAACTTCGTTGAATGAGAGAAACCATATTTCTGTTCCAATATTTAAATTGTCTTATTCAGTTTTAAGTTAGGCAAAAAATGAAACTGGGATTGAATAATAAGTGTATTTAGCACAATCTCTGTACCAAACGGAAATTCTTTTTGAAGTCTATTTTGACAATATTTATATATTTAAAACAATCTTCAAAATATAATACTGTAGTATAGCACTGATTAAGATAGTTATATGATTATATCCGTTCGTTAATGACATTACTACCATCGAATTTAAGACAGCTAGAACACAGATTATTGAAAAACTGCAACTCCTTATCAGTAAGTCTTTTAGAGTAATAAAATTTCAATATTTTGTATTACTTTTTATCGGGCTTTTGGGAACATTTACCTTTATTCGCTTGAATCCATCCCGAATTTGGTTGCATAAACTAATTTAACCTTGTTTACGACTGAGTCTAAAATTTAAAAAAGGTTAGGTCACTTAAGGCTCAAATTCCGGACGGATTCGACCGATAAAATGTTTGGTGTATGTTCCTGTACGGTATTCACCATAACGCAAAATCATAGTGATTAGCAGTCAATTAGCGCAAGGTCTGGTCATAATTTGCTGTCACAAAGATCCATTTAACGTCTCTTTCTGAAGTTTAACCCAACATTATTTTATCAATCAAACAACTCTGCAGGTACCAAAAGCCCTCGTGAATCATACGCGACCTCCAATTGCCCACCCCTGTTCTAAACACATTAGTTTAGTTCCGATGACTGTGCACCAAAACTAACAATGTAATGCATTTCCTCTATCTCGTATACTTTATACAATCCATAGTTTGTCAAACAGCTGGAATTACCAGCTAATAAAATAGTCATGTTGTTGGGCACAATTCTTTGATTCTGACGTAATGGAATCTTCTTTGGTGAGACTAGCCTGAAACCTAGTTGTCGGTTATGCAATCTATTTCCTCTCTGATATTCGTGAAATAAACAATCTTCCGATTTTTTGATGTTTACACGTTCTGCTTAAAGCAACTGGCTTTATTTTCTGATTATCATATTGCATTAACTGGTGCTCGCGGGAATCAAGTGGTATTATAAGCTTTCAGGTGCACATAAAGGTAAAGATGACATGAGACGAGGTATGATTAAGTCTAACTGGAAATTATTTGCATACGGTATATATTAATTGCAGCTACCTGCATAATTTTATAAAAAAAACTGTACAGAGTAGAAGCTTTTGATGCTACTTCTCATATAAGAAATTTTAAGTAATTGGGTAATATCTACTGAACATGTTATTAGTCGAGTACCTTGATTTTTAACGCCAACTTCATGATATGCATAAAACAAAAAGAAGCACTTTCGATGTCGCTGACGTACCCCCACTTCCCAGATACAATTCAAATTGTGCTATGCCTTTCTCATTTTTTTGCATTGCACAAATTTACCTCCCTACCCAATTAAAAATACTTATTACTTATGTTACTAATGGAATTGTCTTTTAACCAAACAATATTGCAAGATTTTTTTGTTCTGAACTCATATACTGATCATTGACTACATATTTCTACCTACACAAGTTTGTGAATGCGAACTCGACCAATTTTGCAAAAGCTGTGCTTGAGAAATTCGTCGTAGTGACTCGTTTTCAAACCGCAATGGACATTCTAGGACTAGTCCCAGGAACGGACCAAATCCCTCCTTGAAAGCTTATATCTTCAACTGCCCTCACTGCGAATTTTTCAAAAATCTCTATTATTTCTTTGAAATTCAATTTGTGGTTCCAAGCCCTTTGCCGCGTTTAATTAAGATTTCTACTTTCAAGAATCTACCTACTCCCCCATAACAGAAGTCAGTTATGGTGTAACACTTCTATTGGTAATTTCCCTGGCGAAAAACGCTACTGATCTCCGGGATGCTTGTTTTTTTTTTTTACGAAGAAGGGGAACTGGTTCCACATTATGGTTAAAAAGCGAAACGGTACAACTTTACTAATATGTTCCCAATGAAATATAAAAATACCCAATACGTAAATTATCCCACTCAAAAATTACATTCAAAGAAACCGATAAGCTAAAGTATAAAAAAACTTACTTGATACATTTGTCTTTAAACATCCACCTGTAGAATGCCACCACCACCGACAGAGGAAAAAGTCGAAACAGTCACTACAACAGATGTAGCTGCGAGTCCATGCCAAGGCCCAATCCTGGACGGTTAATCGCACAGTTCGATGAGGTAGACGGTCTTAGCCTACTTCAATACATTGACCAGTCACTATCACGAACAATTCTACTCTGTTATTCAAATGTTCCAAAAATCAAAGCCACGCGCACTTGACATATGACACAACTATGGACACTTAAAGAACATAGGAATGAAAAACAGAAACCAAATACAAGAAATAAGATACCATTCAAAAGGGAAAGGAAAAAATTCAAAAGCTAGGCTCGAATATTCAGCAGGTGAAATGAGGACATTAAAATTGTTACAGCGAAAATAGCATAACCTCTTTGATATGAACACGGGAAAGTCTAAACACGTATTTTTTACAGAATACAGAAGCAGCGAGCCTTCGAAAAAGAACAGTGAATAACTTCCGATAGCTTTTATAGAAGTCAGGACTCTGTAACCTTATAAAAAAAAAAAACTGCACATCTAAATAAAACATGAAGGAATGCTTCAAGTTGAAGTAGCCGTGTTTCTTACGTGACCAGCGTGTAGACCACCTAAAAACACGATTCTCTAAAACCTCGAGACACTAAAAAAGGCAAACAAATCGGAATTCGTTAAACAAAAACTGTTTCCACACTTTCACGATACCTTAGAAGTAAAATACGTCCCTCACGAGTCCAACTTAGTAGGGAACAGCACTCCGTTGTCCAAAAAAAATCTAAAATTCTAAATTTTCTGTAAATCACCGTGTGCCTTCTAGCTAGCAGAAATTAATTAAAATTAGTTAGCTATATTGTAAATATCTAGCTATATACAGTATATATTGTTTTCTTTTTAATTATGCGACATCTTGTTTCCTTTGATAGCTGTTTAAGATAACAACAACCGGATTTTTTGATTTGATTTGATTTGATTTGGGTTTTATTGGCGCATCAGCAACCGAGGCTATAATGCGCCAAATACCGGTCATATATAAAAAGTGAAAACGTTCAGTGACCTAAGTAATTAGGCCACCATGTCGAGATATAACAGGTGTAAAAGTACATGAACAACGGAATAACAATTCAATTTTAAATACGAGTAAAAAGGTTTACTGATTTTAAAAGGCTAAAAACAGCAGACACATTGTCATTGTCGGATAAAATCTGACTGAGTGTATAAGGCTCAGCCAGATGACTAAAAGCGGTAAAATAAAAATCACGTTCGTGTCTAAAACGTGGACACTCGGTTAAAATGTGGCATATACTTAAACAGGTGTCACAGTTCTCACACATAGGACAATCTGCCCTCAGCAGAAATGCATGTGTAAGATGACTGTATCCTATGCGGAGGCGAGCTAAAACAACTTCCTCTCTGCGATTCCTGCGCAGACTAGACTGCCAATGTCGGATTACAGGCTTTATCTGATAGAGCTTGTTTGTGACTTGCTCATGGCAGGATTGTTGCCATTGGGACAGTAATTTGTCGTGTATTAACTGCCTGTAGTCTGTATAGGGGACTAACAAGCAATAAGTGTTGTGGGGCTCTGGTGTCCTGGCCGCAGCATCTGCCAGTTCATTTCCCACGATCCCAATGTGGCTTGGAATCCAGCAGAAACGAATGTCGAAAGAACACTCAGACAGAGAGTGTAGCGTCTGCTGAAACCGGGTCACAAATGGATGAGGATTATACCTCATACCCGATAAAGCCTGCAGTGTACTTAGAGATTCAGTGTACAACATACACCTTTGATACCTATGGGTTTTAATGTGGTCCAAGGCTAACTCTATAGCATACAACTCAGCTGCATATATATATGCTGCATTCTTGGGGAATCTTTCCAGATATAGAACGACCTGGAAAGATAGCAGCAGATCCAACAGACAATTCCGACTTCGCCCCATCAGTGAAGACAGGCAAGAAGTCGGAATATTCGGCCGGGTGGGCAGCATAGAGTTGGTGGTAGACAGAAGATGGAGTAATGGACTTACCCCAATTTTTAAGGGATAAATCGCATGATGGTAAGCGAGCATGCCAGGGTGGAAGTGGTTGCCTTGGTGACTGGGCAACATTGTCTACCATGATGTCGAGCTCTCTGAGCAGCTCTTGGACACGGATACCAAAAGGCCGATTGGCAGTCTGACGAGTGTTATATAGGTTTTCCCATCGTGGCTTGAAAACGGACGTCCACGTAGGGTTGTCTGGCAGGGATTTTAATTTAATGGTATATTTTAAAGACAATTGCTTTCGTCGAAATGACAGTGGTGGTTCAGTTGCTTCAACATATAAACTCTGGACAGGGGATGTTCTAAATGCTCCAGTAGCAATACGGATGGCTTGGTGGACAACAACCTGAACTACAATAGATAGCTTCACAGAACTGGTCACTTGCTCTTTAAGAAGTTGGTGAGAGACATTTCCAGTAGCTCTTGCGCTCTTCAAAGTACGCCACTGCAGACCGCGGAGTATGTAACAAAATTTATTGCAGTTCTGAAACAGTAAAGGGCCCTACCTACTGCTATAATAGTCTAAAGAGCAAACTGTTCCATAATGTCAGTGTACTGCTTAGCATTTATTGTTACAGAAACGATGACCAATCAGCCAAGCCAGAACCATGAAACAGCCCTCAGATAGTGATTGCAACTCCGACAAACTTCACGGTTCAGATGATCCTGTGACAAATAATATTCTCCGGACTTCTACCACGTGCAAACATGGTCAATAGATGGGGAAACCGTGTACCGCGAGTCTTCTCTCCAAAACACAACTGTTAAATGTTCCAGGGATCAATTACCATGGATCATTTCCAAGGGCAGAAATTCCATAAAATCCGATGCGATGTAGCTTCCTCCTTATCGTCCTTCTACTAATCCAGAATGTCAATGTACTGGCAGTGGGACAGTCACATCTCCAGTATTCAGGATGGCAAGTGTGCGTGTTGTGGGGGTTTAATGGCGCACGAGCTGCTGTGGCTACAGTGCGCCACTTCTTAGGAAAATGATAAAAAACAAGGTTCAGATATAATCACTTCATTTTTTTTATTACAGAGATCTTTTAGAATTTATGATGGATTCCAATTTTTTTTTTTTTTCAGAAAAGAGAATAATTCATTAATATTTGCATCGTCACCAATGACATGTTTTAATGCCTTCGGTTTTCGAATATTTGTTAGGGAAAGGAGGACGGATGTTCTGTCCTGATGATAGTGCGGGCAGTCAATGAGAATGTGTTTTACTGTTAAATGTAAAGAACAGTGTGGACATTGTGGAGAATCCTCTCCTTTAAGCAGATGAAGGTGAGTCAGATATGTATGTCCTATTCGTGCTCGTGCAAGCACCCCTTTTTCTCTTCGCATTGTTTTGGTGCTAGAGAGCCAAAGCGGTGGATCCTGTTTCAACGGAGAAATTTGTTATTGGTTTGTGTGTGTGCCATAGCTATTTCCACTGTACGAGATACACTGTTTGCATGACATGATTATAATCAGAGATTGGAACAGGAGCGAAGGTTAAATCATAGGTTGACGATTTTTGGCAGCTTTGGCATAGTGCATAGTGTGCATAGTGTTAGGGTCAGGCGCCACCTGTGATTTCTCACATCTGCGCCATATGTACGCTGTGAAGAAATACAGAACTACTGTAAATGCCAGAAAAGTGTTGTCTGTTGTATATGACATATTGCGTTAGGTTCTGTTGGGTGTCCTGGCATTTGGCCGCAGGGCCCCTGGTGGGACCTCACGTTGCCCGCACACACCGCTAGGAGGTAGCCAGGCTGCCCATTATTCTCTGGCTGGTCTCCGCCAGGGTCGCCTGAGCGTCCTGGACGAAGACCAAGTTAAAAAAAAAAAAAGAAAGAAAAAAAAAAAAAGAGAAGAGAAGAGAAGAGAAGGCCTGGGGAACAAGAGGAGAGGGATCTGAATGTGAGGAACAAGCTAAAGTGGACAGATAGAGAAGGCAGTCCACCCGAGTAAGGAGAAATAGGGGATAGGTAGAGGGATCAAAAGTCACAGGGACAGGCGCCACTGTGCGAGTGCCCTAGGCCAAGCACTCTCTGGGAGTCAGCTTTTCAAGGAGTGCCAACCATGATGATGCCAGCATAGTATTTTAATCTTCAGTCTTACTCTTTTATCAGTTGGGAAAATGCTATCCGACCCCAGTTTGTGTTTGTACTTGAGGGTGGTTGTTCTGAGCAGCTCTAAGTTCAGCAAACTTTGCCCGTCTGATGGTAAAGACAGCTTGTGCGTAACTCGTTAAGGCTTTGTATGTTGTTTCATTCTGAAGTAGGTATGTTTCATGGTTACGAGGGTTCTCCTGGACTTCAGTAAAACTTTTGAGCCTACAATCATCGTTTTGGCAGCAAGTTCATTCCCCTTGATCCGCAAATGCGCTGGGTTCCATCAAAATGTTTGATTTGATTTTTAATAGCGCATTGGCAACTAAGGCCAAAATGCGCCAAGTCAAATTTAAACGGAATAATAAACATTTTGGTAGCCTATACCTAGGCTACTACGTCAAACTATTATGTAAAAAGGTATGAAGTTAAGTAAACCCATATAAAATATAAAACTTAAATCTTTGTATATAAATTAATAGAATGTAAAAAGTTAAAAACATCAGACATGTTGTTTCTGTCACCTAAAATCTGACTGAGGGTAAATGGTTCAGTCAGATTATTAAAAGCGGTAAAACATAAGCGTGGTGCTTCTATAAAACCAGGGCATTCTATAGAAAGATGACGAATGGTTAAAATAGTATTACACATCTCACACATAGGTGGGTCATCTGCCCTCAGCAAATAGGAATTTGTTAGATGACTATGTCCTATGCGGAGTCGAGCAAGAACAACTTCCTCTCTTCGAACCCTGCGTAGACTGGACTGCCATTGCGTAATTACATGCTTAATGTGATGTAGTTTATTTGTGTCCTGTTCGTGTCATGAATCTATCTTGCCATTGGGAATGTAATTTAGAGCGTATTATTTGCCTGTAGTCTGTAAAGGAGACTGACATCCACCAAAAGTTCACATGATTGATGGCGTTCTTCAATTTATAATAAGAGGTTTCTGATTTGGTTTAATATAGGATGAACCTTATAAGAATGGTTTTGTATTGCTGTAATTGAGCTCAGAAAGTCAGTGTATACTATGTCTTTTAAAGATGGATAGAGATTCTGATTTTCTAAAGCTAATTTTATTGCATGTAGTATAACAGAGAAGCTGTTATACTCAGGTGGTAGGGCAGCAGAAATGATTGTAGAGGGAAATACTGCTTTTGCTCCAACAACAGCTGAATGTGATTTGGAGCCATCAGTATATATTAGCAAAAAATCAGCGTATTTCTGAATATGGCTTGCATGGAGTTGTTTCAAGTTGAGTGTAGGTAGATGATTCTTTCCCCACTTGTAAAGATAAGTATCGCAGTTAATCGAGGAGGGGGAGTTGTTGTTGTTGTTGTGTTTAACGACACATAGGCTGCTAGGGCCATATTGTGTCTTTCAAATGGTAAATATGAAATATTATCTTAATTGTGATAACTATATTTTATGATATATTCCTATACGATTTAGGAAAGCAAATAGTTCTTTTTGATTAAAATCATCTCCCAGAATCTGTAATAATTTTATTGAAGACTGCGTATTAGAAATTGACTTAAAGGTGTCTAAGCGGATGGTGTGAAAGTGGGGACAGTCCACTAACAAATGTCGAATGGTCAGTTGTACTTGACATGATGTACATTGGGGAGCGCTGTCATTAGTTAACAGATACAGGTGAGTGAGGTGAGTATGCCCGATTCTTAGCCTTCCTAAAATTATTTCATCTCGCCTGTTTTTTCTGAAGCTGGATTGCCACAGCTTTGGTTCCGGTTTTATTTGGTAGAGTTTATTTCCTGGATAACCTTTCCAGATTAATGACCAGCTGTTATGACATGCTTTACGGATAATGTGTTTGTAATCTGTATATGGAACTTGAAAAGACTGCGAAATAGTGGTTTCTGGTTGTTTGGCTGCATGATCTGCTCTTTCATTGCCGGCTATTCCAGAATGTCCTGGGATCCAGCAGAATGTCACAGTTTGGTTCAATTCCTTACAGGCAAGTAACTTAGAATGGATCTGTTTTATTACAGGATGAGAGGAGTTGGTATTAGTATTTATGGCAGAGAGACAGCACTGAGTGAGTCAGTGTATATTAAAGCAGACGGAATTAGATTTTCAATAATGTGATCCAGAGCTAAGTTTATAGCATAGATGTTGTTATGTTGTTATTGTTATTTTTGGCGCAAGGGCTGCTTAGACCATATTGCGCCTATCAGTGATATGAAAGTTATCAATGGTGACTGTTATGGAAACAGTCAGAGACGATCATATAGTTTTATTCGTTTAAGAAAACAGAATAACTCCAAGAGATTAGCATCGTTGCCTATGATATGAGAGAGTTTTAGAGGTTCTTTTAGATTTGGAAGGAAGCTGAATGAACATTGCCGAGCATGTTTGTACAGAGTGCATTCAACAAGAATGTGCTTCATTGTTAGCTGACAGTTGCATTGAGAACACTGTGGAGGATCATTTCCTGTGAGGAGAAATAGGTGAGTAAACTGGCTGTGGCCGATTCGTGCTCTGGTTAAGATGACTTCTTCCTTTCTGTTAGTGCGAAAACTAGAGGTCCATAACTGTGGTTCTGATTTTATTTCCAATAGCTTATTACCCGTTTGAGCTTGCCATAGAAGTGTCCATTGTTCCTTACATGTCCTTCGTATCATAGGTTTGTAATCAACATATGGAACACAAAAGCCTGAAGATAATGGGTTAGATGGATGTTTTGCAGCATGGTCTGCGCATTCGTTTCCTGGGATCCCAGTGTGACCTGGGATCCAGCAGAAGATGACTACTTGCTGGCGTTCCTGAATAAGAATCATCTTACTTCTTATGGTTTGTATTAAAGGATTGGTTGGTGAGGAGATGTTTTGTAGGGCTACTAGTGTACTCTGCGAGTCGGTATATATTATACTTTTTTTAATGGAGCAATGAATAATATTTTCTAGGGCAAGTTTAATGGCGAATAACTCAGCTGTATAACTGCTGCATTCAGTAGGCAGAGATATAGAGATGGTGTTAAAAGGGAAAACTGCTGCAGCACCTACTCCACTATCAGACTTTGATCCATCTGTGTATATTTTCATGAAATGCGGATGATTTTGTGTGTGAGAAGTATGAAGTTGTCGCACGTTAATATTTGCAAGGGAATCTTTTCCCCAGTTCAGGAAGTAATTGTCACAGGATGGATTAACCCAGGACCATGGGGGAACTGAAGTGTTTGGATCTTGGAGGACTTTTTCAAGGTGCACATTCCAGCTTTCAGATAGAGCCTGCAATCTGATGCCAGTAGGTTGGACTGCTCTGGGTTTATTTCTGTAGAACATTTTAAACTGTGGATCACTAAGTATAGGCCAAATTGGATGGGTAGGCATGCTTTGAATTTTAGCGGCATAATTCAAAAGTAACACCTTCCTTCTGAGGCAGAGTGGAATTTCATGGGCTTCGGCGTAGAGACTTTGTACTGGCGATGTTCTATAAGCACCTGTAGCAATCCTAAGGGCAGAATGTTGAACAGGAGCAAGCCGTACTAGCACACTCTCCCTAGCAGAGTCATACACCGGGGCTCCATAATCAAGACGAGATCTAATTAGAGTTCTATACAGGTGAAGTAAGGTGTAACGGTCAGCACCCCATGTTGTAGAAGAAAGAACTCTGAGAATGTTCATTTTTTTCTGGCAGGTTGTCCGGAGATATTTGATATGTTCTAAAAAATTAAGTTTCCTATCAAAAATTAGACCGAGGAGGCGAATGCTACTCATAACTGAGATAGGATGATTTGTTAGGTGTAGCTCTGGGTCAGGATGCATCCCTCGTTTGTTACAAAAGTGAATGGCACTCGATTTTTGATGAGATAGTCTGTAACCATTCTGTGTCATCCATAGTTCAATATTGTTTAGTGAGATTTGTAGTTGCCTTTCAATGAAGTTCATATTCGGCGAACTGCAGGAAACAGTCAGATCATCAGCATAGAGATATGAGTTCACAGTCTTGGGAATACATTTGGTAATATGATTTATTCTCAATGCAAATAAAGTAGCACTGAGAACTGAGCCCTGTGGTACTCCTTGCTCTTGTATATAGATTTGTGAGAAGACTTCTCTATAGCGAACTTGAAAAGATCTATACTGAAGGAAGTTTTGTATGTAGCATGGTAAGTGACCTCTCAGGTCAAGGGAATGAAGATCTTTTAAGATACCAAAACGCCAGGTGGTGTCAAAGGCCTTCTCTATGTCAAGGCAGACCATGACAAGATGTTCATTTCGTATAAATGCATTCCTGATATTTGTTTCAGCTTTAACCATAAGATCTAGGGATGAGCGATTTTTTCTGAAACCAAACTGGTTATCAGAGATTAGATGTTTTGAATCCAGATACCATGTTAATCGGCGGTGTATAATTTTTTCTAATGTTTTACTCAAACAACTGGTAAGAGAGATGGGTCTATAATTGTGAGGGATAGAATGATCTTTCCCTGGTTTGGGAATTGCCACTACATAGGAGTGATGCCAGCGAGTGGGGTATGAATGTTCAATGAATATACGGTTGTAAAAGGTCAGCAGCAATGACAGTGATTTATTGTCTAAGTGTTGAAGCATTATGTAATATACTCCGTCTGGACCAGCAGCACTGTTCTTTGAGGAATATATAGCTTTTTGAAGTTCAATCATAGTAAGTGTCTGATTGTATGGTAGAGAAGCAGCGGTTTTGAAGTTAAGTTTTGATTTTTCGGCTGAGGCTTTGATCTTCTGAAATGACGGATCATACGAGTTCGAGGCAGACAACTGGGAGAATATTGTCCCTAGAGTATTCGCAATTTCTGCAGGACTAGAGAGCTCCTGTCCATTCCAGTTGAATATTGGCGAGGATAATGGAGGAAATTTGCCATTTAGCTGTCTTATTTTTTTCCATATTGTTCTTACATCAGTATTTTTATTTACTGAAGTCGCAAATCGGATCCAAGAGTTTTTTTTAGCTTCCTTTCTGATGTGTCGGGCTTTGGCTCTTAGTTTCTTATAATTTATAAGGTTGTTGGTAGTAGGGTATTTGCGAAATATATTCCACGCTCGGTTTTTTTCTTTTTTGGCATTCCTACATTCATCGTTCCACCAATAATTTATGGGTCTGTAGGTGACTGATTGTGATTGTGGGATGGCAATGGATGCAGCTGCTAGAATTTCTTTGGTGATATGATCAGTGGCTGTGTCAATTGGGAAGGATTCAATGATCTGTTTATCAAATGAAACATGAGAGGTATACTTGGCCCAATCTGCCTTGGTAAATTTCCATTTTATTTGGTTTTTTGCAGTTGAAGAGCGTGATGTTTGGATCTTACAGATCAATGGGTAGTGGTCACTGTTTAGTGGATCATCTAGAGCTGTCCACTCAATATTAGGAAAGAGGATCGGAGAGCATATTGATAGATCTATTGCAGACACTGTTCCTGTTGGGAGGTGGATGTAAGTGGGTGAACCAGTATTTAGGATGGTTAAGTTTTGTCTGTCAATGAGCATTTCAATGAGTTGCCCTCGTCCATCTGCATTGGGAGAACCCCACAATGGATGGTGTCCATTGAAGTCGCCCAATAAACAGAAAGGGGTTGGCAACTGCATTATATGATTTTCAAGTTCGTGAATAGTACACGGATGATTGGGTGGTAGATAGATCGAAACAAGAGTCAGAGTGATGCCAATTGCTATTCGGGTAGCAACGGCTTCTATAGAGGTTTGTAAAGAAATGCGTCTGCATGGGACTCGCGAATCTATGAGTATGGCTACTCCACCACGAGCATTATTTGCAATAGGTCTATCTTGTCTGAAAAGAGTATAGTTTTTTATCAAAGGAGATACCTGAGGAGTCAGATATGTCTCCTGTAGGCAGATGCCCACTGGTTTATGCTGCTTAATTATGTCGTATATGTCATCAATGTTGCTCCTAAAGCCTCTACAATTCCATTGGACAACGTTGTTCATTATTTCAATTTAGATGAAGGAACTGAATCTGACTGCTTTTTGGAAGTCTGTTTGGCACGGTCAATTTTAATCCTTTCTCTTTTTGAGAAAACCGGTCTTTGGTCTATTTCATCCTCTGGATGGATCTCCAGAATGGTTTCGGTATCATCTTGATTGGAAATTTCATTAGTATCCATAAGGGAGGAGTCAAATGTCTGTTTTCGATTAGAATCTGCGTTATCTGCTTGGACGGATCTTACGGGATCTGCACCGGCAGAAGGTGGTATCGTGACTGGTGTATTGTTAGCTCTAGTAGAAATCTGTTGCTTTGAAGGTTGAGGTGCAGAACTGAGCAGGGAACGAGCCCATTCTGAAATAGAGGTATTTGGAGGTATTGATGTATCAGTCTGCACCGATACTGAATGAAACTTTTTAGCGGCTTCAGCATACGTGCGTCTAGGTGTGATTAGTTGTATTTGCTTTCTGGCTTCTGGGAATGAAACTTTCTTTTCTATTTTATATTTCTGAATTTTTTTCTCATATTTCCATTGTTCACAGTTTTTAGAAAAGGCTGGATGGTTACCTTTACAATTGGCGCAGAGTGGAGCCTGGGCTTTACATTCAGCCTGGGAATGATCTTTTGAACCACAGTTAGGACATACGGGGTCTCCTCGACAGACTGTTTGTGAGTGTCCGAATTTCTGACACTTGTAACATCTTATTGGGTTCGGGATATATGGGCGAATGCGACAATGCAAATACCCTGCTTTTACGGATGAAGGTAAATTAGGTGAGCTGAATGTCAAAATTATGCTACGAGTTGGAAGGAGTTCTCCATCTTTTTTCATCATAATTCGTTTTGCCTGTGTGACTTTCTGGTCCTGCAGTTCCTGAACAATTTCTTCTTCTGATACATTCATTAGGTCCCATTCAGAAATAACACCTTTGGATGAATTAAGTGTGGCATGTGGGGACACTTTAACTGAAACTCCACCAAATGAGGTGAGTCTGAGTAGAGACTCAGAGTGTTTTGAGTTGGTGGTCTCAACAAGCAGGTCGCCAGATTTCAGTCGTCGTACCATTTTAGGGGAGCCAGCTACGCTCTCAAGACATTTTTGAATGAGGAATGGTGATAAACTACCCAACGATTGGTTAGTTAGCGAATGCAGAATCAGAAAACTTGGGTTTTCCATTCGGGGAGCATCCGTCCTCAGTCTCTTTGGATTGGATAAGTCATTATCGGGTATGTGCAAATCCAGTGTATTTGGATTTGCAGTCCTAATCGGTGGAAAATTGTCACAGTCCATGTTTTGCTCCTTTTGGCCCTGGGGGTTGGTTTTACCACCCAGATTTCCGGCCCCGCCACGGGGAGGCAGGAGCAGTGCCACAAGGTGACCAAGCGGCTAAGTTAGTTAGTTAGTACTATTAGAAATAAAAAACAGAAAGGTAACTTTCCTTTCTGGGCCTTTGCCTACTTCTTCTAGTGCAAAAGAGCTACACTAATTAATAAATAAAGAAAACGGTTGTTGAAACAAAATATAATCTATCACTTGAAGGCTCTTTAGAGATAACGCTTTGAGATACGCAAAGAAATCGCTTGGTCACGGAACGCTTGGCACCCGGGGCCTATAGCATAGAGCTCAGCAGTGAAGATACTGCATTCTATTGGCAATGAGACAGAAGTGCTAAATGATGGGAAGATTGCAGCAGCACCTACTTGGGTCTCGGTTTTTGATCCATCTGTATAGATTTCACATGCGTTTGAATTAGAAAGAGCGTAAGTTGCATGTAACTGTGCGATATTGGAGGGAGACAGCGTGTTCTTTCCCCACTGTTCAAAGTAGTCATCATATATTGCACAGATATTTTTCCAGGGTGGCTCTGGTGATGTTTTGTCCTGAAATATATTGCTGATTTCTATGTTCCATGTTTGAGCCAGTTCCTTAAATCTAAGTGAAGCAGGTCGGTTTTCATTAGGTTTACTGATGTAAAATGACTCGCATTCAGTATTGAAGAGACATCTCCAACAAGGATGAGAGGGCAGACTACGGATTTTTGCGGCATACATCAGAAGTAATGATTTCCTGCGAAGATGTAAGGGAGGTTCATGAGCATCGATGTACAGGCTCTGAACTGGGGAGGTTCTGAATGCACCTAGAGCGACTCTCAAAGCACTGTGCTGGATGGTGTTTAGTCGTTCTAAAGTACTTTTCCTCGCTGAATCATATACTGGAGAGCCATAGTCCAAGCGAGACCTGATGAGAGCTCTATAAAGATGGATGAGGGTGTGACGATCAGCGCCCCATGACATGGATGACACACACCGAAGGATATTCAATTTCTTCAAGCAGATGGTACGAAGATAGGCCACATGTGCTTGAAAGTTCAGTTTCCTGTCTAGTATCAGACCAAGGAAACGGACATTGTGAGCAAGAGGAACTGGCACGTTGTTTATCTTTAGCTCTGGATCAGGATGAAGTGACCGAAGTTTGCAGAAATGAGTGGTAGTGGTTTTCTGTTCAGCGAGATTATATCCATTTCGTAAGGTCCAGGATTTAATTCTCGTTAAAGCAATTTGTAGCTGCCTTTCGATAGTATTCATGGTTTGCGATTGGCAGCATATGGTGAGATCATCAGCATACATGTATACTTCAACCGTTTTTGGAAGTTCTTCCAAAATATTGTTGATCCTAATCGCAAATAGGGTTGGACTCAATATGGAACCCTGTGGGACACCCTCTTCTTGAATGTGAGATGTTGACAGCATGTTTTTATACCGGACCTGAAATGTACGCAATTTTAAAAAGTTCTGAATTATTAAGGGGAGATGTCCTCTCAGCCCCCAACTGATGCATATCTTTAATTATACCATGACGCCATGTGGTGTCAAATGCTTTATGAATATCCAAGTTGACCATCACTAGATGCTGTTTTTTGACAAAGGCACTACGAATGTTGGATTCAATTTTTACAAGTGTGTGTGTGTGGTATGGGTGTTTAATGGCGCACAAGCTGCTGTGGCTATATTGCGCCTATTCATAGGTATGTTGAAAAGATAAAATAAATAATTAATGTGAAGACGGTTCAATCTCATTTCATTCCAGAAACTAATCACAGTCGCTTATACATTCCTATTTGTTTTAAATAACAGAAAAGTTCATTAATATTGGCATTTTCACCAATGATATCATTTAATGTTATTCGTTCACGGAAATTAGCCAGAGATTGAAATATTGAAGTTCGATGTTGTTGAAAATGTGGACAGTCAATCAAAATATGTTTGACTGTTAGATGCTCAGAGCACTGTGAACAAAGAGGAGGATCATCGCCTGTGAGTAGATGGAGGTGCGTTAGATGGGTATGACCTATTCTAATCCGCGCGAGTACCACTTCTTCTCGCCGAACTGTCTGAATGCATGAGTGCCAAAATTTTGGGTCCTGTTTTATCTGGAACAGTTTGTTATTTGTTTGTTTATGCCATAGCTCTGTCCATTGTGCATGAAAAGCTGTTTTAATTATAATATTATAATCAGAAACTGGAATAAAGGCAGAGGTTAAATCTGCTGTTGATGGATTTTTAGCCGAAATATCAGCCAACTCGTTCCCTTTGATGCCTGAATGTGCTGGGATCCAGCAGAAGTTCACTCGTTGCTGGCAATCTTCAATTTTCAATAGTAAATACTTGATTTGATTTAGTATAGGGTGATCCTTATAAGAGAAATTCTGCATTGCTCTAATTGAGCTGAGAGAGTCGGTGTAAATTAAATATTTTGCAGATGGGTGAAGACTCAAATTTTCTAGAGCTAATTGAATTGCATATAATTCCGCTGAAAAGCTGCTGTACTCAGGTGGAAGAGAGGCTGATATGATAGCAGAGGGAAACACTGCTGCTGCTCCAACAGTTGAATGAGATTTGGAACCATCAGTATATATCGGTAAGAAGTCAAAACAGTTTTGAATATGGCTAGCATGGAGTTGTTGCACATTCAGAGTTGGTAGACGATTCTTTCCCCATTGGAGAAAATAATTATCACAGGCTGGTTGAGGAAATGGGGTCCATGGTGGGCAAGAATCATTCTTTCTGTGCTGCCTACTCTGGAGAGGAACATTCCAATTTTGTGCTATTTCAAGGAGCCGTAGGCCTGCTGGGCGTATTTTATTTGGTTTATTTCTATAGAGATTGTGAAATGATGGATTAAAGAGATATGGTTGGATGGGGTGCGGAGAACAGTTTCGTATTCTGACTGCATATTTAAGTAGTAACATTTTTCTGCGGAGGTAAAGAGGGGGCTCATGGGCTTCAATATATAGACTATAGGTTGGTGATGTCCTATAAGCACCAAGAGCAATCCTCAGTGCATTGTGTTGTACAGGATCGAGCCAGCGTAATACACTCTTTCGAGCAGAATCATAAACTGGGGCACCGTAATCTAACCGAGATCTAATCAGTGCTCTATATAAGAGCAGCAAAGTTGTACGATCTGCTCCCCAAGACTGGGCAGATAGTGCTCTAAGCATGTTCAGCTTTTTCAGACAGGTAGTACGTATTACTTCTTTAATGTGCTCAAGGAAATTTAACTTGCTGTCTAATATTAATCCCAAGAATCTAATATTGTTGGTAATCGGGATGCTGGAATTTGATATCCGGAGTTCGGGGTCTAAATGTAATTTGCGTTGGTTACAAAAGTGGATTGCAACTGTTTTCTGATGGGAAAGCCGATATCCATTGAACTCAGCCCATTTTTCAATTTTATTGAGGGACATTTGCAATTGCCGTTCAATAGATCTCATGTTCTGAGAGTGGCAAGAAATGGAGAGATCGTCAGCATAAAGATAGGCTTCTACAGTATTTGGAAGTTCTTTGGAAATGGAATCAATTCTAAGGGCAAATAGGGTTGCACTCAAAACCGACCCCTGTGGTACTCCTTCTTCCTGCAAGAAAGTAGAAGAAAGGGAGTTTTGGTATCGAACCTGGAAAGAGCGGATCTGGAGAAAGTTCCTAATGAATATAGGCAGGTTGCCTCGTAGACCAAAATTATGTAGGTCACTGAGAATGCCATACCGCCAGGTTGTATCGAATGCCTTTTCTATGTCAATGGAGACCATGACATGGTGTTCATTTTTCACAAAGGCATTGCGAATTTCAGATTCGGCCTTGATCATCAGATCTAGAGAGGACCTATTTTTGCGAAAGCCATGTTGACAATTACTCAATAGTTGTTCAGTTTCAATGATCCAGCTGAGTCGACTGTGGATCATTTTTTCAAGAATTTTACCAAGGCAACTTGACAGAGAGATTGGCCTGTAACTATTAGGACTGGAAGGATCTTTTCCAGGTTTCAAAAAGGGCAAAACTGTAGCATGGTGCCAAGATGTTGGATAAGTATTTTCCAGGAAGATCCGATTAAAGAAAACTAGCAGCATTTGTAAGTTTTGCTCATTGAGATGCTGCAGCATGACATAATATATGCCATCTGGCCCAGCTGCACTGTTTCTCGTTGTTTTTATGGCTTGTAGAAGTTCACAATATTCAAGGGGCTGATTATACGGAAGTGATAGCGAGGTTCTAAAGTAAATGGGCCTCTGTTCGGTGGAGGTCTTAATTTTTTGGAATTTCGGAGTGTAATTTGATACAGCAGAGACTTCGGCAAAGGTTTTACCCAAGGCATTCGCTATTTCTAGAGGACCAGAGAGTTCTTGTCCATTGTATGAAAGAATTGGGGAAGGGATGGTTGGATACTTCCCAGAAAGCTGTCTAATTTTCTTCCATATTATTCTGGAGTCGGTATTTCTGTTGATAGTACATGCAAACCGACTCCAAGAATCTTTCTTGGCTTGCCTGTGAATGAACCGCGCTTTTGCCCTTAGCTTCTTGTAGCTAATTAAATTAGCTGTTGTCGGAAATCGACGGAATAAGTTGAATGCTTTATTTTTTTCCTTCTTTGCTTTTGTGCACTCTTCGTTCCACCAGTAGTTGAAGTGCCGTCGGGTTGGGGGGTTTGATAATGGAATTGAGTATTTTGCTGCAACTAAAAGACTGGATGTGATATAATCGGTTACTTTATCTATAGGTTGTAGCTGAATAGTTTCTTTGTCCAGAATGATTGCTGATTGAAATTTGGCCCATTTGGCTTTAGAAAATTTCCATTTTCTGCAGGGTTGGTCTAATGGTAGTTGTGCAGTGAGCAGGTTACAGACAATTGGAAAATGGTCACTTCCCATTGGATCATCCATGGCGGACCACTGAATGACTGGAAACAGTATCGGAGAACAAATTGAGAGGTCAATTGCAGAGGTCTGTCCAGTAGGTAACTGTATGTGGGTGTGTGTACCAGTATTAAGAATGGTAAGGTTTTGTTTATCTAGTATAGTTTCAATCAGTCGGCCCTGTCTATCTAATTTAGAGGATCCCCATAAAGGGTGGTGGCCATTGAAATCCCCTAGCAAGCACACTGGTGACGGCAGCTGTACTAAAAGTTCTTCAATATCTTTGAAAGAGTAGGAATTGTTTGGTGGGAGATAGACTGAGACTAGCGTAAATGCAATCTCAGCAATCAGACGCACAGCAACGGCTTCAATTTTGGTTTGAAGAATGATTTGACTAGCAGGGATCTTTGAGTTAATCAAAATGGCTACACCACCACGATCAGAGTCAGATGTATTCCGATCTCTTCGGTAGACTGAGTAGTTATTTATAGAAACAGAAATTTTAGCAGTTAAATAGGTTTCCTGCAGACAGAAACCCACTGGAGAGTAGCGTCTAATTAAGTACTGAATGTCATCAATGTTGCATCTAAAGCCTCTACAATTCCACTGTAAAATATAAGGCATTATTTGAGTTTAGAAGAAGCTGTACCTGACGTGGCTGTCTTGTGGCGTTCTGGCTTTGGTTTATTTCTTTTTGGAAAGGTGGGGCGACCTGTGTCCATATCTTCTTCTTCTTCTTCTTCTGCAAATATTTCAAGAATTGGATCTTCCTGTTTAGAGGGGTACTCTTGATCGAGTGATGTTTCCTGAATACTCTGTTTTGAAGTTGAACTGGGATTATTTGGTGTGGTAGCAATCATTGGCGAAGGAGGAGATTTTGCTGGAATCGTAAGAGGCGTATTACTTGCTTGATCTGAGTGCTTCTGGATATTGGACTGTTGCTGAGAAAGAACAGCTCGGGCCCAGTCGGAGATTGATATGTTGGATGGAACAGTAACATCAGTTTGTGTGGCTATTGTTTGATATTTTTTTGCAATACTGGCATAGCTACGGTTAGATATACTGGGTGCAATTAATTTTCTTGCTTCCTGATAAGTAACTTTGTTTTCGACTTTATATTTTACAATTTTTTTCTCCATTTTCCACTTCTCACATGTTTTAGAGTAAGCAGGATGGTTACCCTTGCAATTAGGACAAGTCATTTCTTTTGCCGAACATTCGTTTTGACTGTGATCAGAAGATCCACAGTTGGGACAAGCTGGGTTCCCTCTGCATGCCGTCTGAGAATGGCCATACTTTTGGCATTTGTAGCATCTCAGCGGATTAGGAATATAAGGACGAATGCGACAGAGTAGATATCCTGCTTTTACTGTTGAGGGTAGATTTGGACTGTTAAAGGTGAGAATGATACTTCTGGTGGGTGTGAGTATATTGTCCCTTTTAGTCATGATTCTTTTGACAGCAATTACATTTTGTTCATTTAGCTCTTCTTTAATTTCTTCTTCTGTCACATTCAAAAGGTCCCAACTAGATATAACACCCTTAGATGTATTTAGGGTTGCATGGGCAGTTACCTTTACTGGAATTTTTGCGAAGTTTGTCACTTTCAGGAGTTTTTCAGAATGCCTACAGTTGACAGTTTCTACTAGTAAGTCCCCCGATTGCAATCTCTTAACCATCTTGGGAGACCCTGCAATACTTTCCAAGTGTTTTTGGATAAGAAAGGGGGATAGCTTACTAAGAGGCTGTTCTGATAATGAATGCATTAATAAAAATGCAGGAAACTCGGTCGCAGAGGAAATGGTTTTTAACCTCTTTGCTTGCGAAGAGTCATGCTCATGCTCTGTGTTTAGCCGACTGCTTGTCGGTTCTAAACAAGGAAACATATTTTGTTCCATCTTGGCTCCTTTTAGCCCCTGGCAGATGAACTTTTCTGCCAAGGTTACCGGCCCCGCCACGGGGAGGCAGGAGCAGTGCCTGGAGTGACCAAGCGAAATTAGTAGGAGTTAGTCTATTAGATATGAAAAATAAAGAAAGGTTACTTTCCTTCCTTGCTCTATACCAGTACTTTTGATACAAGAGCTACTAAATTAAAGGATTTCTCAAAGAGAGGAACGTAAAAGAGAACGAAGAATTCACCTATCAAAAAGTCGCAGTGAAAGCACAAATAGAAATCGCTCAGTCAATCGCTTGGCACCCGGGGCCATTTTTACAAGTACATCTAGGGTGGACCTGTTTTTACGGAAGCCATATTGGTGATCAGAAAGGAGATTTTCGGAGTCTAGAATCCAGGTGAGCCTCTTATGTACCATCCTTTCAAAGATTTTGCCCAGACAGCTTGTCAATGATATTGGTCTGTAATTCTCAACTAGAGAAGGATCTTTGCCTGGTTTTGGAATAGCACAAATATAGGAATGACGCCATGACAGAGGATACGTATTTTCAGAGAAGATCCGGTTATAAAAGAGTAATAGTGTGCCGAGATCGGCTTCACACAGATGCTTCAGCATATTGTAGTGAATGCCGTCTGGTCCTGCTGCGCTGTTCGGAGATTTGCTCAAAGATTCTCTCAGTTCAGATAGAGTAAACAGCTGGTTATATGGAAGTGAAAGTCTAGTTGTGAAATTAAACTTATGACGTTCTGAATCAGTTTTACTGCGTTGAAAGGAGATCACATAAGAGGAACAGGCAGAAATATTATAAAAGATTCGGCTAAAGCATTTGCAATGTCAGTAGGAGAGGATAAGTCCTGCCCATTGCATTGTATTATTGGAGATTGCTGCGGTAGAAATTTCCCATTCAGAGCTTGAATTTTTCTCCAAATGACTCGAGTGTCAGTATTTTTATTAATATCTGAGGCGAATTTAATCCAGGAGTCACGTTTTGCTGTCTTCCTAATTTGTCTTGCTTTGGCTCTGAGTTTTTTGTACATAATTAGGTTGGCGGTAGTTGGAAATTTGCGAAACTGGTTCCAGGCATGATTTTTTTCTCGTTTCGCTTTGGAGCATTCTTCATTCCACCACTGATTTTGGTGTACCCGCTTGCACTGGTTAGATTTTCGAATGGAAATTTCTGCTGCAGATAATATGTGGCTTGTAATGTGATCAGTTACGTCATCAATACGATTTTGTTGTACATATAGTTTGTCAAGTAGAACACAAGTTGAATAGTTTTTCCAGTCTGCTTTATGAAAGTTCCAAGAAGTGCGGCCTTTACGACATGACACCGTCTGTGTTTGAATTGAACTGATGATAGGAAAATGGTCACTGTGCAATGGATCATTTAACACTAACCATTCCATGCTTGGATAAAGAGAGGCTGAACATATTGATAAGTCTATGGCTGATGTACTACCTGTAGGTAGTTGAATATGAGTTGGAGAGCCAGAATTTAACAGAGTCAGGTTATGGTTATCCAGGAATATTTCTATTAATTGGCCTCTCCTATCCATGATGGAAGATCCCCACAATGGATGGTGACCGTTGAAATCGCCGAGTAAACAGACTGGAGGTGGCAATTGTTTGATAAGATTGTCAAGTTCAGTCTGGGAGCAAGGATAATTCGGTGGGATATAAATGGATGCAAGGGTTAGTGATATTCCCATTGCTATCCGAACCGCTACAACTTCTAAAGAGGTTTGTAGTTGAAGATGTCTTGACGGTATGTTAGTTCTGATAAGAATAGCCACCGCACCACGAGCAGGAGTGTCCGAATCCCTATCTCGCCTAAACATAGAATAATTTTTAATTTTCAGAGAAACTTGTGGTGATAAAAAGGTTTCCTGTAAACATACACCTATTGCTTTAGTTTCTATTAGTAAATCATTCAAGTCATCTATATTACTGCGTAATCCTCTACTGTTCCATTGAAGGAATTTATTCATTTGTTGGATTTACTTGAGGAAGATTGATCTGACTGTTTTTTCTGGGAAGGTTTCTGTCTGCTTAGTTTTGATTTTTCATTTCTGGGAAAGGTTGGGCGTCCTGTGTCCATGGTATCACTAGCATGTAACTCTAGTACTGTCTCTTCATCCTCTGACTGAACCTCCATTTCCATGTTGCTAATGCGTGGTTTCACTTTCTTCTGGTTTTCAACAGTAGCTGATTTCGTTGTTTCGGGCAAGGTTGAGATAGCATCAGTTGGGATGCTGATTGGGGTGTTGCTGGTCTCACTGACTGTAGTTTTGTTATTGTAAGTTAGCACAGTTTTGGCCCAGGTGGCAAAGGAAATATTCGGTTCGATGGAGACATCTGTTTGGGTTGCAGCTGAGCGGCTATTTTTGGTGACCGATGCATATGATCGGCTAGGCATGGTTAGCATTATTTGCTTTCTTGCTTCAGGGTATGTGACTTTATGCTCCACTTTATACTTTTGGATTTTTTTCCCTGTTTTCCAAAGGTCACACGCTTTAGAAAATGCAGGATGGCTTCCTTTACAGTTTGGGCAAGTGGGAGTGGAAGCTGTACAGTCTCCTTGGGAATGTTCCTTGGAGCCGCAAATAGGGCACACAGCATCGCCTCGGCATGCCGTCTGAGAATGGCCGTACTTCTGGCACTTAAAGCAGCGAATGGGATTCGGGATGTAGGGTCGAATCTTGCAGTTTAAGTAACCTGCTTTTACAGAAGATGGGAGATTCGGAGTACTGAATGTCAAAATAATGGACCTGGTTGGTAATAGGTTGCCATCTTTTTTCGTCATAATTCTCCGTGCACGAGTCACTTTTTGTTCGCTAAGCTCTTGAATGATTTCTTCCTCAGACACATTTAGTAAGTCCCATTCGCTGATAACTCCTTTAGAGGTGTTCAGAGTGTTATGGGCTGTTACTGACACAGGAATATTGTTAAAAGTTGTTAATTTTAACAATTTTTCTGAGTGATTTGGCTTACAGGCTTCAATTAGAAGGTCTCCGGATTGGAGACGTTTAACCATTTTGGGAGATCCAACAACCGATTCTAAACATTTCTGTATTAAGAAAGGCGATAGCTTGCCAACAGGTTGTGTGGATAGGGAATGCATTATCAGAAATGCTGGCATGTCTGTTGTTTGTTTTTCTGTCCGTAGTCTCTTTGGACGATTCAAGTCATGCTCTGAATCAGAGTTGACGGGTCTGGAGCCCGTGGGCTCTAGCGATGGATATGCATCGCAATCCATCGCTGCTCCTTTTAGCCCCGGAAGAGGGAATTCCTTCTCCCAGGTTACCGACCCCGCCACGTGGAGGCAGGAGCGGTGCCAACCAGTGACCAAGCGATCAGCAGAAGAGGAGAGCAGTACGTTGCTAGCGATAGCAATAACGTTGCAAGCGGGGTTAGCAGTGACGTTGCTAGCGTTGAAGCAGTGACGTTGCTCAGCGAGGGAAGCAGTGACGTTGCGAGCGGTCAACAGTAACGTTGCGAGCGGTGGAGGGATTATTTAAGCACTAGTACTCGCCCTAGAAAAATCGCTAGAAAATCGCACTAGAAAGATCGCTTGGGAACTATCGCTTGGCACTCGGGGCCGAGGAGGGGGAGTTCAGGGTGGATGAGAGTATTTCATTACGTGTAGCCTGTTCAAAATAGAAACATTTCAACTCCGTGTTAATTCAATAAGGCTTACATAAGCCTGCTGGTCTTATTTTACGGAATTTAATTCTACAGAAATTTTGCAGTGGATTATTAAAGAGATATGGCTCAATAGGATGCGGACAGCAACTTTGTATTCGGTTTGCATACTTAATTAGCATTGTTCTTCTGCAGAGGTAAAGTGGGGGCTCATGAGCTTCAATATATAAACTATGGGTACGAGATGTTCTGAAAGCACCAAGTGCAATCAGCAATGCACAATGATATATGGGATCCAGCCGTCGTAGTGTATTCTTTCGAGCACAATCATACAGTGGAACACCATACTCCAATCGGGATCTGATCAATGCTCCATATAAAAGCAGCAACGATACACGGTCTGCTCCCTAAGACAGAGTAGATAAAACTCATAGTATGATCAGTTTTTTGAGGCAGGAAGTACGCACAGATTTATTGTGTTCCAAGAAATTTTATTTCCTATCAAGGATTAATCCCAATAATCTGATATTGTTAGTCACTGGAATAATCCCAATAATCTGATATTGTTAGTCACTGGAATAGTAAAGTTTTACATCTGAAGTTCCGGATCTGTATGCATTATTCGTTGATTACAACAGTTTTCTGCTGTGATAGACGATAGCCATTGAGCCCTGCCCACCTTTCGAATTTAATCAGGGATATCTGCAATTGCCGTTCAATGGATCCCATATTCTGAGAATAGCAAGAAATGGAGAGATTATCCGCTTAAAGATAGGTCTCACAGTACGAGTATTAAGAAATTCATTTGTGATCGACTCAATTCTAAGGGCAAAAAGGATTACATTGAGTACGGACCCTTGTGACACTCCTTCTTCCTGTAAAAATGTCATAGAAAGCAAGTTGTGGTATCTAACTTGGAACGAACGATTCTGGAGAAAGTTCCGAATGAATATAGGAAGCTTGCCTCGTAGACCAAGGGCATGGAAGTCGCAGAGAATGCCATGGCGCCAGGTAGTGTTTGTTTGTTTTGTTTGGGTTTATTGGCGCATCAGCAACTGAGGCTATAATGCGCCAAATACCGGTCATATGTAAAAAATTAAAATATGCAGTGACCTAAGTAGTTAGGCCACCATGTCCAGATGTATAATAGCAAAGATATAAAAAATAAACCAATAAAGACGTAACAATAACATAAATTTTATATACAATTAAAAACTTTTATTGATTTAAAATAGCTAAAAACAGCAGACACGTTGTCATTGTCGGATAAAATCTGACTGAGTGTATACGGCTCAGTCAGATGGTTAAAAGCGGTAGAACGGGTGCTGCTAAAATCTGGACAGTCAATTAAAAGGTGTCTGATCGTTAACATTGTGCCACAGGACACACACATAGGAGGGTCATCAGCCCTCAGCAAAAACGAATGTGTCAAATGACTGTGTCCTATGCGGGTCCGGGCAAGAACAACTTCCTCCTTACGATTCCTGCGCAGACTAGACTGCCACGGTTCAATTACAGGCTTTATATGATATAGTTTATTCGCAGTCTGTCTATTCCACGAATCCTGCCATTGGGAGTGTATGTTTTCATGTATTATTCGCCTGTAGTCTGTATAGGGGACTGACAGGCAGCGATTGTTATTGGGAACTGCTGATTTGGCTGCGGTGTCAGCCAAATCATTTCCCTTAATCCCAATGTGGCTAGGAATCCAGCAGAAGCGGATGTCATATTCACGTTCACGGAGGAAGTGAATCTTCTGCTGAATGCTAGACAGAACTGGATGAGAATTATATTTCAAGGTTATTAAAGCCTGTAACACACTAAGAGAGTCAGAATATAAAATGAACCGTTGGTATCGGCATTCACTAATGTGATCCAAGGCTAACTCTATTGCGTGCAGCTCTGCAGTAAATATGCTGCATTCAGAGGGAATCTGCTCCGATGTAGTACTGTCTGTAAAGACAGCAGCAGATCCCACATATAATTCCGACTTCGAACCGTCTGTGTAAACTGGCGCGAAGTCAGAATGTTCAGCTCGGTGTGCTGAATGAAGCTGCAGGTAGACAGACGATGGAGTGTCCGACTTTCCCCAATTCCTAAGGGACAAGTCACATGCTGGGAAATGAGCATGCCAGGGTGGAAGGGGTTGCTTCGGTGTTTGGGCAACCTTGTCTACCTTGATATTAAGTTCTTTGAGTAGCTCTTGGAGACGAATACCAAAAGGTCGGTTAGCAGTCTTACGGGTGTTGTACAAATTTTCCCATCGTGGCTCAAAAACAGATAGCCACGTAGGATGGTCTGGCAGGGATTTCAGTTTTAAGGCGTAGTTTAGAGACAACTGCTTACGTCGAAGCGATAACGGCGGTTCGTTTGCTTCGACGTATAAGCTCTGGACTGGAGATGTTCGATATACTCCAATAGCAGTACGGAGAGGCAGATGATGGACAGGATCCAGCCAACGAAGTACACTGTCTCTGGCCGAATTGTATACCAGGGACCCGTAGTCTAGTCTGGATCGTACAAGTGCACGGTAGATGCGTAGTAGGGTGCATCGATCGGCACCCCAAGATGTAGAGGAAAGAGAGCGCAAAATATTCAGCCCTCTTGTGCACCTTGTTCGGAGTTGACGGATGTGATCCAGAAAGGTCAACTTTTTGTCAAATACGAGTCCCAAGAATTTTGTATCTGCTGCTATTGGAATAGAATTTTGTCCGAGCCTTAATTCAGGTTCAGGATGAAGATTACGCTTACGACAAAAATGTACGCAAACGGTCTTCTCCGGCGAGAACCTGAAGCCATTTGCAAGTGCCCAGGAGTTGAGACGATCAATGCCTTTCTGCAGTTGTCTTTCAATAACCCTCATGTTGCATGACTGACAAAATATGCTAAAGTCATCAACATAGAGGGCACTGTTTACGGTTGGAGGAAGTTGTTCTGTAATGGAATTTACTTTGATGGCAAAAAGCGTGACACTTAATACTGATCCTTGTGGTACTCCCTCCTCTTGGCTAAAGGAACGAGAGAGTGAGGATCCCATACGAACTTGGAAAGATCGATTGGCTAAAAAGGTTTTAATAAAAATGGGGAGTTGCCCCCTAAGACCCAGGCTATGCAGATCTTTTAAGATGCCAAATCTCCAAGTTGTGTCATACGCTTTCTCCATGTCAAAGAACACCGACACCAAGTGTTCGCGTTTTAGGAAAGCATCCCGGATGGATGTTTCCAGTCTAATAAGATGGTCCAAAGTGGACGGGTTCCTTCGGAAGCTGCACTGGATATTGGAGAGAAGGTCATTCGATTCTAAGTACCATATTAAACGAGAATTAACCATTCTCTCCAGGATTTTGCACAGACAGCTGGTCAGAGCAATAGGACGATAATTTCTAGTGACTTTTGGATCCTTTCCTGGCTTAGGAAAGGCAAGAACGATTGCCTTGCGCCAGGAATCCGGAAACTGCCCTTCAATGAAGATTCTGTTATACAGAGAGAGCAGATAATCCATAGATTTTGGTGAAAGATGTTTAACCATTTCATAATGGATGCCATCTGGTCCAACAGCACTTGCTTTGGAAAGGGCGAGGGCTCTTTTCAGTTCCTGAATAGTAAACGACCCATTGTAGGGGTAGATGTTCTTAGACTGAAAATTAAGAGCCTGTTTTTCCAGTTTATGTTTCAGGACCAGGAACTCTGGGGAATACGAAGATGTTGCAGAGATGTTAGAGAATGTTTCCCCAAGAGCATTGGCTATTGCAGTTGGATCTGCAATAGCGCATCCATTATAATCTAGGATTGAAGAAGGGTGGGATGTATATTTTCCCTTCATTTTCCGGATTTTATCCCAGACTACCTTAGAATTGGTAGTCTGGTTAATAGATGATGTGAAACGGATCCATGATTCCTTTTGACTCTGACGGCGAATGTAGCGTGCTTTGGCTCGTGCACGCTTGAAGGCTATTAGATTAACAGTGGTAGGATATCGACGGAATATCCCCCACGCTTTGTTTTGAGCCTTTTTTGCTGCTGTGCATTGGGAATTCCACCAAGGTTTGGGATATGGTGGAAACCGCGCAGATGTTTTTGGAACAGAATTTGCAGCTGCTTGGACAATGATTTCTGTGATGTACGTTACTGCGTCACTGATAGGCTCCTGACTGACTGTACTGAGGTCAAAATTTGCCTGATGTTCGAAGGCATTCCAGTCAGCCTGATCAAACTTCCACCGTGGTAACCTAAAAGGAAGACATGGTCTCCCACTGTGTAACAAGGTTAGCACAGGGAAGTGATCACTTCCGTATGGATTCTCCTCCACTTCCCAAGTGAGAGAAGGGAGTAGAGAAGGGGAGCAGATAGAGAGATCAATGGCAGAGAACGTACGGGTAGGCATGTGGAAGAAGGTGTTTTTTCCAGTATTTACAAGGGAAAGGGCATTGTCATTGAGCATACGCTCTATGACCCGTCCCCTTCCATTGATGTTAGCACTACCCCACAGGGTGTTATGTCCATTAAAATCCCCAAGAAGTAAGAAAGGGGGTGGCAACTGCGTTACAAGATCATCAAGGTCTTCCTGGGAGATGTCAGTCCCAGGTGGCAAATAAATAGAGCAGACTGTTACTAAAAATCCCACTGTAAGGCGAATTGCAACAGCCTCTATGCTGGATGTAATTAGCAAGGGCTGAACTGGGGTCTGATTACTCACAAGGATAGCCACTCCTCCATGAGCAGGACCATCCGCAATTCTATCCTTACGAAAGATTGTGATGTTATACATGGTGGGATCATCATTTGCTTTTAGATACGTCTCCTGCAAGCAAAAGCAAACTGGCCCGTGCTTTTGCAGGAGGGCCTTGATGTCATCAGTATTTCGCCGGAATCCACGACAATTCCATTGTAGGAATTTAGCCATTATTTTGGCTTGGTGGGTCCATCAGGCGGCTTCCGAAGTGCTGAGGGCTTGATTTTATCAGTCTTGGCTTTATCTTTTTTGGGGAAGAATGGACGCTGTCCCGTGTCCATTTCTTCCTCCGCAAAGAGTTCCAAGACTGATTCATCCGGTACCTCCTTGTGCTCGACATCCATTGTTTCTGTTATTACTGTTGGCTCTTTACCACTTGGTTTTGGTAGTGGTGGAGCATTGGGAGGTACGGATATAGGAGTGGCAGCTGACTGCGTTTTTTTGGTGGGCTTTTGTGAGCTCAATAAATAGCGGGCAATCGGTGTGAATGACTCTCTTGGTGGTACAGTCATCTCAGTCTGCGTACCGATAGTGCACTTCGCAGAAACCTTCTGGGCATATGAAGGTTTCCCGCTATTTATTGGTTGAATGCGTTTTCTTGCCTCTGGGTAGGAGATATTCAGCTCCGTTTTCAATTTCTGGATCTCTTTTTCATCCTTCCACCGCTGGCATGCTCTGGAGTAGGCAGGATGATCTTGTTGGCAATTTACACAGATCGGTTTAGAAGCTGAACATTCCTTGCTCTCGTGGTCTTTTGCACCACATTGGTATTGGTATTGGTGTTTAAAGGCACAAGGGCAGCTAAGGCCAAAATGTGCCAGGTCCTACATTATTATTCTAAGGTATATGTTCTATTTTGGCATCATAGGAATTCATATATATGTATTTCCTTCAGAAATGTATAGAGTGTAGCTAGGTTAGCACTATTGCCAATCATATGGTTAAGCGATAACGGTTCTTGTAGTTGTGATTGAGAGTGGAAAATTCTTCTGAAAGGAGAATAGTGAGGGCAATCTAAAAGTATATGTTTGACTGTAAGCGGTAGTGAACAATGCGTGCATCGAGGTGGGTCATCCCCCATGTGTAGAAACACATGGGTTAGATGAGTATGTCCAATCCTTAGTCTTGCTAGAACAACTTCTTCCTGTCTATTTTGTCTGAAGCTGGAAATCCATAACGCAGGTTCTTTTTTGATTTGGAGCAACTTGTTATTACTTTGTGCCTTCCATATTTCTGACCACTGAAACATATAGACTTTTTTTATATGCTTCAAATAATCTCTATATGGTACTTTATAATTTGCTGGTGTTGTACTGTTTGGATTTTTGGCTGCCTGATCTGCTCTCTCATTGCCTAAGATACCAGAATGCCCTGGGATCCAGCAGAATTTCACTTTATGATTCCTACTTCGTAGGTGGTTTAAGAAGCAAATGATTTGTTTCTCAATTGGTTGTGATATTGAAAACTGATTAGCCAAAGCAGACACTGCACTCAATGAATCAGTGTATATTATACTGCTAGTATTGTGGATAGTGTTAATATTCTGTAAGGCTAGTTTAATTGCATATAACTCAGCAGTATAACTGCTACATTCAACTGGTAGTGATATGGAGACTGTAAAAGATGGAAAGACAGCTGCGGCACCAACTGCAGAATCTGTTTTTGAGCCATCTGTATATATTTGGTGGCTTTGTATATTGTTGAGGGCATGTTCTTTATGTAGTTGTTTGATATTTTCATTTGCCAGGGAGTTCTTTCCCCATTGCTGAAAGTGCGTATCACAGTGAGGGAGATTTACAGACCAGGGTGGATCAGGAATATCGCTTTCTTTAAGTATGTTATCAAAATCAATATTCCAGGTGTGAAGCAAATCTTTTAGTCTCATGCCAGTTGGTCTATTTTCATTCGGTTTACTGTTATAGAATGTTGTCCACTCAGGGTTAGAAAGCAATGGTCGAATGGGATGGTCTGGAAGGATCTGAATTTTAGCTGCATAATTTAGAAGCAACATTTTCCTTCGAAGGTGAAGTGGAGGTTCGTGTGCCTCTACATACAGACTCTGAACAGGGGATGTTCTAAATGCGCCCAGAGCAGTTCGAAGGGCACTGTGTTGGATGGTATTAAGTCTGATTAATGCGCTTTTCCTAGCTGAATCATATACAATAGCACCGTAGTCTAAACGAGATCTGATAATAGCACGATACAAATGTAATAGAGTGTATCTATCAGCTCCCCATGTCATAGCAGAAATGGACCTAAGTATATTAAGTTTCTTTAGACAGACAGTTCGGAGGTATGTGATATGTGAAACAAAGTTCAGTTTGGTGTCCAATATTAGGCCTAAAAAACGGAAATTACTGGTGAGAGGGATCAAATGGTTTTTTAATCTGAGTTCTGGTTCTGGGTGTAGCTTACGTTTTTTGCAAAAGTGAACTGCAATTGTTTTTTGACCTGATAAACGATATCCATTCTGCATTGCCCATGCCTCCAAATTATTTATAGAGAGTTGGAGCTGTCTTTCAATGGTCTGTATATTTTGGGAACGGCAAGATATAGTTAGATCATCAGCATACATATATAGTTCTACACTATTTGGGATGTTGTGTGTTATGGTGTTCAGTCTAAGTGAAAAAAGGGTAGAGCTCAGCACTGATCCTTGTGGGATACCTTCTTCTTGAGTGTAGGACCGGGAAAGTACAGATTGATAGCGGACCTGAAAGGTTCTGTGTTGAAGAAAATTTCTAATGAATTCTGGTAAGTGCCCTCGCAATCCTATGGAATGAAGCTCTCTCAATATGCCGTATCTCCAGGTAGTGTCGAAAGCCTTTTCTATATCGAGACTTACCATTACAAGATGTTCATTTTTGACGTAAGCATTGCGGATGTTAGTCTCGGCTTTCACCATTAGATCTAAAGTGGATCTGTTTTTTCGGAAACCAAACTGATTGTTGTTCATCAGTTCTTTAGTTTCAAGAACCCAGGTAAGCCGTCTGTGTATCATTCTTTCTAGGATTTTACTTAGGCAGCTGGTTAGAGAAATAGGTCGGTAATTTTCTGGAAGTGAGTGATCTTTTCCTGGTTTAGGAAAGGCTAAAATGATGGAATGATGCCAGGAAGATGGATATGTACCCTCAAGAAAAATCCGATTATAGAACATTAATAGTAAATTCAAGGCTGTACTGTTTATATGTTTCAGCATTACATAATATATACCATCAGGTCCAGCTGCACTATTAGGTGATCTCTTTAATGCTGTTTGCAGTTCAAATAGGTTAAATGGTTGATTATAGCCAATATATTGGGAAGTGTGGAATTTTATTTTGTACCTTTCTGCTGAAGCTTTGATTTTAAGAAAAGAGTTGCTATATGCTGACGTGGCAGATGTTTGGTAAAAGGTCTCAGCAAGGACGTTAGCTATTTCTTGACAAGAAGAAATTTCCTGTCCATTTTTGATTAAGATGGGAGAAGGAAGAGTTGGATATTTCCCATTTAATTGCCGAATCCTTTTCCATATGAGACGACTGCTAGTATCCTTTGTAATAGTGGAGGCAAACTGTATCCATGATTCCTTTTTGGCTTTTCTTCTAACTTGCCTAGCTTTTGACTTTAGCCTTTTATACTGAATTAGGTTGTTGGTAGTTGGGAACTTCCGGAACAGGATCCAAGCTTTATTTTTTTCCTTTTTGGCATTGGTACAAGCTTCATTCCACCAGTGTTTAAGGTTTTTGTGTTTAAATGTGGAGGCTTGAGGTATTGCTTCGGAGGCAGTGGTCAGTATTTGTCTGGTAATATGTTCTGTGGCATCATCAATGGATTGTTGTTTGATCAATTGGCTATTAAAAGAAAGACGGGTTGAAAACTTTTTCCAGTCTGCTCTGGAGAATTTCCATTTTGAGCGATTATCAGGATATGATGTTTGAAGCGTTTGTATTCTGCATATGATTGGAAAGTGTGGAAAGTGATCACTGTTATGTGGGTCGTTTAATACTGTCCATTCTATACTGGGGTATAATATGGGGGAACAGAGTGTTAAATCAATTGCTGACATAGATCCAGTGGGAAGGTGAGTATAAGTATTTTCACCAGTTTTCAGTAATATTAGATTCAGTTGGTCTAGTATCATCTCGATCAAGTGTCCTCTACTGTCCATGTGGTCTGATCCCCACAATGGATGATGCGCGTTGAAATCACCAAATATACAAAAAGGTGGTGGTATCTGTCTTATAAGGTCTTCTAGTTCTTTAAACGTGCACATCTTGTTAGGTGGAAGGTACAGAGATACTAGAGTTAGAATTTGCCCAACTGATACACGTACGGCAATGGCTTCTAAGTGGGTTTGAAGCGGAATGTTTCTAGAAGGTATTTTACAGTCAACTAGAATGGCGACGCCTCCACGTGCAGATAGTGAGGAGTTTCTATCTTTTCTGTAAAATTTCTGATTGATGGAGTTACTTGTGGAGTTAGGTTAGTCTCTTGTATACAAACGGCTATGGGACCATATCGGGAGATTAAATCATAGATGTCATCGGTATTGCTGCGTAAACCTCTACAATTCCATTGAACAATGTTCTGCATTATCGGGGTTTGAGGAGAGAAGGCGAGTCTGTCTGTTTCTTGTGAGTGGGTTGCTTTTGACGGTCGTATTTCATTTTATCTTTTCTAGGAAAATTGGGACGTCCGGAATCTGTACCCTCTTCTACGTCATCAGGTTGACCTGATGAAAATCCAGTCTCCATATCATCTTCAGCATGAAGATCAAGGACTGTTTCATCGTGTGTAGTTATATTTTCAGAGTCCATTCTATTTAAGTTTGTCTTTTGTAATTCAGTGGCTTGTTGCCTTCGTGATTTATTTGACATTTTATCACATGATTTTATTTTAGGCGGAACTGTGATAGGTGTATTGCTTATTTCATCAACTACAACGGGTTTGCTGGTAGGTTGAGGTGTTGATAGCACAGATCGTGCCCATTCTGCAATGGATGTATTGGGCGGAATTGATACATCAGTTTGGGTTGAAACAGCTTGGCATTTTAGTGTAATGGCAGCATATGTGGTTTTTGGGATAGTTGACTTTATTTGCTTTCTTGCTTCTTGATATGTGACCTTATTCTCAGTCTTGTACTTTTGTATTCTTTTTTCAATTTTCCAGAGTTCGCATGATTTGGAATATGCTGGATGGTCATTCTTGCAATTTGGACATTCCGGAGCCTTCGCAGTGCACTCTGCTTGTGAATGGTTTTTTGAGCCGCAGTTAGGACAAGTATTTTCGCCTCTACATGTTGTTTGGGAGTGACCAAACTTTTGGCACTTGAAGCATCTTAAAGGGTTTGGAATGTATGGGCGGATACGGCAGTTTAGGTAGCCTGCTTTAACTGAGGTCGGCAAATTTGGTGTACTAAAGGTCAGTATAATATTACGTGTGGGAACAAGTTTGTCATCCTTCTTTATCATAATTCTTCTTGCTTGAGTTACTTTCTGTTCTGCTAATTCCACGACTATCTCCTCTTCAGTTACGTTCAACAAATCCCACTCACTTATTACTCCTTTTGAGGAGTTCAAGGTGTTATGTGGTGAGACTTTGATTGGGATTCCGCTTATAGATGTCATTTTTAATAAAAATTCTGAATGCCTTGCTTGAGTGGTCTCAATTAAGAGATCTCCTGATTGGAGCCTTTTCACCATTTTCGGTGTACTTGCTGCATTCTCCAGACATCTCTGGATGACAAAGGGAGAGAGTCTGCTTAGCGGCTGAGTCGATAAAGAATGTACAATCAGAAAAGCTGGTGGTTCTGATTTGTTACAGTCTTTTTTCATTCTTTTTGCCAGATTGGAATCGTCTTCCATTCTTCGAGTCTCAGTATGTTGAGAGCCTGTCGGCTCTAGTGGTGGACATGTATCACAGTCCATTGTTGCTCCTTTTAGCCCTGGGAGTGAGCGCTTTTCCTCCCAGACTTCCAGCCCCGCCACGTGGAGGCAGGAGCGGTGCCACCTAGTGGCCAAGCGGTTGGAGAGGTTAGTTTGTTAGTGCAAAAAATTAATAAATATACTAGGAAAAGAAAGGTAATTTTCCTTTCTGGGTTCTTACTTAGGATCTGTTAAGTACAGAACCACTTACAAAGAAATGAGTATGAGAAAAGCACTTGAAAGAAATTATAACAAAATCACTGGGAAAGAGCACTATATATCGCTTTGGAAAATCGCTTGGACACTATCGCTTGGCACTCGGGGCCTTTGCACCACATCGAGCACAGGCAGGGTTACCACGACAAGCCGTTTGTGAGTGTCCGTATTTTTGGCATTTAAAACACCTCAGTGGGTTTGGAATATAGATCCTCACTGGGCAGTTTAAATACCCTGCCTTGATGGAACTTGGAGGCCGTGGGGTGTTAAATGTTAGGATGAGAACTCGGGTAGGGACGAGATTCCCTTCCTTCCGCATTGATATTCTCTTTACAGCTGTCACTCCTTGATCTTTTAGTTCAGAGCAGATCTCCTCTTCAGAGACATGAAGAAGATCCCACTCTGAAATGACACCGCGTGAAGAGTTCAAAGTTTTATGGGGTGTTACATTGATCGGTATTCCCCCTATGGATGTCGCGTTTAACATTCTTTCTGCCTGCTTTGTGTTTGAAGCTTCGATTAAAAGATCACCAGAACGCAGCCGTTTAACGGATTTTGGTGATCCTGCCAACCCTTCTAATCCTTTCTGGATGAAGAAGGGTGACATCTTCCCAATTGACTGCTCTCCGGTGGAATGGAGAATGAGGAAAAGCGGAGTTATAGATGGTGGTTTATCCTCAGTTCTGGCTCTTTTGGCAGAATTGGTGTCATTCTCATCTGATCGGTTAGGTAGGGGCCTTGTTGGGGCCCCAGAAGAAATTGGATTTAAATTACTCATGAGAGTAAAGAAAAAATGTCTGATGCCTAAGTACCTCACCCACCACGGAGCCCTACGAGGGGACGCCCACTCGTGAACTAGCAGGTACTGCGTACACGAATGGGACGCCGAGTTCGCTTAGAACACCATACCCACGTTACCAATAAGTCTTTATCCCGTCCCAGGACCATAGGGAGGGAGACTTATTGGAACGCAGTTGACCCTAGCAGTATAATACCACCCGCCGATTGATCCCAGTCGAGCCGGTCCGGGACCACCCGTCTCGTCGAAGCAGGGGCCAAAGTGGTGTATTGAAGCTGGGCCCCTCAACCACCAGGATCCCCCTTTCCGCTTCCACGGGTCGCGGCGCACGGCTGCACACGCCGGATTCCAACGATGTAACCCTGGAACCAAGGTATGGGCGTTGGATCCCAGTGATGCTAGTCTGGAAAACCAGCAGCGTCACTGGGAGGTCCCCTCACCACGTACAGGTGCCCACGTCGAGGGGCCAGGTAGTGTCAAATGCCTTCTCTATGTCTATGGAAACCAAAACAAGATGTTCATTTTTGACGAAGGCATTGCGAATTGCAGACTCTGCCTTGATCATGAGATCTTAGGAGGACCTGTTCTTACAAAAGCCCTTGATTATTACTCGTTAGGTGTTGTGCTTCGATGATCCAAACAAGTCGATTATAGATAATTTTTTCAAGTAATTTACCGAGACAACTGAAGAGGGAAATTGGTCTGCAATTGTGCTGACTGTTAGGATCTTTTTCAATTCCAGAAAGGCAAGAACCGTGGCATGATGCCAAGAGCTGGAATAAATATTTTCTAGAAATATCCGATTATATTAGACTAGCAGTATTTCTAAATTTTTGTCACCAAGGTCTGTAACATGATACAACATATTCCATTTGGTCCAGCGGCACTGAGGCGTGTTGTTGTAGTGAGAGGTAGGAGTTCAGAAAATTAAAGAGGCTGGTTATACGGAAGGAAAACTGAGGTTCGAAAGTTGATGGCTCGCTGCTTGATCTTTATTTTCTGGAAATCCGGAGAATATGTTGATGCCGCTGAAACCTGGACAAAGGTTTTGCCCAAGTTATTTGCTATATCCTCAGGAGCAGAAAGTTCTTTTTCATTCTGCAAAATAATTGGTGAAAAGACAGTTGGAAATTTGCCGGAAATCACCCTAATTTTCTTCTATATTAACCTGGAGTTAGTGTTTCTATTTATGGTAGATGCAAACCTAATCCAAGAATTCTTCTTGGCTTGCCTTTGAATGAGACGGGATTTTGCCCTTAGCTTCTTGTAATTGATAAGATTAGCTGTGGTTGGGGATCTATGAAATAAATTCCATGCTTTATTTTTTAACTTCTTTGCTTTTGTGCTGTCTTCATTCGACCAATAGTTAAGGTGCCATCGAGACTGGGGATTCGACAATGGAATTCAACCTTTAGCTGCAGATAATAGGTGTAAAGTGATATAATCTGTGGCTTCATCTATCGACTGTGTTCGTATAAATTGCTGATTCATGGTGAGAGCTTATTGAAATTTCACCCAATTGGCTTGAGAGAACTTCCATTTCCTGCAGGATTGGGCCAATGGTGGTTGTGCAGTGTGCACATCACAAATAATCGGAAAATGTTCACTGCCCATGCGATCGTCCATCAGAAACCATTCTAAGTTGGAAACAGAATAGAGGAGCATATTGATAGATCGGTTGCAGAAGTTTGTAATGTTGGTAATTGTAGGAATGTGTGTGCACCAATAAGGTTTTGCTTATCGAGAAAGGTTTCAATTAGTCGGCCATGTCTATCTAATTTAGTCGATCCCCATAAGGGTCGATGGCTATTGAAATCCTCCAAAAGACAGAGAGGGGAAGGTAACTGCATTAGCAGGTTTTCAAGATCTTGGTAAGAGAAGGTATGAATTGATGGGAGATAGACTGCTACTAGTGATAACGAACTCTGGGCTATTAAACGTATGGCAACAACTTCAGTTTCAGTTTGAAAAACAATTTGCTTGGTCGGGCTCTTTGAACTGATCAAGATGGCCATACCTCCACTGGCGGCATTTGAAGTATTACTAGCTTGTTGATAGATGGCATGGTTCTTTATGTTGGTGGAAATTTTAAAAGTTAGATAGTTTTCCTGCAGACAGAAACCAATTGGAAAGTAGCGGTCAATTAAGACTTGGATATCATTGAGGTTGTTAGGAAATCCTGTACAATTGCATTGTAGTATATAAGGCATCATTGGTGTTTAGTAGAAGAAGCTGTATTTGACTGTTTTTTTTTAATGTGATTGGCTTATGGCGTTCAGGCTTTGGTTTGTCTTTTTTTTAGAAGAAGAATTGCCGACAAGTGTCCATATCTTTTTCCACAGATATATTTCTAAGATTAGTTCTTCCTGTCTGGTCAAGTCAATTGCATCCATATATGTTTCTTGGATATTCTTTTTAAATTTGAGCTTCGATTATTCGATGTATGCGATTATTTTGTATGCAATAAAGAATTCTTCTTATGTAGAAGCAATCACTGGGGGAGGAGAAGGAGTTGTAGCTGGTACTGTTGTTGTTATTTGGCTTAGTTTGATTTGATTTTAGTTTTATTGGCGCAAAAACAACTAAGGTTATACTGCGCCAGGAAACGATTAAAATATCATCAAAGATAAATTCTGGTAACCTTCAAAAAGGTTACCTCGTCAAATTGTTATTTATATATGTGTGTATATATTAATAGCTTGTAAAAACTTAAAAACTGCCGACACGTGGTCGTTGTCTGATAAAATCTGACTGAGTGTATAAGGCTCAGTCAGATCAGTAAAATCGGGAAAATATATATTGCGAACATGGGTAAAATGAACGCAATCTATTAAAATATGCTTTAAAGTTAAAACGGTGTCACAAGACTCGCACATTGGAGGGTCATCCGCCCTCAGCAGAAAAGAATGTGTCAGATGACTGTGTCCTATTCGGAGTCGGGCAAGAACAACTTCCTCGCTCCGATTCCTGCGCAGACTAGACTGCCATGTTTCTGTTACAGGCTTTATTTGGTATAATTTATTTGTTTTCTCTCTATGCCATAGTTCTTGCCATTGGGAATACATCTTGTTGCGTATTATTTGACTATAGTCTGTATAGGGGACTGACAGGCAACGATTATTAGTGGGTGTTGCTGATTTGGCTGCAGTGTCAGCCAAATCATTTCCCTTTATCCCAATGTGGCTAGGAATCCAGCAGAAGCGGATATCGAACTTGTATGTATGAAGAGAATGTATCTTCTGCTGAACCCGAAAGAGAACTGGATGAGAGTTGTGTCTCAGAGATAATAAAGCCTATAATACACTCAAAGAGTCAGAATATATTATTGAACTTTGGCATTGACAAGTTCGAATGTAATCCAAGGCTAGCTCTACAGCATACAGCTCTGCATTGTATATGCTGGATTCAGGAAGAATCTGCTGAGATATTATAGTGTCCGGAAACACAACAGCAGATCCTACGCACGATTCAGATTTCGAGCCGTCTGTGTAAACGGGAAGGAAGTCTGAGTGCTCAGCTCGGTGTGCAGAATAGAGCTGCTGGTAGACAGATGATGAGGTCTCAGACCTTCCCCATTTCTTAAGGGAAAAGTCGCACGATGGGGTATGAGCATGCCAGGGTGGAAGAGTTTCTTTTGGTGTTTGTGCAACCTTGTCTACCATGATGTTAAACTCTCTGATTAGCTCTTGGACACGAACACCAAAAGGTCGGTTGGCAGTCTGACGGGTATTGTACAAGTTTTCTCAACGTGGCTCAAAAACGGATGTCCACGTAGGATGGTCTGGCAGGGATTTCAACTTTAAAACATAGTTTAAGACAACTGCTTTCGTCGAAGGGATAACGATGGTTCGTTTCCTTCGACGTATGAGCTCTGGACAGGAGATGTTCGAAAAGCTCCAGTAGCGATACGGATAGCCTGATGGTGGACAGGGTCCAGCCATCGAAGGACACTATCTCTAGCTGAGGAGTATACCTGGGCCCCGTAGTCTAATTTGGATCGCACAAGTGCACGGTATATGCGTAGTAGGGTGCACCTGTCTGCTTCCCAACGCGTGGAGGAGAGAGAGCGAAGAATATTCAGTTCCCTCGTGCATTTTGTACGAAGTTGACGAATATGTTCGAGAAAGGTCAACGTTTTATCAAACACAAGTCCCAATAATTTTGTGTCTGACACCACTGGAATAGCATTTTATCCGAGCCTTAATTCAGGTTCACGATGAAGATTGCGCTTACGACAAAAGTGTACACAAACAGTCTTCTCTGGCGAGAACCTGAAGCCATTTGCAAGTGCTCAGGAATTAAGGCGATTGATGGCTTCTTGCAGTTGTCTTTCAATAACCCTCATGTTGCATGACTGACAAAATATGCTAAAGTCATCAACATAGAGGGCACTGTTTACAGTTGGAGGAAGTTGTTGTTGTTGTTGTTGCTCTGGAGGTTTAATGGCACATCAGCTGCTAAGGCTATAATGTGCCTATTCACTTATTATATTAAGACATGAGTTTTCTCTAAATCAAAAGAAAATCAGAAATAATTGAAAAGCCCAGTTTGCCTGAGAAAGTCAAAAAATTCAGAAATATTTGCCTTATCACCAATCAGGTTTTCAAGAGTAATTGGTTTATGTAGATTAACCAGTGAGATCAAGGATGAAGTTCTCGCTTGTTTATAATAGGGGCAGCCAATAAGAATATGTTTTACAGTCAAATTGTTAGAACAATGTGTACATTGTGGTGGATCATCTCCTCTCAGTAAATGAAGGTGGGTCAGATGTGTATGTCCTATTCTTGCCCTTGAGAGGACTACTTCTTCTCGTCTCGATGTACGGACACTGGAGCGCCAAATTTTCGGGTCTTGTTTAAACTGAAAGAGTTTATTATTAGTCTGGGAGTGCCACAGGGCTGTCCATTGTGATAGGCAAGCAGCATGAATGGTTAGTGCATAATCTGATGCTGGAACAGGGATGTTGGTTACATCTAAGGTAGTTGGATTTTTTGCAGCTTTATCGGCCAGTTCATTTCCTAAAATACCGGAATGTGCTGGAATCCAGCAAAAAGTGACCTGTTGATTGGGTTCTTTAATTTGCAGTAATAAGCTTCTGATTTCATCTAGAACAGGGTGAACTTTATCTGAGGAATTACATAACGACATGATTGAGCTGAGGGAATCAGTGTAAATGACAGATTTTAAGGAAGAGTTAAAATGAAGATTTTCTAAAGCTAGTTTTATTGCGTATAATTCAGCAGAAAATATACTAAATTCTGACGGAAGGGAAGCTGATACAATTGTATTTGGAAACACTGCAGCTGCTCCAACATTTGAATTAGATTTAGAGCCATCTGTATAAATTGGAGAGAAATCAGAATATCTTTCAATGTGAACTGCGTGAATTTGGTTGATATTTGCTGCTTGCAAGGAATTCTTTCTCCATTGACAGAGGTAAGTGTCACAGATTGGAAGAGGAGGAGGAGTCCATGGAGGTTGAGTATAAGTTGCTACCTGCTTTACGGAATGGATGGAAATATTCCAAACTTGCACAAGTTCAAGAAGGCGAAGACCAGCTGGTTTTACTATGCTAGGTTTGTTTCTGTATAGGGTTTCTAACGGTGGGTTAAAAAGGTATGACCGAATGGGATGAGAAGCACAGCTTTGTATCTTGACAGCATATTTGAGTAACAGTGTTTTCCTGCGTAAAGTTAGTGGGGGCTCATGAGCATCAATGTAGAGACTATGTGCTGGCGACGTTCTGAATGCACCAGTTGCAATTCTCAAAGCACTGTGCTGAATGGGATCAAGCCAGCGTAATGCACTCTTTCTGGCAGAATCATAGATTGGAGCACCGTAATCGAGACGAGATCTGATTAATGCCCTGTATAACCGAAGAAGTGTGGTACGATCTGCACCCCATGTTTGGGCAGATAAAGCTCTGAGTATGTTTAACTTTTTTAGACATGAAGTCCGTACATTTTTAATATGATCTAGGAAATTTAACTTATTGTCAAGGGTTAATCCTAGAAATCGGATGTTGCTGGTGACCGGGACAAAGATGTTAGAAATTTGAAGTTCAGGATCTGGATGAAGTTTGCGTTGTCTACAGAAATGGATGGCAACTGTTTTCTGTTGTGAGAGCCGATAGCCGTTGAGGCTCGCCCATTGTTGAATTTTATTAAGTGATATCTGAAGCTGTCTTTCAATAGACCTCATGTTTTGAGAATGACAAGAGATGGAAAGGTCATCTGCATAAAGGTAAGTCTCAACTGTATTTGGAAGCTGCTTAGTAATACAATCTATTCTCAGGGCAAAAAGTGTGGCACTCAGTACTGATCCCTGTGGAACACCTTCTTCCTGGATGAAAGTTGGGGAAAGGGCATGTTGATATCGAACTTGAAATGTTCTTGTATGTAGAAAGTTCTGAATGAATATAGGAAGATTGCCTCGTAGTCCGAGAAGGTAAAGATCACTAAGTATACCATACCGCCAGGTGGTATCAAAAGCCTTCTCTATGTCTATTGAAACCATTACTAGATGTTCATGTTTGACAAAAGCATTACGGATGGCAAATTCGGCCTTGACCATAAGATCTAAGCATGATCTGTTTTGGCGAAAGCCATATTGACAATGGCTCATTAGATGTTCCGACTCAATGATCCAGACGAGTCTTCTGTGGATAATTTTCTCAAGGATTTTACTGAGGCAGCTTGAGAGAGATATGGGTCTATAGCTATTTGGGTTTGATGGATCTTTTCCAGGCTTCAGGAATGCCAAAATTGTAGAGTGATGCCAAGATGCTGGATAAACATTTTCTAAAAATATGCGATTGTAAAAGACCAGGAGGCAGCGCAGAGCTTTGTCATCAAGATGTTGTAGCATGACATAATAAATTCCATCTGGTCCAGCAGCACCATTGCGAGCTGTTCTAATGACATGTAAAAGTTCAGAATATTGCAGAGGTTTGTTATATGGGAGAGGACGGGTAGTTTGAAAATGAATAGCATGCTTTTCTTTAGTGATTTTAATTCTTTGGAAAGAGGTAGTATAGGCTGACGTTGCTGAGATTTCTGCAAAAGTATTGGCTAAAGCATTAGCTATATCTACAGGATTAGAGAGATCTTTTCCATTCCAGGAGAGGATTGGAGAAGGTATGGTAGGAAACTTACCAGACAGCTGTCTAATTTTTTTCCATATTATTTTGGGATCGGTATTTCTGTGAAAAGTGGATGCAAAACGGGTCCAGGATTCTTTCTTTGCCTGTTTTTGTATGAAGCGTGCTTTTGCCCTTAATTTCTTATAATTAATGAGATTGACTGTGCTCGGACATTTCCGAAACAAATTCCAGGCTTTATTTTTTGCTCTCTTTGCTGTGGTGCATTTGTCATTCCACCAGTAATTATAATGCTTTCGGCCCGGCGGATTTGATATTGGTATTGTGTCTTTAGCCACATTTAGAAGATGCGACGTGATGTAATCTGTCACATCATCAATGTGCTGGAGGCGGATTTTTTCCTCATCGAGGTCAATTGATGATTGAAATTTTGCCCAGTCTGCTCGGACAAATTTCCACTTTCTGCAGGGTTGAATTGAAGGAGTCTTTGCTTTTAGAAAGTTGCATACTATTGGGAAGTGGTCACTGCCCATGGGATCGTTTATTACATACCACTCTATGGCTGGGACTAGTACTGGTGAACAAATTGAGAGATCTATTGCTGAGGTGTGTCCTGTTGGAAGCTGTACGTGTGTCGGTGCACCTGTATTGAGTATAGTGAGATTTAGTGCATCCAAAAAACTTTCAATTAGTCGGCCTCGTCTATCCAATTTAGGAGAGCCCCATAATGGGTGGTGCCCGTTAAAGTCCCCTAATATACAGAGAGGTGGAGGTACCTGTATAAAGAGGTCTTCAAGATCTTTTAAAGAGTTAGTACAGTTTGGCGGTAGGTATATTGAGACTAGTGTTATTGCACTATGGAGAATTATACGAACAGCAACAGCTTCTATATTAGTTTGGAGTGGGATATGTTTAGTTGGGATCTTTGAATTTACTAAGATTGCCACACCACCATGGGCAGCGCTAGCGGTATTTCGATCTCTTCGATAAATGCAATAGTTCTTTATCGAAGGAGAAATTTGTGTGGTTAGGTAAGTTTCCTGTAAACAAAAGGCAACCGGAGAATATTGATTAATTAGGTATTGAATATCGTCTGTGTTTGAACGAAAGCCTCTGCAATTCCATTGTAAGATGCTGTGGTTCATTTTGGTTTAGATGAGGACGATTCATCTGACTGTTTTTTGTTTGAGGAGGATTTTTTTCGGTCTCTTTTCGGGAAGGTAGGGCGACCGGTATCCATAGTATCGTTTGCGTGAAGTTCTAGTATTGGTTCTTCATGATCTGGGTTTACATCTACTTCCATACTACCAGTGGATGATTCAGGTTTATTGTTGTGTTTAGTAGTTTTCAGTTTTTCTTTGTCATGCGGGACTGTCCGAGTCTCAACTGGGATACTGATTGGAGTGTTGGTCGATTCAGTGGTTTTAATTTGATGTGTGTCTTTGACAGGGCTTGATAATGTGTTTTTAACCCATTTAGATAGAGATGTGCAGGGAGGTATGGATACATCTGTTTGAGCTGCTGTTGAATTAAAGCTTCGAGTGTGAGCTGCATATGAACGACTGGGCATGGTCGACATAACCTGTCTGCGTGCCTCAGGGTACGTGACTTTGTGCTCTATTTTATATTTTTGGATTTTCTTCCCCGTTTTCCACATTTCACAAGATTTGGAAAAGGCTGGGTGACTTTCTTTGCAGTTTGGACAAATGGGACTTGAGGCTGAACAGTCTGTTTGTGTATGCTCCTTGGAACCACAAATTGGACAAATGGCATCACCTCTACATGCTTGTTGCGAATGTCCATATTTTTGGCATTTAAAGCAACGTAGAGGATTAGGTATGTAAGGCCGTATTCGGCAGTTTAAATAGCCAGCTTTTACTGAGGATGGTAAATCTGGGGTGCTGAATGTTAAAATTATGGATCGGGTTGGAACAAGATTTCCATCTTTTTTGGTTTTTATACGTTTTGCACTAATTACTTTTTGATTGCCCAGTTCCTGTACTAGTTCCTCTTCAGATACTGTAATCAGGTCCCACTCTGTGATGACACCTTTTGACGAGTTTAACGTATTGTGGGGAGTTACAGATACGGGTAGCCCAGCAAAGGTTGTTGTTTTAAGCAGCCATTCTGAATGTTTTGAGGAAGCTGTTTCGATTAGTAGGTCTCCGGACTGCAGACGTTTAACCATTTTCGGCGTACCAGCAATGGATTCCAAAAATCTTTGGATGACAAATGGTGACAATTTGCCAACAGGCTGGTTGGAGAGCGAATGTATTACAAGGAAGTTTGGCATCTCATTGCTCTGCACTTCTCTTCGGAGCCTTTTTGGTTGGTTTAGGTCATCATCATTTGGTATGTCTGGCCTTGAATTTGAAGGCTCTAGAGGTGGATAGTCATTTATATCCATCGTTACTCCTTTTCGCCCTGGAGGATAACTTTTCCCCCAGGTTACCGGCCCCGCCACGGGGAGGCAGGAGCAGTGCCGCTCGGAGGCCAAGCGGTTGAAGTGTTAGTTAATTAGTAAAAATATAAATTGAGGAAAATGTAAAGAAAGGTGTATTTCCTTCCTGTGTTCTACTTGTTACTTTTCAAGTATAGAACTGTTTTTTAAAGTAAAACTGTTTATAGAAATGTGAACGTAAAATATAATTTCAATCACTTATCAAGAGCACTTTATAAATCGCAAGAATATAGCTTGGCCTCGAAATACGCTTGGCACCCGGGGCCGGAAGTTGTTGAGTGATGGAATTTATTTTAATGGCAAAAAGCGTGACACTTAAAACTGATCCTTGTGTTACGCCCTCCTCTTGGCAGAAGTGACGAGAGAGTGAGGATCCCAAACGAACTTGGAAAAATCGATAGGCTAAAAAGTTTTTTATAAAAATGGGGAGTTGCCCTCTAAGACCAAGGCTATGCAAATCTTTTAAAATGCCAAATCTCCAAGTTGTGTCATACGCCCTCTCCATGTCAAAGTACACTGACACCAAGTGTTCGCGTTTTAGGAGAGCATCCCGGATGGATGTTTCCAGTCTAATTAAATGATCAAGAGTTGATCTGTTTTTTCGGAAGCCGCACTGGATGCTGGAGAGAAGATCATTCGATTCTAAATACCACATTAATCGAAAATTAACCATTCTCTCCAGGATTTTGTACAGACAGCTAGTCAGAGGTATAGGACAGTAATTAGTAGGGAGTTTTGGATCCTTTCCTGGCTTCGCAAATGCAAGCACAAATGCCATGCGCCAAGAATCCGGAAATTGCTGTTTTATATAGATTCTGTTATACAGAACAAGCAGGCGATCCATAGATGCAGGTGACAGATGTTTAAGCATTTCAGAACGGATGCCATCTGGTCCAACAGCACTTGTCTTGGAATGATAGAGCTTTTTTAGTTCCTGCAGAGTGAAAGGCAGGTTGTAGGGAAAAAAGCCTTTCTGTGTGAAATTGAGTGCCTCTTTTTCTCTTTTGTGTTTCAGGACCAGAAACTCTGGGGAATAGGATGATATCCCAGAGATGTTTGAAAATGTTTCACCAAGAGCATTGGCTATTGCAGTGGGCTCTACAATAGTGCATCCTTTATAGTCTAGGATCGATGAAAGGTGGGATGTATATTTTCCCTTCATTTTTCGGATTTTATCCCAGACTACCTTAGAGTTGATAGATTGGTTAATAGATGATGTAAAACGGATCCATGATTCCCTTTGACTCTGACGGCGAATGTAGCGTGCTTTGGCTCGTGCACGCTTGAAGGCTATTAGATTAACAGAGGTAGGATATCGGCGGAATATCCCCCACGCTTTGTTTTGAGCCTTTTTTGCCGCTGTGCATTGTGGATTCCACCATGGCTTGGGAAAAGGTGGAAACCTGGCAGATGTTTTCGTTATCGTATTGGCAGCTGCTTGGACGATATTTTTTGTAATGTACCTTATTGCATCATTGATAGGCTCTTGACTGACGGTACTGAAGTCAAAACGTGCCTGATGTTGGAAGGCAGTCCAGTCAGCCTGATCAGTCTTCCACCGTGGTAACCTGAAAGGAAGACATGGTCTCCCACTCTGTAACGAATTCATCACAGGGAAGTGATCACTTCCGTATTGATTCTCCTCCACTTCCCAAGTGAGTGAAGAGAGTAGAGAAGGGCAGCAGATAGAAAGATCAATGGCAGAAAAGGTATGCGTAGGCATGTGGAAGAAGGTATTTGTTCCAATATTTTAGAAGGGAAAGGTCATTGTCATTGAGCATACGCTCTATGACTCGTCCTGATCCATTAATGTTAGCACCACCCCACAGGGTGTTATGTCCATTAAAATCTCCGAGAAGTAAGAAAGGGGGAGGCAACTGCTTTACAAGATCATCAATGTCTTCCTGGGAGTTGTCAGTCCCAGGTGGCAAATAAATAGAGCACACGGTTAATAGAAATCCCACTGTAAGGTGAATTGCAACAGCCTCTATGCTGGTTGTAATTAGCAAGGGCTCAACTGGGGTCTGCTTACCCACAAGGATAGCCACTCCTCCATGAGCAGGACCATCCGCAATTCTATCCTTAAGAAAGACTGTGATGTTATGCATGGTGGGATCATCATTTGCCTTTAGATAAGTCTCCTGCAAGCAAAAGCAAACTGGCTCCTGCTTTTGCAGGAGGGCCTTGATGTCATCAATATTTCGCCAGAATCCACGACAATTCCATTGTACGAATTTAGCCATTACTTTGGCTTGGTGGGTCCATCAGACGGCTTATGAGGTGCTGAGGGCTTACTTTTATCAGTCTTGGCTTTATCTTTTTTTGGGGAAGAATGGACGCTGTCCCGTGTCCATTTCTTCCTCCCCAAAGAGTTCCAAGACTGATTCATCCTGTACCTCCTTGTTCTCTACATCCATTCTTTCTGTTGTTACTTGAGGCTCTTTACCACTTGGTTTTGGTAGTGGTGGAGCACTAGGAGGTACGGATATAGGAGTTGCGGCTGACTGTGTTTTTTTGGTGGGCTTTTGTGAGCTCAATAAATATCGTGCAATCGGGGTGAATGACTCTTTTGGTGGTATAGTCATCTCAGTTTGTGTACCGATAGTGCACTTAGCGGAAACCTTTTGGGCATACGAAGGTTTCCCACTATTTATTGGTTGGATACGTTTTCTGGCCTCTGAGTAGGAGATATTCAGCTCTGTTTTTAACTTTTGTATCTCCTTTTCGTCATTCCACCGCTGGCATGCTCTAGAGTAGGCGGGATGCCCTTCTTGGCAATTGACAGAGATAGGTTTTGGAGCTGAGCATTCCTTGCTTTCGCGGTCTTTAGCACCACATCGAGCACAGGCAGGGTTACCACGACAAGATGTTTGTGAGTGGACGTACTTTTGACATTTAAAACACCGCAGTGGGTTTGGGATATAAATCCTCACTGGGCAGTTTAAGTGCCTGCCTTGATGGAACTTGGAGGCCGTGGGATGTTAAACGTTAGGATGAGAACTCGGGTAGGGACGAGATTCCCATCCTTTCTCATTGATAATCTTTTGACAGCTGTCACTCCTTGTTCTTTTAATTCAGAGCAGATCTCGTCTTCAGAAACATGAAGAAGGTCCACTCTGATATTAAACCTCGTGAAGAGTGCAAAGTTTTGTGGAGGGTTACGATGATAGGTATTCCCCCTATTGATGTGGCTTTTAGGATTTTTTACACCTGTTTTATATTTATAGCTTCGACCTAAAGATCGCCAGAACGCAGTCGTTTTACAGATTTTGGCGATCCTGCCAACCTTTCTAATCCTTTCTGGATAAAGAAGGGTGATATCTTCACAATTGACTGCTCTCCAGTCGAATGGAGAATGAGGAAAAGTAGTGTTACAGATGGTGTTTTATCCTCAGTTCTGGCTCTTTTGACAGAGGTGTTGTCCGTGTTATCGTCTCGGTTAGGTAGGGGCCTTGTTAGGGCCCCAGAAGAAGTAGAATTTAAATTACTCATAAGAGTAAAGAGAAAGTGTCTGATGGCTACGTACCTCACCCACCATGGAGCCCTACGAGGGACGCCCACTCGTGAACTAGCAGGTACTGCATACACGAATGGGACGCCGAGTTCGCTTAGAGCACCATACCCACCTTACCAATAAGTCTTTATCCCGTCCCAGGATCAAAGGGAGAGAGACTTATTGGAACGCAGTTGACCCTAGCATTAAAAAACCACCCGCCGATTGATCCCAGTCGGGCCTGTCCGGGACCACCCGTCTTGTCGAAGCAGGGGCCAAAGTGGTGTATTAAGGCTGGGCTTCTCAACCACCAGGATCCCCCTTTCCGCATTCCACGGGTCGCGGCGCACGGCTGCACACGCCGGATTCCAAAGATGTAACCCTGGAACCAAGGTATGGGCGTTAGATCCCAGTGATGCTAATCTGGGAAACCAGCAGCATCACTGGGAGGTCCCTTCACCACGTACAGGTGCCCACGTCGAGGGGTTTATTTGGCTTAACGACCCAAGGGCTACTGAGGCCAAATTGTGTCTGTTCATAGTTTATTTAGTCGAAATATACCGCTGTAGATGTTAAATTAAATTCTAGCTGGTACTGTAAGTGCTGTATTGCTTGCCTGGTTCAACTGCTTAAGGATATTGGAATGTTGCTGAGAGGGAACAGTCCGAGCCCAGTCAGAGCTTCAAGTGTTTGAAGGGACTGTAACATCAGTTTGGGTGGCCACTGATTGATATTTTTGAACAATACGTTTAGTCCTACTGGGAAGAATTAATTTCCTTGCTTCTTGAAAACTTCCTTTATTTTCAATCTTATATTTCACAATTTTCTTTTCAGTTTTTCATCTGTAACTTATCCTTGAATAAGCAGGATGGTTGCCTTTACAGTTGAGGCAGGTCATTTCTTTTGTTGAGCAATCACTTTTTTGAGTGTGATCTGACGATCCAGAATTGGGACAAACTTGGTTTGCTGTACACGTCGTTTGAGAGTGGCCATAATTTTAGCACTTATGACATCTCAATGGGAATGTAGAGTCTAATGCAGCAAAGTATCTCGTTTTGCTTTTATCAATGCTGGTAGATTTGGCGTGTTAAAGGTTAGAATAATATTCCTTGTAGATATGAGTGTATTTTCTCTTTTAACCATAATTCCTTTCACAGCAATGACATTTGATCTTGAGGTTCTTGAGTTATCTCGTCCTCCGTGACATTCAATAGATCCCAGCTGGATATAACACCCTTAGATATATTTAGAGTTGTATGGGTAGAAACTTTTTCTGGAATTCCAGAGAAGTTCGTAAGTTTTAGCGGTTTCTCCGAATATTTGCGATTCATTGTTTCCACTAGTAGGTCCCCTGATTGCAGTCTCTTTACTGTCTTAGGAGATCCTGTCAGACTTTCCAGGTGTTTTTGGATAAAGAACGGAGACAGCTTACTGAGAGGCTCATCTGTAAGAGAGTGCATTATGAGAAATGCAGCAAAATATGTAGCCGAGGAATTAGTTTTAAACCTCTTGGGTTGCGACGTGTCATGTTCGGTTTCTATATCTGGCCAAGAGCTTGTCGGCTCTAGAGGAGGAAACACATTGTGTTCCATATTTGTTCCTTTTGGCCCTTGGCAGATTAACTGTTCTCCCAAGGTTTCTGGACCCTCTACGGGGAGGCAGAAAGTATTAGTTACAGAAATACGAAAAATAAAGAATGGTGGCTTTTCTTTCTTGCTCTGTAGAAGTACTTTTGTAACAGGAGCTGTTATTAAATAAATACATTTCTTAAGGATAGGAACTTAAAATAACTATAACTATAAAAAATCTTTTAGACAATCCCACTTTAAGCACAGAGAAAACGGTCGATCACAATCGCTTCGCAGCTGGGGCCAGACATGTTTGAGTTTTCCCTGTTAATAAGGGAGAAGTTTCATGTGGAAAATGGGCTTGCCATGGTGGCAAAGGCTGCCTTGATGATTGGGCGACATTGTTGGCCATGAGTTGCCGACGGTGTTACAGTTTCCATTGTGGCTGAAAAGCGGACGTCCGTATAGGGTTATTTGGCAGAGACTTCAATTTAAACCTATATTTTAGCGACAATTGCTTTCGTCTAAGCAAGAGAGAGATGATTAAATTTCATTGACGTATAAACTATGGACAGGGTATTTTCGGAATACTCTAGTCGAAATGTGGATGGCTTGATGGTGAACAGGATATAGCCATCGAAGTTCTCTGTTTCTGGCTGATACATACACGTGGGACTCATAATCTAATCTAGATCGAACAAGTGCGCGATAGACACAGAATAAAGTGCAGCAACCTGCTCTTCATTTATTGGAGGAGGTGGCACGTAGTACCTCCCATTCCATTTATTGGAGAAGATGGCACGTAGTAGCGTACCTGTACGTGGGAGGCCCCTCACCACGTACAGGTGCCCCGTCGATGGGTCATAGAAAGGGTCATTACCAAGTCAATGCCTTTGGGGGATACCCTTCTCTACAGTAGTAAATTTGTTGCACATGCCCTCAAAATCACTAGATTTATCGAAAAGAACGCCTATAAGTTTAAAAAATACATGCATGTATATGCAAATATCTGCTTTACTTCACAAAACAGGAGCAATGCATAAAAACTTTGGCTGCTGCCTCACGTTCCGCAGCTCTCATGTTTTCAATAAATAGCTGTGTGGTTACATTCATATGACACAAGAAAAATTATTACTGACATCACCTTTCTTGACAAAGTAATCACTGGAAGCAACAATATTTCCTTAGCAAAATTAATTTCCATACTGTTTCTGAACTAGTCGGGAATCTCAAGATGTTTCGCTTTGCGTCTTCTTTCTCAAGCTGTTTCGCCTTGAACATTTTGTTTAGTCCACTAAACAGAATTATCAAAATAACTCTGCTCATTGACTATTTTACAATTATCAATGATGGACTACGTTCGTAAGTGAGCAACATCTCTTAGTAAGTTTATTGAACGCATCTTATTGTACACAATAATTTTAATATTTTACCCTTTTAATCATACTATTGGATTTAGCTGTTAAAATAGATTATCAACTCTGTTCATTAATCTGTTCACTGTCATCAATACCTGTGGTGTGTCTTGTAATCAATAAAAATAGTAATAACTTTCATTTTATCGATAGGTTCTAATTCTTCAGATGTTTTAATATCTTACAGACTGACTTTTTGAACACAACCTATTGTGTGCTGACTACTGCAATAAAATTTAAAACTATCTAAGTAGTATACATCAGAAGACTGTCTCTCGGAAATTCCAATGTGTAGGTGTTTTTCCTGCTGTCATGTATGCACGGTTCTTGAGTCCTCCTGAGAATCAACATTTCCACTTTGAGAGACAAAACGTTATGCATACTGACAGATAAACGTTTCAGCTGTCAAAAAGAGACGAGAAAATTTTAAGACCGAAGAGCTTAAAGAGAAATACTTTTCATTTTAAGATTCTGATAGAAAGTTAGAGCGATTCGAACATAAATTTAACTCTTCCCTTTGAGTACGCACACGAATAAAATATCTACATTTTGAAAAGTAACCAAATTTTCTCGCACAAACGCAAATAATGTATTTTCTCCTCTTTGAATCGATTTTTTTAAAACTTTGTTTAGTAAAATGGAAACCATCTGTAAAAAAAAGGAATAATGATAGTAAAAGTACAAAATGGAAGAATGCTGTTGTAACACAACAGGCAAAAACCAAAAAAGAAAAAAATATTACAGCTCGCTCTCTCTCTGCTTCCTTTCCTCTGTTACGTTTTATGCTGGCAGTAACTTGCTTTCTATTTTGTTTGGAAGAGTATTTGTTTTTTTAAATAGCTGGGCCGTGTACGATATGGTTTTACCATTAGGACAGAATTCCAGACACGTGTATTTCCAACGTGGTCTGCTATTTGTTTCAATCTTTACGTCTTTCCAATTCGTTCTTTCGTTGTTGTTTTTCTTTTGTCCCTCTGAATGTTACCCATTTCTTTGCTATAAAAGTCAATTTGGTTGTTATTATTATTGTTTTATTTCTTAATTACATTTTAGAAATATACCTTTGCAATTCCTTCCCATATTGTAAATCAAAAGACTATAAAAAAGTCCAATATAGCGCGAGTCTTTATTATAGAATTAATCATTGAAAGTCTGCTATCTAGCTCTCACGAAATGGATATAATCACTGTTCTCCCACTGTTTTTATGAGCTTTCTTCACAACATGGCTCAGTGGGTCGGACTCGAGCATGGGTCGCATTGGTTTCCCACCTAAAAACTTGGGATTTTCGTTTGTTTGTAGTCTGCCCATGCCCTGAATGTTCCTATTGGAAGTTTTCCGGTTTATTTCTAATTACTTCACCTTAGTCTGTTTAAGAAACTAACAGGCGTGGGTGGGGTATGGGTGTTTATTGGCGCATTAGCTGCAATGGCTATAGTGCGCCTATTCTTAGGAATATTAAAAAATAATCCAGTTTAAATTAGTTTCAGTTCTGTAGCCTATTTATAAAAGATGATACACTCCGATTTGTTTTAAAAAGCAGAAGAGTTTAACATTTGCATCCTCTCCAATGATATGATGTAATGTCAATGTTTCTGAATGATTATCCATATTTTGAAGTATTGCATCTCGATGTTGTTGATACTGCGGACAGTCAATCAGAATGTGTTTGACTGTTAGATGTTCTAAGCAGTGTGGACATTGAGGAGGATCATCGCCCATTAGTAGGTGGAGGTGAGTCAGATGGGTGTGTCCTATTCTCATTCGTGTGAGTACCACTTCTTCCCGCCGCACTGTCTGATTGCTGGAATGCCAGAACTTTGGGTTTTGTTTCAGCTGGAAAAGTTTGTTATTCGTTTGGTTATGCCATAATTCTGTCCACTGTGCATGGCATGCTGCTTGAATTAAGGTATTATAATCGGGCGCTGGAATAGGGACAGAAGTTAGGTCTGAATTTGGACTTTTGGCAGATATATCAGCCACTTCATTCCCTTTTATGCCTGAATGTGCTGGAATCCAGCAAAACTTCACTAGTTGTTGACAATCATAAATCTGCAATAACAAACTCCTGATTTTCATTACAATATGGTGATTCTTTTGAAATGTATTCTGCATTGCTTTGATTGAGCTGAGAGAGTCAGTATAAACTATATATTTTGCAGATGGATGTAAATTCAAATTTTCTAGAGCTAACTGTGTTGCATACAGTTCTGCTGAAAAGTTGCTATATTGTTGTTGTTGTTGTTGTTATTTAGCTTAACGACACAAGGGCTACTGAGGCCAAATTGTGTCTGTTCATAGTTTATTTAGTCGAAATATAGCACTGTTGGTGTTAAATTAAATACTCCTATATAGTCCAATACGTTTTAAAAATATTACAAGTTCATTTATGTTTGCTTCATTTCCCAGGATATGAGTTAAATCATGTGGGAGGTTCAACCTAGAGACTGACTGAAAAGTGTTTGACCGTATGGTTGAATATAGGGGACAATCGAAGAGGAAATGCCTAACAGTAAGTTGACTGTCACAGGATGAACACTGGGGTGGATCTTCTCCCAGTAGCAGGAACAGATGAGTATGATGAGTGTGTCCAATTCTGAGTCTTGCCAGTACTACTTCCTCTCGTCTGTTTTGTCGAAAGCCTGAGAGCCACAGCTTTGGTTCTTGCTTTATCTGGTAAAGTTTATTGTTGGTGTTACTTTTCCAGATCTGTGACCAATTGTCGTAACTTGCTTTGCGAATAACAGGCTTATAATCAGTGTAAGGAACCTGAAGATGTTCTGGGCCAGCTGGATGAGGATTTTTAGCTGCAAGATCCGCACTTTCATTTCCCGGAATACCAGAATGGCCAGGGATCCAGCAAAAACTGATTGATTGATTAGACACACTGCAGGAAAATAGCTGAGAATGAATGTGTTTCAAGGTAGGATGAGAAGATGAAAAATTCTTCCTTATGGCAGAAACAGCACTGAGTGAGTCAGTGTAAATTATGACAGGTGAGATGGAAAGTTCAATAATTTTACTGAGTGCTAATTTGATGGCATATAATTCGGCTGTGAAGACGCTGCAGACTAATGGTAGTGAAGCTGTAACCGTTACAGAAGGAAAAACTGCAGCTGCACCAACCGCAGTAGCTGTTTTGGATCCGTCAGTATAGACTTTACAGGCATGGGAGTTCAGAGTAGTGTGAGCTAAGTGCAACTGCCTGATATTAAAGGAAGGTACAGTATTCTTTCCCCACTCCAAAAAATGTGTATCGTGGGAGGAAGAAACGTATGTCCAAGGTGGAACAGGAGCAGTTGTGTTCTGAAAAATATCGCTTAAATTGATATTCCAACTCTGAGAAAGCTCTTTAATCCTTAGTGAAGCAGGTCTGTTTTCATTTGGCTTGCTGTCATATATCAAATCCCACCGAGTATTATAAAGATACTCCCAACTGGGGTGAGATGGAAGACTCTGGATCTTAGCAGCATAGTGGAGCAATAATGATTTCCTACGAAGATGTAATGGAGGATCGTGTGCTTCGATATAGAGACTCTGGATTGGAGAAGTCTTAAAAGCGCCCAACGCAGTCCTGAGAGCACTGTGCTGGACAATATTTAGACGTTGTAAAGTAGTGCTCCTGGCAGAGTCATACACCGGACAACAATAATCTAGCCGTGACCGGATTAAAGTTCTATAAAGGTGCAATAGTGTATACCGATCAGCGCCCCATGACATAGCCGAGACTGATCGCAGTATATTCAGATGCTTTAGACATGTATTTCTTAAATGAGAGATGTGAGCTTGAAAATTCAGCTTGCTATCTAATATCACTCCAAGGAATTTAATGGTACTCTCAAGCGGGATTGGAATATTGTTTATTTGTAATTCCGGATCGGGATGGAGAGTTCGTTTCTTGCAAAAGTGGGTGAGAGTGCATTTCTTTTCTGATAGTTTGTAGCCATTCCGTGAAGTCCACGATTGTATTTTGGTAATAGCAAGTTGGAGCTGCCGTTCGATGGTGTTCATACTTTGAGATCGACAAGAAATTGTAAGGTCATCTGCGTACATGTAAGTTTCAACAGTTTTTGGGATGTCTCGTGTTATGCTGCTAACTCGGATTGAAAATAGTGTTGGACTAAGTATCGATCCCTGCGGGACTCCTTCTTCCTGAATGTGAGATGCAGAGAGTACATTTTTATATCGGACCTGAAAAGAACGCAATTGCAGAAAATTTTGAATTATTTTCGGCAAATGGCCCCTAAGCCCCAAGTGGTAAAGGTCCATAATAATCCCATGACGCCATGTAGTGTCAAATGCCTTTTCAAGATCTAGGTTGACCATGACAAGATGTTGTTTCATGACAAAGGCATTGCGGATATGAGATTCGGCTTTGATAAGCACGTCCAGCGTCGATCTATTCTTCCGAAAGCCATACTGATGATCTGGAAGGAGATTTTGTGACTCCAGGATGTAAGTAAGCCTAGTGTGAACCATTCTTTCGAAAACTTTACCCAGGCAGCTCGTAAGAGATATTGGCCTATAGTTTTCAACACAGGAATGATCTTTTCCTGGTTTTGGTAAAGCAATAATGAAAGAATGACGCCAGGAGGAAGGATAGGCATTTTCGGAGAATATCCGATTATAAAAGATTAACATGGTACTCAAATCTTCTTGAATTAAATGTTTCAGCATAACATAATGAACTCCATCTGGGCCTGCAGCACTGTTTGAAGATCTGTTTAACGATTCTTGAAGTTCTATGAATGTAAAGGGTTGGTTGTACGGGAAAGAACGGTTCGTGAAAAAGTTGATTTTATATCGTTCTGCACTAGTTTTGATGTTCTGAAATGTGGACCCATAGGAGGCAGAAGCAGAGATTGTAGCAAATGATTCAGCAAGTGCATTAGCAACTTCTTCAGCTGTAGATAGGTCTTTCCCTTTCCAATGAAGTATTGGAGAGGGCATACGAGCGAATTTCCCATTTAGTGCCTGTATTTTTTTCCAAATGAGGCGTGTGTCGGTGTCTTTTGTGATTGTTGAGGCAAAAGCGATCCACGAGTCTCGTTTCGCTTTCCGTCTAATCTGCCTTGCTTTTGCTTTAAACCTTTTATAAGCAATGAGGTTATTAGTGGTGGGATTCTTACGGAAATTATTCCAAGCTCGGTTTTTTTCCTGTTTGGCAGTGAAGCAATCTGCATTCCACCAGTGATTTCGGTGATTGTGATATGTCTTGGATTTTGGAATGTAAGTATTTGCTGCAGTCAGAATCTGATTGGTGATGTAAGTATTTACATCATCAATAGGTTCTTTTTTAACGTAAGATCTGTCTAGAAGTATTTGAGCAGAATAGCCATCCCAGTTCGCCTTTTTAAACTTCCAAGAGGATCGTTTATCAGGATTTGGTGTTACTCCTGTTTGTAAGGAGCAAATGATCGGAAAGTGGTCACTGCTAAAAGGATCAGTTAATACAGACCATGTCATGATTGGAAAGATGGAAGGTGAGCAAACTGACAAGTCAATTTGAGAAGTAGATCCTGTAGGTAGGTGGATGTAGGTAGGAGATCCAGAGTTTAATAAATTTAGGTCATTATTATATATAAATTCCTCGATCAACTTGCCTCTTCTGTCCATTGTAGCTGATCCCCACAATGGATGGTGGCCATTAAAGTCACCGAAAAGACAAACTGGAGTTGGAAGTTGTGCGATGAGGTTGTCAAGTTCTGATTGGGCCAGTAATAGAGATGGTGGAATGTAAATCGAAACAATGGTAACTGAAATACCAACTGCAATCCGAGCTGCCACAGCTTCTAGGCTGGTTCTTAATTGGATCGGTCTGGACGGTATGTTAGTATTTACAAGTATGGCTACTCCTCCACGGGCAGGAGACTCTGGGCTTCTGTCTCGTCTATATATCATAAAATTTGAGAATTTCGGCGAAACTTGGGGTGACAAGAATGTTTCCTGTAGGCATATACCTATGGGGTTAAACTGAGAGATTAAATCTCTTATGTCATCCGAATGGCTGCTTAGTCCTCTACAATTCCACTGTATGATGTTAGGCATTATTTTGGTTTGGCTGAAGATGATTCATCTGACTGTTTTTTATGTGCAGGGCATTTTTTTCGGTCTTTTTTTGGGAATAATGGACGTCCAGTATCCATAGTGTCATTGGCATGGAGTTCTAGAATAGGGTCTTCATCATTTTGGTGTATATCCACTTCCATAGTGTTGGTTGGTGGATCAGTTTCCTTAGAGTCTTTATTGGGTTTCAATCTTTCTGCATCATTTGAGACTGTCACAGTATCAGTTGGGATACTAATTGGGGTGTTGGTGGCATGGCTGGTTTTTGTTTTAGAATTTTCTTTTCCAGTGGTTGATAAGGTTGTTTTAACCCAATTAGCTAGCGAGACGTTGGGCGGTATTGAGACATCTGTTTGAATTGCAGTTGTATGAAAACTGCGAGTTCGAGAGGCATATGATGGACTTGGCATGGTCAACATTATTTGTCTGCGTGCCTCAGGATATGTGACTTTATGTTCGACTTTGTATTTTTGGATTGTCCTACCTGTTTTCCACATCTCACATGATTTAGAAAAGGCGGGGTGATTGCCTTTGCAGTTGGGGCAAATGGGAATTGCGGCTGGACAATCTGCCTGTGTATGATCTTTTGCTCCACAAATAGGACAGATGGCGTCACCTCTGCATGCCTGCTGTGAATGGCCATATTTTTGGCATTTGAAACAGCGAAGAGGATTTGGGATGTATGGACGAATTCGACAATTTAAATATCCAGCTTTTACTGAGGAAGGCAAATCAGGAGTACTAAAAGTTAAAATGATGGAACGAGTTGGAATGAGATTTCCATCTTTTTTTGTCATAATTCTTTTAGCAGCGATTACCTTTTGATGGCTAAGTTCTTGGACTAATTCCTCCTCAGACACTGTAATTAAGTCCCATTCTGTGATGACTCCTTTAGATGAATTTAAGGTATTGTGAGGAGTGACAGACACTGGTAATCCACCAAATGTAGTTGTTTTTAATAGCCACTCAGAATGTTTGGATGTGGCTGTTTCAACCAGGAGATCTCCTGATTGTAGTCGCTTCACCATTTTTGGTGATCCTGCAATAGATTCTAGATGTCTTTGAATCATAAATGGTGATAACTTGCCCACGGGCTGCGTGGACAGAGAGTGTATCACAAGAAAATTAGGGATGTCTGGACGCTGTGCTTCAGTTCGAAGCCTTTTTGGTTGATTAATATCATGAGAGGATTCATGTCTTGAGCTCGAAGGCTCTAAGGGTGGAAAATTGTTTGAATCCATGATAGCTCCTTTTGGCCCTGGGGGTTTATCTTTACCGCCCAGGTTTCCGGCCCCGCCACGGGGAGGCAGGAGCAGTGCCACGAGGTGACCAAGCGGCTGAGTTAGTAAGTTAGTACTAATAGAAAAAAACAGAAAGGTGGTTTCCCTTTCTGGGCTTCTGCCTACTTCTTGTAGTGCGAGAGAGCTACTATGCAATAGAAATCAAGAAAACGGTTTTTCAAACTAAAATAGAAACTGTTCGCTCAAATGTTCTCTGTAGAAAAACGCTTTGGAAAACGCACTAGAATCGCTTGGCCACGGAACGCTTGGCACCCGGGGCCGTTGCTATATTCAGGTGGAAGAGAAGCTGATATGATAGCAGAGGGAAACACTGCTGCTGCTCCAACAGTTGACAGAGATTTGGAACCATACGTATATATCGGTAAGAAGTCGGCATAGGTTTGAATATGGCTGGCATGGAGTTGTTGCACAGTCACTGCCGGTAGGCAATTCTTTCCCCATTGAAGGAAATAGGTATCAGAGGTCAGTTGAGGAAAGGTGGTCCATGGTGGATGAGAGTAATTCTTTATCTGTTGCCTATTGTGGAGAGGAACATTCCAGTTCTGCGATATTTCAAGGAGCCGTAGGCCAGCCGGTTGGATTTTACTTGGTTTATTTCTATAGAGATTAACTAGTGGTTGATTAAAAAGGTATGGCTGAATAGGATGCAAAGGGCAAGTCTGTATTTTGGCTGCATATTTAAGTAGTAACATTTTTCTACGAAGATGCAAAGGGGGCTCATTAGCTTCAATGTATAGACTCTGAGTTGGAGATGTCCTGTATGCACCAATTGCAATCCGCAATGCATTATGTTGAATAGGATCCAGCCAGCGTAGCACACTCCTTCGGGCAGAATCATAAACTGGAGCACCATAGTCTAAACGGGATCTAATCAGTGCTCTATATAAGAGCAGCAAAGTTGTACGATCTGCTCCCCAAGAGAGGGCAGATAAAGCTCTTAGCATGTTGATCTTTTTAAGACAGGCAGTACGTATCAATTTAACATGATCTAAGAAGTTGAGCTTACTGTCCAGGATTAGTCCCAAGAATTTCATATTGCTGGCAATCGGAATGGTGGAATTTGAAATCCGAAGTTCAGGATCTGCATGCAATTTGCGTTGACAGCAAAAGTGGATCGCAACTGTTTTCTGTGGGGAAAGACGATATCCATTGAGCTCAGCCCACTTTTGAACTTTATTGAGGGACATCTGTAATTGCCTTTCGATAGATCTCATGTTCTGAGAATGGCAAGAAATAGCGAGATCGTCAGCGTAAAGGTAAGCCCCTACAGTATTTGGGAGTACTTTTGTAATGGAATCAATCCTAAGGGCAAACAAGGTTGCACTCAAAACTGATCCTTGTGGTACTCCTTCTTCCTGCGAGAATGTAGCAGAAAGGGAATTTTGATATCTCACCTGGAAAGATCGGCTCTTCAGGAAGTTCTTAATAAATATGGGTAGGTTGCCTCGTAGACCAAGATTATATAGGTCACTGAGAATGCCATACCGCCAGGCAGTATCAAATGCCTTCTCTATATCAATGGAGACCATGACAAGGTGTTCGTTTTTCACAAAGGCATTGCGAATTTCTGATTCCGCCTTGATCATCAGATCTAGGGATGACCTGTTTTTGCGAAAGCCATGTTGACAATTACTCAGTAGATGTTGAGTTTCAATGATCCAAGTGAGTCGACTATGGATCATTTTTTCGAGAATTTTACCAAGGCAACTTGACAGTGATATTGGTCTGTAACTATTAGAACTGGAGGGATCTTTTCCAGGTTTCAAAAATGCCAGAACTGTAGCGTGGTGCCAAGAGGTTGGATAGATATTTTCCAGGAAGATCCGGTTAAAAACGATTAGAATCATTTGTAAGTTTTTCTCATCGAGATGCTGCAGCATGACATAATATATGCCATCTGGCCCAGAGGCACTGTTTCGTGTTGTTTTGATGGCCTGTAAAAGTTCACAATATTGCAGAGGCTGATTATATGGAAGTGACAGTGAGGTTCGAAAGTTGATAGGTCTCTGTTCTTTGGCAGTCTTAATTTTCTGGAATTTTGGAGTGTAGTTTGATGCAGCCGATATTTCAGCAAAAGTTTTGCCCAAGGCATTGGCTATATCTACAGGAGCAGAGAGTTCTTGCCCATTGCAGGAGAGAATTGGGGAAGGAACAGTTGGAAACTTCCCAGAAAGCTGCCTAATTTTTTTCCATATTAGTCTGGAGTCAGTGTTCCTATTGATAGTTGATGCGAACCTAGTCCAAGAATCTTTCTTGGCCTGCTTTTGAATGTAACGCGCCTTTGCCCTTAGTTTCTTGTAGCTAATTAGATTAGCTGTGGTTGGAGATCGACGGAATAAATTAAATGCTTTATTTTTTTCCTTCTTTGCTTTTGTGCACTCTTCGTTCCACCAGTAGTTGAAATGCCGTCGGGACGGGGGATTTGATAACGGAGTTGAGTACTTAGTTGCAACTAAAAGGCGGGATGTAATATAATCAGTAACTTCATCAATGGGCTGTAGTTGAATAGTTTTTTTGTCAAGAGTGATTTCTGACTGAAATTTTGCCCAATTGGCTTTAGAGAATTTCCATTTCCTACAGGGATGTTGTAATTGTGGTTGGGTAGTAAACAGATTACAAACAATTGGAAAATGATCATGCCCATGGGATTATCCAGGGTTTGGTTTTGGTTTTATTGGCGCATTAGCTACTAGGGCTATAATGCGCCAAGACCATGTCATTAATAAAAATTGAAACTTTCAGTGACCTAACTAGTTAGGTCACCATGTCAAAATAAATATTAACAAAAGTATAAAAGATAAATCAATGGAAAAGCACAATAAAATGTAAATTTTATATGGCAGTAAAAATGTTTATTGATTTTAAAAAGCTAAAAACAGCAGACACATGGTCATTGTCAGATAAAATCTGACTGAGTGTATAAGGCTCAGCCAGATGACTAAAAACGGTAAAGTATAAATCACGTTCATGTCTAAAACGTGGACATACGGTTAAAATGTGATTAATAGATAAAATGGTGTCGCATTGCTCGCACATAGGACAGTCATCTGCCCTCAGCAGAAAAGAATGTGTAAGATGACTGTGTCCGATGCGGAGACGAGCTAGAACAACTTCCTCCTTACGGTTCCTGCGCAGACAAGACTGCCACGGTTCAATTACAGGCTTTATACAATATAATTTATTCGCAGTCTGTCTATTCCACGAGTCCTGCCATTGGGAATGTATGTTTTGATGTATTATTTGCCTGTAGTCTGTATAAGGGACTAACAGGCAACGGTTATTATTGGGAATTGCTGATTTGGCTGCGGCGTCAGCCAAATCATTTCCCCTAATCCCAATGTGGCTCGGAATCCAGCAGAAGCGGATGTCATATTCACGATCATGGAGAACGTGAATCTTCTGCTGAATGCTAGACAGAACTGGATGGGGATTATACCTCACAGATATTACAGCCTGTAACATGCTAAGAGAGTCGGAATATAAAATAAACCGTTGGTATTGGCATTTACTAATATGATCCAAGGCTAACTCTACAGCGTGCAGCTCTGCAGTAAATATGCTGCATTCAGAGGGAATCTGCTCTGAGATAGTGCTGTCTGTGAAGACAGCAGCAGATCCCACATATGATTCTGACTTCGAACCGTCTGTGTAGACTGGCGCGAAGTCGGAATATTCAGCTCGGTGTGCTGAATGGAGCTGCAGGTAGACGCATGATGGAGTGTCCGACTTTCTCCAGTTTCTAAGCGACAAGTCGCATGCCGGGACACGAGCATGCCAGGGTGGAAAGGGTTGCTTGGATGTTTGGGCAACCTTGTCTACCTTGATATTGAGTTCGTTGAGTAGCTCTTGGACACGAATACCAAAAGGACGATTGGCAGTCTTACGGGTGTTGTACAAGTTTTCCCATCGTGGCTCAAAAACGAAGGGCCACGTAAGGTCTGGCAGGGATTTCAGTTTTAAAGCGTACTTTAAAGACAACTGCTTACGTCGAAACGATAACGGTGGTTCCTTTGCTTCGACGTATAAACTCTGGACAGGAGATGTTCGAAATGCTAAAGTAGCAATACGTATAGCCTGATGATGGACAGGATCCAGCCATCGAAGTACACTGTCTCTGGCTGAAGAATATACTTGGGACCCATAATCTAATTTGGATCGCACAAGTGCACGGTAAAGCCGTAAAAGGGTGCATCAGTCTGCACCCCAGGATAAGGAGGACAGCGAGCGGAGCATATTAAGGGCTCTTGTGCACTTTGTGCGGAGTTGGCGAATGTGATCCAAAAAGGTCAATTTTTTATCGAATATGAGTCCCAAGAATTTTGTGTTCGCTGCTACTGGAATAGCATTTTGTCCGAGCCTTAACTCAGGTTCAGGATGAAGATTACGCTTGCGACAAAAGTGTACGCAAACGGTCTTCTCCGGCGAGAACCTGAAGCCATTAGCAAGTGCCCAGGAATTCAGACTATTGATGGCTTTCTGCAGTTGTCTTTCAATAACCCTCATGTTGCATGACTGGCAAAAAATGCTAAAGTCATCAACATAGAGGGCACTGTTTACAGTTGGAGGAAGTTGTTCTGTGATGGAATTTATTTTGATGGCAAAAAGCGTGACACTTAATACTGATCCTTGTGGTACTCCCTCCTCTTGGTTAAAGGAGCGAGAGAGTGAGGATCCCACCCGAACTTGGAACGATCGTTTGGCGAGAAAGTTTTGAATAAAAAAGGGGAGATGCCCTCTAAGGCCTAGATTATGTAAATCTTTTAAAATGCCAAATCTCCAAGTTGTGTCATACGCTTTTTCCAAGTCAAAGAACACCGACACCAAGTGTTCGCGTTTTAGGAAAGCATCCCGGATGGATGCTTCCATTCTAATAAGATGGTCCAAAGTGGACCGGTTCCTTCGGAAGCCGCACTGAATGTTGGAGACAAGGTCGTTTGATTCAAGATACCAAATTAAACGAGAATTAACCATTCTCTCCAGGATTTTGCACAGACAGCTAGTCAGAGCAATAGGACGATAATTGGTGGTGACTTTTGGATCCTTTCCTGGCTTAGGAAAGGCAAGAACGATAGCCTTTCGCCAGGAGTCCGGAAATTGCCCTTCACTAAAAATTCTGTTATACAGAAGGAGCAGACAATCCATAGATTTTGATGAAAGATGTTTAATCATTTCATAATGGATGCCATCTGGTCCAACGGCACTTGCTTTGGAAAGAGCGAGGGCCCTTTTCAGTTCCAAAATAGTGAAATCCCCGTTGTAGGGATAAATACTCTTATATTTAAAGCTACGTGCCTGTTTTTCGATTTTATATTTCAGGACCAGAAACTCTGGGGAATACGAAGATGTTGCAGAGATCTTGGAGAATGTTTCCCCAAGAGAATTAGCTATTGCAGTTGGATCTGCAATAGCGCATCCATTATAATCTAGGATTGAAGAAGGGTGGGATGTGTATTTTCCCTTCATTTTCCGGATTTTATCCCAGACTACCTTAGAGTTGGTAGACTGGTTAATAGATGATGTAAAACGGATCCACGATTCCTTTTGACTCTGACGACGGATGTTACGTGCTTTGGCTCGTGCACGTTTGAAGGCTATAAGGTTGTTCGTGGTAGGATATCGGCGAAATATCCCCCACGCTTTGTTTTGAGCCTTTTTTGCTGCTGTGCATTGTGAATTCCACCAAGGTTTAGGAAATGGTGGAAACCGGGCTGATGTTTTTGGGACAGCATTAGCAGCTGCTTGGACAATATTTTCTGTGATGTACTTAACTGCATCATTGATAGGCTCTTGACTGACTGTACTAAGATCAAAATTTGCCTGGTGTTGGAAGGCAGTCCAGTCAGCCTGATCAATCTTCCACCGTGGTAGCCTGAAGGGAAGACATGGTCTCCCACTGTGTAGCAAGGTTATCACGGGGAAGTGATCACTACCGTATGGATTCTCCTCCACTTCCCAGGTGAGTGAAGGGAGTAGAGAAGGGGAGCAGATAGAGAGATCAATGGCAGAAAAAGTACGGGTAGGCATGTGGAAAAAGGTGTGTGTTCCAGTATTTAGAAGGGAAAGGTCATTGTCATTGAGCATGTGCTCTATGACTCGTCCCCTTCGATTGATGTTAGCACTACCCCACAGGGTGTTATGTCCATTAAAATCCCCAAGAAGTAAGAAAGGGGGAGGCAGCTGCGTTAGAAGATCATCAAGGTCTGCCTGGGAGATGTCAGTCCCAGGTGGCAAATATATAGAGCATACAGTTAATAAGAATCCCACTGAAAGGCGAATTGCAACAGCCTCTATGCTGGTTGTAATTAGCAAGGGCTGCACTGGGGTATGGTTACCCACAAGGATAGCCACTCCCCCATGTACAGAGCCGTCCGCAATTCTATCCTTTCGGAAAACTGTGATGTTGTGCATGGTGGGATCATCATTTGCCTTGAGATATGTCTCCTGCAAGCAAAAGCAAACTGGCTCGTGCTTTTGCAGGAGGGCCTTGATGTCATCTATATTTCGCCGGAATCCACGACAATTCCATTGTAGGAATTTAGCCATTATTTTGGCTTGGTGGGTCCATCAGGCGGCTTCCGAGGTGCTGAGGGCTTACTTTTATCTGTCTTGGATTTATCTTTTTTGGGGAAGAATGGACGCTGTCCCGTGTCCATTTCCTCCTCCGCAAAGAGTTCCAAGACTGACTCTTCGGGTACCTCCTTCTGCTCAACATCCATCCTTTCTTGGGTACTAGGTGGTACTTCCCCTTTTTTGTTCTTTTCTTTAATAGTTACCTTTGGAACTTGTGGAGCGTTAGGAGGTACCGATATAGGAGTGGCAGCTGATTGGTCCTTTTGTGCAGGTTTTTGCGGACTTAACAGATAACGCGCGATGGGAGTGAAAGACTCCTTGGAGGAATGGTCATGTCCGTCTGAGTTCCGACGGAACATCTCCCTGTTACCTTCTGGGCGTAGGTAGGTCTGTTGGTATTCAGGGGTTTGACCGATTTCCTTGCCTCCTGGTATGATATATTTAGCTCTGCCTTCAGCCGTTGAATTTCTTTCTCTTCTTTCCACCTCTGGCATGCTCGTGAATAGGCCGGGTGTTCGCCTTCACAGTTAATACAGGTGGGTTTTGCGGCTGAACATGCTGTTGTTTCGTGGTCCTTTGCACCGCATCGAGCGCATGCAAGGACTCCACGGCAGGCCATTTGAGAATGTCCAGACTTCTGGCATTTAAAACACCGTAAAGGGTTCGGAATGTATGGACGCACTGAACAGTTGATATATCCAGCTTTAATCTCATCAGGAGGTTTAGGAGTGTTAAAAGTCAGGATAACGCTCCTGGTTTTAACAATTTTTCCATCGTTGTTGTTGTATTTGGGTTTTCTGGCACAAGGGCCTCTTGGGCCATATTGTGCCTGTTCGATATTTGCTTATCACAAATTTCTCATGTTATTGTGATCATAGGCTATTATAGAGATTTATCTGTTTCAAATAAGTAAACAGTTCCTCCAAATTTGCATCATTGCCAAGAATCTGCAATAAGGTTATCGGTTCCTTCAAATGGGACAGGGAGGTAAAGGTTGATTTTCTGGTAGTTGAAAGTTGGGGACATTCAATGAGAATATGATATATTGTCAACTGTGACTGGCAGAACAAACACTGAGGAGGGTTCTCTCCCATAAGCAAATACAGATGAGTTGGATGTGAGTGTCCGATGCGGAGCCTTGCTAGAATTACTTCTTGCCGCCTGCTTTTCCTGATACTAGATGTCCACAATTTTGGCTCTTTTTTTATCTGCAACAGTTTATTATTTATTTGAGCTTTCCATAGGTCAGACCATTGCTTCCTACATGATGTTTCAATGATGGATTTGTAGTCGGTGTAGGGCACTGTTTGTTGCCTGGAAGTGCTTGAGTCAGGGTGTTTAGCAGCGGCGTCCGCTTGTTCATTACCTGGAATGCCTGCATGACCAGGTATCCAGCAGAAGGTAACCTTCTGGTTGGCTTTTTTACAGTAAAATAACTTGGACCGTATCTCTTTAAGAATCGGATGAGAGGGCGGCATGGTAGTTTGAATGGCAGTGATTGCGCTTAAGGAGTCTGTGTATATCATAGATTGCTTTATACAGCTGTTGTGTATTTTATCTAGAGCTAGTTTAATAGCAAATAATTCTGCAGTATAGATAGTACATTCCGTAGGAAGAGACACAGCATCTGAAAAGGTAGAAGAAACTGCTGCAGCACCAACGGCTGCATCTGTTTTGGAGCCATCAGTATAGATAGGTACTTTATCTGAGTTTTCCAACAAATGAGTTTTATGGAGCTGTTGATAGTTTATATTTGCCACAGAGGATTTTCCCCATCTGGAAAAGGAATTGTCGCAGAGAGGTGAGAATTCAGTCCAGGGAGTTTCAGGAGTAGCAAGGTCTTGGAATATGTTGTGAAATTTAAGATCCCAACTGATCGTGAGTTCTTGCAATCGAATCCCTGCGGGGCGGTTTTCATTAGGCTTACTGTGATATAATTCAACATATTGAGGATCAAACAGGTACTGCCAGCTAGGGTGGAATGGCATGCTTTTAATTTTTGCTGCATAATTACACAATAAGGATTTTCTCCTGAGATTCAAAGGGGGTTCATTTGCCTCAATATACAGGCTGTGGACCGGAGATGTTCTGAAGGCTCCCACAGCTGTCCTAAGAGCACTATGCTGTATGGTGTTTAGACGTAATAGTGAACTCTTCCTAGCGGAGTCATAGACAGGTGATCCATAATCTAATCGTGATCTTATTAAAGCTCTATACAGATGAAGGAGAGAGCTTCTGTCAGCACCCCAGGACTTAGCAGAGACTGCTCTCAGGATGTTCAGTTTTTTTAGACATGTAGTTCGAAGGAAAGCAATATGGGAAGCAAAATTAAGTTTGTTATCTAAATATAACCCCAACAGACGGAAATTGTTAGTGACAGGAATCAGGTTGTTTTTTAAAAATATTTCGGGATCCGGGTGAAGTTTGCGTTTTTTACAAAAATGAATTGCGCTAGATTTCTTTTCTGATAGGGAATAGCCATTCCGCAATGCCCATGATTCAATTTTAGCGATGGAAATTTGGAGTTGTCTTTCAATGGTGTTCATGGTTTGGGATTGACAAGAAACAACGAGGTCATCAGCGAACATATATGATTCTACTGTATTAGGTACATCCTGTGTCATGTTTGTAATTCTTATTGAAAATAACGTCGGACTAAGAATGGACCCCTGAGGAACACCCTCCTCTTGTACAAATGATTTAGATAAATTGTTCATGTATCTAACCTGAAATGTTCTGTGGCATAGGAAGTTTTCTATAAAGTGGGGTAAATGACCTCTCAAGCCAAAAGAATGAAGATCTTGAAGTACACCGTATCGCCAGGTGTTATCAAAGGCTTTCTCAATATCAAGATTGATCATGACCAGATGTTGTCCCCTTATGAAGGCATTTCGTATGTTTGCTTCTGCTTTTATCATTACATCTAACGTGGACCGGTTCTTTCGAAACCCGTACTGATTATTATTTTGCAAGTTGTTAGTTTCCAGGAACCACGTTAGCCGCCTGTGAACCATTTTTTCCAAGACTTTGCCTAAGCAGCTGGTCAGTGAAATCGGCCTGTAATTATGTGGAAAGCTGCGATCCTTTCCTGGCTTTGGAAAGGCTAGTATAATTGAGTGACGCCAGGAGTTTGGGTAAATATTTTCTAGAAATATTCGATTGTAATATTTTAACAATGCCCTTTTTGTTCTGTTGTTTAGTTGGCTTATCATGATGTAGTAGATCCCATCTGGACCAGCAGCACTACTGGAAGTTTTATTGAGCGCCCCTAAAAGTTCTGTTAATGTAAATGGCTGGTTGTACGGGTGTGAAACTCTAGTGGAGAAATTGATCTTATGCTGCTCTGATGATTTTTTAATTTTCTGAAAGATTGGGTTGTAGGTGGATACACTTGATATACTGGCAAATGATTCGGCTAAGGCATTTGCAATTTCTGCCGGTGAGGACAACTCCTTTCCTTTCCAGTTTAATATTGAGGCTGGGGACTGGATATATTTGCCATCAATTGTTTGTATTTTCTTCCAGATGAGTCTGATATCTGTGTCCTTGTTTATACTAGAGGAAAAGCTAAGCCATGCTTCTCTTTTTGCCTTCCTTCTTATTTGGCGGAACTTAGCTTTCATTTTTTTAAAACTAATTAGGTTACTGGTTGTGGGGAATTTGCGGAACAAATTCCAAGCCCTATTTTTTTCCTGTTTAGCGTATGTACAATCCGGATTCCACCAGTAATTATTGTGTTTGCGTTTCCCAGGCAAGGACTTTGGTATTGTAGAGTTGGCGGCTTGTAATATTTGATTCGTTATATGTTGTGTGACATAATCTATGGGTTGAAGTTGAATTATTTCATCATCTAACTGAACATTTGAAGCATATTCATTCCAGTGTGCCCTACGAAATTTCCATTTGGTGCGACCCGGCAAAGGGGGGTTTACCCGTGTTTGCAGCTTGCAGAGAATTGGTAGATGATCACTATTTAGTGGATTTTCAAGAACAGACCACTCCGTATTAGTACATATGGAGGGAGAGCAGATTGAAAGGTCTATAGCACTCATGGATCCTGTTGAAAAATGTATATAGGTAGGCTCTCCAGTATTCAAAAGGGTAAGTTGGCACACATCGAGAAGATTTTCTATTTGTTTACCTCTTTTGTCGATTGTTGGAGATCCCCACAGCGAGTGATGAGCATTGAAGTCTCCGAGTAAATAGAAAGGAGGTGGTAGCTGGTCTATTAGATTTTCTAGATTTTCTGAGGAGATTGAGGAATTTGGGGGAAGATATATAGATGCTATTGTAATAGTCATGCCAATTTCTGCGCGCATTGCCACTACCTCAAAAGGAGTCTGAAGAGCAACAGGTTTAGATGGAATATTATTTCTAACAAGAACTGCCACGCCTCCACGAGCTGGCGAGTCGATACTCCTATCTCTTCTGAACATGGTATAATTTTTAATGGTAGGACACACTTGTGGATTTAAATAGGTTTCTTGTAATGATATACATGCTGGTTCATAGCGGTTTACGAGATCATGCAAGTCATCTTTTACATTACGAAAGCCTCTACAATTCCACTGAAGAATTCTTTCCATTATGCGTTCTTGTTAGTTGTTTTTGCTTCTGACAGTTTTTTGGTTGTAGCTTGTTTATACCTCTCTATTTTTCCTTTGTCTTTCTTAGGAAAGAAAGGACGTGTTGTGTCTATCTCATCAGTTGCATGGAGTTCTAAAATTCCATCATCTGAATTTTTCTCCTGATCAATATCCATTTCCGTTGAAATCCGTGGATGCACTATTGGGGTTTCTGTAGCTTTTGGTTTCATTGTTGACGCATCGGCTGGAATGGAGATTGGAGTATTGCTGGCTTGTTCAGTTGTTTGTTGTGAAGGACACTCTTTGGGAGAAGTGAGTATGGATCGTGCCCAATTCGCGATAGATGTATTAGGAGGAACTGTAACGTCCGTTTGGATACTTACTGATTGCACCTGTTTGGCAGCTGTGGCATACGTACGCTTTGGCTCCATTTTGATTATTTCTCTTCTCGCCTCTGAATAAGTGACTTTGTTTTCCACTTTATATTTCTGTATTTTTTTCCCTTGCTTCCATAGTTCGCATATTTTGGAGAAAGCTGGGTGATTCCCTTTACAATTTGGGCAATTAGGAGTGGTAGCATTGCAATCGGATTGGTTGTGGTCTTTCGATCCACAGTTAGGACATATTGCCTCACCTCTACATGCAGTCTGAGAGTGTCCATATTTTTGGCACTTATAGCACCTGATTGGGTTTGGGATGTAGGGTCGGACACGGCAATGGAGATAGCCTGCTTTGACAGATGTTGGTAAGATGGGAGAGCTAAAAGTGAGGATTATGCTCCTTGTTGGAATGAGAGTACCATCTTTACGAGTCATGATTCTCCTGGCTTGGATGACTTTTTGTTCTCGTAGCTCTTTGACTATTTCCTCCTCTGATACGGTTAATAAGTCCCATTCTGCAATTACTCCCTTGGAGGAATTTAAGGTGGCATGGGGAGTGACTTTTATGGGATGTCCGCCGAAAGTTGTCAGATTTAATAGCTTTGCAGAATGCTGGGATTTCATGGTCTCTACCAGAAGATCCCCAGACTGGAGTCGCCTTACTGATTTTGGTGAACCTGCGACAGCCTCTAAGCATTTTTGCACAAGGAATGGGGACAATTTACTCAAAGGCTGGTCTGATGTAGAGTGCAGTATGAGAAATGCTGGTATCTCCTCTTGAGGATTTGTTTTCAACCTCTTGGGTTGGGAGAAGTCATCATCGGTGTGTTTTGTCGCTAGTTTTGAGCTCGGAGGCTCTAAAGGTGGGAACGTATTGTTATCCATCTTTGCTCCTTTCAGCCCCGGGAGAGTGGATTTCTTCTCCCAGGTTACCGGCCCCGCCACGGGGAGGCAGGAGCAGTGCCGCTAGAGTGACCAAGCGGTATAAAAGTTAGTATATTAGTTTAAATGAAAAAAAGAAAGGTGATTTGCCTTTCTGAAACTTACTTACAGATCGTAAGTCTAAGTTTACTAGTATTTAATGAAAACGTAAGAAAACTTTTTTAACTGAACAAAACTGCAGCTTCGAGAAAAACGCTCTAGAAATCACTGAGAATCGCTTGATCACTATAACGCTTGGCACCCGGGGCCAATTTTTTTTTTTTTTTTTTTTTTTTTTTCCATCCCTTCGCGCAGTGATTCTCTTGACGGCAATGACTCCCTGTGGTTTTAATTCGGAGCAGATTTCCTCCTCGTATACGTCAAGAAGGTCCCACTCCGAAATGACACCTCTAGATGAATTGAGTGTTCTGTGTGGTGTCACTGTTATAGGGATACCTCCGATTGATGTTACTCGGAGTAGATGTTCCGATTGCCTGTCATTTTTAGTTTCAATTAAGAGGTCTCCAGAACGGAGCCTCTTAACTGATTTGGGAGAACCTGCTAACCCGTCTAACCCTTTTTGAATAAAAAAGGGCGACATTTTGCCAATCGGTTTTTCATTGGTGGAATGCATAATGAGAAATCTTGGGACAGGCCCTGATGGTGATGTTTCGGTTCGCTGCCTCTTTGTTGCAATAATATCTGCCTCTCCGTCTATGTTTTCAGATAGGGACCGGGTTGGGGCCCCTGAAGAAGTAAGTTTATCAGGATTCATGGAAATTTTTAAGTTGTTCAGTGCCCGGGCTCCCCACCCACCACGGAGCCCAAAGGGACGCCCACTACCCGGCATGCAATAAATGCGCTCGGGAGTGGGACGCCAGGGCTACCCAGACACTATACCCGCACCGCCGCCAGCCTGAATCCTGTCCCTCGGACCATGAGGGTAGGGGCGTGGCTTTGACACGGTTGACCCTCGCAGGCGAACCTACTAGCCGATTGATCCTAGCCGGGCCTTCCAGGACCACCCGTCTTGTCGAAGCAGGGGCCAAAGTGGTGTATTGAAGCTGGGCCCCTCAACCACCAGGATCCCCCTTTCCGAATTTCCACGGGTCGCAGCGCACGGCAAACACGCCGGATTCCATTGATGTAAGCCCGGAACCTAGGCTGTGGGCGTTGGATCCCAGTGATGCTAGTCTGGAAGTCCAGCAGCGTCACTGGGAGGTCCCCTCACCACGTACAGGTGCCCACGTCGAGGGGTCATCCAGGGTGGACCATTGCATAGCTGAAAACAGTATCGGGGAGCAAATCGATAGGTCAATGGCAGAAGTCTGTCCATTGGGTAACTGTATATGGGTGTGCGAGCCACTGTTAAGAAGAGTGAGGTTTTCTTTTTCCACGTCGGCCGCGTCTGTCTAATTTAGATGAAACCCATAAAGGGCGGTGGCCATTGAAATCCCCTAGCAGGCAGATAGGGGAGGGTAGCTGCAATAAAAGTTCTTTAAGATTATTATAAGAGTAAGCATGATTTGGTGGGAGATAAACTGAGACTAGAGTTAATGCAGTTTGAGTAATCAGACGCACAGCGACAGCTTCGATTTGGGTTTGGAGAGTAATTTGCTTAGCTGGAATCCTTTTACTAATTAAAATAGCTACACCACCACGAGCAGAATCAGATGTATTCCGATCTTGTCTATAGATCGAGTAGTTTTTGATGGAAATGGAAATTTGAGGAGTTAAATAGGTTTCTTGCAGGCAGAAACCAACTGGAGAGTAGCGATTAATTAAATAACGGATGTCGTCAATGTTTCCACGAAAGCCTCTGCAATTCCATTGCAAGATGTTAGACATTATTTGAATTTAGACGAAGAAGCTGTACCTGACGTGGCTGTCTTATGGCGTTCTGGCTTTGGTTTGTCTCTTTTCGGAAAGGAAGGGCGACCAGTGTCCATCTCTTCTTCAGCAAATATTTCCAGAATTGGATCTTCCTGTTTGGATGGATACTCTGCCTCCATCGATTTGTCTTGGATAATCTTTTTCGAAGTCGAACTATCATTATTTGTAGTGGCATTCACTGGCGGAGATTGAGATTTTGCTGGTATTGTGAGAGGCTTATTATTTGCTTGGTCTGAGTGCTTAACAGCACTGGACTGTTGCTGAGAGAGGACAGCCCGAGCCCAGTCAGAGATGGAAGTGTTTGAAGGAACGGTAACATCGGTTTGTGTGGCAATGGGTTGATATTTTTTTGTAATATTGGCATAGGTACGGTTAGGTATACTCGGTGCAATTAATTTTCTAGCCTCCTGATAACTAACTCTGTTTTCAACTTTATATTTCACAATTTTTTTCTCTGTTTTCCACCTCTCACATGTCTTAGAGTAGGCCGGATGGTTGCCTTTGCAGTTGGGACAGATCATTTCTTTCACCGAACAATCGCTTTGAATGTGATCGGAGGATCCACAGTTGGGACAAACTGGGTTGCTTCTGCACGTTGTTTGAGAGTGGCCATACTTCTGGCATTTATAACATCTCAACGGATTGGGTATGAAAGGACGAGTGCGGCAAAGTAGATATCCAGCTTTTATTGATGTGGGTAGGCTTGGACTATTGAATGGTAAGAATGATATTTCTGGTAGGTGTGAGAATATTGTCTTTTTTTATCATAATTCTTTTTACAGCAATTACGTTTTGTTCCTGAAGCTCTTCTTTAATTTCTTCCTCCGTCACATTCATCAGGTCCCAACTGGATATTACACCCTTTGATGTATTTAGGGTTGCATGTGGAGTTGTGGAGTTACTTTCACTGGAATACCAGCGAAAGTTGTCTTTTTTAGTAATTTTTCAGCGTGTCTGCCATTTATAGTTTCAATAAGTAAGTCCCCTGATTGCAGTCTCTTAACCGTCTTGGCAGACCCTGCAATACTTTCCAGGTGTTTTTGGATTAAAAAAGGGGATAGCTTACTGAGAGGCTGGTCAGATAGTGAGTGCATAATTAAGAATGCAGGTAAGTCTGTCGCCGAGGGATTGGTTTTCAACCTCTTTGCTTGCGACGAATCATGGTCATTTTCTGTGTTTGGCCGAAAGCTCGACGGCTCTAAAGTTGGAAACATACTTTGTTCCATGTTGGCTCCTCTTAGCCCCTGGCAGATGAACTTTTCTGTCAAGGTTACCGGCCACGCCACGGGGAGGCAGGAGCAGTGCCTGGTGTGACCAAGCGAAAAGTAGTAAGTGGTTAGTAGTAAACTAGAAGAAATAAAGAAAGGTGCCTTTCCTTTCTTGCTCTGTACAAGTGTTTTTGTAACAAGAGCTGTTTTTAAATGAATAGATTTATTAACGTGAAGAACGCAAAATAACTATAAATCACTTTTGAGAATTCGCAGTAATAGCACAGAGAAATCGCTCAGTCACAATCGCTTGGCACCCGGGGCCAAACTAACAGGCAAAGGTTATTTAAAGTCATAGCTGATTTGGCTGCGGTTCAGCCAAAATATTTCCTCTGATGCCAGTGTGGTGGGGGATCCAACACAAACTAATATAAAAATCATATTCCAAAACATAGAACTCATAATAAAATCCTCATCTTTAAGGATTTTATGAGGATTTTGCCTTATCGTTGATAAGTCTTGCAATGGACCGAGACAATCGGTATATAATAATACATTTTTGGTGGTGCTGCGTTTGTATGTGAACCAAGGCTGGCTCAATTGCGTGCAACTCTGCAATGAATACGCTGTGTTCGGGGGGGGGGGGGGGGGCAGCTGTGCGTATATCGTAGTGTCTGCGAAGGCAGCGGCGTTGTTGTTTTGGTGTTTATTGGCGCATCGACAACGGAGATCATAGTGCGCCAGTTCATTGATTATACAATGTTCTCTTTATATAAATCTTGTTCGAATGTGAAAGGTTAACTGTTTCTGCGGTATTATACTATTATTTACAGCAGATGGTATATGTTGATTGTTTGTTGTTGTTGATATGGAGGTTTGATGGCGCATAGGCTACTTTGGCCATAATGCGCCTATTCATTTATTATAAAAAGAGATGAAAAAGTTTCATAAATTCAGAATTGATTAAAAAGTCCTGTTTGCTTTATGAAGTTGAAAAATTCGGAAATATCTGCATCATCTCCAATGAGATTCTCTAAAGTTATTGGTCTACGAAGATTAACCAGTGATAGCAGGGTTGAAGTTCTGTCTTGTTCATAGTAAGGGCAGTCAATGAGAATGTGTTTAATACTCAGATTTATATTACAAAGTGGACACTGTGGCGGGACATTCCCTGTGAGTAAATATAGGTGGGTCAGATAAGTATGGCCTATTCTTACCCTTGAAAGGACTACCTCTTCTCGTCTTGATGTGCGGACACTGGAGCGCCAAATTTTTGGATCATGTTTAAATTGAAAGAGTTTATTATTAATTTGAGAGTGCCATATTGCTGTCCATTTTGACAGGCTTGCAGCCTGAATGATTAATGCATAATCTGATGGCGGAACAGGAATATCAGTTAAGTCGAAGCTAGTTGGATTTTTTGCGGCTTTATCAGCCAGTTCGTTGCCCAAAATGCCAGAATGAGCTGGAATCCAGCAGAAGGTGACCAGTTGATTGCGTTCTTCAATTTGTAGTAATATGCTTTTTATTTCATCTAGAACAGGGTGTACTTTATCTAAGGGGTTACATAAAGCCAAAATTGAGCTGAGGGAATCAGTATAAATAACAGATTTTAAAGCACAGTCAGAAGAGAGATTCTGTAAAGCTAGTTTGATAGCATATAATTCAGCTGAGAAGATACTGAATTCAGATGGCAAGGATGCTGAAATAACGGTATTTGGAAACACTGCAGCTGCTCCAACGTTTGAATTAGATTTAGAGCCGTCTGTATAAATTGGAGAGAAGTCAAAGTATCTTTGAATGTGAGCTTCGTGAAGTTGTTTGATATTTGATGTTTGTAAAATGTTCTTACCCCATTGAGAGAGGTAGGTGTCACAGGTCGGTATAGGTGGTGGAACCCATGGTGGTTGAGGACAAGTTGTTGTCTGTTGCACAGAAAGGATGGGAACATTCCAAATTTGCATCAGTTCAAGAAGGCGAAGACCAGCTGGCTTTACTACGCTTGGTTTATTTCTGAAAAGGTTTTCTAATGGTGGATTGAACAGGTATGACTGAGTCGGATGCATGGCACAGCTTTGTATCTTGACAGCATAGTTCAATAACAGTGTTTTCCTACGTAAAGTTAGTGGGGGTTCATGGGCATCAATGTAGAGACTATGTGCTGGTGATGTTCTGAAAGCACCGAGTGAAAGTCTCAAGGCACTGTGTTGAATTGGATCAAGCCAACGCAATGCACTCAATCTGGCTGAATCATAGATGGGAGCTCCATAATCAAGACGGGATCTGATTAATGCCCGGTACAGCCGAAGCAGAGATGTACGATCTGCGCCCCATGTTTGGGAGGATAAAGCTCTGAGTATATTTAACTTTTTTAGACAGGAAGTACGTACATTTTTAATGTGGTCTATAAAATTTAACTTGTTATCAAATGTTAATCCTAGAAATCTGATGCTATTAGTGACCGGGATGGAGACATTATAAATTTGAAGTTCAGGATCCAGATGAAGTTTGCGCTGTCTACAAAAATGGATGGCAACTGTTTTCTGCTGCGAGAGTCGATATCCGTTGAGGCTGGCCCACTGTTGAATTTTATTAAGTGATATCTGGAGCTGCCGTTCAATAGACCTCATATTTTGGGAATGGCAGGAGATGGAAAGATCATCTGCATAAAGGTAGGTCTCAACTGTATTTGGAAGCTGATTGGTGATGGAATCTATTCTAAGAGCAAACAAAGTGGCACTCAGTACTGATCCCTGTGGCACTCCTTCTTCCTGTATAAACGTTTTGGAAAGGGCATCTTGGTACTGAACTTGAAACGATCTAGTACGTAGGAAGTTCTGAACAAAAATAGGAAGGTTGCCTCGCAAACCAAGAGAGTAAAGATCACTAAGTATGCCATGCCGCCAGGTAGTGTCAAAAGCCTTCTCGATATCTATTGAAACCATTACAAGATGTTCCCGTTTAACAAAGGCATTTCGAATGGCGAATTCAGCCTTGACCATAAGATCTAAGCATGACCTATTTTTACGAAAGCCATATTGGTTATGGCTCATTAGATGTTGTGACTCAATGATCCATACGAGTCTTCTGTGGACAATTTTTTCAAGGATTTTGCTCAGGCAGCTTGAGAGAGAGATCGGTCTATAGCTATAGGGGTTAGTTGGATCTTTCCCAGGTTTTAGGAATGCCAAAACAGTAGAGTGGTGCCAAGAATTTGGAAAAACGTTTTCTAAAAATATACGATTGTAAAAAACCAGAAGCAGTCTTAAAGCTTTGTCATCGAGATGTTGAAGCATGACATAATAAATCCCATCTGGCCCGGCTGCACCATTGTGGGCTGTTCTAATGGCATGCAGAAGTTCAAAGTATTGCAGAGGTTTGTTATATGGAAGAGTACATGCGGTTTGAAATTTTATGGCATGCTTTTCTCTAGTGTTTTTAATTCGTTGGAATGATGTAGGATATGCTGATGCCGCTGATATTTTAGCAAAAGTATTGCCCAAAGCATTAGCAATGTCTAAGGAATTGGATAGATCTTGCCCTTTCCAGGAGAGGATTGGAGATGGTATAGTAGGAAACTTACCAGATAACTGTCTAATTTTCTTCCATATAGTTTTCGGATCAGTGTTTCTGTTAAAGGTCGATGCAAAACGGGTCCAGGATTCTTTCTTAGCTTGCTTTTGTACAAATCGTGCTTTTGCTCTTAGCTTCTTATAATTAATGAGATTGGTTGTGGTTGGACATCGCCGAAATAAATTCCAGGCTTTGATTTTTGCTTTCTTTGCTTTTGTGCACTCATCATTCCACCAATAATTATAATGCTTGCGATCAGGGGGGTTTGATAATGGTATTGTGTCCTTGGCCACTTTTAGGAGATGTGATGTGATGTAGTCTGTTACATTATCAATATTTTGGAGCTGGATTTTTTCCTCGTCAAGAGAGATTGATGATCGAAATTTTGCCCAGTTTGCGCGAACAAATTTCCATTTCCTGCGGAGCTTGTTTGATGGAGTCTGTGACATTAAAACATTGCATATGATTGGAAGGTGGTCACTGCCCATTGGATCATTTAAAACGTACCACTCTATGGTTGGAAAGAGTATTGGAGAACAAATTGAGAGATCTATTGCTGAGGTGTGTCCAGTTGGGAGTTGTATGTGAGTGTGCGTACCAGTATTGAGTAAGGTGAGGTTTTGTGACTCTAGAAAGCTTTCAACGAGTCGACCACGTGTGTCTAGTTTAGGATCGCCCCATAAGGGGTGGTGCCCATTAAAATCCCCTAATATACAGAGAGGTGGAGGTATCTGTAGGAATAGATCTTCAAGATCTTTTAAACAATAAGCATGGTTTGGTGGTAGGTATATTGAAACAACTGTTATTGAAATATTCAGAGTTATATGAACAGCAACAGCTTCTATTTCAGTTTGAAGTGGAATATGTTTAGTTGGGATCTTTGAGTTTATCAGGATTGCTACACCACCATGGGCAGCATTTGCTGTGTTACGATCTCTTCGATAAAGACAATAGTTTTTTATTGAAGGAGAAATTTGCGAGGTTAGGTAAGTTTCCTGAAGACAAAGGGCAACTGGAGAATATCGGCTAATTAGATCACGGATATCATCTGTGTTGCAACGAAAGCCTCTGCAGTTCCATTGTAAAATACAAGGCATTATTTGTGATTTATTGAAGGAGCTGTATCTGACTGTTTTTTGAAGGTTACTGGCTTATGACGCTCTAATTTAGTTTTATCTTTTTTAGAGAAAACTGGTCGACCTGTGTCCATTTCTTCTTCTGCATGGATTTCTAGAGGGGGATCATCCTGTATGGATGTGCCATCTGTGTCCATGGTTGTGTCCTGAAATTTTTTTACTACATTTGCGTTTGAACTATGAGATATGGTATCTATGACCGGAGTAGGTGAGGCCGCTGGTATTGTCAGAGGAGTATTATTGGCTTGGTCAGAGAACTTGGATTGTTGCTTAGAAAGAACATTTCTAGCCCAATCAGAAATTGATTTGTTAGTGGGAACTGTTACATCAGTTTGAGTGGAGACGGTCTGATATTTTTTCACAGCATTGGCATAGGTCATATTTTTGGTTATAGTTGGAGCAACTAATTTTCTCGCTTCTGGGTAACTTACTTTGTTCTCAACCTTGTATTTTACTATTTTTTTCTCGGTTTTCCACTTTTCGCATGTCTTGGAATATGCAGGATGGTCACCTTTGCAATTTGGGCAGGTCATTTTTGTAGCTGTACAGTTACTTTGTATGTGATCTGCAGAACCACAATTAGGGCAGACAGGAACTCCTCTGCATACAGTTTGTGAGTGGCCATACTTCTGACATTTGTAACACCTTAAAGGGTTTGGAATGTAAGGCCGGATTCGGCAAAGTAAATAACCTGCTTTTACAGAGGAGGGTAAGTTGGGTGTATTGAAGGTGAGAATAATGTTTCTTGTAGGTGTAAGTTCATTATCTTTTTTAATCATTATTCGTCTTGCTTCAATTACGTGTTGTCCCTGCAGCTCTTGGGTTATTTCTTCCTCAGTAACGTTTAATAAGTCCCAACTGGATATCACACCTTTAGATGAATTTAAGGTTGTGTGCGGGGATATTTTAACTGGAATTCCAGCAAAACTTGTCAGTTGTAACAGCTTCTCAGAATGTCTGTGGTTGGTGGTTTCTACTAGTAAGTCTCCTGATTGCAGTCTCTTCACCATCTTGGGAGATCCTGCAATACCCTCCAGATGTTTTTGTATGACAAACGGAGACAATTTATTAATGGGCTGACTAGTAAGAGAGTGGATAATTAAGAACGATGGGCAAGGTTGCTCCATCCGATCAGTCTTTTGTCTCTTTGGATTTTCGTTCTCAATATCCTGCTGATGGTCTGTGTTTGTCATGTTTGCTCCTTTTAGCCCTTGGCAAGTGGACTTGCTTGCCAAGATTTCCGGCCCCGCCACGGGGAGGCAGGAGCAGTGCCGCTAGGAGGCCAAGCGGTTAAAGTGTTAGTTCGTTAGTGGAAATAGAAATATATGGATAAATAAAGAAAGGTGAGTTTCCTTTCTCTGTTCTAACTTGTGGCTTTTAAGTGTAGAACAATATAGAAATAAAGCTAATAGAAACGTAGGAAATTAGAAAAAACTTTAATCGCTTTTGATGAGCACTCTGTTTTCGCAGAAAAAATCGCTTGACCTCGAATTCGCTTGGCACCCGGGGCCTTGATTGTTTGTATGAATCTAAAAATATCTGACACGTGTTCTTTGTCACCTATAAGATCTTCAAGGGTGATGTTTTGGTTTCCTTTATATAATGATGAAAAAATTCTGTGTCGATCATTTTCATATGTTGGGCATTCTATTAGTATATGTTTAACTGTTTGGATAGTATTGCATACTTGGCATCTTGGGGGTTCTTCTGCACGTAATAGATGACCATTTGTTAAATGCGTATGGCCTATCCGCAATCTGGTCAGAACTACTTCTTCTCTCCTTGATTTCCTTATGCTCGTTTTCCAGTGCTCAACATTTGGTTTTATTTCATATAATTTATTCCCTGTGTGTTTTTGCCAGAGTTCTTGCCATTGGATTAGACAGCGATTTTTAATGATTGGCTTGTAGTCATTGTGTGGAACTGTGAAATATTGTTCTTGAAGGTTATTGGTTGATTTTGCAATTCTATCCGCTGCTTCATTTCCTTTTATCCCTTTGTGTCCTGGTATCCAGCAGAAACGTATATCTTGTTTTTTATTTGTGAAGTCTGTTAGTATCCTTTTAATTTGCTTGAGTACTGGATGGGTTATATTGCTTGTGTTTTGTATGACTTGGATTACACTTAATGAATCACAGTATATTACTGCTCTCAAGTGGTAGGTGGTTCTGAAATGCTCCAGGGCTATCTGAATTGCTACTAATTCTGCAGTGTAGACACTGCATTCTTTTGGGAGTTGGCGTGACAATGTAATATCTGGGAATACTGCTGCTGCTCCAACATGGTTCTCTGATTTTGATCCGTCTGTATATATTGGTATGTGATTGGGATATTGCATTCTATGTGCTGCATGCAGTTGTTGAAAGTTGCTGTCTGACAAAGTATTTTTATTCCAGTTTTGTGTGAGGAGTTCATAGGCTGTGGTATGGTTTATCCATGGTGGATCTATATGTCCTTCTTGGTTTGCAACGTTGTCTATTTTTAGATCATGTGTTATCAATAGCTCCTGTAGTCTGATGCCTAGAAGCTGGTTTGCTCTTTTGCGGTTCTTATATATGTTTTCCCATTTTGGCGAGAATAAAGTTATCCAAGTCGGATGGTCTCTTATGGGTCTTATCCTGTAAGCATACAGCAATGACAACTGTTGTCTCCTCAGGAACAGTGGTGGTTCATTAGCCTCTGTATAGAGACTGTATATAGGGGATGTGCGGAAAGCTCCTGTTGCTATTCGAATTGCGCTATGGTGAATCGGATCTAGCCATTTGAGGGCGCTCTTTCTAGCTGATGCATAAACCGGTGCTCCATAATCTATTTTTGACCTTACTAGTGCTTTATACAAGTTGAGCAGGGTATAACGGTCTGCCCCCCAAGATGTTGTTGTTAAGACTTAAAGAATATTAAGTTGTTTCATACATTTTATTCGTAGTTCTTTTATATGTTCTACAAAGGTCAATTTGCTGTCTAGAATAAGTCCAAGAAATTTTACACTTTGTTTAACTGGTATTGTGTTACCTTGTAATATTAGTTCAGGTTCGGGATGTAAATTTCGTTTTCTACAGAAATGTATGCAGACTGTTTTTCCTTTTGATATTCTAAACCCGTTTTTCTGAGCCCAATGACTTACGTTGTTAATTGCACATTGTAGTTGTCTTTCTATTGTTCCCATGTTCTGTGCTTGGTATGAAATACTGAAGTCATCTACATATAATGCATATGACACTGTGGGTGGTAGTTGTTTTGTGATGCTATTTATTTTTATTGAAAATAGTGTGGCACTCAGGACAGACCCTTGCGGAACTCCTTCTTCTTGTTTATATGGTTTTGACATGGTGTTTTGTACTCTAACTTGAAATGTTCTATTTTTCATGAAATTTTGAATGAATAGTGGTAAATGTCCTCTGAGTCCTGCATCGTGGATATCTTGTAATATACCGTGTCTCCATGCCGTGTCATAAGCCTTTTCTATATCAAAAAATACAGTAACCATATGCTTTGAGGTTATAAATGCATCTCTTATATCTGCTTCTATTCTTACAAGGTGATCTAATGTGGATCGATTGTGTCTAAACCCACACTGCATATTGGTGAACCAGTTAGTTGTCTCCAAAAACCAGACTAATCTTTTGTTGATGATCTTCTCTAATACTTTGCTTAAGCAGCTTGTGAGGGCTATCGGACGATAGTTGTTTGGGTCCTTCTGATCTTTATTGGGTTTTTGGAAAGCTAACACTATTGCATGATGCCACGCTTCAGGATATTGGTTTTCTAGAAATATGCGGTTGTACAGTTGAAGGAGGTTTTCTATCTCTTCCTGCTTTAGGTGTTTAAGCATATCATAGTGTATGTTGTCTGGTCCAACTGCACTTGGTTTTGTTTGTGATACTGCTTGACGTAATTCATGTATTGTAATTGGTTGGTTGTAGGATTCAATCCTTTTAGTATTAAAATTAATTCTGTTTTTTTCTGTTTTCTCTTTATAGGTCAAAAATTCGGTATTGTAGGATTGTTTGGACGATACTTTAGCAAACGTTTCACCTAGTATATTAGCTATCTCTGATGGTTCGGTAATGCTTTCTCCATTCCAATGTAATACCAGTGATGGTTGGTTTTTATACTTCCCATTCATTTTTCCTATTTTATTCCATATTATTTTTGTGTTTGTTGTTCTATTTATAGAGGAAGTAAACTGGATCCAGGAAGCTTTTCTGGCTTTTTTCCGTGTATACCTAGCTAGTGCTCGTGCTTGCTTAAATTTTATCAGATTATCTGTTGTAGGATATCTCCGGAACTTATTCCAGGCTTTGTTTTGTTCTCTTCTTGTTTTCATGCAATTTTCGTCCCACCAGGATTTTGGGTGCAATGGAAAACGAGTCGAGGTTGTGGGTATTGTTTGTTTGGCTGCTTGTATTAAGGTATCTGTGACGTGCTTTAGAGCATCATCGACCGATGTTTCTTGGATGATTTGTGGATTAAATATTGCCAGTTCTCTAAATTTTTCCCAGTTACCTTTTTCTATTTTCCAGCGGGGTGGTCTGTTTGGGTGACAAGGTAGGTTTCTGGTCAGTATGGTGATTACTGGGTAGTGGTCACTGCTGTATGGGTTTTCTATTACTTGCCACTTTAATTCCGGTAGGAGTGAAGGGGTGCATATGGTTAGGTCGACTGCTGAGGTTGTGCGACTAGGAAAGTGAAGATACGTATGTTTGCCATTATTGAGTAGAGAAAGGTTATGATGGTCTATTATTCTTTCTATTATCCGTCCTCGTCTATTGATATCAATGTTTCCCCACAGTTGACTATGGCCATTCAGGTCCCCCATTATACAGAAAGGTGATGGGAGTTGGGAGATTAGTTGGTCTATTTCCTCAAATGGTATATTTGGTCTTGGTGGAAGGTACATTGAACAGATGGTTACCCTAAATTTCAGTGTTATTCTCACAGCTATCGCTTCTATATTGCTGTTTAAAGGAATGTGTTCGGTTGGGATATGGTTATGGACTAAGATGGCTACACCTCCATGTGTTGACCTTTCTCTTAATCTGTCTTTCCTATACAGTCTATAATTTTTCACTGAAAGGGTGTCTTGTTGTCTAAGGTATGTCTCTTGTAGACAAAAACATATTGGCGTATGTTGTGTTATTAAATACTGGACATCGTCGTAATTGGCACGTAGTCCTCTACAATTCCACTGGATGAACTGATCCATTATTTGGTTTTTCTAGGGCTTCCGGGTTGCTTCCGAAATGGAGCATTCTTATGCTTTGTCTTATCTTTTTTAGGATAGTTTGGTCTGTCCATGTCCATATCTTCTTCTGTGAAAATTTCTAATACTGGTTCTTCAGTTGTGTTTATTTTTCCTATTTCCATCTGTTCGGTTTCTTTGGTGTTTATAAGTTTAGTTCGGTTTTCGTTGTGATGCTGATTTGTGGATATCTGTTCTGTGTGAAGAGAAATTGAGGTATTCACTATTTTCTCCTGTTTCTGTCCCTTCAATCCAGTAGATGATTCTTTTGGCATCATGGAAATTTCGGTTTGAACCTCTACTGATTTATATTGGATTACTGCTTGTGCATATGTTGGCTTGTTTGTAGGCCGTGGCTGTATTATTCTCCTTGCTTCTTGGTACGTTGTGTTGTGTTCTGTTTTGTATTTCTGAATTAGTTTCTCTTGTTTCCATTTTTCACACGTTTTTGAGTAGGCTGGGTGTTCCCCTTTACAGTTTGTGCATTTCAAGATGTTGGCAGAGCAAACTGTAGTCTCGTGTTCTTTAGAATCACACTTTGCACAGGTGGCTGAGTTTCTGCATGCCATTTGCGAATGTCCAAATTTCTGACATTTGTAACAACGTAGTGGATTTGGTATGTATTGTCGTACTTGGCAGTTCAGATATCCGGCTTTGATTGTTGCTGGAGGTTTTGGAGTATTAAATGTTATGATAAGGGTTCTTGTTGGAATTATATTTCCATGCGAAGGCAGCGGCAGTTCCACAGATATTTCTGACCTCAAACCGTCGGTGTAAACTGACAAGAAGTCAGAATGTTCAACTCGATGTGCTAAGTACGCAGAAGATGGAGAGAAGGTGGACAGAAGATGGAGTATTGGTCTTGCCCCCCCAATTGTTATGATTTGATTTCGTTTCGGTTTTTATGGCGCAAGGGCGAATAAGGCCATGATGCGCCAAGTCCAGGCTAGTTGTTAAGAAAGAAGTCGCGTACCGGAAGTCGAACATGCACAGGTGAAGAGAACTGCTCTTAGAAGAAAAAAAAAATTACACGATAGCTTTATATCATCTATCGATACAAATAAGTAAATTGGCAGACGCAGACAGATGTTGCTTTTTTGTTCATGGGTGGCTCTGGTTCATTTGTTTAAGAATACTGAACACAAGTTTTTTTTTTTTGTTTGTTCGGTATTTAAACTTGAATCTGTGCATACCAGGAATCTTTCTCATGTATTTTCGAATAGAGTGGAATGGAGTGTAAAGTTGCTTATAACTTCTGTATCCTCAAATCGCTCTTCAGAGTTATTCCGTCATGAACTTAGTCTGAAATAGAAATTCGGTTTGTCAAAATATTAAGATTGATCACAATCTCCAAATATTGAGACAGCCAACATAATTTTATTGTTCTTAATTTCGGACCGTTGCGTATGTGATTGAAACGTGATTCAGTAAATGCTAAATACTTTTATTTAATCCTAGATTTATTAAACGTTCGAGCACATTCCCGAAAATACCCTCCAATGCAATCCATTTAAATTTCTTAGTGAAGCCCAAGCCTAGATAATGATGGCAGAAAAGGTTAAGTCTAATTTCTGCCTTGGTATTGATTTATTACATTAGACTTATCCATTGACAGCTGTCAAATTCATACATTAATTTTTGCTGCCATCTAAAGCCAATGGGTGTACGACCATTTCCAATTGTTTTAATAAAGAATGGATAATTTTAGAAAGGTCAATTTTGTTTGGAAAAGCTCCAAAATCATGCAATTGTGGCATAAAAAGGTGTGATTATTTAGGCGAAGCGCCTTGGGGCTTCGCAAAAAGATAAACTTTCAGGTTGTTTAGAGTTATTTTACATATTCGATAACCGCTGTTCGAAAAAAACAAAAATGGATGAAAGCGTTTTAAGATATCTTTCAGTGTGAGGAGTAGACTGCTATCCTTCTCGTACTTCCCAATTTTTCCAAAAAGTTTAGTACTCTTTATCTGAGTCCGCCAGGAGCTCTGGTTACTCTTCAGCTATTTTTTATAATTTTTAGGAGATAGATAGGTAAGAGATGGAAACACTTTCACAAAAGGCTTGTCTGCGTTTTTTTCTCTCTTCTTTCTTTTTTAAGTCATAAGTTGCCCAGAACATTCTTAAAACTTCCTTAAAGTACAAATATTAAGAAAAAAATACTTCTCTAAAAGTCAATTGCTCTCTGTGAAATTTTTTCTCTCAATATTTTTTACAAAGTTTACCAAACTCCTGGTATAATCCTATAGCGAGAGAATTTCTGTTAGACGCTTTTATATATACGAATAAAAACATGGAATCTCTTCAATGAACGCTTCAGAAGGATACTGTTTTCTGATAGCTCCAAGCGGCTTATTATAACCTCCGTAATAGATACGGCTTTAAAAAAAAAACACAAAATATCGAAGCTGACACAAAGTAATGTTTATTACAGCTAATATAAAAACTAAAAGGATCTCTTGTAGCGGAACATGTAAGACCTTGATACCATATGGAATGTGTTGTATGTGCATTTATACACCGATGAGCCAAAACATTATGACCACCTACCTAATATGATGTTGGTCCTCCACGTGCAGCCAAAACAGTTCGTACCCGACGAGACATGGACGCTACAAGATTTCTAAATGTGTCTTGTGGTATCTGGTACCAACACGTAACCAGCAAATCCTTTAACGTAACCACACACGTAACCACAGAACACAACATCTGTAATCTCTAGATGCTTTTGCCATGCATGCGGATGTAATGCATGCATGGCTGATGATCTGCTTGAATATGTCAAGAACTTGTTTCTCAACATCTCATTGACGGATGAATATGGCTTTGTGAAGTTAGAATTATTGCAAGAGTTTCCAGCAGTCTGGAATCCAGTGTAAACTTCTTATAATTGTCTGAAATAAAACAGAAAGCACGCACATCTGCTTTGCAAAAAGGTTATAGAATGCAAGCGTAAGAGAAAAAAATTTTCAGAATAATTCACACTGTTTTGTTGAGTATTCGAAAGAAACTACTTTTAGTTTCTTTTAATGCGGTGTCATTCATCTTTCGAAGTATGAGGTATGAGGTATTGAGGGTCTAGCGGCTCCTGGGATTTCTCCCATCTCCGCGAATGTTCTATGTATCGGTGACAGTACCCTGTCAAAGCCAGAGATTTAGAAGTGTGTGGGTCATGAGTAGTGTTATATGTTGTGCCCATTGTTTATCCGGCTTATTGGCCGCCAGGCCCCTAATGGGACCAGACGTTGCCCATACCTCGCCACGTGGAGGCTAGCTGGGTGTTACCATTGAGTCAATTGTACTCTGGCAGGTCCTGCCACTTACTTTCCTGGGATTTTAGTAGCTAGGACCTAAAATAAAATTGGAACGACCGCGGTTGATTTTAAATCACTTACATTAAAGCACTAATATGGGGTTTGACGCTGAAAGCCTGTTTCTAAAGTGCCTAAAAGGTTGGGCGAAATTTTTTGGTGTATTTTAAATTTGGACGTGTAGGGCTATACGCTGTGCATCTTTCGAAGTGTAATTTTTCCTAGAAGAAAAATGAGATCATTAGATTATTTGTATTGTGGAAGTGAGAGCTTTTCCACCCATGTTTCCAGCCCCGCCACGTGGAGGCAGGAGCGGTGCCACCTAGTGACCAAGCGGGAAAACAAAAAGGGTTAGTAAGTGATTAATATAAACAAAGGTGACTTTCCTTTCTGTATTAGTAAGTTTTAATATGCTAAATGTTATTAATATATGCAGTAGGAGTTTAAGGAGATTGCAAAAACTCACACAAAAAATTAGCTCTTTATAATAATTGGCACGCTAGAAAATTCACTGAAAGGTCGCTCGAATCACTACGCTTGGTACTCGGGGACGAGAAATTAGGAGGAATATATATAGATGCTATTGTAAGAATGATGCCAATTTCAATGCGCACTGCCACTACTTCAAAAGGAGTCTGAAGAATGGATGGTAATGTTTGGATGGTACGTTGTTTCTTATAAGAACCGCCACACCTCCACGTGCTGGCGAGTCGATATTTCTATCTTTTCTAAAGATAGAGTAATCTTTTATAGTAGGACACACTTGTGAATTTAAATAAGTTTCCTGTAGGGATATGCCTGCTGGATCACAACGGTGGATGAGATCACATAAATCATCTTTTATACTGTGAAACCCTCTACAATTCCATTGAAGGATTCTTTCCATTAAGCTATTTTGTTGGTTGTTTTTGTTTCGGTAGTATTTTTGGAAGAGGAAATTTTCAGAGTAATTTTGGTATCTCATCTTATGGTCCTTGATCAAGTGTTTTAAAAACCCAAAGAGGCTTTATAATCGATCCTTTTTTTCTTTAGGAATGGCTTAAATCTCACATCCAACGACAAGACCAGAATACCAGCTCTCTTTGTATTGATCTAAAGACAACTTCAACAATCTTTAGGTGGTGGCTGACATCTGACAAAGACTTGATTTTACTTTTCGCATTCCTCACAAATGCAAATTCGTAATGGTGAGAGACGTCATGATGATAAATGGCCACTGCGTGAGCTGCGCTGTCGGTTCAAAAGAACAATAGAACACAAAAGTGAACGCATTCACTCAGAAACTTCTTTCAAATTTACTTAACAAGTTATTCCAAGTTATCCCATTTCTCGAAAGAATAAAACGATGTCTTGACATTTTCAAAAAAATATTTCTCGTGTCTGCATATCGCGGAATCTCATTTCCTATTTTATAAACTACAGTATATCCACGATCCTCTTTACCCGCTTGAAAAGAAAAATCATACGTTACACATTCTTATGATTACCTTGGCCAAAATAGCGAGAAGGTTGGTTGTACAGTTTTAGGCGAATTAGCAACTTAGGTCATATTTTGCGGATATTTCAGCAAAGCCCTTATCCTAAAATGTACTTGAATTCTATAATTAGAAAATAAGTACGCAAATGAGTTTTAATATGGGAAGCTAATAAAATTTTTAATTAAAGTAATTAGAAATAAAGAAGTCGCTTAAACTTAAATTGAAGATAATCGCTAGTCTAAAGGTATTCGATTTATCAATTTGCGATGCAGTTGTTTCTTTTATTGCAAGGTAAAGAAGTAATCAAAAATAAAAATGGAGATGCTCCGGAAATCTCGTGAATGTCTTTTTCTTGTGTGTGTGCGTTTTTTAAGCGATGGCTTTCAAAGGATTTAAAAGTGTCTAGAAACATCAAAAAAGTCTCCATTTCTCATAGTGGATGTGCAAATGGCAAAGAGCTACTGGAAAAATTGCACAAGACATTTTTTTTCTGTACTTTTTTAACAACTTTCGAATCTGAAAAGTCATTTATTTATTATCCCAATACAAATATGACAGAAAGAGAGACACAGAGAGTTTCTAAAGAATATAACACTGAAATATAGTCTTACCTCATGCTTAAACTAAGCATATTACCAAGCAAAAGAATATTAATTAGCCTCGGGTCTTCTAGTTTAATTTCCATTTGCGTCTTACTTAAACGTATTATACTCTTAGACGGTTCTGAAATAGTTGAAATTCTCATATAATTCATTTATTATAATTTATTGTTTAATTCCACTAAACTGTATTGCAATTAAACGCGGGCACCACCGATAATTCTTGCAGAAGAGAATTCTGCAAGAACTGCTGTATGCCCAATTCTTGGTCTTCCAATACCACTTCCTCTCGTCTATTTCATCGGAAGCTGAAGGGCCATAGCTTTGGATCTCACGTCATCTGGTAAATTATGTTACTGGCCATGCTTTCCCAGATCTGCCCACCTGTTTTATAAGGCATGGTGTGAACATGTGATAGTATTCTGAAGTTGTTGTTGTTGTTAAATTTGTTGGTGCATCAGCAACTTAGGCTAAAATTCACTGATTACTGTCTAATAACTTCTTCGTTTGTCTTAAGCGTGATATGGCTCATACATTGTGATATTTATTTATAAATTTTAGAAAGAGAAAAATTTCATCCATATCCTCACGATCTCCTAGAATACACTGTAATGATAACTGGCTGGAGTTATGAAAATGAGAGAAGAAAGCAGTTTTCCGTTCTTTCAGATATAACGGGCATTCCAGGATAATATGTTTTACTGTTAATGAGCATAAGCAGCTACTGCATTGTGGAGGATCATCGTTTGTTAGTAGGTAGCTATGTGTGAGGAATGTATGACCAATGCGTAATCTGGCCAGGATGGTTTCTTACTTTCTGTTTCGTCTCAGACTGGATTGCCATTGCTTGTGTTCTCTCTTGAGTTCAAGAAATTTATTATTTGCTTGATCTTGCCACATGCGTGTCCACTGTTGTTTATACATCTGTTTGATAATGGATTTATGGTCAATATAAGAAGTCCTGAAATTAGATGGTATCACATTTGTAGCACATTTAGCAGCTAAATCTGCCTGCTCGTTTCCTGGTATTCCAACGTGTCCAGGGATCCAACAAAATATTACTAGCTGTCCATGCCCGTGAAGTTCTAGTAGCTGTGCCCAAATATTTTGTACCAGCGGATGACTAGGGAAGAATTTACACTGTAGAGTATTAACACCACTTAACGAGTCCGGATATATGATGGATTTGGTCTACGAGTCTTTGATATTCTCTAGGGCTAGAACAATACCGTAAATTCTGAGGTATAAGTACTGCATTCACAGGAGATGGTGACATTTGGTAATACTACAGTGGTACCAACTTTACTACCAATTTTGGATCCATCTGTATATATTTGAATGGAAGTGCTAAACTCAGAGGAATGGGTCATATGAATTTGCCTAATGTTGGAATCTGGAAGGTTATTCTTTATTCTTTCCCCATTGCTGAAAGTGTCTGTCAATATGTATCGGGGGCATTTGCCATGGCTGGGTTTCCATGCTAGTATCCTGAAGTATGTTAGTAAAATTCAGGTCCCAGCTTGTGATAAGAGCTTGAAGCCTAATGTCAGATGGTTTATTGAGCCGTGGTTTACTTTCATAAAGTTAACTCCATTTAGGCATAAAGAGATATTGCCATATGGGATGATGTGGAAGACTGCTGATTTTGGCTGCGTAATTTAGTAACAGAACTTGTCGTCGAAGATGTAGTGGTGGCTCATAGGCTTCGGTATATAGGCTTAAGATTGGTGAAGTACGAAAAGCCCCCAGTGCAACCCGTAGGGCACTATGATGTACGGGATCGAGCCATTTCAGTGCACTCGGTCTGGCCGAGTCATATGCACGAGACCCATAGTCTAACCTGGATCTAATCAGCGAGCGGTATAGCTGTAGCAATACGTAGCGATCTGCGCCCCATGACATAGACGAAATTACTCTGAGAAGATTTAGTTTTCTAAGACAACTTGTGCGAATATGTTTTATATGTTCCAGGAAGTTTAATTTTTATCAAGTACTACACCAAGGAATCTAATACTAGGCTGGAAAGTAATATGATGAGAATCTAACTGTAGGTCTGGATCAGGATGTAAAGAACGTTTGCGACAGAAGTGTACGGCAGTTGTTATTGGTATAGAAAGTCGATATCCGTTGTTTTTGGCCCAAGAGACTATTTTGTTAATGGTACCTTGTAGTTGTCTTTCAATTAGTTGCATATTTTGAGAGTGACATGAGATGGCAAGATCGTCAGCGTATAGGTGTGCGTCAACTGTATTAGGTATACACTTGGTTATGGCATCAATCCTAATGGCAAAGAGTGTGGCGCTCAACACTGAACCTTGGGAAACTCCCTCTTCTTCTACATATGTTCGAGACAATGAAGAATAGAATCGGATCTGAAACGATCTATTGCCCAGAAAGTTCTTAATGAATATCGGCAGATGACCCCGAAATCCACATTTATGTAAGTCCTGAAGAATCCCATATCGCCAAGTTGTATCGAAGGCTTTCTCTATGCCAACGCATATTATGACTAGGTGCTCATTTCTGAGGAAAGCGTTCCGGATATTTGTTTCTGTTTTGATAATGAGATCAAGTGTAGATCTTCTTCTCCAGAAGCCATGCTGGTTTGGACTTAGAATGTTTTCCGTTTCTAGAAACCATGTTAGTCTAGCGTTAACTATTTTTTCCAATGTTTTTCCCAGACAACTGGTTAGAGAAATAGGGCGGTAATTTCTGGGATCTGTGAGGTCTTTTCCTGGTTTCGGGAAAGCTAGCACATAAGAATGGCACCAGCTAGCAGGGTAATACTCCTCTAGAAAAATTCTGTTATACAGTTGTAATAGGGCAGTTAACGAATCCTCACTTAAATGAGAGATCATGGTGTAAAAAATTCCATCGGGGCCTAGAGCATTGTTCTTCAATTGGGCAAGTGCATTGCGCAATTCAATCAAGGTCAGAGGTAGGTTATACGAATATGGGACGGCAGTATTAAATTTTAGTTTGTTATTTTTCTGTCCGGGATTTTAACAATTGAAATGCTGGTTCATATGTGGCAACAGCTGAAAGTGTTTCAAATGAAGTACCTAAGACATTGGCAATCTCTACAGGTTCAGAAATTTCCTTCACTCTTACAAGTAGAATAGGAGAAGTTGTTTGCGAGTATTTGGCATTAATTCGTTTGATTTTTTTCCAGATTATAGAAGTATCTGTGAATCTTTTTATGGTGGAGGCGTAACGTGCCCATGCTTCTTTTTTACTCTCTCCTCTTATATGACGAGCTTTAGCTCTGGTTCTCTTAAACTGTAGGAGGTTGGCTGTGCATTCAAAACAGATTCCAGTACTTATTCCTTTCTTTTTTAGCATTGTTGCATGCTTCATTCCACCACATTTTTGGATGAAGCCGGATTTTGGATGAAGATTTTGGAATGGCAGACTACGATGCTTTCATTATTTTTCGTGTAGTATACCTGACTGCAGAATCAATTGTGAGGTTTTCAATAAAGGAATTATCTATTTGAGCTATTTTCTGGTATTTAGTCCAGTTAGCCTTTTCAAATTTCCAGGTTGCCCTAATGTCTCTCTGAGGAGGAGAACTTGAGCTGAAAGTACAGATTATAGGAAAGTGATCGCTACCACAAGGGTTATCAGTAGCATCCAGTCTAAGATAGGAAATATCGCTGGGGAGCATATTGAAAGATCAATAGCTGAACTTGAACCAGATGGAGAGTGTACATATGTCTGATCACCAGTGTTTAGAATAGTTAGATTATGTTTATCTACAAATTTTTCTATTATCTGTCCTCTAGAGTCAAGATGTTGGGAACCCCATAGGGGGTGATGGCCATTCCAGTCACCCATAATACAGAAGGGAACAGGTATTTGCTTAACTATATCATCTAAGTCATCAAGGCTGTATGTATGGTTTGGCGATAGATACAACGAAATTAATGTTACTGTTATACCAATGGTGACACGAACTGCAACCGCCTCTAAAGATGTTTGCATGAGGATAAGTCTTCAGGGAACTACAGAGTTCACTATGACTGCTACTCCTCCATGAGATGAATTAGAGGAACTTCTATCTTTTCTATATATAGTATAATGCTTAATTGTCATAGACACTGTATTTTTGAGATTGGTTTCTTGAATGCATACTGCAATAGGCTTATATTTACTTAAGAGACATCTACGTTAGCACGGAGCCCACGGCAATTCCACTGAATAACTGTACTCATTGTTTGGTTTTAACTGGTGTCTGCTAACATCCGTGAAGTAGTCTGTTTACGCCTGTCTATTTTTCCCTTTTCCTTCTTTGAGAAGACTGGTCTGCCTATGTCGATGTCATCTGGATGAATTTCAAGAATTGTATCGTCTTCCCCTGCTTTTTCATCGATGTCCATGGTATCAGATCTGAGTTTGTATTTATCACTTCTTACAGAGCTCTTGGTTTGTAATTTCTGTTGCTGTTTGGGACTCTTATCTGGAGGTACTGTTACTGGTGTATTTACTTCTTTTGTTACATATTTGGAGGGAGAGTGTTCCTTTGATGAAGAAAGTACTGATTTAGCCCAACCAGATATAGAGATATTTGGTAGGACTGAGCAGTCAGTTTTTTTTTTTTTTTTTTCTTCTTGTTAGTTGTTGGCGCATCAGCTTCTATGGCCATAATGCACCTCCCAAAGTTTTTGCATTTTACTGTGATCCAAGCCCGAAGTGGGAATCGAAAGCAATTTGTACAGGAGCATCAAAACTTATCTCTCGGACAGAAACGTCCAAGTAATAACGCCCTACAAGAAGTTGACCTGGCCGGTCCGCAGGGGCTGCCCTCAGGGATCTGTCCAGGGGCCGCTCCTGTGGAACATAGTGTTTGACGAGTTCCTCACCATGGACCTGGGGGAGGTGGAGGCCCAGGCCTTCGCAGACGACCTCGTACTGACGGTCGCGGCGGATTCCAGACAGAACCTTGAAACGCTTGCAAACCAAGCCCTTGAAACCTTGCAGGAATGGGCAAAACTACACACCTTAACAATCTCGCCAACGAAGACGGACTCAGTACTACTGAGAGGGAGGTTAAATCTTAGAAGACCACCACAAATCAAGCTGGCAGGACAAACAATCAAACTGTCAACGCAAATTAAATATCTGGGACTGATCATCGATCAGAACTTATCATTTAAACCGCACATAATCTATCTAAAAGAGAAACTGCGGAAATACACAGCGCTCGTTGCCAGAGTTACACGCAGGGACTGGGGACTAAACAGGAGAACCCTGTTGCTGTATTATAAAGTCATCTTCATCCCGATAATAACATATGGATCTCCCATATGGTACGAGAAAGCAGGAACAGCAGTGAATAAAAGGATACTGGACACGATCCAACGCAACATATTATTAACAATAACAAGAGCATGTAACACGGTTAGTACGAGTGCCCCAGGTCCTTGCGGGGACCCTACCCTTGGATTTAGAGGTAACCCGATGCGGGCTTATGTATCTACTAGCCAAAGGAACCCAAACCACCTACAACGGTCTTACCATTGACATCACCAAAAACAGGAAAAACGAGAAACAAAAAATAGTGGACCACCTTGTACAAATTTGGCAGAGAAGATGGACAGACGTGGAAAAAGGAGCAATAACAAAAAAATTTATTCCCCAAGTAACCAAGCTGTATCCCAAGGCTCCCGCATGGCTGTACTCAGGCCTAAACACTACTTTTCTACTCACCGGCCACGGGCCTTTCAAGGCCAAATTAAATGCCGCAGAGACAGTGTGAAGAATCACACTGTCTCTGCGGCGAACTGGAAACATGGCATCATGTTATGCATCAGTGTGAAATATACGAAGACATCAGATGTCAAATGATCACGAGAATTAAATACATCCCTAACACCCAGGAACCCATCTCCTGGACACACCAGAAGAATTTTCGGCCTTTAGTCGCTTTGCTAGGACGTCTTCTCCAGAAGAAAACTACAAATAGCCATCCACCAAGGCCAACAGGAGTAATGAAACCAAATATGGACACCAAGGAATACGAGAAACTAAGGACGGGGATATCAACCAATGATTGATGACCATTGGAATATGCCACCCAAAGTTGAGAACGGAACGCCACCCGTTTAAGATAACAGAACACACCTGATAGAGAAGTAAAAAAAAAGCTATCACACAATTAGAGAAGGATGCTGAACCAAAGAAAGAGGAACACAAGGATGCGGCTTGCCCCATGAGTGACAATAAAGAGAAACAGACGTGAGACAAAGGCCATATTGGAGACCTGAAGAGGGCACTCTAGCCCTCTTCACCTATAATTCCTAACTCCCCGGGAGAAGAGACGGCCACACGGTCCCCCCTTCTCGCCATCCCCTGTTTCCTCTCTGGTGGGACATGGGCATGCCCCACTGAAACTGGGGCCGCCTTCTCTATTGGCTCCATACTTCTGTCTTTCCCCCAGTCTTCTGCCTCCCTCCCCTCTATCTTCATGCTAGCGAAAGTCCCACACATCAAAATTAATACATCAAAACCGCCATACGCCCAGCATTCGGCCTAAAAAATTAAAGCGATAATATCCCCACGTCAACGCAGATAATAAAAATCACTTTATTTTATTTTATTGATGACCATTGGAATATGCCACCCAAAGTTTGTTTTTCTTTTTTTGGTCCTAGCCGCCGAAATCTCAGGAAACTAAGCGGCAGGACCTGCCAGAGTAAACTAAGTCTGCAGAGGTCCTGGCCTGCCTCCACGGGGCGTAAGTGAGGCAATGTTGGATCCCAACAGGGGTCCAGCGGCTAAATGGCCAGAAGAACAACGGTACACGATATTACACGATCCAAGATCCATACACTTTTAAATCTCTGGCATTTACAGTGTACTGTAATACACCACAACGTACATTACGCGGAGATGGGGGGAACCCCTGGTGCCGCTGAACCCTAAAAACACTTACACTTACCTTTGGGTTGCCAGAGCAGTCAGTTTGATACTAAGTGTAGTCGTTGAGTAACTGACGCGTACGTAGATGATTTGACAGGAATTGTAAAGTGTTTTTTTTTGCCTTTTGATATGACACTTTATGTTCTATTTTATATTTCTGAATATTCTTCTCTCGTTTCCATTGATCGCAGTCCTTATGGAAGGCAGAATGATTACCATGACAGTTAGGATAGTTTTCAGTTTCCTTGTTACAATCGGTATGTGTGTGTTCTTTAGAACCACAAGCAGCACAAGTGACTACACCTCTGCATACAGTTTGCGAATGACCAAATTTTTGGCACTTGAAGCACCGTACCGGATTGGGAATGTAGGGTCGAACATGACATCTGAGGTTGTGGTTGTTGTTTTTTTGGTTTTTAGGATCATTAGCGACTAAGGCCATATTGCTCCGAGATATGCGGTGGTCATTCCTTGACCTTTCCGCATCCTCCGTATTTGGTGGTGACGGGCTCGAACCACGGTCTAATCAAGAAGCGTGTGTTATGCATTGCTGCTGCTTCCCACCTGGCTACGGAGGCGCCGACATCTGAGGTATCCAGCCTTTATAGTTGTGGGGAGAATTGGTGTTTTAAAAGTCAGTATGACTGTCCGAATAGGGACAAGTTCTCCATCTCTTTTGATCAAAATTCTTTTGGCGTGGATTACATTTTGATTGTTTAATTCATGGACAAGTTCATATTCCGATACATTTAGGAGATCTCATTCTGATATTACCCCTTTAGAGGAGTTCAAGGTGGCATGTGGGGTAACCTTTGTGGGAATTCCACCAAAGGTAGAAATTTTCAATAGTCTCTCTGCATGTCTATGTTCATTCATCTCCACTAATAAATCTCCAGATCTTAATCGACGAACCATTTTTGGAGGGCCAGCCACATTTTCGAGACATTTCTGAATCAAAAATGGAGATAACTTACTCAGTGGGTGGTCTGTGGAAGAATGCAATATTAAAAAGAGAGGAGCAGAATAATCTGTCCCTTCTTTTTTTTGTCTCTTGGCATGGGATGGGTTTAAATCATGATCTGGGTCATGCCTATCTAGATCTGGATCAGTAGATCCGCAGCTGGACTGTTTTGTGCTTTCCATACTGCTCCTTTTAGCCCTGGGAGAGTGGATTTCTTCTCCCAGACTTCCAGCCCCGCCACGTGGAGGCAGGAGCGGTACCACCAGTGACCAAGCGATAAAGAGTTAGTTAGTTAGTTAGTGTGTTAATAAGTTACTCCTATATACAAAAAAGAAAGGTGCCTTGCCTTTCTGTCAAGTAGGCTAACTTCTTTACTTCAGAAGTGCAAAATTAAATAACTTCAGAAAAATAACACTATTCTATAATCAACCGCTCTTTTAAGTAAATCTCTTTCAAAATCGCTATAGTCACTCGGGATCAGATAAACAAAGAAAGGTGGATTTCCTTTCTGTGTTCTAACTTCTGGCTTTTCAAGTATAGAACGGATTGCAAAATAAGATTGCTAAGAGAAAAGTGGGAACTTAGAAATAATTTTATTCGCTTTTGAAGATCACTCTATGGACCGCAGAAAATATCGGTTGACCTCGAGTTCGCTTGGCACCCGGGGCCCTTTCTTGATAAGGAAGAAGAGAGCTTACTGAGAGGCTGATCTGCAAGAGAATGCATTATAAAACATGCAGGACAATTTGTCGCTGAGGAAGTTGTTTTCAACCTCTTGGGTTGCGTCGTGTTATGCTCAATGTATAAATTGGGCCGAGAGCTTGTCGCCTCGAGAGGCGGAAACGTATTTTGGTCCTTGGCAGATTAGCTTTTCTGCCAAGATTTCAGGTGCTTGATTTGATTTGGTAGTTGTTGGCGCATCGGCTTCTGTGGCCATATTGCACCTCCCAAGGTTTTTGCAGTACTTTGATCCAAGTCCGAGGCGAGAATCGAACCCGCGACCTTTGGGTTGCCGGGCAGGTACTTTACCCACTCGGGATTTCAGGTGCCGCCACGGGGAGGCGGGAGCAGTGCCCGGTGTGACCAAGCGTAAAGTAGTAAGTGTTAGTAAAAGAAATATGAAAAATAAAGAAAAGTAGCTTTTCTTTCTTGCTCTTTACAAGTACGTGTACTTTTGTAACAGTAGCTGATATTAAACAATAAATTTCTTAAGGACAGGAACTTAAAAGAACTATAAATCGCTTTTAGATAATCACTCTTTAAGCACAGAGAAAACGCTCGATCACAATCGCTTGGCACCCAGGTCCGCATTCTATATCGATATTACTCCTTGCTGAACTCTGAAAAGTTATCAGCAACCTTGATAAACAACTATCACGCTGTGTTCAATACACTGGTTTCATCCATTTCAAGTAATTAAGCAGTGTTAAACCTGATTTACTTAATGTTAAGTGTGGATATTAAGAACTTACAATTGGCATCTTGAAATTCTAAGTGCTCATTTGATGAACCGTTTGTGTACATTTAATATATTTCTTGGAATTCATCATTTGTTATTTCATGGATTAAATATTCTTTTTGTGCACCACAAGTGGGCTTTTCTGCTTAGCCGAAATCACGACTGTGCTGGTTAGATCTGAATACGCAATTGACTTGATCAGTGAACAAAGGCCACCCTGTTTGTTGGTCGAGGTGGCTATCTTCCGTCTGACCAACAATTCCAAATAAGAATAACAGCATATAAATATTCAAGGTGTAGTGCATGGCCAATCAGTCAATCAACTAATGACAAATGTCTTGCAGACAAACAAGCGAACAAACCTGTAATAATTCTCGCTTGATATAAGACGAGGAATAGAACGGAATGCCGCTTTGAAGATTAGATTAATCAGACAGAACTTCTCACGGCTGAAAACGAAGTATTCTGATCTTTCGTATGTGTGAGCAACGAAGTATTTGATTATGCACGGTAGATTGGAGAAATATAAATGAGTTAAGACAAGAAATTCCGACGACTTCTTTGTAATCATTCTCAGTTGTTAGGTCACAAAAGGCAGTCTGAAAATCGATAATCTTGTAGTAATATATTCAATTGCTCTTGAAAGGCACTCTATTCTTCAGACCATTGAATAATTTTAAATCAACTTGTATATACACGACTTTAAGAAGCTACCGATGTTCCTCATTTCTATATGAGCGTTGCCTAGGGCAAGCCAGAAAGATTTCGAAAACTTAACATAACTGAAAGCGGAATTTGGGTCGCTTTTTCAACCGGGATATTTTCCTTTAAGATGACGGTAAGTCATTGTTCTTGTGCAATCGCAGATGTAGTTATTTTAATGGTTTATTACTTATAGGTACCACCTTAATCACGAATCTGCTAGTACTTTAACTTAGATGCATCTTGCATGATTAATGAAACGCAAGGTGACGGGTGAAATCTCTTTTCATCTGCCTCATTGACATTGCTTGAAGCACTGTCTAACATGGGAAGAGAATGACTCTGAAATCAATGCGAAGTCGCTTGAAAATGAATTACTATGATAAAAATAAAAATTCGTGTTAGGCAATTAATATCATGTGTAATCCATTTCCAGGGAAGTGTCCTATTGATGTGCCCTGTCTAGTCAAAACATTTTGACTGTCCCTCGTATTTTAGCAATTGATCAATCCTCCCCTCCTAAGGGCACACGTGTTGAGCTCGGTAAATTTTAACATGGGTTAGACGCCAGTTGTGAAGTTAGACACGGAGATGATGAAGGCTGGAGGGGGAAAGACAGAAGTATGGGGCCAATAGAGAAGACAGCCCCATGAGTCAGTGGGGCACGTCCATGGCCCCACCAGAAAGGCAAAGAAGGGGTGGCGGTAGGAGGAGACTGGGAAGCGTCTCCCCCCACCCCGCCGAGGAATAGGGAGTTAAAGTGACTCCTACGGGAAGAGCACCCTATTAAGATCGCCGAAAGTGAAACAGACAAATCTGATCTGGAAGAAATACCAGCTAACGGCACAAACTGAGCAAGGCACTGGACCGTAACTGGAACCAGCAAATTCCGCGGAACTGGCAATAGATCAGCAACCCTGACAACGACCGGCGACCTTCTGTGACAAAGGCACAAAGAATACTGAAAAAGACAGTTTTTTATCCTCACTCCTGAAATCTTAGCAGACACTGTCATTCCCGAATACAACTTGGCCCTGAAGGATGGTTGGTTGGTTGGTTGGTTGTTGGGTTTTATTGGCGCATTGCGCCAAAACCAGGTGATATATAAAAATTTATATTTCACTGACCTAATTACTTAGGTCACCATGTCAAGATATAAAACAACAAAGGTATAAAATGTAGAAAAGATAAATCAATAAAGAAATAACAATAGCATGTAAATTTTAAATACAAGTAAAAACCTTTATTGATTTAAAATAGCTAAAAATAGCAGACACATTGTCATTGTAGGATAAAATCTGACTGAGTGTATTACTAAAATATGGACAGTCAACTAAAATGTGTCTAATAGATAAAATTGTGCCACAGGACTCACACATAGGAGGATCATCAGCCCTCAACAAATACGAATGAGTCAAATGACTATGTCTTATGCGGGTCCGGGCAAGAACAACTTCCTCCTTACGATTCCTGCGCAGACTAGACTGCCACGGTTCAATTGCAGGCTTTATATGATATAATTTATTCGTAGTCTGTCTATTCCACGAATCCTGTCATTGGGAGTATATCTTTTGATGTATTATTTGCCTGTAGTCTGTATAGGGGACTGACAGGCAGCGATTATTATTGGGAATTGCTGATTTGGCTACGGTGTTAGCAAAATCTGCAATTTGGCTGACATATTCACATTCCAAGCCAAATCATATTCACATTCATGGAGAAAGTAAATCTTCTGCTGAATACAAGACAGAACAACTGGATCAGAATTATATTTCACAGTTATTAAAGCCTGTAACACGCTGAGAGAGTCCGAATATAAAATGAAACGTTGCTATTGGTATTTACTAATGTGATCCTAGGCTAACCCTATAGCGTGCAGCTCTGCAGTAAATATGCTGCATTCGGGGAGAACCTGCTCTGATGTAGTGGTTTCTGTAAAGACAGCAGCAGATCCCACATATGATTCCGACTTCGAGCCGTCTGTGTAAACTGGCGCGAAGTCAGAATGTTCAGCTCGGTGTGCTGAATAAAGCTGCAGGTAGACAGATGGAGTGTCCGACTTTCTCCAATTTCTAAGAGAAAAGTCACACGCTGGAACATGAGCATGCCAGGGTGGAATGGGTTTCTTTGGTGTTTGGGCAACCTTGTCTACCTTGATCTTAAGTTCTTTGAGTAGCTCTTAGAGACGAATGCCAAAAGGACGATTGGCAGCCTTACAGATGTTGTACAAATTTCTCCATCGTAACTCAAAAACGAATGGCCACGAAGGATCGTCTGGCAGGGATTCTTCTGTGAGCTCTTCCTCTGACAGATTTATGAGGTCCCACTCTGAGATCATCCCTATGGAAGAATTCAGCGTTTTGTTTGGTGTTACAGCTACTGGCATTCTTCCAAAAATTGTTGTTGAAATTAACTTCTGGGAGTTTTTGGGATTTTCTGTTTCCACTAGTATATCTCCGGATCTCAGGCGTCGAACTGACTTGGGAGACCCTACCTGAGCCTCTAATGTTTTCTGAATAATGAACGGAGACATGCGTCCTAATGTCCGATCTCCTGTCGCATGCTTGATCTATTTGTAATCTTCAGAGGGCTTAACTTCAGAATTAAAAAGAAAATACCAACGAAGATACAGGTGCTAGAACTAAATCTCAATGCTGACCCCAAAGCAGAAAGAGCTCGCTGTTAAAGAGAACTCGTCAATATTTGGCAGTCTAGGTGGAACACCTCACACATAGGCTCCGTTACCAGAAAATTCCTCCCTGATGTCACTTTCACAACCTTGAAAACGGTAAAGACCTGGCTTTCCCTCACCTTGGAATCCTCCTACTTGGTTACTGGACACGGGTCCCTCAACGAAAAGTTACATCTACTGGGTTTGCTACCAACAGATCGCTGTTTCTGCGGCAGGTCAGAGAATTGGAAACATCTTATTTTCGAATGCAGGTTGTACGATGAGTTAAGAACGACCCTGCTGCAGGCTGTGCCAGGTATCTCAGAACAGCAACCTGAGCTTCTACTACAAACACCTGGCAATCTAAAGGCATTCCAATCCTATGCATCCCAAGTCTTTGCGCGCAGGAAGCAGAGCTACATAGTTGCAACTGCACCTAACAATACCTCTTCAGTGACTTAAGGGTTCTATATTCGCATGCCACTATCTTCTTTTTTTTTTATTTATTTTATTTTTTTATTTATTTTATTTTATTTATTTATTTTTCTCCACGTACTGTCTGGAGTTTGCACTTAGTGCTGCCAGTTTATTTTCATTTATTTATTTATTTTATTTTATTATATATATATATTTTTTCTTTTCTTTTCTTTATTTTTATTAAATTATTTTTCTTATTTATTTAATATGTTCTTCACGCGCTCTGCCCTGAGTTCCCACTCTAGCGCAGCCAATTTATTTACTTATTTTATACCTATTTTTTTCCCACGCGCTCTGCCTTGAGTTCCCACTCCTAGTGCAGTCAATTATTTATTTATTTTCATGTTTATTTCTATTATTTTATTTTATTTATTTATTTTTATCATTATTATTTTATTTTATTTATTTATTTTTATCATTATTATTTAATATATATTTTTGATTATTATTTAATATATATACATTTTTATTAATTAATTAATTAATTTTTTATTTATTTATTCATATTTATATATATTTTTTTTTTTTCAACTGCACCATGGGTGGTTTTTTTTTTTTTTTTTTTTTTTGTGGTTCTTCTTTCTTTATCTCGTCCCTCTGGAATGGGTCCCCAGAGGAATCTGTCCTACCTTCTGGCAACACTAAGTGGGTCAGAGTCTCTCTTGAGACAGTACGTGTTTTGCTGGGACTGGCCCATCCTCCCGTGGTGTGGACGAGTACCCAGAATCATCTGTCCAGGTGACTGATGCTTCTGGGTAGCCAAGCGGCCAGAACATAACAGAACACACACAAACGTACGTCACACACATATCTGGCCCATTTGTAGTGATACTGTTCTTCACAGAGACACGAGGCGGAGTTGAACAAACGTTCTAGGTGCCACCCTTACCTATACACATGTCCACATGTCGCATGTATGACAACGTACAATTTGTATGTTGCTATTTTTGGTGGGTTCATATCTGTCACCTGTCTCTTTGATTTTGTGTTTTCTGTTGCAATACTTGGTAGGGCATTCTCTTGAAGCCTTGTAGTAATAGTAGTTATTTTACTACTCATGTTTGCTCTTTTGGCCCTGGGAGTGTTACTTTCCTCTCCCAGGTTACCAGCCCCGCCACGTGGAGGTAAGAGCAGTGCCTCGTAGTGACCAAGCGGCTGTGTAAGTTAGATTAGTAAAAGTGAGAATAAGAGAAAAAATAAGAAAGGTGAGTTTCCCTTCTGTGTCTTCACTTACTGATTGTAAGACAAAGAGCTGTTTCACAAAAAATAAAGGGAATTTAACGATGAAAATTAAAGAAACTTGTATATTTTTCGGAACACTATAAATCGCTGGAAATCGCTTAGTTACTAATAAATCGGTTGGCACCTGCGGCCTAAAGCACCAAGTGCAATCCTCAAGGCACTGTGTTGAATGGGATCATGCCAGCGTAATGCACTCATTCTGGCAGAATCATAGATGGGAGCTCCATAATCAAGTCAGGATCGGATTAATGCCCTGTATAGCCGAAGCAGGGAAATACGATCTGCACCCCATGTTTGGGCGGATAAAGCTTTGAGTATGTTTAACTTTTTTAGAGAGGAAGTACGTACATTTTTAATATGGTCTATAAAATTTAACTTGTTTTTAAGGGTTAATCCTAGAAATCTCTGATATTATTAGTGACCGGGATGGAGACATTAGAAATTTGAAGTTCGAGATCCGGATGAAGTTGGCGTTGCCTACAAAAAATGGATGGTAACTGTTTTCTGCTGCGAGAGACGATAGCCATTGAGGCTAGCCCACTGTTGTATTTTATTAAGTCATATCTGAAGCTGCCGTTCAATAGACCTCATATTTTGGGAATGGCAGGAGATGGAAAGGTCAGTTGCATAAAAGTTAAGTCTTGACTGTATTTGGAAGCTGTCTTGTAACAGAATCTATTCTAAGAGCAAACAGAGTGGCGCTCAGTCTTGGCAAGAGGAGTTTTCTGCTAAGTTTTCCGGCCCCGTCACGGGGAGGCAGGAGCAGTGCCGCAAGGAGGCCAAGCGGTTAGAAAGGTTAGTTGTTAGTAAAGAATATAATATATATAACAAAAATAAATGTGAATTTCCTTTCTCTCTCCTTACTTGATACTTTACAAGTGCAGAACTTATTTATGATAAATAAACTGCTTATACAAAACGACATAACTTAAAAAGAACTTTTATCTCTCAAAAAGATCACTGTTTGATTCGCACTAGATACGCTTGACCTCGCATTCGCTTGGCACCCCGGCCCTGTTGACTTGCAGGAACGATTCTTGGCTCTTTTGTTTTAGTAACTGCGACTCACCTTATTATGTTAGTGCCTGTAACAAATTATTAGATTTCCTGTTCCACTCACAGGGTGTAATCCGAGATAAGTTAACGTGGTCTAAATTTATATAAAATAATTTACAGCGTGTAACCTTTTCAGGAATTGATTAAATGTTTCTTGGTTATAGATTTTTCAGCTGTAGATTTTCGATAATCTGGGAACTTCATCAACTTGCATTGATTGCAAAAGGAGGAAATTAAAGGGATGATTATTTGGAACAAAAATATGTTACAAATAATCAGAGCTGTAATACTCAATACGTTCTACATTTACATTAATATTTGTAAAATAATAAGAGGAGTTTACCTCAATATAGTACGTAGAACATTTCCGTATGATACTCTCCAGAAATTAAAACGAAAAAATCGAAAACTTACGTTAGAGTAAAAAATGAATAATTAAAAACCAATTTAACACAATTCAAATCAATTTAACACAATTAAAAAGAATCTAACGAAAATATTCAAAACGATTTTGAAGCTGACAACGCTTTTCGACCGTATGTCGTGATCACAGGAATGAAAATTACAAATAATCGTACCATACTCGTCTGCATGGGAACGTGAAGAGCACAATTTTTAAAATTATCTTGTTTTTTCCCCACATAAAAACTTATTTTAGCATTATCATAATCTAAAACAAGCGAGAAAAGTTTTGAAAGGCTGTAATCACACTAAATATGATGGATTCATAACGTGAAATAGTATACGCTGTTAAAAGTTTGCTACTTTTTATCACCTTAAAAAAGTGTTGAAATGGGAAAATTTCTATGACCGCCAAAATGATAGTGTCTGACACTTATTGACACTTCTCGGAGATGGATATGCGCGTGATACTAAACTCCTCTTATTTATTAATGGTGTCACGAACGTTGTGAAAAGTTGCCGTCCGTAATCCTGCTCGGGCCCATCCAAATTGCCAAGAAGAAAATACAAGTATGAGCTCTCACTCCGAAAGAACGTGTTTTCTGCTGCTCCCACCTGGTGCCACTTTCGTGGAGGAATAAATCGATTATCTTTCGGAAGCAAATAGACTCTGAATAACACTGGAAACTTCTTTTCTATTTTCCTTTTGTGTTTGTTATTTCACTCCGTATTAAGATTTCCCACAAACTTCCCACTCAACTGAAATCCCACTATACTATTAAGAAATGGAAATCCGGAATAAATCTCATAATAAGAAAGGAATCCTAACGTATTAACAGTCCACGCACTCGACATGTTTAAGCAGTTTAATAAATGGGAATATTCTGCTTTTCTACAAAGAAAATATATCACAGATCACGTGATATTCGTACGGGTAACTCGATCTAAATTAATGCTATTTTTAAGTTCCTGGAAGTTAATTACTTTATTTCAACGGAAGTAAGTAAATTTTATTGTTTAATTTAAATTATGTAGCCTTCTTAAAATTTTGGAATGTAATATCTGCAAATTTCAACTTAGGTTCACTTTGGATGGATACATATTTTTTTTTTGTTTTTTTTATAAATCGCAAAGAATCTTTTAGCGAGAAATTCCTCTTCTCAACTTGCAAATGTTTCTTTGTACATATCCTATTATAAAACAATTTCACAATTAAAAATTTCATATTTTGGAGAAAGTTCGGCGATTACACTTAAAATTTGGACAATGAAGAGTGATAGCAGTGAAATCAAATTGATTGTGCTCCTCTCATTAACAATTAGGACATACTGCCTCACCTCGACTTGTAGTTTCGGAGTGTCCATATTTTTGGCACGTAACACCGGATGTGGTTCGGGATGTAAGGACGAAGATGGCAATGGAGATAGCCTGCTCTGACAGACGTTGATAGAAAGAGAGAGAGAGCTAAAAGTGAGAAGTACGCTCCTAGTCGGAAGAAGAATACCGCCCTTCCGAGTCATGATTCACCTTGCTTGATTGATTCTTTGTTCATACAGCTATTGGAAAATTTCTTCCTCTGATACAGTTAATAAGTCCCATTCTGTGGTTACTCCATTCGAGGAGCTTAGAGTGGCAAGAGGAATTGCTTTTATTGGTTGTCCGCCAAAAGTAGTCAGCTTTAATAACTTTTCCGAATGCTGGGATTTCATTATCTCTACCAGAAGATCCGTAGACTGGAGTAGCTTTACTGATTTTAGTGAACCTGCAGCAGACTCAATGCATTTCTGCACAAGGAATGGAGATAATTTACTCAGCAGCTGGTCTGATAGAGAGTGTAGAACGACGAATGCTGGTGTCTCATATTTAGGGGTTGTTTTCAATCTCTTGGATTGATAAATGTCATTTTCCTCTAGTCTTGATCTCGATGGCTCTAAAGGTGGAAACATTAGGTTAACCATCTTTGCTACTTTGCCTTCGAAGAGTGAAGTTCTTCTCCCAGATTACCTGCCCAGCCACGGCGAGGCAAAAGCAGTGATCAAACGGTATAAAAGTTAGTATATTAGTTTAAAGGGGAAAAATAAAGGTGGTTTTCTTCTCTGAAACTTATTTGAAGTTCGTAAAACTTAGTTTACTGTTAATTAATGCAAATGTAAGAAAACGGTATTCTTTGAAAAAATGCTACAGAAATCACGAGGAGGATCGATTGATCACGATAACGCTTGGCACCAGAGGCCAACTGGCAGGTGAACTCCAGTTTGTTTTAAGATTCACGACGCCAAAGATTAGTGTTGAGCTGCTGCAAGATCAGCATTAAGCCTGTTTTTCAATTTATATTAATGATATTGTTAAGACGCATTAGAAGTGGAACTAGCTGCTACCTACAAATAGTAGTAAATCCCTGGCAATTCCCAAAGGAACAAAACTAAATTGTAAGTTTAGTTTATTCTTATATAGTGTCCCTGACCCAATTAAAATTTAAAAACGGTTCAAATTCAACTACATATTCATCAAAATTTCAAGTTTCAGTTGCGGCAAATTAAGCAGTCCCGTTTAAATTTTATTTAACTTTTTTGCGTTTTCATAAGATATATAAAATTAAAATAAAATCTCCAATCCAAGTGCATACCGATTAAATCTGAAAGCGATTTTTCTAATAAAGTAGTACATACACTCGTGTTTCTTGAATCAGAAGCTGGCTACCCTCACCAGATACCAACAGTTTAGGTACAATATTTAAAAAAAAATCGAAAGCCATAAATGTTTAAAAGTCCGAGATAGGCTAACGAGAAACGTCGATTGAAAAGGACTCAATCAAGAAATCCCCCAATCAACGACTTGTCGAACTTAGTTTCTCCAAATGAGTTGCAGATGACGACGAATCGTGCAGTCTAAGAAGCCACAGAGGAACCACACACTATTGACAATGGGACAAGAGTATTTTTGTGGTGTCTGTCGGCTTCACCCATGCAGAGTAACTTCGAAAAGAAAACCCATCAAAATCCCCAAATTTTTCCAAATTCCTTTAATTATACAATAATAACTGAATAATTATTTAAATAGAAATGTAATTTCATATAAAGTAAAGTACGCAACTTCTTTGAATAATATATTTAACTCCTAACTGTCTCATTACTGGAAACGAATAAAAGCAAGTTACTTTTTCCCATTATTTCAATTACATGAAAGATTATCAGTCTTTCGTGCAGACGGCTATCGGTTTCTTGGGCTGTATCTTTCGTTATTCATTAGGTGAAAGTAAAGAAAAACTATTGATGTAACGAGGTTTTCATTTCACCACACGCTGCTGTTAAAATCATCCTCACTAACTTAACTAATGCTATCAAAGCAATGAAATTATATTTGCTTCTTTTAGTAACAAAATTTTCTGTTAGTCCTAAGGGATGTGTACTGATGCATTGTGTACCTTGTTAAGCTCATTATTGGAAACGAATTTTTTTACTTTACCATCTATTGTTATTTGGCCATTGTCGACGAAACTCTCATCTAATGGAGGCACTCCTTTCACTTTTGGATTTACCAGTCAGCTCTTTTAACTTAACCATAATTAAGGGGTTTTGTTTATTTAATTTTTGTTTGCGTTTTACTTCACTGAATGACGTGTTATCTAAATAAAAGGTAAACTTTTTCTTGTAGATGAAAAGTTACTTTTTTGAGAAAGGATTTCAATGATTTTGTGCAGGGTGGTAGAGAAATTCTTTACGAAAGAAAATAGCGATATCGAAATACAAGAAGAAAGAATTTAATTTCAGCTCTCGGAGGATTTATGTGAAAATATATTTTTCAGCCTTCTGTCTTCCCACATTTCTTCGAGAAGTTCGGTTGGGTTGTTCTAATCGCGGAGCGTAACTGAGCTTTTTATATTTCTAAGTTCATAGCTTTGCGTATGACAGAACATTGGCATCTCGTTCTTCGTTCACTATTGACCTTTTCCTAAAATAGATTCACGTAATCCTATAAGAGTATCTTCTGGTTTCCAGTTTACCAACCACAGTTTCTAGATGATTCATATCTTCTGAAAAGTTATTTACAACAAGAATTACCTTTTTCTCGGTTGATATAATTTCCACTTAATTTGGATAAATAATTGGATAAATAAACTGTTTCTTATATTATAAATATCGTTTGCAAGTAGGAAATCTCCATTATTATCCCCAACTTGCAACCGAAAAGGAAAAAAGATTACTGAGTTATGGGCTGATAAAATGTGCATAAAATTTTTTGGACACCCTGTAGTTTCATTAGTCCATTGCGATATTATTTCAGTTTATATAAATATTATTTTATTGTAGTACTTTCTTGAACTGTGCCATTAAAAGTTATATATCTCGACATAAAATTTCTTTATAGCTTTAACTTATAACGTTCCGTGATATTAGGACATTCTTAATAATGTATATTGGATATACACGTTTATTTTATTATTTTTTTTTATCAAACTCACTTCCTGACCGCATGGTTTATAAAAACAGTGAATAAACTAAAATTAGATTAAATAATTAAAACTAGACTATTGAATCCCCTAGAAAAAAGTGCACTCCTTTCCATGATTTGTCATTTATAAAATAACTTCTGAACATATTGAGTACGGAACTGAACCAGTTCTGCCATCGGACTTTCGTCAACAGATCATTAAAGTATTTTGAAGTATTTTCAATACTTCAAAATACTTTCAGGCACCACGCCCTCTGAGTTGTATGTTTCCTGAGAGGTCAGTTGTCCATTTGTTCTAAACCCCGTTTTCACTAGTAAAATTATTTTTTTTTATAATTGCAGTACACAATTTGATAGTATAATACACAAATTAATGAAATATGGGTGAGAAAAGAGTTGTTCTTTCTATAAAACTTAGTTGGCTGTTCTAGATAAAGTGAGATTAAAAAATTGCTGGCAAGACAACTGTAAAAGAGTGGAAAAATGATTGTAAAAAAATCTTTAAGGATTTTGCACTCAGTGTGTTTCACAAGAGTCGTTAAGTTCTCGCTACACTTTAAAGAAACTGCAATTAAAGTGGCACACAATGAATAATGGCTGTGGTTTATATAAGAAAGACAAAGACACGAAACTTCAATCAGCGGACCAATAAATACAGCATCAAAGACTTGCCCTTCCATCAAAAGAGTTGTGGCAGACAGTTTTTCAGAGAATGACGGATGGTTTCGACGCTAGAAAAATTATCGTGTTATTCATGTATTTGGTATTAGAGGGCGAAATTATCCGTTGAGCAGCCCTGCTGCTCAAAAATGTACAAAAAGATTTAAGGTCATTCATCAACAGAGAAAAACTGATTGGAAAACAACTCTACAATATGGAAGAAACTGGTCTAAATTATAAGAAGTTATGTACAAAACTTATTGCTACAAAGAGAGAACCGCGAGAGCCCCTGTAGCTGGCAAATCACCTAAACAAAGAACATTCAAAAATATCAATTGTTCATCTTTAACAGCTTACCATCGTTCGCAAAAATCAGCGTGGATGGACTCGTGAAAAAGCTCATGAAAAAAAATAAAAATTTCATGAACTTTACCTCCTGCAAAGAAACACTTAAAGAAAATAAACTTACCAGAAAAGCCATGCTATTCTCTCTCTGGATAACGCTCTTTCGTATCGCAATTGTGGAAAAAGTAGAGTAAGGCCATGATTTGACTACCAAATGTAGCGTGCTTGCTATGGATTAAAGAGTTTCAGAATACAAGTAAGAATCATTAAAAAGTCATCAAGGGCAAAAATATGTTCAAAATATGGGATTAGCATGGTACGAAATTCCAAGTTCAATCTTGACGAAATCTTGGAGGTTAATAAAGATTAAATTCCACAACTACAAGAAGATAATAAAGAGCACAGTTTCGTAACTGAGTTCAGGCACATTGAAGGTTCTCAATGATTTACAGCGAAAAGACATGCAACAGTGGGTTCCATGTTTTCAAATAAAATGTCTCCGACTGGTGGGAAAATAAAACTATGGACGATTCCAAAATCACACAGATCTGAATATATACAAAGAGAACTTGAATGAAATCCAGGGTCAAACAAATTTCTAATGCAGCGGCCATAAACGCTTTAAATACATTATATTGAACGGGGCTAGTTTTAACTATTGGCGAAGTTATGTTTATGAAAATAAGAGTAGAGATACTGTGATGACAAACGCCACATTCATTATCCAAACAGAGGAATATTACTGATTTTATGTAAATGTGCATGTATATGTTTTAAGTGAATATATAATTGTTAAGCGATGTTTGTATTTTTTACTATTTCCAAAATTTTGTATTTGTATTTTACTATTTACCAAAAACTGGTATGTAAATGTCTATCAAATGCACCTTTGCAGGTGGTGATTGGCATATTCCAAAAAACTATGCCATGCATTCTGAGAAGCAGCTTCTCATCAAAAATAAGCCCCAGGAATTTGAATTCGGCTAAGGCTACGGATGAGATGTTGCTTAGCCGAAGTCTTAATTGTGGATCTGGATGAATACAAGTACCGTCCCTCCTATGGAGCGACTGCAAGAACGATTAATTGGAAAGGGCTATGGTTTCCCAACAGAATGGCGACTCCACCGTGAGCAGTACCATCCCCTATTTTGTCTTTACATATTATGCCGACATTAAGTAAGTTAGGGTCTTTACTGGCTTTAGATGTCCAGGGTTTAGTGTCAAACAAAGTTAACTACAAAATCATTTTGTAGTTGATGTAAAAGTCATTTGTATTTTCGTGGTTTACCGGAAATGTACTTACAGCCTAAGTTAACTTGTTAAGTTCTAGAGAGATACAGTTCTACGACATCATATGCATTGTTATTTGTTTAAAGTAAAACTAAAATTATCTCTAAAAGAAAATGCAATTTTGTAGTTAACGTTATTTGACACTAAATCCTCGATATGTCTCCTGCAAAACAATGGCCTATTAAAAGGGCCTCGCGGTCATCAACATTCTTTCAGAATCCACGGAAATTCCATTCTATGAATTTGGCCATTATTTGGACTTCTTAGATGCTTCGGACAACTTTCTAAATGCTGAGGGTTTAGTTTTTTTGATCTTAGATTTATCCTTTTTCGTGAATGATGAACGCTGTTCTGTGTCCATTTTTCCTGGTGTGTCCTTTACCATATAGAGGAAACCATGTCCATGGTTTCCTATATTATGCCGAGTACAAAGTAAAAAAAAAAAAAACTTCAAGTTTTTTTTTTTTTTTTGCCTTTTCTCTATCACTTTACGTTACCAGTGGAGCAGTATGAGGTAAAGATACTGTATGAGTGGCAGCTGATTGGTCTTTCTGGGTGAGTTTTTGCGAGCTCAGTGAACAACATTGATGGAATTAAAATATTCTGATGGGTGTATGGGCATCTCCGTTCGTATCCCTACGTATACTTCCCAGAAACCTTCTGGATGCATGGAAGACTGCATTTTTTTGACCGCAGGATCAGCGTTGTCTGTGTTATTTAGTTACTGGACAAATCACCATACTACCCAGCGTAGTCACTGGTAAAACTACAGCAGGATTGAGGTTTCCTAGACACTCATACCGGTGGGTCTGACTACTATTACTACGCAGTTGTTCTTGTAGTAGGGTTTTATGATCACTAGCGGCTCAGGCCATATAGCTCTGTATATACTGTCTATAAATTGTGTGTGTTCTGTGGTCGATTTTCTGCTTGCTGGACGAAAATCCAGAATTTCCCGGATAAACCATGCTTTCCTACCCTGAGACTGACTAACTCCGCCAGGTTGTGAAAAATGCCATATAAATTCCTCGCGTCATCAACGGGACTTGAACTCAGGTCTTTTCCACCCGACTACTACTCCACGTTTAAAATAGCTTAAATCTTTGGTCTTGTCTATTCTCTCACTGAATTGCACATTTACAGCATCCTTACATATCTACCCCCTGTTTGGTATCGCGTGGTACGAATGCGTGATGCTGTTACTGAAGGACTGTTCCAGTTCACGCGAAGGGTAAGTGTACCTAATAAAGTCGCTCACCCTGGTGGGTAGCACGGTTGGTAGAATCGCCATCCTCCCCACACCGGGTAGCAAAGACCTGAGTTCGAGTCCCGTCAATGACAGCAGAAATTTTTATGGACCTTTTTCACAACATGGCTGAGTTAGTCGGTCTCAGGCGAGGATAGCATGGTTATGTGTTCCCGGAAACTCAGGTTTTCCTTCCAACAAACAAAAAAATCGAGGACAGAACGCATGCAATTTATAAACAATATACAATTTAGAAGCATCAGCGACTGTGGCAATATGGCTACAGTCGCTGATCCTCCTAAAACTCCATTGCATCAACAACAATAAAGTGTCTACTCGTGTGGTTGTACTAATTGTAGAAACACTGCGGCTCTCGTCTCCTTTAAGGGAAGGCCAACACATTAGAATTGCATTGTATCGTATTTTGCCTTGTATCGTATATTCTTGAACAGCAATCAACGAGATAAATGTTTTCTAGCAATATAAATGATATATATCCATAGGCGGAATTAAGATAAAGGAAAATGCAATGTTTCCTTATTCTCTTGAGAATAAGGAAACATTCCTTATTCTTTATTCTATTTGTTCTCTTGAGAAAACTCAAAATAAAGTAGTAGAGAAGCATGTAATAAATATCACCAAATTTTGGTTATTGCCATCTACTTACTCCCATAAATCGATCAAGTCATTGCTATCGCAAGTAATCATACTGCTCTCACAAGTATGCGCATTTGCCCTGTTCCCTGACTCAGATCTCTATAGTGATTTGTTCTCGCAACCCGTTTCTTTGATGCAGAATCGGTAGAAAATATGATGAGTGTTTCCCTCAAGTTGTTGAGAATGGAAATGAAATATCGCTCACGTCTCACTCCAAAGAGATATCGAATTTGAGGAATTCAGATCGGCCACTGACTATTATACATTACTCTACAAAAATTATTCGAATGTCCTTTCTAACCTCATTTGGAAATGACGCTAGGTAGTCATGGAATAATTTTAGAAATAAACCACTCTTTTTACTACTTAGATAATGCGAAATTAATTTCTTAAGTGCTTGGCCAAATTGCTAAATTATTGCAAAGGTGACGTTTCAGGATTCGAAAGGGATCCTGAAATCCTCCCATCCTTAGACTATGCGGAACTAAATACAGGATTCGATGAGCCATTAAACCCAAACCACACCATACAAGTTTGGTTTGATTTAGGTTTAATGGCTCATCGATACCGTTGGTATTTTCAAGTGCTCATGTTGTTCAAGGTTAACTCTATAGTGCTACTTTGCAGTGCATTTGCAGCATTTAGGGAGAATCAACGCGAATATAGTAGTGCCTGGTGGAAAGACAGCAACAGATCCTACACGTACCTCTGACTTCGAGCTATCGGCATAATCTGGCAATAAAATTGGAATGTTCAGGTTGGTGAGATGAATAGAGCTGAATTTAGACACATGATGGCGCATCAGACATAACCCAGTTCTTAATGGAAAAGTCATATGCTGGTATATGAGCAAGTCAGGGTAGAAGGGTTGCCCTAACACCAAGGGAATCTTGGTGTTCAGGCAACCTTGTCTTCCATGATATGCAAACCTTGGAGTACCGCTTGGATGTTGTTGGATGTTATTTGGTTTTTAGGAGCATTAGCAACTAAGGCCATATTGCTCCTGGATATGCGGTGGTCATTCCCTGACCTTCCCGCATCCTCCGTATTTGGTGGTGACGAGCTCGAACCCCGGTCTAATCAAGAAGCGTGTGCTACGCACTGTTGCTCTTTCCCACCTGGCTACGGAGGCGCCTACCGCTTGGACACAAATCCGAAAGGACGATTGGCAATACCACGATCGTTGTAAAAGTTTTCGCATATTGGCTCATAAACGGATGTCCATGTACAAATAGGATGGTCTGGCAGGAATTTTAGTTTTAAAATATACTCTAGACAACTGTTTAAGTCGAAGCGATAACGGTGCTTCAACTGCTTCCACCTATAGGTTCTGGACAGGAGTTTATGTTTGAAATGCTCCAGTAGCAGTACTGATACACTGATGATGGATCAAGTTCAGCCATCGAAGAAGGCTGGACCTAATCATTAACGAGGTGCCCCTTTTCCGAGTTTCCACAGGTCGCGGCGCATGGCTGCACTCGCCAAATTCAAATGATGTAACTTTAGGAACAATGTATGGGCGTTAAATCTCAGTGCTTCTAATCTGGAATGCCGACAGCATGATTGTGAGTTCCCTCACCACGTGCAGGTAACCATGTTGAGGAGCGGAATAGTGAGTGACCATGACCTGCCTGTAGCTCAGGTCATTCACTAGTTTTCTCTACTATGACTCTTTAAGTCTGATACTCAAAAGTGTTTCGTTTGATTCAAAGTGATTTCCGTGGGTACATCCTTGTACAGGATGTAACCACGTAATGTACTATTCTTAATTGAATAGTAGAATGGGGTTTCAACAGTCGAATTTAGACCATATTAGTTTCCCTATAAGAAAGGCGCATCAATCAGCTTCTCAAGAAGATGCGAAAAGAACTCTTAATAGTGAATTAACTTTACGGCATATCTCTCTCTATAGAGCGAAAATTAAAAGTGAACCAATATATAATAAAGCAAAAGGGGATCAAGATAACGGGTATTGCTGAAGGAACGCTCCTAAAATAATTTAGAAAATGGCGGTTAATAAAATACCAAATAACATGCATTTATAAAATTCAAATTTAGCGGTGGCGGAAGATAGTACCATGTGCAAATTGCATGAAATATCACTAAAAATGGAGATGAAAAGTTGAAAACCGACTATAACACGGGATAAATAAAATGAAAATAAATAAATAAATAAAATATACTGACCATTATGCCTCAAAAGGCCAATAATGGTCAGAGAATCACAGCATTTCGAACATTTGGAAAATCCACACGTCGCCGAATTGATACACCGATCGACCCGCAAACGACATGGATTTGAAAAATGGTGTCCCCCATGAAAAATCATAATAGAACAAATCCAAGCATTCACGTGGCAACACCAAACCCCCTGGCAAAATCACACTTAAGAATATGACTGAATAAAATTAAGCTATAGATGGCAGTATGAGCGCTGTCAGTATATCGACTCAATACTAACCGTGAAACAGGATAAACTTTAACTAAATATCGAAAAGAATAAAAAAAAACAGAAAAAATGAAAAGAAAGATAATTAGGCAAACATCTCCATACAAAAATTCGTACAGCTCTACTGGTTTTCCATGCCACTGGCACCTGTTTCATTCACTTTCATTTCAATTATTATAAGTGACATGTTGTGGATAATGCATTGCGGCCACTCATGTTTGCTATACTAATTTTCTTTCTTTTCCTTTTTTCTGGTTTTTATATTCTCTTGCATATTTACTTAAAGTTTATTCTATATACCGCATATATATATGTGTTCCTCCACAGCTGTCTTCAAAATTTTCGATGGAATGTTAACTACCTCTGGACAGATTACGTCTTTCAAACCAGAAAGAGATATCGTTGCATCTCTTCAGTTCTTTGATTGACTATTTTTAGAAGTTAGACTGCCTCTTTCGAAATTCCTTACATATTTAATTCAAGAAGGGCTTGTGCCATTTTTCTGTCTTTCATACGCTTTAAGGGCTGCTATAATACTGTAGCCATTTTTCTAATAAAGTTTAATTAAAAGTGCTTTATCTTCAGGGAACGTTTTAAAACAAACTTGCGTACATTTGGTTACTTGAGCCAAAGCTACGGTTTCAAGATTTTTTTATTTTGGCGATGAACAAAAAAGACCACAATGAGCAAACATTGGAATTCTCCAATCTCACAGTCATTCCTTCTTACAATGAAAGTAAAAGTAATTAATCTGTATATTAGAGTGAATAACCCCCTTATCCCTACGGTGGTAAAATTTTGAACTAAGTGGAAATGCACTTTATAAAGTACATAATGTGAAATGCATTATTTCAATTTGGTCGGTTGGCGTTTGATGGCGCATTGACAGCTAAGACAATTCGAAATAGAGTGAACACATAAAATATATCTGGTAACTCGTGTATAAATTAATGTACTGTAAAATGTTAAAAAGTCAAGCATAGTGTCTCTCTGTCATCTAAGATCTGGCTGAGTGTAAACGATTCAGCCAGATTAATAAAATAAGTAAAATATAAATGAAGTGCACTGGTAAAAAGAATTTCAAATTTGGGAGACTCTTAAAAAACTCCCATAGCGCTGCTAAAAGATTGTACAAGCTTGAAAAGCTACAAAATTCATGGCATTCCGCTTTGTGAATCTATGGTTGTCTCTCCAGTACAAGAGCTATTAAGACCATCATATGCTTATTCGTTGATCGCAGATACCCAAACTGGCATGCCTGTTCATGTATCAAACTATATAGCTCAGAATTTGTGGGTGGTATAACTGAATCTGTTTTAAATGATTGCAAAAAAAGAGGTTTGCGCAATTCCTATCATATATTTTAGTATCAAGGACTGCAGTAAATTTGAAAGAGATTGCAGAGTTCTAGGATGGTAATTTCCGGATCTCTGCGATGGTAATTTTAGTCAACAAAGATGTGTTTCTATGTCAGTTGAGTGTTACAATGCATGTACTAAGGACGATTCTTTCCCATTAACAGATATATGTGAGGCAACTGTGTATGAGCGATATACACTAAGTGATGACTGATTTATGACCACCTACCTAATACCTCGTAGGTCCTCCTTTTGCCCTCAGTATACTGCAGCTATCCGACGTGACATTGATTCACAACAAGAGGTCGGAAGCGTTCGGGAGGTATGGCCAACCAAGCTGTGTGTAATGCGGTCAGCCATGCAGGTACGGAGGTGATTGGTGTATCCAGACGCCTGATATGCCTTTCCATGGTGTCCTACAAGTGCTCTATGGGATTGATATCGGCGGAGTTCGGAGGCCAATCGATATGCTGGAAGTCAGAACTGTGTTCCTCAAACCATTCCTGCACAACAAGTTTCCGATGGCTTGGCGCACTGTCATCTTGAAGGACACCATTGCCATTCGGGAAAAAGTGTAGCATAGCAGGGTTACACAGTCAGCAAGCAGTTGACGATAGCGCAGACCACTGATACGTTGTTCCACATGCACAAGGGATACAAGTTCCTGCCAGTGAAACATGCCCCACACCACGCATCGCCTCCACCAGCCTGCACTTTATGGTCTATGACATAGTCAAGTGCATAACATGTTCTAAAGCCATTTAATGGCATATAGTCAAGTAGCATAAATACTGCAGTCTAAAATGCTGACTAGTATACAAATAATAAGATATTGCTGCTGCTGCAATATCCGTTTTGATCCATTAATTTAAATTTGATAACAATGATAAAGGGTACAGAAATGAAATGCTTGCAGATATCGGAGGCTGCAGAAACTAATGAATTGTTTTCCCTCAAAGCTCTAAGTAGTGGTCACAAGAGGGTATCCCCTCACAGAAGGGCATCTCCATTTGTTATTTTTCTTGGTGAATGCTTAAAAGCTGCATGTTGAAACTTTTCTTAAGAGCTTGTAATTGGATTACAACGGTCTATTTTCATTTTGTTTACTCTCATAAAATTGCATAAGCTGTGGTTAAATGAAGCATGTCTGAATAGGAGATGGCAGACTGAATTTTAGCCGCACAGTTTACCAATAGCGTTTTCCTTCTGAAATGTAGTGGAGGTTCATTGGCTGCTTTTGTGAATTTTGCCAGAAAACTAATAATACACAAACAAACTTAATCTTTAAATATAACTTACTTCTATGAAAGATTTAACTTGTCTGTACATCGCTGGATCATTATTCGTAAAACTTAAAAATGTTTGCTAAAAAATAAATTTGATCCGTAACCTGCCATCGTGTCTAAGGAATAATAGTTTATATGTATTACAAAATCAGTATTATTATTATTATTGAAAGGGAGACAATATTGCTGCAATATCATTTATGAGTTTTAAAAAACGTTTTTGTTTATACGCCGGGAGGGTCACATATGGTCAGTGGAGCTCACAAGATGCAGAATATCACCATCACTGCATTTACCAGTTACGTTTGCTCGAACCACAGTCAACTGAAATTCATATACTGTACTACTATCCCTTTGTACTTGACCACTCGTCAAGCTTTACTACAAGCTTTTTTGCAGCAACTATATACTACCTTTTGTGTTTTTCGATTAGGCTGAATAGCTCTGTGTATTTTTTTTTTAATTTTACATATTGAATTATAAAGGATCTGCTATTTCAATACACTCTGTTTCACCGAATAGAAGGCAGACAATGATATCAGGACCTGCTCGAAAATGCCATCTATAAACGTTTTTCAATACTTTTTTTCCTCAATAGATGTATGCTGTGATGTGTCACCTGTATTTCTTGTTTCGCCTAACGAACTATACTTAGCAAAGTTCCAAATAAACATAAAAATATTTATCCAAAATTGACAAATACAGCTTAAATGGATTTTTATTTAATAAAATTCTTTACTACTAGTACGTTCGCTGCTGTGTACGCTCCTGAATATAAACGAAGCCACTTAATGCACTTCGAAACCCATTTCTGTATGCATCAAAGCTTATTGGACGCTGTGTTCAGTCCACGAGCGGTATTCGCTCTTTGTCTGGTGTTTGGGAAGTACACGGAACATTTTCGCGCTTGAAAATTTAATTATGTTTCTGACCTTCAACAACTCTTTTAGCATTGTGTCATAGGGCGCGCAGAAGGTTTTCTGTGACCTAGCTTAAAGCTATTTCCAGAGATCTTGCACAAACATCTGCCACTGTTTGACATCCACATGGAAGTAGTCTTCGCAATCGCCTAAAGGTGTGTGAAAAAAGTACAATTGAGTTTCTCCTGACGCTTATATCAGTGTAAATTGTATTACAGCTTGCAGAGTAAATAGGACGTTTTATAGTAATTCCTTTTAAGAATGTGTTTATCTAAAATCTATTTTATTAGGTGTTCTTTGTATATATACACACTGTCATTCCAAAAGTATTGGAAAGGACAATTTCTTAATTAAATAATGATGCCACGATGTCCGTATCGGCAATAGAATATGTCAAATTAATTCTTCATTGGAGCAATGTAAACAAACAAATGTTCACAATAATGAGAAGACTTGTAAGTTGATTTTTATTTTTAGATAGGTTTGTTGGTTGGGGTTTTATTGGCAAATTAGCCACGCAAGCTCTAATTCGGCATAAACCAGGCGGCCTGGGATCCAGCAGAAAAGAACGTCGAATGATTGTTTGTTTCGGGATTTATTGGGCGCATCGGCAACTATGGCCATAGTGCGCCACACAGATGGTAAGTATGCATGCCATTTCTTCTCAAATAGAGAAAATGGAAAAAAGGAACCAGAAAGTAATTTTTTTTAACTAACTAAAGGAGGTGATATACTTTAATCATCTTGAGAAAGTTATAAATGCTTGAGACATTTGTTTTATTATTTAAAAGTGAAGTAAGTGTAGGAGGATATTGTGTTGTGGCTGGAGTGCAAAGATTCTGGCGTTCTCTTGTATATTTTGTACATTCAACTTGTTATGGGGTGGTAGGTGAGCTAATTTGGCAGCATTGTCCGCTAGTTCATTTCCAGGAATTGCCATATATCCTGGAACCCAGCAGAAGTGTATGTTTTTCCCAAGTTCTGATAAGGTACGTAGAGAGCTGACTATTCTTTTCACGACTGGGAGGGTAATGTTCATGATGTTTTTTAGTGCTTGAAGTGCACTTAAAGAATCTGTGAAAATTATGCTGTTGTTAATATCAGAGGACTCAATATGATTCAGTGAAACCTGAATTGCTATTAGTTCGGCAGAAAATATACTGAACTCACATGATAACTGATAAGCTAATGTGATGTTTGGAAAAACTGCGCCGATTCCAACGTGGTTTGTTTGTTTGTTTCGGGATTTATTGGGCGCATCGGCAACTATGACCATAGTGCGCCATACATATGATAATTATGCATGCTATTTCTTCTCAATACAGAAAATGGAAAAGGAAACCAGAAAATATATTTTTTTTCCTAACTATAGGAGATGATATACTTTAATCATCTTCAGAAAGTTATATATGCTTGAGACATTTGTTTCATTGTTTAAAAGTGAGGTAAGTGTAAGATCTTTTGTTGTGGCTGAAGTGCAAAGAATCTGGCGTTCTCTTGTATATTTTGTGCATTCGACCAGAATGTGTTTCACTGAGAGCAGTGTATTACAGTGATGACATTGAGGGGGTATTTCTCCTCTTAAAGATAACCATGAGTGATATTTGTGTGCCCTATTCGCAGTCGAGCCAATATTACCTCTTGATGTCGGATTGAATTAAAGCTGGAAGGCCATCGCTCAAGATTTGGCTTGATACTTCGAAGTTTATTATTAGGTTGATTTTCCCATGATAACTGCCATTGGCACATGCATTTTTCCTGGATTATTGGTCAATAGTCTTGATGAGGCACTTTCCACTTTTTCTCGGGCGGTAGGTGAGCTGATTTGGCAGCATTGTCCGCTAGTTCGTTTCCAGGAATTCCCATATGTCCTGGGACCCAGCAAAAATGTATGTTTTTTCCAAGTTCTGATAAGCTATGTAAAGAGCTGACTATTCTTTTCACGATTGGGTGGGTGATGTTCATGGTGTTTTTTAGTGCTTGAAGTGCACTTAAAGAATCTGTGAAAATTATACTGTTGTTAATATCAGAGGACTCGATATGATTCAGTGCAACCTGAATTGCTATTAGTTCGGCGGAAAATATACCGAACTCAGGTGATAACTGATAAGCTAATGTGATGTTTGGAAAATCTGCCGCGATTCCAACGTGGACATCATTCTTTGATCCATCAGTATGTACTATGGAAAAGCTGGGAAACTGGTCCACTACTGCATGGTATAGTTGCGAGAAGTTTTCTCTATGCAAAGTAGATTTATTCCATTCATGCAGATGTAAGTCACATGATGTTGTTTGTTGTTTGGTTTTTAGGAGCATTAGCAACTAAGGCCATATTGCTCCCGGGATATGCGGTGGTCATTCCCTGACCTTTCCGCATCCTCCGTATTTAGTGGTCACGGGCTCGTACCCCGGTCTAATCAAGAAGTGTGTTCTATGCACTGCTGCTCCTGCCCACGGAGGCGCCAAGTCACATGAAGGTGGAGTGATATTCCAAGGAGCAAGAGAGGATGGGAGGCTATGTGCCACATTGTCTAAGGTTAAATTTAGTTCTTCTAAGAGGAGTTTTATTCTCATACCCAAAGGACGGTTAGCATTAGGGCGGTTTTGGTATAACCTGCTCTGCTGTGATGTGAAAAGTATCTGCCAGTTTGGGTGTTCTCGCATAGATCTAATTTTATAGGCATAACGTAGTATCAGTTGTTGTCGCCTGATCGAGAGAGGGGGTTCGTGTGCTTCAGCATATAAGCTATGTATTGGAGACGTACGATATGCTCCTAAAGCAACGCGTATTCCACTATGATGGATAGGGTCAAGCCAGCGAAGGGCACTAGGTCTTGATGAACTATACACTGGTCAAGTTTTGATCTTATTAATGCTCTATATAACCGTAATAAAGTAAGGCGATCAGCTCCCCACTCAGTTTCAGAGAAAACCCGGATGATATTTAGTTTTTGTTGACATGATGTTCTTAGACTTTAGGCCTCCGTAGCCGAGTGGTCAGGAGCTGGAGTGCAATAGCACACGTTCTTTGAGTAGACCGGGGTTCAAGCCCCTTACTGCTGAATACGGTCGATCTGCCAACCCGCACTGGACCAGCGTGGCAGATTATGGTCCATTTCCCTCAGCATGAATTGTTGAGGAGGCTTCCATCCTGCAGTGGCTTGATAATGGCTGCACTTTACCTTTTTTCTTAGACTTTTGTTATGTTCAAGGAAAGTAAGTTTATGGTCTAAAGTGATTCCTAAGAACCGTATGCTGGGATGAACTGCTATTGGTTGGCGATTCAGTTGTAGCTCCGGACTGGGGTGGAGTTTGCGTTGGCGGTATGTTGAATGAACATTCAGAAAGAGAATGCAACAACTGCTGTACCAGGCTCAGGAATGAATGAGGAATATCTCATCCCGGGTAATCCCTTAAAGAGTCTGTGCACACCATATACTTTGGGTAATTGTGAGTTTTAATGTGGCCCGATTGTCTAGCATACAATTCTCCTAAGTACATGCTGCATTCGTCCAGAATCTTCTAAGATATAGTATTATCTGGGAATATGGCACCAGATTCGACAGTTGACCCTGAGCCATGTTAAGACAGGTAAGAAGTCTGAATATTCGATTCGATGGGCTGCATAGAGTTGTTGGTAGACAGAATTTGAAGTCGTAGTCTACTCCCTGTTTTTCATACAGAAGATGCATGATGGTATTTAGCATGCTAATAGGATGGTAATTGCTTTTATAACTCAGACATTTTCTACTGTGATGTTCATTTCTCTTAGTATTTATTTATCATATGGCTTGTACATTACATATGGAATTAAATTACATGACCCAAGAATGACAGATATAAAATTAAGTATAAAATTAAATACAACAAGAATCACAGATGAACATTTAACTTATTTAAATAGTCAATTGCCGCTTCGGACGCCATCTGGAAATCTCCAGGGTTTCCCTCATAGGCTTGGAAGGCACAATTTATGAGTTGGATGGTCTATCTATCAGCTCTGCGGTCACACGTCGGAGAAGGAATTTTACCCCACTTATAGAGAAGGTCTGCACCTATACCGTGGCGCGTTCGTGCCCTGTTTATTGCTTCCCGTACCCTACGAAGCTGGTCAAAACCAAGTGGTGTTTCAGAAATACAAGGCATAGTATGACATCGAGGAGGTGTAAGATGCAATCTTACATATACATAAGTATAGGGTAAGAATATAAATATAAATTAAAAAAAAAATGGTCAGAAAGAATATATTACAGGGTTTTGTTACGACGGGAAACTGGGGTTCAAATATTGCAAGAATATGGAATAGTAAATAAGTTTATTCCTGGGGAAAAAAAAGAGTGTCGTCTGATGAGAGTGTGGTGGTCACAAAGAAAGTGCGGTCCGGTTAGGGATGAAGAACAAGTGGGTTGAATTTTTGGGAAAAGGGATAAACACGGAAAGGACGAAATAAGAAATAGAATAAGGAAATGAAAAACTCAAACGATTTTCAACAGCAAGGAGAGGTAATGGAAGGGAAGGTGCGTTCAAGAAAGAGAATGTAAGCTCTTCTTTTTTATTATTATAGAGAAGTTAGATATGAGAAGGACTGAGAAAGCAACCTGGTAATTGAACTTGTGCCGGGCGAAATACAAAAGATAATACGACTCGTGAAGTAAAGACAGAGAAGTTGCCTTATTAAGTAATAGTAATGAGAATACTGAGGAGTGTGTAAGCCATCGACGAACTTAAAGGCATTGGTAAGACCAAATCAAAAAGAAGTAAGGACTTCAATAAGATATAAAACAAGTACTGTACAATGAAAAGTCATTAGTAGTATTGAGGGTAGAGCATATCTTTCATAAGTACAAAGAGAGTGCGTTATTGATTTTATATTTTGAGTTTATAAGGCAAAGAGAGCCATATAAGTATATGCATACATGTGAATTTAATTAGCCTTTTGAAGGTATGGAACTGGGTAAGACAGGTAATTTCAGAGCAATAAGTTTGTGTTGTAGACAAGTAACATTATATATTTATGTACCTACAAGTGGATAAAATAAGTACCAGTTATATATACGGACAAATTAATGAAGTATAGACTATCGAGGCCACTATTTTGTTCTTGAATCGCTATGTATAAGTATAGCAGGTATAGAGAAAGTTGTAATCTATAATTGTATATATCCCATTTAAATACTATAATATATGTAAAAGTTAGAAGTGAATAATTAAATTTTGTCATTATGATTACTGTTTCTAAGAGTCTCTTTATTCAAGAGAAATGCTGCTTGAGGATACAACTCTGATTCTATCTTGGCAAGGAAAACTAAGAAAGAAACCTCAAGGACTAGAATCTTCTGATATACAGGGTTATTCACTACCAGTGCGACAAACTTGCAGGAGGTGTAGGGGACACAAAGACGAATTGGAATCGCATAGCATTGCAAGGTCCGAAATGCCTTCGTCATGCGGTAGAGGACGTTGAACGGGAGGTCGCGTGAACAGCGATCCCTCTGGAAGTCACCATTTGCGAACCGTTTCTGTTGAAGAAACCAAGTTGCAAAAGTCCTCCGGAGTTGTTGTTGTAGGGTTTTTTTGGCGCAAAAGCAACTTTGGCCATATTGCGCCTATCTATTAATGTTTATGTGACAAGGAAGTTTATATTTCTTAAATGTGATTTATATCTGGTCAAAATATCCTATTAATTTTAAATAAGTGAATATATTTTCAATGTTGGAGTTATCGCCTAGGATTTGTGATAAGGTCAGAGGATCTTGGAAATTTATAGGGAGATGGAAGGCTGACTGTCGCGCCATATGGTATTGTGGACATTCTATGAGGAAATGTTTTACAGTGAGTTGACAAGAACAGTGAAAACATTCTGGGGGGTTTGCTTTGGTGAGTAAGTGAAAGTGCGTGAGATGAGTATGTCCAATGCGCAGTCTCGTTAAAATGACTTCTTCGTGCCGATTTTTACGAAGACTCGATTTCCATGGCTGAAGTTCATGTTTTATTTGAAACAGTTTATTATTTGATTCATTTTGCCACATTTGTGACCACTGAGTATGGAGAATTTTTTTTATAATAGGCCTGTAATCGAAATGTGGAACTTTGTAAAGCTTTAGGTCTGTGTTTGTAGGATTCTTTGCTGCTCTATCGGCTCTTTCATTACCTTCAATGCCTGTATGTCCTGGAATCCAACAGAATTTTACTTGCCTCATTTTACTTTTGAGTTTCACAAGATGAGTTTGTATCTGATGAAGAATGGGATGCGATGGAGTCTGCCTTTGTTGCAGAGCGTGTATTGCACTCAATGAATCTGTGTATATGAGATGTTTCAGATGCGGGGAAGTTGCTATGTATTTTAAGGCCATTAGTATGGCGAATAGCTCGGCAGAATAGCTGCTGCATTGGTTTGGGAGTTGCTGTGAGATAACAGTCTGTGGAAATACCACTGCAGCACCAATTTTGGTGTCTGTTTTAGAGCCATCTGTATATATATGAAGGTATTCAGGGAACTGTGATGAGTGGGCTGCATGCATCTGTTTTATGTTGACATTTGCAAGAGTGCTTTTTCCCCATTGTTGGAAATAAGTGTCACAGATAGGCGTGAAAGTGAACCATGGTGGAATACTTATCCTATTATCCTCATGTATGTTGTCAAAACTTAGGCCCCATTTTGAAACTATTTCTTTTAGTCGTATTCCAGCTGGTTTATTTACTGTAGGTTTATTGTTGTAGAGAATTTCCCACTGTGGGTTAAAAAGATACTGCCAAGTAGGATGATGAGGAAGACTTCGGATTTTAATTGCATAGTTTAATAGCAGCATTTGCCTCCGGAGATATAGTGAGGGTTCGTGGGCCTCTGCATATAAACTTTGGACTGGTGATGTTCTGTATGCCCCTAAGGAGATTCGTAAGGCACTATGATGTATGGAATCGAGCCATTTGATGATACTTGGTCTACAAGAACTATACACAGGGGCTCCATAGTCTAGTCTTGATCTGATTATAGCATGGTATAGGTGAAGTAGTGTGAACCGATCAGCTCCCCACTTCATTGCAGAAAGAACTTTGAGGATATTTAGTTTTTTTTGACAGGTTATTCGGAGGCATTTGATGTGATCCAAAAAGTTAAGTTTTTTATCTAGAATGAGGCCAAGGAAACGTATACTATTTGCTAGCGGTATCAGCTGGTTTTCTAGTCTTATTTCTGGATCTGGGTGCATTTTTCGCTTTCTACAGAAATGTATAGCCATTGTTTTTTGTTGTGATATTCTATAGCCATTGTTTTTAGTCCATAATTCTATTTTTTTTACTGCGCTTTGTAACTGCCTTTCAATCATTTTCATGTTTTGTGAATGGCACGAAATAGTAACATCATCTGCATATAGGAATGTTTCCACTGTTTTTGGCAAGTCTTTTGTAATAGAATTTATTTTGATTGAAAACAAGGTTGCACTCAGTACTGAGCCCTGAGGAACTCCTTCTTCCTGAGAATATATTTGTGACAGATTGTTTTGATATTTTACTTGGAAGGTTCTGACTTTCAGGAAATTTTTTACTAAGAGCGGTAAGTTGCCTCGCAAACCAATGCTGTGGAGATCTTTAAGAACGCCGTATCGCCAGGTAGTATCAAAGGCCTTTTCTATGTCGAGACTGATCATTATTAGATGCTCATTCCTTAGAAAAGCATTTCGGATATTTGCTTCTGCTTTTATCATGGGATCTAGAGAAGATCTATTTTTACGAAAACCGTATTGATTTATGTTAAGTACATTATATGTTTCTAAAAACCAGGTTAATCTGTTGTTCACCATTCTCTCGAGGATTTTCCCAAGGCAACTTGTTAGTGCTATTGGTCGATAACTTGTGGGAATCGTATGATCTTTGCCAGGTTTAGGAAAGGCAATTACAGTGGAGTGAAGCCAGGAATTTGGATAGTAGTTTTCCATGTAAATTCTGTTGTATAGCATAAGCAAAGCCTTTAGGGATTTTTGATTAAGTTGTTGGATCATTTCATAGTGAACTCCATCAGGTCCTGCTGCACTCTTCCTAGACTTAGCCAGAGCTTTTTGCAATTCTTCTATGTTGAAAGGTTGGTTATATGGGAGTTGTTGTCTGGTATTAAAGTTTAGTCTGTATTTTTCAGCAACAGTTTTCGTTTTCTGAAAGGATGGGGTATATGCCGATACTGCTGATATATTTGCAAAAGTAGTTGCAAGTAAGTTTGCGATTTCCTTGGAGTTAGTTATTTCCTGTCCATTCCAGATTATTAGTGGAGTTGGAACTGAAAGAAATTTCCCATTAAGTCTTCTGATTTTGTTCCATATGACACGGGTATCTGTATTTTTATTAATTGTGGAGGCGAATCGTATCCATGAATCCTTTCTACTTTTACGCTGGATATATCTAGCTCTGGCTCTAGCTTTCTTAAAATTTATGAGGTTGATGGAAATGGGATACTTTCGGAAGAGATTCCAAGCCTTATTCTTCTCTCTTTTGGCTATCCTGCATTCTTCATTCCACCACGCTGTGTCGTGTTTATGATATTTTCCAGATGACCGAGGAACTGTAGCTTCAGCTGCTATTAAAATTTGGTTTGTGACATGAGCTGTAGCATTGTCTATGGGCTGAGTGGTGATTATTTGTTCATCCATTGCTGCGATTGTTTTATATTTTGTCCAGTCAGCTTTATGAAACCTCCATCTTTTTTCACCATCGTGATGTGTAACATCATTTATTAATATTTTGCAGACCACTGGAAAATGGTCACTATTAAGAGGATTTTTCAAGATTGTCCATTCAATCAGTGGATATAGGACAGGTGAACATATGGAAATGTCAATTGCAGAGGCTGTTCCAGTGGGCAAATGGATGTATGTCTCAATTCCAGTATTAAGGAGAGAGAGATTTTGCTCTTCCAATAATTTCTCAATCAATTTACCCCGTTTGTCTTGGTGACGGGATCCCCACATGGGATGGTGTCCGTTTAAATCTCCCATGATACAGACCGGGGGTGGTAGCTGGGTTACTAATGCTTCTAGGTCTGAATATGCATACTCTTGATTTGGGGAAAGGTAGAGTGAGACCAGTGAAAAAGTAAACTGGATTGAGACTCGTACTGCAACTGCTTCCAAAGATGTTTGTAGTTGGAGGCGTTTACATGGAATTTTGGAGTCAATTAGAATTGCCACTCCACCATGAGCTCCACAGGAAAGGCATCGGTCTTGTCTATAGGTACCGTAACGGTTCACTGCTGTATTTACTTGGGGAGTTAGGTTAGTTTCTTGAAGACATATACCTACAGGGTGATATTTGTCGATTAGGCTGCGGATGTCATCAATGTTACTGCGGAAACCTCGACAATTCCACTGTATTATTGTGCGCATTATATTGGCTTTGTAGTTGTATTTGTTTCTGACTTTTTACGAGTAGGGGTTTGCTTGGATCGCTCAGGCTTTTTCTCTTTTCTGGGAAAGATTGGGCGAACATCCATCTCTTCCTCAGCATGTATCTCTAAGATTGGTTCTTCCGGGACTTCTTTTTCACATGTATCCATATGATCATGGACAGGAAGTTTGTCATCTATATCTATGTTTTTAGTATTTATGTTTGGCCGTGACGTGGAAGGCATTGGAGGAATTGTAACAGGTGTATTTATGGCTTGATTAGAAGTTGAAATTGAAGATGATTTTGCCGATGGAGCTAGGATTGAGCGAGCCCAATCAGAAATAGAGATGTTTGGAGGGATTGTAACGTTGGTTTGAACTGAAGTGGTAGTGGTGGTGACAACAGTTATCTGTTTATGCTGTTGGACAGTTGCTGCATATGAGCGTGTTATTGCAGTTGGTGATATTTGTTTCTTTGCCTCAGGGTAGGAGACTTTGTGCTCGGTTTTATACTTCTGAATCATTTTTTCTTTTTTCCATGTTTCACAGTCTTTGGAATAAGCGGAATGATTGCCTCTACAGTTTGGACACTGTAAGATTTGTGCAGAACATTCGGTATGGGTACGATCTTTAGATCCACATGAAGCACATACAGCAGTCCCTCGACATACTGTCTGTGAATGTCCAAATTTTTGACATTTATAACATCTGATTGGGTTCGGTATATATGGTCGGACATGACAGTTCAAGTATCCGGCTTTTACAGATGTTGGTGGATTTGGCAAGTTGAAAGTTAGTATAATGTTTCTGGTTGGAAGTAGTGAACCATCCTTTTTGATTAGTATTCTTTTTACCTGAATAACATTTTGTTCTGAAAGCTCTTGTTTAATTTCTTCCTCGGATACATGTAAAAGATCCCATTCTGTTATAACTCCTTTTGAGTAGTTTAAGGTGGCATGAGGTGACACTTCTATAGGAGTTCCTCCAAGTGTTTTCAATTTAAGTAGCTTGTCAGAATGCTTGGATTGTGTTGTTTCAACAAGCAGGTCACCTGATTTTAGTCTGCGAACCATTTTTGGTGAGCCAGCGACGTTCTCTAAACTTTTCTGAATCAGAAAAGGAGAAAGCTTGCTGACTGGCTGGTCAGTCAAAGAATGTATAATGAGGAAATGAGGCCAGATATTCTGGTCTGTATCCTTCTTTTGTCTCTTAGCAAAGGAAGGGTTGTAATCTTCCTGCTCTCTAGAATGTGATGGGGCATTGATCCCACAAGAGTCAGTGTTGGTATGGTCCATCTTTGCTCCTTTTAGCCCTTGGCAGAGAGACTTTTCTGCCAAGATTTCCGGCCCCACCACGGGGAGGCAGGAGCAGTGCCTGGTGTGACCAAGCGAAGATTAGTAGGTATTAGTAATATACTATGAGAAAATAAAGAAAGGTGGCTTTCCTTCCTTGCTCTGTACAGGGACTTTTGTTACGAGAGCTGTTATAAAATGAATAGATTTTTTAACGATAAGGACAAAAAGGAACTGTAAATCGCTTTCTAGAAATTGCACTGGAAGTACAGATAAATCGCTCAGTCACAATCGCTTGGCACCCGGCGCCTCCTCCGGAGTGGATAATCCGTAGGCTCCAATGATTGGACGCGTTGCAGATGGTATGAACACATTTGGTTTGTTGACAGTATCCTCCATACAGTGGATTGGGAAATACCCAATCGTTGGCTATCGCTCGAGTACTCATACTCGGATTGCCTTCTACAAGACGTAGGACATTCTTCTCATTGTCTGGCGTCCTCGTCGTTCGCTCTCGATTCATGGTACCTCTCGTGAAACAACCACTCTCACGTAACCTTCTGTGCACACGTGCGAAAATCGTATGATGAGGAGCACGCCTCTGCAGGAAACGTTCCTGGTACAAGCACAGAGCGGCGCGCCCGTTACAGTCCGCAGCTCCATACGCGAGGTGCATGTCGGCCAGTTCAACGTTTGAATACTCGTCCATCCTACTGCCTCGGGAACCGGTTCGCAAATGCTGACTTCTAGCGGGATCTCTGTTCACGCGACCTTCCGTTCAACGTCCTCTGCCGCAGGACGAAGGCATTTCATACCCTGCAATGCTATGTGATTCCGATTCGTCTTTGTGCCCCCTACACCTCCTGCAAGTTTGTCGCACTGGTAGTGAATCACCCTGTATATGCGCAGACAGGTAGCTTGTGGGGCTTTAGAGGTTGAGGTACCAGTTGCAGATTGAATAAAAATCATATTTAATACAACTACTATAGGTTTTAAAGCAGTCTGAGTATTCAGGAAGGGCACACAAATAGAGTTAGCCTAAGACTCAGCTCCCACAGAGGGGAGTTTTGTAGCCACAATTGCATCCAGATATCCGGAAGGTTGAAATTGCCTTGTCGCCATGTTTTATCCATCAAGGATTGGTGGATATCTGGAACGGAACCTGTTTATTCCTGGGACTCTAATGTCGGAGTTTGCTAGTAGTTTAGGATTGTCTATTATTTTTCTGCATTCTCTGAAGAGAGGACATTTTCTTCGGAGAACTATTGGCGGGATGTGGCTCAAGAAGGGTAGACAAAAGGTAGGGGTGGACCTTGCTATTCCGGTTATGATGCGCATGGTGTTATTTAGCTGTACATCCACCTTTTTATGTGGTTACTGTTAAGCCAAACTGGAGCAAAGTACTCTGCACCTGCTTAGACAAGACAAAGAACTGAAGAACCTAAGGCGAAGCAGAGGAGCCCCATTTGGTACGACATAGCTTTTACAGAATGTTATTCCTTGTTTTTAGTTTTGCTGCAGTCTTTGTCAAATGTTCACTGGTTAGTAAGTTTTAATGAAGGTTTATTGGCACAAGAGCAACTAAAACCCAAATTATGCCTGTCACAGTAGTTCTGCAAACGAAATTGTTTTTTTTTTTTTCAGTTATATCTCAGATAATTTGGTATAAATGAATTTGCTATTTGCATCGTCACTGAGAATTTTCTTCTCTAATGAATTATTTTCGGTTTGAGCTGATTTAAAATTTGTTAATCGAGCAGCATGGTTGTTTAGACAGTCAAGAAGGATGTGTTTCACTGTTAGTAGGACGGAACAATGGCGACAGTTAGGAGATTCATCGCCTGTCGGCGAGTGAAGATGAGTGATATGCGTATGCCCGATGCGTGTCCTTGCAAGGACAACCTCTTCTCTTCTGTTTAATCGTGAACTAGATTTCCAGTACTGTGGCATTTTCTTTATTTGGAAGAGCTTATTATGGGTTTGTTGCTTCCAGACTGATGCCCATTGATCAATACATCCCTGCTTTACAGGGAGTTTGCAATCCATATATGGAATCGAAGCAAGTGTAGATATAGGTTTGACTGGATTTTAGCTGATTCATCTGCCTTCTCATTTCCTTGGATTCCAGCATGCCCATGAATCAAGCAAAATCTTACCGCTGTGTTGTATCCTGTGAGATTTATCAAGTGTGATCTGATCTCTTTATAAATAAATAGGATGACAGTTGGTACAGTTATGTTGTAAAGCTGTTACTGCACTCAAGGAATTCGGCATAGATTATTATCTCTTCATTAGACATGTTGTTGACGTGTTCAATAGCCATTTTGATTGCATGAAGTTCTGCATGTAAATACTGCAACTAGAGAGAAGAGCTTCAGAGATAATGCAAGTAGGAAGAACCACTTCAGCACCTACACATGTATTAGATTTAGATCCATCGGTATATATTTGCAGACAGTCTGTGTTTGTTGATGGATGAGCTGCTGTATATTTTGATTACCCAGCACCTGTTTTTCACTCTTCCGAAAAATAGTCATCACATACAGATTTCAATGTTTGCCAATGTGGCTCCATTTTTTGGTGTCTGTTTGGATATTGTCTAGTGGTACACTTCAATTCTTCATTACATCCTTCGATCTGATTCCAGCAGGTTTATTTCCATTTGGTTTATTCCTGTATAAGGAATTGGCTGATTTACGAAAGACGGGTTAAAGAGGTAAAGGCCAGATACGATGTGCGTGAAGAAATGCCTAGTAAATACAGTACAAATTCAAATATTAGGGCCACCCGTAATCTCTTACATATACCCATATACACTGTGCTGCCACTTTATTAGGTACACCCCTGCTGTGCACACAAATGGTTTGTCCCACAACATTGTAAGTAACATAACCACAGTTGTGGGTATAAATGCAGCAGAACAACCTTTCTAGTATCGGTTAGGCGTACAAACCTTAGCAAGAATGGGGAAAAGGAGTGATCTAACGGACTTCGAACATGGCATGGTAGTAAGTGCAAGATGTGCTGGACAAAGCATTTCTGAAAAGGCAGTTCTCCTAAACGTTTCACGCACCACAGTTTCAGGGGTGTATCGAGAATGGTGCATGGAACAGAAAACGTCTTCACAACGGCACTCCTGTGGAAGAAAATCGCTTGTTGATGAGAGAGGTCAGAGGAGGATGGATAGAATTGGGCAAGCAAACAGACGGGCCAAAATGTCGCACATCACGTCAGAATACATCCTTGGTGCACAGCACCAAGGTTGATTTGGTCCGTTGCCAAAATATCGCAACGGACCACTAGTCGCACTTTGTCGCGAATGGGCTACAACAGCAGACGGCCACATCGCGTACCTTTGTTATCAATGAAGAACAAGAGAGCACGCCTCCTGTGGGCACAGCAACACCAGCACTGGACTATCGACGATTGGAAAACAGTTGCTTGGTCTGACGAGTCGAAGTTACTGGTGCATCATGTTGATGGAAGGCTCAGAATTTGATGAAAACAACATGAATCTATGGACCCGTCATGTCTGACGACTACTGTGCAAGGTGGTGGGGGCAGTGTTATGGTGTGAGGAATGTTTTCTTAGCATAAGTTGGGCCCATTGATACCCATAGATTCACGTCTGAATGCTACATCGTACCTAAACAACGTTGCTGACCAAGTGCATCCGTTCATGTTGACAGTTTATCATCAGTCACATGGTTACTTCCAGCAGGATAATGCGCCGGTGCACAAAGCTCGAATCACTATGCAATAGTTCCAGGAACATGACAATAACTTTTATTTGCTGCAGTGGCCCGCTCAGTCCACAGATATCAATCTTATTGAACATCTTTGGGATGAGCTGGAAAGGGCTGTTCGCTGCAGGCCTACACCTTCGTCGAATCTCAAGGAACTGCGTGACACACTCACGTCTGCATAGTGCTCCAGTCCTGCACAACGTTTTCAGCATCTTGTTCAATCCATACCTAGACGAATTCAGTCTTTTTTGAAGGCTAAAGGAGGCTCAACACGCTACTAGGTAGATGTACCTAATAAAGTGGCAGCACAGTGTATGTATTATGACTGTAAATTGCGTGTGTTATCTGGTCGATTTGCCTATTTTGTTGGACGAAAAACCCGTTTCTGGGGTAGGAGGAACCTTGCTATCTACGCCTGAGACCAACTAACTCAACCACGGAGTCAAAAACCATACTAAAGTTCCTCGCGTCATCGACGGGATTCGAACCCGGGCCTTTTTCACCCGGTGTGGGGAGGACGGTGACGATACCACTGTGCTACACGCGCAGACCAATAGTTTCAACTGTCTGTATCCATTTTTCTCGGCAGGCGGCATCGAAGCTGTGTACCAGCTCATAAGAAGTGTAAAGCTGTTCGCCTCCGCGTGGTGCACCCTGGTTAACATTAAATGAACTAGCACTATTTGGCAGCCAAATAATCCTAGTGATCTCCTGGCTACGTACACATCATGTTTGCTATTTCTCTTAGTAATTCTTCGATACGAATACCAAAGGGACGGTTGGCAGTCTCGCAGCTGTTATAGAGGTTTCCTAACGTGAATCAAAACCAGATGTCCACCAGGGGTGATCTGACAGGGATTTTAATTTAAAGGTGTACTGTACTGACAATTGCTTTCATCGAAGAAACAAAGATCGTTAGGTGGCTACAACAGAGACAGGATATGTTCGGAAGGCTTCAGTTGGTTGGTTGATAGATTGATTTTGTGTTTAATGGCGCATTGGCAGCTGAGGCCATAAAGCACCAAGTCAAAATAAAAGCAATATTAGATACTGTAGCCTATAAACAGGCTGCCAATTCAGGAAGGTAAATATGATGTACTAAGGAATAAATAAAATTATGTTGTTGTTATTTCTGGCACAAGGGCTGCTTAAGCCAAATTGCCTCTATTAAGGAGATGGAGGCGCCACGTGATGACTGTTACAAGAAGTCAAATCGATCATATAATATTATCCGTTTTAGAAAGCAGAATGAATCCAATAGATTAGCAGATCATGATGGAGTAACAACCGTGCTTGACTTCAGGCACTAAATAATGTGACACCATTTTCACGTGGATCAAGAAATCCGCATTTTGATTTCTTCGTCACAGACTATCAACAGGACGCAGTCATTGTGACGTGGTACAACATATCCAATCTTTGGTACGTGGTCACATAGTTGTTGTAGAAGTAGTAGTGTTTTAAGGAACATCGACGACTAAAGCCATATTGCTCTGTGTATACTGTCAGTAAATTGCGTGTGTTCTGTGGGCTATTTTCTGTTTTTTGGAAGAAAAACCCATTTCCGGGAGAAAACACCATTCTGCCCTCGCCTGAGACCAACTAACTAAATTTTATTTTAATAATTAAAATTAATATTTAAAATTAAACGAATAATAAAATTTAAAAATAATGGGCTGTACAAAGCGCTATTTATTTAAACAAATAATATTTTAATTAATTAATACGTAATGTGTGTTTGCTTTTTTCGTAATCATATTGCCAGCCGGAGTCACATATTTTTTAGCTAAGGGATCTCAAAAGGATCATACATTTTTAAAACAAATGCTATGTGACAGCCTTTGCCCACTTACGCCTGCCCTCAATGAAATCTTTTGAGATTTCTTGGCGTGACATTCTTCGGAGTTTCTTAGTTTATCAGTATTTATTTCTTTACTTTCTCTCTTTCTAGCTACAGAAGTAAATGTTTCAGGTAATACAGTATATCAGTTGGTCGGAGGTGTCCTCACATATTTCACTTCCAACTGACACAAATTCCCAAAGGGCAGGCCAGAGGAGCGCATCTCGGGAGTTGTAAAGGGTTAGTAAGATGAATAAAATAGTGATATACGTAACTGAAACTACCGCAAAACAAACAAGTTATCCAACTTAGTGTAGGTTACCAAAGCGAAAAAATTCTTTTATTTTTCAATCCTTAATCTGAATATTGAAATTCCAGCTTTCTTCCAATTAGCAAAATTGCATATCTTCGTACAGTTCAGTTTCAGACAGTTTCATTTCAATTCTTAACAGATTTTCTAGGAAAAGTTCTATATTTTTAACTGAATAAAACAGTGATAATCACATTCAACGAATGAATCTGCAGTGAAGTTAAGAGCTAAAAATATACGTGAGCACTGGTAATTCATAAGACTGCTGTTCTAATTAAATTTCTAAAATTATGCATGAACTCAATTGTCATATTCACTTTTTCTTAATTAAGCTCATACGCTCCATTTTAATAAATTATAGGAGCTATAGTTAGCAATTAAAAATATAATTCAGTTAATGAAGTTATATTTTTAATTTGACCAAATCACAGTCTGCGTTTCGCAGACTGTGATTTAAAGCCATTGTAAGAAATTATTTATTTTCTTCACAGAAGAAAGTAGATACGGAATTAAATCGTCATTGTGTTACGTTGTTGATGGTAATGAAAACTGAGAAAGCGTTGTAATAGTTATATTAAATTTAATTGTTAAAATTATTTTAAAAAGGGAATGGCGTAATTCACTGATGTCTCTTCACCTGAAGATGCTTCATCATTGCATAATTAAGGTCTCTGTAGGAAACGTACTCTTTCGTTGTCCAGGACTAGCATCTATCTTAAATAATATACATGCAATTTTACCAAGTTCCCGCTCTTTCCCCAAAAGTCTTACAGTTTATCATTGTTGTTGTTGTTGGGGTTTAAAGTGCAATGGCTACTTAGGCCATATTGCACTTATGGAAGTGATGCATACAGTCTGCGTTTGTTGATTTAGAAGCAGTTAAATACGGTTATACAATCTTATTCGTTTTAGAAAGGAGAAGAATTCTGCAAGATTTGAATTTTCGCCTATGATATGGCGAAGTGACAAAGGTTCCTTTAAATTTGACAGAGAATTGAATGATATTAGTCGAGCATTATTATATAGAGTACAGTCCAGAAGTATGTGTTTGACTGTGAGTGGTGTATGACAATGATTACACTGGGGAGGATCATTTCCTGACAAAAGAAACAGATGGGTTAAATGAGTATGACCGATTCTGGCTCTGGCTAGAATTACTTCTTCTTGTCTGTTTGCTATAGAGCTAGAAGCCCATAATTTTGGTAAGGGTTTTATTTGGAGTAGTTTATTATGGAATTGTGTTTGCCACTGAAGAGTCCATTGATCCTTAGATATTCTTTGTATATTCATTTTATAATCTGTGACGGGTACTAGCGAATTCGTTGGGGCTGGGCTGGATGGATTTTTGGCAGCATCATCTGCAATTTCATTCCCTGGTATTCCGGTATGGCCTGGGATCCAGCAGAAGATAACCTTTTGCTGATGCTTGTTTGTTTGTTTGTTTGTTTGTTTTATGGCGCATTAGCATCTAAGGCTATAATGCGCCAAGTCAAAAAGATGTAGAATATAAAATTTAAATTATTTGTATATTATTTTAAAAGAATATACGATTTAAAACGTTCATGTAGTGTAAAATGATAAAAATATTTTAGATTGAATTATTTAGATTAATAAGTTGTAAAAACTTAAAAATAGCTGACATATTGTCATTGTCGTTTAAAACCTGTCTGAGTGTATAAGGTTCAGACAGATGGCTAAAACATAAACGGCGGTCATTATAAAAGGACGGACATTCAATTAAAATATGACGGACTGTTAAAATGGTGTCACAATTTCTACACATAGGACGATCGTCTGCCCTCAGCAGATAGCAATGTGTCAAGTGACAATGTCCTATGCGGAGCCGAGATAGAACAACTTCCTCTTTTCGGCTCCTGCGCAGACTAGACTGCCAATGTTCAATTACAGGCTTAATCTCATATAACTTGTTTGTAGTCTGTCCATGCCAAGAGTGTTGCCATTGGGATATCAGTTTCTTCCGAATTACTTGCCTGTAGTCTGTATAGGGGACTAACAGGCAAGAGTTAAATAGGTTCGCTGATTTGGCTGCAGTGTCTGCCAAATCATTTCCTGAGATCCCAATGTGGCCTGGGATCCAGCAGAAACGAACATCAAATTTGAATTCTGCTAGGGAGTGCAGCTTCTGCTGTATCCGGGTCAGGACAGGATGAGGGTTGAACCTCATCGATATAAAGCCTGCAATGAACTCAGAGAATCGGTATATATAATATATTTTTTGTGGTGGGTGATTCGTATGCGATCTAAGGCTAGCTCAACCGCATGCAGCTCTGCAGTGAACACACTGCATTCGTTGGAGATCTGCTCAGATACCGTGGTATCTGGGAAAACAGCTGCAGATCCAACAGACATTTCTGACTTCGAGCCATCTGTGTAGATGGGCAAGAAGTCAGCATGTTCCGAGTGCTGTGCTAAAAAGAGCTGCAGGTAGACGGTGGATGGAGTACTGTCCTTTCTCCAAATGTTAAGGGAGAAGTTGCAGTTTGGGACACGAGCATGCCAGGGTGGAGAAGGTTCTCTCGGTGATGGGGCAACTTTGTCTAATGTGATGTTCAAATCGTTGAGTAGCCTTTGGATACGAATACCGAATGGTTGATTGGCAGTCTGGCGAATGTTGTACAGATTTTCCCAACGTGGCTCAAAAACGGGTGTCCACGTCGGATGGTCTGGCAGGGATTTCAGTTTTAAAGCATACTGTAGAGACAACTGTTTCCTGCGAAGCGATAACGAGGGCTCATTCGCTTCGACATAGAGGCTATGGACAGGAGAAGTTCGAAATGCTCCTGTGGCAATACGGATCGCCTGATGGTGGATGGGATCCAGCCATCGGAGTACGCTGAGTCTAGCGGATGCGTATACCTGGCACCCGTAATCTAACTTAGATCGTACGAGTGCACGATAGAGGCGCAAAAGGGTACATCGGTCAGCGCCCCAGGAATGTGAGGAGATTGCACGTAGGATGTTCAAACCTCTCGTGCACTTCGCACGTAGTTGACGGATGTGTTCTAGAAAGGTCAGCTTTTTATCGAATATAAGCCCCAAAAATCTAGTCTCAGGTACTACTGGGATAGCATTTTGTCCAAGCCTCAGTTCAGGTTCAGGGTGAAGATTGCGCTTTCTGCAAAAATGCATGCAAACCGTCTTTTGTGCAGAGAACCTGAACCCGTTATTCGTTGCCCATGAGTTCAAATGGTCAATGGCACGTTGCAGTTGCCTCTCAATTACCCTCATGTTGCAGGAATGACAGAATATGCTAAAATCGTCAACATAGAGGGCACAGTTGACAGTTGGAGGAAGTTGTTCTGTGATGGAATTCACTTTAATGGCAAAAAGCGTAACACTTAAAACGGAACCTTGAGGTACTCCCTCCTCTTGGATAAAAGAGCGAGAGAGAGTAGATCCTACACGGACTTGGAAAGATCGGTGACATAAAAAATTTTTAATGAAATTGGGGAGATTACCTCTAAGGCCGATGCTGTAGAGGTCTTTTAAAATTCCAAATCTCCAAGTTGTGTCATACGCTTTTTCCATATCGAAGAACACTGACACCAGGTGTTCTCGTTTTAAAAAGGCATCTCGAATGGAAGTTTCGAGCCTGATTAAGTGGTCCAAAGTTGACCTATTCCTACGGAAGCCGCACTGAAATCTGGAGAGAAATCCATTAGCTTCCAAATACCAGATAAGGCGGGCATTAACCATTCTCTCCAGAATTTTGCACAGACAGCTAGTCAGAGCAATAGGACGGTAGTTCGTTGGGATTTTGGGATCCTTTCCTGGCTTAGGAAAGGCAAGCACGATTGCCTTATGCCAGGAATCCGGAAACTGCTCTTCTTGAAATATTCTGTTATATAGAAAAAGCAGTTGGTCCATGGATTTTTCAGACAGATGTTTGATCATATCATAATGGATAAGATCTGGTCCGGCAGCACTTGCCTTGGTAAGAGTTAGAGCTGTTTCTAACTCTCCCGTGGTAAAGGGCCCGTTATAGGGATGAGACATTCTTGATTTAAAGTTAATTGGCTGCTTTTCACATTTATCTTTCCAGACCAGAAATTCTGAGGAGTAAGCAGATGTTGACGAGATGGCAGAAAAAGTCTCCCCAAGTGCATTGGCTATTGCAGTTGGATCTGCAATAACACATCCATTATACTCCAGGACCGATGAAGGGTGCGATGTATATTTACCCTTCATTTTCCGGATTTTGTCCCATATGGCTTTACTGCTGGTTGACTGGGTAATGGTGGATGTAAAGCGGACCAACGATTCCTTTTGGCTCTGACGACGAATATATCGCGCTTTTGCGCGTGCACGTTTGAAGGCTAAGAGATTGGCTGTGGTAGGATATCGTCGGAATATCCCCCAAGCTTTATTTTGTGCCTTTTTTGCTGCTGTGCATTCAGTATTCCACCAAGATTTTGGAAATGGCGGAAACCGGGTAGATGTTTTCGGAATTGTAGCTGCAGCTGCATGGACAATGCTTTCTGTGATGTACGCCACTGCGTCATTGATAGGCTCCCGACTGACTGTACTGATGTTAAAGTCTACCAGGTGTTGAAAGGTGTTCCAGTCAGCCTGATCAATCTTCCATCGTGGTAACCTAAAAGGTGAACATGGCGTCACTTTAAGTAGGCTGGTTATCACGGGGAAGTGATCACTCCCATAAAGATTCTCCTCTACCTCCCAAGTGATTGAAGGAAGGAGAGAGGGGGAACATATAGAAAGGTCAATAGCAGAGAACGTACGGGTAGGCATGTGAAAAAAGGTGTTAGTTCCCACATTTAGAAAGGATAGGTCATTGTCATTGAGCACATGCTCTATGACACGTCCCCTTCCATTAACGTTTGCACTACCCCACAGGGTGTTATGTCCATTGAAGTCGCCCAGGAGTAAGACTGGCGTAGGTAGCTGCACAATGAGATCATCAAGGTCTCTCTGGGAGATATCAGCCCCAGGTGGCAAATATAATGAGCAGACTGTTATTAAAAACCCTACCGTAATGCGAACCGCTACCGCTTCTATGCTGGTGGTGAGCGCAATAGTTTGATATCGGGTATGGTTGCCCAGAATTATAGCAACACCCCCATGAGCAGGTCCATCGTCAGTTCTGTCCTTTCGAATGATAGTAGTGTTACGAAGCGAAGGGTTTTCATTTGCCTTCAGGTATGTCTCTTGTAAGCAAAAGCAGACTGGCTCATGCTTTTGCAGAAGGGCCTTGATGTCATCATTGTTTCGCCGGAATCCACGACAGTTCCACTGTAGGAATTTAGCCATTATTTTGGCTTGGTGGGTCCATCAGGCGGCTTCCGAGGTGCTGAGGGCTTACTACCTTTTTCAGTCTTGGATTTATCCTTCCTGGGGAAGTACGGACGCTGTCCAGAGTCCATTTCCTCCTCAGCAAAGAGCTCCAAAACTGAGTCTTCTTGTACCTCCTTCTGCTCTACATCCATGTTTTCTTGGGTTGTAGGTGGTATTTCACCTTTCTTATTCTTTTCTTTCGTGATTGCTTTTGTTATTTGTGGAGCATTAGGAGGTACTGATATAGGAGTGGCAGCTGATTGGTCCTTCTGTGCAGGTTTTTGGGAGCTTAAGAGATAACGTGCGATGGGAGTAAATGATTCTTTTGGAGGGATGGACATGTCCGTCTGAGTTCCAATGGAACACCTCCCTGCTACCTTCTGGGCGTAGGTAGGTTTTTTGATGTTGAGAGGTTTCACTGCTTTCCTTGCCTCCTGGTACGATATGTTTAGCTCTGCCTTCAGCCGTTGAATTTCTTTTTCTTCTTTCCACCTCTGACATGCTCGTGAATAGGCCGGGTGTTCGCCTTCACAATTAATACAGGTGGGTTTTCCGGCTGAACATGCTGTTGTTTCGTGGTCCTTTGCACCACATCGAGCGTATGCAAGGACTCCACGGCAGGCCATTTGAGAATGTCCATATTTCTGGCATTTAAAACACCGTAAAGGGTTTGGAACGTATGGACGTACTGGACAGTTGATGTAGCCAGCTTTAATCTCAACAGGAGGTTTGGGAGAGTTAAAAGTCAGGATAACACTCCTGGTTTTAACTAGTTTCCCATCCCTACGTGCACTAATTCTCTTGACAGCTATAACTCCCTGAGGTTTCAGTTCCAAGCAGATTTCCTCCTCGGTTACATCGAGAAGGTCCCATTCCGAAATGACACCTCTCGATGAGTTTAGTGTCCTATGTGGTGTTACTGTTATGGGTATTCCTCCGATTGATGTTGCACGGAGTAGCTGCTCAGACTGCCTGTCAGTTTTGGTTTCAATTAAGAGGTCTCCAGAACGGAGCCTCTTAACCGATTTGGGTGACCCTGCTAACCCATCTAACCCTTTCTGTATGAAGAAGGGCGACATTTTGCCAATCGGTTTTTCTGTGGTAGAATGAATAATTAAAAATCTTGGAACAGGCCCAGATGATATTTCTGTTCGCTGCCTCTTTGTAGCAATAATGCTATCTGTCTCTCTGTCTGTATTTTCAGATAGGGACCGGGTTGGGGCCCCTGAAGAAGTAAGTTTCTCAGGATTCATGAAGGTTTTTTAATTGTTCAGTGCCCGGGCTCCCCACCCACCACGGAGCCCAAAGGGACGCCCACTACCCGGCATGCAATAAATGCGCTCGGGAGTGGGACGCCAGGGCTACCCAGACACTATACCCGCACCGCCGCCAGCCTGAATCCTGTCCCTCGGACCATGAGGGTAGGGGCGTGGCATTGACACGGTTGACCCTCGCAGGCGAACCTACTAGCCGATTGATCCTAGCCGGGCCTTCCAGGACCACCCGTCTTGTCGAAGCAGGGGCCAAAGTGGTGTATTGAAGCTGGGCCCCTCAACCACCAGGATCCCCCTTTCCGAATTTCCACGGGTCGCAGCGCACGGCAAACACGCCGGATTCCATTGATGTAAGCCCGGAACCTAGGCTGTGGGCGTTGGATCCCAGTGATGCTAGTCTGGAAGTCCAGCAGCGTCACTGGGAGGTCCCCTCACCACGTACAGGTGCCCACGTCGAGGGGTTTGCTGATGCTCTCTAAGACGTATCAACTGTGTTTTGATGAGCTTTAATATCGGATGAGTAGGTGGGGAATTGTTTTGCAATGCTAATACGGAACCTTGCGAGTCTGTGTAAATTATGCTCTTTTGAATTGACATATGGAAGACACTTTCTAATGCAAGCTTTATGGCAAATAATTCAGTTGTGTAGCTACTACACTCTGTCGGAAGAGATTGAGAAATTATTTTATCAGGGAGTACCACTGCTGCACCCGATCCACTCTCAGACTTCGATCCATCTGTATATATTTTAGCGAAGTCAGGATAATGTTGAGATGTTCAGTGTGCAGTTGTTGGATGGTAAAGTCTGATAGAGAGTGTTTACCCCACTGATGGAAATACTTGTCACAACATGGCATGATGACAGACCATGGAGGATCAGGATCTATAGGATCTTGCAAGATTTTATCGAAATGTATCACCCAATCTTCTGTTAGATGTTTTAGCCTAATACCAGCAGGCCGAACTGTCTGTGGTTTGTTTCTATACAGGGTCATATACAGCGGATCATGAAGTATTGACCAATTAGGATGGGTTCTCTGGCTTTGGATCTTGATTGCATAGTTCAACAGCAACATCTTTCTCCTGATATTTAGAGGAGGTTCATGGGCTTCAATATATAAACTTTGCACTGGAGATGTTCTGAATGCACCTAATGCTGTTCTAAGAGCTGAATGTTGAATAGGGTTGAGGCGAGATAAAACACACTCCCTAGCAGAATCGAAAACAAGCGCCCCGTAGTCCGGGCGTGATCTAATTATGGTTCTGTATAGGTGAAGCAGGGTGCAACGATCTGCTCCCCATGTTGTCGCTGATAAAACTCTCAGTATGTTCAGTTTCTTTTGACAGTTTGTCCGGAGATATTCAATGTGTTTTTGGAAGTTTAACTTGCTGTCGAAAAATAATCCTAGTAGACGAATACAATTGGCTATGGGAAGAGGATGGTTATTCAAGTGGAGCTCGGGCTCAAGATGCATATTGCGTCTGTTAAAGAAGTGTATGGCAGCAGATTTCTGGCTGGACAGTCTATAGCCATTTTGTGTCATCCATGTCAGGATTCGATTAATTGATATTTGTAGCTGGCGTTCAATATAGTGAATGTTTTGGGAATGACAGGATATTGAGAGATCATCTGCAAAAAGGTAGGAATCTACAGTTTTTGGAATGAGTTGAATTATGTGGTTCATTCTCATTGCAAATAAAGTGGCACTGAGAACCGACCCTTGCGGAATTCCTTCTTCTTGGGTAAAGATCTTAGAGAGGGTTCCCCGGTAACGAACTTGAAAGGATCTCTGATGTAGAAAATTTTTGATAAAGTATGGTAAATTACCTCTCAGGCCAAGAGAATGCAGATCTTTTAAGAGGCCGAATCGCCATGTAGTGTCAAAGGCTTTCTCAACATCAAGACAGACCATTACGAGATGTTCCTTCTTGACGAAAGCATTTCTAATGTTTGTCTAGGTTTTGATCATGAGATCCAATGAAGATCGATTTTTCCGGAATCCAAATTGGTCGTTGTGAATCAAATTTTGGGACTCCAGGAACCAAGTGAGACGGCGATGTAACGTTTTCTCGAGGGTTTTGCTTAGACAGCTGGTAAGAGATATTGGTCTGTAATTTTGCGGAACAGAATGATCTTTACCGGGCTTTGCAATTGCTAGTACATAAGAATGACTCCAGGAACTTGGGAAGGTATGTTCGGAAAAAATTCGATTGAAAAATATGAGCAGCAATGAGAGTGATCTCTGATCCAAATTTCGCAGCATTACATAGTATATCCCATCTGGGCCAGCAGCACTGTTTCTTGAGTTGTTAAGGGATTGTTGCAGCTCAAGCATGGTAAATGGTTTATTATAAGGTAATGCGGAATTGTCAGTGAAATGTAGTCTGGATTTCTCTGCAATTGTTTTAAGTTTTTGAAATGTTTGATCATAGGCGATAGAAGAGGACAACTGAGAAAATGTGGTTCCCAGTGCATTTGATATTTCTGTAGGGGTAGTAAGCTCCTGTCCATTTCAGTTCAGTAGTGGGGTGGATAAAGGAGGGAATTTACTGTTTAAACATTTTATTTTTCTCCAGATTAATCTGATATCAGTATTTTTATTAGTAGGCGAATTTAATCCAATTTTCTTTTTTCGCTTTACGTCTGATGTAACGAGCTTTTGCTCTAAGACATTTATAACTAATAAAATTGGAGGTGGTTGGGTGTTTGCGGAAAATGTTCCACGCTTTGTTTTTCTCTTTTTTCGCATGATCGCAGTCTTCATTCCACCAATAATTTGTTTTTCGTCTATTTCTTACTTGATATTGAGGAATGGTAGCGGATGCGGCTGACAGAATTTGATTTGTGATGTGCTGAGTAACACTGTCGATGGAACAGGACTGAATAATGTAGTTGTCAAATGATATGTGCGTTCTGTATTTTGTCCAGTCAGCTCTTGAAAATTTCCATTTCATTGGATTTTCTGTTGGGAAGGAACAAGATGTTTGAATTTTGCAGATTATGGGATAGTGATCACTGCTATAAGGATCGCTTAGAGTTACCCACTCTATACTTGGAAAGAGGATTGGGGAACAGATGGTAAGGTCTATTGTAGAAGTTGAACCTGTAGGGAGATGGATATATGTGGGAGTGCCAGTATTTAGTAAAGTTAAATTTTGCCTGTCTATCAACATTTCAATAAGCTTCCCTCGTTTGTCTGATATAGGGGAACCCCATATTGGATGGTGGGCATGAAAGTCTCCTAGTATACAAAATAGAGATGGTAACTGCAAGACAAGATCTTTAATTTCCTGAATGGTATATTGATGATTTGGTGGAAGGTAGATTGAAGCCAGTGTCAGTGTAATACCATTTACAATGCGAGTGGCAACAGCTTCTAAGGAGGTTTGTAAGTGGATGCGTCTGGAGGGGATGCTTGAATCCACGAGTATTGCTACTCCTCCGTGAGCACTGTTAGTGCCAGCTCTGTCTTGTCTAAACAAGGTATAATTTTTGATTTTGATTGAGATCTGAGGTGTCAAATTCGTTTCCTGCAAGCACATTGCAAGAGGCCGGTATTGGTGAATTAATTCATGGATATCATCGATGTTGCTGCGAGGGCCTCTACAGTTCCATTGGATGATCTGTTTCATTATTTGGATTTGAAAGAGGGAGATGAATCTGACTGCTTTTTATAAGTGGGTTGTTTGTGACGATCCAGCTTAGGTTTTTCTTTTCTGGGGAAATTGGGGCGTGTTGAATTATTGCTATCTTCCATTTCATCATCTGCATGTAATTCAAGAAGGTCTTGGGTAGTCGTATCGTCAGTATCCATCCTTGTTGAGGGTGGTTGATTAACCTGGGCAGGATATGATTTTTGAGGTTTTTCTGTTACTTTACCTTGGGCTATGATTTGGGTTGGAACTGTGATAGGTGTATTCATACTTTGATCAACTGTGTTTGGCTTTGATGTAGGCTGGGTCGATAGAACTGATCGAGCCCAGTCTGCAATCGATTTATCTGGAGAGAGTGACACTTCCGTCTGACATGCTACTGATTGGTGAGAGTGGATAATCGAGGCATAAGAGCTATTTGGCATGATTACTTTAATTTGTTTCCTAGCTTCTTGATAGGAGACTTTATTTTCAGTCTTATATTTTTGAATTTTTTTTCCTATCTTCCAGAGATCACAGTCTTTAGAGTATGCTGGATGGCTTCCCCTGCAATTAAGACACTATGGAGTTTGTGCTTTGCATTCTAACTGGGTATGAGTTGTGGAGCCACAGTTTGGACATGTTGAAACGCCACGGCATGCTGTCTGGGAGTGACCAAATTTCTGGCATTTGTAGCATCTTAGAGGATTTGGGATAAAGGGTCGAACACGGCAATTTAAGTAACCTGCTTTGACTGATGCTGGTAGATTCGGTGTATTGAAAGTTAGAATTATGTTACGTGTTGGGACTAAGGTACCATCTTTTCGTATCATGATTCTTTTTGCTTGAGTTACATTTTGTGTCTTTAGTTCTTGTACTATTTCTTCTTCAGACACGTTAAGTAGATCCCACTCAGTAATCACTCCTTTGGATGAATTCAGGGTCTTATGTGGAGTGACTTGTATTGGAATTCCGCTTAAAGTGGTGAGTTTCAGTAGTTGTTCTGAGTGTCTTGGGAGAGAAGTCTCTATTAACAAATCCCCGGATTGGAGACGTTTCACCATTTTTGGTGATGATGCTGCATGTTCAAGGTATCGTTGGATGATGAAAGGGGAGAGCTTGCTAACAGGCTATGCCGACAGAGAATGGATAATCAGGAAGGCTGGTGATTCCTGTCTGCCTGCATCTTTTTTCATTCTCTTCGAGGTAGAGAAGTCATGGTCGGGTTCACGATTGTCATATTGAGCACTCTTGGGCTCTAGACGTGGAAATTCATTCGTTTCCATTTCTGCTCCTTTTAGCCCCGAGGGTTGATTTATCCCCCAGGTTAGTTTTCCTCATGTCTCGAGTTAATCCACAACGCTTTCAGCATACAGTCCCTCCTATTGTGCCTCTGCTTAATTATAGACACAGACATTATAATCTAAATCGATGATTTTTTTTTCAGGAATGTCCTATGTTTCATTCAAAAGGTCGTCAATTTGTTTGCACTTAATTTAATAATTCCCCACACGAATAATAATGCTCTCTTTACTTCCGAAAATCTGATAATCCAGTAGACTTAATCTGTTGGTATCATCATCAGTTGCTCCCTGCAGACACACCCTGGTTCTAGTCCACCTATCCTTGTTTACAAAAAATGTTACCCGTTTCCTTGAAAATGGAACCCCTAAATAAAATTATATTCTCTTGAATGCGCTTGACTATTTTATTCTGGGGCTTGAATCGGCAGTAGATTACCTGGCAAATCACTGTATACTTGAATCTATGATGGGTCCCCAGTTTTTTTTTTTTTTTACTGTAGGATATCCTCTCTTTTCTTCAACAACTCAATTTTATTTAGTAACGTAACAACTTTTAATTACAGTCACTACACTTCATCCTACTTCGGGAAGAAAGAAAAGAATCGCCAGGTCAGGTAGGACTATCTATTTTACAGTATCGACCTTCGAACACATGCCACAAGCCATACAAGCGATGAACTAATAGTTCGTACTGGATTCGCTTCGGCCATTCTGTCTGAACCATGATATCCTCGGAAAAAAGTATCTGTAGGTCGAGGATATCATGAAAAGTATAACAAAATTAACTTTAAAAATATTATAAAATTTAAATTAACCGATAAATAACATAGGGAGGAGTGTCTGTTCTCTCCTTCTGTGACTGCCGGATACAGACTCTTGGCGTTTCTATTCCCCACGATCCATTTTGCTGCATTGGAACGCAGCTGCCTCTTTTTGGCGATCGTTGAAACCTATCTCGGCCGGCTTGAAAGAGGCGTTCTGAAAAATTAGGAGAGTAGTTAATAATCAGCATCACCAAGGGTAGCGTTGATTATTAACTACGCTCCTAATTTTTCGATTGGGACAGCGATTCTACCAACTACTGCGCGTGCACACACAAACTAGTTTGTGTGTGCACGCGCACTTATTTTACATTGCATACGCACATTTCTTTTTTTGCGTTATTGTAATCACCCTTAAATTTTGCATTGATTTCCTTTCTCTGTCTTTTATTCTATTTCAGAAAAAGTGTATCCTCACAGTGTATGCCGTAATATGATTCTGTTCTTCTCAAACGCACTTTAGAAAGCTGATGAACATTGAATACTACCTTTCAAAGTCGATGAATAAGGTTACAGGGAAACCATATACCATCTCTAGATCGATTTCATAGAAAAACTTGGAAGTTTTTGTGTGAAACCCCATGGAAGCAATTGATGTGCGCTACCATCAACCTAAATTGCTCCCCATGGAAGCAATTGATAGCAATGCACAACATCCTGACACTAGCTCAGTTTGTCACAGGACGTTTTGAAGTGCCCAAGGTGGGTAAATTTATCACATTCTCTAAATTGGTTGGGAGGAACATAAATGACCCGTGACGACTTCCGTTTCTGGCTAGTCTATAAATCTTGTGCAGCCAAAAGTGGAGATTCCCAACAATATTATATTAATGATAAACTGCTCGGGAATCGACCTCTATAATTTTGCCCAGAATAGAGTTTATGGGATCCAGAAGCTACGTGTTGGTGATGAATAGCTATGTGTTGATAAGTTGGTAAGCAGATTCCTCGAAAAGGTCCGACTTGCGGCTGACGGCCTGCCGGAGGATTCCAATCATTTGCTTACAGCTGACATTTTTGAATTCCTCAATGTTTTTTCAAAGACAGTGAGGAATTCTAAAAGTAGGTGGATACCTCCTCTCCTCAGGCATCGTGTAATTCATCCCTATCTTGTGAAATTATGCTGTTTGCGGGGGTTGGTTGCTTGGTTATTGGGAGTTTAATGGCGCATCAGCATCTAAGGCTATCGTACGCCAAGTCTAAGGTAATAAAATATAATTATGTAAAAATATAAAATAACATATCTATTTAATATATTATAAACAAAAATATGGCATAAAGCATTTATAATATATTAAACATTAGAGCAATCTAAATAAGACTATATAGATTAATCAGTTGTGAAAACTTGAATACATCTGACACATTGTCATCGTCGGATAAAATCTGCCTGAGTGTATAAGGCTCAGACAGATGGTTAAGAAGTTGGACTGGAGAAGGTCAAGTTGCAAAGCTTCATTAATTGACTCCTGTTTAGAAAACGATACTCACTTTGTATAAATCTGCAATAAAATATTTTTTGGTAGATGGTGGTTAAATTCAGGTTGGAAGAAGCATTAAAAAGAACTAAGGCGGGGAATGGGGTGAAAATATTTTAAACAGATTTTAAAATGAGCGCAAGAAAGTAGAAATGCAGGTCTCCAATCCTTGGTTGTCATAAAGAGGTTAAAAAACGTAAATGAAAAAAGAGAGAAGACCGGTGGTGCCAATAATCGTTACGAAGGACTTTCGTGAGTAAACCGTCATCAGTTGGCAAATGGAAGAAAAGTGAGCGCGTGTTGTATTTAAAGTTATCTGAACTCCCATGATGCTCTTTTTGACACGTGGGAACTTTAGCCGCGAGAGGTTCCAAGCCGGTGAAAGGTTGAAGGGAAGTTTAGCGTTAATAATGTTGAGATCAGAATGGTGTCGGTACCATCGATGGTGAGGTCTTCAATTGAACCACAACCACACCCCCCCCCCCTTGTTGACTCTGCCATCACTATTATTAAACTTAGATCGAGCTACAGAATTCTTCAATATGAAGCCCTCACCATCGAATGGTACCGACACCATTCTGATCTCAACATTATTAACGCTAAACTTCCCTTCAACCTTTCACCGGCTTGGAAACTTTCTCGCGGCTAAAGTTGCCACGTGTCAAAAAGAGCATCGTGGGAGTTTAGATAACTTTAAATACAACACGCGCTCACTTTTCTTCCATTTGCCAACTGATGACGGTTTACCCACGAAAGTAATTCGTAACGATTATTGGCACCACCGGTCTTCTCTCTTTTTTCATTTACGTTTTTTAACCTCTTCATGACAACCAAGAATTGGAGATCTGCTTTTCTACTTCCTTGCGCTCATTTTAAAATCTGTTTAAAATATTTTCACCCCATTCCCCGCCTTAGTTCTTTTTAATGCTTCTTCCAACCTGAATTTAACCACCATCTACCAAAAAATATTTTATTGCAGATTTATACAAGGTGAGTACCGTTTTCTAAGTATTTGCTATTCATTTTTAATCATATTTATCACGGTATTATAAGGTTACTATAATTTCACTATTGACTCCTGTTGAATTTGTACAGGATCAAATTCAGTAAGTCGTGAAAATTTACTCCAGTCTGCTTGATCATACTTCCAACGTGGAGTTCTAAATGGATGACAAGGTTGTCCATTCACTGTGGGAGATATTACGGGGAAGTGATCGCTTCCATAAGGATTCTGTTCCACTTCCCAGGAAAGCAAATGTACCAGAGAAGCCGAGCAGATGGAAAGATCGATGGCAGAGAAAGTACGGGTAGGGATATGGAAATAGGTGTTTATTCCCATATTTAGTAACGAAAAGCCGTTATTGTCGAGCATACGTTCAACAAAACGACCTCGTTCATTAGTTTTTGCTCTACCCACAAGGTACTATGTCGATTAAAGTCTCCAATAAGTAAAAAAGGAAAGGGCAATTGCGTAATAAGATCGTCGAGATCTACCTGGGAAATGTGTGTCCCAGGAGGTAAATTTATAGAACATATTGTTAGAAAAGACCCTATTGCTAAGCGAATGGCTACTGCTTCTAAGCTAGTGTTCAATTGAACTTGTGAGAAAGGGGTATGATTGCCCACAAGGATTGCGACTCCTCCATGGGCCCGGCCATCCCCGTTTCTGTTTTTACGAACAGCAGTAAAATTTCGCAAGATGGGGTCATCATTTGCCTTTAGGTACGTTTCTTGCAAACAGGTTCGTGTTTGTGCATTAGCATTTTGACATCCCCCATATTTCGTCGGAATCTACGACAATTCCATTGTAATAATTTAGCCATTATTACTTGGAATTAGTGGAACCGTTGGCTGGCTTCAGAAATGATTCGGGTTTTGATTGGCCCGCTTTGGGTTTTACTCTGCCTTTGGGAAATTAAGGGCGCCCAATATCCATTTCTTCCTCCGAATGAAGATCCAGAATAGATTCAGGGTCTCCGAAGACGTTTTACCGACTTCGGGGGCCCTGCCAACCCTTCAAGACCCTTCTGAATGAAGGGCGACATTTTACCTATTTCCTTTTCACCGATAGAATGTATGATAAGGAATCGAGGTACACGAGGTGGTGCAGCTTCTGTTCGGTGTTTCGTTTTTGATATTATATTCTCTTCGTCAATTTCAGGTAGGAACCTCGTAGAGGACCCAGAGGGGTTTGATTGGTATTGGTATTGGAGTTTAAGGGCACAAGGGCAGCTAAGGCCAAAATGTGCCAGATCCTATATTATTATCCTAAAGTAATAGAATGTGTTCCATTTTGGCATTAGAGGAATTCATATATATGTATTTGCTTCAGAAAGGTATAGAGTGTAGCTAGGTTAGCACTATTGCCAATCATGTGGTTAAGAGATAACGGTTCTTGCAGTTGTGATTGAGAATGGAAAGTACTTCTGAAATGGGAATAGTGAGGACAATCTAAAAGCATATGCTTGACTGTAAGCGGTAGTGTACAATACGTGCATCGAGGTGGGTCATTCCCCATGAGTAGAAACATATGGGTTAGGTGCGTATGTCCAATTCTTAGTCTTGCTAGTATAACTTCTTCCTGTCTATTTTGTCTGAAGCTGGAAGTCCATAAGGCTGGTTCTTCTTTGATTTGGAGCAACTTGTTATTACTTTGTGTCTTCCATATTTCTGTCCACTGAAACATACAGACTTTTTTAATATGCTTCAAATAATCTCTGTATGGTATTTGGTAATTTGCTGGTGTTGTACTGTTTGGATTTTTGGCTGCCTGGTCTGCTCTCTCATTGCCTAAGATACCAGAATGCCCTGGGATCCAGCAGAATTTCACTGAATGATTCCTACTTCGTAGATGGTTTAAACAGCAAATGATTTGTTTTTTGATTGGTTGTGATGTTGAAAATTGATTGCCCAAAGCAGACACTGCACTCAATGAATCAGTGTATATTATACTGCTAGCATTGTGGACAGGGCTAATATTCTGTAAGGCTAGTTTGATTGCATATAATTCAGCAGTATAACTGCTGCATTCAACTGGTAGTGATATGGAGACTGTAAAGGACGGAAAGACAGCTGCGGCACCAACGGCAGAACCTGTTTTTGAGCCATCTGTATATATTTGGCAGCTTTGTATATTGTTTAGGGCATATTCTTTATGTAGTTGTTTGATATTTTCATCTGGCAGGGGAGGGGTTTGAAAGATTTAAATTACTCATATGAGTAAGATAAAAATTTCAGATGCCCTTAGTACCTCACCCACCACAGAGACGCCCACTCGTGAACTAGCAGGTACTGCGTACACGAATGGGACGCCAAGTTCGCTTAGGAGCACTATACCCACGTTACCAATAAGTCTTGATCCCGTCCCAGGACCAAAGGAAGGGAGACTTATTGGAACGCAGTTGACTCTAGGAATAAAAAACCACCCTCCGATTGATCCCAGTCAGGTCGATCCAGAACCACCCGTCTTGTCAAAGCAGGGGCCAAAGTGGTATATTAGGGCAGTGACCCTCGCCCACCAGGATCCCCATTTCCGAGTTTCCACGGGTCGCGGTGCACGGCTGCACACGCAGGATTCCAACGATGTAACCCTGGAACCAAGGTATGGGCGTTAAATCCCAGTGATGTTAATCTGGAAAGCCAGCAGCATCACTGGGAGGTCCGCTCACCACGTACAGGTGCGCACGTCGAGGGGGTTTGTGGAGGCAAAGTGACTATGACCCATCTGTCTAGGGTCGTCGAATATCCGGTGAACATGACTAACCCAATAAACTCAACTTTAAAGAATGCGATTGGGATTTACTTTTAGCTTGTTTTATTGTTATGTCTTTTGTAATCATTGTTTTTATTTTGTAATGTTCCCTTATTGTAGGGATTGTGCCTCCTTCCTTCCCTAGATGGCTGTCTGTAAGGGCAAAACCAATAGGTGTAATAAACGGAATGATAATAATACAGCAAGATACATCTTTTGTTCAGCTGGTGAAATTAATTCTATGTGTTGAAAATATGCTTTTTACATTGTACCTAAAACTACACGATACAGTTCGCAAGGCGAGTTAGCTATTTCCAGCTTCGCAGGGATCGTAATTCTATAAACTATGATAATAAATTTAAAATACTATCCTATTTTTTGCATTACTTATATTACAGATTGTATTTTCATAAACAATACCCTTCAGTGTAACAAAAAACCCTGGAAATTAAACTCGTAGTAGAATATTTTAAATCTGTAGTGGAAGAATAGTATACGCATCTTCGCTTCTTGGCAATAAAGGCGCTCTCTCTCTCTCTCTCATCACATTCCTTCCTCCATTCATAACACTTTATGACACGAAAAGTAAAAGCAAGAGTTCGCTTGTCTGATGCCACAGAACTCATTCGCATATATAAATAAACATCAATCTTCACAAAATGACTCTATAACGGAAGTGGATAGTTTCAAGGTGGCATCTTTGAGAAATTCGTAAATATTCAATTGCTATTAAAACGCGAAGTCAAAAGCATTCATTAATAATCTTTATGTCCTAAACATCCACTTCTATTCCTCGGGGAACATTTAAATTAGCTGAGGAAGAACACTGCTTAGAAGGATTAATATGTGGCTGTCATCTATGCGTTATTTAAGCAATCCATCTCATTACATAGAGAATGCGTGCATAAAGTAATTCAAGGAAAATCTTTCCTCTCCATCCACAAAGGCGCCTCCGTAGCCAGGTGGGAAGGAGCAGCAGTGCGTAGCACACGCTTCTTGATTAGACCGGGGTTCGAGCCCGTCACCACCAAATACGGAGGATGCGGAAAGGTCATTCAGGGAATGACCACCGCATATCCCGGAGCAATATGGCCTTAGTTGCTAATGCTCCTAAAAACCAAATAACAACAACAACATCCATCCACAAGATGGCGATACTTAAGCCAAAAACAATGTCAAGTCACAATACAAAGAGCGCTATTGTGGAGTAATGCACAGTTTGATAATTAACCAAAGATATTTAAGCAGCCATGATCGAAGGCACCAGCTGCATATTTTATACAACAATTTACTTTGAAATGGCCAATAAAAGGTAAAGAAACATGTTTAGGCAGATGTGAAATGCAAAGTAATGGAATTTTGATTTGATTTGATTTTGGGTTTATTGGCGCAAAAACAACTAAGGTTATACTGCGCCAAGAAACGATTAAAATAACATTAAAGTTAAATTCTGGTAACCTTTAAAAAGGTTACCTCGTCAAATTGTTATTTATATATGTGGGTATATATTAATCGCTTTTAAAAATTTAAAAACTGCCGACACGTGGTCGTTGTCTGATAAAATCCGACTGAGTGTATAAGGCTCAGTCGGATGAGTAAAAGCGGTAAAATGTATATTGCGAACATAGGTAAAAAGGACGCAATCTATTAAAATATGCTGTACAGTTAAAACGGTGTCGCAAGACTCGCACATAGGAGGGTCATCCGCCCTCAGCAGAAAAGAATGTGTCAGATGACTGTGACCTATGCGGAGTCGAGCAAGAACAACTTCCTCACTCCGATTCCTGCGCAGACCAGACTGCCAAGTTTGTAATACAGGCTTTATTTGATATAATTTATTTGTTCTCTGTCTGTGCCACAGTTCTTGCCATTGGGAATGTATCTTTTTGCGTATTATTTGCCTGTAGTCTGTATAGGGGACTGACAGGCAACGATTATGAGTGGGTGTTGCTGATTTGGCTGCAGCGTCAGCCAAATCATTTCCCTTTATCCCAATGTGGCTAGGAATCCAGCAGAAGCGGATATCAAACTTGCATTCATGAAGAGAATGTCTCTTCTGCTGAACCCGACAAAGAACTGGATGAGAATTATGTCTCGTAGATAATAAAGCCTGTAATACACTCAAAGAATAGGAATATATTATTGACCTTTGGAATTGACAAGTTCGAATGTGATCCAAGGCTAGCTCTATTGCATACAGCTCTGCAGTGTATATGCTGGATTCGGGAGGAATCTGCTGAGATATTATGGTGTCCGGAAAGACAACAGCAGATCCTACGCATGATTCAGACTTCGAGCCGTCTGTGTAAACGGGCAGGAAGTCTGAGTACTCAGCTTGGTGTGCAGAGTAGAGCTGCTGGTAGACAGATGATGAGGTCTCAGACTTTACCCATTTCTTAAGGGAAAAGTCGCACGGTGGGGGATGAGCATGCCAGGGTGGAGTAGGTTCTTTTGGTGTTTGTGCCACCTTGTCTACCATGATGTTAAACTCTCTGATTAGCTCTTGGACACGAATACCAAAAGGTCGGTTGGCAGTCTGACGGGTATTGTACAAGTTTTCCCAACGTGGCTCAAAAACCGATGTCCACGTAGGATGGTCTGGCAGGGATTTCAACTTTAAAGCATAGTTTAAAGACAACTGCTTACGTCGAAGGGATAACGATGGTTCGTTTGCTTCGACGTATAAGCTCTGGACAGGAGATGTTCGAAAAGCTCCAGTAGCGATACGGATAGCCTGATGGTGGACAGGGTCTAGCCATCGGAGGACACTATCTCTAGCTGAAGAGTATACCTGGGACCCGTAGTCTAATTTGGGTCGTACAAGTGCACGGTAAAGCCGTAGTAGGGTGCATCGATCTGCTCCCCAACGCGTTGAGGAGAGAGAGCGGAGGATATTGAGTCCCCTCGTGCATTTTGTACGAAGTTGACGAATATGTTTGAGAAAAGTCAACTTTTTATCAAACACAAGTCCCAAGAATTTTGTGTCTGACACTACTGGAATAACATTTTGTCCGAGCCTTAATTCAGGTTCAGGATGAAGATTACGCTTGCGACAAAAGTGTACGCAAACGGTCTTCTCCGGCGAGAACCTGAAGCCATTACCAAGTGCCCAGGAATTAAGGCGATCAATGGCTTTCTGCAGTTGTCTTTCAATAACCCTCATGTTGCATGACTGACAAAATATGCTAAAGTCATCAACATAGAGGGCACAGTTTACAGTTGGAGGAAGTTGTTCTGTGATGGAATTGACTTTGATGGCAAAAAGCGTGACACTTAATACTGATCCTTGTGCTACTCCCTCCTCTTGGCTGAAGGGACGAGAGAGTGAGGATCCCACACGAACTTGGAAAGATCGATTGGCTAAAAAGTTTTGAATAAAAAAGGGGAGATGCCCCCTAAGGCCAAGGCTATGCAGATCTTTTAAAATGCCAAATCTCCAAGTTGTGTCATACGCTTTCTCCATGTCAAAGAACACCGACACCAAGTGTTCGCGTTTTAGGAAAGCATCCCGGATGGATGCTTCCAATCTAATAAGATGGTCCAAAGTGGACCGGTTCCTTCGGAAGCCGCACTGGATGCTGGAGAGAAGGTCATTTGATTCTAAATACCATATTAAACGGGAATTGACCATTCTCTCCAGGATTTTGCACAGACAGCTAGTCAGAGCAATAGGACGATAATTGGTGGTAACTTTTGGATCCTTTCCTGGCTTAGGAAAAGCAAGAACGATTGCCTTTCGCCAGGAATCCGGAAACTGCCCCTCAGTAAAGATTCTGTTATACAGAAGGAGCAGACAATCCATAGATTTTGGTGAAAGATGTTTAATCATTTCATAATGGATGCCATCTGGCCCAACAGCACTTGCTTTGGAAAGAGCAAGGGCTCTTTTCAGTTCCTCTATAGTGAATGCCCCGTTGTAGGGATAGAGGCCCTTGGTCTTAAAATTTAGTGCTTGCTTTTCCAGTTTATGTTTAAGGACCAGGAACTCTGGGGAATACGAGGATGTTGCAGAGATGTTAGAGAATGTTTCCCCAAGAGCATTGGCTATTGCAGTTGGATCTGCAATAGCGCATCCATTATAATCTAGGATTGAAGAAGGGTGGGATGTATATTTCCCCTTCATTTTCCGGATTTTATCCCAGACTACCTTAGAATTGGTAGACTGGTTAATAGATGATGTAAAACGGATCCACGATTCCTTTTGACTCTGACGACGGATGTAGCGTGCTTTGGCTCGTGCACGTTTGAAGGCTATAAGGTTGTTCGTGGTAGGATATCGGCGAAATATCCCCCACGCTTTGTTTTGAGCCTTTTTGGCTGCTGTGCATTGTGAATTCCACCAAGGTTTGGGAAATGGTGGAAACCGGGCTGATGTTTTTGGGACAGCATTCGCAGCTGCTTGGACAGTGATATCTGTGATGTACGTTACTGCGTCATTGATAGGCTCCTGACTGACTGTACTGAGGTCAAAATTTGCCTGATGTTGGAAGGCATTCCAGTCAGCCTGATCAAACTTCCACCGTGGTAACCTAAAAGGAAGACACGGTCTTCCACAGTGTAACAAGGTTATCACAGGGAAGTGATCACTTCCGTATGGATTCTCCTCCACTTCCCAAGTGAGTGAAGGGAGTAGAGAAGGGGAGCATATAGAGAGATCAATGGCAGAAAAGGTACGGGTAGGCATGTGGAAGAAGGTGTTTGTTCCAGTGTTTAGAATGGAGAGGTCATTGTCATTGAGCAAACGCTCTATGACCCGTCCCCTTCCATTGATGTTAGCACTACCCCACAGGGTGTTATGTCCATTAAAATCCCCGAGAAGTAAGAAAGGGGGAGGCAACTGCGTTACAAGATCATCAAGGTCTTCCTGGGAGATGTCAGTCCCAGGTGGCAAATAAATAGAGCAGACCGTTAATAAAAATCCCACTGTAAGGCGAATTGCAACAGCCTCTATGCTGGTTGTAATTAGCAAGGGCTGAACTGGGGTCTGATTACTCACAAGGATAGCCACTCCTCCATGAGCAGGACCATCCGCAATTCTATCCTTACGAAAGATTGTGATGTTATACATGGTGGGATCATCATTTGCTTTTAGATACGTCTCCTGCAAGCAAAAGCAAACTGGCTCGTGCTTTTGCAGGAGGGCCTTGATGTCGTCAGTATTTTGCCGGAATCCACGACAATTCCATTGCAGGAATTTAGCCATTATTTTGGCTTGGTGGGTCCATCAGGCGGCTTCCGAGGTGCTGAGGGCTTAGTTTTATCAGTCTTGGTTTTATCTTTTTTGGGGAAGAAAGGACGCTGTCCCGTGTCCATTTCTTCCTCCGCAAAGAGTTCCAAGACTGATTCATCCGGTACCTCCTTGCGCTCGACATCCATTGTTTCTGTTTTATCTGTTAGCTCTTTACCACTTGGTTTTGGTAGTGGTGGAGCACTCGGAGGTACGGATATAGGAGTGGCAGCTGATTGCGTTTTTTTGGTGGGCTTTTGTGAACTCAATAAATAGCGTGCAATCGGAGTGAATGACTCTTTTGGTGGTACAGTCATCTCTGTTTGTGTACCGATAGTGCACTTCGCAGAAACCTTCTGGGCATATGAAGGTTTCCCGCTATTTATTGGTTGCATGCGTCTTCTGGCCTCTGGGTAGGAGATATTCAGCTCTGTTTTTAGTTTTTGGATCTCTTTTTCATCCTTCCACCGCTGGCATGCCCTGGAGTAGGCAGGGTGCTCTCCTTGGCAATTTATACAGATCGGTTTGGAAGCTGAACATTCCTTGCTCTCGTGATCTTTCGAACCACATCGAGCACAGGCAGGGTTACCACGACAAGCCGTTTGTGAATGGCCGTATTTTTGGCATTTAAAACACCTCAGTGGGTTTGGGATGTAAAGCCTCACTGGGCAGTTTAAATAGCCTGCCTTGATGGAACTTGGAGGCCGTGGGGTGTTAAATGTTATGATGAGAACTCGGGTAGGGACGAGATTCCCATCCTTACGCATTGATATTCTCTTGACAGCCGTCACTCCTTGGTCTTTTAGTTCAGAGCAGATCTCTTCCTCAGAGACATGAAGAAGATCCCACTCTGAAATGACTCCTCGTGAAGAGTTCAAAGTTCTGTGGGGTGTTACAATGATCGGTATTCCCCCTATGGATGTCGCATTGAGGATTCTTTCTGCTTGCTTTGTACTTGAAGCTTCAATTAAGAGATCTCCAGAACGCAGCCGTTTTACAGATTTTGGTGATCCTGCCAGCCCTTCTAATCCTTTCTGGATAAAGAAGGGTGACATCTTCCCAATTGACTGCTCTCCGGTAGAATGGAGAATGAGGAAAAGCGGTGTTATAGATGGTGTTTTATCCTCAGTTCTGGCTCTTTTTGCAGAATTGCTCTCGCTCTCATCTGATCGATTAGGTAGGGGCCTTGTTGGGGCCCCAGAAGAAAGATTTAAATTACTCATGAGAGTAAAGAAAAAATGTCTGATGCCTAAGTACCTCACCCACCACGGAGCCCTACGAGGGGGCGCCCATTCGTGAACTAGCAGGTACTGCGTACACGAATGGGACGCCGAGTTCGCTTAGAACACCATACCCACGTTACCAATAAGTCTTTATCCCGTCCCAGGACCAAAGGGAGGGAGACTTATTGGAACGCAGTTGACCCTAGCAGTATAAAACCACCCGCCGATTGATCCCAGTCGAGCCGGTCCGGGACCGCCCGTCTTGTCGAAGCAGGGGCCAAAGTGGTGTATTAAGGCTGGGCCCCTCAACCACCAGGATCCCCCTTTCCGCTTCCACGGGTCGCGGCGCACGGCTGCACACGCCGGATTCCAACGATGTAACCCTGGAACCAAGGTATGGGCGTTAGATCCCAGTGATGCTAGTCTGGAAGTCCAGCAGCGTCACTGGGAGGTCCCCTCACCACGTACAGGTGCCCACGTCGAGGGGCAAAGTAATGGAAAGGATATAATATTAACCATCTCATACGTTGAGACAATCAGCACTTGTCGAACCAACGTATCCTACTTGACATCGTGGACAAACAGGGCGTCTTCGTAACTTTTACATAAATTACAAACTTCGCTGAAGCATAAGGGACGGTGCTTATAGTTTCAAGTACGCAAGTCCTTAAATAAGCGAGCTAGTTAACGAAAATGACAAGCGCAGCCGTTACTCCCCATCAAGGCCACTCTTTGACAATATTCCCAAAATAAAAAGATGCACATCCAACAAAAAGAAAACAGTTAAAATTTAATGCTTCTAATTATATTTCATTAGAATACATTGTATCTTACGCATTATTCATGTAATAATATAAGTAGCACTGCAATTAATACAAATTTTGTTGTTGTTGAGGTTTAATGGCTCAAGGGCTGCAATTATTGTACCTGTTCGTTACATAATGGTAGAAACGGATATAGGGAGTTAATTTAGGCGATTATTTGTTGATATGGGGGTTTGATGGCGCATAAGCTGCTTTGGCTATAATGCGCCTATTCGTTTATAATAAAAAGAAATGAAATGAAAAAGTTTCATAAATTCAGAATTGATTAAAAAGTCTAGTCTGCTTTAAAAAGTTGAAAAATTCCGAAATATCTGCGTCATCTCCAATGAGATTCTCTAAAGTTATTGGTCTGCGAAGATTAACCAGTGATAGCAGGGTTGAAGTTCTGTCTTGTTCATAGTAAGGGCAGTCAATGAGAATGTGTTTAATACTCAGATTTACATTACAAAGTGGACACTGTGGCGGGTTGTTCCCTGTGAGTAAATAAAGGTGGGTCAGGTAAGTATGTCCTATTCTTACCCTTGAAAGGACTACCTCTTCTCGTCTTGATGTGCGGACACTGGAGTGCCAAATTTTTGGATCATGTTTAAATTGAAAAAGTTTATTATTAATTTGAGAGTGCCATATTGTTGTCCATTTTGACAGGCATGCAGCCTGAATGTTTAATGCGTAGTCTGATGGCGGAACAGGGATATTAGTTAAGTTGAAGCTTGTTGGATTTTTTGCAGCTTTATCAGCCAGTTCATTGCCCAAAATGCCAGAATGAGCTGGAATCCAGCAGAAGGTGACCAGTTGATGGCGTTCTTCAATTTTTAGTAATATGCTTTTTATTTCGTCGAGAATAGGGTGTACTTTATCTAAAGGGTTACATAAAGCCAAGATTGAGCTGAGGGAATCAGTGTAAATAACAGATTTTAAAGCACAGTCAGAAGAGAGATTCTGTAAAGCTAGTTTGATTGCATATAATTCAGCTGAGAAGATACTGAATTCAGATGGCAAGGATGCTGAAATAACGGTATTTGGAAACACTGCAGCTGCTCCAACGTTTGAATTAGATTTAGAGCCGTCTGTATAAAATGGAGAGAAGTCAGAGTATCTTTGAATGTGAGCTTCGTGAAGTTGTTTGATATTTGATGTTTCTAAAATGTTCTTTCCCCATTGAGAGAGGTAAGTGTCACAGGTCGGTATAGGTGGTGGAACCCATGGTGGTTGAGTACAAGTTGTTGTCTGTTGTACGGAAAGGATGGAAACATTCCAAATTTGCATCAGTTCAAGAAGGCGAAGACCAACTGGCTTTACTATGCTTGGTTTATTTCTGAAAAGGATTTCTAATGGTGGATTGAACAGGTATGACTGAGTCGGATGCATGGCACAGCTTTGTATCTTAACAGCATACTTCAGTAACATTGTTTTCCTACGTAAAGTTAGTGGGGGTTCATGGGCATCAATGTAGAGGCTATGTGCTGGTGATGTTCTGAAAGCACCGAGTGAAAGTCTCAAGGCACTGTGTTGAATTGGATCAAGCCAGCGCAATGCACTCAATCTGGCTGAATCATAGATGGGAGCTCCATAATCAAGACGGGATCTGATTAATGCCCGGTATAGCCGAAGCAGAGATGTACGATCTGCGCCCCATGTTTGGGAGGATAAAGCTCTGAGTATATTTAACTTTTTTAGACAGGAAGTACGTACATTTTTAATGTGGTCTATAAAATTTAACTTATTATCAAATGTTAATCCTAGAAATCTGATGCTATTAGTGACCGGGATGGAGACATTATAAATTTGAAGTTCAGGATCCAGATGAAGTTTGCGCTGTCTACAAAAATGGATGGCAACTGTTTTCTGCTGCGAGAGTCGATATCCGTTGAGGCTGGCCCACTGTTGAATTTTATTAAGTGATATCTGGAGCTGCCGTTCAATAGACCTCATATTTTGGGAATGGCAGGAGATGAAAAGATCATCTGCATAAAGGTAGGTCTCAACTGTATTTGGAAGCTGATTGGTGATGGAATCTATTCTAAGAGCAAACAAAGTGGCACTCAGTAATGAACCCTGTGGTACTCCTTCTTCCTGTATAAACGTTTTGGAGAGGGCATCTTGGTACTGAACTTGAAACGATCTAGTACGTAGGAAGTTCTGAACAAAAATAGGAAGGTTGCCTCGCAGAACAAGAGAGTAAAGATCACTAAGTATGCCATGCCGCCAGGTAGTGTCAAAAGCCTTCTCGATATCTATTGAAACCATTACAAGATGTTCCCGTTTAACAAAGGCATTTCGAATGGCGAATTCAGCCTTGACCATAAGATCTAAGCATGACCTATTTTTACGAAAGCCATATTGGCTATGGCTCATTAGATGTTGTGACTCAATGATCCATACGAGTCTTCTGTGGACAATTTTTTCAAGGATTTTGCTCAGGCAGCTTGAGAGAGAGATCGGTCTATAGCTATAGGGGTTAGTTGGATCTTTCCCAGGTTTTAGGAATGCCAAAACAGTAGAGTGATGCCAAGAAGTTGGAAACACATTTTCTAAGAATATACGATTGTAGAAAACCAGAAGCAGGCTTAAAGCTTTGTCATCGAGATGTTGAAGCATGACATAATAAATCCCATCTGGCCCGGCTGCACCATTGTGGGCTGTTCTAATGGCACGCAGAAGTTCAAAGTATTGCAGAGGTTTGTTATATGGAAGAGTACATGCGGTTTGAAATTTTATGGCATGCTTTTCTCTAGTGTTTTTAATTCGTTGGAATGATGTAGGATATGCCGATGCCGCTGATATTTCAGCAAAGGTATTGCCCAAAGCATTAGCAATGTCTAAGGAACTGGATAGATCTTGCCCTTTCCAGGAGAGGATTGGAGAAGGTATAGTAGGAAACTTACCAGATAACTGTCTAATTTTTTTCCATATAGTTTTCGGATCAGTGTTTCTGTTAAAGGTCGATGCAAAACGGGTCCAGGATTCTTTCTTGGCTTGCTTTTGTACAAATCGTGCTTTTGCTCTTAGCTTCTTATAATTAATGAGATTGGTTGTGGTTGGACATCGCCGAAATAAATTCCAGGCTTTGATTTTTGCTTTCTTTGCTTTTGTGCACTCGTCATTCCACCAATAATTATAATGCTTGCGATCAGGGGGGTTTGATAATGGTATTGTGTCCTTGGCCACTTTTATAAGATATGATGTGATGTAATCTGTTACATTATCAATATTCTCGAGCTGGATTTTTTCCTCATCAAGAGAGATTGATGATCGAAATTTTGCCCAGTTTGCGCGAACAAATTTCCATTTCCTGCGGAGCTTGTTTGATGGAGTCTGTGACATTAAAACATTGCATATGATTGGAAGGTGGTCACTGCCCATTGGATCATTTAAAACGTACCAATCCATGGTGGGAAAGAGTATTGGAGAACAAATTGAGAGATCTATTGCTGAGGTGTGTCCAGTTGGGAGCTGTATGTGAGTGTGCGCACCAGTATTGAGTAAGGTGAGGTTTTGTGACTCTAGAAAGCTTTCAACGAGTTGACCACGTGTGTCTAGTTTAGGATCGCCCCATAAGGGGTGGTGCCCATTAAAATCCCCTAATATACAGAGAGGTGGAGGTATCTGTATGAATAGATCTTCAAGATCTTTTAGACAATAAGTATTGTTTGGTGGTAGGTATATTGAAACAACTGTTATTGAAATATTCAGAGTTATATGAACGGCAACAGCTTCTATTTCAGTTTGAAGTGGAATATGTTTAGTTGGGATATTTGAGTTTATCAGGATTGCTACACCACCATGGGCAGCATTTGCTGAGTTACGATTTTTTTTTTTTTTTGATTTGGTAGTTGTTGGCGCATCGGCGTCTGTGGCCATATTGCACCTCCCCAAGGTTTTTGCAGTACTTTAATCCAAGCCCGAGGCGGGAATCGAACCCACGACCTTTGGGTTGCCGGGCAGGGGCTAGCCCGGTCGGCTCTGAGTTACGATCTCTTCGATAAAGACAATAGTTTTTTATTGAAGGAGAAATTTGCGAGGTTAGGTAAGTTTCCTGAAGACAAAGGGCAACTGGAGAATATCGGCTAATTAGATCTCGGATATCATCTGTGTTGCAACGAAAGCCTCTGCAGTTCCATTGTAAAATACAAGGCATTATTTGTGTTTAATTGATGGAGCTGTATCTGACTGTTTTTTGAAGGTTACTGGCTTATGACGCTCTAATTTAGTTTTATCTTTTTTGGAGAAAACTGGTCGACCTGTGTCCATTTCTTCTTCTGCATGGATTTCTAGAGGGGGATCATCCTGTATGGATGTGCCATCTGTGTCCATGGTTGTGTCCTGAAAATTTTTTACTACATTTGCGTTTGAGCTATGAGATAGGGTATCTATGACTGGAGTAGGAGATGCCGCTGGTATTGTCAGAGGAGTATTATTTGCTAGGTCAGAGAACTTGGATTTTTGATTTGATTTGATTTTTAATGGCGCATTGGCAGCTAAGGCCATAATGCGCCAAGACAAATTTAAAATCTTGTTAAACATTTTGGTAGCAAAGGCTACCACGTCAAACAATTAATTATTATGTTTAAAAAGGTATAAAAGTAAAAGCATAAAAAACTTAGATCTTTGTATAAATATTAAAAAATTGTAAAAAGTTAAAAACGTCACACATATTCTGTCTGTCACTTATAATCTGACTGAGTGTAAATGGCTCAGTCAAATTATTAAAAGTGGTAAAATACAAGCGTCGGGCTTCTATAAAAACAGGACATTCTATTAAAATATGACGAACGGTTAAAATAACATTACAGATCTCGCACATAGGTGGGTCATCCGCCCTCAGCAAGTAGGAATGCGTTAGATGACTATGACCTATGCGGAGCCGAGCAAGAACAACTTCCTCTCTTCGGTCCCTGCGTAGACTGGACTGCCATTGCGCAATTACAGGCTTAATACGATGTAATTTATTTGTGGCCTGTCCGTGCCAAGAATCTTGCCATTGGGAGAGTAATTTAGAACGTATTATTTGCCTGTAGTCTGTATAGGGGACTGACAGGCAATGGTTATCCAGGGAAACAGCCGATTTTGCAGCCGTATCAGCTAATTCATTTCCCCGGATCCCAACGTGGCTTGGGATCCAGCAAAAGCGAATATCAAATTCTAATTCCAAGAGAGGAAGAAGAATCTGCCGGATCCTGGACAGGATCGGATGAGGATTAAACCTCACCGACACTAGAGCCTGTAACACGCTCAAGGAATCACAATAAATCATATACCTTTGGTAGTCGCTATTTTTAATGTGATATAGGGCTGTTTCTATTCCACGCAACTCTGCAGTATAAATGCTAGTTTCTTGTGGGATCTGATTGGATAAAGTTTTGTTAGGGAACACGACAGCATATCCCACATAGCTTTCTAACTTTGAGCCGTCTGTATAGACTGGCAGAAAGTCAGAATACTGCTGTCTATGTGATGCAAAGAGTTGCTGGTAGACAGATGGCGGTGTAGCAGCCTTCTCCCAGATCTTAAGGGAGAAGTCACAAGGTGGAGAATAAGCATGCCAGGGTGGAAAGAATTGCCTTGGTGATTGGGCAACATTGTCTACCGTCAAGTTCAGCTCATTCAGCAGCCCTTGAATGCGAATACCAAAAGGTTTGTTGGCAGTCCGACGGGAGTTGTAGAGGTTTTCCCAGCGCGGCTCAAAAACGGATGGCCACGTGGGATGATCGGGCAGGGACTTCAATTTGAAAGCGTACTGTAAGGACAACTGCTTACGTCGAAGAGACAGAGATGGTTCATTTGCTTCAACGTAAAGGCTTTGGACAGGAGATGTGCGAAATGCTCCAGTGGCTGTCCGGATGGCTTGATGGTGGATTGGATCTAACCACCGAAGTGCACTATCTCTAGCAGAACCGTAAACCTGAGACCCATAGTCGAGTTTGGAACGGACAAGTGCCCGGTAGAGACGAAGAAGGGTAGTACGATCTGCGCCCCATGAGGTTGACGAAAGGGCACGAAGGATGTTAAGCCCTTTTACACACCTTGTCCTAAGCTGGCGAATGTGTTTTAAAAATGTCAGCTTCTTGTCGAAAATAAGTCCCAGGAATTTGAATTCTGCTACAACTGGAATGTTATTTTGCCCAAGCCTTAATTCTGGGTCAGGATGAAGATTACGTTTGCGACAGAAATGCACACAAACAGTCTTCTGTGATGAAAATCTGAACCCATTAGCCAAAGACCAAGCTGTAAGATGGTCAATGGTTTTCTGCAGTTGCCTTTCAATGACCCTCATATTGCATGAATTGCAAAATATGGCAAAGTCGTCTACATAGAGGGCATTGTTTACAGTGGGTGGAAGTTGTTCTGTGATAGAGTTTATTTTGATTGCGAAAAGCGTAACACTTAGAACGGATCCTTGTGGGACTCCCTCTTCCTGAGAGAAAACTCGAGAGAGGGTGGATCCTAAACGGACTTGAAACTGGCGATTCGAAAGAAAGTTTTTAATAAAAACAGGAAGGTTACCTCTAAGACCAAAGTTATAGAGGTCTTTTAAAATTCCAAATCGCCAGGCTGTGTCGTACGCTTTTTCAATATCAAAGAAAACTGCTACCAAATGCTCGGATTTAATAAAAGCATCACGAATGGACGTTTCCAATCGGATTAAATGATCCAGAGTGGATCTATTTCTTCGGAAGCCGCACTGTGTCCTGGAAAGCAGACCATTTGTTTCTAAATACCATACGAGGCGTGCATTAACCATTCTTTCCAGGACTTTGCACAAACAGCTTGTCAGAGCGATAGGACGATAATTACTTGGATTGCTAGGATCCTTTCCTGGTTTTGGGAAGGCAAGAACGATTGCTTTCCGCCAGGAGTCCGGAAATTGTTTATTAAGAAAAATTCTGTTAAACAGAATTAAAAGGTGATCCTTACATTGTGGTGTGAGGTGTTTCACCATTTCGTAGTGGATGTCATCGGGCCCCACAGCACTTGCGTGCGTGAGAAAGAGTGCAGCATTTAACTCCTCCTGTGAAAAGGGCTTGTTATAGGATTCAAGCCCTTTTGAATAGAAGTTCAGGGGGTTTTTCTCATTTTTCTCTTTCAGGGCCAAAAACTCTGCGGGAAAAGATGTTATTGCAGATATTTTTGCAAATGTTTCCCCTAGAGTATTTGCTACTGCAGTTCGATCTGCAATTGGACATCCATTATACTCGAGGATCACAGAAGGGCATGGTGGATATTTTCCCTTCATTTTCCGGATCTTATCCCAGACTACTTTTGAGCTAGCAGCCTGAGTTATGGAAGATGTAAAACGAATCCAAGATTTCCTTTGGCTCTGACGTCGTACATAACGCGCTTTCGCACGTGCACGTTTAAATGTTATTAAATTTTCAGTTGTGGGATATCGGCGGAATATCCCCCAGGCTTTGTTTTGTGCTTTTTTTGCTGCTGTGCATTCGGAATTCCACCAAGGTTTCGGATAGAGTGGGAACCGGCTAGATGATTTTGGGATTGCAATTGCAGCTGCTTGGACAATTGTTTCTGTGACGTACACGACTGCATCATTGATTGGCACCTGACTGACTGTAGCGATGTCAATATTTGCCAGATGTTGGAAGGCATTCCAGTCAGCCTGATCAATCTTCCACCGCGGTAAACTAAATGGAAGACACGGTCTACCACTAGTTAGGGTGATTATCACGGGGAAGTGATCGCTTCCATATGGGTTCTCCTCTACCTCCCAAGCAAGTGAAGGAAGGAGAGAAGGGGTGCAGATAGAAAGATCAATGGCAGAGAAAGTTCGGGTAGGCATGTGGAAGAAGGTGTTTGTTCCCACATTTAGGAGGGAGAGATCATTGTCAGTGAGCATATGCTCTATGACTCGTCCCCTTCCATTGATGTCAGCACTACCCCACAGAGTGTTATGTCCATTGAAATCCCCAAGAATTAAACAAGGGGAAGGCAATTGGAAGATAAGATCATCAAGGTCTTTCTGGGGGATGTCAGTCCCAGGTGGCAAATAAACAGAGCAGACAGTTAATAAGAAACCCACTGTAAGGCGAATTGCTACAGCTTCAATGCTAGTTGTAAGCTGCAAAGGCTGAAATGGGATCTGGTTGCCGATGAGGATTGCGACTCCTCCGTGGGCAGGACCATCCACAATTCTATCCTTACGAATGATGGTAATGTTATGCATGGTGGGGTCATCATTTGCCTTTAAATAAGTCTCCTGTATGCAAAAGCAAACTGGTTTGTGCTTTTGCAGGAGTGCCTTGATGTCGTCAGTATTTTGCCGAAATCCACGACAATTCCACTGTAGGAATTTAGCCATTATTTGGACTTGGTGGGTCCATCAGGCGGCTTCCGAGGTGCTGAGGGCTTAATTTTGTCAGTCTTGGATTTCTCTTTCTTGGGGAAGTATGGACGCTGTCCTGTGTCCATTTCTTCCTCAGCGAAGAGTTCCAAAACTGACTCATCATGTACCTCCTTCTGCTCGACATCCATGTTTTCCTGGGTACTAGGTGTTACTTCCCCTTTCTTATTCTTTTCTTTTGCTTTTGTTACTTGTGGAGCATTAGGAGGTATCGATATAGGAGTGGCAGCTGATTGGTCCTTCTGTGCAGGTTTTTGGGAGCTTAAAAGATAACGTGCAATGGGAGTAAATGATTCTTTTGGAGGGACAGACATGTCCGTCTGAGTCCCAATCGAACATCTCCCTGCTACCTTCTGGGCGTAGGTAGGTTTTTTGATGTTAAGAGGTTTAACTGCTTTTCTTGCCTCCTGGTACGATATGTTTTGCTCTGCCTTCAGCCGTTGAATCTCTTTTTCTTCTTTCCACCTCTGGCATGCTCTTGAATAGGCTGGATGTTCTCCCTCACAGTTAATGCAGGTGGGTTTAGTGGCTGAACATGCTGTTGTTTCGTGGTCCTTTGCACCGCACCGGGCGCATGCAAGGACTCCACGGCAGGCCATTTGAGAATGTCCATACTTCTGACATTTAAAACACCGTAATGGGTTCGGAATGTATGGACGTACTGGACAGTTGATGTATCCAGCTTTAATCTCATCAGGAGGTTTGGGAGAGTTAAAAGTCAGGATAACACTCCTGGTTTTAACAGTTTTCCCATCCCTTCGCGCAGTGATTCTCTTGACGGCAGTAACTCCCTGTGGTTTTAATTCGGAGCAGATTTCCTCCTCGGTGACGTCGAGAAGGTCCCACTCCGAAATGACACCTCTCGATGAATTTGGTGTTCTGTGTGGTGTCACTGTTATGGGTATACCTCCGATTGATGTTACTCGGAGTAGATGTTCAGACTGCCCGTCATTTTTTGTTTCAATCAAGAGGTCCCCAGAACGGAGCCTCTTAACTGACTTGGGTGTACCTGCTAACCCATCCAACCCTTTTTGTATAAAAAAGGGCGACATTTTACCAATCGGTGTTTCATTGGTGGAATGCATTATTAAGAACCTTGGGACAGGCCCTGATGGTAGTTCGGTTCGCTGCCTCTTTGTAGCAATAATGCTATCTGCCTCTCCGTCATTATTTTCAGATAGGGACCGGGTTGGGGCCCCTGAAGGAATACGTTTATCAGGATTCATGAAGTTATTTAAATTGTTCAGTGCCCGGGCTCCCCACCCACCACGGAGCCCAAAGGGACGCCCACTACCCGGCATGCAATAAATGCGCTTGGGAGTGGGACGCCAGGGCTACCCAGACACTATACCCGCACCGCCGCCAGCCTGAATCCTGTCCCTCGGACCATGAGGGTAGGGGCGTGGCATTGACACGGTTGACCCTCGCAGGCGAGCCTACTAGCCGATTGATCCTAGCCGGGCCTTCCAGGACCACCCGTCTTGTCGAAGCAGGGGCCAAAGTGGTGTATTGAAGCTGGGCCCCTCAACCACCAGGATCCCCCTTTCCGAATTTCCACGGGTCGCAGCGCACGGCAAACACGCCGGATTCCATTGATGTAAGCCTGGAACCTGGGCTGTGGGCGTTGGATCCCAGTGATGCTAGTCTGGGAGTCCAGCAGCGTCACTGGGAGGTCCCCTCACCACGTACAGGTGCCCACGTCGAGGGGAGAGAACTTGGATTGTTGCTTAGAAAGAACATTTCTAGCCCAATCAGAAATTGATTTGTTAGTGGGAACTGTTGTTGTTGTTGTATGTTTTACGGCGCAACGGCACCTATAGGCCATTATGCGCCAAGCAATGGTAGGAGGCAAAAGGCTTTATTAAAAGAGAGATATGTGCACTATGTGAAGATTTAAGCATTATATTCTGTCATAGCATTTTATCCTTTTTAGGAAAGTGAAAACTGCATTAATATCAGATCTGTCGCCTAATATTTGTTCCAAAGTAGGTGTGGTTTGGGCTGCATAGTTTGATAAGAAGGTGGTCTGCCGTACTCCATTATAGAGAGGGCAGTCAACAATGATGTGCTGGACTGTGATTTGAGCATGGCAGTTCGGACAAGAAGGTGGGTCTGAGGAAGAGAGAAGATAAAGGTGAGTAAGGTGTGTATGTCCTATTCGTAATCTTGCAAGTGTGACTTCTTCCTTTCGGTTCGAGCGGAAACTAGATGGCCAAGACTGGAGTTTCGGTTTAATCCGAAGCAGTTTGTTGCCTTCTTGGTTTTGCCAGATGGTTTGCCAGTGAATCATACTTCGCTTTGTTATAAGACTTTTATAATCGGTGAAAGGAATTTTGAAAGAGTCATGAATTGGTTGCACAGTAGATTTGGCTGCGTGGTCGGCACTCTCATTGCCAGGTATGCCAACATGGCTAGCGACCCAACAAAATTTTATTACTTTCGTGTTCTTAGCAAGATGAGCCAGCAAGTTTTGAATATTACCAAGTAGGTAGTTATGATGCTTTCTTGGTTGCTGTAAAGCGAGAAGGGCACTCAGAGTCGGTAAAAATAATACTATGGGTATACTGCTTCAGCTTTATAGTTTCTAGCGCCATCTGAATGGCATGAAGTTCAGCAGTAAAGATACTGCATTCTAAAGGTAACTGATTAGAGATTGTTGATGATGGAAGAACAACAGCAGCACCGACGTGGTGATCAGTTTTGGAACCGTCTGTGTATATCATGGTATAAGATTCATATTTCTCAAGTAGAGATTTATGAAGCTGGTTTACATTCTGTGAAGAAAGAGTACGTTTCCCCCATTCTTGAAGGGACAGATCACAGGTGGCAGGGCAAAATGCCCACGGAGGAGTCGTGAAACTAGTGGTGGCTATTTTAGAAAGATCAAGCTGCCAATTATCAAGTAGTGAGCAAAGATGTATGCCAGCGGGTCGATTTATTGATGGATAAACGGCATACAAGTTCTCCCAATCTGGTGTAAATAGATGTTTCCACGATGGATGCAGAGGTTGGCTTTTTATTTTGACGGCATAATTCAGCAGTAAAATTTGTCTTCGTAGAGAGAGTGGGGGATCGTGAGCTTCAGCGTACAGGCTCTGCACAGGAGATGTGCGGTAGGCTCCAAGAGCAATGCGAAGGCCACTATGGTGAATAGGGTCCAAAGCCCTCAAAATGCTAGGTCTAGCAGAGTTGTAAACTGGTGACGCATAGTCTAACCTTGATCTTACAATAGCATGATATAAATGAAGGAGTGTTTGACGGTCAGCACCCCATGTTGTAGCTGATAATACTCTCAAAATGTTTAGTTTCTTGAAACAGGTGGTTCTAAGTTCTTTAATATGGTCAAGAAAGGTCAATTTTCTATCTAAAGTTAATCCAAGGAAACGAATAGTAGGCACAACAGGTATATCATGGTTCCCCAGCTTTAGAAGTGGGTCAGGGTGGAGATTACGTCTTCTACAGAAATGAACTGCAACAGTTTTTTCAGGGGATATGCGGAACCCGTTGTCTGTGGCCCACGTTGTAATCTTATTAAGAGCTCCTTGCAATTGTCTCTCAATCATTCTCATGTTCTGTGAGTGACAAGATATACTGACATCATCTGCATATAAGGTAGTAAATACAGTGGCTGGAATGACCTTGGTAATTGAATTGATTTTTATAGTGAATAGAGTGGCACTTAAAACTGAGCCCTGTGGAACACCTTCTTCTTGGATGAATTTTCGGGAAAGAGTGGATTGAATACGGACTTGGAAGGATCGCTGCTTCAAAAAGTTCTGTATAAATCTTGGCATATTACCTCTGAAACCTAATGCATGTAGATCACGGAGAATTCCGTATCGCCAAGCTGTGTCAAAAGCTTTCTCAACGTCTAAATAAACTGTAGTCAAATGTTCCTTCCTTAAGAATGCATTGCGAATCTGGTTTTCCATTTGTATCAATAGGTCTAAAGTTGATCTACCTGTATGAAATCCGCACTGCGATGAATTGATGAGGTTGTATTTGCTCAGCACCCAGGTGAGTCGAGAATTTACCATTTTTTCCATTATTTTTCCCATACAGCTGGTGAGGGCAATAGGTCGATAGTGACGCGGGTTGATTGGATCCTTGCCAGGTTTTAATAATGCTATGACATCTGAGTGTCGCCAGTTATCAGGGAAAGTATCTTCTGTGAAAACCCGATTATATAGCTGGAGTAAGACACAAAGCGACTTTTTGCTCAGCTCTTTCAACATGACAGTGTATTCCGTCAGGTCCAGCAGCACTGTGTTTCGAGCTGTTAAGAGCAAGCTGTAGTTCAATTATGGTAAAGGGACAGTTGTACATTTGATGGTGGTCTGTGTTAAAATTTAGGGTCTGCTTTTCAGCAAGAGACTTTAATTTCTGAAAGTTTGGCGAGTATGAGGATACAGCAGAGGTTTCAGCAAAGGATTCTCCGAGAGTGTTGGCTATGTCTTGAGGTAGTGAAACATCATTGCCGTTTATATTCAGTATTGATAGATGCGAAGGAGGATATTTATTATACATTTTTCTAATATTTTTCCAGATGGTTTGTGTTTTAGTGGACCGTGTAATAGTTGAGGCAAAACGTTTCCATGACTCTCTTTTACTTGCACGCTGAATGCGTCTAGCATTGGCTCTGGCTTTCTTAAAGTGTACTAGATTAGCAGCGGTAGGGTTTTTGCGAAATTTATTCCAGGCTTTATTTTTCTCTCGTTTAGCTTGATTGCATTCATTGTTCCACCAGGGTTTTGGTCTTATTCTATGATCTGTGCACACTCTTGGTATTGCTGCTTCTGTGGCCAGCAATATTTGATTTGTTACATAATCAACCGCATTATTTATTGACATATTTGAAACAGTTGTTTTCTGCAGGGTGGCTAGTTGCCTATATTTTTCCCAATCAGCTTTGGCAAAGTTCCATTTGGCAGTTTGATTATGACAAGGTGGAGAATTTGATTCTACACGGCAGACTATTGGATAATGGTCACTACCCAGTAGACTGTCATGAACAGACCAATCAAACAGCGGAAAAAGGACTGGTGAGCATATGGAGAGATCAATTGCTGAGCTTGACCCAGAAGGTAGATGAAAATAAGTGGGTAAACCAGTATTCAGTAGAGTCAGATTAAATTTATCTAAAAGCTTTTCTAGTATTTTTCCTCGTTTATCATGTATTCTATCACCCCATAGAGGATTATGTGCGTTAAAATCTGCCATGATGCAAAAGGGAGGAGGGAGCTGAGATACAACAGTTTCAAGATCAGTGTAAGAAATGTCTTGGTTAGGGGAAAGATATAAGGAAACAATGGTAAAAGAAAAAGGAAAAGATATTCGAGCAGCTACTGCTTCTAGATTTGTTTGTAACATTAATGGTCGGGAAGGGATATTGGAGTTGACTACAAGTGCAACCCCTCCATGAGCCGAATTGCTTAAATGAGAAACTATCTTTTCTGTAGATAACATGATGTTTAATTGAGGTAGCAAAAGAAGCTGTTAAGTTAGTTTCTTGGAGGCAGAAGGTAACTGGGTTATACTGGAGAAGGAGATCCCGAATATCATCATGGTTGGTGCGATACCCTCTACAATTCCACTGAAGAAAACTGGGCATTATTTGGGTAAAGTGTGGTCCTCGGTTTCTGTCCGAGGTACTGTTGGCTTATGGTGACCAGATTTTCTTTTTGGGAAGTACGGTCTTCCTGTTTCCATCTCTTCTTCTGGGAAGAGATCGAGAACGGGATCTTCGCGGTCAGTGTTTCCTTCCATTTCAATCGAATCAGTTTTAGAAATATCAACACTTTTTGAGTACATTGGATTATTGGTAGAATGCGGAACAGTGATTGGTGTGTTAACAGCCTTGTTTGATTTATATTGTTTACCAGAAAGGGGCACAGCTTCCAAAATTGACCGAGCCCAATCTGACATTGATCTGTCTGGGGGAAACGTTACCTCAGTTTGAGTACCAGTCGTTATTGTTCTTTGCACAGTACTGGTTACCACAGTTGGTTTTTGGACTATTTCAGCAAAGCTGGGTCGAGTGTTAAATTGAGCCTGTACAGATTTTTTAGCTTCTTGGTACGAGATGTTTTTTTCGGCTTTGACCCGTTGAATGTTTTTTTCCTTTTTCCATAGGGGACAATCTCTGGAGTAGGTAGTATGTGGGCCATTACAATTTGAGCATTTGTGCTGCTCTGCTTTGCAGTCAGAGTGATTGTGCTCGCGTGAACCGCAGTTGGCACAAGTGGCTAAACCTCTACACACGTTTTGGGAATGCCCAAATTTTTGGCATTTAAAACAGCGTGTAGGGTTAGGAATGTATAATTTTATTTGACAATTCAGATAACCTGCTTTGATGGATGCTGGAGGTTTGGGGCTATCAAATGTTAGTATTATATTCCGTGTTGGAACTAGAGCATTGTCTCGTTTTGTGTATATGCGCTTTACATGCACAATTCCCTGGTCTTGCAATTCGTTTTTCAACTCTTCTTCTGAGAGATTTATGAGATCCCACTCAGCTATCACACCCCTGGAGGTGTTTAGAGTAGCATGAGGGGAGACAGTAATCGGTAATCCTCCAAAGGATGTCAGTTTTTGGAGCCGTTGTGATTGCCGTTCATCTGAGACCTCAACGAGCAAGTCGCCCGATCTCAGACGTTTAGTTGTTTTCGGAGATCCTATTAGATTTTCTAGGTATTTCTGAATTTTAAAAGGCGAGAGACTACCAAGAGACTTTTCTTGAGTAGAATGCAATACAAGGTGCATTGGATGCCTTCTTTGTAAACTGTCAGTTTTTTGACGTTTAGCACTGCATGAGTTAGAGTCTTCTGTCTCATGAGCAGCCATATTAGGATCTTTATGTCCTGTAGAAGAGATCATTTTGCTCCTTTTAGCCCCGGAAAGATAGCTTTTCTTTCCAGGTTACCGGCCCCGCCACGGGGAGGCAGGAGCAGTGCCACAAGGGTAACCAAGCGGCTGAGTTAGTTTGGTTAGTAAGATAACAAGAAACAGAAAGGTGAATTTCCTTCCTGGAACTCTGCCTACTTTTTGTAGTGCAAAAGTTTCTCAATACAAATAAATGAGGAAAACTGTGTTTAAAACCTAAAGAAAACTATTTGCTTTGCACACAATATATAGATCGCTTGGAAATCGCTTGGCTACACTAATAATCGCTTGGCACCCGGGGCCTAGTGGGAACTGTTACATCAGTTTGAGTGGAGGCTGTCTGATATTTTTTTACAGCATTGGCATAGGTCATATTTTTGGTTATAGTTGGAGCAACTAATTTTCTCGCTTCTGGGTAACTTACTTTGTTCTCAACCTTGTATTTTACTATTTTTTTCTCGGTTTTCCACTTTTCGCATGTCTTGGAATATGCAGGATGGTTACCTTTGCAATTTGGGCAGGTCATTTTTGTAGCTGTACAGTTACTTTGTATGTGGTCTGCAGATCCACAATTAGGGCAGACAGGAACTCCTCTGCATACAGTTTGTGAGTGGCCATACTTTTGGCATTTGTAACACCTTAAAGGGTTTGGAATGTAAGGCCGGATTCGGCAAAGTAAATAACCTGCTTTTACAGAGGAGGGTAAGTTGGGTGTATTGAAGGTGAGAATAATGTTTCTTGTAGGTGTAAGTACATTATCTTTTTTGATCATTATTCGTCTTGCTTCAATTACGTGTTGTCCCTGCAGCTCTTGGGTTATTTCTTCCTCAGTAACGTTTAATAAGTCCCAACTGGATATCACACCTTTAGATGAATTTAAGGTTGTGTGCGGGGATATTTTAACTGGAATTCCAGCAAAACTTGTCAGTTGTAACAGCTTCTCAGAATGTCTGTGGTTGGTGGTTTCTACTAGTAAGTCTCCTGATTGCAGTCTCTTCACCATCTTGGGAGATCCTGCAATACCCTCCAGATGTTTTTGTATGACAAACGGAGACAATTTATTAATGGGCTGACTAGTAGGAGAGTGGATAATTAAGAACGATGGGCAAGGTTGCTCCATCCGATCAGTCTTTTGTCTCTTTGGATTTTCGTTCTCAATATCCTGCTGATGGTCTGTGTTTGCCATGTTTGCTCCTTTTAGCCCTTGGCAAGTGGACTTGCTTGCCAAGATTTCCGGCCCCGCCACGGGGAGGCAGGAGCAGTGCCGCTAGGAGGCCAAGCGGTTAAAGTGTTAGTTCGTTAGTGGAAATAGAAATATATGGATAAATAAAGAAAGGTGAGTTTCCTTTCTCGGTTCTAACTTGTGGCTTTTAAGTGTAGAACGATATAGAAATAAAGCTGCTAATAGAACCGTACGAAATTAGAAAAAACTTAAATCACTTTTGATGAGCACTCTATATATCGCAGAAAAATCGCTTGACCTCGAATTCGCTTGGCACCCGGGGCCTAGGCGATTATGTAGGTGAATTCGCTTTAAGTAACTGTACAATTCTATAAGGACGTGTTTTACGGTTAACAAGATAGGGCAGTAAACACACTGTGGAGGATCTTTCCCTGTTAGCAGAAAGAGATGCATCAGATGGGTGTGTCCAATTTGTGTTCTAGCAAGAACAACTTCTTCATGTAGATTTTTCCAAAACCTAGAATTCAACAGTTGCGATTTATATTTAAGTTTTTACGGTTTGTGTTTCGTCAGAGATTGCCACAGATTCTTCCACTGGATGTGGCAAGGCTTTTGGATAAGAGCTATATAATGTGGATACTGGTCCAGTGCTTGTATATAATGCTGGCTGACGGGATGTTTGGCTGTTTCATTTGCATTTCTAGGAATCCCATGTATCCTGGAATCCAATAGAGTTTCACTGAGTGGTAATTTACGTTGAAAGGTGAATTGCAACGGTTTTCTGCTGTGGCAGACGATAGCCATTACACATTGCCCACCTTTGGACTTTATTCAGAGATATCTGCAATTGCCGTTCGATGGATTTTATGTTGTGAGAATGGCAAGAAATAGAGTTCGTCAGCGTAAAGTTAGGTCTGAACAGCATTTGTAAGTTCTTTTGTGATGGAATCAATTATAAGGGCAAAAAGGGTTGCACTCAGTACAGACCTTTGTGGTTCTCCTTCTTTTAAAAATGTCATGTCATAGAAAGAGAGTTGTGGTATCGAACTTGACACGAACGATTCTTAAGGAAGTTCCTGATGAATATAGGCAGGTTGCCTCGTAGACCAAGAGCATGGAGGTCACTGAGAATTCCATTACGCCAGATAGTGTCAAACGCCTTCTCTCTATCTATAGAAACCATAACAAGATGTTAATTTTTAACAAAGGCATTACGAATTGCAGATTCAGCTTTGATCATGATTTCTAAGGAGGACCTGTTCTGGCGAAATCCACGCTGATTATTACTCAGAAGATGTTGCGTTTCTGTGACCCAAACAAGTCGATTATGGATTATTTTTTCAAGTAAGTTGCCAAGGCAACTGGAGAGGAGAAATTGGTCTGTAACTGTACGGACTGGTAGGATCTTTTCCAGGTTTCAAAAAGGTCAGAACTGTGGCATGGTGCCAAATGGTGGGGTAAAGGTTTTCAAGAAAGATTCGGTTATAGAAAACGAGCAGTATTTTTAAATTTTTTTCTTCAAGATGTTGTAACGTGATATAATATATTCCGTCTGGCCCAGAGGGACTATTACGTGTTGTTGTGATAGCATGTAGTAGTTCAGAATATTAAAGTGGCTGATTATATGGAAAGAGTACAGAGGTTTGAAAGTTTATGGATCGCCGTTCAAACATGGACTTAATTTTTTTGGAAATCCAGAGAGTAAGTTGATGCCGCTGAAACTTGGGCAAAGGTTTTGGCCAAGGCTTTTGCAATGTCCTCAGGAGAAGAGAGCTCTTGTCCATTCCACGAAAGAATTAGGGAAGAGGTGGTCGGAAATTTGCCGGAAATCTGCCTAATCTAATTTTCTTCCATATTAACCTGGAATTAGTGTTTTTGTTTACGGTAGAGGCAAACCGAATCCGGGACTTGTTTTTGGCTTGTCTTTGTGTGAGACGTCCTTTTGCCCTTAGATTCTTATAGTTAATAAGACTAACCGTAGTTGGATATCTACGAAAAGAATTCCACGCTTTAATTTTTAACTTCTTTGATTTTATGCATTCTTCATTCCGCCAATAATTGTTGTGCCGTCGGGAAGGAGATTCGACAGTGGAATTGAGCATTTAGTTGCAGATAATAGGTGTGGCATGATATAATCTGTGGCTTGATTCGTATAAATTTCTCATCCAGACTGATAGCTGATTGAAATTTGACCCAGTTGGCATAAGAGAATTTCATTTCCTACAGGGTTGTGATAATGGTAGTTGGGTAGTGAGCAGCTCGCAAACGATTGGAAAATGGTCACGTCCCGTGAGATCATCCAGAGCGGACCATTCCATGATTGGAAACAGAATCGGGGAGCATATTGATAGATCGATTGCAGAAATTTGTCCAGTTGGTAACTGTATGTGAGTGGGTACACCAGTATTAAGAACAGTAAGGGTTTGCTTCTCCAGAAAGGATTCAATTAGTCGGTCATGTCAATCTAATTTAGCCGATTCCCATAAGGGGTGGTGGCCATTGAAATCCCCCAAGAGACAGACAGGGAAAGGTAACTGCATTAGAAAATTTTCAAGATCTTTGTAAGAGAAGCTATGACTTGGTGGGAGATAGATTGATACTAGTGTTAACGCAATCTGGGCTATCAAACGTACGGCAAAAACTTCATCAGTTTGCAGAACAATGTTTGGTCGGGATCTTTGTACTGACCAAAATGGCCACGCCCCCACGGGCCGCATTTGAAGTATTACGATCTTGTCAATAGATAGAATAGTTCTTTATGTTGGTAGAAATTTGAGACGTTATGTAGGTTTCTTGTAGACAGAAACTAACTGGAGAGTAGCATTCTTCTCTACTGTGGCTAATTAAGACTTGAATATCATTAAGGTTGTAAGATATCCTCTACAATTCCATTGTAGAATGTAAGACATTACTGGTTTTTAGTTGAAGAAGCTGTATCTGACAGTTTCTGTATCTGGCTGGCTTATGGCTTTAGTTTTGGCTTTGGTTTGCCTTTTTTTGGAGCAGAATGGCCGACTAGTGTCCATATCTTCTTCCACATGTAATTCTAAGATCGGTTCTTCCTGTCTGGACCAGTCAATTGTATCCATTGATGTTTCTTCGATGTTCTTTTTTAAATGTTAGCTTCGATTATTCGATGTAGAAGCAATCATTGGGGAGGAGAAGGAGATGTAGCTGGTACTGTATTGCTTGCCTGGTTCTTGATTGATTGATTGATTTGGGTTTTATTGGCGCATTAGCAACTTAGGCTATAATGCGCCAAGACCAGGTCATGTATAAAAGAGTAAACTTTCAGTGACCTAATTAGTTAGGTCACTATGTCAATGAATAAAAGTCAATAAAATAAAAGTCAATAATAAAGCAGTCAATAAAAGAAAGCTAGAAACGATACAGCGCAGCATCTTACTCACTGTCTCCAGAGCATGCTGCACGGTCAGCTCACACGCACTGCAGGCCCTTGTAGGGCTCCTACCCTTGGACCTGGAGATTGTCCGCTGTGGCATGCTATATCAACTATCAAGAGGGAACAGTGTAACTTGCATTGGCTTCACCACAGACCCGACCAACAACAGCAACGCAGAAAAGAAACGACTAACCAAATATCTTCAACAAACCTGGCAGTCCCGATGGGCAGACTCAACTAAAGGTGAGATAACCCGGAAGTTCATCCCGGACATTACCCAAGTGTATCCCGAACAGCCAAACTGGTTCTCACCGGGGCTCTACACCACCTTTCTTCTAACAGGGCATGGCTCTTTTAATGCCAAGCTGTCAACCTTCGGCATCAGGGATTCCCCATTATGCCACTGCGGAGAAAACCAAACATGGTCACACCTAATGCACGATTGTCCCCTCTTTGAGGACATCAGATGTCATTTCATCACAAAGATACGCTTTAATCCGAAGGAACGGGAGCACCTTATATTACATGAGGAGGAGCACTACAAGGCCCTCTCGTGCTTTGCACATGAGCTGTTTACCCGGCTAAGGGCAATGACCCAACCTCCCCAGGCTTGATGCAGGACCTGACTACAACTACAACTCATCGGACGGGACTCTGCTCTCATGAGTGCCATTACTTTGTCAACTGTACCAGAAAGCTCAAAGTACCACGATATCGGACGGGACTTTGCTCCCACGAACATCACAATCAAACACGGACACCCTGTCAACTGGACCGACAGCGCATGTAATTTACCCAACGAACTACCCTAGAATGTGACAATCACCATATGCAGGAGTGACAACACTGCATCGACGCCCAGATAACAGAACAAACAGTGAAAGTGACCACATACCAAGAATGACCACCCAAAATGGAAATAGAAGGACCATGACCACGACCAAACTGGATGAGACCTTGATCCCATGACCAACGCCGGCATTCAACCGATCTCTGAACAAGTCGGTAGGGACCTTGTCCCTGTATGTACCTCCTGGTGGGGCCAGTGTTATGATGCTGTCCTGAACCTGCTGGCCTAGCCACCACTCTGCAGCCAGGCTGCACACACGCCATATTGGCGACCTGTGCCGGCTCCCTTGTCCGGCCCTTTCTATCCCATCCCGGCAGGGGGGAGGAGACGGTCATACTGTTTCCTCTCCTCCACGCCACCCCCATTCTTCCTTCTGGCAGGGCATGGGCATGCCCTGCTGACACCAAATTGAGGCCTCCTACTCTATTGGCCTTATCCTTCCTCCTTTAACCCCCCAGTCTTCATTCTCTCCCCCTTCTCTATCTTTACACAAGCGAATTCCCCCACACACATAAATTCAATGAATCCAAATTAACTGACGCCCATATTTCGGTCTATCCCTATTCAAGCGACATCACCCTACGCAATCGAGAGATATCACACATATATCTATACATATATGTGTAAAAAAAAAAAAATTTTTTTTTTTTTTTTTTTTTTTTTTAAGGTCCTAGCCACTGAAATCTCAGGAAATTAGGTGGCAGGACCTGCCAGAGTGAACTAAAGACTATCGGGTACCTGGTCTGCCTCCACGGGGCGTAAGTGGGACAACGTTGGGCCTCAGAAGAGGTCCAGCGGCTAAATGGCCAGAGGAACAACGGTACAAAACACCACACTTCCATAATCCATACACTTTTAAATCTCTGGCCTTCCCAGTGAACTGGTACACCCACAATAAAAGCAACGCGGAGATGGGGGAAACCCCTGGTGCCGTTTGACACTGAAAACACTTACACTTACACTTACTTATGTCAATGAATGATCGCCAAAATGGCCGCCTTCTTACTCACACGTGCTGTTCATCGCTCCGTGAAAATGTGTCTGGATTATGCGTTTTAAGTTTAATATGGTAATTAAATTGTGTACTGAAGGATTTATCTACATCAGTGGATCACAGTGGTGAGATTTGTTTTCAGTTTTATTGGGTGAGATAGTGCATTTCAACTCGTTTTTGATTCAACGCTGGCAACAATGTGTCAGCTCACCACGGCGGCATTGTTCTAGCGTTGGAGAGAGTGGCATTCCACTTATTTCCCTGCCACCGCGGTTGAACTGCACTCTTGACTGGGGAGGGTGACCCCCTGTGTTATATATTGAATCACAATTTAACAGAAAGCTTTTGAGAACTAGAACCTGTAGTGTCTGCTAAGGAAAATATGTTTAATCTAAATTTTAAGCATTCGTATATTCCAGTTAATTAACAGTCGAAACCAACAGCAAGCTTAATGTTCATTCAACGCAGCCGAACCCAGTGATATTCTGCTTTAGGCAACACGTCACTTAAGCTCCTGGCAAGGTCAGGTGGCGACAGGGTTAGTGATTGTTTCTCCCCCACTCCCACCCACTGCTGCATACTTTCTCCTGTAGTCATCGAACGGAAGAAGTTCACTACCACTACTGAACAATGATTTCTAAATTTCTAATGTGCTTCCCCCACCACCCACCCCACGTGGAACCTAAAATGTTAAAGACACGATTGATAACCATGCACCATAGACAGAATTAACACCACCGTTGTACTTGTTGACCCAAAACCTACTAAAGGTAGTCCCAGCTCCCTGGTGTTATCCCCCCCCTCCTCAGTGACCTGCGGGGGTTAGCTGAAACTTTGACACGCCATATCTCGGCTTGGACTTGTGCTACGAACTTGTAGTCAACGCTATTTGCAATCTTGTGAATCACTTTCCACAACGATACGCATTACATTCGTTTATCTGGAATAGCTCGGTAATCCGAAGTTTGGTTCAAGATGCCACAAGAAACTGATAGCAACACCGCCCAAATAAACACTGCTCCGCAGGAAACAGCAGGCAGTACTCTATTGGAAACTGTGCAGCTTGAGTATACAGAGGAAACGAACTCCGCACCCAAGCGGAAAAATAATAAAAAACAGGTCGTCGAACAGAGTGACAGAGAGACAAGAAGCCAGCAAGGAACAAGAGGAAGTCAGAACATCCTCTGCTCTCAAGCAGAAAATACCAACAATGTAAAGGAGGACGAAAATAGCGAGTCGCTTGATCCGACTCTCCCAGAGGGAACGGTACTGGAAAAGACCCTCGCCCTCAGAACAACGTTAGAGAACCTTCTGAAAGATACCAGCAACAGAATAACTACTGGACTTCGAGGAAAAATAGTGTCCATCTGGACAAAGCTGGAGACAGTCCTACTACAAACCAACCTAGAGTGCGAAACAGCTAAAGCGAAACTGGAGGCCTTCCAATCCGTGGGAGCAGACCAAATGCCACAGCGCGCTCCCTCGTATGCGCAAGCGCTGAGGACCCGACCGACTGCTGACCCAACTGCAACTGCGACTACAGCGATGAAACGCAGGACCCTCCTGCCAACACCACATTTGGTAATACTGCGCCCGACCTCCACAGACGAAAACAGTAGCAGCGAACAGGTCAAAAATCTAGTGGTCACAAAGTTGGCAGACGACTTCAGAGATACCAAAATAAAATCGGTAAGGAAGACCCGAAACGTAGGGATTATCATCGAGACTCAAACAAAAGAGGACGCAACAAAAATCCTACAAAATGAGAAGATTCAAACACTCGGACTTGAAGCCCTACACCCTAGACGCAAAGGACCTAGCATCAGAATATATACCTCGACAATGATCTGACACCAACTGCTCTCCAGGAGGAACTGTATTACAGAAACCTCCAGCACGCACATCCGGAAGAAGAACCCGCCAACTTGATTATTCCCAAGTTCAAGACGAAAGCCAGAACAGGAAATGCTTGCCACTGGGTCGTCGAGTTGTCACCAGCGGCCTGGGTCACGCTTAGCCAGACCGACAGAGTGTTTATAAACTGGGGCAGTCACCGCTTTAGGGAACACGTTGCTGTCCCTAAGTGTTTCAGATGTTGCCGGTTTGGGCATACCACTCATACCTGTGCCCAAACCCAACCCACTTGTGGCCACTATGCAGAACGTGGCCACGACTTCAACACGTGTCCGAATAAAGACAAGCCGCCGACCTGTGTAAATTGCAAATTCCATAAACTACCAGCAGAGCACTCAGTTAGGGATAACGAATGTCCAGTGTACTGTAAAGCAAAGAGCACTTTCCAAATGAGACTAGATTATGGCCACACGCCCTAAATCCTATAACATCAACAGGGTTAAATTCATACAACTGAACGCACAACGGTCCAAAATAGTAGCGGCGCAGCTCACAAAGAAGGCGAACGAGGCAAATCTCGACATATTCCTCCTCCAGGAGCCATATGCATATCGCAAGGAGGTCAGGGGTTACCCCCTGGCCTATAAGATAGTGCAGGATAACAGAGAAACACCCTGGGCCTGCATATTGATTCGGAATCCAAATATAACGGCAACAAAACTAACCAACTACTGCACATCCTGGGCTGCATGTGCCCATATTATCACGCCCCTGGGTGAATTTTATGCGGTATCGCTATACTGTCACCCAGGTGAAGATATACTACCAGTAACCAGATATCTGAGGAGCCTCCAGACAGACTTCCCAAACAGTAAAATTGTCGTGGGAGCGGATGTGAATTGCAGGTCCCCAGCGTGGTTCAGCGAGACCATGGATAGACGTGGAGTACAGAACGGGCAACAACTTGAAGACTACTTAGCAAATAGTCCGTACACAGTCCTCAACCGGCCAAACAATCTGGCAACGTTCTCTAGTTCGATGGGGGAGGCCACAATCGATGTCTCTCTGGCCACCAGATCCCTCGCTGGCCACCTAACATCGTGGACCGTCCAAGAAAGCTGGACCACGTCGGACCACAGGGCCATCACGTTTGAGCTCCAGCGCTCCCTTAGTCGACACCAAGCAGTGAGGCAGGCACAGCCAAGATATGCCATAGAGAAGGCGGATTGGCCACTCTTCCAAGCCACACTGACCACAGCAGCCCAATCGTTGAACATCATTGGACTCAGCCCGGATCAGCATCAGATGACGGTCGCTGGTCTCATCACTGAAGCTGCCAACACCTCTATCAAAAAGAAAAACCCAACCCCGGGGGCTGTACCCTGGTGGTCTCCAGAGCTACAGAGGCTTAGGCAGGAGGTGCACAGGAGAAGGAAACTCTTCCAGCGGGCAAGGCGCTCCCAGCCGGCAGCGGAAGTGGAGGCACTGAGACAGAACTTCCGAGATGCAAGGAACCTATACACGGCAACCATTCGCCAGCGTAAGATGCGCAGTTGGGAACACCTTGTTTCTACCACTGGGAATGATAACCCCTGGGGTGTGGTATACAGAGTAACCACAAACAAACTCCCCAGGGGTGAGACCATACCAGCGACGAGGACACGGCAGGGTACTTATACCCGGACCTGGCAGGAAACAATTATTAACATCATGGATACCATGTTTCAAGACCATCTTGCCCCCTCTACCCCAGAGCAGATAACCCTCTGTGCAGACAATGAAACCTACTACACGACTGCAACAGAAGAACCTTTCACCAAACTTGAACTGGAAACAGCTGCCATGAGGATTAGAAACAAGAAGTCTCCTGGTTCTGATCTTTTGGAGCCAGAGATTGTCAAGAAAGCCGTCGAAACCATTCCAGAGGTGCTTCTTAATCTATACAACCACTGCCTCAAAGAAGGCCTGTTCCCCCAGGCCTGGAAAACTGCAAACTTGTGCCTCATTCCCAAAAGTCCCAACAAACAACTGGACCTTCCGGGGTCATACAGACCCATAGCACTGTTATCAGTCCTGAGCAAGCTCTTTGAGCACTTATTAAGAAACAGAATAGGGATCCACTACACTGCAGCCGGCTTGCAGTCACCCCGACAATATGGATTTAGGAAGGGATGCTCAACCTTGGATGTCCTGGAAAATATTACAAATGCTGCAACTACCTCAGATCAGAAATACTTTCTGGTCATAGCAATAGACTTTGCTGGGGCGTTTGACACTTTATGGTGGCCAAGCGTCCTGGCCCGACTCCGGAAAGCCAACCTACCATCAAATCTGTATCAAGTCATCAAATCCTACCTGTCGAATAGGTTCGTGACAGTCAGAGCACCATATTGTTCAGTAACAAGAGAAGTATTCAGAGGATGCCCACAGGGCTCAATCCTGGGCCCACTCCTATGGAACTTGGTTCTAGATGGCTTTTTGAACCTGGAACTCGGCGACGTCGTTCCCCTAGCCTATGCGGATGATGTGGTTCTGATGCTGCCTGGGGGATCTAGGGCGCAACTGGAGAACACCGCCAACAGAGCAATAGAAACTCTAGAGGACTGGGCTAACAACAATAACTTGAACATCTCATCCTCGAAGACAAGATCTATATTATTAAAAGGAGCCCTAGACACCAGACGACCCCCTCAAATCAAGATACAAGGTAACACAATCAAGCTTACCACCGAATTAAAGCACCTTGGAGTCGTACTAGACAAAAACCTGAGCTTTACACCACATATAGTGCACTTACGGAAGAAAATTAGAGGATACTCCGCACTTTTTGCGCGAATCACACGCAAGGAATGGGGTTTGAGGCGGAAAACCCTCAGCCTCTACTATAAAGCTATTTTCCTGCCAGCGATTACATATGCTTCTGGAATATGGTATCGCAAGGCTACCACTGCAGTGAACCGGAAAAAATTGGAGACTACACAGCGACACATACTCTTAACCATCTCGAGAGCATGTAACACTGTAAGTACCCACGCACTCCAGGCTCTAACGGGATCCCTCCCTCTGGACCTGGAGATTGTTAAGCATGGGCTACTCTATCAACTGACCAAAGGCAGAACGGCAACATGCCTCGACTACACCATAGATCTGTCAAATGATCCCAAAGTAGAAAGGAGCCGTCTCTCCGCTTACCTCCAACAAACTTGGCAGGCCCGCTGGGAGACCTCCAGCAAAGGTGCAATAACTAGAAAATTTCTACCCAACATACGGCTGGTATACCCGAATTATCCACCGTGGCTCTCACCAGGACTCTACACCACCTACCTGCTGACGGGACACGGGGCCATTAGAGACAAACTACAAGGATTTGGACTGAGTGATACACCGTTCTGCCTCTGTGGTGAACGTGAAACGTGGGAGCACCTAATGTACAGTTGCCCACTATATGAGGACCTCTATTGCAGGTTCATTACTAGAACACAGCTTAACCTCCGTAATCAAGAAGACCTCGCCATAACTGAAGTTGACACATACAAGGCATTCGCGCAGCTGGCCCAGGACCTCTTCACAAGGAGAAGGACGCTCCCACAGCCTCAACCACTGCAGTAAACAACCATGCCGCGCAGGCCAGCAGAATGTCTACACAACCACGGAAACCTTCCCAGATACTACCATGCAAGGGCTCAGAGAAATGATTGCAGCACATTGCTGCCACCTAGCCATATGGCGATCTGGGCTGGCAACCTTGACCAGCCTGCTTTCACTCCTATTCCTTGGCAGGGGGGGGAGATGGCTCGCTGTCTTCTCCTCCTCCTGCCATCCCCCTTTCCCTCTGGTGGGGCATGGGCATGCCCCACTGACTGTAGGGGCCATCTACCCTATCGGCCCCTTACTTCTCTTTCTTCCCCCCAGCCTTCAGTCTCCCTACCCTTCTCTTTGACTATTCACCGCGAAAGCCCCACGCATCCAAATTTAAATTAGCACCAAAATTATTGCCCGCCCCATTAGGCCTCTAGAACTTGTCATTTTAGCGTACAATCCCATGGTAATTTCGGGGAACAAACCCCACATACCAACTTAATAGCGATTTTGCAATTATACCACCGCGATTATCTATCTTTTTTTTTTTTTTTTTTCTATAGGACCCAGCCGCTGAAATCCCAGGAAATTAGGCGGCGGGACCTGCCAGAGTATAATAAATTTCAAGGTACACCTGGCCAGCCTCCTCGTTGGCATAGTACGGACAACGTCGGGTCTCATCAGGGGCTCGACGGCCAATAGGCCAGAAGAACAATGGGCACAACATACTACACAACACATGATCCACACACTTTTAAATCTCTGGTCTTGACAGAGTACTGTCCCTCGATACAGCGAACACTCGCGGAGATGGGAGAAATTCCTGGTGCCGTTTGACCCTCAACATACTTTGTACTTTGTACTTTGTATGTCAATGAATTGATGAATACCGATAGGCTGCCGTTATGAGTAGACACGTTTTTACGAGCTCCTGATTTTAGTGTTAAAATATGAGTTTTAAGTGTTTAGTTCGCCAAGAAAAGTGTTCCCGTCGAAAGACATTCATCTGAGGATTCCCTAGGTGAGACAATTTTGCAAACTTTTGGGAATTTAGCAAATTACCAGCGTTTTTATCTGTGTCCTTTGTTTGCCGGACTACGGTGGTCGCCATGTGGCTGGCGGCGGGGCCGTGGAGAGGCACCGATTATAGAGCGGAGGCCACGTTGGTAGTGTGCACTTGACTGGGGAGGGTGCCCCAACAGTGTTTTTATCGGGCTGAAAGAGAGCTCCAACATATTTTAATTTTTAGCATTCATATTCCAGTTAATTAAGAGTCGAAACCAACAGCGGGCTTAATGTTCATTCAACGCAGTCGAACACAGTGATATTCTGCTTAAGGCAACACGTCACTTAAGCTCCTGGCAAGGTCAACTGGCAACAGGGTTAGTGACTGTTTCTCCCCCACTCCCACCCACTGCTGCATACTTTCTCTTCTAGTCATAACGGAAGAAGCTCACTACCACTACAGTTCAACTAACTCCTATCAACTTAGTGAAATTCCAACTGGAAACGATGATTTTTGTTTCCCCCCCTTCCTCTACCATAAACTGACCATGGAGAGAAGCTACTTCTGTTCCGACGATCTCTTCAACAAAATAACACTACCAACGTCCTCGCCGATATAAACTACCCAACAGGAAATTAACCCCGTTCTTCTAGGGGCATTTCCACATCTGGCTGTTTCCCCCCCACCCCAAGTGACAGAGGGGGATAGCCCAAAATCTTCGCTGAAGGACTATTCAGCTCTAAATTCAAACAGAGACGGGAGGAAGGTGGCCTCTTGCTCACCTCCACGAGCTCTTTCACGCGGGACCTCATGAACTCCGATTATCCGTAAAAGTTCGATAATCCGAAATTCGCAAAGATGGATGGGAAATTGAAAAAACCCACAGATGCCGCGCATCAGAGCCAAAATGACGACCCCGTCGTCATAGACCAACAACAGGAGACGTCAGAACCCCATTCGGGGGCTCCGCTAACAGGAAAACGCAAGTATAGAAAGCCAACACCTAATCTGGAGCGGGAGATGCGCTCCCAAACTGAATCAAAAGACATAACAGAAAACCAAAAGGACACCAGCGAGGAGAAGCCACAGGAGGCTCCCCTGGATCCCTCCTTGCCAGGGGGTACAGTTCATGAGAAGTCTCTGTTCCTCAAGGCTGCCCTGGAAACATTATTTAAGGAGCAATCTAACAGGGTAACCACAGGGCTAAGGGCACAAATCGTGAACCTGTGGAACAAGCTGGACACTCTCTTGACGGAAACTTACCTCGAGAGTGAGAGAGCCAATGCTAAGCTCCAGGCATACATGGAATGTGGGGCAAACCAAATGCAACAGCGCGCGCCCACATATGCCCATGCGCTGAGGACCACAATGACAACGGAGCGACCACCAACCCTTGCTGTTCCCAGCAAAAAGAAAGTACCACTACTACCAAGACCCAACCTGGTCATACTGAAGCCAACAAACACCGAGACTCTTCACACAAGTGAAGAAGTAAAGAAGATTGTAATTACTAACCTTAGCGATGAATTCAAACACACCAGAATAAAATCGATAAGGAAGACCCGCAACGTCGGCGTCATCATCGAGACAGAAACACAGGAGGAGGCGAACAAAATTATAGCAAATCCGAAAGTGCCGTCCCTGGGCCTACAAGCAGAAACTCCCAAGAAAAAAGGACCAAGCATTGTAATCTTTAATACAGGAAATGACCTATCCCCAACACAATTGCAAGGTGAGATATATCGCAAAAACCTGCAGCAAGCATTCCCGGATACGGACCCATCGAATCTGATAACACCCAGATATCAGACAAAACCCAGAAATAACTCAACTAACTGGGTGGTAGAATTAGCTCCCAGAGCGTGGAAAGTACTAAGGCAGCAGGCAAGAATCTACATCGATTGGGGCAGTCATCGCTTCAGAGAGCACGTGGCTGTTCCAAAGTGTTTTAGATGCTGCCGATTTGGCCACACCACACACACGTGTACTCAACCGCAAACTTCTCCAACCTGTGGGCACTGCGCAGAAGTAGGCCACAATTACAATTCCTGCCCAAACAAAACCGCTCCACCAGTGTGCGCAAACTGCAAAGCCCTAAAGTTACCAGCAGACCACTCTGTCAGAGACAGTAACTGTCCCGTGTACTTAAAAGCCAAAAGCACTCAACAACAAAGAACAGATTATGGGAACTCTTTGTAAATATAAAGATTCTAACACAGTGAAATTTGCACAGCATAATGCACAACGGGCAATTGCAGTCACTGCGCAACTAAAGAAAAAGGTAGACGAGGACAACCTTGACATCCTCTTCCTCCAGGAACCCTACACACACAAGAAAGAGGTGAGAGGATACCCACTCACGTACAAAATTGTACAACATAACGGCAATACCCCCTGGGCTGCCCTGGTCGTCTGCAACCCTGACCTCACGGTTACTAAAATAACCCACTTTTGCAACGAATGGACTGCCTGTGCCCAGATCATCTCTCCATTGGGAGAATTTTATGCCATATCGCTATACTGTCGACCCGGCGAAGATATTCTCCCTGCAACCCAATACCTGCAAAATGTCCTCCACGAGCTCCCTAATACTAAAATAATCGTCTGTGCAGATGCAAACTGCAGGTCACCAGCCTGGCACAGTACAACTCCTGATCGACGAGGAACTGCCAATGGACAGCGCCTGGAAGAATTCCTGACCAACAGCAGCTTCACAGTATTGAATCAGCCAAATAATCTACCGACCTTCTCAAGTACTCTTTGGGAGGCAACAATAGACATAAGCCTAGCCACTCGCTCCACAGCAGGATACATATCCTCATGGAAGGTCAGAGAGGACTGGACAACCTCTGACCATAGAGTAATAACTTTCCAGATGCACCGTGCCCTCAATAGACCACCCACACCCAGAACAATCCTCAACAGATTTGCTATAGCCAAGGCAAACTGGGAACAATTTCGGGAGGCACTGACATACTCTGTTGAAGCATTCGACAGCACAAACCTCACCCCAGACCAGCACCAGCGTGCTATAGTAAGTCTAATCACAGAGGCTTCAAACATAGCTATAAAAAGAAAGAAACCATCTGCAGGTTCAGTCCCATGGTGGTGCCCTGAGCTTCAGAGACTGCGGAATGAAGTAAATACACGCCGTAAAAGCTTCCAGCGAGCGAGAAGATCCTGGCCGGCGGCAGAGGTAGAAGTCCTCAGACAACAATACCGTGAGGTCAGAAACAAATACACAGCCCTAATAAGAACCCGGAAAAAATGTTCATGGGAGACACTAGTGTCAACAACAGGGAATAAGGACCCCTGGGGGGTTGTATACAAAGTGGCAACTAATAAATTACCAAAAGGAGAAGTAATATCTTCAACAAAGACACCCGATGGCCACTATACCACATCCTGGCACCAATCTATAGACAATATTCTGAATACCATCTTCCAGAAACTGCCCTCAGACCACACTCCTGAGCAACTTCTGCTCTGTGAGGAAAATACTAACTACTGCCCAGCACATCGGGAGGACCCGTTCACACTTGAAGACCTCCATCTGGCAACAGCAAAAATAAGAAATAAGCGAACACCCGGCGAAGACTACCTGGAGCCAGAAATTGTAAAAAAGACCGTGGAATATATCCCAACAACTATATTAAACTTATATAACCACTGCCTATCTGCAGGATATTTTCCCCATGATTGGAGAGCAGCACGAATTAGACTAATACTGAAGAACCCGAAGAAACCACAGGAACTCCCGGAGTCATACAGACCCATAGCCCTACTGCCAGTACTAAGTAAATTGTATGAACACCTACTACACAGCAGGATACAAGCTCACTACCAAGAAGCAGGCCTCCCCTCTCCCAAGCAATTTGGCTTTCGACGAGGATGTTCCACTGTGGATGCCCTGGAACATATAATAAATGCAGCTACACACAGCAATAGTAAATACTTCCTTATTATCTCCATTGACTTTGCCGGGGCATTTGACTCACTTTGGTGGCCAAGTGTCCTCGGCAGACTCCGGGAGGCAAACATTCCCAGCAACTTATACCAATGCATCAAAACCTATCTTTCGGACAGAAGGATCTCAGTATCTACACCCTATAGCCAACTCACCCGGCCGGTGTTCCGGGGATGCCCACAGGGATCAGTCCTGGGGCCTCTCTTCTGGAACTTGGTGTTGGACGGCTTCCTCAACCAGGATCTAAACGGAGCAGATGCTCAAGCCTTCGCAGATGACCTGGTCCTGATGCTGGAGGCGGACAATCGTGCACAACTTGAGGCTATTGCAAACAGGGCCATAGATACCCTCCAAGAATGGTCAAAAAATCATCACTTAAGAATATCACCTTATAAGACATCCTCAATACTTTTAAAAGGCTCCCTTGATATCAGGAGGCCACCTCAAATAAAAATAGAAGGAAAAACCATAAAACTGACCACCGAATTAAAATACCTAGGAATCATCCTTGACAAAAATCTTTCATTCACCCCACACCTCGTATATCTACAAAAAAAGATCAAAAACTACTCAGCCCTCATAGCAAGAGTCTCGCGAAAGGATTGGGGCTTAAGGAAAAGAACCCTGATCCTCTTTTACAAGGCTTTCTTCATTCCAGCCATCAGCTATGCAGCAGGGATCTGGTTTAAAAAAGCAACCACCGCAGTCAATAAAAGAAAGCTAGAAACGATACAGCGCAGCATCTTACTCACTGTCTCCAGAGCATGCTGCACGGTCAGCTCACACGCACTGCAGGCCCTTGTAGGGCTCCTACCCTTGGACCTGGAGATTGTCCGCTGTGGCATGCTATATCAACTATCAAGAGGGAACAGTGTAACTTGCATTGGCTTCACCACAGACCCGACCAACAACAGCAACGCAGAAAAGAAACGACTAACCAAATATCTTCAACAAACCTGGCAGTCCCGATGGGCGGACTCAACTAAAGGTGAGATAACCCGGAAGTTCATCCCGGACATTACCCAAGTGTATCCCGAACAGCCAAACTGGTTCTCACCGGGGCTCTACACCACCTTTCTTCTAACAGGGCATGGCTCTTTTAATGCCAAGCTGTCAACTTTCGGCATCAGGGATTCCCCATTATGCCACTGCGGAGAAAACCAAACATGGTCACACCTAATGCACGATTGTCCCCTCTTTGAGGACATCAGATGTCATTTCATCACAAAGATACGCTTTAATCCGAAGGAACGGGAGCACCTTATATTACATGAGGAGGAGCACTACAAGGCCCTCTCGTGCTTTGCACATGAGCTGTTTACCCGGCTAAGGGCAATGACCCAACCTCCCCAGGCTTGATGCAGGACCTGACTACAACTACAACTCATCGGACGGGACTCTGCTCTCATGAGTGCCATTACTTTGTCAACTGTACCAGAAAGCTCAAAGTACCACGATATCGGACGGGACTTTGCTCCCACGAACATCACAATCAAACACGGACACCCTGTCAACTGGACAGACAGCGCATGTAATTTACCCAACGAACTACCCTAGATGTGACAATCACCATATGCAGGAGTGACAACACTGCATCGACGCCCAGATAACAGAACAAACAGTGAAAGTGACCACATACCAAGAATGACCACCCAAAAGTGACCACATACCAAGAATGACCACCCAAAATGGAAATAGAAGGACCATGACCACGACCAAACTGGATGAGACCTTGATCCCATGACCAACGCCGGCATTCAACCGATCTCTGAACAAGTCGGTAGAGACCTTGTCCCTGTATGTACCTCCTGGGGCCAGTGTTGTGATGCTGTCCTGAACCTGCTGGCTTAGCCACCACTCTGCAGCCAGGCTGCACACACGCCATATTGGCGACCTGTGCCGGCCCCTTGTCCGGCCCTTTCTATCCCACCCCGGCAGGGGGGGGGAGGAGACGGTCATACTGTTTCCTCCCCTCCACGCCACCCCCATTCTTCCTTCTGGCAGGGCATGGGCATGCCCTGCTGACACCAAATTGAGGCCTCCTACTCTATTGGCCTTATCCTTCCTCCTTTAACCCCCCAGTCTTCATTCTCCCCCCCTTCTCTATCTTTACACAAGCGAATTCCCCCAAACACATAAATTCAATGAATCCAAATTAACTGACGCCCATATTTCGGTCTATCCTTATTCAAGCGACATCACCCTACGCAATCAATCGAGAGATATCACACATATATCTATACCTATATGTGTAAAAAAAAAATTTTTTTTTTTTTTTTTTTTTTTTTTTTTTTAAGGTCCTAGCCACTGAAATCTCAGGAAATTAGGTGGCAGGACCTGCCAGAGTGAACTAAAGACTATCGGGTACCTGGTCTGCCTCCACGGGGCGTAAGTGGGGCAACGTTGGGCCTCAGAAGAGGTCCAGCGGCTAAATGGCCAGAGGAACAACGGTACAAAACACCACACTTCCATAATCCATACACTTTTAAATCTCTGGCCTTCCCAGTGAACTGGTACACCCACAATAAAAGCAACGCGGAGATGGGGGAAACTCCTGGTGCCGTTTGACACTGAAAACTCTTACACTCTCTCTCTCTCTATGTCAATGAACTCTGGACTACACAACTGACCCAGCGAACAACCTAAAAACGGAAAAAACTAGATTACAGAACCACCTGCTAAAATTATGGCAGAGAAGATGGACGGAGACCACCAAGGGTGAGATAACCAGAAGATATCTACCTGACCTCCAGAAAATCTACCCAAAACAGCCGACCTGGTACTTCCCAGGGTACCATTTGACATCTCTAATAACAGGACACGGACCCTACAATGAGAAGCTGCACGGATTCGGACTCACTGAGGACCCAAACTGTACGTGCGGGGAGACAGAAAGCTGGAATCACATAGTGTACGAGTGCCCACAATATGAAGACCTCAGAGGAGTACTTATAACAAAAATAAGATACCTACCAAAAGGATTGGAATCCCATTTCATAGATACTGAGGATGAATATAGAGCATTATCCCAGTTCGCACAAGACCTCTTCATCAGGAGAAGGACATTAATCACCATCTACAATGACTGACATCAAGTACCACTATTGAGACACCAGCCAGCACAATGTAAAGGCTGCAACTAAAGATGAGGGACACAAGCACAAGGACGGAGCTTGCCCCATGAATAAAGAAACTTGAAACAATAGCTGCCAATAGCCATATGGCGATCTGAAGAGGGCACTCTAGCCTCCTTCACCTTTAAACCTACTTCCCTGGGGAGAGGGGGGACATTTTCGTCCTCCTCTCCTCTCCACCCTATATCTTCTACTCTGGTGGGACATGGGCATGTCCCACTGAAAACTGGGGCTACCTACTCTATTGGCCCCATATTTCTGTCTTTCTCCCCCCAGCCTTCTGCCTCCCCCCTCTCTATCTATAAGCTAGCGAAAGCCCTACCCAAAAACCTAACATATCTAAATTACCTTACGCCCATAACTTGGCCTAGCAAAACTAAGCGATTCTACCCCTACGTCGACGCGTTTCTGTCTCTTTTTTTTCTTTTTTTTTTTTTTTTTTTTTTTTTTTAAGGTCCTAACCGCCGAAATCTCAGGAAATTAAGTGGCAGGACCTGCCAGAGTGAAACAGACTACTGGGTTCCTGGTCTGCCTCCACGGGGCGTAAGTGGGGCAACGTTGGGCCTCAGTAGGGGCCCAGCGGCTAAATGACCAGATGAACAACGGTACAAGGCATCACACATATACAAAGTCCATACACTTTTAAATCTCTGGCTTTTCCAGTCAACTGGTTCACCCACAATGTAAACTACGCGGAGATGGGGGGAACCCCTTGTGCCGTTTGACCCTAAATACACTTACACTTACAATGTCAATGAATTTAACAAATGTATAAAAAACAGAAAATCACAATAAAATGTAAATTTTATATATAGGCAAAAACGTTTATCGATTTTAAAAAGCTAAAAACAGCAGACACGTGGTCATTGTCAGATAAAATCTGGCTAAGTGTATAAGGCTCAGCGAGATAACTAAAAGCGGTAAAATAAAAATCACGTTCAGGGGTAAAACGTGGACATACGGTTAAAATGTGATAAATAGATAAAATGGTGTCACAGTTCTCGCACATAGGACAGTCGTCCGCCCTCAGCAGAAAAGAGTGTAAGATGACTGTGTCCTATGCGGAGACGAGCTACAACAACTTCCTCCTTACGATTCCTGCGCAGACTAGACTGCCACGGTTCAATTACAGGCTTTATACGATATAATTTAATCGCAGTCTGTCTATTCCACGAATCCTGCCATTGGGAATATATCTTTTGATGTACTATTTGCCTGTAGTCTGTATAGGGGACTAACAGGCAGCGGTTATTATTGGGAATTGCTGATTTGGCTGCGGCGTCAGCCAAATCATTTCCCCTAATCCCAATGTGGCTGGGAATCCAGCAGAAGCGGATGTCATATTCGCGTTCATGGAGAACGTGAATCTTCTGCTGAATGCTAGACAGAACTGGATGAGGATTATACCTCACAGATATTAAAGCCTGTAACATGCTAAAAGAGTCGGAATATAAAATGAACCGTTGGTATTGGCATTTACTAATATGATCCAAGGCTAATTCTACAGCGTGCAGCTCTGCAGTAAATATGCTGCAATCAGAGGGAATCTGCTCTGATATAGTGCTGTCTGTGAAGACAGCAGCAGATCCCACATATGATTCCGACTTCGAACCGTCTGTGTAGACTGGCGCGAAGTCGGAATATTCAGTTCGGTGAGCTGAATGAAGCTGCAGGTAGACAGATGGAGTGTCCGACTTTCCCCAATTTCTAAGCGACAAGTCGCATGCCGGGACACGAGCATGCCAGGGTGGAAGGGGTTGCTTTGATGTTTGGGCAACCTTGTCTACCTTGATATTGAGTTCGTTGAGTAGCTCTTGGACACGAATACCAAAAGGGCGATTGGCAGTCTTACGGGTGTTGTACAAGTTTTCCAATCGTGGCTCAAAAACGAAGGGCCACGTAGGATGGTCTGGCAGAGATTTCAGTTTTAAAGCGTACTTTAAAGACAACTGCTTACGTCGAAACGATAACGGTGGTTCGTTTGCTTCGACGTATAATCTCTGGACAGGAGATGTTCGAAATGCTCCAGTAGCGATACGTATAGCCTGATGATGGACAGGGTCCAGCCATCGAAGTACACTGTCTCTGGCTGAAGAGTATACGTGGGACCCATAATCTAATTTGAATCGCACGAGTGCACGGTAAAGCCGTAGAAGGGTGCATTGGTCTGCACCCCAGGATAAGGAGGACAGCGAGCGGAGCATATTAAGGGCTCTTGTGCACTTTGTGCGGAGTTGGCGAATGTGATCCAAAAAGGTCAATTTTTTATCGAATATGAGTCCCAAGAATTTTGTGTTCGCTGCTACTGGAATAGCATTTTGTCCGAGCCTTAATTCAGGTTCAGGATGAAGATTACGCTTGCGACAAAAGTGTACGCAAACGGTCTTCTCCGGCGAGAACCTGAAGCCATTAGCAAGTGCCCAGGAATTCAGACTATTGATGGCTTTCTGCAGTTGTCTTTCAATAACCCTCATGTTGCATGACTGGCAAAAAATGCTAAAGTCATCAACATAGAGGGCACTGTTTACAGTTGGAGGAAGTTGTTCTGTGATGGAATTTATTTTGATGGCAAAAAGCGTGACACTTAATACTGATCCTTGTGGTACTCCCTCCTCTTGTGTGAAGGAACGAGAGAGTGAGGATCCCACACGAACTTGGAACGATCGTTTGGCGAGAAAGTTTTGAATAAAAAAGGGGAGATGCCCTCTAAGGCCTAGGTTATGTAAATCTCTTAAAATGCCAAATCTCCAAGTTGTGTCATACGCTTTTTCCAAGTCAAAGAACACCGACACCAAGTGTTCGCGTTTTAGGAAAGCATCCCGGATGGATGCTTCCATTCTAATAAGATGGTCCAAAGTGGACCGGTTCCTTCGGAAGCCGCACTGGATGTTGGAGAGAAGGTCATTTGTTTCTAGATACCAAATTAAACGAGAATTCACCATTCTCTCCAGGATTTTGCACAGACAGCTAGTCAGAGCAATAGGACGATAGTTGGTGGTGACTTTTGGATCCTTTCCTGGCTTAGGAAAGGCAAGAACGATAGCCTTTCGCCAGGAGTCCGGAAACTGCCCTGCAGTAAAGACTCTGTTATACAGAAGGAGCAGACAATCCATAGATTTTGATGAAATATGTTTAATCATTTCATAATGGATGCCATCTGGTCCAACGGCACTTGCTTTGGAAAGAGCGAGGGCCCTTTTCAGTTCCAGAATAGTGAAATCCCCGTTGTAGGGATAAATGCTCTTAGATTTAAAGCGAAGTGCCTGTTTTTCGATTTTATATTTCACGACCAGCAACTCTTGGGAATACGAAGATGTTGCAGAGATCTTAGAAAATGTTTCCCCAAGAGAATTAGCTATTGCAGTTGGATCTGCAATAGCGCATCCATTATAATCTAGGATTGAAGAAGGGTGGGATGTATATTTTCCCTTCATTTTCCGGATTTTATCCCAGACTACCTTAGAGTTGGTAGACTGGTTAATAGATGATGTAAAACGGATCCACGATTCCTTTTGACTCTGACGACGGATGTAGCGTGCTTTGGCTCGTGCACGTTTGAAGGCTATAAGGTTGTTCGTGGTAGGATATCGGCGAAATATCTCCCACGCTTTGTTTTGAGCCTTTTTTGCTGCTGTGCATTGTGAATTCCACCAAGGTTTAGGAAATGGTGGAAACCGGGCTGATGTTTTTGGGACAGCATTAGCAGCTGCTTGGACAATATTTTCTGTGATGTACTTAACTGCATCATTGATAGGCTCTTGACTGACTGTACTAAGATCAAAATTTGCCTGATGTTGGAAGGCAGTCCAGTCAGCCTGATCAATCTTCCACCGTGGTAACCTGAAGGGAAGACATGGTCTCCCACTGGTTGCAAGGTTATCACGGGGAAGTGATCGCTACCGTATGGATTCTCCTCCACTTCCCAGGTGAGTGAAGGGAGTAGAGAAGGGGAGCAGATAGAGAGATCAATGGCAGAAAAAGTACGGGTAGGCATGTGGAAAAATGTGTTTGTTCCAGTATTTAGAAGGGAAAGGTCATTGACATTGAGCATACGCTCTATGACTCGTCCCCTTCCATTGATGTTAGCACCACCCCACAGGGTGTTATGTCCATTAAAATCCCCAAGAAGTAAGAAAGGGGGAGGCAGCTGCGAAAGAAGATCATCAAGGTCTGCCTGGGAGATGTCAGTCCCAGGTGGCAAATAAATGGAGCATACAGTTAATAAGAATCCCACTGAAAGCGAATTGCAACAGCCTCTATGCTTGTTGTAATTAGCAAGGGCTGCACTGGGGTATGGTAACCCACAAGGATAGCCACTCCCCCATGTACAGAGCCGTCCGCAATTCTATCCTTTCGAAAAACTGTGATGTTGTGCATGGTGGGATCATCATTTGCCTTTAGATATGTCTCCTGCAAGCAAAAGCAAACTGGCTCGTGCTTTTGCAGGAGGGCCTTGATGTCATCTATATTTCGCCGGAATCCACGACAATTCCATTGTAGGAATTTAGCCATTATTTTGGCTTGGTGGGTCCATCAGGCGGCTTCCGAGATGCTGAGGGCTTACTTTTATCAGTCTTGGATTTATCTTTTTTGGGGAAGAATGGACGCTGTCCCGCGTCCATTTCCTCCTCCGCAAAGAGTTCCAAGACTGAATCATCGGGTACCTCCTTCTGCTCTACATCCATCATTTCTTGGGCACTAGGGGGGGACTTCCCCTTTCTTATTCTTTTCTTTCATAGTTACCTTTGTTACTTGTGGAGCGTTAGGAGGTACCGATATAGGAGTGGCAGCAGATTGGTCCTTCTGTGCAGGTTTTTGAGAACTTAATAGATACCGCGCTATGGGAGTGAAAGACTCCTTTGGAGGAATGGTCATGCCCGTCTGAGTTCCGACGGAACATCTCCCTGCTACCTTCTGGGCGTAGGTAGGTCTGTTGATATTCAGGGGTTTGACCGATTTCCTTGCCTCCTGGTATGATATATTTAGCTCTGCCTTCAGCCGTTGAATTTCTTTTTCTTCTTTCCACCTCTGGCATGCTCGTGAATAGGCCGGGTGTTCGCCTTCACAGTTAATACAGGTGGGTTTTGCGGCTGAACATGCTGTTGTTTCGTGGTCCTTTGCACCGCATCGAGCGCATGCAAGGACTCCACGGCAGGCCATTTGAGAATGTCCATACTTCTGGCATTTGAAACACCGTAAAGGGTTCGGAATGTATGGACGCACTGAACAGTTGATGTATCCAGCTTTAATCTCATCAGGAGGTTTAGGAGTGTTAAAAGTCAGGATAACGCTCCTGGTTTTAACAATTTTTCCATCCCTTCGCGCAGTGATTCTCTTGACGGCAATGACTCCCTGTGGTTTTAATTCGGAGCAGATTTCCTCCTCGTATACGTCGAGAAGGTCCCACTCCGAAATGACACCTCTAGATGAATTGAGTGTTCTGTGTGGTGTCACCGTTATAGGGATTCCTCCGATTGATGTTGTTCGGAGTAGGTGTTCTGATTGCCTGTCATTTTTAGTTTCAATTAAGAGGTCTCCAGAGTGGAGCCTCTTAACTGATTTGGGTGAACCCGCTAACCCATCTTGAATGAAAAAGAGCGACATTTTACCAATCGGTTTTTCACCGGTTGAGTGCATTATTAGGAACCTTGGTACTGGCCCTGATGTTACTTCTGTTCGCTGCCTCTTTGTACTAATAATACTATCTGGGTCTTCGTCTATGTTTGCAGATAGGGACCGGGTTGGGGCCCCTGAAGGAATATGTTTATCAGGATTCATGGGAGTTTTTAAATGGTTCAGTGCCCGGGCTCCCCACCCACCAAGGAGCCCAAAGGGACGCCCACTACCCGGCATGCAATAAATGCGCTCGGGACTGGGACGCCAGGGCTACCCAGACACTATACCCGCACCGCCGCCAGCCTGAATCCTGTCCCTCGGACCATGAGGGTAGGGGCGTGGCATTGACACGGTTGACCCTCGCAGGCGAGCCTACTAGCCGATTGATCCTAGCCGGGCCTTCCAGGACCACCCGTCTTGTCGAAGCAGGGGCCAAAGTGGTGTATTGAAGCTGGGCCCCTCAACCACCAGGATCCCCCTTTCCGAATTTCCACGGGTCGCAGCGCACGGCAAACACGCCGGATTCCATTGATGTAAGCCTGGAACCTGGGCTGTGGGCGTTGGATCCCAGTGATGCTAGTCTGGAAGTCCAGCAGCGTCACTGGGTGGTCCCCTCACCACGTACAGGTGCCTACGTCGAGGGGCTTGCCTGGTTCAACTGCTTAAGAATATTGGAATGTTGCTGAGAGTGAACAGTCCGAGCCCAGTCAGAGATTGAACTGTTTGAAGGGACTGTAACATCAGTTTGGGTGGATACTGATCTATATTTTTGCGCAATGAGCCAGTTGGCATAAGAGAATTGTACGCTTAGTCACACTGGGAGCAATTACTTTCTTTGCTTCTTGAAAACTTACTTTGTTTTCGATCGTATATTTCACAATCTTCTTTTCAGTTTTCCATTTGTCGCATGTCCTTGATAAGCAGGATGGTTGTCGTTACAGTTGGGACAAGTCACTTCTATTCCTGAGCAATCACTTTGAGTGTGATCAGAGGAACCACAATTGGGGCAAACTTGGTTTCGTCTGCAGGCCATTTGAGAGTGGCCATACATTTGGCACTTATAACATCTCAATATGTATGGTCTAATGCGGCAAAGTAGATAGCCTGCTTTTATCGATGATGGTGGATTTCGCATGTTAAAGGTTAGAATAGGATTCCTTGTAGGTGTGAGTGTAGTGTATTTTCTCTTTTCACCATAATTCTTTTGACAGCAATGACATTTTGACTTTGAGGCTTTTGAGTTGTTCTGTGCTGGAATTTACTTTGATGGCGAAAAGCGTGACACTTAATACTGAACCTTGTGGTACTCCCTCCTCTTCGCTGAAGGAACGAGAGAGTGTGGATCCCACACGAACTTGGAAAGATCGATTGGCTAAAAAGTTTTTAATAAAAAAGGGATGCCCAATAAGACCAAGGCTATGCAAATCTTTTAAGCTGCCAAATCTCCAAGTTGTGTCATACGCTTTCTCCATGTACAGACACCAAATGTTCACGTTTTAGCAGAGTATCCCGGAAGGATGATTCCAGTCTAATGAGATGGTCCAGAGTGGACCGGTTCTTTGGGAAGACGCACTGGATTTTAGAGAGAAGGTCCTTCGATTCTAAATGCCACATTACACGAAAGTTAACCATTTTCTCTAGGATTTTGCATAGACAGCTAGTCAGAGCAATAGGACGATAATTAGTAGTGACTTTTGGATCCTTTCCTGGCTTAGCAAAGGCAAGAATGATTGATTTGCGCCAAGAATCCGGAAACTGCCCTTCAATAAAGATTCTGTTATATAGAAGGAGCAGGTGATCGATAGCTTCTGGTGAAAAATGCTTTATGATTTCATAATGGATGCCATTTGGTCCAACAGCACTTGCCTTCGAAAGAGTGAGGGCTCTTTTCAGTTCCTGTATAGTGAATACCCCGTTGTAGGGATAAAGGCTCTTAGACTTAAAATTAACTGCCCGTTTTTCGATGTTATGTTTTAGTACCAGGAACTCTTGGGAATACGAAGATGTCGCAGAGATGTTAGAAAATGTTTCCCCAAGAGAATTGGCTATTGCAGTTGGATCTGCAATAGCGCATCCATTATAATCTAGGATTGAAGAAGTGTGGGATGTATATTTTCCCTTCATTTGCCGGATTTTATCCCAGACCAACTTAGTGCTAATAGACTGAGTAATTGATGAAGTAAAACGGATCAACAATTCCTTTGACTCTAACGGCGGATGTAGCGTGCTTTGGCACGTGCGTGTTTAAAGGATATAAGTTTTCCCCCGGTGGGATATCGTTGGAATATCCCACAGGCTTTGGTTGGCGCCTTTTTTGTTGCAGTGCATTGTGAATTTCACCATGGTTTGGGAAATAGTGGAAACCGCGCAGATGTTTTTGGGGCGGCATTCGCAGCTGCTGGGACAATAATTTCCGTGATGTACTTCACTGCCTCATTGATAGGCTCCTGACTGACGGTACTGAGGTCAAACTTTGCCTGATATAATAAGGCAGACCAGTCAGCCTGATCAGCCTTCCGCCGTGGTAACCTGAGAGGAAGACACGGTCTCCCACTGTGTAACGAGGTTACCACAGGGAAGTGATCACTTCCGTATGGGTTCTCCTCCACTTCCAAAGTGAGTAGAGAAGAGGAGCAGATAGAGAGATCAATGGCAGAAAACGTACGGGTAGGCATGTGGAAGAAGGTGCTTGTTCCAGTATTTAGAAGGGAAAGGTCATTGTCATTTAGAATATGCTCTATGACTCGTCCTCTTCATTGATGTTAGTACAACCCCACAGGGTGTTATGTCCATTAAAATCCCCGAGAAGTAAGAAAGGGAGAAGCAACTGCGTTACAAGATCATCAAGGTCTTCCTGGGAGTTGTCAGTACCAGGTGGCAAATAAATAGAGCACACGGTAAATAAAAATCCCACTGTAAGGCAAATTTCAACAGCCTCTCTGCTGGTTGTAACTAGCAAGGGCTGAACTGGGATCTGGTTGCCCACAAGGATAGCCACTCCTCCATGAGAACCATCCGTAATTCTATCCTTACGAAAAATTGTGATGTTATGCATGGTGGGATTATCATTTGCCTTTAGTTAAGTCTCCTGCAAGCAAAAGCAAACTGCCTCTTGCTTTTGCAGGAGGGCCTTGATGTTAAGAGTATTTCGCTGGAATCCACGACAATTCAGTTGTAGGAAATTAGCCATTATTGGTGTAGGAAATTAGGAAATTAGACATTATAGCTTGGTGGGTCCATCGGGTGGCGTCAGAGATGCTGAGGGCTAACGTTTGTCAGTCTTGGATTTATTCTATTTGGGGAAGTATGGACGCTATCCCGTGTCCATTTCTTCCTCCGCAAAGAGTTCCAAGACTGATTCATCCGTTACCTCCTTATTCTCTACATCTATTGATTCTGGAGTTATGGGTGGCTCTTCCGAACTTTTTAGCTTTTCTTTACCACTTGGTTGGTAGAGCACTATGAGGTACAGATATAGGAGTGGCAGCTGATTGTGTTTTTTTTTGGTGGGCTTTTGTGAACTCAATAAGTAGCATGCAATCGGAGTGAATGACTCTCTTGGTGGTATAGTCATCTCAGTTTGTGTCCAGATAGAGTGCACTTAGCAGAAACCTTCTGAGCATATGAAGGTTTCCCGCTATTTATTGGTTGGATACGTTTTATGGCCTCTGGCTAGGAGATATTCAGCTCTGTTTTCAGTTTTCGGATTTCGTTTTCATCCTTCTACAGCTGTCATGCTCTAGAGTAGGCGGGGTGCTCTCCCTGGCAATTGATACAGATCGGTTTTGAAGATGAACATTCCTTACTCTCGTGGTCTTTAACACTACATCGAGCACAGGCAGGGGTTACCACGACAAGATGTTTGTGAGTGGTCGTATTTTTGACATCTAAAAAGACCTCAGTGGGTTTGGGATATCAATCCTCACTGTGCAGTTTAGATAATCTGCTTTAATGGAAATAGTGGAAATAGTGGTGCTGAACGTGAAGATAAGAACTCCGGTAGGGACGAGATTCCCATACTTTCGTATCGATATTCTCTTGACCGCTTCTTGGTATTTCGATTCAGAGTAGATCTCTTCTTCAGAAACATGAAGAATGTTCCACTCTGATATAACACCTCCTGAAGAATTCAGAGTATTGTGGGGAGTTGCGGTGATAGGTATTCCCCCTATGGATGTAGACTGATTTTTGCGGCTTGTTTTGTGGTAGAAGCTTCGACCAAAATGTCGCCAGAATGCAGTCTTTTTACAGATTTGGGTGACTCTGCCAACCCTTCTAATCCTTTCTGGATAAAGGAGGGTGACATCTTTCCAATTGACTACTCTCCGGTGGAATGGAGAATGAGGAAGGGCGGTGTCACTGGTGGTGGTGTATCCTCAGTTCTGGCTCTTTTTACAGAAGTGTTTTCTGAGTTATCTCAATTAGGTAGGGGCCTTGTTAGGGACCCAGAAGAATTTGAATTTATAATACTCATAGAAGTAAAATAAAAATTTCCGATGCCATTAGTACGTCACCCACCACGGAGTCCTACGAGGGGACGCCCACTCGTGAACTAGCAGGTACTGTGTACACGAATGGGACGCCAAGTTAGCTTAGAAGCACCATACCCAAGTTTCCAATAAGCCTTGATCCCATCCCAGGACCAAAGGGAGGGAGACTTATTGGAACGCATTTGACACTAGCAGTAGGAACCACCCGCCGATTGATCCCAGTCGGGCCAGTCCGGGATCACCCGTCTGTTTTGTTTGTTATTTGGTTTATAAGGAGCATTAGCAACTAAGGCCATATTGCTCCGGAATATGCGGTGGTCATTCCCTGACCTTTCCGCATCCTCCGTATTTGGTGATGACGGGCTTGAACCCCGGTCTAATCAAGAAGCGTGTGCTATGCACTGCTCCTGCTCCTTCCCACCTGGCTACGGAGGCGCCGAAGCATTAGCAAATAAGGCCATATTGCTCCGGGAATATGCGGTTGTCATTCCCTTGACATTTGCGCATCCTCCGTATTTGGTGGTGACGGGCTCAAACCCCGGTCTAATCAAGAAGCGTGTGCTCCTTCCCACCTGGCTACGGAGGCGCCTGATCACCCGTCTTGTCGAAGCAGGAGCCAGTGGTGTATTAAGGCTGGGCCCCTCAACCACCAGGATCTCCCTTTCCGAATTCCAAAGGTCGCGGCGCACGGCTGCACACGCCGGATTCCAACGATATAACCCTGGAACCAAGGTATGGGCGTTGATCCCAGTAATGCTAATCTGGAAAACCAGCAGCATCACTGGGAGGTCCCCTCACCACGTACAGGTGCCCACGTCGAGGGGATTGTACGAAGTTGACGAATATGTTCTAGAAAGGTCAACTTTTTATGAAAAAGAAGTCCCACGAATTTTGTGTCTGACATTACTGGAATAGCATTTTGTCCGAGCCTTAATTCAGGTTCAGGATGAAGATTATGCTTACGACAAAAGTGTACGCAAACGGTCTTCTCCGGCGAGAACCTGAAGCCATTTGCAAGTGCCCAGGAATTAAGGCGATTGATAGCTTGTTGCAGTTGTCTTTCAATAACCCTCATCTTGCATGACTGACAAAATATGCTAAAGTCATCAACATAGAGGGCGCTGTTTGTAGTTGGAGGAAGTTGTTCTGTGATGGAATTTAATGGCGAAAAGCGTGACACTTAATACTGATCCTTGTGGTACGCCCTCCTCTTGGCAGAAAAGAGGGTTGGGCATTGTCAAAATAACTTGTCTGTGTGCCTCATGGTATGTCACTTTATGTTCTGTTTTATGTTTTTGCATTTTCTTTCCTATTTTCCATATTTCACATGATTTTAAAAGAGCTGGATGACTTTTTTTTACAGTTGAGGCAAATGGGAGTAGAGGCTGTACAATCCGCTTGAGTATGCTCCTTGGAACTGCATATAAGACATATGGCATCACCTCTACATGCCTGCTGGGAGTGTCCATATTTCTGGCATTTATAACAAAGAATGGGATTAGGAATATAAGGCCGAATTCTACAATTTAAGTAGCCAGCTTTTAATGATGATGGCAATTCTGGGGTATTGAAAGTTAAGATTATGGATCGAGTTGGGACGAAATTTCCATCTTTCTTAGTCATTATACGTTTGGCGCTGATTACATTTTGATTGCTCAATTCTTTAACTAATTCTTCTTCAGAAACTGTAATTAGGTCCCATTCTGTGATGACACCTTAGGACGAATTTAACGTATTGTGAGGGGTGACAGATACTGGCAGCCCACCAAAAAGTTGTTTTCAGCAACCACTCAATGTTTGGACGATGCTGTTTCTATCAGGAGGTCTCCTGATTGCAAACGTTTAACCATTTCTGGTGTTCCAGCAATGAATTCCAAAATTCTCTGGATAACAAATGGTGATAACTTGCCTGAAGGCTGGTGAGAGAGAGAGAGAGAGAGAGAGAGAGAGAGAGAGAGAGAGAGAGAGTGTGTGTGTGTATCACCAGAAAGTTTGGCATCTCACTGCACTGCGCTGCGCTTCTCTTCGAATTCCTTTTGGTTGATTAGTGCCATTGACATCAGACATTTCCGATCTTGAGCTTGAAGGCTCTAATGGAGGAAAATTATTCAAATCCATGCTTGCTCCTTTTATGCCCGAGAGAGGGCGATTCCACTCCCAGGTTACCGACCCCGTCACGTTAGGGCAGGAGCGATGCCAACCAGTGACGAAGCGATCAGAAGATTAGGAGAGCAGTAACGTTGCTCAGCGAGGGGAGCAGTAACGTTGCAAGCGGTGGGGGGTTTAAGAAAGCACTAGTACTCGCTCTAGGAAAAACGCTAGATAATCGCACTAGTAAGATCGCTTGGTACTCGGGGCCATTTAATCTTGACTCCTGAAATAAAATTATATATTTTCTATGCGCTCATCTTCAAATATCAAATGCATCCTCAAAGTTCTTAACCTTTAGCTCATGCACAATTCTAAAATACTATAGATTCCAATAATTTTCGTGTCTGGGATTACCATTAATAAATTAAAAAATAAAAAAGTTCTAAGAACAGTTTTCTTTCTTTGTTTTCTGGGTGAAAACCGTATACGGATCACCAGCAACAAATTAATTCCACCATAAGAGTTCCTTCTATCTTGAAGCCATTCGAACCCAGGCCTCTTTGATAAGGTGCAAAAGGACAATGATCCCAATTATTAAGCTATCCCTGATGGTGTCACCCAGTATGAGCAGAAATACAATAATCGATCCAATATTGTGGAGGCCCCTCAATTTGTGGGACCCCTACAGGATAAGATCATTTGCACTAAGTAGTACACCTTGTTTGCTATGTACATAAAGACTATACACTAGTTAATAAATCTTGATTGTCTGTAGAGATAAAATCTTCATTCAGTTTTACCCATATCGGCATGTCGATGGCAAGGATATTATCATAACCGATTCAGTTTCCTCTCTCTCTGTGTCATACATTATTGTTAATTTAAATAATTAATGTTAAGGTACAGATGAAGCGATCAAAGAGAGCATAGCCTGTAGAAAATTAAAGCTCCTCTGCTCAGAAAATCTTAATCAAATATGACGTGTGAACGAAATGCACTCACCAGAGATCCTTCATGGACCAGAACAAATAAAAACCTGCCACAGAAAAAGAAAGAACAATTACTATATCTAAAGATAAGGGGAAAATGGAGAATAAACTGATTACTCTCATTAAAGGATTCTAGGGGGGATAAAATTACCTCATCATTCAATTAGCCGTCATGAATACAAAAAGAAGAGAAAGAAACTTGCAATCCTCCTTATGATTTTTAAATCCCCTTTGAACCTTAATGACGAGCAGTGTGGTGTGTGTACGCGCCAGCACACGTGAAACCACAATTATGAATGACTAAGGCAATAAAAATGGCTAAATCCCCAACATCGCTTAAGCATCCAGTTAACTGTTCCTGTTCAAATTCCTTAACTTACCAATGGATTAAATTTCTTCTCCGATAGCTTTTGTTACTGGTCATTTAGCGAATAAATTTTAAGATGATAATTTTTCAGAGTTTCTTTTAAATTGGCGGGTCATTTTCCAGTAAGAACTATTAAGTTTGTTGATGGGTAATTCTCAGAATTACTTTATAAGCAATTTTCAGCTATCGTTAAAACATAAAAACGTTCTAGCAAAAAACGAAATAATAATTTTTGGAGAAAATAATGGGTAACCCTATTTTTAATAGTAATCGAAAAATGGCTTCACTACCAATTTTTATTTCAAGCGATATTACGGAAAATTGTGATTGATTGAAATTTCTTCTACAAGACCGGGAAAGAAATTATTTTTATGACGGTAGGATTCAGCTTAACTTCTCTTGCCACTGTAAACAACCATGGACGCCTTGATGAATTGATTATTTCCATTACAGTAATAACTTGTAGCCATTTTTTCAACTGCTACATGGTAGGTACTGTTTCTGAGATATAAAATTCAAACTAGTAACCCCAGAAAGAACTAAGTACATAAGTATCAATTATTTAATGCGCAATGTTGAAAAGATGAACTAGAGTCTCTTCCTGAGTCACTTCTAACAGTGATAATCAAAGTTTAAACATCATAGGAGATCGGAGTCAATTGCAAATTGTAAAATTTATGGTCTACCTTAGTTGCAATGGCAGCAAAGTATGTCTAAGCAATGCACCATCACTTTCTGAGCTGTGGCAAGGAAGAAATTTCCTTTCACTTTTGTGAGTGCGTGGGTGTCACATGCCATACTGTTTTATCCAAAAAATAAATTATATTTCTGTTTTGTTTGGACTTTTGAAAGCTGTAATGACAGTAAATTATGTTACCATCTTACCATTATATTAATTTATTTTAACTTTATTCGTCTTCTAATATATAGCAATTTATTTGTCTTTATTTTGTGGTTTTAAAATGCAATGTTTTTCCAGTAATGGCGTCGTGCGGTCAGGCAAACATTTCAAATAGGGATATTTGAAATGTTTCGGACATAGTCTGTTTATTCTGTTACTCTACTCTTTACATTTACCCTATCTTTATAAAATAACATTTATATTATATAAATAGAAATACCGGTTTATAAATTTGTCCAGTTTAAGGGAAACGTTGAAAGAGTTAGTAACCATGTTCTCCTTCAGCTGGAGTGAGAGAGGTATTGCGCTGCCAGAGAATAAGTTAATAACTTTGTGAGGCGCCAACTCATCAGCGAACAGTTCTCAGTCAATATTTGCAGAATAGAACATGGACAATATATCTTTTATATATAGTAACCGCAGATGGGTACCTAGAAGAGAACCTTTTAAGACACCATCTGCTACATTCATATTATTGACTGTCGATTAACAAACAGCTATTTAAGCTGATCCAGTAAACAGAAATATATTTATCTTGGTAGAAAGTTTAAAGAGGAGAACGTAGTCATGAGCAGAATCAAATAAATGTTTAGTACTATCAACACTGGTATGCATAAATTGAATTAATACGACGAGATTGGCGAAAGGTGTTTTACTTTTGATTAAAGGATGACAGTAGTCACTGAGCTACTCTTAAATTAACCTAGTCAAAGATTTTAGCCACAGCGTTGACCATGGCGATAAATAATGGGGTCAATTTTATTTTATCCTCCCACCTTTTTTTTTTTTATTGGAATTCTGTGAATGTCCTTTAAAGCAGAAAGATAACTCCTATGAAAACAGTTGTTGATCATAATGATTGGAAGGGGGACAGTATTTCTTTAAAAAAAATAGGAAGTAGGACAAACACCATGAACGGGTATACTTGTTGTGAAATATGAATAAAGTTATGCTGATATGAGTCTGCTGCAACAATTGCACAAACCCTTCGAAGAATAAAGAATTTCTATGGTATATTAATATTTTTCCATCAGTTTATACCTATTACAATTGAACCTCTGAGGTGTTACCAATTAATTGACCCAATGAGTTTTTATGAAACAGCATTAAGATAAACGCTACATTTCTCTTAAAAATATATATCTACTCTCAAACGAACAACATTTCGTTTGTTAAAATATCGGTTATCATTTCATTATAAATATTATAGAAACGAAGACAAAAGAAATGTTACAACTGACTTTTCTTTCCTCTAAAATAAGCCAGTGACTCTAAACCAATTGGTATCAACCTCCCTTCCTCTTCCCAGAAGAGAACCTCAAAGGATATCTAGGGCGATACCCTTTGGATTTGGATTTTACTGGCCCAAAAGCGACTTTTTATTTTCTAGACAGGACTCAAACTCAGGTTTTTCAACACTGCGTGGAACGAGAAATTATAACTACTGAGCCAGCCACGAAGGCCTATACTTTTAGAATTTCTCAGCATTTGTCCTATTGCTTTTTTTTTAAATGCAGCTATAGTTTTTATATATTTACCCTCAAATAAATAAATAACTTGTTCCTACTGTTGGGCTAGAAAATTCAATTTCTTAAAACATTTTAGAAAGATTATATTCATCATTGCTGAGATGAAATGAATTCCATTCCACTTTCGCAACCTTTTCAACACAACGGCTTCTAAATAAATATTCAAACTCATCCCTTTTTCATGATGAACACTCTCTCTCTTAAAGGTCAACCATCGATCATTGAATTAAGGCTTGTTTATGAAGTAGAATGTTCGTACCCGGACATAATCGAATTTCAAATAAAATGCAATCAATTTAACCGAATTTAATAAATCTCCTGTGCACCTTAGTTCCGCCTTTATGAAATACGAAAAATCAATATAAGTATAAAGGAAAGCAAGAAAGAAAAGGTTATTTACCCAGGCATTCTCTTTTCATCGTTGGATTTTCTCCCATCCATATTTAAAAGGGAAACGATCAGAGTGAATAAAAAAAATTAATTCAGCTGTTTAAATAAAAGAATATAAAATAAAGCGTTATTACGATTCTACTCATTCGACCTGATAGCTCAATAACTCTACTTATTTCTAGCAGAAAATGATATGTACTTTTAATAAACTGCGTGCTGATAACGCACGTGTGGTTTTTCAATAGAAGTAGGCCTCGTGTTATTGGAGAAATGGTTAATAATTCTCAAATATGCCTACTTCAATTTCATAGAGTGGATCTTCTGATGAACTCGAGACAGGCCTGTATGATAATAATAAAGCCTGTAAAGTAAGGATTATAGAAGCAAAAAGAATCACAATATAAAATGAACAGTTGATATTAGCAAGTGCTGATGTGATCCAAAGATAACTTAAAATTATTAACCATTTCTCCAATAACATGAGGCCTATATAGTAGAGTGCAGCTCTGCAGTAAATGTATTGCATTCATACAGAATATGCTCAGATATAGTAATGTCCGGAAAGACAGCAGAAGATCCTATTCCGACTTCTGTGTAAACGCGCAAGAAGTCAGAATATTCATCTCGGTGTGCTAAATAGAACTGCAAGCAGACAGATGATAGAGTAGCAGACTTTTACGGGGTTGATAATGTTGCTTTGGTATTTGAGAAGTCTCATCCATCATAATATGCATATTTTTTGAGAACAGCTTGGACTGGAATACAAAGGCCGATTGGCAGTCTAACAAGCGTGTTCAAAGTTTCCCATCGTGGCTCAAAAATGTATGTCCACGTAGGATGGATCGGCAGTGATTTCAGTTTTAAAGCGTATTTAGAGACATCCGCTTACGGCGAAGCGGTGGTTCATTTTCTTCGACCTATAGGCTCTGTACAGGAGATGTTCGAACAGTAAATTTAGCGCCTAGAGATGAAGGGTCTATCCATCAAAGTAGAGGGTTTCTGTCTGATGTGTATACCTGGGACCCGTAATTAGTTAAATCGCACAAGTACACAGAAATTAGAAGTAGAACTTAAATAGAAGATCTACCATGGACTTGGCCTGATTGCAGCTTTGCTACCAACGCCACAGAAGATCCTATACCTGTGCTCTCTTGCACAGTACTTTCCACTTCCCTGGGGAGTGGGAGGAGATGGTTTCACTGTCTCTTCTCCTCCTCGCCTTCCTTTTCATCCTGGTGGGATATGGTCCTGCCCCACTGACCACACGGGTCACCTCCTCTATTGATCCCTTACTTCCTATTTCCTTCCCCCAGCCTTCAGTCTCTCCACTACTCTGTTCAATTTCACAGCGTAACTCCACAGTCTAAATTTAAATCTTAGACCTGGGGTCGCCTTCCCTATTGGCTACATATTTCAGACTTCCCCCTGTCTTCAGTCTCCCCCCCTACTCTGCCTAAACACCAACGAACGACCAATACAATGTCAAAATTTTAAAAAATTTTGAAACTCCAACTGCATACGAAAACCCCTTTCGGCCTAACCTTCAGCGACTACTTCCCAATATTATTATTTTTTTATTATTATTTTATAGGTCCTTGCCACTGAAATCTCAGTAAATTAGGTGGCAGGACCTGCCAGAGTGAAAACTTAAAATTACTGGGTACCTGGTCTGCCTCCACGAGGCATAGCGTGGACAACGTTGGGCCCCAGCAGGGGTCTAGCGGCTAAATGGCCAGAAGAAGAACAACGATACACAACACTACACTTACAAAATCCATACACTTAAATCTCTAGCCTTCCCAGTGAACAGGTACACGTATAATGAAAGCAACGCGGAAATGGGGGTTGCTTCTTGGGTTTTATTGGCGCATTAGCAACTAAGGCTATAATGCGCCAAAACCAGGTGATATATAAAAATTTTAATTTCACTGACCTATTTATTTAGGTCACCATGTCAAGATAAAACAACAAAGGTAAAAAATGTAGAAAATATAAATAAAGAAATAACAATAACATGTCAATTTTAAATAAAAGTAAAAACCTTCATTGATTTCAAAAAGCTAAAAACGGCAGACACATTGTCATTGTCGGATAAAATCTGACAATGTATACGGCTCAGTCAGATGATTAAAAGCGGTAAAACGGATATTGCTAAAATCTGAACAGTCAACTAAAATGTGTCTAATTCATAAAATTGTGCCACAGGACTCACACATAGGAGGATCATCAGCCTTCGGCAAAAACGAATGAGTCAAATGACTATGTCCTATGTGGGTCCGGGCAAGAACAACTTCCTCCTTACGATTCCCGCGCAGACTAGACTGCCACGGTTCAATTACAGGCTTTATACGATATAATTTGTTTGTAGTCTGTCTATTCCACGAATCCTGCTATTTGGAGTGTATCTTCTTGTGTATTATTTGCTTGTAGTCTGTATAGGGGACTGGATAGGTGGCGATTATTATTGGGAATTGCAGATTTGGCTGCGGTGTCAGCCAAATCATTTCCCCAAATCCCAATGTGGCTGGGAATCCAGCAGAAGCGGACATCATATTCACGTTCATGGAGAAAGTGAATCTTCTACTGAATGCAAGACAGAATCGGATGAGGATTATATCTCACAGTTATTAAAGCCGGTAACACGCTGAGAGAGTTGGAATATAAAATGAACCGTTGCTATAGAGTTAGCCTTGGATATGTTGGTATTGGTATTTACGAATGTGATCCATGGCTAACTCTATAGCCTGCAGCTCTGCAGTAAATATGCTGCATTCAGAGTGAATCTGCTCCGTTGTAGTGGTGTCTGTAAAGACAGCAGCAGACCCCACGTATGATTCCGACTTCGAACCGTCTGTGTAAACTGGTGCGAAGTCAGAATGTTGAGCTCCGTGAGCTGAATGAAGCTGCAGGTAGGCAGATGGAGTGTCCGACTTTCCACAATTTCTAAGGGACAAGTCGCATACTGGAACATGAGCATGCCAGGGTGGAATGGGTTGCTTTGGTGTTTGAGCAACCTTGTCTATCTTGATATTAAGTACTTTGAATAGGTCTTGGAGACGAATACCAAAAGGACGATTGGCAGCTTTGCGGATGTTATACAAATTTTCCCATTGTGGCTCAAAAAGGAATAGCCACGTGGGATGGTCTGGCAGGGATTTCAGTTTTAAAGCGTACATTAGAGAGAACTGCTTACGTCGAAGCGATAACGGCGGTTCGTTTGCTTCGACATATAAGCTCTGGAGAGGAGATGTTCGATATGCTCCAATAGCGATACGGAGATCCTGATGATGGACAGGATCCAGCCATCGAAGTACACTGTGTCTGGCTGAATTGTATACCAGGGACCCGTAATCTAGTCTGGATCTTACAAGTGCACAGTAGACGCGTAATAGGGTGCATCGACCCGCACCCCAAGATATAAGGAAAGAGCGCAGAATATTCAGCCCTCTTGTGCACTTTGGGGGGGAGTTACGGATGTGATCCAGAAAGGTCAGCTTTTTATCAAATGCTAGTCCCAAGAATTTTGGGTCTGCCGCTACTAGAATAGCATTTTGTCCGAGCCTTAATTTAGGTTCAGGTTGAATATTACGCTTATGACAAAAATGTACGGAAACGGTCTTCTCCGGCGAGAACTTTAAGCCATTGGCAAGTACCCAGGAATTAATGGCGATTAATGGCTTTTTGCAGTTGTCTTTCAATAACCCTCATGTTGCATGACTGACAAAATATGCTAAAGTCGTCAACATAGAGGGCACTATTTACAGTTGGAGTAAGTTGTTCTGTGATGGAATTTATTTTAATGGCGAAAAGCGGGACACTTAAAACTGATCCTTGTGGTACTCCCTCTTGGCTTAAGGAACGAGAGAATGAAGATCCCACACGAACTTGGAAAGATCGATTGGCTAAAATGTTTTTAATAAAAATGGGTAGATGCCCTCTAAGACCAAGGCTATGCAAATCTTTTAAGATGCCAAATCGCGGAGATGGGGGAAACCCGTGGTACCATTCGACACGAACACACTCTAAGTATACAGAAAGTTCCCGATTATTGGGGCATGTGAAGCAAGAATGGTAAACCCGCTGGACAAACAGTACCAAAGGAGAAGTAACAAGGAAATTTCTTCCGGACATACAAAGTTTACCCTAAATCACCACCTTGGCTCTACCCAGGACTGCACTCCACTTACCTCCTGATGGGTCACGGACTTTCATTGAAAAACTTGCAGCCTTTCTTCTCTTGGAGGACCCACACTGTCCATGTGGGGAATGCAAGAGCTGGCAACATTTGATGCGCCAATGCCCGCTGTACGATGACCTACGTGGAATCCTAATCAACAGACTAATTAACTTACCTCAGGAACGAGAACACCATCTCCTGGACAGCTTCGATGAATATAGTGTGCTGACCAAATTTTCACGAGACTTATTTGCAATATGGAGAACACAAATTGCAATCAATGTATGCCGTTAGCCCAGGGCCCGCTGCACATGAGCATGCAAACTGAACCAGACTATGACCGTTATGGTGGGACCTCTCTCTCTCTCTCAGGATCGAACCTCAATCGCAAAGGATAGATGATCCGTCACCATCTATGCGGACTCTACTAGACAATGATCTCTTTGGACGGAACTCTTTCTGCCATATTCGACGCAACGACTGGACATGACCACAGCAGCTCTGCTGCAGCACGCCGCCTGGCGTTCTGAACTGGGAATCCTTGCCTAGTTCACTTTTAAAACCCCATCCCTAGGCAGGGAGGGGGAAGGTGGGCCTCTGTCTCATCCCCACCCCTGCCTCCCACTGGTGGGGCTTGCTCCATTGACACTCCTGGGATCGCCTTTCGTTCCCATACTTCTACCTGTTCCCCCCACTCTACCTTTACCGACCGTGAATGTCCCAACTGCAAGTACACGGAAGATACCTAATAAGGTGAATCGGTCCGCACCTAAGATGTAGAGGAGAGTGTACGGAGAAAATTCATGCCTCTAGTGTATTTTGTACCAGTTGACGGATATGTTTGAGAAAGGTAACCTTTTTATCAAATGCGAGTCCAAAAGAGTTTTGCGTTTAGTGCTACTGGAAATGAATTGTATCCAAGCCTCAATTCAGGATGAAGATTGCGCTTACGACAAAATGAACGCAAACGGTTTTCTGCGGTGAGAACCTGAATCCATTAGCCAACGCCCAGCAATTAAGGCGATCAATGGCTTCTTGCATTTGTCTTTCAATAACCCTCATGTTGCATAACCGAGAAAATATACTAAAATCATCAGCATAGAGGTCACTGTTTATAATTGTATTAATACATTGGTATGTTTCTGGAATGTGAGAGGTTGGTATGAAGTATTTACAGCTACGAATCGGATATTGTTGGTAAATGATATTGGCTGAGTTCCCAGCAGTAATTCAGCTTCTGAATGTAGCTGACGCTTTTTCCAGAAATGAATAGCTTTGGTTTTTAAATCCTATCGACGGCAAGCATTAAGTGAAGTTCATAATACTACTTTGTTTATTACAAGTTGTTGTAATTGAAGATTTTTGGTACAAGGGCCTCTTGGGCCATTAGTGCCTGTTCATGAATTTCATCGCATATGTCTCTCAGAGATTGTTATATAACTTTATGCGTTTCAAGTACTGAAATAGTTCTTCAAAATTTGCATTTTTGCCAAGTATGTGTAATAAAGTTAGAGGTTCCTGCAAATTAGATAAGGAATAGAAACTGGATTTTCGGATAGTTGCGTACTGAGGGCATTCTATTAGAAAATGTTTAATTGTTAACTGGGTCTGACAGATGAGACATTGAGGAGGATTCTCTCCCATAAGAAAAAAACAGATGCGTTGTATAAGAATGACCAATTCGAAGTCTTGACAAAATGGTTTCTTCTTGCCTGCTTCTCCTGAAACTATTAGTCCATAGCTGAGGTTCTTTTTTTTTAAATCTGGAATAGTTTATTATTGACTTGTGTTTGCCACAGTTCTGACCATTGAGTCCTACATACTGTTTTGATAGTGGATTTATAATCAGTGTATGGGACTTTCAGATGGTAGAATGATGTACTGTCAGGATGTTTAGCAGCATGATCCGCATGTTCATTACCTGGGATGCCGACATGACCAGGGATCCAGCAGAAGGTGACCATCTGGTTTGATACTGATATAATCTGTATCGGATCTGTTTGAGAATGGGATGGTGGGAAGAAGTAGCAGACTGAATGGCGGTGACTGCACTAAGTATATCAATGCTTGCTTGAAATGCTGCTTGCTTATATTATCTAGGGCCAGTTTTTATTGCATATAATTCTGCGGTATAGATACTGCATTCGGTAGGAAGAGATACAGATATAGAGAAGGTAGAAGAAATTGCTGCAGCACTTAGGACTTCATCTGTTTTGGAGCCATCAATGTAGATAAGTCGTTTTTCTGAGTTTTCTAAGGTGTGTGTGCTTCATGTAACTGCTGTAGGTTGTTGTTTTGCAGCTAGCGTTTTCCCCATCTCAGAAAGAAAGTATCACAACGAGGTTAAAATTGAATCCAGGGAAGTTCAGGAGAAGCATAGTCATCAAGGATATGCGGAAAGTTAATGTTCCAACTGCCCATGGTCTCTTGTAATCGAAGACCCGCAGGGCGGTTTTCATTAGGTTTATTACGGTATAATATTACATTTTGAGGATGAAACAGGTATTCCCAGCTGGGGTGAGATGGAATACTTTCAATTTCAATTATTAAATCCTATTCTGTTATTACTCCCTTAGAGGAGTTTAGTGTGGCATGGGGAGTGACTTTTATTGGGTGTCCTCCAAAAGTTGTGAGCTTTAATAGCTTTGTAGAATGTTGAGGTTGTGTAGTCGCAACCAGCAGATCACCGGATTGGAGTCGCCTTACAGATTTAGGTGAGACTGCAGCAGTCTCAATGCATTTCTGCACAAGATAATGTGATAATTTGCTCAGAGGCTGTTCAGAGAGTGAATGTAAGATGAAGAAAACTGGTATCTCCTCTTGAGAGGTTGTTTTCAACCTCTTAGGTTGAGAAAAGTCGTTTTCATTTGTCATTGTACTCGAGCTCGATGGCTCTAAAGGTGGAATGAACTGTTTTCCATCTTTGCTCCTTTCAGCCCCGGGAGAGTGAATTTCTCCTCCCAGGTTACCGGCCCCACCATGGGGAAACAGGATCAGTGCCGCTAGGTGACCAAGCGGTATAAGGGTTAACATGTTACTTTAAAGAAAAAAAAAAAGAAAGGTGGATTTCCTTTCTTAAAACTTGCTTACAATTCGTAAGTTATTGATTAAAGAGAACTTAAAAAAAAAACGTTTTAAACTAAAGAAGAACTGTGGCTCTGAGTAAACGTTCTATGAATCACTCTATCACTATAACGCTTGGCACCCGGGGCCATTACAAGTTGTAACCGTCGCTCAAAGAGAGCCTATGGTCTGAATGGCAAGATATTGTAAGGTCACCTCTATGTAGAGATGGATATCAACATTGGCCGGAATTTTCTGTACTACGTTATTTATTCTCTGCGCGAAGAGCGTAACACAGAGTACTGACCCCTGCGGCACACCTTCTTTCTGGACAAAAATTTGCGAAACAGCATTGGGATAAGCACTTGGTAGGCTCTGATTTTCAGAAAGCTCTGTATGATCACGGGTAGTCGACTTCGAAGTACTATGGCATATAAATCTTTGACGATACCATAGGGCCAGGTGATGTGAAAGACTTTTTTCGATATCCAGACATAGCACAACAAGATGCTCTTTCCGAACAAAAGCATTGTTTAAGTCAGCTTTATCTACACGGTTTAAAGTGGATCGATTTTTTTCCGGAAGCCATATTGATTTTCATTGATGATTGAATGGGATTCCAGATACCATACTAGTTTATTGTGGAACATCTTTTCTAATGTCTTGCTTAAGCAATTGGAAAGACATATCGATCTATAGTTGTACCGATCTGTCTGATTTTCCAGATTTAGAGAATGCGAATGAGTGACACCATGAGCTAGGATAGTAGCTTTCAGAGTAGAGTAATGCGGATTCATAAACAGCAATAAAGAGTTTAGGGCTTCATTATCTACACTACCCTACCATTAATATCCAGACGCCTACCTTTAGACAAAAAAAAAAAAAAAAAAAGCTTTTATCTCCTTTATATAGTCCCATGGTATAGGGACCCTTTCAAACCATGAAAGGAGTCCCATACCATGATACTGCCTCCACCAAACTTCATTGTTGGGAGGATACAATCAGAAAGGAGCTGTTCCCATGCCATTCGCCACACCCAGAAACTGCCATTAGACTGGTAGATTGCGAACCTCGACTCGTCTGGCCATAGTACTGTTTTCCACTGCTCTACACTCCAGGATTCGTGCTCCTTACACAATGTTAATCGACGTCTAGAATTTGTTGAGGTATTTCTGTTGAACGTGTCATCTTACATGCCCACTTTTGCAATTGTCTGTTCCTAGCCCAGCGGGCATATTTACAACAGGTTCTGTGACGTGTTGCATGCATAGGATCTGTTTCCCCATCCATGGAGGGGGTGTCCGTATATTAATGGTAAGGGCCGTGTAGATATTGTAGCATGCGATGGTAAATGCCATTAGCACCTGATGCGCAGTTTGTTGATTTGTTTACAGCTGCCTTTAGTTTCAGTATTGTGAAGGACTGATTACAAGAAAAGGGTAGTCTCATACTGAAATTTAATTTGCATCGTTCCGCCTTTATTCTGTTTAAAGAGATGGTTCATATGTGGCTACATCTGAAATTTTCGCAAACGTTAGAAAATTTGCTATTTCCAATTAAGATGAAGATGATAAATTTTGTCCGTTCCAACTAAAAAATCGGATAGGATGGTGGTGCAAATCTATCATCAGTTTTTTAACCTTGTTCCACATTATTCTGCTGTCCATTCTTTGTTATAATAGAGACAAACTGAATTCAAAAGTATTTTTTTAGCCTTTTCCTTACAAGCCGTGTCTTAGCTACGTTTTGAAAATTTAAGTTATCAGCTGTTGGGTGCTTACTAAACGAATTCCATGCCCTGTTCTTTTCTTTTTTTGCAAGTTAAGTTTTTTATCCCCGTCCCCAGTCATTCCTTCTAAATTATTCCTTGTGAGACACAAATTCCGCCGTAGGTCTTTGCGGAACTTATGTCTAGAAATTAGAATTGAATATCAACGAGTTCCTTATTAGAAGTGTCAAACTATTCTTGGTATACTAAGAATAATACACAAATACATACAAATTATTAGAATGCAAATTCCTTTCAAAATATAGTTTATATTGAAATTAAAAGCAGAATTTTTAAAAAGAAACATTGTCATCGAGATAGAAATTATGTTAGCTGTGTGTTTCTCCAGTGTATCGTCATCTGACACCGCTTTTGGTTAGAGGTGAAACACAATAACAATTGTCCTTTCTACCTATATAACGCTGAATGCGACTTTCAGCATCGCGATAAAGATAGTCATCCATTGAAAGAGGAAAACAATCGAAATCGTTTCTGAAGACAAAGAAATAGATCCGCACGAAACAAGACAACGGTATGAAAGGCACAACATGTTTAAAAAAAATCGATGTTCAGTTAAGTCTCAGCCGAAAATATGTTTGGAATATGATTATTTTTAAAATAAAATTACAAGAAATTTCATGCACACAAGAAAGGTAACTAATTATTAACCATGATTGTACTCGATACGTTTCCTTCTATACTAGCAGTGTGTTTAGGCTCTAGTAGTCTCTCTAGAAAGAAAGAACTTTAATGGACGTTTATTGAGACAGTGACCAAGTTCGTCAGTTGTGGACAAGGGTCACCCCTCCTCAGAAACTCGAGATTTTCGTCCAGAAAAAAATGCAAGCCGACTATAGAATACATGGAATTGACCGATGGTATTCTGATGTCTCGTGGATTAAATTGTCTTGGCGAAACATCCAAGGTTTAACTATAGCTAAATATGTTCATTTTATTTTTTAACGCTTCCGATGTCAGTTTTTTTGCAAACGGATGCCTAATAAATAATTCGTGGTCTTTTGTATGCATTAAATAATGCTTTTAAAATTACACAACAGCTTTTTAAACTCTTTTGGAAATCATTATGATTAAGTAATTTAAACGTACTTTATATTCTCGTTGCAACCTGAATGCTTAACTGAAAAAGACGGAAGGACAGAAACAGATTGCGCTTTCACGTTACCAGGAAATTGTGAGAAACGAAAATAAAAAAAGAGACCAGTGAAAGGGATATTCATTTTGAGGATAAACAGTGTTTCCGCATCATATAACATGTTTGGATAATATAAGCTGTGAAGAGAAGAGATCTCAAGAGCGTACGGTACTGATAACCATCTCTTCTTAGCTTTCAGACAAGCATTAAGGGACGGTGCAGACTCATGCTATGTAAACATGCTGAACGTCAGAACTACTCTTGCAGAAATCTAAACTAATCCGCCTTCTCTGACTAAAGAGGTATATGCGTCTGTTGGAACAGAAGGTAGTGAAAGACGCTATCCCAGGGATGAACAGGACTTCTCTCATCTGATTTGGAAGCGGCAAGAAGATAACTGTAACATTATGGCACCCACAGAAGCCTTCAGAATTCTTTATGATATTGTTACTTCTCTTTAGAAACCAGTTCTAGTTTCCTTATTTCTCTGGTCTTTGTACTGTTGTGAATATAAAAACATAGCTAGTAGTAAACAGCAAACTTCTTCTTTGACTAGCTCTTCATAAATAAAAGCTACACCTTTCTTTGGCGGAAAAAGTTTCAAAAGGTGGTATACAGTATTTATAAAATATCTGGCCTACTTTGTTTCTTAATGATATGGTTTATTAAAATTTTATGTGGAAATCTATAAATAATGTTTTTATAACTATAAGCTCTTTACAAATATATTTACTTCTGTCAATAAACAATTTGCCGTTTTATTTCATGCATTCATTAGATGAAAATGATTCGTTCTCCCCCTTGAGAAATCTGTTGGGTCGAGATTTCACTTTGTTTAAACATTTGTATAAATTTAACTAAACATTAACTTACTAAGCATCTGCGATGCCTTTGGTTTCAAACAGGATTTAAAATAGGCAAAAAGAACGGATTAATTAGCGTACTAATAAGAAATTTTGAACCTTGAATGTTTTTCCTACATAATAACAATAATTCCAGGTACATTCTGTCTAGAATGCCTTTCAAATGAAATTTTGGCATAAATAATTATAATTACTATTATAATAAGAAACTTTCTTTCAGCTGCATTAAAATTTCATAAAATTTCAGAGTAAACTCCTGTTCAACATTGATTTTTTGTGTGGTACCAAATTACATGGAAATGACCTAAACAAATGCTTGCGCTAGATAAGTGCTTCTTTATTATTATTAAAATGTTTTGTTCAGCTAGTGGAAAATCCGATGCTTTTGAGTTATTGTTAATTACAGATCAATATTCTCCCCACAGCGAACATTAGAAGAGAAAGCAGCATCTTTTTATTCTGTGATTTCTACTATAGTTAAGTTTGGCTAATTCTAAAATTAAATGAGGATTAGCATGAATGGATCAGCCATTTATTTTTAATTATAAAATTATTTAAGAATGGCTCTGTTAAAAACAAAATTAAGCATGTTTGTTGTTAAGACATTAAGTTCAAAAGTGAGTAAATAAATTATCAGAAATATAATTTTTAATTACAGAGTTTAAAATCGGATATCAAAAAGAATTTAAAGATATGAATAATCTCTCAGAGTGTATTATTAATTTGGTGTGAAAGTTTGAAGAAACTGGATCGTTGGTGAACGATGTGAAATATGATGGTGGATGAAGGGTAATTGTATGAGCAGAAAAATCCTATTAGAAAAAAGGCGCTAAACAAAAAACCAATTTATATGAATTTCCAACATTCTCTCATTTCTCCTCTACGCGTAGAAATTATCTGCCCTATTAATATTTGTCATATACTGTGTTGCAGTTCGTTAAATCCTTAGAGATTATCTTCGAGGTCATAAACGCCTGATTCCGAAAGATTTGCGAAAGACGGATCGATTGCAGACATCACACAACTTGGTAAACTGCAATACAAGCTGTGAGCTGGAATTATTGGGCCCTCTTTGGTATGTTTCGTCAGTAAACAGCTACTATGCGCGACTTTTATACATGTGGAATATTTTCACTACGTCTCTTTCAGTGTCCAAATTTTGAACCTTCTTTACCTGATAATTTGCGTATATGACATTATATCTCACTCTGACGTTTGTCGCTAACGTAAGATGACTATAAATGCTCTAATTGTGAAATGTTGTTGTTGTAATAGGCTTTTTAGGAACATCGGCGACTATGGCCATATTGCTCTGTGTAGTGTCTGTAAGTTGTGTGGGTTCTGTGGTGGATTTTCTTTTTGCTGGACGAAAAAAAAAAAAAAATCTGGCTTTTCGTCCAGCAAACTAAAATCGACGGGACTCGATCTCAGATCTTTTACTCCTTGTTTAGATCTAGCACTTCAGCATTCTGTTAAAATAGCTTAGTTTATTTCATGTTTCCATCCGCTATTCTCAATAATAGTAATCCCTATCTTCTATTTTTTACATTCGTTTATTGCATCCAGGTAACCAAATCGTATTTTTTATTTAAACGATGGAGGCGAAGTGGTCAAAACGTTCCGAGAACAGGGTATATAAAATGTATTAAAAATTATAGAATGTTATTCTGATTCATTATTATTTAATTTCTTATAAAATAACATGACAAAAAATTGTATGTCAATGTTTCATGTACTTTCTAAAATCAAAGTTGTTATTGGTAGGTGGAAAATATGAATATCCAGAAAATTGGACATCGTTCAGTAATCAAATTTTTGACCAAAAAGAGCGCAGAAATGTTAAAGAAATCTATGAAATAATGGATAGTTTGTTTGTGGAAGTATCATTCAATTATGCTACTATTGAAAGTAGGTCAGCAGACTTCAAAGGAGAATAGGATCAACTGAGGATAATTAAAGGTCTGGTTGGCCATCTGAAGCATATTAATAAGTCAAACAACTGCGTTCGTTGAACAAAAAATTAGAAAAGGTAAGAAATAAATTGCGTGTAGTTAAAAAAATATATATAAAATATATTATATTTCCATTTGAAGCATTTAAACAATAACAAATGACCATTTGGGAATGTCCAAAGTTTGTGGGAAACTTTTCCATTCATGAAAAATGTCAAAGGGAGGTGTCATGAAAAGAGAAATTTAAATCAATCCTTGGTAATTCAGGTAGATTTTTATCCTTTGGCGACTGGTGATGAACCTTGGCTACCATTTTAGAAAGTATGCAGTGGAAGCTTGGTTTGGTTTAGTTTAGTTTTATTGGCGCATCAGCGACTAAGGCTATAATGCGCCAAAACCTTGTCATGAAAGTGATAAAAAGCTTTCAGTGACCTAACGAATTAGGTCACTAAGTCAGGGTATAAAAGCCACGTATATATTTTAAAAGACGAATAGCAGTAAACAAGGTAAAAATAAAAAGATTTTTTAAATATGGTTAAAAAGGTTTACTGATTTCAAGAAACTAAAAATAGCAGACACGTGGTCATTGTCGGATAAAATCTGACTGAGTGTATAAGGCTCAGTCAGATGGTTAAAAGCGATAAAACGAGCATTACTAAAACTGGGACAGTCACATAAAATATGTTTAACGGATAAAATGGTGTCGCATTGCTCGCACATAGGAGGATCATCCGCCCTCAGCAGAAACGAATGTGTCAGATGACTGTGTCCTATGCGGAGTCGGGCAAGAGCAACTTCCTCGCTCCGATTCCTGCGCAGACTGGACTGCCATGTTTGTATTAGAGGCTTTATTTGGTATAATTTATTTGTTCTCTCTCTATGCCATAGTTCTTGCCATTGGGAATATATATTTTCTCGTATTATTTGCCTGTAGTCTGTATAGGGGACTGACAGGCAACGATTGTTAGTGGGAGCTGCTGATTTGGCTGCAGTGTCAGCCAAATCATTTCCCTTTATCCCAATATGGCTAGGAATCCAGCAGAAGCGAATATCAAATTTATATTTATGAAGAGAATATATCTTCTGCTGAACCCGAGAGAGAACTGGATGACAGCTGCGTCTCAAAGATAATAAAGCCTGTAATACACTCAAAGAATCAGAGTATATTATTGACCTTTGGCATTGAGAAATTCGAATGTGATCCAAGGCTAACTCTATAGCATGCAGCTCTGCAGTGTATATGCTGGATTCGGGAAGAATCTGCTGAGATATTATAGTGTCCGGGAACACAACAGCAGATCCAACGAACGATTCAGACTTCGAGCCGTCTGTGTAGACGGGCAGGAAGTCGGAGTTCTCAGCTCGATGTGCAGAAAAGAGCTGCTGGTAGACAGATGATGAGGTCTCAGACTTTACCCATTTCTTAAGGGAAAAGTCGCACGATGGAGTATGAGCATGCCAGGGTGGAAGAGTTTCTTTTGGTGTTTGTGCAACCTTGTCTACCATGATGTTAAACTCTCTGAGTAGCTCTTGGACACGAATGCCAAAAGGTCGGTTGGCAGTCTGACGGGTATTATATAAGTTTTCCCAACGTGGATCAAAAACGGATGTCCACGTAGGATGGTCTGGCAGGGATTTCAGCTTTAGAGCATAGTTTAAAGACAACTGCTTACGTCGAAGCGATAACGGTGGTTCGTTTGCTTCGACGTATAAACTCTGGACAGGAGATGTGCGATATGCTCCAGTAGCGACACGAAGAGCCTGGTGATGGACAGGATCCAGCCATCGAAGGGCACTGTCTCTGGCTGAAGAATATACCTGGGACCCATAATCAAGTTTGGATCGCACAAGTGCACGGTAAAGCCGAAGAAGCGTACAACGGTCTGCTCCCCAAGATGTAGAGGAGAGCGAGCGGAGAATATTAAGCCCGCGTGTGCACTTTGTGCGAAGTTGACGGATGTGGTGCAGAAAGGTCAGCTTTTGATCAAATACGAGTCCCAAGAATTTTGTGTCCGCTGCTACTGGAATAGCATTTTGTCCGAGCCTTAATTCAGGTTCAGGATGAAGATTACGCTTGCGACAAAAGTGTACGCAAACGGTCTTCTCCGGCGAGAACCTGAAGCCATTTGCAAGTGCCCAGGAGTTGAGGCGATCAATGGATTTTTGCAGTTGTCTTTCAATAACCCTCATGTTGCATGACTGACAAAATATGCTAAAGTCATCAACATAGAGGGCACTGTTTACGGTAGGAGGAAGTTGTCCTGTGATGGAATTTATTTTGATGGCGAAAAGCGTGACACTTAAAACTGATCCCTGTGGTACTCCCTCCTCTTGACTAAAGGAACGAGAGAGTGAGGATCCCACACGAACTTGGAAAGATCGGTTGGCCAAAAAGTTTTTAATAAAAATGGGGAGTCGTCCCCTGAGACCCAGGCTATGCAGATCTTTTAAGATGCCAAATCTCCAAGCTGTGTCATACGCTTTCTCCATGTCAAAAAACACTGACACCAAGTGTTCGCGTTTTAGGAAAGCATCCCGGATGGATGTTTCCAGTCTAATAAGATGGTCCAGAGTGGACCGGTTCCTTCGGAAGCCGCACTGGATATTGGAGAGAAGGTCATTTGATTCTAAATACCATATTAAACGAGAATTGACCATTCTCTCCAGGACTTTGCACAGACAGCTAGTCAGAGCAATAGGACGATAATTGGTGGTGATTTTTGGATCCTTTCCTGGCTTAGGAAAGGCAAGAACGATTGCCTTGCACCAGGAATCCGGAAACTGCCCTTCAATAAAGATTCTGTTATATAGAAGGAGCAGATAATCCATAGATTTTGATGAAAGATGTTTAATCATTTCATAATGGATGCCATCTGGTCCAACAGCACTTGCTTTGGAAAGAGTGAGAGCTCTTTTCAGTTCCTCTCTAGTGAATTCCCCGTTGTAGGGATAGAGGCCCTTGGACTTGAAGTCAAGTGTCTGTTTTTGGATTTTATATTTCAGGACCAGGAACTCTGGGGAATAGGAAGATGTTGCGGAGATGTTAGAGAATGTTTCCCCAAGAGCATTGGCTATTGCAGTTGGATCTGCAATAGTGCATCCATTATAATCTAGGATTGAAGAAGGGTGGGATGTATATTTTCCCTTCATTTTCCGGATTTTATCCCAGACTACCTTAGAGTTGGTAGACTGGTTAATAGATGATGTAAAACGGATCCACGATTCCTTTTGACTCTGACGGCGGGTATAGCGTGCTTTAGCTCGTGCGCGTTTAAAGGCCATAAGGTTTGTCGTGGTAGGATATCGGCGGAATATCCCCCACGCTTTGTTTTGGGCCCTTTTTGCTGTTGTGCATTGGGAATTCCACCAAGGTTTGGGAAATGGTGGAAACCGGGCAGATGTTTTTGGAACTGCATTCGCAGCTGCTTGGACGATAGCTTCTGTGATGTACGTTACTGCTTCATTGATAGGCTCTTGGCTGACGGTACTGAGATCAAAATTTGCCTGATTTTGGAAGGCAAACCAGTCAGCCTGATCAATCTTCCACCGTGGTAACCTGAAAGGAAGACATGGTCTCCCACTGTGTAACAAGGTTATCACAGGGAAGTGATCGCTTCCGTATGGATTCTCCTCCACTTCCCAAGTGAGTGAAGGGAGTAGAGAAGGGGAGCAGATAGAGAGATCAATGGCAGAAAAAGTACGGGTAGGCATGTGGAAGAAGGTGTTTTTTCCAGTATTCAGAAGGGAAAGGTCATTGTCATTGAGCATACGCTCTATGACTCGTCCCCTTCCGTTGATGTTAACACTACCCCACAGGGTGTTATGTCCATTAAAATCCCCAAGAAGTAAGAAAGGGGGAGGCAACTGCGTTACAAGATCATCAAGGTCTTCCTGGGAGATGTCAGTCCCAGGTGGCAAATAAATAGAGCAGACCGTTAATAGGAATCCCACTGCAAGGCGAATTGCAACAGCCTCTATGCTGGTTGTAATTAGCAAGGGCTGAACTGCGGTCTGATTATTCACAAGGATAGCCACTCCTCCATGGGCAGGACCATCCGCAATTCTATCCTTACGAAAGATTGTGATGTTATGCATGGTGGGATCATCATTTGCCTTTAAATAAGTCTCCTGCAAGCAAAAGCAAACTGGCTCGTGCTTTTGCAGGAGGGCCTTGATGTCATCTGTATTTCGCCGGAATCCACGACAATTCCATTGTAGGAATTTAGCCATTATTTTGGCTTGGTGGGTCCATCAGGCGGCTTCCGAGGTGCTGAGGGCTTACTTTTATCAGTCTTGGATTTGTCTTTTTTGGGGAAGAATGGACGCTGTCCCGTGTCCATTTCCTCCTCCGCAAAGAGTTCCAAGACTGATTCATCCTGTACCTCCTTGTTCTCTACATCCATTCTTTCTGTTGTTACTTGAGGCTCTTTACCACTTGGTTTTGGTAGTGGTGGAGCACTAGGAGGTACGGATATAGGAGTGGCAACTGACTGTGTTTTTTTGGTGGGCTTTTGAGAACTCAATAAATAGCGTGCAATCGGGGTGAATGACTCTCTTGGTGGTATAGTCATCTCAGTTTGTGTCCCGATAGTGCTCTTAGCAGAAACCTTCTGGGCATATGAAGGTTTCCCGCTATTTACTGGTTGGATACGTTTTCTGGCCTCTGGGTAGGAAATATTCAGCTCTGTTTTCAATTTTTGGATTTCTTTTTCGTCCTTCCACCGCTGGCATGCTCTTGAGTAGGCGGGGTGCTCACCTTGGCAGTTGACACAGGTGGGTTTTGGAGCTGTACATTCCTTGCTCTCGTGGTCTTTCACACCACATCGAGCACAGGCAGGGTTACCACGACAAGATGTTTGTGAGTGGCCATATTTTTGGCATCTAAAACACCGCAGTGGGTTTGGGATATAAATCCTCACTGGGCAGTTTAGATAGCCTGCTTTGATGGAACTTGGAGGCCGTGGGGTGTTAAACGTTAGGATGAGAACTCGGGTAGGGACGAGATTCCCATCCTTTCTCATTGATATTCTTTTGACAGCTGTCACTCCTTGTTCTTTTAATTCAGAGCAGATCTCTTCTTCAGAAACATGAAGAAGGTCCCACTCTGATATGACACCACGTGAAGAATTTAAAGTTTTGTGAGGGGTTACGACGATAGGTATTCCCCCTATGGATGTAGACTTTATGATTTTTTCCGCTTGCTTGGTGGTAGAAGCTTCGACCAAAAGGTCGCCAGAACGCAGTCTCTTTACAGTTTTAGGTGAACCTGCCAACCCTTCTAATCCTTTCTGGATAAAGAAGGGTGACATCTTCCCAATGGACTGCTCTCCGGTGGAATGGAGAATGAGGAAAAGCGGTGTCACTGATGATGGTGTATCCTCAGTCCTGGCTCTTTTTGCAGAGGTGTTTTCTGCGTCATCATTTCGATTAGGTAGGGGCCTTGTTGGGGCCCCAGAAGAAAGATTTAAATTACTCATATGAGTAAAGAGAAAATGTCTGATGCCTAAGTACCTCACCCACCACGGAGCCCTACGAGGGGACGCCCACTCGTGAACTAGCAGGTACTGCGTACACGAATGGGACGCCGAGTTCGCTTAGAGCACCATACCCACGTTACCAATAAGTCTTTATCCCGTCCCAGGACCATAGGGAGGGAGACTTATTGGAACGCAGTTGACCCTAGCAGTATAATACCACCCGCCGATTGATCCCAGTCGAGCCGGTCCGGGACCACCCGTCTCGTCGAAGCAGGGGCCAAAGTGGTGTATTGAAGCTGGGCCCCTCAACCACCAGGATCCCCCTTTCCGCTTCCACGGGTCGCGGCGCACGGCTGCACACGCCGGATTTCAAAGATGTAACCCTGAAACCAAGGTATGGGCGTTAGATCCCAGTGATGCTAATCTGGAAACCCAGCAGCGTCACTGGGAGGTCCCCTCACCACGTACAGGTGCCCACGTTGAGGGGCAGTGGAAGCACAAGGAATCTCCCACCCCGAAAAAGTTTAGAACTCAACCATAAGCTGGAGAAGTATTGGCCTCAATTTTATGGGATTCAAAATGATAGTTATTAATTCGTTGCCCTGCACTAATTAACAGAGGAATATTATGTCAGCCTTATGTCAGAGTTAAAAGCACTGCAATTGGGGAAAAAAATATATGTCATCGAGTTTTGCTTCTCCATGATGCGCCCGTGCAAAAACCCCGGGATGCACCGGCTTAAAAATTCACGAATATGGATTTGAACAATTAATACCACCCTCGTACAGTCTACATCTGACCCGAAGTGACTATTATTTGTTCAGAAACATCGTCTTATATTCGTGAAACTCATTTTAAAGATAATGAAGAGCTAAAAGCAGCTGCTACTTTTAGGTAAAAGAAGCCAGGTTTTATGCCAAACGCGAAAAATATTTTGAATGATTAAACTTTTTGCATATTAAATACAGTAAGTGATTTGAACTTTTAAGTGAATACGTGTAAAAATAAAAAAACGTAGAATTTTGTAATAGTGCATTTTATATTCCATTCTCACAGCTTTTTGGCCAATTCGTGTACACGTAATTTAAAAGTAGCATCACAACCTTCAGCTTATATCTTCGTAATGCTGTTGTTTTGGATTTGTTGGTACATCAGCATTTATTGTGTGGTACACTTTTGTATTATTAGATACAAAGTTCAGATAAGCGGATATTTGTTTATCAGTTTCAGAAAAGAAAAGGCCATTTGTATCCTGTTATTTTCCTAGAACATTCTCTAAAGTTAACTGATAGCGAAAAGGAAGAAGGGAAGAGATTGATTGCGAGTATATAACTTCGTTTAGTTTGGACTCAGTGAGATACATCATTGAATGAAAACCCTGGGCTTGAAGTTTATATTAGTAACTACCATTTATGAGTTTCGCCACTAGTTGGCGCACATGTAATGTATTGCAGGACGAAATCAACCCACCAACATGAAAATTTGCTACAAAAGATTCCTAAAATATTTTAAGTAAGCATCAAAAGTTTAATTGGATCAGAGCTCCTATTCCAAATTTAAAGTAAAAATTTTGTAGGAGGAACTACGAAGGGAATGCTATGAAAGAGTATTGAACGTAGAACCATCCCAGGACCCAACAGAATATATGTTGAAAATTTGGTATCAATTTTCAGTTTTATTGTCGATTAATCCGAAAGAATACTTTCATTTATGATCATTTTTGAATGATCAGTTAATTCCATCCAAGGACCAAACAGAACGTAGGTTGAAAATTTAGATCCTCAATCCGACTTTTCGTCATAGAGTAATACACGAAATATATGAATAGAGTTCTGTGGTCACTGGTGGAGTTCAGAAGAGGCTATGATTAATCTTAAAAAAGTTTTCCCGGAACCAAAGAAACATACGCTGAAAATATGATATCGATTGAACTTTTTCTTATTACTAAGTTTACAACTTTATAGAATATTATATTAAATGTTATGGATGACAACTCTCATTCCTTACCATTATGAACCAACTGACGATGAGTCAAAGTTCCCCATTCGAACTCTTGGTTCAATAGTTAATTTATAAAGTGAAACTCATAAGAAGAGCATTGAGAAAGGTGGAATTTCCTCTATGCAATTTAATTTTAACCAGTTTTTAATATCCACAATCCTTTTTAATTAATTCCATCCATTAGCACATAGGTAAGTTCCGGTATTTTAGGTTTCCGATCTTTTTATTTACGTTATAGAACACTTAAAACTCTATCGTTTTTTTCCTCTCGAAACCTAGCCGTTAAGTTTAATTACAACTGTATAATATTTATTTATTATTCTCCTATGTACTATTGTCTCTTTTTTTTTTCCCCATATAAATTGTATGGAAGAAAGATATAATTGGCAGATTTAAATTTTTTTTCGTTTCGAATGAAATTTAGAGTGGAGCGACAAATATTTTAAAAGTCTCAAATATAAAATTTCATGAAAATCCGCACGTCCACTGGGAGTCGAGCTGTTACACGCGGACGGATGGACAGACAGACGGGCGGACATGGTGAAGACATTAGGTGCTTATGCATATATGCTTGGTTTGGTTTGGTTTGGTTTTGGTTTTTTTTGGCGCATTAGCTTCTATGGCTATAATGCGCCAAGACCATGTCAGTTATAAAAAAATTTAAACTTTCAGTGACCTAATTACCAGGTCACTATGTCCAAAGGTATAACAAATATATAAAGGGAAAATGTAAATTTTATATTCGATTAAAAATATTTATTGATTTTAAAAACCTAAAAACGGCAGACACATTGCCATTGTCGGATAAAATCTGACTGAGTGTATATGGCTCAGTCAGATAATTAAAAGCGGTAAAACGGATATTTCTAAAATGTGGACAATCAATTAAAATGTGTCTCATGGATAAAACGGTGCCACAGTTCCCGCACATAGGACAGTCATCTGCCCTCAGCAAAAACGAATCTGTAAGATGACCGTGTCCTATGCGGAGACGAGCTAGAACAACTTCCTCCTTGCGATTCCTGCGCAGACTAGACTGCCACGGTTCAATTACGGGCTTTATTTGATATAATTTATTCGCAGTCTGTCTATTCCACGAATCCTGCCATTGGGAATGTATTTTCTCATGTATTATTTGCCTGTAGTCTGTATAGGGGACTAACAGGCAGCGAGTATTATTGGGAATTGCTGATTTGGCTGCAGCGTCAGCCAAATCATTTCCCCTAATCCCAATGTGGCTCGGAATCCAGCAGAAGCGGATGTCATATTCGCGTTCATGGAGAACGTGAATCTTCTGCTGAATGCTAGACAGAACTGGATGAGGATTATATCTCAAGGATATTAAAGCCTGTAACATGCTAAGAGAGTCGGTATATAAAATGAACCGTTGATATTGGCATTCACTAATGTGATCCAAGGCTAACTCAACGGCCTGCAGCTCTGCAGTAAATATGCTGCATTCAGAGGGAATCTGCTCTGATATAGTCCTGTCTGTAAAGACAGCAGCAGATCCCACATATGAATCTGACTTCGAACCGTCTGTGTAGACTGGCGCGAAGTCGGAATATTCAGTTCGGTGTGCTGAATGAAGCTGCAGGTAGACACATGATGGAGTGTCCGACTTTGCCCAGATTCTAAGCGACAAGTCGCATGCCGGAACACGAGCATGCCAGGGTGGAAAGGGTTGCTGTGATGTTTGGGCAACCTTGTCTACCTTGATATTAAGTTCGTTGAGTAGCCCTTGGAGACGAATACCAAAAGGACGATTGGCAGTCTTACGGGTATTGTACAAGTTTTCCCATCGTGGCTCAAAAACGAAGGGCCACGTAGGGTGGTCTGGCAGGGATTTCAGTTTTAAAGCGTACTTTAGAGACAACTGCTTACGTCGAAGCGATAACGGTGGTTCGTTTGCTTCGACGTATAAGCTCTGGACAGGAGATGTCCGATATGCTCCAGTAGCAATACGTAGGGCCTGATGATGGACGGGGTCCAGCCACCGCAGGACACTGTCTCGGGCTGAGGAGTATACCTGGGACCCATAGTCTACTTTGGATCGCACAAGTGCACGGTAAAGCAGAAGAAGGGTGCATCTGTCTGCTCCCCAAGATGTAGAGGAGAGCGAGCGGAGAATATTAAGCCCGCGTGTGCACTTTGTGCGGAGTTGACGAATATGATCCAAGAAGGTCAGTTTTTTATCGAATATGAGTCCCAAGAATTTTGTGTTCGCTGCTACCGGAATTGCATTTTGTCCGAGCCTTAATTCAGGTTCAGGATGAAGATTACGCTTGCGACAAAAGTGTACGCAAACGGTCTTCTCCGGCGAGAACCTGAAGCCATTAGCAAGTGCCCAGACATTCAGGTTATCAATGGCTTTCTGCAGTTGTCTTTCAATAACCCTCATGTTGCACGACTGGCAAAAAACGCTAAAGTCATCAACATAGAGGGCACTGTGTACAGTTGGAGGAAGTTGTTCTGCGATGGAATTTATTTTGATGGCAAAAAGCGTGACACTTAATACTGATCCTTGTGGTACTCCCTCCTCTTGGCTAAAGGAGCGAGAGAGTGAGGATCCCACACGAACTTGGAAAGATCGATTGGCTAAAAACATTTCAATAAAAAGGGGGAGATGCCCTCTAAGCCCAAGGTTATGTAAATCTTTTAAAATGCCAAATCTCCAAGTTGTGTCATACGCTTTTTCCATGTCGAAGAACACCGACACCAAGTGTTCGCGTTTTAGGAAAGCATCCCGGATGGATGCTTCCAATCTAATAAGATGGTCCAAAGTGGACCGGTTCCGTCGGAAGCCGCACTGGATGTTGGAGAGAAGGTCATTTGATTCTAAATACCATATTAAACGAGAATTGACCATTCTCTCCAGGATTTTGCACAAACAGCTAGTCAGAGCAATAGGACGATAATTGGTGGTGACCTTTGGATCCTTTCCTGGCTTAGGAAAGGCCAGAACGATTGCCTTTCGCCAGGAGTCCGGAAAGTGCCTTTCAGTAAAGATTCTGTTATACAGAAGGAGCAGACAGTCCATAGATTTTGGTGGAAGATTTTTAATCATTTCATAATGGATGCCATCTGGTCCAACGGCACTTGCTTTGGAAAGAGCGAGGGCTCTTTCCAGTTCTTGAGTAGTGAAATCCCCGTTGTAGGGATAAATACTCTTAGATTTAAAGTTAAGTGCCTGTTTTTCGATTTTATATTTCAGGACCAGGAACTCTGGGGAGCACGAGGATGTTGTGGAGATGTTAGAGAATGTTTCCCCAAGAGCATTGGCTATTGCAGTTGGATCTGCAATAGCGCATCCATTATAATCTAGGATTGAAGAAGGGTGGGATGTATATTTTCCCTTCATTTTCCGGATTTTATCCCAGACTACCTTAGAGTTGGTAGACTGGTTAATAGATGATGTAAAACGGATCCACGATTCCTTTTGACTCTGACGACGGGTATAGCGTGCTTTGGCTCGTGCACGTTTGAAGGCTATAAGGTTGTTCGTGGTAGGATATCGGCGAAATATCCCCACACGCTTTGTTTTGAGCCTTTTTTGCTGCTGTGCATTGTGAATTCCACCAAGGTTTGGGAAATGGTGGAAACCGGGCTGATGTTTTTGGAACTGTATTCGCAGCTGCTTGGACAATATTTTCTGTGATGTACTTAACTGCATCATTGATAGGCTCTTGACTGACTGTGCTAAGATCGAAATTTGCCTGTTGTTGGAAGGCAGTCCAGTCAGCCTGATCAATCTTCCACCGTGGTAACCTAAAAGGAAGACATGGTCTCCCACTGTGTGACAAGGTTATCACAGGGAAGTGATCGCTTCCGTATGGATTCTCCTCCACTTCCCAAGTGAGTGAAGGGAGTAGAGAAGGGGAGCAGATAGAGAGATCAATGGCAGAAAAAGTACGGGTAGGCATGTGGAAGAAGGTGTTTTTTCCAGTATTTAGAAGGGAAAGGTCATTGTCATTGAGCATACGCTCAATGACTCGTCCCCTTCCGTTGATGTTAGCACTACCCCACAGGGTATTGTGTCCGTTAAAATCCCCGAGAAGTAAGAAAGGGGGAGGCAGCTGCGTTAGAAGATCATCAAGGTCTGCCTGGGAGATGTCAGTTCCAGGCGGCAAATAAATGGAGCACACAGTTAATAAAAATCCCACTGAAAGGCGAATTGCGACAGCCTCTATGCTGGTTGTAATTAGCAAGGGCTGCACTGGGGTCTGGTTACCCACAAGGATAGCCACTCCCCCGTGTACAGAGCCATCCGCAATTCTATCCTTACGAAAAATTGTGGTGTTATGCATCGTGGGATCATCATTTGCCTTTAGGTATGTCTCCTGCAAGCAAAAGCAAACTGGCTCGTGCTTTTGCAGGAGGGCCTTGATGTCCTCAATGTTTCGCCGGAATCCACGACAATTCCATTGTAGAAATTTAGCCATTATTTTGGCTTGGTGGGTCCATCAGGCGGCTTCCGAGGTGCTGAGGGCTTACTTTTATCAGTCTTGGATTTGTCCTTTTTGGGGAAGAATGGACGCTGTCCCGTGTCCATTTCCTCCTCCGCGAAGAGTTCCAAGACTGACTCTTCGGGTACCTCCTTCTGCTCCACATCCATCTTTTCTTGGGTACTAGGGGGGACTTCCCCTCTCTTATTCTTTTCTTTCATAATTGTCTTTGATACTTGTGGAGCATTAGGAGGTACCGATATAGGAGTGGCAGCTGATTGGTCCTTCTGTGTAGGTTTTTGCGAACTAAACATGCGACATGTTTTTGCGACATGACCATTCCTCCAAAGGAGTGAAAGACTCCTTTGGAGGAATGGTCATGTCCGTCTGAGTTCCGACGGAACATCTCCCTGCTACCTTCTGGGCGTAGGTAGGTTTGTTGATATTCAGGGGTTTGACCGATTTCCTTGCCTCCTGGTATGATATGTTAAGCTCTGCCTTCAGCCGTTGAATCTCTTTTTCTTCTTTCCACCTCTGGCATGCTCGTGAATAGGCCGGGTGTTCGCCTTCACAGTTAATACAGGTGGGTTTTGCGGCTGAACATGCTGTTGTTTCGTGGTCCTTTGCACCGCATCGAGCGCATACAAGGACTCCACGGCAGGCCATTTGAGAATGTCCATACTTCTGGCATTTGAAACACCGTAAAGGGTTCGGAATGTATGGACGCACTGAACAGTTGATGTATCCAGCTTTAATCTCATCAGGAGGTTTAGGAGTGTTGAAAGTCAGGATAACGCTCCTGGTTTTAACTATTTTTCCATCCCTTCGCGCAGTGATTCTCTTTACGGCAATGACTCCCTGTGGTTTTAATTCGGAGCAGATTTCCTCCTCGTATACGTCGAGAAGGTCCCACTCCGAAATGACACCTCTAGATGAATTGAGTGTTCTGTGTGGTGTCACTGTTATAGGGATTCCTCCGATTGATGTTGTTCGGAGTAGGTGTTCAGATTGCCTCTCATTTGTAGTTTCAATTAAGAGGTCTCCAGAGCGGAGCCTCTTAACTGATTTGGGTGAACCTACTAACCCATCTAACCCTTTCTGTATAAAGAAAGGTGACATTTTTCCAATCGGTTTTTCATTGGTGGAGTGCATGATTAAAAACCGCGGGATAGGACCTGATGGTAATTCAGTCCGCTGCCTCTTTGAAGCAATATTGCTGTCAGTGTCTGTGTTTTCAGATAGGGACCGGGTTGGGGCCCCTGAAGAAATGAGTTTATCAGGATTCATGGAGTTTATTAGAGTGTTCAGTGCCCGGGCTCCCCACCCACCACGGAGCCCAAAGGGACGCCCACTACCCGGCATGCAATAAATGCGCTCGGGAGTGGGACGCCAGGGCTACCCAGACACCATACCCGCACCGCCGCCAGCCTGAATCCTGTCCCTCGGACCATGAGGGTAGGGGCATGGCTTTGACACGGTTGACCCTCGCAGGCGAACCTACTAGCCGATTGATCCTAGCCGGGCCTTCCAGGACCACCCGTCTTGTCGAAGCAGGGGCCAAAGTGGTGTATTGAAGCTGGGCCCCTCAACCACCAGGATCCCCCTTTCCGAATTTCCACGGGTCGCAGCGCACGGCAAACACGCCGGATTCCATTGATGTAAGCCCGGAACCTAGGCTGTGGGCGTTGGATCCCAGTGATGCTAGTCTGGAAGTCCAGCAGCGTCACTGGGAGGTCCCCTCACCACGTACAGGTGCCCACGTCGAGGGGTGCATATATGCCAACGCGTCCAAAAATAGTGACTTTTAGTGAAGCAGAAGGAATGCTGAGCAGTATCATGGAAAACATCCTCCCACTCTATACTCTAATTTTGAATGGCACAGCAAATTTACAAGAATTGAAGAAATTCTCCTGATAAGCGACAAACAGAGTAAAAGAATAAGAAAAAGAACATGCCACTATAAGCAAACAGTAGAGACATCATAAAAGAAATAAGAGTGATGTGCTTAGTGTCATCAAAGAAGGTGCTCGTTAAGAAAATGCTGACGTAAGTACACGAGCACATACACTGGCTTAACACTTCGGTGGTCCTCAAATATAAGCGTAAAACTAATGGAATATTGGTATCCGCTAGAAGGTTCCCAACATTTTTCCAGATCTCCCTCCACTCGCCATTCAATGCAGCGCAGCAGAAGCGGGGAAAGGGAACCTTAGGGATTTCATTATCATCATACGATCTCCTGCTGCCACCTGAAAAGGCTTAATTCCAATATAATTACATGGATGATCTTTGATACTTTAAGAAGCAATTCGGTTTTGTCTACTAAAGCCACGCCTTCACTTCTAAGGTTTAGGTTTTACTGGCGCATCATTAACGCGACAGGACTATGTAATAGAATTTAAAAAAAAGTATAAATAGAAAAAACAAAATATTCTATGATTTATGGAGTTCTGTTGTATTCTTTGTTCGATTTGTTGATGCATCAGCAACACGGGTTATAATGAACTTGTTTGTTTTACGAGAGAAAAGGGTTCACATCAGATGCTATTAATTAGTTTAAGGCAAAAGAAATGTCATCAATATCCTGTTGATCTCCTAGAACACCGAACACTATAGTGTTAACTGATTGCAAAGGTTTGACAAGGAGATTTTAATAAAATCGCAAAACGTTCTCCTAAGACCAAGTTTATAAACACATTTTAATATTCCAGGTTTCCAAGCTGTCTCATATGCTTTTTCAGTATCAAAGAAACCCAACACCAAGTGCTCGGATTTCAGGATAGTATCACAAACAGGTGTTTCCAGTCGGATTAAATAGTCGAATGTTGACCTGTTCCTTCGAATGCTACAAAATTTATCCTGGAAAGGAGGTCATTAGCTCCCAACTTCCACATAAGACGAGTGTTAACCATTCTTTCCAGGATCTTTCACAAAGCAGCTGGTCAGTGCTACAAGAAGTTACTTGGTCGAGATTTTTGGATCCTTTCCTTAATGATTACCTCATTCCAAGAGTGCAGAAACTGCTCTTAAAGTTAAATTCTCTTCTACAAGGAGAAGAAGATATTTAAAGACTTTGGTAAAAGATGTTTAATCATTTCATAATTGATGTCGCTTGGCCCAACAGCACTTGTCTGAGAAATAGAGAATGTCGTTTTAAATTCTTGTTCTGTGAATGTGGTACAAGTTTCAAAGTTACTGAAAAGTAATTTTTGTTTTAGGACCATAAATCCCGGAGAACAAGCTGCAGATGCTCTAACAGGACTTTACCCCTAGAGTACTGACAATTGCAGTTGGTCTGCAGTTGCATATCGGTTATGTTCTAAGTTCAATGATGAAGGGTGCGACGTATATTTGATCACTTTCCGGACTTTATCCCATATTATCCTCCGGCTGATCGCCTTGGTGATAGAGATGTAAAGTGGATCCAAGGTTCCTTTTGATTCTAATACTGGACATATCGTACTCAAGAGACTGCAAGTTTAAAAGCTACTAAATCATGTGTGGAAAGATATAGCCGAAATATCCATTCCAGGCCTCTTGTTTTGTGTCTTTCCTTGCACTGTGCATTCTGCTTCCACCATGTTTAGAAAATGTTTCCAATGACAACGGATGTCTTTGGAATTATTACCACTTCTGTGACAATACATTTTGAGAAGTATTTCCCGTCATCATTGATTGGCTCCAGTTTTATTAATTGTGCCAGATATTTAAAGGCATTCCATTCAGCCTCATCAATCTTCCTAAGTGGTATCGTAGGTGGGTGGACATTACCTTCCAATGGATAGCCACTGAACCATAAAGAACCGACAGACGGTATGGATTATAAACCGCATGCAGCAGCCCACTTTCCATGTGATATTTCTAGCTTTTTAAGTCAGAAATATCTCGAGCCTCTTTTCTTATTTTAAACTGCAGAATATGTTTTTAAATCAAACTAAATTTGTAAATTAATTTTTGATTAAGTTTAAATTAAATGAATTTTTAAATTCAGAAAGCAAGCTGATTATGTTTAAAATAAGAACGTGGATTAAAACGATTATTATGAAAACAAAACGAAAAGATTGAAATAATTTAATTCGGCAGTTCACTTTAACTGTATATTAATATAAACAACCTTAATTAAAATAATTCACTGACAGATTGAAATCAGAGATATATTCAAAGAAAACGAAGTGAGATAATGAGTGCAGATCTTAAAGAAAGCAGATTTAATAAATTGTGATGTTCCGTTATCAATTTTAACAGCTTGGCAATATAACGCCATTAAAGAAATTAGGTATGTAGCCGATGCCTTTGGTTTGAAAGATAAAGTGCGAATTTATCTCATTTCCAAAAACAGAACTCGAATGAAATGTAATTAATCAAAAAAAAAAAATCGTTCACAAGAATAAAAAATTAACGAGACAGAAAAACATTCGTTACTGTTAAAAAAAAAGAAAAGAAAAAGAGCATCAACCAACATTGATGCCAAAGAGCGTACATATGGAAATATGAATTTATTGGGTTACCAATTATGCAGCAATCCAATATTTCAATGAGGCTTTTCCATAAATCGTAAATTCTAGAATGACAATTTAAAACTGCCCGATTTTGTTACAAGTAGAAAATGTGGCATATTCGAAATAATTACTGTTTTTGTTGTTTTGGGAATTTCTCGAGTAACGAAAACTGTTCGCATAGTCCCTGATCAGTGCTAATGAAGACAATTTCAATAAGTGTGTTCGTAGACATACAGTCTTTTCATTTTTAAAAAAAGGTAAGGAGTTTGTCATGAGCTGCATTATATCGTATTAGGTATTAAAGTCAGCCATTCGAGCATATTCCAGATGAGATATGTTTTTCCCGGAACTTTCTAAAAATAACATTCTATGAGCAAGTCTCACTATAGGGTACGTTGAACAACGAGGTGCTTCTTATGTCTGCTAAAAAGAGACGAGTTAAATGAGTGCGGGAAATATGTAGGTCACTTGATTTCCGCTGCTGTAGATCTGGTTTTATTTGAAAAAGCGCAGTATAAATCGATTTTTCCAATCTTCTGACCACTGCATTTGCCTGCCTGTTTTATTCCGGCTTTGAATTCTATCTATTTTGTCGCCATCAAATAAAAATTCATTTATCGTGTCTCCTCTCCACTCTGAGGTGCGTCAGTAGAGTATAAATCATTAGGAATAATAGGCATTTATATAGAGGCAGAAAGAACAAGGTGCTCATGTGCTCCAAATCTCTCAAAATGAATAGCAGTAACTTGAGCAGAGTAGCGCTATATGCATTTATTATTATTTTTAATATAATTGATAAATGGTGATTTTCCATGACTTTTTCTATCTAAATAACCACTCATACCACGTGGGTTTTTTTGAGTTTGTTTATTTAGCCTTATTGATTTAATGTACTGTACAAATAGGTAGCGTTTAGAGAACCTTACCAGAATCCACCATCAGATCATACTTAGCTATGCTGTTAACAGCTTCTTGTCTTGCCGAATGACTAAGTCTCCTTCATTCAGAAGGGTTTTGTCAAAGTTCCCGAAATATGCTTATGATGAGTTCACGATTTCAAACTGATAGGGTAGTTTAACATTTGCTTAGAATACTAACTCTTCGCTTTACCTTTTCAGCAACCCCAATCTATGGCTCTTTGCAGTGGGATATAGCAGTGAAGTTTTAGATTTTATCACTTGTATTATTACAGCCCCCCATGCATGTGAAATTTCCCAGTGATTGATTGGGATTTCCCACCCTCATTCCATGGCAATATAATCACTAGTTCCATTTCACAAACAGGTTAATCCCAAAATCAGTTATTCAACAACTTGATGTTGACCTTTTACAATTGTAGAAGATCAATTTTTTTTTCTCGATAGCATAAATTATTAAATTCTTTTCATGAGTAATTCCGTCTAAATTCTTAATGCCCCATATACCTCCTTGGCATTTCCTACCATGTTTGAAGAGAGCAGTCTGAAAGTAAACTTTTATTTTATTTTGTTATAAAACAACTTTTCAGACGTATCTTCGAATGCTGTTTCATTCTATCCATGATAGCGTCTGCTGAGGGTTCAGCACACAGAAGAACTTGAAAGCCAAATGACTTTCCACAAGAGCATTCCGCATAAAAAAAAAAAAAAAAAAAAAAAAAAAAAAAACTTTTATCACGCTCTATTATTTGTCCAATCTTTAATTCTAGAAACTGCAATTCATTTCCTTTAAAGCCGCGTTGAATTGTTGATTTTCGATGTAGATTTGCAGTGGGCGGGGAACTTGTAAACCCCTCTAGTGAAAGGAATAGAAAAATGAGAAACGAAAACCGAAATTAAAGTCCGCTGTGCATGAAACAACTTTACGGTTGCCTTTAACCATAAAATTACGAAAAAAAGCAATTTACTTTTAAAGTGCACCGCTATCTCAGAGGTCTAAAGCTATCAGTACCTTTTAGCAGTAACTGCTTGCTATTTTCAACTTGTGCTTAACATCTTCAAGGTTATCGGAACTATAAAATTCTCGGTAAAACTCCAACTTAAAGGCAAAAACTTAGACAATCACGTCGGGATTCGTTGGTATCAAGAAAATGACGGTACTTTCACTCCTTGTTTACATTGATATTTTGAATTGCTTAACTATCCATCTACCTGAACAGCTTTAAGCAAAAAAAAAAAATACGTACAGCGATGTCAACAACTATAAGGAACAAATGATGCTTACGTTATATTTCCGATTTAAAAATTATATAAACAGATAGGTGTTAAAAGATTGTCCTGTATTCAATTCTCATCCCCAACATTTATTTATTTATTATATCCTTCTAGCCCTAACCGATTCCGCATGTTGTTGTATCCTCATTGAAAGATAAATTTGTGTCGGGCCAATATACAAGGAATTGCAATCACCGCAAGTAATATTACAAACGCCATTGTGTGCTTCCATGGTTGAGACGGAGCTGACCGCTCTATGCTTCAAAACATCTTGCAGTTTACTAGTCGGTTGGGCAATATTCTTAAATGCAGTGTTCTTAATTACTTCTGCAAATGATTCACAAAACGTAGCCAACATAATAGCTGCAGATTGATGAATAAAGGATACAGCTCCATCGTGCCAATGGACGGGTGCGTATTTGACGGCGAGCAGGCGAACAACTGCAACCAGAATGCACGATTGGACGAAAACAGGCCGGCGGTACTGGTATCATGGTTTGGGAGATGTTTTCATGGACATCAGTGACTGCATACTGCAGTTTGAATTAGACATTTTTGTTTGACCACATCTTGCTTACCACGAGATCTGCATGTCATCTTCAAAGGACTATGATATCATCTAAAGCACAGAACTCCTGGCGAGATTCTGGCCATCTCGTGTAACTAAATTGCTAATATCAAAGACGAGAAACGGAGAATCTGGAATGAACTTATAAATGTGTCGCAATCACAATGGGATTCCGGTACTACTGGTCAAGTCACCCGCTCTTTTGTTCCTGCAGTTACCTTCGCTCTCAACAAGAACGTCCGCAAATGACTTTCTCCCAGCTTAACAACATCGTATATACTTACTAGGCACGGCTCCATCAACTCCAAACTATTTCAATTTGGCTTGTCTGACGCCAATCTCTGCTTGTGTGGTGTTGAGGAAACCTGGGCGCACATTCTGTATCACTGCAACCTGTACCGCAACGACAGATGTACACTACAAGCTGCTGTCAGCAACTTCTCTGAAGGAAATGAAGTGGCACTGACTGAAAATTCCCAATCGTTCTCAGCTCAAACAATTCTGCGCTGCTGTTTTCACCAAAAGAAAGCAAATCTTCTCAAGCCTATCAACAACAAGGAACCAACCCCAACACCTGCAATGTCTATTGATATCTCTTAAAACTTAAGATCACCTGCCATCTCTTTTTTTTTTTTTTTTTTTTTTTTAGCTGGTACCCAGTTTGGGCAGCTGTAGGTACAGGATTAGCTAGCACCCACTGGTATAGCGCTACCACCAGAGGGTGCAGTTTTCGTTCTTCCTACGACAGAAAAAGGCTGCTGCCTTGTGGTTTCTGTGCCACAATTTATACTGATGTGATTTGCATTGTAAACCCGTACAGGTTCATTATACTTATGACAGTGCAATTAACATGATTATGTATATCACATTGTATATAATATGTAGGTAGGTATAAAATAGACCCGGACAGGTACTGCCACGAGAAAACTTACAGGAAGCTCATTGCAACGGATCTGTATACGAAATTACAGATATGATGAAGAACGTAATTGAAGACTTCAAGTGCCCTCGAACTCATAAAAATCTTAAATGAACGATATATTATATTCCAAAAGATTCTTATAGGACTGAGGGTATCCTTTTTGTTCAGAGAATAAAAAGGACGACCAATTCATAGTGTAAATGACGATGTCAGTTTTCTATGTATGTACATTGTTTTGCAATTTTTTCTATGTACGTATATTGTTTTGTAATTTTTCTGTGAATGCATGATTTCTGTATGTAATTCTTCCTCTATGTTTATATATCTTATGTATTTTCTGATATTTAATCCTATGTTACACTCTAATAAGTGTATTTGGATGTATGTATGCGCCACCCTCCTAGAAAGTTTCTGTATAGGGGTGTTTCTTGAATAAACTGATGATAATAATAATAATAATAATATGTAAGTACATAGCGGGTTTGCCAGTTTCTGGCTAGGGGCCGCTTGTTATTTTTGTTAATAAAGAACATCTTCTTGCTCTGTTTGGGTCACAAAGAGGTTTCTGACTTTCCGCTGTTTTTCTTCTCCTGAGTACGGGATATCCGTCTTACTCTGTGGACCTACAGGCCTGGTTGTTGAGCCCTTCCTCCACGCGGACAGGATGAGATACTATGAAGGCTTTTTGGTTTTGTCTGTTCTACATTATAAATTCAGAAGGTATGAAAGCTACAGATTTAAATGACGGAGTTGAAGAAACATACCCGGTGTCGAACCTATGACCTACATACATCCCTGGGTCCCATCATTCCCACTGAACACACCCTCATCTCCAGAGCCTACCTTGTCATAGTGCAGAACGTTTTGTCCTTCATGTATCCAGATGGAACTGGACTCTTCCAACAAGACAGCGCCGTGCTACAAAGCCCCCCCCCCCATTGTGCAGGAATGGTTCGAGGATCATGTCCAAGCATTTCGTGTGCTTCAAATAGTCAAATTCTTCCGACATCAAACCCATCGAACATTTGCGAGAAGCGATGGAAAGCAGCAGCCAGTCTACGTCTGTGCCTCACTCCGTTGCCGAACTCCGGGACGTCTTTTCCACCTGGCACAAGATACTTGAGGACAACCGGCGTCCTGGGCCGGATGGGTGCCGTGTGAAAGCGGTTATTACGGCGAAAGGCTGCCCTATATGCTGTTACATCGGTAGTCAAAGTTTTGGCTCATTTGTTTATATGGTAATAATTATTAGAATACAATGAATGTTGGAAAATACAGATAAAACTAAATATTTTGTTAAAGGAGCTTAAAGGATCAGTGTAGCAAAAATTTGTGCAGAAAGCTGATACCATTACGAAAATAATAATTATAAATGTAATAATTATGTATCACGGGACGGGGGTCTTTTCCCGATTTTTGGTTGAAGTGAACGGTTTTGGGTAAAGTACCAGAAGTCAATCCCCACAGACTATTACTATGGAAACTAGGAAACAAATTTTGTACTGGTGTAGCACGATACTTCTGAGGATCTAAACGGCAATATTATGGGGCCGGAAGTGCTCTCGAGGACTACATTTATCATAGAGAAGTTATATGAGCATTCTTTTAAAGAACTAGAAATAACATAGCTTATGTTCCGTGGACTTCCAGAATTCTCCTTAACTGAATACACCCCAGTGCTATTTGAACATCTGACATTTAAAGAGTGGAAAGTAGACCGATGTTTATGTTGGCTGAATCAACAGTTTCCATTCAAATTCTGCGGAATTATTAACGGGTGGTAAGCTACAAGGTCGTACGAGGTAGAATGAAAAGGATTTGCTTCAACCATATTGTAAGCACGTGACTGTTACTAGCGCATTTTCAGTTAAGACGGTTCCGACAACTGCAGTCCGTGACAGGCTGGAACTGGCACTAAGGAAGATAAGTTTTAAAGGATTAAAAGTTCATCCCACTGTGCAAACTAATGGGATTATGGAAGATATTTGGCTCTTTAATGGGAATTATTATAAGACTAAATTGTACCGAGTTTGAAAAAACACGTGATTATTTTAAGAAACAAACATGTGAAATAATGAATATCTCCAAAGCTGAGGGGCAATCCTGCTTAAATGACATTAAAAAATAGAATACACCAAAGATATTGCTTCTTTTGCCAATATATACATATTATTTTTAGAGAAACATTCATTCTGTTTATATAAGAGTTTAGTAAACAACTAAATGCTTGTCAAATAAGTTTAAGAACCAACTTAAGGAAATATTTCAAGACTTCCAAAGCGCATCCATATGCTCTACTGGGTTGGGGAATTTAGTAACTACCCGTTTTGAATTATTTCGTAGTTAGTACACTCTTAATTTTTCTTATGATCAATAAATTTTAAGAAGTGGAGGATTGCATAATTAATAAAGTCTTTTCAGTGAAAGTGGTTATCTTTCCTTAAAAAGATCGCCTCTTTACAGATTCCAGAGGCATAATTGAATATCACAGGAATTAATTAATAATTAGAGCCTGAAAAATCACGATAAGCGGTAATTGTAAAGAAGGGATAAGCAAAAAGGAAGAATGTGAATACACTAAAGGTAAAACTGTGTTATAAAAAACAGACTAAATCGGTAGAGTGAAAATCTTCAAAAGCCATTCACCTTTTGTTTTGGAAAAGAAAACTCCCTTGAATACAGGTACCTCTCGTTTCTTGAAAGAGAGAACAATGAACAGCATTTCATTCGTATTAAATTTAGCGCGCTCAATTTTATTTTAGTATAAACTAATTTTCTATAACCGCGAAAAGAGATTGCTCTTTTATAGATTTCAGAAAAAAATTAAAACTTGATGGAAGAATGAACTCTCACAAGAATCGAGAAACTCACATAACAAAAAACTTGTTTCGTAAAATTAAAAGGAGAAAAGACAAACTATGGCTAGAAACAAACCAGTTTGCAGGTTGAATATGCAGATAGCAGTTTAAAGAACGGTGAATGAGAATTGAAATGAATGCTTCCCAAACAAATGCCGTTTCTTTTTCATAAAACCCAAAGCTGAATAAATGAAAAAGCAAACATTTCAAGGATTTATTAAAGAAAATGGGAATACTAGCAAGAATTTGACTTATGGTGGAGTACCTGAGTATTTATTGGCCTGGAATATGATAACATTAGCATTCATGGGAATTAAAATCTCTTTAAAAGATAGACCATTGACCCACTGATTGATTTGGGGCTTTTCAGTGAAGTAAATCCCTTTCTTCAGTAAAGATCCTGAATCCTCACTGGAAGAGGATATATATGGATTAATGGCACAAAAGCTACTTTGGCCAAATTGCACCTTTTGATTTAATACACATCACACAATCAATCAGAATGGACTGGAAGTTTTAACTTGTATCTGAAATGTTTTCAGATACAAATGTCACTGAAGGGATTCGAACCGGGCATGTTCCACCCAGTGTTGGGACAATAGTGATTATATCCACTTGATACAAGTGAGGATCTTTAATTTTTGTCTTTCCTCTTTGCTATACATTTATCAGGACATACTTCTCGTGTGGTAGCAGGAGTATATCATAAAATTTCTTATAGTCTGCAAACGGGACCTGTGTATGTATTAATTCAGTGAATATTGAGGTGTCGCAAGTCCGCACATTCGTCTTGGAATATTAATGACATGGGATACAACAAAATGTAGTTTTAATATTAGATTTCTGGCATTGAATTAATTCAGAACTTTGTTTTAAGAATAGGAGAAATTTGAAGATTTATGTTGTAATGCATTTTGAAATGCAATACTTCTGAAATAAGAGCAAATTATGGCTGCTGATGCTTTCTATAGTTAGGGCGATTGTATACAGATCAATTTTGTATATACACTGCACGACAACATTAACAGAACACTTAGAAAACGTGTTGTTGTAACTCTTGTAGCTTGTCAGGGCGGACAAAATTTGGTATAATGGTGCAGCGTAGAATAACTATGAAATGAGGAGACAGCAAGAAACTTCAGACAGGTATAAGGAACATTTATAGAGGTTGTATACGAATTATCAAAAAGGTCACATTACAAAAGTCTATAGAATATACTATAAATATGGTTGCTGATATTAATACGGCTTATGATCGGTTCCAACAACTAAACATGCAGCAGTGATCCATGCTCGATATAACGGTCGCTATAAGATTCTGTGGCAATAAATTCCATTCTTCCACCAGCGCAGGCCTTAGCTCCCCAACTGACCGAGGAGTTAGCTATTGGCTCAAGGGCGTCCCAAACATATTCCTTCGGACTTAAAAATAGTAATCTTGCTGTCCACGGCAGTCACTGGATATCTTCAGTTGCAAGATATTCCTCCACCACGTGAGGCCACAATTGGTAGGATCGCCGTCCTCCAGACATTGGGTTGAAGAGATCCGAGTTCCATTCCCATCGATGACGTGAGGAATTTTAACGGATTCTTTCACAACGTGGCTGAGTTAGTCGATCTCAGACGAGGGTAGTAGCATGGCTTTTTCTCCTGGAAAGTCGGATTTGGCCAGGAGTAAAAACTAGGAAGTCGACCATAGAACACACGCAATTTACAAAGAGTATATGCGGAGCAATATGGCCTTGTCGCTGATGCTCCTAAAACCCGACAACAACTTCTGAGTTTTGGAAGAAAAAAAAAGAACTATACCCTCTAAACATATCCTCCTATAACGAATAGATATAAAAGTAAAACTGCGTTCACGCTAGACATAAGCACACAACGAAACATTGTCTGGCTTAAGATATTTAACTTAGCGACTTTCAATTGGGGGGGGGGGTCATCATAAGATTCTTCCCGGCAATCACTCTTTTCGTGCCACTTCAGCAAAACTGCAACGCCCTAAATCAATGGTGGTTGATATCAGCATATGACGTTTCCACCACAAAATATAAACACCATGATGTTTATATTTTGTGGAATATAAAATATTGGGATAGATGCAGAAATCGACGAAAAGACCTGAAGGCGCTGAAAGAGTGGCACATTGATCCGGTAATTCACCAGTGAATCAGGCGATCAGGGAGGCCACAGGAACTGATGTTTGTGTAAGGACAATACGCTGAAAGCTGGAATGTACCGAAGGGCTTTATGATCACGACACTCAACGTACAACGTCCACTATGAAAAATGAATCGTAGCTTTTCCACAGAACGTTGAAATTGTGTTATGGATTTGGTCCAGCAAATCCGCGAAGAACGTTATTTTCCAGTCATGTCGGCCCAATTAAGTATAGCGGAGATACTGTCACCGTTTCTGGATTTGAATCCCGTTGGTTAGGCTTAGAGACCATTGGTCATCGTTTCTAAAACAATGAACGCCATGTGACACCCCTTTGAGATGTCACATGGCGTTCAAAATCATCGTAAGGAGATTTTGAGCAAGGCCAAAACGCCCGCAATCAGTAGCTAAATTGGCTGCTCTGTTGAAAAAGCAAAGAACCAAAATATATAGCCTTTCTGCTATGAAAAAGTGGTTTGGGGACTAACAATTAAGGATAAAGTGAGAAATTAAAGTTATTGGTGATCTGACATGGGATTAAATATTGTATCAATAAAAGATTTTTATTGATATAATAAAAATGTTCGCTGACGTTTCGTAATACACTGTACTTGCGCCATGTGATCTAAGGTGCTGAGGAGCTAATGACACCCATGGGAGGAACTACTTCTAGAGAACAAACTGACCAGTTAAGTAATACAGAGAAGCAGGGCTGTTTGAATTTGCAAAGGGCAACTAGGACCATGTGAAGCCAATCACAGGAGACAGCCAGCTGGATGTTCCCTATATAGGGCTCAGAATGAAATTCCAGACCAAGGATAGTCTGCCCTTCTTGAGGTATAAACATCGTATCTATAAATTGTATGCTAAATATAATCGGTCTAACTGTTTCAGAAATGAAAACTCATGTTTCCTATAAAGAAAAAGGTGTGCTGTTCTCTCCCGAGACTGATTAGCTTTGCCACAGTATCATCCCGTAAAGTTCCTCCAATTGAAAGGAACTTTTATGGATTAGAAAAAAAAAAAAAAAAGTTCCTCCTGTTGTTTGGAGGACGCCAATTATAATAGTTCTAGCCTAGAAGGCAAAGCAATGACGTATTCAGAATTAGTTAAGGAAGGGGAAGAGCCTAAAACGTCATAATTTCATTTCAAAGGAAGATAAAAATATTTATAATAATAATGGAAGTTCAATTCATTAAGGATGTCCCAAATATGAAATACCTTTTGGAAAAATTTTAAAGCCACAAAATTACAGCTCTTTTATCACTGTTTTAAAGAAATTCTTGGGATGCAAATTTACCAAGAACGCATATATATTTGGATATAGGACATATTTGTTAGTACAGACTCGCGTATAATGGACACAAACAGGCGTTTCTGTTAGTTCTCCGTACGCAGATATATAAACAAATTATCAGCACATAATCAGATCAAGACATGTCTAAATTTCTTAATTCGTAATCACTATCCTATTGTGGTATATAATAAACCCTCCAATGAAAGATGAAATTCTTGCGTTCTATTCTTATAGCCTGCCAGCTGGATGAATGAGCCAAATGTGATCAAAAACACCAAGCGATCACGATGTTGAGAAGTTATACTGAACATAATATTCTCCTTTTTTCAGTTACTCAGAGAATACAGACTTGAGTTTTCAGGAAGCAAATTTTTATTTGAGCCGCTTAGCTTTAAAGCTAGAGGGAAACCACATGTCTTAGAACTTCATAAGAAGAGGATCAGTAACTCGGTTACTGATTTAAAATCCATCAAAATTCTCCGCGGAAGTGGGGTGGGGAGTAATTCGAACCCAGATCTTCTAAGGGAAACCATAGAACTATGAGTTATTCCATCCTCAAACTGGAAAAATTATGATAGAAAACAGTACTCTGGTAAACGTCTATCCTCTTTTTATGCTTCAAGGATCAATCTTCCAGTTTCAGTGTTTTCTTAAATTACTTCCGATTTAGTCAATTTTCTTTCAAGCTATCGCAAGCTTGTCAAATTCCGTCTGATGATAATCGCAGCTGCAGTGCGATCAAAAGTGGATAATGACGGGAAATTATTTCCAAACTAGGACCATCAACGTTGTTTTACTGTTATCTGACTAGCACGCTTTTACTGAGCAGTTTGCAAATAGAAGGTGAACTGTTAGGCGAATATAAGAGGTCCTTCGGTCCAAGATGGAAATCGAAACTAGGCCTTGTCCATAGTGCGAAAGAAACTATGCTAGCCATAAAGATCTTTCATATGAGCCTGTACACGCTATAGCCAAAGTTGGATTTGAACTAAAAAGGTTTCGTGAATACTAAAGCAGCTCATCTGTGAATATAGTAACAACGATATAAATAAGGAGACGGGATAAAAAAAAATTACAATTCTTTGCCTTTTTGAAGAAGTGGTGCTAACAAATGTCTTTTCGCGATTTCTTGGCGAACTCCCAACCAAAAACAAAGTTTTGGTTATGTATGAACGCCTTGTTTCAAGTAGGTTTGTAATTAATCAATATTACCTTTCAGCACAAGTCCTCGCTGCCTTCTTCGACCGTTCATTTTGCAAGTATTTTCCCTTCTGAGGAAAAACTCCAAATGGAATAACTAATATCAAAAGGTGATTAATGATTTGGTGACATGCCATTGGCTCCTCGTCTGTGAGTTGTCTGCTTTTACTGCAATTCTTTGAAGTAAATTTACTCTTTGAAGGTAATGAATTGCTTAGTCTCAGAGGAATATAAAGTTAGGAAACTTTATCTTCGTGGTAAGAGAATGTAGTTATTTAGTTTTTAAGCTCGAGAGAAAAGAACCAATTGATTGGTAAAATTAATTATGCAGTGTGTTTCCTCCATTTAATGCGATTTTACTAGATTTCTACCTAATCCCTATCGACTGCCAGACAACAGATGTCGAAAGGAAAGTAATTAAAGCAATCAGAAATAAAATTTCTCGATATTACAAATGTTAATTAAAGTCTCTTCAATGAACTTTCCTTTTTGGTGGTCTCTTGTCTTTGAGAACTGAGGAATCACGCAAATCTGGTGCAATATAAAAATATTATCTATGATTGTCTTTAATGGATAGACATTTTTTTTTCTCAGAGGTTTTTTTTTTTTTGTTTTGTTTTTGCCACAATAGATTCAACTATTTATAAAATAATTGTTTCCGTATCTCTTTATTATATTCGTTGATAATGGAATATAATAAAGAATTAACCTTTCATACTTTCAATACACGCAGAGTTTCAAAGTTAGTTCTAGTATTGCAATGGCAAATAATCCAAAGAAGTGGGATTTGTCAGCAGTCGATTTTCTGTTTTTGGGAAGAAAAACCCAACTTACGCTCGCCTGAGCCTGATTAAAAAGACTCAAACTCAGCTCTTTTCCCGGTGTGGGGAGGACGGCAATTCCACCAATTGCTACCCACGAGGACGGAGTTTGTCTGCATCTGCCAATAAATAATATGAAGGTTATTCCAAATGTAATGCACATGGTCAAGTGCTGCTCACCCATACACCTATGCTTCTGGCATTTATAAGGATAATAATTTAAAGTTCAACCTCAACGTTAAAATAAATAAATTTTCTCGACGACATGGACAGAGGATTTCACAAATAGAGATAATACAAGAAACAGCACCGTACTTAGTAGCATCCAATCTTGAACTACATTGCCCTTCGTCAATGTATAATGAAGTATCCTCGCACTTGCTCAACCGGCTACGGCGGTCTTTAGTGTTCTTGAAACAAGTTCCTTCACTGAATGTTTGTGTAAAGACTTAAAATTGGATGCGATATCGCTTCAGGTCATATTACAGTTTCAGATGAAAAGTCATCTATCAAAATTGAAACTTGAGGTGGCCGAACGCCAACACAAATTGATGAGTGGTTGCGAAAAGTGTGTGGCGAGTCATCAATAGATCGTAGCACCATTTCACGTTGGTCTCAAAGGCTTCTTCAAGGTTACACCAGTGATGAAGTCAATATAGTATAGTACATTATGTGTGTCTGACGAATGGCCGCACCTGGAATATCAGTTCAACTCCGTCGTGTTTCGCTGCGGTGATAAAGGACATGCTCGTAGGTAGAAAAGCAAAAGAAAACATGAAAGAAACTATTTCAAGTTAAATTAGGAATTCGGTTTGAGGAAAATTCTGTTCAGAGTTAGATATTCTTTAAAAATGGGAGAACCATTTAGAAAAAGATAGCTTGAAATAGTTGAGCAAAAACATCACTCAACTGTTCGTAACAAAGGAAATTATGCAGAAATTTTACAAAATTATACAGATGCATAATTATACGAAAATAATACAAAGTAATACAAATAATTAAACAAAAGAAAAATTATTACATATTCAAAAAAGGGTATTAACCACTAAAGTTAATAAATGTCCATTCAAAGAATTAATGTACAATCCGTTCAAGACATGAACAGGTATTCAACACGATATATTTTACAAAATAATGACATAAGTAACGAAGGTACAACTTTCAGGTACACCGAGAACATCAAAGAATAACACATTTTTATGATAAATGTCAGTTTTTGATCGGTTGAAGGATCCTTAAGTTGTTGACGCCAAATCTGTACACGACCATCCACGGTGTGGAGTAAATAACGTGACTCATCCGACCAGTACACCTTCTCTCCAGGCTTCTAGCGTCCAACTTGCATGCTCTTTGCATCAGGAGAGTCTTTTACGCCGATGAACCTTGGTTAGGAGAGGATGCCGTAGGGGTCGACTGCTAGTATAGCCCATACGTGCGATGCATGATCATGGCAGATATTGTTCCGGGTTGTCCCATGTTGTATTGGGTAGTCAACTCTCAACAGTACTGCGCCTGTTCGCGTCGTCGGACCAGGCGCTCACTTTTGACATCAACCTTTCGCTGACTTTTGCAGTATTGCCGTCGGGTCGTTGTTTGACCATTTTGACGCCGATCCTGGTACACTTTAACTACAGCTGCTCTCGAACACCCCACCAGTTCAGCCGTTTAGGAAATCGAGACACAAGCTCGTCGAGCTGCCACAACCTGTCCTTTATCAAAGTCCGATAAATCCTTCCTTTTAACCCATCATGCTCGGGATTTTACTACCTTCTGAACCACTGAAACTTTATCTATACTACGTTGGTCGACTAACTGCGCACCCTCGTTCTACGTGATCAACAGGTTGCATTCAGTTTATAATATATTGTGTACTATTAAGTATTTCAATAATTATTGCTAACAGAATTTATTTTAGTTACTTTTACGTTATAGCTTTTTAGTAAGGTCTGATTAAAGTTCATTTTAGCTGCTTAAACCGAATTCCTTCATTTCTTTCTAGATTACTAATTACTCTAGTGAAGCATCTTTCTTCTTACTATTATTATTTAATGTTTAGCATAAAGTTCGTCTTCCAGTTAATGTGTCTATCTTGTAGGCTTCACTACATTAATGAAAACACTAAAAATCTTGGTTTTACTTTGTCTCTGTTAATATCTGTTTTCTTTTACTTCTTCACGGGTTATTTATGCTAGCTTATATGTATCTTTTAGTAACTTTTTCTGCAAGCTTTTTATTCTAGGAACTTCTTAGGCTCATCTTGTTGATTTATTGTCTTCGCAGGAAACACACACTCCTCTTTACTCAATTAATTTTGCTCTGATGTTTTCGAATAACCTCAGGGGGCACTTCAGTATTAAAGGAAACCTGCTGAAACTCCAGACACCTGCTTATCTCCCTTAAGAACCTTCACACCAGTCATGCACTCAGCAGAGATGTTTCGCAAGGTGGGGTGGCCTCTCAGCGTTCCCTTCACAGCAGTCCGGGGATCTTCTTATAACATTTTTGAATTTCGCTCCAGACGTATACTTTACGAAACTCTTCAGTGTCTCCAAAGACCAATCATCTAACCACAGCGTACAAAAATGTGCAAATCACAAAATCAAAAATTCTTCATTCCACAGACCTGGAACTGAATCCTAAGAATAGGGCACAGTTAATAGTAAACAAAAATAAAATAAATAAATCGACCTCTTGTTAATGAGCAAGCAGTCAAAAAAAAAGTGTCATATCACAATCATCTAGCACTGACGCCAACGAAACCAAAAGTCATTTCATCAAGATATGTTTCTTGCTAATTCCCACCCTACGTGCAGCAATAATATGGTCCTCCATAGTCACTTCTCTTTGGGATCGATTACTGGTTCCTGAGGTGAGTCATAATGATCGCAAAATTACAACTAACAATCTCTCGGTCATCAATTGAAATAAACCCATGCTAAAATTATTACTGGACGCTAACGTTATTATTGGACGTATCGACGCTACCATCCTTTGTGGGAATGATAACCACCCAACACAGGAATGAAACAGTTTGTGAAATGAAGAATAAAAAGTGCAGTTTTGAAGAAAGACTTATTAACCATAATTGCTTGGAGCATATGTAACCCCAAAATACATTTGACCTCATTAACAAACTGAACGTTGACCAAGCAAGGTATTATAACAACAAGACAAACGGAAAGAAGTCCGAAAATATTTTAAAAATTGTAGAGATCTAATGAAGTAACAAACTGGAGACTTTCCAACCCTCTTCTGAAAACATAAGCATTAAAGGAGAAATATTTCACTCCATAACTTCCCTGCCATGGAAGTAGGCTTCGCCACACTGCAGATCCTATTTTCCTTCCATCGTTTATAAACCCAGAGTTTCATTCTGTCGATCTACCCAGGACATCATGACATCAAGGCTTTCTACCTTGTCAACTTAATACTACTTTGGATTCCACTCAAAACTTCCAAGGTCAAAACTTATCTCTTAACGGAATTCATGATAAGGAAAATTTCCACACAATTCCGGTTTCGTCACGATTTTACTTCACTACGAACCTTGTTTAAAATTAAAGTATTTATGTATTGCTACGATTTAAATCCTAAGAACTTTTCGTAATGTAGTAAATATAGCTAACAGATATAGAGGATATTTGATCTATGCATCCTCAAGGAAGGGTATTTTTATGATAAATGCCAATTACTGGGTACCATGCCTGGAATCAAGAATAACCATTAATGTTTGGAATAAAGAATCTGTGATTATGAGTTACATTAAATTATCAGATTTGAATCTCGCTTTTCTCGCTAAAGACTGTTCAGGGTTGTTTGTTAATAAATAAACAGATATAATAATGATTATTATTTATTCTTGGAACATTTTCAGATATCAGAACATTTTTCATCTGATTACAAAATAAAATTTATTTTAGGAAACAAACAGAACGCTTCAAAGAGTCTTTCCAATTTCCTTCTAGCGTACAAAATAAAGTTCGCTAAAAGGTAACAAAGTTTTCCTTTCTTTGGGAGACTGCACACTTTCATGAGCGAAGAAAATATTTAAATTTTACAAGGTAGCGTAAAATGCGCTGCTGCCACTTTCGTCAAACATAAGCATTCCCCTTGGTTGCCGCAAATTCACCAGAAGTAATTTTCTTCCCTTACGCCATCGGAGTACATAGTAAAAGTTCAGGCTCTTGCTTCACTGCCCCTGTTTCTCAAGTGGATATTCCTACAGACTGCACGTGCCCTCATCAATCTCAGGTAAATAGCTAGTTGGATGTCGGGAAATTTATTCAATGAAGGCCAACACACGTTTGAACATGACAAATACACTGGCAACCTAAATTATTTCAGAATAAAGCCGAAGTAATTGAGGACATTCTCACTTTGGGAACACTAACAAATTGATACACCCACAATCCTTAAATTAAATTTTTTTGGGCAGAATTTTACACATGTTTTTACCTTTTTGGGAATTCATCTTGTAATTAATCTTAAATTTATAAAAACACTGAACCCGACGAGATAAACAGTAAAATAAGTGCACTGGCTCCTAAGTATAATACAGAGACGAGACAATAAGTTGCAAATCAGCAAACTTCCTTGTCCTAACTGGACGATGTTTCGCATCTTCTTTGAGTTCCATTAAAACCAAGTACAGCGCCTTAATTAAAAACTAGATCTGCGTCTAGGTGACTTGTGGCTTGTAGATTCAAGACTGTGGTAACCAATATCCTGCAGCGTCCTGCGTACTGTAATAGGGCGCAAGACGCTGCTTTTTTCACCCAATGTACTGAAGTACTCCCACCGCCGGATGGAGAAATACCAGAGTTTGAATCTCATCAATGACGGGAGGAATTTTTATTTTTCCCAACGTATTTAAGTCAATCGGTCTCAGGCAACGATACATGGTTCTTTCTCATAGAAACTCGTGTTTTTCGCCCAGTAAACACCAAATCGATCACAGAATACACGCAATTTACAGATGAACAGGGTAATATGGCCCTACTTTCTGGTGCGCCTGAAAAACCCTATGACAGAAACAATACAACTGCCATTAATGTTAAGTGTTTCCGCGCATATTATTTTTTTCCCCCATAAATAAAGGTAATTATTTTTCTATAATTAAAGGTTATCTATAAATATGGTGTCTGTCTGGATAAATGTAAGGGCAGCGTAAACACCTTTAAGGAGAAAGTAAAATGAATGACGATCGAGTCCAAAACTAGGGGCCATAAATTTAGATTACGGGGAAAAAAAAAGTTTAAAATAAATTGTACGAAATTTTTTTAGCTACGTCACCAAAATAAGTTTCCTCTATGAGTGATTGAGACTGACAGCTTGGACGAAATTCAACGGTCAGCTGGATAGGCGCACATACGTGAAGAATGGATCAAAAAATAGAGAGATAGGTTATTTTATTATTATTATTTACATATATTTTTGGTTGGTGCAGCAAAAGTCTCGGACTGCTATGCGCCATATGGCTAATACTATTACTATAAACGCAGGAACAACACTAATGCCATAGCCTACTTGAATGTTGCCAACGAACGAAGTTTATCCTTCAGGTATCAGTTACTTCCAGCAACATAATGAGCTATTTAAAAATTGCACGGACCGTTCGGAACAGTTCCAAGTGAATGAGGGTGAATTTACCATACTTCATCTGTATGCCCTTGGAAAGGCCCATAAAAATTCCTCCCATCATCGACGGGAGGAATTTTTATGGGCCTTTTTCAAAAAGGTGGATGAATTAGTCAGTCTTAGGAGAGGGCAACATGTTTTTTTCTCCAAGAAACTAGAGTTTTTTGTCCAGCAAACATCGACCTTAGAGCACACGCAATTTGAAGACAATATAGACGGGGAAATATGGCCTTAATCGCTGATGCTTCTCAAACCCTGCTAAAACAGCAACAACTGTCTGCCCACTTAGGGAGTCAACCCGATTGAGCAATCATGAGAGAAGCTAGCGCCAGCTGTTCGCAGCAGAGCTTCATAGCCATCTGATTTGATACAAAAACGAGATGCGATGAGTGTTTCGCTAAATAGTCTTTATTATTGCCTATGTGTTCCTATGAAAGGTAATTCAATTGTGATCACTAGTGTTAAAATCACTACCGCCTTCCAATTTATCATCGTTTTCCATATTGACACAAAAATAAAATAAATTTTCTGTTTATACTCCGGGACGACCAAACGGTCAGAGGAGTTAACAAGATAGACAGAATACAAGAAACAGCACCGTATTCAGCAGTCACGGGCTTGAACCCCGGTCACTCAAGGCACGTGTACTTATGCACCCGCGCGCCTGACCACTAGGCTACGGCGGCCTTCTCAGGTTATAATGATGAATGACTGACTATGCACAGTAGAAAGGATTGGAATATGTCCCAGTATATTAACTACTCTTAAGCCAGAGGTAGAAAAAATCCTTTAAGAATAATACCTATTTCATCAGAACTCTCTCCGTTCCATAGCAGAGAGTTGGCATTGGAATCTATGGCCTATGTGTTCTGTTATATGTATGTTCCTATGATGAAGAAGGAAAGATTTTGCTCGACTCAGTAGTTTCCCATTCAGTCTTTGTCCTTTATCTAATTGGTGAAATTTGCACAAGGGTTGATATCCATTCACATCTCACATGATAAGAAAGGGGTTGGTAGATGAACAGTTAACGTTGAATTTCTTGAATTCAGTGAGACCAGCTTTATTGTTAACTGGATCGATATTCGTAACCCTACCGGTTCTAGAGTCATTTGCAAGCGATGATGTTGAGAGGGAACATGGGAATCAATTAAAATTGCGACTGCGCCATGAGCACCATTAGAGCAGAAGTCTTATCGGTGAATTCTGTAATGTTTTATTTTTACTTATTTTCTTCTTGTAGGCAGATTTATGCTGAATTGTATTTATCAAATCAGATAACGAATATCATGGCCGTTACTGCGGAAACCCCTAAAATTCCACTTGCCACTGCGCGCATTACAAGGGTTAGATATCGTATCATGTTACTGAGACACAGTGTGCTTGTGTCGATCGAATTTCGTTTTCTCTTTTGTTTGAGAAAAATGTACATCTGTCAATATCATACTCAGTGTCCCTCCAAGATTAGTTCTTCTAGCTTTCTTTGCCACCTATATCCATATGATCATGGCAAGATTGTTTCTTCTATTTTAGTTGATATTCAAGCTTCCTTGATCGACCGTAGTAGTAGTTTTCTGACTCGGCTGTTCTGAGATTCCTACACAACTTTTGTAATGGCAATAGTAATTTAATAGAAATAAAGTTTGTTTTGATTTTATTGGCGCATTAGCTACTAAGGCTATAATGCGCCAAGAACAGGATATATAAAAAAAATTTTAAACTTTCAGTGACCTAATTAGTTAGGTCACTATGTCAAAAGGTATAACCAATGTATAAAAGAAAAATGTAAATTTTATATACGAGTAAAAATGTTTATTGATTTTAAAAAGCTAAAAACAGCAGACATTGTCATTGTCGGATAAAATCTGACTGAATTTATACGGCTCAGTCAGATGATTAAAAGCGGTAAGACGGATATTACCAAAATCTGGACAATCAATTAAAATGTGTCTGATAGTTAAAATTGTGCCACAGGACTCGCACTTAGGAGGGTATCAGCCATCAGCAAAAATGAATGTGTCAAATGACTATGTCCTATGCGAGTCCGGGCAAGAACAACTTCCTCCTTAAGATTCCTGCGCAGACTAGACTGCCACGGTTCAATTACAGGCTTTATACAATATAGTTTATTCCCAGTCTGTCTATTCCACGAGTCCTGCCATTTGGAGTGTATCTTCTCCTGTATTATTTGCCTGTAGTCTGTATAGGGGACTGATAGGCAGCGGTTATTATTGGGAATTGCTGATTTGGCTGCGGTGTCAGCAAATCATTTCCCCTAATCCCAATGTGGCTGGGAATCCAGCAGAAGCGGATATCATATTCACGTTCCCGGAGGAAGTGAATCTTCTGCTGAATGCTAGACAGAACTGGATGAGAATTATATCTCACAGTTATTAAAGCCTGTAAAACGCTGAGAGAATCAGAATATAAAAAGAACCGTTGGTATTGGCATTTCTAATGTGATCCAAGACTAACTCTATAGTATGCAGCTCTGCAGTAAATATGCTGCATTCAGAGGGAATCTGCTCCGATGTAGTGCTGTCTGTAAAGACAGCGGCAGATCCCACATATGATTCCGACTTCGAACCGTCTGTGTAAACTGGCGCGAAGTCAGAATGTTCAGCTCGGTGTGCTGAATAAAGCTGCAGGTAGACTGATGATGGAGTGTCCGACTTTCCCCAATTTCTAAGGGATAAGTCACATGCCGGGACATGAGCATGCCAGGGTGGAAGGGGTTGATTTGGTGTTTGGGCAACCTTGTCTACCTTGATGTTAACTTCTCTGAGTAGCTCTTGCAGACGAATACCAAAAGGACGATTGCCAGTCTTACGGGTGTTGTACAAATTTTCCCATCGTGGCTCAAAAACGAATGGCCACGTAGGATGGTCTGGCAGGGATTTCAGTTTTAAGGCGTACATTAGAGACAACTGGTTACGTCGAAGCGATAACGGTGGTTCGTTTGCTTCGGCGTATAAGCTCTGGACAGGAGAGGTTCGAAATGCTCCAGTAGTGATACAGAAAGCCTGATGATGGACAGGATCCAGCCATCGAAGTACACTGTCTCTGGCCGAATTGTATACCAGGGACCCGTAATCTAGTCTGGATCGTACAAGTGCACGATAGATGCGTAATAGGATGCATCGATCCGCACTCCAAAATTTTGAGGAAAGAGAGCGCAGAATATTCAGCCCTCTTGTGCACTTTGTGCAGAGTGGACGGATGTGACCGGAAAGGTCAGTTTTTTATCGAATACGAGTCCCAAGAATTTTGTGTCCGCTGCTACTGGAATAGCATTTTGTCCGCGCCTTAATTCAGGTTCAGGATGAAGGTTACGCTTACGACAAAAGTGTACGCAAACGGTCTTCTCCGGCGAGAACCTGAAGCCATTAGCAAGTTCCCAGGAGTTGAGGCGATCAATGGATTTCTGCAGTTGTTTTTCAATAACCCTCATGTTGTATGACTGACAAAATATGCTAAAGTCATCAACATAGAGGGCTCTGTTTACAGTTGGAGGAAGTTGTTCTGTGATGGAATTTACTTTGATGGCAAAAAGGGTGACACTTAATACTGATCCTTGTGGTACTCCCTCCTCTTGGCTGAAGGAACGAGAGAGTGAGGATCCCACACGAACTTGGAAAGATCGATTGGCTAAAAAGTTTTTAATAAAAATGGGGAGTTGCCCCCTAAGACCAAGGCTATGCAGATCTTTTAAGATGCCAAATCTCCAAGTTGTGTCATACGCTTTCTCCATATCAAAGAACACCGACACCAAGTGTTCGCGTTTTAGGAAAGCATCCCGGATAGACGCTCTTCGACTTAAAATTAAGTGCTTGTTTTTCCAGTTTATGTTTCAGGACCACGAACTCTGGGGAATACGAAGATGTTGCAGAGATGTTTCCCCAGAAATAAAGTACATATATATTTTCTCTTTTCCAATTTTCATGTCCTCGCGGGTAGAACAGTGGTTAAAATCACCGCCCTCCGCATATCAGGTAGATAAGGATTGGGTTTGCATTCCATCAATGACGTGAGGAACTTTTATGGGCCTTTTCGCCCCGTTGCGGAAGTAGTCGGTCTCAGGAAGCAAGGGCAGCAAGGTTTTTCACATTCATGTTTTAGTTCTAGGAAGCTTCCTTCCCAGAACTAAAACATGAATGTGAAAAGTTCCAAGAGAAACTTTTAAAATTATAAAAGCCATACTTGCGTTTGGACACTTGAGAATCGAACTAGAAATCGCCTTATCGTAATTACATGTTGCTGAGGGTCACGAATTGGAGAAAACATGAAATGGAGTACTAATAAACAAGCTTTGTCTTTAGATGAGAATGCAAGAGAACCATAGAAGTGGAAATACTGACGGACAAAAGCTGCGGCCAAAAGATTTGGCAAAGGAATTGAAGAACCCGCTTTCATTTGGGCAAGAAGCAAGTTTTCTGTACAGCCTTTTCCAAATCAAGTTTTGATTTATAACTTCTTTGCAAATGTCGCTAGCTTTTGTGTAGACCGAAAAGCAGCTCAAAATTTTGATACAAGCCAATTGCTCTATTTTGTATTCTAGATTGAAAAATCATTTTTCATTAAGGCAAAGTTCAGTGCTGAATAAGAAATAAATGATCGCACCTTCACGAGGAATAAATTCCCTGACAATGTGAGCAAATGTGGTTCCGTGGGTCTATTCGGCAGCTTCTGTCTTTTTTTTTTTTTTTTAAATGTGTTCGAAATTTTCCCATAACAGCGGTGGTAATTAGTTTTCTGGTTGGTGAATAAAAACTTGAAGTACCCTCCATCAGCTGGAAGCTGTTTCAGGTTTGTGTCATGTACCCTATTCGCACAATAACATTTTAGTTTTGTAAAGGAGGCTGTGGATGCGTAACCCCCCCCCCCCCCCACTGAAGTGCACAATTCGGCACTTTTAGAAGCGAAAGACATTACCAGAAAGAATAGACACGATCAAAAGGGATAAGTTGTTTGTGACTTCTTCACAATCCCTCTGATTGTTCACGCTTGTCACTTTATCGATTTTCTCCACAGCAGAACTCCGCTGAACTGCAGATACCGTTTGGTATATTGTAACCGTCAGTGGGAACCGAAATGCTTGACCTCCTTACAACTGAGAACTCATGATGTCAGTAATAAACCGAAATGCTATTTTAGGCTCCCCTCACTTAAATCTGTTAGTGGAGGAACGTGTTCGAAAGGAACCCTGGTTTTCCTTTACTGCCATAAACACTCTTAAAGTATTTCATTCAGTGGTTCGTACTTTGCAAAGGTGAAATGCGAATCCATTACCTTTGTAATACAAATATTTGCAATATTATATAGTAGGCCGGTCCTTCATACCATGTTCAGCCGCGAGTCCTCTAACAGAACGGTATCCATGAGATCAGCAACAACATAAATCACATTTGAAATTTTACAGGATACTCATAAAACTGCTTTTCTTTAATGTAGCCATTAAAAATTATTTTTTTTTTTTTTTTTTTGTTTCCATTAATGGGTACTAACTTTTAAAACACAATGAAATGTATTTTAAAGTATCGGAAGTTATTTTTGAAAACAAAAATCAAAAAACAAAACTAAGTTAAGTCAGCTGTTATATTTTCAACTCGGGAAATTAAAAAAAATAAAGTGAAAAATATGAAACATTTTATTTTTTGATACACAGTGAAATTAGCGGTATTTTTTTCAAAAACGTTTGAATGATTTTAATGAACTTCGTTTTTTTCCTTTTGTGTTGGGACTTTTCCATCAGGTAATGCTGGCCTGATCACTCGGCTCCGGACTCTATAGTAGAGTGGTCCAGAGTAGGAGTGCAGTAGCACACTCTCTTTGCGTACACCGAGGTTCAAGCCCCCGATTGCTAAATACGGTCGATTTGCCAACCCGCACTGTACCAGCGTGGCAGATTATGGTTCATTTCCCTCAACATGAATTGTTGAGGAGGCGTCCATCCTACAGTGGATTGATAATGGCGGCAGTTTACCTTTACATGCTTGGTTTCTTGTTAATTTGAACGTTAGTATGAAGTTACCTTTACGTGGCTGGAGAACTTTGAAACTGAAGAATTCAGCCCATCTATATACTCATGGGCAGAATAATACCGTTTAATGATGAGTCATATGAAAAAGACATTAAGCGTAACAGTGCCAGAGTTTTTTAAAGATGTTTAGGCACATTTTTTTTCCCCAAGAACTCAATGGCAAGACTGGACCCCACCAACACCGCGTAGTAACTCTGTTATGCGTACAGTTCACTGTAACGGCCAGAATGTGTAAGTGTAGGGCTTATGAAGTGTAGTTTTGGGTTATGTTGTTCTTCTGGCCGTTTTAAGCAGTGGGATCTCAATAGGGACCACGCTGGTAAACATCTGCCCGTCACTCACCACCCTGGAGGTAGACCAGGCAGCAGAGGAGATGCAGTGATACTCTGGCAGGTTTCAACATTGGGTTTTTCAATAAGCTGCTCATCCAGAGTTGTTCCCTTGTGGGCAGTGTGTGTTATGTGCGTGTTACTGTAATTGGCGATATTTGTTTCTTTGCTTCAAGATAGGTAACTTTACACTCGCTTTTAAACTTCTGAATCTTTTTTTTTTTTTTTTTTTTTTATCTTTTCCATGTTTCACAGTTTTTGGAACAAGCGGAGTGATCGCCTCTACAGTTTGGCACTATAAAGACAGTGCAGAACATTCAGCATGGACATGATCTTTACATCAACACGAAGCAGTACGCAGTCCCTCGAAATGCTGCCGATGAATGCCCAAATATATACAGCTCAGATATCCACCTTTACAGAAGTTGGCGAATTTGAACGTTAGTATGATGTTTCTTGTTGGAGGTAAATTGTGATTCACTTGACCTGAAATCGGCGCCTCCGTAGCCAGGTGGGAAGGAGCAGCAGTGCGTAGCATATGCTTCTTGATTAGACCGGGGTTCGAGCCCGTCACCACCAAATACGGAGGATGTGGAAAGGTCAGGGAATGACCACCGCATATTCCGGAGCAATATGGCCTTAGTTGCTAATGCTCCTAAAAACCAAATAACAAACAAACTTGACCTGAAATACGTTTTAATCTGAGAGTTCCTGTTTAATTTCTTCATCAGATACATGTAGAAGATCCCATTCTCTAATGATTCCTTTTGAGTTTAAGGTGGTATGAGGGGACACTTGAATGAGAGTTCCTCCAACTGTTTTCAATTTAAGCAATCGATCAGAGTGCTTGTGTTGTTTCAACAATCAAGTCACTTGAGTTTAGTCGGCAAACCATTTTCGGTGAGCCAGCAGCAATATCTAAACATTTCTGGATCAGACAAGAAGAGAGCTTACTGACTGGCTGATCAATCAATGAATGTATTATAAGGAATTAAGGTCAGATATTCTGGTCTGTACCCTTCTTTTGTCTTTTAGCATAGGAAGGTTTCTGATTTCCTGCTCTCTATAATGTCATGGGACGTTGATCCCTCAATAGTCAATATTCGTATAGTCCATATTTGCTCCTTTCAGCGCTTAGTAGATCAAATTTTCTGCCAATGTTTCCGGTCCCTCCACGGGCATGCAGAAGTAGTGGCTGGTGTTAGAAACAAAACTATTAGAAATAATGAAAGGTGACTTTCTTTTCTTTACTTCTACGAAAACGTTTGTAAAAAGGGCTGGTATTAAATAAATAAATAGATTTCTTAAAGACAGGAACGTAAAAGATTTATTAGCTTGTTGTAAATCGCAGTGAAATAGCTTACTCACAATCACTTAGCAACACTATTACCTGCTCTTGGAGCGGTCAAATGCGATTCTGGCTGAGTCAGTGAAGAGAGCAGTGACATCATTACCCAGCGTAAGGATGATGTGGGTACGCTGTTGTGTTCGAGTACACATTTTCAAGGGGATAAGGTCATGTAAACCTAGGAGATTGTTCAATGATGTGTTGCATCCGAATAACAGCTCCATGGACGAGATAACTATTTAGGATTTGATGTCAAGAATACTATAAATCCCCCATAACGATGTTGTCCGAATTACAAGGGTAGTGAACATTGAGAATAGTACAAAATCTATCAGTGGCGCTCAAATTAGGAAAATTTGAGTGAAGGAAATTCGGTCTTCGGAGCGCACATTAAAAGTTTGTAGGATAAAGGAATGCAAAGGCAGTCAGGTGATAATGGAGGTCGGTACTAGTAGAGCCATTGATCTATTGAAATCAAGTAATAAATTGAAGAGTTTGGGACTTTTCGGCGAAGAGATCTTTGAAACCGCCACTCTGTATTGTTGTTTCTGAAGTTGCTCCAGATTTATCAGAAGAAATTATATGAGCGGATTTAAAGGAGTGTGGGCGGAGTAGAGGAGGAGTTTGCTAAGGAATGTAGTGTTTGTTTTTCAAGGGTTGGCAGACGTGATCAGAGAAATTAGGTATTGAATATAAGCTTCAGGATCAGGAACTACCCGAGGGTCATATGATTTTGTTTTGTTGTCAAAGTTAAGTTTAAGAGATACGTACAGGTCTGGAGGCCTCATTTTAGGAAGGATGTAGAGTTGCTTGAGCGTGTACAGAGAAGGGCAACAAGAATGGTCAGGGAAACAAAGGGGTTGCAGAGGAAACCCCTAAGTTCTCTTACCAATAAAGGCTTAAGTTCTGCAAATTTCAGCGGTTGGGGTACCTGCAAGGTGACTTGATTGAGGTGTATAAGGCTTTAAATGGGTTCAGCACGCTGAATTCTGATGGGATTCTTCCGCTTGCTCAGATTACCAACCTGTGGGGGCATAGATTCATATTGAGGAAAGACAGTTGTAGAATAGATGTGCAGAAATTTTCCTTTAGCCAGCGGGTGGTTAATTACTGGAACAAACTTCCATCTTTCGTTGTGGAAGTTGATAGCTTAAATAAATTCAAGGAGGAACTGGACAAACGAACACACTTTGAGGGAATGGAGGTGTGAAATAGGTGTTTTTTTGTTTTTTTTGCTGATGCTACATAAGCTCATAACGCTTGCTTTCTTGCATCAACGTGCCCCCATTACTACTACTTGACTATCATGTGCTACGGATGTCTCCATTATAGACATAATACTGGACGCTGTTATGCGAATGAAATAGTTTATTTCACTGTGCAAAATGAGGACATTCCTACCATGTCTTTATATAAGGATATGAAACAGACTTGTGCTAATGTAGTGATAGGTCGTCCGTCGATGCAGTCTGTTCTCAGTATGTCGTGTCCGTTGTTTCAGTCTGCGCTTCAATTGAGTAGAATTAGAACAAAAACTGTTTAGTGTTCTTCAATACGTTCTCTCACTATGCAAACAGAGGATATTCTTACCATCATTGTTTATATAAGGATATGAGACCAACTTGTGCTAATAGTCTGCTGATGCATTCTGTTCGCAGTACGTCATGTCCGTCGCTTCTGCGCTTTAATTGTTGTTGTTCTTACTGAATTTTAGAAGCATCGGCAACTAAGGACATATTGCTCCGTGTATAGTGTCTGTAAATTGCGCGTGCTCTTAGGTCGATTTTCTGTTTGCTAGACGAAAAATCCGAGTTTCCAGGAGAAAAACCATGCTACCATTGCCTGAGACCTACTAATTCAGCCACGTTGTAAAAAATATCCATAAAAATTCCTCCCTCATCTATGGGATTCGAACTCGTCTTTTCCACCCGATGTGGGTAGGTCGACGATCCAACAAACTGTGCTACCCAAGAGGATGCATTTTAATTGAGTAGAACTAGAAGAGAGCTGTTTGGTGTTCTCTAATCCGTACAATGGACGCCTTACTGTTGCTAATTGAGCTTCTACTGAAATTGCGACAAGCATGGCAGTACACAAAAATTGATAGTTTGGATCATCCCAAAGATCAACTTTGTCTAAGCCTAACGATGCCAACCGTTCCTTGCGAGTTCAGGGTAGGCGAATCCGTGTACCTCCCGTCTACGCACTCTGCAATAGCTCATGGCGCAGCCTCGTTGAGGACATTGTGGAAAACAAACAACGTGAACCGCGGAGATGTCTGCTTTGTTCCATAAAAAGTGCACCGTTCTCTTTTCTCTATCACTCACCGTGTGGAGGTAGGCAAGGCAGTAGAGGAGAGGCAATGATATTCTGGCAGATTTAAACATTGGGTTTTTCAATACTCTGCTGTAAGAAAATATTTTACAACGCAATCATTACATTGCAATGACTTAACTGAAACAGGCGATTTTCTTCCATCTCATTGTGATGCAACGATTCCCGTGTAGTGTTTTCTTTATTTTGTGCTGCTCCAACCATCATACTGAGCGTCCCATAGTGATATGGATTGGTTCACTTATTATTTTCTTCACTTGATCTACAATGTCTACTCGTGATGCAGTGGTTCAAGATGGGCTGTTCGCTCCTCTTTCTGTATGATACCAACTATTAATCTCAAAGCATCTCTTTGCGATACAATGACTTAAATGCAACCTGCGGTCTTATAAGGAATTCACATATCAGAATAGGAACACTTTTCTATTTCTCTTTCGGTATTATTAGTACGCAGATAGCAGATCTCTGGTCCGTCTCCAAGTGCCAGGGATTTTAACCAGTTAGCGGCAGTATGTATCACATTTTTGTTTATATTGTATGTATTAACAAATTATTTGAACGGTATTTAATACACGTAGCGAGGTTGCCATGAAAGCTGGCTGGATATCGCTTTACCCTAATATCTGACAACGGTTTGATTCTAATGCGTTATCTCTTCTTGCTAATTCTTACTTAATGTATCTGGTCGAGCTCTCAAAGCAATATGAATTAGGCTGAAATAGGCCATGTCAGCAAACAACGGAACAAAGGGTGATGTAATTTTATTCTGAGTTTCAGGAGAACCTGTCTCGCTTGTTTTAATGGAATTTGCAAGCCACGTCGTCAGCACCTGTCTTTTAACAACTCTTTTTTCTAGTTTCCCCTCCAACTTTATTAAGTGGTCGTAATTGATTGCCTAAGTTCTCTTACTTACAGTGATAGAAGTTTTTGCTTTTTATCCGCACAATGTATTCAATTAAGAAATTACGAAAACTGAATTCTCAGAGCTGATGTTTCAGTTATTTCTTTAGTAAATAAATTCCACCAATTACTTTGAGGACTAATTAAAATTCGTATAAAGGGGCTAATTTGAAAAACGTGGATTTAAAACTTAATATTCGTTAATTTAATGAATAATTGTAGGTTAACATCTATAGGAATTCGAAGCCACCGAAAGAGCATTCCCAAACGTATTATAGGGGTAAAGGAAACTTGCCTTTTATTAAAATAAAAGTAGAATATAAGAAATTATATCTTCGATATGTTATATTAAAGTTGAAACTGTCGCTTTCTGAAATATCTTATAACGGCCCCCGCCATAAGTTGGAGAAGGCCCTAATTGTTTTTATCAGTAATGATAAAGACAGAATTTCAATTCTCTTCTTATCTCACAAGCAATTTATATCCTGCAGTGTAAATTTCAGTATAGCAACTTCTGTATATTAAAATAGAAATGTTTCCTCTGCAATCAATGCAATTAGTTTTATAAAAATAAACTGTTCCATCTGCTCTAGCAGTTTTCCATAAGTGTTATTCAGAAACATAGTAGCATCAATAGGACGAACAAAGACCATAAAGAAGAATACAGGCAATGTTCAACTAGTTCTCGTGGCGCTTCGACTAAACCTAGCTTTTAGTCTTCGCACTCAGACTAAAAGCTAGGTTGAACAAACCTGGCTAATTCTGAGTATAACAGCAACATTGCATTTCCCGTGCATAAGATGTACAGCACTGAATCTGTTTTCACTTAGGAGTAATTAAAACTGAAATCAGTATCACTTTCTTGAATACAAAATACAGTTTTTGCAATAATTGTGTAATTCTAATTCAATAATGAGTGTAGACCCTCACCATCCTCGTATTCACCGAAATTAAAGTATTCTTCATCCCATTTCAACGGATAGCACCATATCTTAATATTAGTTGAGATATGGTTTCATCCACCGACAAAGAATGAAGAATTTAATAACTTTAGTTGAGCTAATCAATAGCTGTAATTAGTTTAATTTATTTATAATAAATACTCCCAGGATTATTCAATAGCTCTAACTTCTGCTAATGGTTTCAGCGTCGCAGATTTGTAACTGCTGTTTTTTCCAGGACTAATTTTAGTACCATGAGAAGGGGCTTAAGGATAATATTGGTGTACGTTATCCTTGGGCTAAATTAAATTCCGTTAATTAGCCCCTCGGTCACGAGTTCCTACAATGCAGAGAGGCAACAGCTCCAGACAAGCCAGTGGTTGCAGGTTTGTCCAAAAGGCATTCTGGACAAAGTGCCGGACCAGCGTGGCCGTATAGAGAAGTACCATCTATACAGTACAGAAAACATGCTGAGCTTGCCCAGGGATAACTGATGCAACAGCTATAGGGGCTTACAGTAAAGCATAAAGACATTTAAAATAGAATACAATACAATGCAATTAATAGGAAAGACAAAATTATTGACACCTGCAGTTTAAATTAAATACACAAAACTGACGTGACTTGGCTATCACTAAATTCTCAAGATTAGCTAATGCATGAGAAACTACATTTCAATACATAAAGACCGGAGGTACTTGATGAGGTATGTGCTCCCCTAGACATCTATACTGTAAAATCAGGGTGAAAGGAGAAGAATGATGTAACGTTGTGGTTATATTTAGTTCGGCGGAGATTCGTTAGTATGAGTTTAGCCGCTTGTGACAGGAGAGCTTTGTTATGGGTTATTAAAGACCCGGGCTATATTCAAGCCGTTGACTAAGAACAGTGTTGAATGGGAAGTGCCTTTCGATTAAACTGAGTCGAGTTAGTAAAGGGGCTAGTGTTGGTTTGGATCTTGCTGCTTTCCTGGGGATTCCCGAAGCTATGACTTTTCAAATTTCTGGGCGATCAATGTCCGCATTGTGCAGTTTTGTAAAGAAATAAAGGTTGTTGTGCCAGATTGAAAGTGAGAAGTCAGAATAGTTTAGGACGTCAACCATGAAAGCTCGAGAACAGATAGGTTCATAGCTAGACTTAAAGAAAGCCCATTTAAGAAACCAGTACTCAAGGAAAAAGATCGTTTTGACGTTTGCGTTGGCCACACCGGCCCAGACAGGGGAAGCATACAGAATTTTTGATTTGATGATTTTGGAGAAGTTTATTATTCGTGTAATGATTGCGGCCTCCAGGGTTCCCCCTATATACCAAGTTTATTATATGGACAGAGTGTATATGTTGAAGGTTTTGTTTTGCCAACCAAATGGCTCTTGTTGGTTTTTTGTACAGGTAGTTTAAATTAATAGCTAAGTTGAATTTTGAATCGTAGAAAATTCCCAAATCCTTATGATCTGTTACAATAGGAATTGTTTGTGCATTCAGCGAGGCGCTAATCGGAAAGATCCTCCTTTTACGGGAGATTTGGAGGTGACTGGATTTTGAGGGGTTGAAAGAAAGAGAGATTGAAGGATTTGAGGTACAATGCGAACTCTTGGAGGGTGTTACAGATCAGCTCTTCAGTGCAGTTAGCTGATTCTCTCTTGGCTTGCATGAATTTCTCGTCTTGCACAAGTTATTCTTCTGTTACTTTCGACAGGTTCCATTCGGAGATAAACGTTTGGGAGTAGTGAAGCGAAATTTTGTAAACTGTAAAAAGAATTCTGAATGTCTGGACTGTGTGGTTACTACAAGAGATTTCTTGTAATATTTTCACCATTTTAGGTAAACCAGCAGCATATTTTATATCTTGGTACTACGGATAGCACCATATCTTAGTAGTACTACTACTTGTACACAATGTCTATCTTGGTACTACAAAGGAGGAGTCTTTTCATTGATTGATTCATTAGTGGACCTAAGATGACGAAGGTAAGATATGCAGTTTATATGTTCACTCTTATTGGCCCTGGATTTTTTTTTGTTATTTGGTTTTTTTTAGGAGCATTAGCAACTAAGGCCATATTGCTCCGGGAATATGCGGTGGTCATTCCCTGACCTTTCCGCATCCTCCGTATTTGGTGGTCACGGGCTCGAACCCCGGTCTAATCAAGAAGAGTGTGCTACTTGGCCCTGGAGATGAATTTACCACCCATGTTAACAGACCATCCAAGGGGATTGCAGTAATTACTAAATGAACAAATGAGCAGAAACACAAAAGATAAATATGTTGCAAGCGAAACTTGCAAAGTTATAACAGGTAAAACAACATTAGAACATGCCAGACATGTGACCTTAACATCTCGTACTCAGTATCACTTGAGACTTGTATGATTTGAAAACTTTAAATGAAACGTAAATAAATGAAACAGTCTTTGTTTGAATAATCAATTAATCCATTTGTGAAATTGTTTAGTCAAGATAACGCTTGGCACATCTAGCGGAAGGAATGTGCAAAATTTATATTTGCTCTTTTTTCACCGAAGAGCAAATAGGAATTTTCTATTAGGAGCCGAGTTATTCTCAGGTTTCCGATTCCGACACAGAAATGCAGGATGGCACTACTTAAACATGAAAATTAAATTAAAATAATCCGTTTGGCGATCTGCAACAAAAAATAGTTTGGACAAAAAAAAACAATTGAAATCTGGGCAGTTCTAGATGAGTTACTTTACGGAGGGGATAAACTTCTTTCGACAGGTCCTCCCATCACTAATCGAGTTACCCTAAAACTGCGCTACTCGTACCCAATAAACTACAAGAAAAGTAAGAACGTGTTTCAAATAAGTTACTTCTAAAAGTTATCCTTATAATAGTTATATCCTTATCATGATTTTATGCTTTTATTCACTATAAAAGCATATATCCCTGGTAATGTAGTATTTAGTGAATGTTTAGTGAACATTGAAAACAGCAAAGACGAGTTTTGTTTTTCATTTAAAACTATCAAAAAGATGCAGAGTAGAGTACTTTTTCAAAAAAAAAAAGAAAAGAAAGAAAGAAAGAGAGCAAAACTTGCTGTTCTTTGGGACATAGCTTTAAAGCAAATACGTTGTTCGAGTTCATAATGTCGTACTTGAGTATCGAAGAACCTGTCGAGAGTTATTGGGACTACAGAATTCCCGGAATTCTTCGAAATCTCGAAGAGGAGAGAGCAAGTCTGAAAATTGAAATTTCAGACTCTTTCAGAATGGGACCAACAGGCGGTAAAGACAAGGAAGAAGAAATTTTGGATAAGAAATAAATGATAAAGGACTTGTAAACAACAGGCTCACCTATGTTACAATTAATTCGATTATAAATCTGTAAATAGAAAATAGCAACAGAATAGAAATAGAAAATGGCCACAACGTGAATTCCTAACTGCGACAAATGTCCGATTGTTGTTGTTATTGGGATTAAGGACACAAGGGCTACTGAGGCCAAACTGTGTCTGTTCCTGTTCAGTTTATTTACAGGCAACATATCGTTAGAGATGGTAAATTATATGCTCCTGTACAGGCCAATATGTTTTAAATACATGAAAAGTTCATGTATATCAGCTTCATTTCCTAATATATGAGAGAAATTAGATGAGCTGTTCAACGTTAAGAGTGACCGAAAAGTGTTTGATCGAACGGTTGAATATAAGAGACACTCAACCAGAAAATGACGAACTGTAAGGTGCATCTGACAGGATGAGCACTGAGGTGGGTTTTCTCCCACTAGCAGGAAGAGGTGGGTATGGTGAGTGTGTCCAGTTCTGAGCCTTGCTAATACCACTTCTTCTCGTCTGTTTCGTCGGAAGCTAGAGAGCCACAGCTTTGGATCTTCTTTTATCTGGTAAAGTTTATTGTTGATGTTGCTTTTCCAGATCGGTGACCATTTATCGTAGAACGCTTTACGAATGGCAGACTTATAGTCGCTGTAAAAAACCTGAGGGTGTTGTAAGAAAGAGGGTTGGGGATGTTTAGCGGCAAAGTCGGCACTTTCATTTCCAGGAATGCCAGAATGACCAGGCCTACGGCTCCTTGAAATAACACAGTATTGGTAAGAGATATTGGCCTATAATTTTGAACCAGGGTAGGATCTTTGCCTGGTTTTGGTATGGCGATAATGAACGAATGGCGCCAGGACGAAGGATAGACATTTTCAGAGAAGATCCGATTGTAGAAAATCAACGGGGTACACAAGTCCTCTTCATGTAAATGCTTTAGCATAATGTAATGAACACCATCTGGCCCTGAAGAACTGTTGTGAGATCTATTTAATTATTCTTTCAGTTCTATTAATGTAAAGGGTTGGTTGTACGGAAGGGAGCGGCGCGTTGAGAAGTTAATTTTAAACCGTTCTGCACGATCTTTAATGCTCAGGAAGGACCTTGCATAGGGAGCAGAAGCAGACCTGGTGGCAAAAGATTCTGCTAACGCATTGGCAACTTCTTTGGGCGTAGACATGTCTTTTCCTTTCCAGTGAAGTATGGGAGAGGGTAGCAGAACAAATTTGCCATTTAGCGCCTGTATCCTTCTCCAGATGATCCGTGTCAGTGTTTTTCGTGATGGTTGATGCAAAAGTAATCCACGAATCGCGTTTTGCTTTCCTTCTAATTTGCCTCGCTTTTGCTTTAAGCCTTTTATAAGCAATTAAGTTAGTGATAGAAGGACACTTCCGAAAATCATTCCATGCGCGATTTTTATCTTGTTTGGCAATAGAGCACTCTGCATTCCACCAGTGATTTCGGTGAGCACGAAATGTCTTGGATTTTGGAACGAAAGCATTTTCCGCAGTCAGAATCTGATTGGTGATGTAAGTAGTTACATGATCAATATGTTTCTGTTGGCCATAAATTCTGTCTAAGAGCATTTGGGCAGAATAACCATCCCAGTTCGCCTTACTAAACTTCCAATTGGATCGTTGGTTAGGATTTTGAGTTATCGTTGTTTGTATTGAGCAAATAATTGGAAAGTAGTCACTGTTAAATAGATCGGATAAAACCGACCATGTCAGGATTGGAAATATGGATGGAGAGCAAATTGACAAGTCAACTGCAGAAGTGGATCCTGTAGGTAGGTGGATGTAAGTAGGAGATCCAGTGTTTAGTAAATTAAGATCGCTATTATTCATAAATTCTTCAATTAATTTGCCTCTTCTGTCCATTGTAGCGGACCCCCACAATGGATGGTGTCCATTAAAGTCACCGAAAAGACAAATAGGAGTTGGTAGTTGTGTAATGAGATTGTCAAGTGCTGAATGGGGAAGAGGTAGAGATGGTGGAATATAAACGGCAACAAGAGTAACTAATGTACCAACTGCAATACTAGTAGCCACAGATTTGTTATTAACTGGATCCGCTTGGATGGCACGTTAGAATTAACCAGAATGGCTACTCCACGTGCGGGAGAATGAGTTTCTATCTCGTCTGTACATCATATGATTGGATAATTTTGGCGAAACTTGGGATGACAAGAATGTTTCCTGTAGGCATACAGCTATGGGGTTGAATTGAGCTATTAAATCTTTTAATTCACCAATGGCAGTGTATGATGTTATGCATTATTTAGAGTTTATTTGAGGATGATTCATCTGGCTGTTTTTTGGATGCGGAACATTTTTTTCCGGTTTTTTTTGGGAATGTGGGGCGACCAGTATCCATAGTGTCATTGGCATGCAATTCTAGGATGGGTTCCTCATAATCCGGGCGTATTTCCACTTCCATACTGTTTATTTGAGGTTCAGCTTTCTTACAATCTTTAGTGGCTTTCATTCTTTCAGTGTCCTGCGAGACTATTGGAGTATCAGTTGGGATACTAATTTGGGCGTTTGTGGCCTCACTGGTTTTAGAGTATCTTTTCTGGAGGCTGATAAGGTTTCTTATTTTTGCGGCATACAGCAGATGTAATGTTTTCCTGCGGCGATGTAACGGAGGTTCCTGGGCCTCGATGCAAAGACTCTGAACTGGGCAGGTTCTGAAAGCTTCTAGAGGACTCTCAGAGCATTGTGCTGGATAGTGTTTAACCTCTCTAAAGTACTTTTTCTCGCAGAATCATAATACTGGAGAGCCATAGTTGAAGCGGGAGCTGATGAGAGCTCTATAAAGATGGATCAAGATATGTCGATCAGCGCCCCATGGCATGGTGATACACACCGGAGGATATTCAACTTCTTCAAACAGATAGTTCGAAGATAAGCCACAAGTGCTTGAAAGTTGAGTTTCCTATCTAGCATCAGGCCAAGAAAACAGACAGTGGGAGCAAGAGGAATTGAAACGTTATTGATCGGGATCAGGATGAAGTGACCGTACTTTGCAGAAGTGAGTAGTGGTGGATTTCTACTCAGTAATACGGTATCCATTACTTAACGTCAAGAATTCTATTCTGACAAGGGCAATTTGCGTACATATATATTTGAATGGTTCTTAGAAGACCTTCCGATATGTTATTGATCCAAATCGCGAATAGGGTAGCACTCAATATAGAACCCTGCAGGACACCCTCTTCTTGAATGTCAGATGCTGAAAGCATGTTTCAATATTGGACCTGAAAGGTGTGTAATCTTAAAACGTTCTGAATGATTTGAGGAAGGTAGCCTCTCAGCCCCAACTGATGCATATCTTTAATAATACCATGATTCAGTTGTATCAAATGCTTCATTAGATGTTCACATCATTAGATGTTGTCTCATGACGTAGGCATTACGTATGTTCGATTCAATTTTTAAAAGTAAATCTAGGATAGACCTGTTTTTGCAGAAGACATATTGTTGATCAGAAAGATTTTGGGAATCTAGAATATCCAGGTGAGCCTCTTATGCAACATCCTTTCAAAGATTTTGCCCAAACAACTCGTCAGTGATATCGGTCTGTAATTCTGAACTAGAGAAGGATCTTTGCCTGGTTTTGGTATTGCACAAATATAGGAATTACGCCATGACAGAGGATATGTATTTTCTGAAAATATACGGTTATAGAAGAGTAATATAATATGCCTAGATCAGCTTCACATAGATGCTTCAGCATACTGTAATGAATGCCGTTCGGTCCTGCTGCACTATTTGGAGATTTACTGAAGGAATTCAACTAGAATAAAAGGCTGGTTATATGGAAGTGAGAGTCTAGTTCCATTTTGCTGTTGCATGGTTTCACTTTTTCCTGGTCTTCAACAACTGCTGATTTTGTTGTTTCAAGCAATGATACTGATCGGCGTATTACTGGTCTCATTGAGTGTAAGTTTCTTTTTGGATGATAACGTAGTTTTGCGCAAGTGGAAAAACAGCATGGTCAACAGCTTTCTTACTTCAGGATAAATCTGCTTTCTTACTTCAGGATATGTGACTTTATTCTCCACTTTATATTTCTGGACTTTTGTTTCCTGTTTTCCAAAGGTCACGCGCTTTAGAAAATGCAGGATGGCTTCCTTTACAGTTTGGGCAAGTAGGAGCAAGCTGTACAGTCTCCTTGGAGCCGAGAATAGGACACACAGCATCGCCTCGGCATGCCTTCTGTGCATGGCCGTACTTCTGGCACTTAAAGCAGCGAATGGGATTCGGGATGTATGGTCGAAACTTACAGTTTAAGCAACCTGTTGAGAAGACGGAAGATTCGGAGTGCTGAACGTCAAAATAATGGACTGGTTGGTAGTAGGTTGCCATCTTTTTTGGTCATTATTCTCCGAGCACGTGTCATTTTTTTCACAGAGCTCTTGTACTTCTTCTGAGACAGTCAGAAGGTCCCATTCACTGATAACGCCTTTAAAACGTGTTCAGAGTGTTATAGGGCGCAACTGACACTGGAATATTGTTAATTTTAACAATATTTCTGAATGAGATGTTTTTGAAGTTTCAATTAGAAGACCTCCAGATTGGAGACGCTTCACCATTTCAGGGGATCCAATAACGTAAACATTTGTGAATTAGAAAACGCGATAGCCTGACCGACAGGTTGCGGGTACATTATAAGAAATTCTGGCATATCTGAAATATTTTTCCGTCCGAAGTCTCTTTGGACGTTTCGACTCATGTTCTGAGACAAAGTTAACTTTGCCACCTGTGGGCTCTAGTGATGGATATTCATTGCAATCGATCGTTGTTCCTTTTAGCCCTGGAAGAGGGAATTCCATGTCCCAGGTTACGGGCCCCGCCACGTGGAGGTAGGAGCGGTGCCGACCAGTGACCAAGCGATCGGCAGAAGAGAAGAGCAGTACGTTACTAGCGATAGCAGTAAAGTTACTCAGCGAGGGAAGATTAACATTGCGAGCGGTGGAGGGTTTATTAAAGCACTAGTAGTCGCCCTAGAAGGATCGCTCGGCACGCGGGGACAGGTTGTCCTCTATTGTGGAAAAAAAAAGTTTTAATAGACAATTATTTGAATAAATAGTATCAAATTATGTTAGATAATTTGATACACGATTATCTAACATATGCTTAGAGCTGAATAATTTTACACACACACGCACAAAATGGTGTGGCTAAAATGCCTTACTACCTGCAATATGAATGTCAACAACATTCATATTGTGATGTGGCTTGTTTTTTCCTCTACAGATCAGTTTTTGTTTCGTGTTACAATCGGTGTTTTAACCCTTCGGTAGAAAAATGAGTGATCGTAATTTAGAGCAAAGAATTGCTATTAAAAGTTTTACTGAAATTCGGTAAAATTCTGTGAAACCATGAGCCAGCCACGTGTGTACAAATGATTCATAGGGGAAGGGCAAGGTGTCACACGACTAAAAGAAGACCGCCAACTTCAACGACAGACAAGAATGTTAAAAAAATTCGACAAGACCGTCAGATGAAAATTCAACTATTCGCAGAACAGTTATACATTGACAAAGAAACAGTATGAACAATTTTGCAGAGTGACTGGACATGAGACATGCGAGCGCGAATTGTTCGCAGTGAGAGAATTTTTTAACAAAAAACAAGATCACAACATTTCTCGCTTCTTTTTAGCTGCGCCGTGTGTGTGTGTGTGTGTGTGTGTGTGTGTGTGTGTGTGTGTGTGTGTGTGTGTGTAAAAAAAAATAATAAATAAATTATATATATATATATATATATATATATATAAATAGTTATATTAGTGATAAAAGGAAAGCAAGAAATAAAGCAAAGCAAGAAAGTTAAAAGACAATAACTAATATTTATGGGTTAATGCAGTTGCAAGCAATCATGCAATACACCCACAATGTCTATAGAATATCATTAGAAAAAGTAAATCAATCCAATAATAAGAATACCATCAAGGACTTAAGAAAACGCAAAAAAAAAAAAAAAAAAAAAATTATTATTATCGCTTTTTACCGACAATCTAGATGACTTCAACTGGGGCCAACCACCCAGAATGAAGGCAAAAAACGACAAGAAGTTCTCTGTTTCTGTGATGATCAATATATGCTAAGTAATTTAAATCTAAACCAAATATAAACCAGTATAGACCGAACATAAATCGAATATAAATAAATCGAATGAAGATAATTAATTAAGAAAAATTTTTTGAAATATTAGAATCAAAGGTAAGAAATATAAGTAAAATATAAATGTAAGCATATATTAATCATCGTTGACCCGACAGAGAACGTAATTTAAGGATTAAAACAAGATTAAATATATAATACATACTACATTTGACCGTATCTAGGACATAATGTAATAGTCGTCAAAATAATGTGGTGCCCCCTATGTGATGGATACGGTAAAAATAAATAATTAAATTAAATTAACGCAAAGAGAAACATGCAGATAGTAAGAAGAAAAACTAAAGGAGTAGGAAAAATAGAACCTGAACTCCACAAAGGCGAAAAATAGTGGTATAGATAAGAAATAGTTTCTCCTACGACCTCGGATTGCCCTAATAATTTCGGAGAAATAAAAATAAAGAGTGTAGGACAGCTTAAAGGCATTACAAGATATAAGTTGTGGCTCGGGTATGCCCGGGATCGCAAACCCGTTCCTATAGTAGGACCCTGAGCTGAATTTGCATGTTATCTCAGCGTGAATTTAAGTAAATTTAAATGAATTTAACTATATGTATTAAAAAAAAAAATAAATAAAAAAAAAAAAAAAAAAAAAATGATACACTGTAATTTGCAAGCCGGTGGGTACAAGTTTTCTACGCCGTAAGACACCAAGAATGCAAAGTGTATCCTATTTACATATATACATGGCACTAAATATAACGATTTTATTGAAAATTATATTGAAACGATAGGTTCAGAAAACAAATTTTTGAAATTAATTATGCTAATCGCTTTCCTGAAGTGATATTTCAGGTAAGCAATAGGGAAATTATTATTAATAAACTTGCCGTACAACGCTGTTAAGCCTGTTGAACAATTTTTATTACTATTGCAGATATAAGCAATCCTTAAACATTGCGATAAAATTATATTAGCATGCACTGATATTGATACATTTGATTTCCAGTTTGTAAGGCTGACTACGTTAAAATTAAATGCATCTCTTTTATTATATACGTTTACGTCTATTTTATTATTATGTAATATTTCTATATGAAGATCCAAGTAATTTGCTATAGTATCGGAACTATTAGTTTTTTCCAACACAAGCTCCCCTGGATATAATCCACTGTAATCCTGGACAAAATGTGGACAATTAAAAACACATATATCATCTACGTATCTGTATATAAGTAGGTTATCTTGAAATTCTCTTTCTGTATAATACAGATAAAGGTTTGCGATTATGCTTGATGCTGGACTTCCCATAGGGGTGCCAGTGACTTGCAAATATAACGATGTTCCGTCATATACATAGTTATTAAAGATGCATAATTTTATTAGAGAATTCCAATAGGTTAAATCAACCTTTATAGGATTTTTATTTTCTAAATATAGTTTCTGGAGGACGACTTCTAAGTTATTAAGGTTAATGCTCGTAAATAGACTGTTAAAGTCAAAAGTTTGTATTTGATGAATATTATTATTTTTTAGAGCATTTATAATAGGTAAGTTATTATTTATTATAATAGTTTTATTTAAGTTATTTAATATACTTTTAAGTAACTTTTCTAACGTTTTTCCGGGAAATTTAGCATAACTATCTCTACATGATGTTATGAATCTAAAAGCAATTGGTGTTTTGTGAAATTTGGGTATGCAATATATAAATGGATATTTTAGGTTATTATACTTTAACTTTAATTTTTTATGCAATGCAATTAATTTTTTGATTATTATATTAGAAGAAGATGTTATCTGTTTATATGTACGGCTAGACTGTAGTTCATTTTTTATAATATCTATATAATATGATTTACATATGATTGCATAATTGCAAGCAGCTTTGTCAACGGGAGTTATTATAAAATGTTCATGTATATCTTTGAGCTGCCTATTTATTAATTTGGTATTATATAGATTATCCTGTACGAATTTCTTACTATTCTTACTATCTGCATAGTAATTTCTTACTATCTGCATGTTTCTCTTTGCGTTAATTTAATTTAATTATTTATTTTTACCGTATCCATCACATAGGGGGCACCACATATTATTTTGACGACTATTACATTATGTCCTAGATACGGTCAAATGTAGTATGTATTATATATTTAATCTTGTTTTAATCCATAAATTACGTTCTCTGTCGGGTCAACGATGATTAATATATGCTTACATTTATATTTTACTTATATTTCTTACCTTTAATTAATTATCTTCATTCGATTTATTTATATTCGATTTATGTTCGGTCTATACTGGTTTATATTTGGTTTAGATTTAAATTACTTAGCATATATTGATCATCACAGAAACAGAGAACTTCTTGTCGTTTTTTGCCTTCATTCTGGGTGGTTGGCCCCAGTTGAAGTCATCTAGATTGTCGGTAAAAAGCAATAATAATAATTTTTTTTTTTTTTTTTTTTTTGCGTTTTCTTAAGTCCTTGATGGTATTCTTATTATTGGATTGATTTACTTTTTCTAATGATATTCTATATATATATATATATATATATATATATATATATATATATTGTAAAGATTAAGGGGAAAAGGAGAATGAAAAAGTAAAAAAATGTGAAATATCACAAGATAGACATAATAAACAAACTACTAAAGAAAATAGATAAGACGAGCAAAGAAAAAAAAATTGTTGCATCCAATTTCATCAGGGGGCCCTGGATACAACAGCTGTGAAGGCTATATCTCTCGTGATATCATCTTTGGAGAGAAGGTTCTTCAGTGGTTGACGTGATTCCAAGAAAACAGGTGGGCGTGTTAGTCCTGATGCCATACAGGAAGCAGCAGAAAGCAATATGAAGATCCAAGGGATCTACATATTGCTTTTTGATTGAAATTACTTGAAGCGCCGGTGTAGGGAGAGTTCTGCACGTTATAATCGAGGGGAGAAGGAAAAGGCGTTGAATTTGGTTAAGCTTGTTAGCAAAGGTGACTATTAGAAGAAAGACTGGAATACATTGGTTTGAGAGTCCTGCCCTCAAACTAATAGTGACATCTTTGTGGTTTGTAATATCTAACCATAGAGATTGCACCAACATCTTCAGCCTGCTAAATTTAGTAACGGACTGGGGAAGAGTTGAATATTCACAAGATGAATGCATCTGGATCGATTATTAATTTGGCTGGCTCCACGGTTCAAGTGCTCGGTGGCATATGGGGGGGGGGCTTAAGTTCTCTTCACACTTTGCAGAAATTTTCAAAAAACCACTGTGTACATAATGGAGAATAAGTTATTATTAAATATCGTCAATCTTATGTCGTCTCTAAACGATTTCAAGAAAAAAGATAACTGCTCAGTAGATAAAAAAAAAAAATCTTGCAGTTGCAAGATTAAATTATCATAATAGGGCTAACCCCGGAAACCAATTCATCTGCCCACGTGTATTATGTTCATAAACTACATGTGTTCTCTGGTCGATTTGTGTGTTTCGTTGGACGAAGTAACCAAGTTTCAGGAAAGGACAGGGGACCTTGCTATCCATGCCTGAGACCGCCCGACTAATTCAGCCACGGAGTGAAAATAAAGCCATAAAACTTCCTTGTGCCATTGACGAGATTCAAAACCCAAGCCTTTTCGACCTGATGGTAGAGGGCTACGATGATTAAAATCACTGTACTACTTACACGGACTCTGTTTCAATTATAGCTGAAACAAACCTTCACAGATATGCGTAAAATTAAATTACTCATAAGAAACTTGGATCGAACCTAATGAGACCCAGCATACTCTAAATGTTTAAAATTTATTCAGAAACGTTAACAGTACCATACTCAACACTGATTCATTATATGCATTCTGAGGTTGGTTAGTTGTCGTAGGGTTTTAGGCGTATCAGCAACTATGTCTATATTGCTCGTATATATCATCATCAGCCATTTTCAATCCACTGCAGGATGAATGCCTCTCCATCAACTTTCCAGTTCCCTCTGTTTCGTACAATGGCCATCCATTTACTACCCATAAACTCATGAATTTCATCTGTCCATCTCCGTTGTCGTCCAGGTTTTCTCTTAGCGCCTCATGAGTACCATTCTGTTATTTTCTTAGTCCATCTGCCATGTCTTCGAGCTTTGTGTCCTGCCCAAGACCATTTTAGTTCTTTAGTTTACATAAGAATGTATATAACATAAAATATCTAGGTGTGTATATAACATATCTGTAAATTTGTCCAGCAAACCGGACAATTCTGTGGCCGATTTGCTGTTTGTTGGACAAAAACCATGCTCTCCTCGACTGAGGCTCACTAAGTCAACCACTTTGTGAAAAAGACTCAAAAATTCGTGACGTCACTGGAGGAATTCGAACTCGGAGTGAGGAGGACAGCAATTATACAAACTGTGCTACGCTCCGAGAAGAAGCTATGGAATTACATAAGATTACAATGAAAAAGAAATAGACAGTGAAGCTTTTCGAGCGATAAATAACTGCACTGATGATAATCATGCTAATAATTTGGACTTAATTTCTACATTAAATTAAATTTGTATGAAATTAATCCTTAGTATAATGCTCTATATTCAGATTAGCAATTATTAATCTGTACCATTGGTAACTGTCCAGTAAACCTATAACAAACAGCAATGTACTTCCAAGAATAGATTATTTGAATTCTAAATTTCACTATTTAAAGTAACTTTCATTGATATATGAGAAAAAAGGGTTAGCAGATATACCAGATATCAGTTCTAAAATTCGAGCTTCTTCAAAAATGCATTGATTAGAATATTCGTTCTCTCTTTTGCAATCCGGTTTGTGACAGAAGAAGTTTCTACTAGATATTATGAATGCATTACTTCTGTAATTGCCTGCTATGCCATCCGTAAATTTCTTCCAACGTATCATAATAAATTACCGCAGAGCAAACCTTACTCATTTGCCTGGAGAAAGATGAGAGCAGTATATCCATGCATTGAATATTCGTGTTTTTAAAACACGATTGACATTTAAGATGGTTGGTTATTGAAGGTTTTAAGGTGCATCTGCAAATTAGACCACATTGCGGCGTATGTAATGTCTGCAAACTGCGTTGTTGTTGGTGGTGGTGGTTTTACGGCGCAACGGCAGTAAACATGCGTGTGTTCTATGGTTGATTTTCTGTTTGATGGTAGAAAAACCATACCCTTTGCCTGAGACAGACTAACTCAGCTGCGTTGTGGAAAATGCCCATAAAAATTCTTGCGTCACTGACGGGATTCAAAGTCAGGTCTTTTCCACCAGGTGTGGGGAGGAATGTGTTCATACCGTGTCACCCACGAGGGAGATATTTACGATGCACCAGAAATTAAATGGGTTTGTCAATCGATGACGTAATGGTATTCGTCTCCATAACAAATTAGAATTTAGAAGGAGCGTTGTTATCGGTCCCAATAATCTAAAAATATAATACCAGAATATTGATTTAATTTTATCCAATTTAAGAACGGAATGAAGCTAAGTAGGGTTTTCACTGACCATTTTAATGAAACTACTGAAGAGAGAGTGGATGTTTCATTAAACTTTACCCACTAGTGTATGTCTTGCTATTCTCGGATCACAAATACTGAAATTGTATGTCAACCGAACAATCGTGGCTCTGTTTCGTGTTTGCAGATCAAATGAAGTTTTCTGCCGCTTTGCACAAAACAAGTTTATAGAGATTGGATATTTTTATGTATTTCTAGAGAATTGACTCGAAATCGATAATACTAATTAGATCCAACCGATGAATCCTTTACGCAGAAACAACACTTTAAATTTTCTACCTGAATGAGATTCACTCATAATTTTGCATTTAACGTTTTCAGCAGAAATGGAAAAATAGTAAATAAATAAATCGAAATGAACTTTCTGCCGTTAAGAGATGAAAACATTCCCTGGTGATGTGTGAATGCAAAAATAGCTAATAACCAGAATAATAATTAGCTCACACCAAAAGGAAACATTTCATTGAGCGCACTTGTCAGATGTCATCACTTTATGGAATGTTATGTTTGTCCGCTTCTATCTTTATTCCAGTGCACGGACTAAATCTCCATCTAGTCTCAGGAATAAAATTTAAGTTGCATATTAAGAAGGTGGCACAATGCCGCTTGCGAGACGACTGGTCGAATATTAATAGAGTAATCGCTTTAATTCATTTCAAAAGAGTCAACACACTATAACAAAATGAATTCAGTTTATTCAGAAATTGAATAAAACTGAAGTTTATTCAGTTTATTCAATTTGATAGATAATTTCTCCCAAATTAAATATTTTAGTGCTGTCTGTTATAACTGAAATGTTAGATGATGTTACAACGTTTTAATCTTTCCACTAATTTGTTAATTTACAAAAGTGATTAATTATTTAACCAGTTGGTGTCGATTTCATCAGATGAATGCATCGACTAAACCAATACATCATTACTAACACCATTATACAACGTACTTTATTTCAAAAGTCAATAATTCGACTACTCCTTACAACTTACTGGATAGTTAAATCGTATAAATCAAATCAACAGTATCCTCCCCATTAGTGGACTGTCTACTAATAAAATATTAACCGTATTTCGTAGACAAGAGCAACCCTCTAAATAGAATCAAAGCATAACCATGGAAGAACGAAGCCAGATAGCATTGAAAACTAAAAGCAATATTTGATTTATACCGTTAAACGAATTCGATATTCATAAGGTTGATATATGAAAGTTTGCTAGGTAACCTCATTAAATAATTTTTTTTTCCTACCTATTGCGGGAAACAAATTCGACACGACAACTTCCCTTTAGTCCTGGAGGCGAAATTTTTCAATGGGCATTCCTTTAATAGAAATTCATAATATACTACCTGGTAAGAACAAGATAATGCTCTCGGAAGTTAGAGATAATCGAAACGATGTAATGCATATCGGTTCCGTATTTACTGCTCACCGAATAATTTACTCACATAAGTAATCACTAACAAGTACAACAACACTTTACTTGATTAATTAATGCATATCATAATAGAAACCATTGATTTCAAGCAGACTTTCAAACAATTTACAGGGTGTCTCAAAAATACTGGTACAAACGTTTAGAGGAGGTAGGTAACATCTAAAGGAATGTGAATCGCATAGGAACCCATAACCGGAAACGTCACGGGAAAGTAGTAGTAGAGGCACAAGAAGCAGAAATGACACAAGACAGTAATTAGTGGCAAACATTTATTTGACATAATATTAACAATGGAGTACGAGATGGATGCATTTCATGATGTTACAACAGATGCTCGAAGGTTCCACCATGAGACGCGATGCATGCGTGACACCGACGCATGATGGATTGGCGGACACGGTCGAACACACCTGGATTTTCTTTTTTCTTTGACAGTAGCAGCAGCGCAGACGAGTCTCCCCCCAGAGATGCATTTCCGTCTCCACAGGCGATTCATACACGATAGATTTGAGGGCCCCCACAGAAAGAAATCAAAGCTCGATAAATCAGGTGAGCGTGTGGGCCAGGCAACGGGTCAACCACGGCCAATCCATCGACGCCCAAAATGCCTTTGAAACCAAATGTTGCGTCTCACATTTGCTGAACATCGTCAAGTAACCCTGCTAGAACTTGTTCAAGAAAGATCCGCTATTTAGCGGAGTTCATGCGGGATGGTAACAGGTATGTGCCGACTAAGCAGTCACCGACCATACCTGCCCACACATTTACTGCGAAGCGATGTTGTGCCGCATGGGGGAGACAGCCGCTAGAGGGCCAGTCTAGTTAGCTGAGTGATTTTTGTTCTGTCATTTTGTCTCTAAAACAGTGATTTATCGGAATCTACCAAACTGTCAATGTTCTTCAGCAGTAGTCCAGAGCCCTGAGAAGCTAATAAGATGTTTTTAGATACAAGACTCCAGAGATAAGTATTTTAATTTTAATTTTTTAACTCTCGCATGCATAATATATACTCACTGTGTCGCTTCGACTACTACCTGCCGTCGCAACAAGGTGATCGCTGACCGCTGGCCTCTTTGACTGCCTAAGGGCTTTCAAGTATCCTAGAGTCTAGACTATTGTTCTTCTCCTGCTATGAAGTGATTTCCTCCCTGTTACCCCTAGCCTTTTATTTACAATCCCCGGGAGACAGAGAAAGCAAAAGCTGACGTTTTTCGCCCAGGAGAAAACAATAAAACCGTAATTCTTGACCTGAGTTTTAACTCACAAAAAATGCACTGCCTAAATCTTAATAACGACAAGTGTGTCAAGTCACGTCATTTTGTTTCTTGCAGTTGGAAAAAAGAAAAACTGAAATCTGCCAGCTTATCCGAAGTGCCTGTAAATCCGTACTTGTCCATCTATCAAAACTGACAATCTCCACCATGTCAAACAGCAAAACGGAAATTGAGGAAAGAACATTAACTGTCCCCGTAACAAGATTCCGGGTCGTCTTTGCACTAAATGAATCTGTGGAAGATAAATAGGCCTGATCTTGCCTGCAAGAAACGCAATAGAGAAACTGAAGCCAAAGCGGATGGCGTTCCCACGATGCCATTAGAGAATAGCTTTTCCACAGATATGAGAGCCATATCAAATACCGATCAAACTTACCAATACAATAGTGAATCTGAACATCTGTATGCAGAAATTGTAACTGACGAAGTCTTTTCCCTTAGATCCGGCTTGGAAGCTCTCATGGCCAAGCCGACCAACCGGATTACGTCTGCGATTTGCGGAGATATAAAGATATGGAGCCAGATGGAACGCATCCTTTTTGACCTTCACGTCAACAACGAGCGGCTCAAAGCCAAAGTGGAAACCTATCAGGAAGAGCGTGGAAATTAAATGCTACAGCGCACCCGCTCTTATGCAGATGCGCTGAGGAATCATTCAAAAAAGATTACTGAAGCACACAAGCCAACCCAGATAAAGAAAACGATACTAAAGGAGCAACATCTGGTTGTATTAAAACCAACAGAAGACAGCCCCATGGAATCGAGTGAAGCCGTCAAGACGGCCGTTGTACAAAATTAGCAAGCGACTTAAAGAACACCCGAATCAAATCAATAAGAAAAACCAGGAATATCGGAGTAATAATTGAGACTGCAATGCGACACGAAGCCCAGACAATACTCGACAACCCAAAAATTTCCACCATGGGACTGACAGCTGAGACACCCAAAAAGAAAGGCCCAGCAATTATTGTTTTCGGCATCAATAAAAACCTCAAACCGGAACAAGTGGCTGAAGAAATCTATTGTAGAAACCTTCAAGGTGAAAGCGAATTTACCAGCATAGAAGATGCGATACAACCAAAGTACCAGACCAAAGGAAAATCCTCCCAGAATGTAAACTGAGTCATTGACCTCTCGGCACAAGCTTGGCAAGTAAGTAAGCAGCAGGACAGGGTGTACATCAAGTGGACCTGCCATAGGTTCAAAGAACACATAGTCATCCCAAAGTGCTTTCGCAGGTTCGGCCATACTACACACACATGTACACAGGTCGATTCCACGTGCGGGCATTGTGCCCAAAAAGGGCATAACTTTAACACCTGCTCTAACAAAACTGAAGAACCGGTTCGCGCCAACTGTAAAGTAGCAAAAATTGATTACAAGCATTCGATAAGGGATAACAAGTGCCCGGTTTATCTGAAAGCAAGACGCACACAACCAAGAATCAACTATGGCCCCATATAAGACATAACTGGACCAAATAAGAATAAAGGCTAACGAAGATAATACAGACGTCCTGTTCATCCAAGAGCCCTATACAAATGCAAGAAAAGTCAGGGGATATCCGCTTACGTACAAAATTATACAATCAGAAGAAGACACTCCGTGGGCGGTTATCCTTGTTAGGAACCCGCACATAACTGCCACCAAAATCCACACCCTCTGTACCCCATGGGCGGTATGTGCCCAGCTTATAGGACCTATAGGATCGTTTCACGTCATCTCATTGTATTGTCGTCCAGGCGAAGACATAGCCCCTGCCAGCAGGTATCTGCAAGCAGTCCAAGCCCTCCTCCCAGATGAGAAGATTATTCTCTGTGTCGACGTCAACTGCCGTTCTGCAATGTGGCACAGCAACTCGGAAGACCGCCCGGGGAATCACAACGGCCGGCAACTCGAGACCTTTCTCGCTACATCCTCTCTTGTAATCCTTAACAAGCCTAACAACATGCCTACCTTCAGTAATACCCTATGGGAGTCCACAATAGACATCTCAGCAGCCACAAGATCCATTGCTACTAAGATCACTGACTGAAAAGTCCACGAGGCTTGGACAACTTCTGACCATAGGGTGATTACTTTTAATCTTCAACGCTCAATAGAATCAGCACCTCCAGCTAGAAACAATATCATCTGTTATGCAATTAACAAAGCAGACTGGAACCTCTTTAATTTAACGGTCCAAGTTACCTTCAAATTCCTGGAAACACCAAACTCACCAACTCAACCAGCATCAGAGGAAAATAACATCAATCATAACCAATGTCTGTGAAAAAACAATCAAGAAGAAACACCCTTTCCCGAGTGTTGTCCATTGGTCGTGCAACCAACTGGATCATCTCCGCCATCAGGTTCATACAGCACCGAAATGATTTCAACATGCTCGCCGTACCTGGCCCCCTCATGAAGTTGATGCCCTACGCAGTAACCATCGTAGGCTACACTAGTTTAATTAGAGCCAAGAAGAAACAGTCTTGGGAGCACCTGGTCTCCACGACTGGAAACAGCACCCCCTGGGGAGTTGTGTATCGCATTGTTACGAGCAAGCTCCCCAGGGGAGAGGAGGTTGTTCGAGGAGCATCTTCTCTACAGTCACCCCGCAAGGCACCACAACCCTCACATGGGAAGATTCAGTAAACATCTTGGACACCCTGTTCACGCTAAACACAGATCCTCAATGCAGCCAGCAACAAGAAATCTGTACTGAAAACCCATCCTACAGCACCACTTCTATAGAACAGCCTTTCAACTTAGATGAATTAAAACTTGCCATTGGCAAAACAAAAAACGCCCAGGGTTAGACTTCATTGAAGCAGAAGTAATTAAGAAGCTTGCAGAGACGCAATCAAATCTCCTTCTCAGCCTGTACAACCATTATCTGGAAGTTGGACATTTCCCAGATGACTGGAAAGAGGCCAATCTACGCCTCATTTCGAAGAACCCAAGTAAACCACCAGAGCAGCCAAGGTCATACAGACCCACAGCACTCCTTCCAGTTTTAAGCAAAATATTTGAACGTCTTCTCTTATCCAGATTGGAAAAACACTATAAAAATGAAAATCTTCAGTCCCCAAACCAGTTCGGTTTTCGGGAAGGCCATTCAGCAGAAGATGTTCTTCGACAGCTCACGGATTCAGTCAAAAATTCAGCCACAAAATACTTCTTAGTAATATCAGTGGATTTCTCCGGGGCCTTTGACTTGCTCTGGTGGCCAAGTATACTACAAAGACTCAGAAGCTAGCGTTCCAGGAAATCTTTACAGCTGCATACAGGACTATCTTCACAACAGAAGTGTTACAGTCAGAAATGCCTATCGACATGTCTACAGAGGATGCCCCCATGGTTCTGTCCTTGGCCCTTTCCTATGGAATGTGGTCATGGACGAGTTCCTGAACCTAAATCTGGGGGATGTTTCCACCCAAGCCTTCGCAGACGACTTGATACTGACAGTCACTGGAAACTCCAGAGCTTCCCTGGAAACAACAGCCAAATGAGCCCTTACAAAGCTACAAGAATGGGCCAGCCTCCATAAACTCCATATATCCCCTCAGAAAACTACTTCAATTCTACTCAGAGGAACCCTTCAAATAAGCAGGCCGCCGCAGATTAAAATTGCTGGTAGAACCACCAAACTGACAACTGAGATGAAGTATCTTGAGGATTCCCCAAGCTCACGTTTTACCCGCATATAGGCTACCTTCATCGCAAAGTCAGGAACTACACGACAATGGTAGTGAGAATCAGCAGGTCTGACTGGGGCCTGAAACGCCGCTCACTGCAAATGCTATACAAAGCTGTATTTATTCCCACTATAACCTACTGTGCAGGTGTCTGGTAATCATCGTGCACTCATTGTTCGTAACCAAAGGAAGCTCACCTTCATCCAGCGTAATAACCTTCTCACTATCACCCGTGCCTGCTGCACAGTAAGCAACTCAGCGCTCCAAGTCTCGGCAAGAGTTCTCCCTCTGGACCTGCAGATAATTCGCAAAGGCGTGCACTACCGGCTCGCAAAGGGACTCCCTACCACCATCCTGGATTTCATTACAAACCCAGCCAACACCATCAAAGAAGAAAAAAAGCGCCTTGCAGTCTACCTTCTTAATGCCTGGCAACACAGATGGAATACCATCCCCAAAGCATTAGCATAGGCATTTGATGCAAGAAAGCAAGCTTATGCAGCATCAGCCAAAAAAAAAAAAAAACCCACTTCCACTTCACCCCTCTGTTCGTTCAAAATACCTGTCCAGCTGAGCCTTAAACTTATTTAGGCTATCAACCTCCACCACAAGGGATGGAAGTCTGTTCCACCAACCAACCACCCGCTGGCTAAAGGCAAATTTCCGCACGTCTATCCTACATCTGTCTTTCCTCAATTTGAATTTATGCCCTCTCAGGTGATTTTTCTGAGCTAGAGGAAGAATCCCATCAGCATTGAGCATGCTTAAACCATTCAAGGCTTTATACACCTCTATCAGATCACCTCGCTGGTGCCTAGTCTCCAGACATTGTAATTCGCAAAACTTAAGCCTTTCTTCGTAAGAGCACCCCTTTGTTCCATTCACTAATCTTGTTGCCCTTCTCTGTACTCGTTCCAGCAGCTCTACATCCTTCTTGAAATGAGGCCTCCAGACCTGTATACAGTACTCTAGGTGTGGCCTGACAATTGCCTTATACAATGGAATAATCACCTCCTTATCCCTGCTGGAAAAATTCCTGTAAAGGTTCCATCACTAAAAAAATTCTTATCTGAAATAGCCCAGATCTACCCTAAAGCTCCAGCATGGTACAGCCCAGGGTTATATACTACTTTTCTGATTACAGGCCATGGATCCATAAATCACAAACTTGCCTCTATGAACATCGTGGATGACCCTCGCTGTCTTTGTGGTGATAAAGACTGGGATCACCTATTCTATGTTTTCTCGCTCTACGAGGACCTGCGAACGTTGCTCATATCAAAAATACATGCCTTGCCTCGAGTAAATGACATTTTCTGATCAATGAGGAAGACTCTTTCTCTGCCTTCGCACATGATCTCTTCACCAGAAGAAGATCACTGGTACAACTTCCTGGAACTGATGCACATTGATCAACACCCTTTTCTCATATACTGAACATCTTCACCTAGATTGTGACCACTTCTAGCTACTGAAGTTGACACTCAAGTCGCTTGAATTGTTTCATCTGTGTCTCTCTTGATACATGATTGTCTTCCCACCCTCTCGAGGGCCCTTTTCTTCCACTTAGGTGTGAGAATTCCCACTCAACCTGCGGAAGATGCCTTCCCTTAACATCCTCCGTCGCTCGGTCTACACCTCTTTTCCTTTACCCTCTCCGGTACATCCTGTACTTTTTTTTTTTTTTTAATTGGTCTCTTTCCAGGAAGCTCAGGCGACCTGGAGGAGACTAGCCAGAGAATTATGGGCAGCCTGGCTACCTCCTAGTGGTGTGTGCGGGCAACGTGGGGTCCCACCAGGGGCCCTGCGGACAAAAGCCAGGACATCCAACAGAACGCAGCACAATACTTCATTTACAGCACAAAATGTTTTCTGGCTGTCACAGTGATACTGTTTGTCTCCACAGAATTCATATGGCGCAGATGTGGGAACCACCGGAGGCGCCTTTGCCCCAACACTATGCACCGCATGGGGGTGCACACCGTATGAGTTGTCGTGAGCCCACACATGAGCATTGTACTGATTGAATAAGCCTTCCCGAGTGAAATAAGCCACATCCGTGAACAAAACACAGGCTGGAAAATTCAAGTCTTGAACACTTTCTTGGAGAAACCACTGCGCAAAAGCCACACGTGCAGGATGATCTTGGGGGAGCAGTAACTGAACCCTTTAGAGTTGAAAGGGGTGTAAGGAATCGTCGTGCCAGACACGCTGTACACTGCAACGAGACACTCCTAAGGCAGAGGCAACGACACGTGTGCTGGTAGTAGGATTATTCTGGACGGCATTCAACACACTTTCTTCCATGGCGGGAGTTCGTGTCGAACGTGGTCTGCCCGCACTACTTCTGTTACCTCTAAATGACCCATAATCGCACAAATTTTGATGCGCACTCGCAAACAAACGGGGTCCGGTACATATCTGTCTGGGAAGCATTCTCCATAAATTCGTTGAGCAGCTCGTCCATTTAAGAAATCTTTATTAAAATAATAATACAAAATACAACTTAGTGATTCTCTTTCTTGACAAAAAGGTTGCACACTATCATCTGAAGCACTGCTGGTTAGCTGCTAAAAACTGCAGTCTCCTTCATTAAAGAACCTGCATTGTGAAACACAAAAACCTTGCCACACTAATACCTGTTGCAAACGACTGCGACAAAGCAGCATATTTCTTCTCCTTTGATTCCGTTACGGAGGAGGCATTCTTCTTTGTTTACTGCTGCGTCTGAACCACTTCATAAAACTCGATTTTATATCCAAGGACTAAGAACAAGTTGACGCTATTAATCGGCAAGCAAATAACCATATTAAAGGAAATTAAATTTTACTTACATCAAATAGGATTATCACTTAATTCTGCTAAATCCTCTCAAATTGCATTTTCCAACCTAACGAACAAAATACACGGTAATCAATGTAATTGAGGGGATAAAGGTGGAAGAAGCCCAGCATCGCATAGATTTGGAAATGTCTTCAGATAAAGGCTTTCTTTCACTTATCAATTTCTCAGTGTTAAGGCCAAGACGTTATCTACAACGTGGGCCATTAGACAAGTGTTTTTTTTAGAATTAATAATCAAGAGATGCTTATTAAATACTGTTCTTAGTATTTAATATTTTCTTAATTAAATTATTAATTTAATTAAATATTAATATTTAATAGTTCTTAGTATTTAATTTAAGTATTTAAGACAAGGACTAAGAACAGTATAAATACTGTTCTTAGTCCTTGTCTGCATCCATACCTATGCTACCACAATATGATCTTCTGCCTCTCAATGCCTACATTTACAAAATATGAGCAAAGAATACTACAATGCTGAGGTGGCTTCACTGTCTCATGGAGACATCCCCTTACCATCTCAAAATCTAAGCTATACTCAAGTCTGGAAATGACCCCGTGGATTTAACTTCTAGTTGAGAATAGCCTAACCGATCTCAATAAATCACATAACAGATGAAGAATGTACCTGATCTATATCAAATGTTATATCAACCAAGAAGTGTTAGAGGAAAGTACGCGGTTGAATGAACACCTGTTTTTGGACCAGCACAAACAAGGCTAGTCTAACGAGACTTTGCTTTCCAAATCAAATGACACAGCCCTCTCTAATGGTAAGACCTCATGAAGCAGTAGATATAAGAGACCACTAGCACATTGAATTCTGAATCTGATCCCTCGTTTAAAAAACCCCCAAGCAACCCATGTAGCATGCGGTTATGTTCACAGTTGCTTCCTTCAATTACTGAAGCCTTTAATTCATCGTAACCATTGTAATCATGGACACCATTCAACAATTGTAAATTTCCTTTGCACATCTCATTTTGTATTGCACGGTAACATCATATAAGCAAACCTTTCACTCACATTTTAATATTAAGAAAACGTGTACAGAGTTATCCATTGAAAACCAAATCCTGTATGTCGAATTTAGTTTTCAATGGATAACTCTTTAAAGTATTTAAATACTTATTAACGTTTTCATACAGGTACACATTATTCACAATAATGTGTTGCGGTTCTTTCGCTTGAATAATTTTGGCACCGACTGCTTACTTAGGCAATGCATTTCTTAGATAAACACTTTGTTGATGAGAAGGGTGTGGAATTGTAACGCGAATGGGTCGCGAAACAGCTAGTGAAACCCTTGACCGCCTACAGATTTTTCTTTACAGTTTTATAGATTTTGAATACTGAAGAGGATTTATAGGTCCTGAGCAGCTTAACTTCAGCCGATACCGAAAGGGATTTATAGGTCCGTGGTGGCTTAACTTCAACAGAGCGACGCTTCTTCCGTTGTTTAAGAAATCACCGACAGCAACTCGTAGATCTGTTGTCCTCGGTTAAAAAGTATTGTTCGTGATAGATAAATAGCATCTTAAAATAATCATCTGAATACTCCGCCCAGTACTGCGCTTCTTATGGGCAATACTTCGCGGAGCTCGTGAAGCACGAACGAAGCTTAACAGCAATTACTCACAGCGACCCAAGTAGGGATTTAAAGTGGGTGAAATCTCTTATTTTTCAAAGATTGTTGGTTTTACCTAACACCAGATGCAAATATTCTGACTGTTTATCTAACCAGACAAATGAAACCATCCCTCGTCACAGAGAAAAATATCTAGAGTATCGATTTCATCACATGCAAAATTATGCAGTCAGACGCTGTATCGCATCCTTCCATCCGAGTGAACTGAAAACACCTTGGTCATGTGCTTTCAGTTCACGGATCACCAGAATTCGAATGCACGCAAGCTTAATTTTTTATTGCTCCATGAGAACTCACAGCTGCTCTCCTAGTCAAGAACACTACCAGTCATTCTAAGACAGCTTAGCAAATGAAGAATGGCACCCCATTATTTGAAAAGGATTCATAGAATGAACAACGGTACTTCTAGTAACATTGAAACTTAAAGGAATGCTTCACGAATACGGGCTCCTCTCTTGCGAAAACAAGATGCTCTGTTTGAAATTAAAAAACTGTAATAGGAATCGGTAAAAGAATGCAGGAACTAACTTGACAGAATGGTGACACTTCCAACATACCCGAATAAATATTTAAAATTAAATGCGCTAGTAAGTCGCGATTTATTAATTTAAATTATTCGTAACTTACATAAATTTTAATTAAGAAATTAATTTATTTTCACTCGTAAACTCCTTAAACAAAGGAGTTTTATCTTTAAGTGGATAGCCCTGTATTTCATTATGAGATGCACAGCATTTTGAAGCCACAGTTCCATTTAATTCATTGAGATCAGTTATACAAGCGATATGTCAACTGCAACCCAAGTTTCGTTCAGTTCCGATCACAGCTTTGAAGCGAATCATGCCTCTGGAGATTTGCTTCTCCTCCAGCGAGTAAAGTTTGAAAAGCAAAAAACCCTACTTGTTAAAAAATTAGTGTCAACTACAATTTAGATTTTGATTCCTCCACCAAAATGCAAAATAACAGCATTAATAAGAGAGCGCTTTCTGGTACTGTAAAGCGCAGGAAAGATAAAAGCGCATAATAATTAAAACCCGAGGAAACATGAAATGGATATTCATCCCCACTGAATTTTCGAATTGAATTTGATTTATACAGAAAGTGTAAGAGCCTTTGTATTTTTTTCCCTTTTTGCAACGTCAGATACCTGTTATGTAGAAGCAGGCATCAATAGAATATGAAAATCTAATTAGACAATCTGACAGTGCTTTCAAGTTCAGAACTAAAACAACAGCCATTGAACAGACTTTTCTCAGGAGATGATTGCAAAGTGTCTTCGTTAACCAGTAATTAGTGCCTTGTTATTATTCTCGATATATCTCCAACGCTATTTTGAAACTACCCGTAGCAACACGACTGTTGTAATAAGATTAATACAAATGGCTACGCCATTTGGTAATTAGTAAGACTGCACTTTAATATTCCTTCTAGTTGTCCACTTCATTTTTCTGTATACGTAAAACCGATTGATACCGATATGTGAAGTCAGGCGTTTATTATTTGGGATTGATTCAGCGCTTCTGATTAATACATTCTCGAATTGGTTAGGCAACTAATTAGAGCGAAGTTAATAATTACTGTCAGAGGGATACATGAATTTAGGAGTTTCATTTCATTTCAGCGCTTTTAACTTGCCTCCCAGGGAGCAATCGGGGAGAAATTATTAAGCATGTTATACACTGAGTGGCCCCAGAAACATTGTTCCTCCCACACGCCATGATCGATAATATAATCTGCTCCAACGCAGTAAAGGACGAGCTAAGCCACTAATGAAGCTATTTTCTACTTGCTGAAGGGGACAAGCATTTAGGAAGTAGTAATGGTGTCACAGGAAAACGAACTGATTTGGTAGATTTTGAGGGAAGATTTACACTTAAGAAAAACCATGAAAGACAGCCAGCGAACAGAAATTGTGGGGAAACAAAACACGCGGAGTGGTCAAGTGCGAGGATACCTAAGTACACACTTCTGTGACTGTTGAAACTAGCGTGATTACTAAATATGGTGATGTTCTTGTATCTTCCTCGTTGTGAAATCTAACCTTATGCGGTTGTCCCGCAGTATAAACAGAAATAATTTTTTCATTTTTTAAATATGGATTTGCGGCAGAACATTTAGTGTAACTCGTTACACCATTACAAAAGACAACTGAGTACATTCAGTGGATTACTTTGTCTAGAAAGAATTCAAAATTATATGACCATCTGCTAATCTGGGAAACAGTTGATTTTCAAATCTGGCCTTATTCTCTCATTTCCTATAAACTAATTTGGACAAAGGAAATCAAATTGATTCACTTTTCCTTGATTTAATTTTATTTCACACGCATTTGACTCTGTCCACATTGAAAGTCCGCTCTTTAAACTTTCATCTTATAGTCTACGATCTCCTTTACTGGATTTGCTTCATTCACTGCTTAGAAGTCTTGAACTATCAGTAATAATAATGGTACTTCATCAACTCCGTTCACTGTTTTGCAAAATGTTCCTCAAGGCTCACCCTTGGGTCCGCTCTACTTTATTGTTTACATTGCTGATCTGTCATCCTTATTTCAGTCCGTTAATATTGATTGGAAACGCTATACAGATGATATTAAAAACTTTACAAAGTTATTTATTCTTCAACTGAATTCCTGTCCTGTCTTGATTCCCTCTAACTCTGGCTTAATAAAAATAACTTGTTTCTAAATCCATTAAAATGCAAATCATGTCGCTTTCGCTCAAATCGTGCAGTTACACCCTCCGTCTGTACTGATTTTTATATTGGAAACTAACTGCAAGAATTTCGGTGTCCTATTTCGACCTGACCTTCTTCCTCTTCCCATGTTGATCACATAATATCGCAGACTTCCAAACTTACTGGATTAATCAAGCGTTCTTCCTCTATTTCCAAGAGTGACAAAGTTATAATTCTTCTCTACAAGCATCCTATACTTCCCATTTTTGATTATTGTGATATTATTTCGCCCCCACAACAGAAATATCTTTTTCACAGACTTCAGAATTCAAATTAAATTCATTAAATTCTTATTCTTTCGAAATCGCCTTGCCTTTCACCGTCGAAACTATGGAGCTCTTTGTCGTCGCTTCAGAATCATTCCACTTCGCTCTAGACGACAACTCCATGGGTCTCGTTTTGTCTACAAGATCAAACTATTATCGATGATTCTCCATCTGTTCTTAAACAAATACATTTCACTATACCCGTTTGAATTGTTATTATAAAACTAGTTTCTCACTACCTGTCCCTCGTATCAACACCTACTTGAAAGTCCTCTGCTCCGTTTCCTTCGGGTATGAATAATCGCAATACTGATGTTGCATTTAATCTGTCTTAATTCTAGTTTTCTATTGATTCTCTGTAATTCTCAACATTATCTAGAGTCTGCGTGCTCGGTGGATGAGAAGTCTGTAAATAAATAAATAAATAAATAAATAACCAATTATGTTAAATTTATCGTTCTCGCAATTGTATGGAGTACTCAGATTTTCACTTCCTCTTTAAAACCCGATCTTCTTCAATCTACCTTTCTTCACAGCGATGTAATATTCCTTGGTGATTTTAATGTTAAATTCAAGCTGGCTTCAATTTTCTAATTACATGAACCCTGTTTGAGATGCTGGAGATGTTTCAACTTCTAATGAACACACTATTTATCCATTTATATGCCAGAATACCAGGTAATCCTGACCATACACCGACACTCTCCAGCAGGAATCCTTCGGAGTACCATGTTAATGCTGGTGACCCTCCACATACTTCAGATCACAACTTTGTGGTGGTCTCTTCTCAAATTGAGACCCTGTCCATGACCATATACAGCCTTTAATATTACACGAATTGTAATATGCGTGATAGCTGTTCCTCTTTTCCATGGTAAGATTACGATGGAAAAGAGGAACAGCCATCTTAACCATTCCAATCCTAATGTTTGCTGAAATTATGTCAATAAAATTATTCTTGTAGGGACAAAATTCTTAATATTGACCCTTATTTAAGCCTTTGCTTTCCAATAAATATGAAAAAGGCTAATAATACAGCACGTCTCACAATAAGGATATACCATATCACAAGTGCCTTGTATCCATGTATCTCAATAGTCAGAAAAGGCTACACTAAAGCCCGAAAGAATTGCAAAACAGTTCTGAAATGTTATATTCTTATCATAAAAAAAATGGCTAAATGTTAGTCGATCATCCTGGTCTCTTTGCCAAAGCTATTTGCCACAACGTTTGTTAGTCAATACTTCCACCTCTATCACAATTTGGTGGTTCTGTTGTAAAGATAAAACTAACAGATTTTATTTTTGTTCTAACTCTTGCACTGATGATCTTGGTAAACCACCTCCGCCCATACCAAACACACCCCTTGGTCTTCCGACAGATGTATACTATAATTATTAATAACCTTGGTGTCAGGAGAGCTTCAGGTCTTGTTAGAATTTCTCCACTCGTTCTCAAAGCCTGTGCTTCTTTGTGTCAAAACACTTTCCTGTTCGACTGGTGTTTTCCTTCTGCATGGAAATTGGCTCTTATCAAGTCAGATCCCCCTCCCCCCCAAAAGGATCACGCAGAGATTTTCTAAACAAGCTCCCATCCCGTTTTTTTTTTTAATTGGGTAGTTAGTTTCCTCATTGTTCATATACCGCGGCTCACACAGTTGGGGAAAAACTAAAACTGGTATTCCCCAAAGTTTTTTCTCGTAATGATCTTCTACTGACTGAAATCATTTTTGTTCCAATTACAACAGACTAAATTCCACCAAAGTCTGGTTTAAGAAACCTTGCCCAGCCTCAACCACTCGAATATCCATTTCAACTCCATCAATGCCAATTTCCAGATAAAAAAGTGAAGTTAACAAAAACGGGTCAACTTGAATCTTCCTGAAATCTAATTTCTCCCAAAAATTAATTTTTATGTATGTTCATTTATTTATTTACATGGTGAAGTAGAGGCGAGCTCTACTAATCGGCCACCAAAACTTAATATTCATATATACAGAAGTATTTACAATCTGATGCTAAAAATATCATCATGATCAACGAACTACTGACACTCAGCCGTCATGGGTAACATAGTTTATCATCATCGTCCTGAGCACACCGTGTGGAAAAGCTCGAGTTCGAATCCCGACAATGAAGCGAGGAATAATTGTGGGCTTCGTCACACCGTAGCTGAGTTAGTCGGGCTCAGGCGGGAGTTGCATGGGTTTTTTTCACGGAAAATCGAGTTTTTTCGTCCAACAAACAGACAACAAAAAAGACACGCAATTAATATATATTGTGTAATGGGGTGTATGTCGTTCATGCGCCTAAAACAATAAACTTACATGAGTCAAAACATAACCGCCGTCGCCAAGGGTAGAGGCATCCCACAGCACCTAGGAGTGACATCATCGACCGGTACAGCATTTATAGCGACAGCACGGTGCCGTCACCATACATGCTGCACCGGTACACACAGTGCCTCTCAGTTAGTCAGCACAAAGCCCGAGCAAGGGGAATGGGAAGGACCACGCTTTGCAACAAGAAACCCTCCCCGGTGTTATAAAGTCCGCTTTGTGTGGAATAGTTTCATAAACATATCCAAGCATTTCGTATGCTACCCTGGTCGCCAAATTCCACCGACATCAATCCCATCGAACATTTGTGGGTTGCAGTGGAGCTCACTCCAGGACATTTGCAGTTACTTGAAACAAATTGCGGCCGATTCGATACTGAATAAAGGTTCATGTTGTTTATCCAGTGTGCGCATTAAATATTAATCATAATTTAAAATATCGCGTAAAACGGCAAAACACTTGTTTTTTTACTGTATAAAAAAAAGCCTGCGGAAATCGCAGTTTAAAAATACAAAACATATTTAACAACACCGACACGAATCATACTAATCACTCAGTTGAAAGTAATGTATTTCAATTTACATACCAGCAATGCAACGTGTCTGTCACTTGTTCCCGATGATTGCCTCGTCCTTTACAGTACGAGGTTTGTTAAACGGATTAATGCAGAGTGCATTAATGAGGCGGATAAGAATTCATGTATATTTTAGGAGCATCAGCGACTAAGGCCATATTGATCGGTGTATAATGTCTGTAAATTGTGTGTGTGATCTATTTTCTGTTTTGATGGACGAAAAACCCAAATTTCCAAGGTGAAAACCCATGCTACTCAGCCCCGTTGTGAAAAAGGCCCGTAAAAATTCCTCACGTCATTGAGGTGTCTTCCACCCGGTGTGGGGAGGACGGCGATCCTACCAGTTGTGCCACCCACGAGTGTGACATCATATGAACAGCAACTATACCCATTTCACAGTACGCCTCGCCAAGAACTGTTGCTGCAAGAAACGAACGAATCTGAAACGTTTGTTGGCGGTTCATTTTGCAATGAACACGTGATCAATTTCTCAGACATGTTCTGGTTACACATGGAGTTATTCGATGAGGGGAGTGCCAGAAGTTTATCAAACGCTAACAGGGAGCTAAGAGATTTTGTTATAACTGAGAGCAAACTGGAGGAGAAATTGAAGTTAAACATAAGGAAGGCACCTTGGGTGGTGGTGGTAATAGTAGTGGCATGTGATGCAAGAAAGCAAGTGTATGAGCTTATGCAGCATCAGCCAAAGAGGAGAAAAAAAAAAAAAAAAAAAAAAAACACCATTCCCTCCAAATGCCTGTCCAGTTCCTCCTTAAATTTATTCAACCTATCAATTTCCACAACGACAGATGGAAGTTTGTTCCAGCAATTAACCACCCGCTGGCTAAAGGCAAATTTCCGCACATCTATTTTACATCTGTCTTTTCTTAATTTGAATTTATGCTCCCTTAGGTTCGTAATCTGAACAAGTGGAAGGATCCCATCAGAATTCAGCGTGCACAACCCATTCAAGGCCTTATATATACCTCAATCAGATCACCGCGCAGGTGCCTAGTCTCCAACCACTGCAATTTGCAGAACTTAAGCCTCTCTTGGTAAGAGGATCCCTTCATTCCCCTCACCAATCTCGTTGCCCTTCTCTGTACACGCTCAAGTAAATCTACATCCTTCCTAAAATGAGGCCTCCAGACCTGTACGCAGTACTCAAGGCGTGGCCTGACCATTGCCTTGTACAGAGGGACAATCACCTCCTTCTCCCTGCTTGCAAAATTCCTATATATCATTGACAAAACCTCATGACCTTCCCTGGCAGCCTGTCTGCACTGCTCAGAAAACTTCATATCTGACTGCACAATTACTTCCAGGTCTTTTTCATTTTCCACCACCTTAAGTGTAGTACCACACAGTTGGTACGTTTCTCTGGGGTTACTTCTACCCATATGCAGTACTTTGCATTTTTCAAGGTTAAACTTCCGTTGCCACTTCTTAGCCCATCTGCCCAAATTATCTAGATCCTGTTGCAGTAGCACACTGCCATTAACAACCCTGACAACCTTTGTATCATCTGCAAACTTGGATATTAAGCTTGATATACCTTCATCAATATCATTGATAAATATACAAAACAACAGTGGACCTAACACCGAACCCTGTGGGACACCACTAATAACATTAGTCCACGAAGAGCAGCACCCATTGATTACCACCCTCTGTCTTCTCCCACTTAACCATCCTTTTATCTATTGTAGCAACTTACCCTTAAAACGATTCTGTTCCAATTCGTACAATAGTCTTCCATGCGCAACAGTGTCAAAAGCTTTCCTGAAATCCAAATATATGATATCAAAATTATTTTTTGCATCCAGTTCCTTTGTATCCACATCATAATATCCTACCAAATTGGTCAGATAAGACTTTCCCTTAACAAACCAATGCTGTATCTGAATTATTGCTGCGGTCTTTTCTAGATGATCCGGCAATGCATCTTTAACCAGTGACTCCATTATTTTCCCCGGAACAGAAGTTAAACTAACTGGTCTGTAATTAATCGTGTCACCCTTCGATCCCCCTTTGTGAATTGGGGATACATTTGCACATCTCCAGTCCGTGGGAACCTCCCCTGAGTCAAGGATGCTCTCATAATTATGGCTAAGAGTTTGCTTAGTTGCTTTGCAGTCTCCTTTAATATAAATGGATAGACCCCATCCACCCCAGGTGCTTTTCTTATGGTTAACTTCAACAATTTCTCCTCCACTTTGCTTTCAGTTATTACAAAATCATTAAGTATCCTGCTACAATTTGATAACCTTCTGCCATTTTTAAACCTTAATAATTCCTCATGTGTGAATGTAGTTGCAAAATACTCATTCAGTTTGTTTGCTATCTGAACAGGATCATCAACAGTCGACCCATCGATGTCAAGTGGACCAATCAGATTCATCCCCTTCCTTTTAGAGTTTATATAAGTAAAGAAATCCTTGCTGTTTTTCTTAGCATCTTTTGCCAAGGATTTCTCGTAATCTGCCTTCGCCTGCCTAACCTCCTTTGTGACCTGATTAGACTAGCTTATATCTGTCATAGACTTCTGAGTCGCTTGATAATTTATATGCATCCCATGCATTTTTCTTCTCTGTTACGAGTCTCATTAGTTCATTAGATAACCATTTAGGCCTAAACCTTGAACAATATTTCTTAATAGGTATGAAACTTTTAGTAGCTTCCACGATTAATTCCTTGAATGCTTCGCACTGAGAATTTACTGTTGGTAACATCGTCAGTTGATCCCACTGTACAGAATTTAAAAACTGTCTGAGTCCACTGTACTCACCTTTACGGAAGCAAAAACCCTTTCCTTTACCCCTGATGGTAATTAAATCTTTAAGTAAATCCCACGTCAGTTCACTGTGATCACTGCCACCTAGTGGTTCCTTTATCTGCAAATTCTTAATACACGAATGATCACTGCTGATAACCAGATCAAGAGTGTTACTTTCTCTGGTTGCCTCTCGAACATGCTGCTGCAGAAAACAATCATCCAATAAATCCGCAAAAGTCTGACTAGCGTGAGAATGACCAACCCACAAGTTCCAGTCAATATCTGGGAAGTTAAAATCCCCCATTATAAGACATTCCGATTTACTAGCCCACTCTATTTCTCTGTACAATTGTTCATTGTACTCATTCGAGTTATTGGCCTATAACACACTCCTATTATTTTTGCTTTCGCAGTGCTTATGTCACACTAAACTGACTCAACAGTGCACTGTTCATCTATATCAACTGGATGCACTTCTTTTGATTTTATGTTTTTCTTAATTAACAGCATAACATCTCCTCCCTTTCTATCCTTTCTGCACACATTGTACTCCCCAAATTCCAGTTCTGCATTCCTTATATCTGGGTGGAAGGGATCTATCCAGTTATATTAAAGGAGGTAGCAAAGGGAGTAAGCAAACCTTTAGCAGCCATAATTATGAGAGCTTCCTTGGACTCGGGAGGTCCGCATGGAATGAAGGTCTGAAAGTGTATCACCAATACACAAAGGGGGGTTCAAAAAGTGACAAGTAACTGCAGACCTGTTAGTTCAGCTTGTGTTCCGGGGAAAATAATGGAATCACTGGTTAAAGAAGCATTGCAGGATCATCTAGACAAGATTGCAATAATAGTTAAGACAGTATGGGTTTGTTAAAGAGAGGCCTTGCCTTACCAGTTTGATTGGATACCATGATGTGATCGCAAAGGAACTGAATGCCAAAAATAATTTTAATATCATATACTTGGATTTCAGGAAAGCTTTTGATACTGTTTCACATGGAAGACTGCTGTACAAATTGGAGAGCTATAGCATTAAGCGTAAGTTGCTACAATGAATAAAGGGATGGTTGAGTGCGAGACGACAGAAAGTGGTAATAAATGGACACTGCTCTACGTGGACAAATATTAGTAGAGTTCCCCAGGGTTCGGAGTTGGGCCCATTGTTGTTTTGTATATTTATCAATGATATTGATGAAGGTATATCAGGTTTAGGTTTAATGTCCAAGTTTGCAGATGATACAAAGGTTGGTAGGGTTGTTATCGACTGTAAAGACAGTATGCTACTCCAACTGGATCTAGATAAGTTGGGCAAATAGGCTGAGAAGTGGCAACATTGCATTTGTCAAAGTACTGCATATGGGTAGCAATAACCGAAAAGAAACGTACCAACTGTGTGGTACTACACTCAGGGAAGTGGAAAGTGAAAATGACGTGGGGGATAATTGTGCAGTCAAATATGAAGTTCGCTGAGCAGTGCAGACGGGCTGCCAGGGTAGGTCATGGAGTCTTGTAAATGATATGTAGGAATTTTGCTAGCAGGGACAGGGAGGTGATTATCCCGTTATACAAGGCAGTATGTACCTATGCTATAGTACACGTGTGCTGTAGACACGTGTTGAGAACGAAATTTTAATTTTAAAATTTTTTTTTTTTACTTGCTTGTGTAATTCTTTTGCAAAATTTCGTTCTCAACCCATGTCTACAGCACACGTGTACCATAGCGTACAGAACATGTACGCTATGGTACATGTTCTGTACCATTTTAATGAAACTTCATTAGTTTCAATAAAAAAAAACAGCTTATACTATACATATAATATAAAATATCCATGGGCGTGGGGGCCACTCACACGCAACACACCAGAATTTCTGATAATATGGTACTATTGAACAAAACTTTAGACCAAAGTGAACAACATGAAACAATTGAATAAAATTAGGGTATTTAATGAAGATTGTGAAAAACCTCGGTGAAAACCTAAGATTCACGACCATGCGAGTCAAGTTATCCGATTAATATTATTCCAAAAAGTGTTTCGCTTTACTCATAATGCTTCACATTTTCCTGTTTTTATTTGTCATATATCTTTACTGATTCCATGAGAAAACGAAGACGAAATAGCTTTCTTCCCTTGGCTTTGTTTAAAATTCTAATAAAAAACTTAAGCGATTCGAAGAAAGCAATCAAGACGTATTGAGCAGTCAGCAGAATCTTTTCACCAGTAACAACCTACGTGGTTCTCCTCTATTGATCCCACTGGCATCCTTAAACAAGCCAATATCTTAAAGAAAAGCGTCGAGAAATCAGTCTTCATTTAAAATGCGTACCTTTAGCTTGCTTCTTTTCATTTAACATCGGTAACAGAAAGATATCCAATATGACCTGTTTGCATCCTTATATTTTATTAAGTATTATGGCTGTATCAGAAGCAGACTTCAATAACACTTAAGAAGGATGCATTTCGCTGACGATTATAATAAATGGTACCGGTAAAGGGTGGAATGCTACATTAACTCGCGAACGTTGGATATCCTCAGAAAACTAAACTACTGCATACATTGAAAGATGTAAGCACGTTGTCAAAAAAAGTAATACTCCATAAAATTCTGGGTTGTGATGTTTAAAATATGCGAGGCAAGGAAATCCACACGGTGTAGGCAGTATACGTAACTGTAAATCTAATTATTCTACTGTTGATTTACCAGTTTTGCGGATTTAAAAACAGGATTCATAATTCAATATTACACACGCAACACGAGTTCGTCACTTGCAGGAATTCTGGCCCGAGATTCTGCCTGTGTATGTCTCACTTCTCAGACTGGTATTTCTATCCTTAATTCAACCCCACCTCGCCTGTGGAATAATCCCGTGGGGAACCACCTGCAAATAAAACCTTGCAAGGGTCAACACCATTCCTAATCGATGCGCACGTTCAATTATAGGCCTTCTCTGGAATGCGTCAGTCAACATAATATACAAGGATTCGTCTACCTTTCATCTACCAACTGCTTCACAAAACCGAGACTGTCTTTGTCTACGAAAGCTCTGAAAACACCAGACTTCCCCTCTCTTCTCTCTTTTTCACAACAGAACGAGGAGAAAAGCGTACTACTTAAGAAAGCAAGCAGGCCTCAAGATTTTGCTTTTCAGAAGAGCAATCGGACAGAAAAACAAAAAATACATAGGCACAAAAACGTGGAACAACCCATGCCAATTCACTAAATCGATCCAAGAAAGTTCTAATATAACACATTTCTAGGGATACTTGAATCAAAATTACCTTCCAACTAACTCCTGAATAAGACAAAACAAATGTGTTACCAATAAGTAAATTTGTTGGCTAATTTTACAGGGCTTAAAACTGTTTGAAATTATAAATTCGGATATTTCGTCATTTTAAATTATAGACATACCTTTATTTTAATTTTTAAAAAATGCTCAATTTAATTGTCAATAATCTTGTAAACCAAGTGGATTGCTTTCATTGTCTTCAGTCCTCCAACATTGCCGGAGGAGGTGTGTAAATTTTTCCAATATTGAAATGTACATAAATTTTACAATTTATTAGTGGACTACCTGTTGCAAGGACTAATCAAATTCAACTTAAGGGATATTTATGAACCACTAACGAGAATTTCTCTTTTGAACGAGACAATCCTATATGCAGTGAAATGCAACAAATGTTGAGTACCTGTAACACTGGACTTACATTCAACTTAAAGAAATAATTGAAATTAATGATGGTAAATACCTACAGCATTAAAAATTATCGACTGAATTATTTATTATACGATAATCAAACTTAAATCCACAACGGATACTCGTTAGAAATAATTAAAATGGTGATAGCATTAAGTTAAACTTTAAAAAATCCACAAAAAGTGAATCGTCGAACAATGAAGTTTAGTACCATTAAAACCATTACTGAAGGTTTTCCAACTGTTCACCGCCAGCCAATGTTTCAATTTAAATTAATTCAAAATGGTGGAGAACAGGCAAACATATCATGGGAATTATTGTCATTGGGACTCGAGGTTCCATACTGAACTGCAATAAATAAAGTGTGTTCCGTGCGCAGCAAACTCATACCACAGAAAGCCAAGAAGACTGCCAGTACAAATATATTGGTAGCCCACCAACAAATTAAAAGAAAAGAGCATGCTTCCACCAACACAAGTCTTTCTGAAAAATATTCCCAAACGAGATTAAGTTCTAGCTAAAAATGACCACTACTTATCCTGCATAGATGACTTTTAAAAGTTATTTAAGGGCCAAAATTTGAAATATGTTGGCCATTAAAACTGTAACATACCCGTTTAATACTCCTTAGCCCCCGCATTCCTGTAAAAATCTTCTACGCAAGACTTCTCAATAAAAATCAGGTTTCCTCCGGTGAATTCTAAGGGGAAAAAAATGATCATACAAGGTCCCCCCGACAAGTGTCCTCTTTGATTTTAGTTCACCTGGATCTTTTATATGAAACATCGACAGTTCATAATGTTGCTAAAACCAATAGTAACAAAAGTGATACTTCGACGATCCAAAGATATGTGCCATTCATTGCGAATTCTAGTGCTATAATTTAAATTCTTTGACCCCTTTTAGTAGTTTCCAGCATCTTACTAACACACTGAATATCTATACTGCTCGACAAAATTAACAGAACACGTAGGAAAAGGTGTTTTCGTGGAACTTGAGATAAAGCGGGACAAAATTTAGTACGGTGGTGTACAATAGAATAGCGAAGAAATGAGGAGACGGCGAGAAACTTCGGACAGGTATAAGGGACATTTATAGGGGTTGTATAAGAATTACCAAAAAGGTCACATTACAAAAGTCGATCTCTAAATACGATCTCATGACATCAGTACGGCGTATGATCCCTCCAACGGCCGACAGCGGTTAGCCATGCTCTGAAAAGAAAATCTGGGCTAACCACACCCCTTAAAAGTCGCACATAGGGTTCAAGGATTTGTTCCCGCACCCCTATCAAAAACATGGAGTCCTGCGGCTGTTGATCCTTAATCCGCCCAACACGAGAACACTGCCTTCGTCTATATGTCCCTTTCTCGGAACTTGGAGGGGATCGTACAGCATTCCTCGTTGTCTCCAGATGAAATAACGGAGAGAATGTTGTAGGCTAAAACGGACTCAGAGAAAAGAACTGTGCCCCATTTGTTAGGTCTCCATGTCACATGTTCATGGCACCAGTTTCGACGACCCCTGCGGTGGTTTGGGGTTAATGGGATACAAACCACTGGCTTCCTTCCACAGAGTACACTTGAATTGAGCCTTCTTAACATAGACCGGTTGGAAATATTTTTACCTGTGGCCGCAACAACCTCAAGAGACAGTTGATGACAGGACATCGTAGGGTTGCGTCTTGCTGTTAGAGCCAGATAGTGGTCTGTTCTGGTTAACGTAGTGCTCAGGCAAATTTCTATTGGATACTCGGATTTTGCATGCCAGGATGCCTATTATATATCAAATATTCACCTCCGTCGACAACTGTTTACAATAAAATATTCATGAAAACAGTTTGTTCTCTTAATTTTGTCAAGCAGTGTATTTATGCGATTACACTTGCTCCACTTATACAAATTCAAACATCGTCTCCTACTCGTTAAAATTAAAAGCATTAAGTTCATTAAAAATGCTTCTCCTGCCTCCTTGCCTCACTAAACATGGCCTAACTGATAATTGTCACTTTTGTCAAAAATTTTGACATCTATTAGCAAGAGGAACTAGTAGTTGAACAACAGCTGTTTCATTATCGAAGAAAGAATTACGTTTTATTTATTTATTTATTCTTCTAATCCCCTTTATTCTTCAGCTTCAGCAGCCGTATGGAATGGTGCAGTCAACATGAGGTTTCTATTTTCTTCAGACAGAAAAATTGTTTAAAATTGGAATTATTTTTGTCTTCACAGAAATTCGTAGCAACAGAGCACAAATGGCTTTAGCATATTCTTTTTACTTACGCCCCGACGAACATGTTCCTCTTTAGTATCTGGGTATATTCAATTAAATGAAACTCTAAGAATCGTACTCAAATTCATCGATTTAGTTTATATCAACACTGCTTCGTTTCTGTAAAAGACGCTGGAAGGATGCCATTAGCGTTGAGATGTTCCTGTTCATATTAAACCTACTTTATTTTCCCTGGCCAATGAAACAAGACTCTTTCGCAAGTGGAGCTTATAATTATTCTAAGGAATATACCGGAGAACCACAATTAAAGTATGTCTACAGAGTCATTACTAATAGATTAGAAAGAATATTTGATGGGAATCAACCGAAAGAGCAAGCTGACTTTAAGAGAGGATTTTCAACTATGGATCACCTTCACGTAATATCACAGATAACGAAGAAAGCAAATGAATGTAAAACACCACTTTGTTAGGAATTTGTCGATTATGAAAAGGCGTTTGATTCCAAGCAGCATAAGGCAATATTTCGGGCACTGGAAAGACAAGGCATAGATACCCCACATATGATTTTGAAGAAAATATGAGAGCGCTATCTCCTTTATTCAAAGACATTAGCAAATTTAAAATTGAGAAAGGAGTTAGAAATACAATATCTCCGAAGTTGTTTAATGCTGCCCTTGAGGAAGCTTTCAGAAGATTAGACTGGTCACAGAAAGGAGTCAATGTGAATGGAAAGTACCTAAAACATTTACGATTTGCAGATGACATTGTTTTCATAAGCCACGATCCCAAAGAATTAGAGGAAAATCTTAATCAGTTATGCACAGTTAGTAAGGATTTTGGACTAAAGATGAATGTCTAAAACAAACATAATGATGAACAAGTATGCCACGGAAAGGGAAATAATGATTGAAGGAGCAGTAATTGAAAAGGTGGAGTCATATTGGAAATTAGGAAATCAGACTGTTAGATAAGAGAAACATATGGATTATGCAACAAATTCAAGTAAAGGACATTCTTATCAAAACTAAAACGGTATTGGGTAGAACACAGCTCGAGGACATGATTTGGTTTGGATTTTATTAGCGCATTAGCAACTAAGGCTATAATGCGCCAGAACCAGGTCATATATAAAAAGTTAAACATTCAGTGACCTAATTAGTTAGACCACCATGTTGAGATATAAAAATATAGATATACAAAGTATAAAAGTGAAACAAAATCAACAAAGAAATAATAAAAGGTAAATTTTAAATATGAGTAAAAAGGTTTACTGATTTTAAATAGCTAAAAACAGCAGACACTTTTTGTCATTGTCGGATAAAATCTGATTGAGTGTATACGGCTCAGCCAGATGACCAAAAGCGATAAAATAAAAATCACGTCCGTGTCTAAAACGTGGACAATCGGTTAAAATGTGACGAATATTTAAAAAGGTGTCACAGTTCTCATACACAGGACAGTCATCTGCCCTCAGCAGAAATGCATGTGTAAGATGACTGTGTCCTATGCGGAGGCGAGCTAAAACGACTTCCTCTCTGCGGTTCCTGCGCAGACTAGACTGTCAATGTGGGATTACAGGCTTTATCTGATAGAGCTTGTTTGTGACTTGCTCATGCCAAGATTGTTGCCATTAGGACAGTAATTTAGCGTGTATTAGATACCTGTAGAGGGGACTAACAGGCAATAACTGTTGTGGGGGTTCTGGTGACATGGCCGCAGCATCCGCCAGTTCATTTCCCCGATCCCAATGTAATTTCCCCGATCCCAATGGACAGTAATTTAGCGTGTATTAGATACTTGTATTTTGGTTACATATTTGAATTTGAATTTTTATTTAATTTCTCTATATTGCCCTCCCTCAGAAGATTTTAATTTATCCCTGAATTATCTAGAAACAACTTTAAATTTCTTGGGTCCACAGAATGTCTTAATAACTTCTGACGTAAATGCTAAATCTCCACTCTGGTTCAGTAATGGAAGTGATCGTCGTGGTCATATGTTGGAGGAATTTATTATTAATAACAGCTTAAATGTAATAAACCTACCTCAAGAAGTAACAACCTTTTCCAGCTCTGTTGGAGAATCAAATATTGATGTGACATTAACTAATTTTAATTTTAAAGCAATTGTTCGTGATTGGATGGTGATTACTGATTGGACAACAAGTGATCATCGGGTTCTATTTTTTGTTGTTACTGATTTTTCTAAACCTGGAGATCAATTTTTACTACAGCCAGCTTTAGTCAGATTTTCTATAAATCATATAAACTGGGAATTATTTGACTCATCCATTTCTGCAGATTTCCCTGAACAAGACTTTTCGTCTCTTCACTCTTTTACGGCTGCTGGAATTGCTGCCTTATTACGCCAGTCATTACTTAAGGCCTCTTACAAATCGGCCAGCAAGAAAAAAGATTAGTTTAAAGACCTGTTCCTGGTGGACCACAGAATTGTCTTCTTTAAGGAAAAAGGTACATCAAGCCCGTCGAAAATATCAGCGTCGACGTAGGGATTGGCATTCTGATGAAGTAGCTTATTTTTACTCTCAATACATTTTACTCAAACAACGTTATGTAAAGGCTATTGCCACACGTAAACGGGAAACATGGAAGGAGTTTGTTCACAGTGCTGGTAATGATAATCCTTGGGGTCTTATTTATAAGATAGCTCGTAATAAGATTCACTCTTTAGACGTATACGGCACTGTGAAAGAAGATTTCCTGGAGACTACTGATTGGATAAATACAGTTAATGTTATTCTTGACAGACTATTCCCGGTGGATGATCTAACTACTGATTCTGTTGTACATTCAAATATTCGAGTTGCAAATTCGCTTTATACCACCAATATTCAGACAGAAGAATTTACCATTGATGAGTTAACCTCTGTTGCTAAAAAGATTAATATTAAGAAATGTCCAGGGATAGATCTGGTTGAAAATACATTTATTTTGCGATTTTTCAAATTGCGTCCACAAGTACTGCTTTTACTTTTTAATAAATGTCTTCAAGAAGGTCTCTTTCCTGATATGTGGAAAATTGCGCTTTTAAAACTGATTAAAAAACCAGATAAACCAGCATTAAATCCTAGATCTTATAGGCCTATTGCACTTTTGCCAAATCTTGGGAAGTTGCTAGAGCGCCTAATGACTCTGCGTGTTACTAATCTTCTTCAGTCGAAAAATATGGTGTCCTCTAATCAATACGGGTTCTGTGTAGGGAAGTCTTGTGAAGATGCACTTGTTGAATTTGCTCGCAGCATTGAGAATTCAACATCAAAGTACACGTTAGCTACCTTTGTTGATTTCGAGGGCGCATTTGATTCTCTATGGTGGCAGAGTGCTCTCGAACGGTTACGATCAGCTGGATGCTCTCAGCAACTGTACCATCTGTTCGCAAGCTATTTCAGTAATCGTCACATTTTAGTGAAATCTAAATTTCAGGAGGTGTCTAGAGAAGTCTCACGAGGATGTCCCCAGGGATCTATCTTAGGGCCTCTTATATGGAATATGGTATTACAGGATTGGATTTCCCGTTGTTTCAGTAGCACTAAAATCATCGCTTATGCCGACGATCTCACTATCTTAATTCATGGTTCATCTAGATCTGCTATCGAAAGTAATGCCAATGATGTCTTACAAAATTTATTTCAATGGACAGTGGATAATAAATTGACAATAAGTTTGTCTAAGACTAAAATGATGATCTTTGGATCACATTTAAACCCTCAACAACCCCCTTTAGTGAAGATTAATAATAACAGGATTCCACTTGTCTCTGAAACTAAATTACTTGGGATTACAATCGACTCAAAGCTTAATTTTGTCTCTCATTTAAATAATGTAACAACAAAGATCAGAAGATTCACTGGTGCTATTGTAAAAATTTCTCGTTCAGACTGGGGACTTTCTAGACGTACCATGAGAATTTATTATAATGCCGTATTCCTTCCTATGGCTACTTATGCGGCAGGTGTATGGTTTCACAGGCTTAGAACTGTTAAATTTCGATTGAAGTTGGCTACTATGCAACGCACAATATTATTATGTATGTTAAGAGCTTGTCGTACTGTTTCAACTTCTGCACTGCAGGTTCTTGCAGGTGTATTGCCATTGGACCTTCACGTTGCTTACAGAGGTCTTTGTTATAGGTTAAAAAACCAACTATCAACTGAATTTATGGGTTTGGTTCTGAACATTAATTCAGATATTAAGCAAGAACGTAATCGTTTGTGGAATGAAATGATAAATCTATGGCAGACACGCTGGGATACGTCATCTGTCGGATCTGTTACTAGGACTTTTTTCCCTGAGGTGACCTTTTGTGTAAAGCAGAAACCTGTCTGGTTCTCTTTGGATTTATATACATCCTTCCTCTTAACGGGACATGGATCTCTTAACGAAAAACTATGTCGTTTTGGTCTTTCTAGGACGGAAGCTTGTCAATGCGGGGAAAATGAAAATTGGAGCCACATTTTATTTGAATGTCCGCTGTATAATGACTTTAGAGATGTTCTTCGTTCGTCAGTTTCTACACTCTCTCATGGGCATGAAACTTTGCTGGTGGGAGACAAGAATTCTTATGTTGCTCTTCAGCAGTTTGCATCCGATGTTTTCACAAGAAGAAGAATTTGTTATACGAATAATTCTACTTCTTTGTCTGGTGAAGCTACTCAATAGGGAGCAACATTCGCAATTTTTTTTTTTTTTTTTTATTAGTTTATTCATTTATTTTCTATTTATTTATTTATTTATTCATTTATTTTTTATTTATTTGTTTATTATTTATTTTATTTAATTTTATTTATTTATTTATTTTTTTTTTTTTTTCCTCCTCTGGAGTGGGCCCCCAGAGGAATCTGGCCCATCTTTTGCCAACATCAGGTGGGTCAGAGTCTCGAATTGAGACAGTGCGAGCTCCATTGAGACTGGCCCACCTTCCCGTGGTGTGGACGAGTACCCAGAATCATCTGTCCAGGTGACTGATGATTCTGGGTAGCCAAGCGGTCAGACACAACAACAGAACACACACATAATACACACAAACATACACTACTTATTTCTGGCCCTTCTACAGTGGTACTGTTCTTCACAGAGATACGAGGCGGAGATGAACTGACGTTCTAGGTGCCGCCCATTACAAAAACACATGTCCACATGTGACTTGCTCATGCCAAGATTGTTGCCATTAGGACAGTAATTTAGCGTGTATTAGATACCTGTAGAGGGGACTAACAGGCAATAACTGTTGTGGGGGTTCTGGTGACATGGCCGCAGCATCCGCCAGTTCATTTCCCCGATCCCAATGTGGCTTGGAATCCAGCAGAAACAAATGTAGAATGAACACTCAGAAAGTGTAGCGTCTGCTGAATCCGGGTCACAAATGGATTAGGATTATACCTCATACCCGATAAAGCCTGCAGCGTACTTAGAGAATTAGTGTACACCATACACCTTTGAAATCTATGGGTTTTCATGTGGTCCAAGACTAACTCTATAGCATACAACTCAGCTGTATATATGCTGCATTCTTGGGGAATCTTTCCAGATATAGAATGACCTGGAAAGATAGCAGATCCAATAGACAACTCCGAGCCATCAGTGAAGACAGGCAAAAAGTCGGAATATTCGGCTCGGTGGGCAGCGTAGAGTTGATAGACAGAAGATGGAGTTATTGACTTAACAATTTTTAACAATGGAGAAGTCGCATGATAGTAAGCGAGCATGCCATTGTAGAAGTGGTTGCCTTGGTGACTGGGCAACATTGTCTACCATGATGTCGAGCTCTCTGAGCATCTCTTGGATACGGATACCAAAAGGCCGATTGTCAGTCTGACGAGTGTTATATAGTTTTTCCCATCGTGGCTTGAAAACGAATGTCCAGGTAGGGTTGTCTGGTAGGGATTTTAATTTAATGGTATATTTTAGCGACAATTGGTTTCGTCGAAATGACAGTGGTGATTCAGTTGCTTCAACGTATAAACTCTGGACAGGGGATGTTCTATGCTCCAGTAGCAATACGGATGGCTTGGTGGTGAACTGGGTCCAGCCATCTAAGTACGCTCTTTCAAGCCTATGCGTACACTTGTGACCCATAGTCTAGTTTAGATCGGACAAGTGCACGATAGAGGCTGAGTAAAGTGGAGCGGTCTGCTCCCCATTTATTGGAGGAAATAGAGCGTAGGAGATTCAACCCTCTTGTGCACTTTGTCCGCAGTTGACGGATATGAGGTAAAAATGTCAAATTCTTGTCGAAAATGAGCCCGAAGAATTTTATCTCAAGTGCTACTCGAATGATGTCTTGTCCGAGTTTAAATTCTGGTTTAGGGTGAAGGTTCCGTTTGTGACAAAAGTGACAGTCTCCTGTGGCGCGAACCGAAAATCCATTAGTCACTGCCCAAGAGTTGACGTGGTCAATGGCATGCTGCAATTGTCTTTCAATGACCTTCACATATTGCATGATTGCAAAAAGATGCTAAAGTCATCTGCAAAGAGGGCACTGTTTACGGTTGGAGAAAGTTGTTCAGTTATAGAGTTAACTTTGTTAGCAAAAAAGTGTAACGCTTAAAATTGATCCTTGTGGAACTCCCTCTTCTTGGCAGAATGGCCGGGAGAGGGTGGATCCTATACGAATTGGAAATACCGGTCCGCAAGGAAGTTTTTTGCCTCAAAAAGCTTGAAGACTCCTTCACATCTTAAAGCTCAAGGCCCAGGATAGGAGGCAACATATAGTGCCTCCTATCCTGGATAGAAAAGCAGAAATATACATTGTGACCCAGCTCGGGGCAGTTTTTCAGCGTGCTGCTATATTTATCCAACAGATTGTCGGTTGGGTGTAATTAATATCATTAAACCTCACATGAATAACAATACTCTTCTCCCCCCGGCTCACACACATCCTTTAAAATCTACAGTCCATCGTTGGCATTAATTGTTGTTCCCGAAAGACACATCTTGGTCTATCCCACATTGTTATTGCAAATAAAGTTCACCAAAGGGTTTGACTGTTGTGTTCTCAGGCCGAATTCCTTGGGATGTTAGCAGGTACTTGAGCCCGAAGTTCTCAGTTTTATTATTCCCTAGAGCAAGCATTCTTTTCATTCAGAGACTCAAATTGTTCTATCGATGCATCAAGTTTCAATTTGAGATCGGTACTCTCCTTACATCGGAAAGATAGTGGTAACAAAGTAGAGAATCATTAGTTTAGCTATGATTATCAAGTAGGTCGACCTTTTGAATACATGCCACAGTTCATGCACACAATGAATTCATGACTCATAAGGGAATTGCCTACGGCTATTCCCGTCTGAGTCATGAGCACAAAAATATTAGTGATTAATAAGAATTAAATTTGCAAAACTACAGAATTAAATCCAAATATAGTAATTAAATTAAAATATTACAGTAATCAGGCGGATAACAAAAGTTGTTAATTACTGAACTTAAGAATTGAAACTTGCATAAATCTGAAAGAGTAACTTATCTGAATTAGCTTTAGAAAAAGCAAGGCTTAAGTTTACAAAGTATCACAGAAAGCAACTTCAAAAATTTTTTAAATTAAATTTATGCAAATCTTTTAAAACTCCGTCTACTCTCAATGACTACCAACTGCAGAAAAAAAAGAATTGCTGAAAATCGAAAACAAAGTGATTTCGGGCATATGGTTACAGAAACCTTCATTATTCTGAGTCCTTAGTTGATCCTTGAGATAACGGGCAAAATATTAAGCAACACCCTGTACATATCGATAAACAAGCATAATACAGAAAACAATACCTATTAATTTGAGGAAAGCGAAGTATCAATTAAGATCTATACATTAATTATATCTATTTGAGAGTTTTCCAAACTGTTTTAAAATCTCAGTAAATCTGCATTTGTTGTTAAACTTTCCTTAGAAAAACTATAGAACAAAGCACACTCTGATTTACCATTTGTTCCACCATCTCATTCAAAATAACTACTGTTTTCGAATCTCTCAATACAGCTTTCAATTCAGCAAAGTGGATTAATACAGAATTATGCTATTTAATCAAGAAGTACAATGTTCCTCTCAGTGGATAGCTGAATAACAGATAACGAATGAACGTCCCTAAACTAGTTATAGTCTAACGCTAATTAATTTTCCTAATAAGATATTTAGGCCCCATATCTCTGTGGAATCCCAAACAATTAAACCTGTATATGTAAAATCCGCGAATGGATAGGACATTAATACTCCCATTTAAGTGCGTATTAACCAGGGAAATTCTTTGCTCCTATAACAGAAAATAGACTAACTCAATCACAAAAATATACAGTGGGTATCATAATATGTGGGACCCATCTCAGGGATGTATTTAGGAGCTAATAACAATAATAAAAGAGTTCATGGAAACATAGGTCTGATTTCGCCTTGTTTCCGAGTTACGGCCATATTTGTGTTCCAACAATTATAGGAAATTGTTCAAAATGACCACATATCCCGCCCGAACACAAGCCAGCAAATGCCTCATCACAAATCTCCTCATCAAAAGTTTCAGGTGTCTGTCAGATTTGCTGTTCTTGCCTCGGCTGCACTGCATCTAGCAAGTCCATACATGAGCGTATCTCTTGATTGAAATAAGCCTCCATAATCACAGCACATGCACAGCGTCAAAATGTTTAAGTTCCAAAAGGTCAGTCGAACTAACTGAAATCAATCAACGAACACTACGGAATCTTGTTCAAATAACTATCAGCAACGCACTCTGAGATATGCTAAGTCAGTTTGTGTGAAAGAATTGCTGGAACACAAAAATGTCTGAAACTGGAAAACAAGGCGAAATCAGACCTATGATTCCATCAATTTTTTTTATTGTTTTTAGGTCCTAAATTCATCCCTGAAGTGGGTCCCACATGTTATGACGCAACCTATATATAACATTTTTTCTTCTCGACGAGAAATGGTAGATAAATTCTCACCTTTTGCCCTTTAGTCATGCACTGGCATATGTAGTTTCTAAAAGGTATGTTGACATGAAATACTGAATACGAAAATTCGACAATTGTACATAAATGAATAAATGAACCTTGAGCGTACCACCATAACGCACGCTGCTTTCATCCTCTCTTCCAATATAATGTAGAATTATCTCCAAAAATAAAAATACTTTATTAAACTATATTTAATTTATCCCTTGTTAGATTTCCAACTACGCTACGAGGTAGTTTAACACAACATAAGAGCTTTGGGACATCTTAAAGACGTTGAAAGAGTTTCCTGAGAGAAGCGTATTAATTAGATCTACATAAGAGTGGAAATGCTCTTGTAAACATAACAACAATACGCTTGTGAATTAAGTCGTACTCTTTAAATTGAATTGATATCGCAATTATGGCCTTGGGGATATCTCCTTTTTTTGAAAATACCATCGTCATTTATTAATGCGACATTTCATATTTATAATGTAAAGGCTTAGTTAATTTCCTGCGTCTTTGATATCAGAAACAAGCGGTTTTATGTGCAGCTTATCTTTTCCTTCTGAATGCCATTTCCCTCAATTACTGTGTAGTTATTATATAAATACGCACGTATCTGGTAACGCTATTCACAAAACATCATTACTTTCCTAATAAACAAAAAGGAACCGCAAATAATTTTTTGCGGTTCCTTAAGAAAACGTAAATTTGTTTATTCTCCAGTTAGGTTTCTAATAAGACGTTTATTTTTCATAATGGTATTGAATTTTAGTTCCTTGTCAGCTTCCATTACGCTGCAGGAGCTTTCGGCTTGGAAACATTTTCGTTAATTTAAAACAGTATTGCTTTTTTCAAGAAAATAATAGTTTATGGCCAGAAGCAGGAAAGGAGTATCACTTCATGTGCATCTGTTTCATTAGAGACGAGCTCATGCTTTAAATCTCTTAAGTCCAACTTCTTGTTGTCGATCTATAATAAACATTGATTTATGATATATTTAAATTCTTTTCGGTCCAGTTGGTAATCTTCAGCTGACAGTGGCTTTCTCAATTCTATTTGGGACACACAATATGTAAGTTGGAGTACTCTTACTCTAATGACTTTCTTTTATAACCATCAAGATGGGAAGCATCGCACCCTTCTTGGAAATTGAGTTCACCAAGATTTAATTACAATAACTTTAAATTTCATTCCCTATTAACTCTTTAATGGGGATAAAGAATTTCCATAAATACTAATTTAATTGTAATTAAATTGTCTCCGAAGTTATCCGCTGCGGCCAGCCTCTAAGTGTTTCGCAAGGACTAACTCAAATATCCAGCGATTGCACTCAGTTATCATCCTATGTCTGAAGGTTCTGTGTATTCGACTGACTTCCCAGCTGAATTCCATAAATAAGTACAACACTGCGTTAATTCACAACTACTCCTGTTGCCAATATATATTTTTTTATTCAACACATTTGTTATTTAACCAGAGGTTTCGAGTTTCTTTTGTCATTAAAAATGGTTACCTGGCAAAAACAGTTCAACTTTTTTTCAGAAAAGTAATTCTATACTTGTGTCCATTATCTGCATAACTTACTATTCAGTTAAGAAGGGATCTCTTGTAGGGAGATGTTTTGGCTCTCACGACAGCTTTTTTTGGGTCTCAAGACACCTCCATCTACCCATGTTCATTATGTTCAGAGTTGCACGTGTTCTCTGGTCGATCTCCCCTTTGACAGAGGAACACCCGAGTTTCCGGGGCTTGCTATCAACGCCTGACACCGACTAACTCAGCCACCAAGTGATAAAATGCCGATAAAAGTTCCTCGCGTTATTGAGGGGATTCGAACTCGGGACTTTTCCAGGCGATGTGGAAAGGGCAGTGATTATAATAACTGCGCTACCCGTGCGGCTCGTTTAGGTATAAAGAAATCATTGCCGATAGATCGCAAAGATCTATCAAACAGAAATTTAGCCTCAGAGAACCTTGAGAATAATTCAAACCATTGCCTCAGTGCTGCGGTTTCAGAAGTTCATTCTAAACATTAAACATATTTTATGTATACTATAGTATGAGTAACTTCGCTGTCATTTATGGCAGCAGGAAGAATGGCATATCCAGTGAAAGAAACTTGCCGGGGAGGGACATCAAGGCATTCAGGATTCTCCCTGTCGACGATTTTTTTTTTTTTTGTGAACCCCAAACACGAGAGGTATTAGAACCTATAGTACTTAGTACCGTGCTTGGGTTGGAGGTTGAGAAGACGAAAGAAATTTGTTGACATTAGACTTGAACTTCTGTAGATTGTAATTTTCAGGAAATACGTATGAAGGAAGGTTGTTTCAGAAATCGGCAGCTGAATGAATAAATGAGGAAGATGAAAAGTTGGTTCTGTGGGTTTGAAGTTGGACAGTAAATGGATGTTGGCTGGTGGCGGCACGTGTTCGAGCTGTTTTGAAAGAGAGCGGGAATTATAGAAGCCAATTCAGAAGAACAGTGCCCATGGAAGTATCTGTAGAAGAGGCATGCAGCAGAAACAGTGCGTCTATGAGAAAGCGAGTGGGGAGAGACTGTTAGAGATGAATCATTAATTAACCTAACTGCCCTCTTCTGAATGGAATCTAGAAGCCTGAGAGAGGTTTTGGGGGCACCACCGCAGATGTGGGAACAATACTTGGTTATTGACTTGAATGGAATATTCACGGTTAGAATATTTAAAAACTAAAAATATTCTTGCAACTAAATGAGATGAGCAACGTTGCATTTTTTTTTCCTGCTTGTATACTCCGGGATTGTCACAGCCATAGGTTGATCGATGAAGAACACAAGAACATTATCGCATTTAGTAGACTCGAAGCAACCACAATAAACTGAAACGACTGTGCTGCTGTATCTTTAAATATTGGAACAGATGCAACGGGTGTTTAACATCACAAGAATTACTGTCAAATTAATCTATTTAAGAATTAGTTTATTATGTTGGTTGGTTTTCAACTTCATTTGCAGTGATATTTCCGCGTAATTTGGATCTCGGTGCCCGCGGAAGGGCGCTGCTAAATTCAATTCAATTGTTTGTTTTTTTTAATTTATATTATTTGGCATTATTAATTGAAATTTCTTTCAAATTACTTTAGTATCGGAAGCGCTTTACCTTGATTTATTTCTTTTATTGCTATTAATTAGGTTTTATTAATGTATCGGATCTTACTTTATGTTTAAATGTATACTGAGAGGGCAGAAATCATGGGATACCAACTAGTAACGAGTAGGCCCACCTTTCGCCCTGATAAGGGCAGTCACACAGCGAGGCATTGAGTCCACTAGTTCACGAAAGCGTTCTACAGCTATTTCTATCCATGTTTGCTGCACGCCGGTCCATCATTCCGTCGCATTCCTGGGGGGGGGGGAAGATCCAAAGCTCGAATGGACCGCTCCACAGCATCCCAAAGATGCTCCATAGGGTTCGTGTCCGGTGAACAGCGAAGCCATTCCATGATGGTAAAATCTGCGGAATGCTCTTCGAACCATGTTCTAGTCACCACTGTGGGGATGCGCATTGTCCTGCTGGAAGAGTACATTGCCCTGTGGGTGCACAGAAGGGTCTGCAAGGATGGACATATAACCTGCCCCGTTCAGAGATGCGTCTAAACGTACCAGAGGCCCCAACGTGTGCCAGTTGAACATGCCCCAGACCATTACCGGCCATATGGTTTCTGCTAAATAAGCACCCTCCCATCCTCTAGAAACAACTGGAAATGGGACTCATTGGACAAGGAGACCCTTCTCCAATCACTCGAGATTCTGTGCCGATGTCCTTTCATCCAGTTGAGGAATAGAGTCCTGTGTCTCAATGTTAGCAATGGGACTCTGGCGGGTCGGCGGCTCTGATAAGCTATTGCGGCTAATGATCGCCTGATGGTCTTGGTGGAGACGTTTTTGGCACCTCCCTCTTTAAAGTCTGCAGTGATTTGTGGGACTGTCGCTCTCCAGTTGACTGAAACAATGCGTGACAGAAGTCGACGACCACGTTCATCCACCGCCCACAACGCTGTCGACGATGAGATGTTATTCCGGAAATAGCGTATTCCCGATACTCTCTCGATACTATGGGACGGAGATAGTGATCCATGCGTGGGGCACCCACTACCATCCCTCTTTCAAAATCGTTAACTCACGACGTTTATGCATACTGACATGGAATTACCGTTTACGTGAATATAGTGAAGCAGGATACCTGCCAAGAGGTGGGTTCTTCCACAAGCGAGAGGGGTGGACGTGTCGCGTTGCTCAAGTTGCAGGTATCCCAGAACTGTCTTTTCAGTGTACATATTATATTTAATTGTTCTAAATAAATTCTGTCATTCATCGCGTTAGCGTGTTTGCAGTTAAATGGTTATTTTCCGAAGCCACGAGGCCTATTTGAGGGGAAAAAATGTATTTACTTGGCCCCCTTGAAAATTGGCCATTAATTGTATGAAAACGAGAGTTCATTTGTTGAGAAATTACATATTCGCCTCCCGAGACAGATGAACTGGATGACAACGTGAAGAAAGTTAATAAAAATTCCTGCCATTCTTCTGATTGGAAGAAATCTCGACGTCAATCGGTAATTGTGAACGAGCCTTAAGAAACTACATTTTACCGCATCCAATGAACTTTCTTCCTTGCGTTTCCGAGTCTCTCCGATTACGTCAATGTTCACAGATGGAGCAATGAACTCCAGTTGTGCAATAACTATTATTAACCATCACTTTTCCTCCCATCAATTAATTCACCTTTAACTTTTTCTAACTAACGATTGTCAAAAATACGTTTATTAAATAATCCTTAATATCATGTGAAAGTAATAATGTTGTCGCTCCAACCTACTGCATATTGGGCAACTATTACCGAGGATCAGGGAAAGAATAATTAAAGAACCAACCAAATTAAACAAGGAAAGTACCTACGCCACGGAATAGCCCCCTTTATTTTAGTTTCTTATTTGAACTTTATACTTTTCTTTATATTTTCTTCTTGACTACCCTCTTTTCGAATATTTATTTTTCATTTCCTATAATATTCAATCACATTGAAATTTCCATACTTCATATTTTTTGTTAAAAAAAGTTTGACAGTAATTTAAAAATGCGTTTCTTTAAATATCTCCAGCAACTTTGAAAAGAACCAAACCATATTTTTGCACAATATTGAGTAATACAAAACTGTTTTTGCCAACTTTCCTTCTGATTTAAACGTTGCCCGTTGTTATTATTAGGTATAAAATTTGGAGTACTAAAAATGAAAAATCAGTAAAAAGCTTTTAACAGCACTTCCCAGTAAGTGAACATCTTTGGACTGAAATCTTAACTTAATGTTAGTAAAAGGATTGATAACGCACAGCGCGTATTGCCACGGCCCATAATGCGCATCAGAAGTTGGCAACGACCAACTCTGCTTCACTCTCCCCAACGTTACCATGAGAAAGGGAAACCCAAGTGCAGTTTTATGGCAGTTTTACAACTTCCTCAACTAAGTCAGACCCTCTACAACCTACATTTAACGAATTATATGCTGCCAGCCACGTGTACCAAGTCCTCTGTGACCGGTTCACTGCACACAATATTTTTGGAAATCCTTATGCGGGTAATTTTCAATAAAATAGTTCAAACCGAACTCTGTATTTTGCTGAGAGCCTTCGTGAGAGTTCAAATAAATAAAACAGAATTATCCAGATATTTAATCACAGTGATTCTTCGCATACCATCTAGTATGGAGAATGGGTTAAACTATCAAGTTTATTTTACTTTTGCTGCTGCTTCATAATTACATTTATATTTTTTTAAATTTACGATCATAATGTATGCACATCTTAATAGGTGATCTTTAATTTTTTTTAACTTATTACTTTCCCATATTCAGCATGTTAAACTCATCAGAAAATACGAAGTTATTTTTAAAGAAGCATTACTGGATCAATTTAATTCAAATCAGAAATTCTGTAAAATGCAAACTTTGCTACAATTCATCCTTTAGTTTGGAAATAAATTTTGTAGAGTACTCTGTATTCTTTCTTTACCTGCTGTGATTATTACACGCTTCTACTCACACTGGCCAAAAAAAAAAAAAAATACGAGCCTTTATTCAGTATCGATTCGGACCTCCTTTGTGTCAAATAACACCAAGTATGTGGAGGTGCATGGATTCTATGAAGGTGTTTATTGCGTTCTGGTCTAATTGTAACCATTCTTCAGCAAAATATCGTGTAGCTGCGACAAAGTTGAAGGAAGAGGATTTCGTTGCCTAATGGCTCTCTCGAGCATAGCCAACGCATTCACCTGATCTCAATTATATTTAATTGAGATCTGGAGGCCAGGGAAGATGATGGAAATATGTATCATGATCTACGAACCATCCTTGCACAATACGCTGTTGCATTATCATCATAAAGTGGTCATCCCCTTCGGAATAAAAGAGTAACATTGCAGGGTGCAGTAGACCTAATACGAAATTCGGATATTTCCTGGATGACATTGGACCTTCCACCGATAATCAGCGGACCAGATCCATGCCAACAAAACATTTACCATACATTGATACCACATCCAGATGTTTGGGTTGTCTTAATAAGGCAAGCAGCGTCCATCATTTCATGATATTCTCGCCACACTCTCTGCCTAACAACATTGCAAAACAGTGTATCGTGATTCGTCTAACAATGCGACTCTTCAATTGTTCCACCGTTCAATTACGACGTTCTTGGCATCACCACAAGCGGATGTTTCTGTTTTTATCTGAAACAAGTGATTTCCAAGTAGGCAAGCGGTTGCCAATACCCAATTTTTTCAATTCTCTTCACATGATACGATTGAAATAAGGAACTTCTGGGCTTGGTTGAATTCGGGTGTTATTTGCTGCACACTGGATATACTGTTTTTCCATACAGCCCTCCCTACAGTGCGAGCTTCCTTAGAATAGGCTTCTGAAATTTTGTTTTTCTGTCACATTTACGCCTTTGGGCCGTGAAAGAACCGCTTATTTTCCAGTCATTAAAAACCTTTGTGATGGAAGCTTTTGAGAAATCAGTTATGTCTTTCGTTTCTCGGATTGAGGTAAGACCATTTTTCAAATTTTGATAGATCAAAATAGCTGGTTTCAGATTACTGCAGCCAAACAACCTTTGCAGTCTTTATATTTAACGAGGCAATACGCCATCACCCAATCACATTTTCTTTGCATTTATTCGCCTTTTTCTTCTGTCTGTGACCGCCTTAATACAAAAGGTACGTATTTTTTATACTAATGTATCGGTATTTACCATTAAGAACACTTATGTATTCTAAACTTATTATCAGGCCTAACTTTTCTCTAATATTTTTGGTTTTCTTTTAATTAAAAGGGAGAACTAGAGTTGTAATGCACAGATCATTGTTCCCTTTAAAGCTCCTTATAAAACTTCCGAAATATCACGTTGAGGTCATCCGATGAAAGAGCCTTCCCCAACTGATGTATAAACTCCTTAATGGAATTTCAGTGAAAGTAAAAATGTCGGAAAAGTAAGGGGTTGCTCCTTCCTCAGATATTTTAAAATAATTATGAAAATGCTTGCCTGCTAACTACACAGTTCAAATTATGATACACTAACCTAATGTCTGCAATCAAAAGGCATAAAAGGTATATAAAAAGGTAATTTATATAGTACATTTTCGACCAAATCAGCAAGAAATAAGAAAACTGCATTACGAAAGTAATACAGTTTACAATATTACTTTTGTAATATTTGTCACCCTCACATAGAACAATCAATAAATAACAATTAAAAAAGGGGTGACAAATCCTTCCCATCCAATTACGTCTACTCTTTCTAAAGTAGTGGAGAAATCAATTAACCGCCAACTCTTAAACTACCTAGAAACCTTCCGTCTGATCAACGATCGTCAGTATGGATTCCGTCAGTGTCGATCCACTGGTGATATTCTGGCTTATGTTACCCATCTATGGACAAATTCAATGGAAATTTCGGTGAAACACAAGTAGTTGCTGTTGACATCTCAAAGGCTTTCGATGGTGTTTAGCATAAAGGTCTCCTAAACAAGCTTCCAACTTATGGTTTTCCAACTGTTTTTTTTGTAATTGGTTATACGGGTGTTCTCTCTGATCGCTCACTGAGGGTGATGGTAGATGGCTCTCGGTCTTCTAACTTCTCCACTAATACCGGTCTTTTCCTCTTGTATACTAATGACCTTCCATTGACTGGAAATCCTATCCATAGTTTTGCCAATGATAGCACATTGCATTCCACTTTCCAGTTCGAGAAACCTTGCCCTGCTCAATCAGCTTCCAATTCCTTAAATGCCGATCTCCAGGTAATTCTCCAGTGGGGCAAAGACAGCTTAGTTGATTTCAATCCTTCTAAAACTCAGTCTTATCTTATATCTCGCCAAAAATGATTCTTCTGCTCCTATGCTTATCTTTAGTGACCCTCCGATTTCTAGGCATGTTGATATATCCTTTGGGGATTATCCTGACTTCTAATCTCTCTTGGCACAAGCACATTACAAATATTGCTTTCCCTGCATCTAAAAAAAAAAAAAAACTTTTCTCTTTTGCTCTCGGCGTTACTTTTCTTCCAAACAGCTGCTCACTCTGTACAAATCGGAAATCCGCCCAGCTATGGAATATTGTTCCCACATTTGGGGCGGTGCCCCCAAAACTTCTCTCAGGCTTCTAGATTCCATTCAGAAGAGGGCAATTAGGTTAATTAATGACTCCTCTCTAGCAGAGTCCCTCCACACGCTGTCTCATAGACGTACTGTTTCTGCTGCATGCCTCTTCTACAGATACTTCCATGGGCACTGTTCTTCTGAATTGGCTTTATAATTCTCGCTCTCTCTTTCAAAACAGTCCGAACACGTGCCGCCACCAGCCAACATCCATTTACTGTCCAACTTCAAACCCACAGAACCAACTTTTCACCTTCCTCATTTATTCATTCAACTGCCGTTTTCTGGAACAACCTTCCTTCATACGTATTTCCTGAAAATTACAATCTACAGAAGTTCAAGTCTAATGTCAACAAATTTCTTTCGTCTTCTCAACCTCTTACCCCAAGCACGGTACTAAGTACTATAGGTTCTAATACCTCTCGTGTTTGGGGTTCTCATTAAAAAAAAAAAATATATATATATATATATATATATATAAAAATTTTGAATAAACGAGAAAACTACGTGCTTAAGGGGAAATTGAAACTTTTTAGCAGGACTTGATCCGTGTTTTCAAATGTTGCATAATTAAACATTCTTAAATGCTTGACGCATGTTTGTTCCCCAAAGTTATTTGTATTAACAACATTCTCATTAAAAATATTCTCACTGTTGTGGGAAGTTGTCGTCTAACGATGTTTGATGTTTGTTTACCGGCAATTTTAAAAGAATCGCTCACTAACAGCTGCTCCCATGAGAAAAATTAACACGAAAATTTCTTCCAGTTCTTGATCCAACTTTCAGAACCCCCAAAGAATTTCAGAAGCTATAAACAATTAATATTATTACTGCCTTAATGAGGCTATCGGCATATCATTACACGGTCAAAATGTCACTCAGATATAACTATTTAAAGATTAAACTCTTTCCAGACTTCCGATATCTAATCATGTTATTCTTTTGTACGTGGACTGGTAGCGTTGCCAAGGCACGAGTTCATCTAATGACGACATTCTGCTGCGAGTAATTAATCATAGTTTATAGCAATTTTTCACTCGTCAAGTTAAGTGCCTTACGTATGCACGTGCTGACATATTATTCCGCCTTCTAAGAGAAATTGCTCAAAGCAAGTGGTGCATTCTGTTGGGCGAGATAAATGGGCATGGGCCAGCCGATGCTCTAATGCCTCTGGCAGTCGCCTTTTATTAAACTCTACCTTCGCATCAAAGGTTATGACGAAATGGGAATGAGCCTCCTCGTGTCCTTAGCATATCGTAGCGTGCGTTGATGAACTTCAGCAGGAAATTTATCACATGGAGTCGAAAACTTTAAAGAATTTAAAAATAAACAAAGCCACTTGAATAACTATAATCGAAAGTGTAGTTTGCATTACCAGCCATGAAAACAGGGATTTATTCAGGTGTTATTGACTACAGTTTCAGAGCATGTTATTTTTGATTACGACATGAAAAATAACTCCAAAATATTCGGTACGGCACAGATACGTATCGAACAAGCGACTCTTTGCACGATGCCACTAACTATAAATTCTTTATAGCGTGATGTCGATATTTCAAACTGGTTGATGATGGATAAGTTCGGATAACTCATTTGGAATTTTATTTTTCGAGAATATCCGAAATTGATTTTAACTCCAAATACGCTTGTTAGACTGGTTCCATTTACACTTCATTTAATTTTTCAATATAGTCCTCAGTGTATTTTCTGTAAACTGCATGGTCTGTTTTCCTCTTCCATGAAAACTCCAATTTCAAGAAAAATAAATAAAATAATGCGCTATCCCTAGCTTGAGACAGACCCAAAGAAATTTTTCCCGTCGAGGCAAGATTCGAACTCAGGCCTTTTCCACACAATGTGGAGAGACAGCGCTCGCTATTTGCTTTATAGTATCGAAAGGCTTAATGGGCCAAAACCTTATGACACCACCTATATAAGACCGTGCTAGGGAACCTTTCGCTCTGATAACCGCTTGCATGGTATTGGCTCCACAAAAATACCGAAGGTGTTCTCAGGTATTCTGGACCAGCTGGAAGTCCCGGCGTTCAAAAAACGAACGAGGTACTGGCGTGAACTGGAGAATGGTTATAACAATACAGTTGTTTCAACTTAAATTAACATTCTGCTGGCTATTTGTCTGCTTAATCTTATTTATTACCACTGAAAATTTCATAACTCTTTAAACCCAAATCATAGCGCCAAAACTGTTCAGAATCGAATATTAATATCACATACTAATATAAACTGAATTGTTTTCAGGTCCTGAGTAGATTTTGAAAGTTCAGCCCACAAATTACGGAACACCCGGCATGTGAATATCTTTGATAAGAAAGAATAAAAAGGTCCGAAATTAGTTTAAATTCTAATTTCTGAAATCGTACAGAACGTATGTATTCTAAATGTGCATGGTAATACATTTTCCTCTTTGATTGAAGGAGGGAAACATTTCCAAAATATCTATTGGGGAGGAATTCATCTGGTAAAAATGTCACTTGAGAGAATGTAATTCCTGTTGCATACAAGATTCTGAGAAGGCAATTAAAGAGACCCATAAAAAGTTTTTCTTATATTGAGCTGAGGTCCAACGGGCGTCAATATATCAATCGCGTGCATTCTATGGTCAGTTTGATTACAGAAACTCGGGATAAAAAACAGAGTTCCTGGAAGTCAAAAAACTGTGCAACTCTTTTCTGAGAATAACTAAGTTAGCCATAGTGTGAAAATAACCCAGAGTTAAAGTTATACTGACACCAGAAACCGAATGAGAGCTCTTTTTCTCACTGTATGGAGGGCAGCAATACACTCCATTCAGATATCGGCGCAAAGGCAATCCTACAATGGAGAAATGCATTTCTTTTTTCTTTCTGTAAATGAACCAACATGGTTTCCTCAACAGTACTCTGTACCACAGCAAACTACTTGCACATTCATTTTAAATAAAGTGCTAATGACTCCAAGAAAAGAAGTCCGTTATATCACGGACTTCTTGTCCGTGATATAACCTCCAACATCCTTTTTAAAAAAAAACTTTCCCTTTATTACCTTAAAGATCATTAGGGAACTTCTAGACACGTTACACTTTATTCACGCATTATTAGGCAAATGGTTTTGGTCACAGCGCTGTGGAAACCTGCATTACTTTTTTTTTTCACATGCATCATATTGCGCGGATAATCTGCATTTTATAAGTTAAATTTAGTTTCGAAAAATGAAATGATGTAAATCGCTCTTCAGTATCCTTCTCCCAATTTCTTGACCCGTAGCTAAGAGTGATATGGATGCTAATGTTCAGTTACTTTTATACCTTTTCGACAACTAATACACCACTTTCCAAATGTAGCTTGCCACATTCAAGATGGCTACTACTGTATTTCTGCGGCTTTCTCCGCGTTCCAATCATTTTACTTTTATTTGATAAGATATTTTAAACCGATTCTAACACATCATATATACGTCTAAATTAAATACATGTTTTTTCCTTCGACACATAAACAATTTTCGTAATTCCCTATCTTGGTTAGAGCCTCAAATACGAGTATCCACTTTAAAAGTGGAGATGGACTTCAAAAAGAGTTATTAATGATAATCATCACGCATACCTCTAGAAAACACGAATATACCGTGTTTGATTGAGATTCTTTGGATAACATTTGAAATGTTAATTAGATTTTGGCTTTATTCAACAGAAGGTTGCCAAAATTCCAAATTAGCAAGGAGTTCCTTATGTACAAAACCATTTCCTATAACAAGACCCCCTTTTGAGCAATGTTTCTTATCGCGCATGTGTAAAAATTAATCTTTAACGGTACCCACCTATATTAAATTTTCCAATTAGCAAAACGTATACCCAATTCTTTACAGATCTCTTTCTCATGTACAGTATCCTCCATCACTGTGCTGAATTTCTGTTCTTACTTGCTATCTTTAGCAGCTTCTCCTGAATACTTATACCCACAACCAAAAACTCCTCAAGACAACTGCGCTGGCTATTGAGGTTAATAGCTGCAATAGCCTAATGACACTATCGGTCTGTTCCAGCGATCATTTCACTGTACTACCTCTGCCCTTCAGAAGGGGATCTGCTCCAATCCACATTTTTACCGGACGGGAAAAAACTGTTTTGAGCTTTTTATTTGATGAAGATCAACATCGCTTTATGCATTTTTCAGGCGCTTGTCACTTTGCTCTCCGAACCTTATTACTTGTGATTTTTGGTCACTGGGATATCTCAAATAGATCTGAAGAAAAACATTGACATGCCTTGGCTGCATTTGGCCATGCATTGTAAATACAGTATACCCGAACTTCAGGAAGCAACCAGTGGCTTCCTGACACTACTGGAACTTGAACAAATTGTGCCATGCATCATATACGCAACTGCGTGCGATGCCAAACGTCGCCTAGGGTATTTTTTTTTTCATGATTTGTCAAAAAGAGCCAAACCAAATTTTATGGAAATCCATCTAGTTGGAGTAGAGTTACTACAAGCAGAGGGATCACCAATATGTTGCAAATTTCGTCTCTGGATGACCTATGGTTTACATCCCTAGAAGCCGCTAAAATGGCACACTTTATAACCACCTTGTACATGAAAATATACAAAAATTTTTCTGTTTTACATATTAGTTCAGTCCCAAGCACAGTGGTCTTAATAACCATCATCTTCTGCAGGAAAACGCCTGGATTCGAATACGGTCGAAGATAACAAGAATTTTTATGGGCTTTTTTTTTTTTTTTTTTTTTCACAACGTGGCTCAGTTAGTCTCTGGAAGCAAACCGAATAATACTGTATATTATAATAATACAATAAATAAATAATACGCGTAAGATTTGTTAGAACTGCAGATTTTATATTTTCTTTATTGCTTTCTTTAAATTTATAAACTTAAATATTATTTTATTCTGTATCGAACAGAATTCTTTACCTGTATAATAAATAGTTTTTTGCTTATTGGGTTGTTTAAAAGCAGAGCAAAAGCATGAATCTAGAATCGTTAAATTCCGTATATTCTGTGGCAAGTTTGTCGTTTTTCGGGATGAAAAAGCACAGTTGTCGGTATAAAAGACCATGCAACCTTCGCTCAAGACCGATTTACCTGACCACGCCCGTACATTTCTGCTGTCCCGATGGAACTGAAATGCACTATTCAAGTTTGTGGCCACTTTTGCTAGCTCTCGCGATTAGCACAGCGACTACATTCTCTACCACTCATTCATTTTTTTCCCCATAATGATTGGTCGGAGTTTTAACTATCAGTCTATTGAAGGTGATGGAAGAAGAGGCCGGAAGACTCTCGGTGAGAAGTCATAAAAGCACTTAGATAAACTGTCATCAGGACCAAGCCCTCTGAATGGTATTGATAATAAATCTTGTTCAAATACGCTTTAGAGCTGAAGTCACGATTCTAAAGGAATGATTGATCCAAAATTTAGAATTTATTTCTCTTGCTTCTGTCATGTTAAGAAAAGTGATCGGAGTTTTCAGAGTCCCTTAACTTAGCAAAACTAAATCTCTTTTCAAAAGGCTTTTATTGCTCAAAGAAAGTTAATCTTCTTTTCCATTTCACTCTTGTTGAAGTTTAATAAAAAAGAGATATTTAAGGGAGGCAAAGCACCCAGAAAAGTAGTTTCACAGTTTCCAAATGTACTTTTTCCACTCTGTCAAATACATTCTTCGTGTATGAGCTAAAAGGACGAAAACACCTGAAAGTATTTTATAAGTAATGTACTTTTTAAAAATATAAACTCTTTTAGTTTTTTTTTTTTTTTTTAATTCTGGATCATTTGAGTTATTCGGTCGGTCTGTACAGCCAGCACGTTCGTGTTGTAGTAACGATTGCTATGCTTCCGCGCTATGTCAAAAAAGCCCAAGTTTGAATCCTTGAGAAGTGAAGATTTTTGCTGGTTTTTTTCCACATCACGCCCGAGTTAATTGGGATTGGGTAGTTGAAAATTTTCAATCAAACTGTGCGTTTCACCCATAAAACCAAACAGAGATTAATGCACTTTACGATTTAATAATATCTCGTGTGTTTTTGTAAGTTTTATTCAACTGGTAATGTTGCTATGGTACAGGGCGTGAGTTTAGAGTTGGAATTAACATCAGATAAAGTCTAAGTAGATAAGCAATTAGCAAGGTTGTTAAAACGTTTGACGAGGTCGGATCTGTTTATGATAACAAAAAGAATTCCGACAAGAAAATGCCAAAAATTACTTCATAAGTAAGTTTAAATTGAACTTAGACATTGAAGGGGATAAAAATAAACAAAATAGTTTCGTTGAGCAGCTCTCTATGAATCCATTCTCTTCTGCCATGGTTGGAAGCATCATTCAGAATCCAACAAAAGCGAATATCCAGTCCCAATCAGGAAGCAGAGTATTTTGCGAATCCGATACAGAACTGTATGGTAGTTATACGATGCTGCCTCACAGTATGCAAGGCACTCAGTGAGCTTTGTCCCATCGGTGGTCTGCACGGAAACCACAGCGGTTACAATTACCATCCTTCCAACATTGGGTAGAAAATACCCAGGTTCAAATCCCGTCAATGACGTGAGGAACTTTTATGGGCTTTTGTTTGTTTACTCCGTGGCTTAGGTAGGCGGTCTCAGGCGAGGACAGCAAGGTTCCTCCCACTCTCGCAAAAAACTCTGCTTTCTCAACCAGCGAAACAGGCAACTCAACCAAAGAACCCACGAAGTTTATGGACTTATTAACCATTGGCAGATGAGTCAGTTCTCTGGTGGCTCTAATATGACATGATTTTTGTTTTCTTTTTTGGCCCATCGGTATAGATAAGCAGGAAATCAGAATATTAATTTGCTGATAAACAGCTGGTGTAGTACTCTTTACCCAGTTGTGCAGAGAGAAGTAACACGTCGCAGAATGGATGCTCCAATGCGGAAGTATTTTCATAGATGTAAATGCAACAAGGCCTATTATTATGTTAAGGTTATGAAGGAACTCTTGAATACTTATATAGAAATCACGTTGCACTAAGAGGAAGAGGAGTATTATAAAGTTCTCCCCAGAGTGTTATTGCTGTTGTAGGGTTTTAGTCGCATCAGCAACTTAGGCCATATTACGCTGTATATGTTATGTCTGTAAATTGATTGTATTCTGTGGGGATTTTCCTGTTTGCTGGACGAAAAACTCAAGCGAAGGTAGCACGGTTTTCCAATGTGAAAAAGATCCATAATACTTTGTCATTGAAGGGATTCGAACTCTAATCTTTTCCACGCGGTGTGAGGAGGATGGCGCGATTCTACCAATTGTGCTACACGGGAGAGTTAGACGGGAATAATGCAGAAAATAGCAGCAAATATAAAATAATATATTTTAATTCATTTATTTAGTGTAAAAAGTATTCAAATGTTGTCTTGTGGAGGGCATTTGATCCTACTCAAAAGCAAGTTGGAAAGTGAGTATGTGCCAATTATCTTTAGCGTGACCATCCGTCCATATTGAAAACTTTACAATACAGACGAACAGTCATGCTGAAGATAATACGTGCATTCTCAACCAATTTATGCTGCTGTTTCAGGACCGCGCAATGGTATCGTAGAACCCGGATACCATAGCCAAATATGTGGTTGGTTTTAGAGGGTAAGGGGGGTCCCAGATTTCTATTAGTCCGATTTTAATGAAATTCGAAAGGGCTCAAATCTTTCTAAAAGAGCTAAATGCAAAATTTCATGAAAATCCACGCACTGGTCATCCCATTATTACATGAGGACGAGTGGACAAAGAAAAGCTAACTGCTGGATTTCTGTTTCTCCTATTTTAATCAAATTTGAGAAGGCTGGACAAATCTCTCTAAAAGAGCCAGACCAAATTTTATGGAAATCCATCTTGTTGGAGTAGAGTTATTACACGCAGAGGGATCACAAAATTCACCAATCACCTTAATCACATAGGTGATTTAAAAAAATTCGTGATGATGCTGACGCATCTGCATATAAATGCGGTTAATGCGTTCTATCAAAAAGGTGAACAATCCCGTTATAACTAAATTAACCATTTACAGTACGGCATGTTACAAGTTGCGTTTTAGGTCCTGTTTTGTCATACACCGAATTCTCGCATAGAATTCATTGAATCGTCTTACTCAAACTGCCGTACGCCCCAGTTGTGTTTCACCGAGTTGTCCCATACAGCGAAACGCACCAAATATAATGTCATGTTCCTGAAACCAGTTACCAACCTAGGGCCTTGTGGTATTGCACGTTATCTTGTGGATAAACGCCGAGTTTTTTGGAAGCATTGTCGTCATGAAGGAGTGTGCTTGGACAGCGACGAAAAAGAGGTAGGCGTTCCCATCCAGTCGTTGATTAACAGCGATCTGAAGACCCAGAGTACCCCAAGAAAACAGACCACAAACCATTACCTTGCTGGGGTCCAGCATAACCAGCTGGGGTAACATAGCTGGGGTCCAGCGGCTAAATGGCCAGAAGAACAACCGTACATAACATAACACACCCACATGATCCACACACTTTTAAATCTCTGACCTTCACAGTGAACTGGTACACTCACAATGAAAGCAACGCGGAGATGGGGGGGGGAACCCCTGATGCTGTTAGACACTTAACACAATTACCTTGCCTGCAGCTTATCGAACACCAAAGGTTCATCAAGTGCCATGGAAATGAGGATACGCCATCAGAATAATTGAGTTGGAAACTGGATTCATGAGACCAGGCAACAGATTTCCACTTGTCGGTGGTCCAGTGTAGGTGCTGATGTGCCCATGGAATGTTCACTTTCGTGTCTTACAGTGCGTATGGGTTATATTCCTTGTGACTGCTATCGAATACCATAGCCTAAACGAGCTAATGCCAACGCATAGTCAATGAGGATATTGCTCTTGCTGTCCCTACGTTATACTGGGTGGTAGCTGGGCCAGTGTGCTGTCTCTGCCATCTTAACGAGACTAGGCATACCACTCCCAACCACACTTTCCCATGTGTGTGACTTTTGGCCGGTTGTTCTACCGCTGTTGCACTGGTCACGGCAGACTTGTGACACTTAACCATATCGACTGCGACTGTTGTCGAGATGACTATCGACGCTGACCCACTCTTCGTAGGCACTCAAAAAACTGATCGCCACTTGTGCGGACTTTTCTTTTTTTTTTTAATAGGGTTTTAGGAGCTTTGGCGACTAATTCCATATTGCTCCGTGTATATTGTCTGTAAATTGCGTGTATTCTGTGGTCGGTTCTGTTTGCTGAACGAAAAACCTAAGTTCCAAGTAGAAAAAAAATATGCTACCCGCGCCTGATATCGACCAACTCAGCCACGTTGTGAAAATCGCCCACAAAAATTCCTCACGTCATCGACGGGACTCGAACTTAGGTCTTTTCCACCGGGTGTGGGGAGGACGGCGATTCTACCAAATGTGCTACCCACGAGGACACATGGGCGGACTAAATCTTATATTGCTACTCAAGGTGGTGTTGCTAGTGCAAAGCCAAATCAATATATGTTCCATACGCTTCTGATTAAGTATTTGGAGATAGAATTGTTCCTTGTTCTTCGCTAACAGCCGATAATAAAATGAACATTTTCAAAAAAATGAAAAATAGCTGGGACACCAACAAAGAATGACGAAGGCGCGATTGATTTTCTAAAGAAATTTTCCTGTAATTTCTTCAAATCCCAAATATCTCAGAATGACACTTCTAGCTCGGAACACAAATATATGTTATGTCCACAAATATAGTTGGAAATATTTTAGTTCTCTCGAGGAATAACTAAAAATTTGATATATTGACTCACAATTGCTGTGACAGCAACGGAAGTCCTTGAAGAGAAGTTATTAGAAGCTAAGGTCGCTATAAACTAGGAACACATTCCCCTGGGAAATCAACAATTACTAGTTCACAAATGCTGGATATAAGATAATCGGCAAATTTATTTTTGATATACTTTTGGGTTGTCTATCTTTCTTTCTCTTCGCATCTTCTGTCTGGCTCTTAAATCTTTACAAATTTGTACTTATGAGGTTAAAGTTGCTATTTTTTATTTTTGAGTTTGTTGATATACGTATCTTTTCCTACCCCCATAAGCTGCATAATAGATGAAAACACTACAGGCAGGAGATGTACTATGATTAACATAAAATGACGTTATTTTAAACAAAAACATCAAAAAAGCTTATGTTTCCATTAGCATTAGTAGAAGCATATGATGCAAGAAGGCAAGCACAACAACAAAAAAAAAAAAAAACCAACCTCACATTTCACCCATCCATTCACTCCAATTGTTTGTCTAGTTCTGCCTTGAACTTACACTGTGCTGCCACTTTATTAGGTACACCTACCTAGTAGCGTGTTCAGCCTCCTTTACCCTTCAAAACATCCTGAATTCGTCTAGGCATGGATTGAACAAAATGCTGAAAACGTTGTGAAGGAATGGAGTACCATGCAGATATGAGTGTGTCACGCAGTTCCTTGATATTCGAAAGTGGTGTAGGCCTGCAGGGAACAGTCTTTTCCAGCTCATCCCAAAGATGTTCAATAGGATTCAGATCCGTGAACTGAGCAGGCCACTGCATGTTCCTAAACCATTCCATAGTGATTCGGGCTTTGTGCACCGGCGCATTATTTTGCTGAAAGTAACCACATGGCTGAGGATAAACCGTCAACATGAACGGATGCACTTGGTCACCAACGATGTGGCATTCAGACGTGAATCTATGAGTATCTTTTTTTTTTTTTTTTTGTAGTTGTTGGCGCATCGGCTTCTGTGGCCATAATGCACCTCCCAAGGTTTTTGCAGTACTTTTGATCCAAGCCCAAGACGGGATTCGAACCCGCGACCTTTGGGTTGCTAGGCAGGTACTTTACCCACCCAGCTAGCCCGGTCGGCTCTATGGGTATCAATGGACCCAACGTGTGCCAAGAAAACATTCCCCACACCATAACACTGCCCCCACCATCTTGCACAGTAGTCGTCAAACATGATGGGTCCATAGATTCATGTTGTTTTCGCCAAATTCTGAGCCTTCCATCACAACATGATGCACCAGTAACTTAGACTCATCAGATCAAGCAAATGTTTTCCAATCCTCGATAGTCCACTGCTGGTGTTGCTGTGCCCACAGGAGGCGTGCTCTCTTGTTCTTCATTGATAACAGAAAGGTACGCGATGTGGCCGTCAGCTGTTGTTGCCCATTCGCGACAAAGTACGACTAGTGGTGCGTTGCGATATTTTGTTCTGCGCACCAAGGTTGTATTCTGACGTGATGTGCAACGTTGTGACCAGTCTGTTTGCTTGCACAATTCTAGCCATCCTCCTCTGACCTCTCATCAACAAGCGATTTTCTTCCACAGGAGTTCCGTTGAGAGGATGTTTTCTGTTTGTTGCACCTTGAAACTAGCGTGAAAAGTTCAGGAGAACTGCCGTTTCAGAAATCCTTTTTCCAGCACGTCTTGCACTTACTACCATGCCACATTCGAAGTCCGTTAGATCACTCCTTTTCCCCATTCTTGCTACGATTTGTACGCTTAACTGATACTAGGAAGGTTGTTCTGCTGCATTTATATCCCCAACTGTGGTCATGTGACTTGCAACGTTGTGGGACAAACCATTTGTGTGCACAGCAGGGGTGTACCTAATAAAGTGGTAGCACAGTGTAATTAAGTTGTTGACCTCAACTACAACACATGGAAGTTAGTTCCACCTCTCAACCACTCGCTGGCTAAAAGTGAATTTCGGCACATCCGTTCTACAATTGTTTTTCCCCAATTTGAATTTATGTCCCCTCAGGTAAACAATCAGAGTAAGAAGTAGAGAAGTAGAATCCCATTAACATTGAGCTAGCTCAAACCATTCAATGCTTTATACACCTCAATTGGATCACCTCTGAGCTCATTGCCCTTCCCTATACTCGTTCCAACAGCTCTATATATTTCCTAAAATGAGGCTTCCAGACCTGTATACAATACTCAAGGTGTGGCCTCACCATTGCCTTATACAAGGGACAATCACCCCCTTATCCCTGCTAGCAAAATTCCTGTATATCATTGACAACACACTATGAACTACTCTTGCAGCCTGTCTGCAATGCTCAGAAAAATTCATATCTGACTGTGCAATTACCCCTAGGTCCTTTTCATTCTCCACTACCCTGAGTGTAGTGGAGAATGAATACTCGGGGTTTACTGCTACCCATATGCAGTACTTTAAATTTGTAAATATTAAACTTCAGTTGCCACCTCTCAGCCCATCTGCTCAAATTTTCCAGATCCTGTTGCAGTAGTGCACTATCATTACTGTCATTAAAACAGACATTAAGCCTGATCAATATCACCATTATCAATATCATTGATAAATATAATAAATAACAATGGTCCTAACACCGAACCCTGGGGGACTCCACTAACATTAGTTCACGAAGAGCAGTGTCCATTGATAACTATGTCTTCTCCCACTCAACCATCATTTTATCCATTTTTGCACATACCCTTAATGCCATACAATTTGTACAGTAGTCTTCTTGTGCCACAGTATTAAAAGCTTTCCTAAAATCCAAGTACACTATATGTCAAAATTATTTTTTGCATTTCAGTTCTTTTGTGATCACATCATAGTATCCAATCAAAGTGGTCAGACAAAACTTCCGCTTAACAAACCCACGCTGTATCTGAACTATTACTGCAGTCTTGTCTAGGTGATCCTGTATCACGTCTTTAACCAGTGACTTCATTATTTTTCCCGGAACAGAAGTCAAACTAACAGGTCTGTAATTACTCGTTAACACGAGTAATTTACACGAGTTACCCTTTGGTCCCTCTTTGTGAATTGGGGATACATTTTCACATCTCCAGTCCATGGGGATCTTCCCTGAGTCCAAGGATGCTTTCATAATTATGGCTAAGCCACCCTCGGTGCCTTATGTTCAGTTTCAACTATTTCTCCCCCACTTTACTCACTTATTAAAAATCATTTAGCTCCCTGCCAGTTTGATAAGCTTCTGTAATCCAATCTGATTCATCCCCTTCCCTCTAGAGTTTACATAAGTAAAGAGAAATTTGTTTTTCTTTGCATTATTTGCCAAAGAATTCTGGTAATCTGCCTTTGCTTCCCTAACAACTTGATTACAGACTATCTTACATCTACCATAGGCACTGTGTCCCCTGATAATTTATATGAATCCCATTTCTCTTCTCTGCCACGAGTCTCATTAAGTCATCTGACGTCCATTTAGGCCTAAACCTTGAACAGTATTTCTTGGTTGGTATGAAAAGCCTAGTAGCTTTCAAGATTAATTCCTTGAATGTTTCCCATTTATAGTTTGCTGTTGGTAACATCATCAGTCGGTCTCACTTTATAAAATTAAAACAAATCTCTGAGACTACTGTATGTTTATTTGTAAAATCAATCAACATTAATCTGATAACACATTCCTTGAATTTCATCTAACGGCTGTTCTTACTTCCCCTATAAGTGTAGAAACGTGCTTAGATTTACAAGAGACAACGTGACATGAGATATCCCTTTCTTTCTAGTGAGAAACAACCTCGTTTCCCCCAAGCTTTGGGTGATTTCCTTTGTTGTCGAAAGATAACATCCCTTGATGATACAAATAATGGCTTCCTGTTTCACATAATTCGTCGTACATTAATGTCTTGCATGAAGATTTAATTAGCTTAATTAGCATTTGGTAAAAACAGAAGCTGCCTATCTCGGCAGCTTCTCCCGTTTCAGCTAAGATCACTGTACCTCTTGTCATATATACAAAAGATGCACATGATAGCGATAATTAACCATGAGTATCTTTTACCGGAATTGCAATAATTCTGGTTCGATTAATTATCAAAAATTAGCGTTTTCTTTAAGATCATTTTGTTTCATATTCATATTATTTTAGAAATTTTTCAAAAAATTAATTTCTTAAAATTAATAATTCAATTTAACTTAATATTTTTTTTTATTATTTACAAATTAATTTCTTAATTTTTCTTTCATTTTTAAATAATTTTTCCAACTATTAAAAAATTTCCGATTTTTACCTTGGAAAAATTGCTTAGCGTTATATAGTTTCTGAAACGTATATTGTTATTGGTTGTTTAGAATAAACGCCAATGCCTGGGTTAAGGATAATTACGTGACACCAGACTGATCCGCTCAATATCAGTCCAACAGAGCCTCTGTGGGAAAACAAAAGAAAGTGCGAGGGGTCCAGAGAAGCCAAGAATTTCTCCAATTCCTGGCTTCTGCGGACCCTTTGCACAGAAACACGACACGTGTCAAACTGATGGAGATCTTATATGAATGCTACAAGCTGTACTATACGCCAAAGAATGCCTTACAGCACATTGAAATACATTTGGTAATCTTGTGAATGATTTCTTTCATTGGCCTAATACTTTTGGAAGCGGTATGTATGTGTCACTTAAACCCTTGATTCCTTTAAGCTGCGAAGGGTAATATGCTATCTTCAACTTTAAAATGTAAGTTAGTTTTATGCGAATAGATTTCTTCGTGTAAATTTCCTTAGAAAATAGATTTAATCATTACAAACTGTGATCAAGCTTTTTAAAAATCTTATTTATGAGCTTCTTATTCTTATAAGCGCGTAAATTTAATTTGCAGAACGACCACGTTCATAAATTAATTTCAAAATATAAAATAGCCCATGTACACAGTATGCTACAAGGTGATTAATTCAATTGAAAGGGCAGCATTTTAAGACAAACAGCTACGTTCCAGTTGTTGGTCAAGGTCCTCCTCTACATCATTACGTATTTCTCATGGGTGACCAGCCGTAGTATTAAGGCGATAGACACGTGGAAAAGCTAATTCACTGAACCGAAAGAGAAGGTGAAGTCTGCATTTAAGCGTGAAAGATTAAGAGTGGGGAAATGCCTGATCTATTTTGAGAGCGCCCTCGCTTAAGGCGAGATATTGTAGGCGCAATGCGCTTTCATCATCAGTCATCTGTGGAATAACAACCCCTTTGAGTGCGCTTCTGAGTTCAAGGTAAGAGATGAAATATGTTTCGAAATGTAACAGGAAACAATTCGCGTGCTATTTCATTCATCTTGAGAAAACAAACAAAAACCGAACTTTTTCTACACAGCCTATGGTTGACCATTAGGTTACAAATATACTTGAAGAATCTAGGGAGAGTTTGGTTACTTCATTTGGAAGTTTTCTATTGCATTTTCTTTACTATTTCTATCATGAACCTGTAACTCTGTTTACAACTGTTCCAACTTGAATTGAAGTAACCGTTTCCCATCACGTATTCACAATTCCAGTAATGGCACTTATTCTTACCACTCACTGGAAATCTGATGAATTCCTCACAGACTTTGGATTTTTTCCGCGATCGTACAAATTGTGTTGCGTAATGTCTCCACTTTACATTCGACACGAGCACCCCTCTTACAGTTACACCAATTCAAACTTCAGGATACTCTTCTGTCATCATTTCGTTGTGCGTAATGGAAGACGTGCTCAGTTAACACTTGAGAAGGAAAACAACTCGCAAGGGAAGAAAAGGATCTCGGGTCTAATAAGAAATAAATCAGGCTGCAAAGTATTTCAAGAGATAGAGTTCTTGAGCAGCTCATTCAAGGATGTCACAATGCTACATTAAGGGGTTACATTTTCGACCTTTAACTTTTCCAGTTATTGTCAAGAGCCTACAAGTATTTCGAGAGATAAATATTTTCCAGCCGAAGAGTTAAATTTTTACTGGGAGTCAAACTTATAAAGAAATCAATTTTTCTGAACTTCATTTTAAACAGATTGAGTTCCACGATTCAAATTTACTTATGTGAAACTTGGAGTTAACAAAATAAAACTGCCTTGTAACGAAAACATTTCCTTGTGTAATGAGAAATATTTTGTTAGTTCTATATTTTTCAAATTTATTTAAGTATGTAGTTGTAATTAACAACTGAAAAATAGTCTTATATCATCAAATCGCCTTTAACGATGAATTTTAATTCCTATTGTTCTAAGTCCCAGCTCTTGTAGGTAGCGTTGTAATGCCATTGATATCTTTATATTCATAAATAAATATCAGCTATAGAAAAGATTAAAAGTAAAAAGTGACAACTAAAAAGGCCAGCACAAAATTCTCAACACTCAACCAGATAAAAGAAATCTGCTGAAGGTATTAAGGAACACTCATCACCAATGGGAGTTCTCGTATTAAATTCAAACGGCAACAACTCAAGAACGATGCCATCAAAAAGATGGCATCGTTCTTCAGTAAAACGGAGTGACTTGGACTACATCTTGTGAACTCCTCTGCAGTAGTCCCGGAATAGAAAAAAAATGTATTTATTAATTCAAGCTCTATTCTGTGATTGCCAACGCAAGAAAAATTAGAAAACAATAAAAGTTAATAAACATATCAGACTTAAAGGTGTAAGATTTCAGATGATAAAAAGGTTGACAGGGTGGTTGATGATAGTAATTAGAGTGTACTACTGCAAGATCTAGAAAAATTAGGCAGAGAGCTGATGAATTAAAGTTAAACATTGACAAATTCAAGGACTGTATTTGGGTATTAGGAATCTGAGTAAAATACCAACTGAGGATAGTGGACAACGAAAAAGATCTGGGGGAAACTGTACAGTCAGATATGAAGTTCGCTGAACAGGGTTGACAGGCTGCCACGACAGTGCATCTCTTTTTGTCAATGATATACAGGACCTTGGTTATATCAGGAATAAGGAGGCGAGTGTCCCATTGTACAAGGCGATGATTAGGGCGCATTTGCGTACTACATACAGGTCTGGAGGTCGCATTTTAAGAAGGATGTGGATCTGTTAGAACGGGTGCAGAGAGAAGGACAATGAGATCATGAAGGGAACAAAAGCGTGCAATTACCAGGAAAGATTACAAGTTCTGCAAATTGCAGCGTCTGGAAACTAGGCCCGTGAGAGGAGATATGACAAGGTGTTTGAATGGATTGAGTAAGCTGAATTATGATGCAATCTTCCATCTTACTCAGACAAGACAAATGAGTGGGAATAAATTCGAAGTAAGGTAGGAAGGATGGTTTCAGAATAGATGTGGGGGAATTTGGTTTCAGCCAACAGGCGGTGGATTGTTAGAACAAACGGAAGTGGGTAGCTTGAATAAGTTTACGAAAGAACCACAGAAATTATTAGAAGAATCGGACGGGTAATGTGGGAATTATTTATGTCTAATGCTATATAAGCTTGCTACCTTGCATTATTCACCCTACTAATACTTATACTATAAATAATTAGGTTCTAAAAGTCATACAGAACAACTTAATGGAAATCAATCTTTTTTGTGTGCAAGTTTATACTAAAGTTTTCTATGGGATTACCACACAAGATGAGGAGACTATTTCATAGAGAATACAATGACGTTACCATCTTGTGGTACAAAGTGCATTCGAACATCCAGCATAGGAATTTCTGTACTTGTACACTGACCATTCGACTACAGCCGCGCCTAAAAAGATTGAATGTCATAGGAATAAACAGCAGGACTGCAAGACTTCAAAGGAGCCCAGTTAGTTGAAAATAAAAAAAAAAGTTGAATTGTCTACACCTAAAAATGAAAGTATCTATAGGCTGTTATCTGCATCAAAGAACAGTCGCTCATATTTTGTGAACAAATTCCCAGGGTCGCCTTCTTTGACTAATAATAAAAAACACCTCACTCTTTCCATGTAGCTCATAAATGCGCGAGTTCTAAAAATGCAAAATTAATGACACGATATCATTAATCACTGGTGCAGATTTTATTATTATATCGCAAAAAGTAAATTAAAATGCTTCTGTTAATGAGCTACAGGATTTGAGTACAGTGCACATTTTTATTATTATTGGCGAAGAAGTAGAAGACGTAATTGCGTAGAAGTGAAAAATGTTTTAGTGAGAAATCGGTGAGGACAAGCAACGCTCGGTTCAGAATTTTTCTCAGTTGTTCACTTGATTTTGAGAGTAATTTATTCTGCTGAATATTCTAGGAATTTATATTTTTATTTCCCCATGTCTCCACCCGTGCAGAAACAACTCTTCATGCTTGCACAGAGAATTTGAATGAATTCATAAATCATTCAACGAGGTCTTCATGAATTATTTAGTATAATTCATGAAGACCTCATTGCATTAAATATCTAATTTCTTCAATTCCCTGCGCTTGGTAAGGGATTAAATGGTGACTGTGAATATTATGATGAGTCTCATCATGAATCTACTATACTTTTAAATACTATTACAATTTTCTAATCGACATATCAGGGAAAATAATATTATAGATTTGATCACCACCCGTGAACCAGATGACATAATAGGGTTCACAGTACGGGAACCAGTAGCAGGAAGTTCTACTGATCACTGAGTTCTACAGTGGACGCTGAAGAGATAAAGGTAGCAGTAGATAAAGGCAAAGGAATGGGTTAACTCCAGGAAAGGAAATTACAATGCCTTAAGGTGCTACATGTCATCTATTAAATGAATAGATATCTCACAGAGAGCGAATACAATTGAACTATGGTGTACCTTTAAAACGTTAATCACAGAAGCTTTGAATGCGTATATACCATTAAAAAAAAAAAAAAAAAAAAAAAAAAACTCCACGAGGAGGATTCCAAGTTGGATGAATAACGAAGTTGCCAGATTGCTTGAGCAGAAAAAGACGGCATGGAAAAGTTAGAGCAATAAAAAGTACTGAAGCCTATAACAGCTACAAATTGATTTGTAATAATACCACCGAAAGGGTTAGGCTGGCAAAGGGAGATGAGAAATCGCTGCCAGAGAGAGTAAAGAAGGGGGGGGGGGGGAGATGAGGAATTCTTCACATATATAAATGCAAAAAAGAGAAGGACAAACCAGATTGGACCACTATATAAAATACGTGGGATAGTATTATATAAACAAGCTGAAGTTGCAGATGAACTCAACTTTGCATCTATATTTACAGAAGAAAACCCCTTTACGCCAATGAAATTTTATGGGAGTGAAGTTTAAAAAAATATAATTAATGATGTTGCAATTTCACATTTTTTATTTAATGAAAAAAAAAAAAAAAAAAAAAAACTTTCGAGCCTACAGGCCATTAAGGTTCCTGGGGTTGATGATATATACCCTATAATCTTAAGGGAAGCAACAAGTGAGTACATTGAACCATTGAAGCTAATTCTGGACTCGGGAGTGATTCCATTGGATTGGAAGAATGCCAATGTATCTCTAATACACAAGGGCGGTTCTAAGAGTGATGTGAAAAATTATCAGCCGGTTAGTTTAACTTGAGCAGTAGGGAAAACTATAGAGACTATGATCAAAGTTGGAATTCAGGATCATTTAAATAGAAATGGAATTCTGAAAGATACTCAGCATGGTTTTATAAAGGGAAAATCATGTTTAACTAATCTGGTTAGCTATTTTGACAGTGTTGCTCATGAGCTAGATTTAGGGAATAATTTCGATATTGTTTATTTGGATTTTAGCAAAGCATTTGTCTCAGTCTCACATGAGCGATTACTTTATAAACGGGAACAGATTGCAATCACAGGGAAAATACTTAGATGGATAGCAGGATGGCTTCAGGGCAGGAGGCAGAGGATTGTGCTAAATGGTTATTCCTCAGATTGGGTTAATGTAAAATTGGGGTTCCCAACGATCAGTATTGGCACCACTGTTGTTTTTAATTTTCTTAAATACATCGATGAAGGGGTAGAGGAGGTGATGTCTAAATTTGCAGATGATGTTAAGATCGGTAGAGTAGTTAACGATCAACACTAAACAGGACTTGACATACATAGACTTCAGAGATGGTCATAAAAGTGGCAGATTTGCTTTAATCCAGCAAAATACAAGGCCTTACACCTGGGAAACAGGAACTCCAAAATAACTTTTACGCTTGAAGTTGAACTAAAGTCAATAGTGGAAGAAAGGGACTTGAGTTACAATACCGTCAGACATGAAGTTTTCCAAGCATTATAGATAGGTTGCTAGGATGGCCCACGGTATCCTACCGGCGATTTATCGAACATTTGCTAGTAGAGATAAAGACGTCATGATCCCATTATGCAAGGCTATTGTTAGACCTTATTTGGAATAATGTGCTCACGTATGGTGACTGCACCTAAAAGACATCGAGGTTCTTGAAAGGGTAACTCGACAAAATGGCGTCCATATGAGGAATATGTGGAGACTTCGAATATGTGGATTTCACAACTTGGAAACTAGGCACCTTAGAGGAAACTTGATTGAGGTGTTTAAGACTAAGAGGTAAAAGTAAAATGAATGAGGACGAAATTTTTACGGTTATAAACAATTCTAGAATTATGGGCCATAAATTGAAGTTATGGGGGTAGGATGTTTAGACTGGATTGCAGGAAGTTTTGTATTAGCCAGCGAGTTAAGTTACCTACATGGATGGTTGAGGCTGACAGTTTGGAGAAATTCAAAGAAAGTCACCTGGAAGAAAGTAACCTACGGGACGAGGGAAATGCATATGTTGCGTATCTCTTTTTCTTATATTATTTATTTATTATATTTAATTTTATTATTATTACTTTACTTTTTTTTTGGCTGATGCAGCATAAGCCTTAGGCTTCCTTGCACTATATGATCTTATTTAGTAATATCTCTTTTAAAAGAGATATTACTAAATAAGACAGTTCTGGGCATGGTTAAATTCAGATGTTATTTGCTGCCCACTGGATGTTCTATTTTTTCCATACAGTTCTCCTTAGAGTACGACGGCTTCGCTCTTGAGATTGTTTTTCTGCTACACGTTTAACGCAACGTCACAGTTCAGTTTTCTTTACATTCATTCGCACTAATTTTAATTTCTTCTGTTTGTGAGTGTCTTAATACAAAGGTTCGTATTTTTTGACCAGTGAGTGTAATTCCCATTTTGCATGCATTTCATTCATACTGAATTAATGAACTACAATATTTTAAGAAATATTTAAGATATTTCTGTAACTTTTAACGACTAGTTTTTATTGTTCATCGGAAGGAATGCAAAATTATTCGGATAAACCAATTTCCTCATCCAAAATATATCCCGGTTATGTGGACTATGACATGAAATAACGGGCTAAGATGTTACTCTCTTAAAAACAAGAACTTCTTAAAAGTCTGCGTTATTATTTCCGGAGGAGAAACATAATTCGGTCTTAATGGTGGTATCTTTTAATAAGTTGTTTCATGTGGAAGTCTAAAATGGGTGTACTTGATCTTCCTGCCGCCGGGAATAATGGGTTATTCGAATCCGCTAAACCAATAACGTATGTTACGCGCGTTATTAATGGATTAAATGTGTGTAGTGTCTACCACTCTCTACCTCAGCGGTCATTGGAAGCCATTCTTGGTTTATTGCTTTAACTTTCGAAAAAAGCAATTCCCATCCAGATGAAACTGATGGACTTAGAAACCGGATTTGTTTTCCTAAGTTAGTTACTAGATAAAGTGAGTGGCTGGAAGTTGTCGGTCTAGTAAAATTCACCTAAGTTTCTATTAGTGCCACACGTGAAGTTTAAGATGAAATGGATGAGGGAGTAATTACAACATATACCATGCTCTAACAGGAAATTACATAAGGTGTCATTACAGAAGTAGGTCGGACAGACAAAGAAGAATTTAGGCCATAATAGTTGCCCGCACCTTCTACACTATTGGTGTCTCCGTTAATGGCATTAGAAAAAAGTACACGACCCATGTGTCATTAGATCGATATCACTTACCACAAATCGGAAGAAGTTAACGTTTCCTGTTTGTTTTCTTTCGTTTTCCGTTTAAGTCGATGTTTAACCGTTTGATAAGTATTGATTAAACCTAGTCTGCTCTCACAAGAATTGCAAAGACCGTCAAATTGTATCTTCAAATTAAGAAACTGATCCAAAAAAATGTATAACTTCGAAAGTTTGTACTAGCTGAATTAGAGATATCTAAGAATAGCCACACGTTACACTGAACAGAGTTCTTTGAAGTTCAAATCATCTTAAAAACGAACTTAATGCTCCAGACTCCACTTACATAATTTCATGACGGTTCAAGTAAAGATTACAACTGTACATTCGTCAGTGTTTAAAGAAATCAATTCAAAATGAAATTAGAAATCTATTTTCATTTCTCCCGAAACTCGGGATGGAAAACTAGAGTTTCTGTGAGGAAATGAAACAAAAATAAAGTCAAACAAGTTTACGGGCACGATATGGAGATATGATACTTAATAACACTTGGTTACCAGGATTTATTCTATAAAAATAGAAATTCGAAACCTCGTTACAACATATCTTTAAACAACTGATTATTAGAAATAAAATTACCGATAACATAACTACTGCCATATTTGTAATTTATTGGTTCATACGATTCCATTTAGCACACTTTGCATATACATTTTGATATAATTTATTTCGTCAAAATAAAAGGACAAACGCATAGTCCGATATTGAGTTGTATTTTGGTACAAGGGCCTCTTGGGCTCGATATTGGGAACTACGGCAGTTTAATAATACTATTCTGTAATGTGCTTTTAGAAACTAGAAATTTCCTAAGCAGATGTCTATTTTCTCCTTAATGAGTTTTAATTAGCCTTATAATTCAAAGATTGTTCCTGAATAATTACTTGGCTATACTGAAAGCAATATTAGATCACTAACGAACTTATAAATAAGCTGACAGGAACCTTCATTAAATTATCTTTTAAAAAAGATATGCTTCGAAAATTTAGTTGCTAATCAAATGTTCCGTGAGAAAGACCACGTTGCCTTTTCTTATCACACTTCTAATTAAGAAAAAGACACTTTGTACTTAAGTTTCACCCCACTTGTAACTATACATAATGGGACTTGCTTAGAAATACCCAGGATCCTTAAAGGGAGAAGGATCCTGGGGAAGTTTTCACTCAATTAGATTTTTTGAACAATATTCAAAAATCCAGTAGGATAAATTTAAATACTAGACACTAAATACCATAAACAATAAAGCTTTTTCAGTCATAGCATTGCTTGTTTTTAGAATGAAGGGATCGAGTTCTGGATGGGTAAAAATGCATCATCCTGAGATTCTATTTAAATTGTGGTTTGGCAAACGCCCACAGAGTCTTTCATCCTGACGAGAATCTAATACATCTTTTTTATGAGGTGCAGAAAAAAAAAAAAAACTTTTGCCTTCTTACTTACAAAAATAGCTTGTTCCACCTGATTCCACAGACTTTTGATCAGATTCAGATCAGTTGATTGAGCATGTCAATGAAGCTGTTGATGTTTCTGTAACCATTCCCAAATTATCCGTGCTTTGTGACTTGCGCATTATCTTTCTGCAAGGGACCATATTAGATGGATAAACCACGCGAGTGAATGTTGTTGTCGTTGCATTAGAGAGTTAATGGCCTAAAAACTACTGAACCCATTTGTATACTTATCATAGATCTTTTGAGTAGCATTCGGCCAGGATTTCAGCCTATGTCTGTTAATGACAGGTTTATAGTTTAATATGGCATTTGAGGAAGAAAAGAGTAATTTACCATTTTTGGCTGTAGACGCTTCAATGTTCATTCCCCAAAATTCAAAAGTGTCCTGAATCCAGAAAAATTTTACGTCTTACTGCTATATTCCTTCAAGTCGTAACAGCCACACTGAGACTTGAAGGGTGGGTGCGCTCAATAGTAAAGTGATGCACTGCATTAGAAAATCAGTGTGTACTGAAATTGAGGAGAATAATTAACATTAATTGCTTCTCATTATGCATATTATCAGTCTGTCTGTCCAGAATGTAAAATAGCATTAATAAATGTTCAGAAGGGAGCAGAAATCCATGCGGAAATTTATTCATCCATGCCCAAATATGGATGAATAAATTTCAACAGGGATAAAAAGTAAAGTGCAGCCATTATCAACCCACTGCAGGGTGGAAGCCTCCTCAACAATTCATGCTGAGGGAAATGGACCATAATCTGCCACGCTGGTCCAGTGCGGGTTGGCAGATCGACCGTATTCAGCAGGCAGGGGCTTGAACCCCGGTCTACTCAAAGAGCATGTGCTACTGCACTCCAGCTCCTGCCCACTCGGCTACGGAGGCCGTCACAACAGGGATAAACAAGCATCTAATACAAACAACACGAACAGTCTTCCAATCCAGTGACAAATGGTTGTTGGCAGAAAGACAAGTCACTATCAGGAGCTTGTTCAACAAATGCACTCTGGACATAATGCTCTGGAAATGATTAATGACTTAACATTTCGGTTATATCTCCACCGAAATGTTGACGACACTTTACGAAATAGGAATTAAAATTGGAGATTGATCGACAGCAAGAATATCCAGAGATGAGTTGGAATTCTAAACCTTTTTACATTTTGGAAGTTATAGCCAATAGGCATTACTTCTGGTGAGATTCTTATAATTTTAAACTTAATGACACCGAGAAGTTTAGCAACTGCCACGTTAGAAGACCAAAAATATTTGTAAATCTAATTGAAACTATTAACACCTACGTTATTCTCAGAGGCGTGGATTTGTTTTGTGAATACGGAGGCATTTTCTCTGTTCAGAAGATTACCTTTTGACAATCTGAAAGCTTACCCATGACTTTTTCTTTCTATAGCCAGAGAGAAGCGAAACCACTTAGATGGATTACGATATAAGGCTGCCAGTGGCAGAACAAACAAGAGCGGACATTTCCTGGTGAAGAAACGCTTACCAAGTGCTATATTTACATCTCGCAGAACAGCATACATGAAATCTAACCAAAGTGTTCCGCCATGCATTACATTAAGATGGTGCTGCAAATTGACCTTGCAGATGAACTACTTATGTGGAGAATGGTAGAGTTCCTAGGTTTATTTACCAACAACACACAGCACGCACCAGAATGCTGTGTTCATACGTGCACTGCCAGCCGAACAGGCCACACCGTACTTAAATTGCTTGTTCCGGCGAATTGATTCATTTGTCGAGAATTCCAATCGCTCACCAGCCAAGACAGCCTTATTAGAACCGATAACGCGTTCATTTACCACCTCAGATTCATATTCAAACAAACTGATATCTTGCATTGTTTAGTATGTGTGATTGCCCCGAAGTGCTTGTTATGCATTAATTTCTGCTAAAACAGCAGAGAATACCTTATCCTCAGCGAACGTTACACAATCCCGCACTTACGTATATTGGAAGGAGCGTTTGCATTTGATGAGCAGAGTAATTGCTGAGCAATTAATTAAATTCTATTAATGCAGAAGTTAGTTTAAAAACCAACAAAGATTCATCGAAATTTAAAATACTCTTATGCTCATTATTATTAGCTGTTTACATTCCAAGTCCTCTCAAAAAGCAGATTCTTATGGCAGAAAAATTCAATAATTATAAAAGTTAGTAATTAGTAGCATTATAATAAAAAATGCAAGGTAGTGGCAAGCAATTTATTCTAATGATCTACAACACGCTGACCGATAGCAAACTACACGAGATCTAGATTTCTGTTATCCCCAAAATTGTATATTTGAGACTCCGGGTTCTTGTTTCTCCTAACAAAATATAACGTTCATTTTAATGATTCCCCTAAGACGCTTATATATACCTCCGTGAGGCCTCCCTCTTAAGACATTAGTTTCAAAACTTTGTACTCCGCACCTTCCTAAGCAGTTCTTCGTACAGACGTCGATTTGCACCCCTTTACAATCTGGTTGTCCTTTAAATTCTTTCAAGAAGCTCTGTCTTTCTTTAAGTGTGGTCTCCAGACCCGAAGACAGTTTTCTAAATGCGATCAGCACCTTTCACCAATTATCTTACAAAGGAAAATGACATCCTTTTCTCTTTTTGAAAGGTCCAACATATCAATGATAGGACATCACGTGTAAGTACTCCAGCATTTCTGTTACCCAAGCATTCCACAATTCCGCTGTAATTCAATAATAAAAATGCATATCAAATAAACGAAAAATCTGAATTTCTAATATGATATTAGACAATTTGTTAAATTCCCTAACGTTCTTAATTTGTTTAATTAACAACTCTTGCAGCGCGATTTAAAGAGTAACTTTTTTCCCCACTTTGTTTACATACGGTTTTGAGAAACCGTTAAAAATTACATTTTGAAATTTGAAACGTTTAATTCCCGAAGCGAAAATCGCGCTTTCGGGAATTACAGAAATATACAAGTGTCAAGTATATTTGTTAACTTGGTAAGGAAGGAGTGTACTCCCTATTAAGGGAGAATTAGCGAGGGCAGAGCAGTTAAATCATCTTTAATAGGCAATTATGATGTAAAAAGCGAAACGACAAACTTTCAGAAAATAATGAAATACATTTTTAAGTGACGCTGCGGGACACCCCGAGCCAGTAGTGTACGAGCTTTTTAGCTGGAAAAATTATGTAATGGTAAATAAGTAGAGATTAAAGTAATTATCTAGATGGGAACTTTATAAGAAAGTCGCCGTTTTCTTTTATTCTGTATGTTGCCGTTAATGGGTTTTTCAAGCTCATTAACACGTCTCTGGAACTAATTCCAGGAGTCGAAAGCGAAAAGTAGTTCTACTATAGTTTTTTTATATGAAATCTTTGTTTTTAATTGCATTTACGACATGAATGGTAAACCCTGACATTGGGAACAAGGTTAGATGACGCCACACCTTAATGCGCATTCTTCTTAAAGGACTACTAATTCCAAGGACCCTGGAACTCAGCAACAGACAATCGCAATAAAATGAAGATTTGATTATAATACAAATGGTTTACTGCTTAAAAAAGGTACGCAGGAAGAGACTGGTTCCTTCTTAAGGGAGGAAGTCCTCGGCATGACAAGGCACTTTCCAACATTATTAAACAAGTGAACGGTCATCAATTCGCTGGGAAAATGCCTAAACATTCTCAATGAGGACACTGAAATGTAATATTACCATTCCACTTCACACAAGTAGGGTAATAATTCGTTAGGATTGAACTGTAAATTTGGAAAATAAGTTGTGGTCACTTACTGATTATCCCCATTACTGTACCTCTTAATTTTTTGTAGGAAGCACTTCAGACCTCTTGACAGGACCCAACATTTAATGGGAATATTAAAACTGGAATAAACAATGATCGTAAAAACTGGAATGCCATAAAGCACGCATGAAGACGGATATTAAACAAATTCTGTTTATACGCCAGAAGGCGGCCAATAGGATCAGAAGAGTTAACCAGATAGAGAATATAAGAGTATCACCGTATGCAGCAGCCGTCATGTAGAGTTTAGCAGTTTCGATGCTTTTAAATCATTTTACCGAAAGTATGTTTTATCAAATAAACACGAATCTTCGAATATATTAAACCTGCAATTCGCTCGTTTACGTGGATTTCTAAAACATGACATGAAAAATATTGTCCAGTATATAAAATGCCTGCTTTTCAGTGGGGAGGGGAACGAACCAGTTTTTAATCTCCAGTGATCAATGCAAATGATTTCACCTCTTTGTACAGGCCTGTCATGGTTTATACCTGTCTGTTGACTCTCACTCAAAGCACGGTAAACCAAATTCAGAAAGGAAGAAGAATGGGACAGAAATATAAATACACATCTAGTGGGTATTTGTGGCCTTCTTACAGACAGCAAATTCAATTTGATCCGAGCTCTGTTTACCTTGTTTCCAATATCAACAGCTCTAATTCACAGGAGAATCATCGCTCAACTGGATTGTATATTGACAAATTCCATCTACTTGCATAAGCTTGTGTCGAGAGTACATTACAATTCAAGCACGAGGCTTCACTGTCCCAATACGGGTAAATAATATATTATTGGAAAATAAACAGTGTGGTGTTCGTTTATTACCCACCTATATGCTGAATAAGAGTTTATCGGTCATACATTCCTTGTTTACCTACATATAGACATTACATTTCCAGGATACGTAATCAAGGTACGAGTATTACCTCATTCACCAAAATACATTGCACTGTAACTTTCAATACACAACTGTCCATTTATTTTGTTACTCAGTGACTGAAAGAGTACTCGTATTGTTTACTTATGTATATACTACACAAAGGAAGAAAAGTTTTAAATATGGAGACCATTCATTTTAATGCGCCTGAAACCTTGTATATGTCGTTTAATATCCGTTACACTTCCCTCATACGTATCGATGCATTTGCACTTATATTTCCACTGTTATTCACTGTCTGTGCAATAATGAAAGTTGTTTGCATCAAGCAAAGAACCCATAATGGAATTTCTCGATGTCGTTTAAGATCCCTTCGTACATCGCGATACACTTGATTGGTTGGATAAGTTGCTTAGTGGCACAAGTAATAATAAGGAAAATTGTGCCAATTCCAATGCCACATGGGAGGTTTCAGATTGAGGTGAAAACTCGCGGTGCAATGAAATCTATCACATAATTTCACATATTTCAAGAATATAAATAGTTAAGCCAAATTTACATTGCCTCCTGTAAAACGAGTTGATATTAGAGGTGCCTCTTTCTTAGAAAGCCATTTGAATATTTTTTTCCTTACCATCTTGCCCGAGTTTGTTTTACATTAGCAACGCCTACCTGATAATGCGTGGGGCCAACTTTTTCCCGCATAAGTCGTGGCATGAACTCCACAAGATGCTGCAGATTGTCTCAAGTGCCTGTACATTGTCAAGTGGATGGTTGTGGTATTGAATGCCTTTTTCAAGTAGGTCTCAAACTTGTGTAATTGTGTTAAAATCGGATGGGTGGGCCGGCCAAGGGAAGACAGAGAATTCGTTTCTGAAAACCTGCCGGGCAATGCGTCATGGCGTGCACTCTGTTGATGGAAACCGAAGTTTCCATCAACAAGGTACACTGTAATCATGAAGGGGTGTACTTGGTTGGCGACTATAGAAAGATAGGCGTTCCCATCCAGCCGTTGATTAACGATAATTACAGGACCCAGAATATGCCACTAAAACAGACCCCAAAGCATAACACTATCGCCTCCAGCCTTCCGAACACTAACAGAACATCCAAATGATATGGACCTCATGTTTTTCCAAATGAGGGTACTTCCATCAGCATGAGAGAGTTGGAAACGGGAGTTAACACACCAGGCGATCGATTTACACTTGTTTTGGTTTCGTTTGTTTTATTGGCGCATTAGCAACTGAGACTATACCACATATAGGTGATCTAGTGTATTGTATTGCTTGTCAAGCTACACAAAGGGTCCCCCCTAACTCCGCATAGTATACTCTGTGACTCAGTAGTAACTCTGCACTGCGTATTTGGTCTGTTACTTTGTAGGCAGTCTAGTGTTGGTGCTTAAGGGTCCATTCAAGGCTCAGTTTCTTATGTGGCGCAGTGAGCATGGGTACCCATGATGACGCATAGTCCATAGTCCAATTCGTACGTTACACTGGGCCATTAGCTAGGCCACTATGCTACGTCACTGCTGTATTACGAGGCTAGACAGCCCTTGTGGGCAGCTCAGTTGGTAGGATCGCCGTCCTCTGTAAACCGGGTGGAAAAGTCTCGAGTTCGAATCCGATAGATGGACGAAAGGAATTTTTATGGGTCTTTTTCATGATGTAGTTGAGTTAGTGTGTCTCAGGCGAAGGTAGCATGGTTTTTCTCCTGGAAACTCGGGTTTTTCGTCCAGCAAACAGAAAATCGACCAAAGAACACACGCAATTTACAGAAAATACACAGGAGCAATGCGGCCTTAGTCGCCGAGGCTCCTAAAACTTAACAACAACGAGGCTAGACACACGACGTTCACCATATGTGGCTGTCCTTCCTGTGATCTTTGGCTGGCTGTTTGCCCGCCACTGTTGAGCCAGTCACGGTAGACTTGTGACACTACATAACGGTAACACTTCACCATATTGACTGTTTTCGAGATACCGCACGTCTTTCCCCAGTAATCATTCCACGCTCCTAGTCTTACCTCGACGACGGCCCATACTTCCTCGCATATTCTCAAAAACTTACCACATGTTTGAACAATCTAATAACATCCTTTTCCGACTTTGAGCTTTAACCATCGTCACACACCATTCCATACCATTCCCATAGAAGAGGTTGTTGCTAAAGCAAAGCCAACTTATATATTTAATAATTGTTTGGTAATGGGTTTTAGACGCATCAGCAACTAAGATAGTATGTCGTTGTGTTTTGTCTGTACAAGTGTTTTGTGCGGGGTGAAAACTCAAGAATAAACTGGAGGATAAAAAAAATCATACTCCTATGCCTGATAATGGGTGATGACTGCTTCGATTGAAGAGGACTGCGTAAAGTGATTTTACACAGTGCGTGCATGATAATGATTTAAAACTTAAAGGAACTGATGAATTGGTTATGAAATATAGGGTCAAGTTGAAAAGGCGTCACGAGATATTCGTGACTGTTCTTGGACATAAAATATTCTGTCCAGATCCGACAGAAGGGATTTCGTGATGAATCTTGTGAATTAAGTCTAGGCATGAGGGACTTTTTAAGGGAAGAAGTTTTTCCTGGCATGGCCGGTCTTAGTTTTTGCTAATAACGTTGTAGAGTCATTCAGTTTGATCAGCACGCCTGTGTGAGATTACCAACGTACAACCACTGAGTATATCGAAAGGAAACTTTAATAAAAGTAAAATCCACAAGTAATCCAAGACCACGTGGAAAAACACCAAAGTAACTATAAGAGGTATATCAGAATTGATAAAAAAAAGTACAAAACCTAATTTATCTAAGCAGTAATGCCAGAAATACTATAAACAAATTACGTAAATTTGAACTTTTGGTCAAGTCATCTTATGCTAATATGGTTAGAAGATTACTAAGAGATGGCACCATTCAGAGATACAAGATAAAGAATTTCATTTCGGAGAATATCAGGTAAGGAGGGCACGGGAGAGTGATACTTCTTCAAAAGCTGCCTGAAAGTGGCAAGAATATTCCGAGTCAGATCGAGGTAATGCAGATATTAAGTCTGTCTGTTCGGTGCGAAATGACTTGTGGTAAAAGGAAGATGACAGTTGGGGTGTATTACACAAAATTGACTCTGAGCAGTGTGACAAAATATCCCTTTAGGAAGGTTTAATAGGATTGTAAATACAATTTTCTCGTTGTAGGAGATATCAACTTGTCTCTTATTAGCTGGGATACATGGACTGGAAATACATTATATGGTAACGAAAAAATTGGATGATTGCTACTTATCCCACATGTCCGAGAGAGTAAAAGGGGCTCTGAATCCTAAATGTAGCTTTCACAAACTGTATCCCTAACTGTCCAGTTGGGGATCAAATATCATCAAATGGTTATATATAAAGACAACCTACGTGGTTAAAGGTAAAAATGAGAATTCCAATTTCAAGTAAAGAGAATCCTGGGGGCATCGATTGCTTTGATCATTGGCCGGTAGTTCCCATGATACTAGGTGATTTTTGATCTATTCGTGTCATATGATCCGAAATAATAACTCACGGGTTAAATCCTCCCATCCCGCTAAGTTTTGGGAATGAAAGCAGCTAACTATAGCACCAACGGAAAAGGCTTTTAAAATTATCTATTGTTAGACCACCAAGGTATTTAAAAAAAAAAAAAAATAAAGTTCATTTCATTCCGTACCCAGGCGATTTTTACCAACAGCTGCTCTCATCCTTTTCAAACTAGTTGGGACTCTAACCTTCCAGCTAATATGAGCTACTTATTTGCTTAAATCCATGTAGAAGAGTTACTAGATGTCTCTATTGTACCCTTCATTCAGTCTGAACACGCTTGAGACATTCGTTTCTCAAGATTGTCTGCACTCTTACGGGAAATGATAAACCAGGGGCTACCGCATGAAAGAGCACGAAGTAGTCTATTATAACAGAGACCAACTAGACCATCTAAATCCCATCAGAGTTTCAGAAGCCACAACAGAAAAAAAAAAGCCCCTCTTGGAATACGTAAGCCGAATAATCAAAATAAATTATTTTTTTCTATTAATGGAAAAAACCCGCTAGCATAAAAATAGAGCTTTGCATCATGAGACGCGTATCCAACCAAATTCCCTTAGCTATTGCCTTACACTAACTAATTTGGATGGCGAGACCAGGAACAAAAGCCTTAATTTCTTCTCAGAACATTAAGGAAATTACTGAAGTTGAAAAGACCATCTCCAGGGACCGCCCTTAAGACATACCGAAAGAGATCATTTAATTATTCCACAGTGCCACCGGCATTTTTGTTTATCTTGTTAAATTAAACTTTATTTGAGGTACTTTGTTTTCTTAAGCGATAAACTTAGACAGTAAGCACTAGTGTTTCTCCTGAAATACCCATGTAAGTTACCACTCTACTCCCTGTGTTATAATCCTGCAATAGTTTTCCCCCTTTAGTTCAAATTCTAGGCCATTTCCGGCCATGACAGATGTAAAACTGATTTCGCTGGAGTTAGAAGCGTAGTTGAAAGTTTGTTTCGTAATGGCTCAATTTGTCGTGAAGAATGAGCATGACCATCAATCAATGAGTAGTGTAGACGTTACGTTCCCCAACGTTGCACGCCACAGGGTCTCGTGTCCTTTTTGTTTTTCCCTAAATACAAATTTCAAGCAACTGTTGCCACTTCCAAACTTTAGTTTAACTCCAATTCTCAATTCTGTTTTAAAATAGTGAACAAATTAATCAAAAGCCAAGATCGTTCTCCATACAGGAATTATTTCATTGGTTCTCTAAGATAACTATATGTAAATGATAAACAAAGACAATATTAAATATCAACTGTATGACAGTTCATAAACACTTCCATTAAAAACAGCTGTTTTTAATCCAATGCTATGTTATACACGGTGTTTCATAATATGTGGGCCATTCTTTCAGGATCTGAAAGCAGCGGAAAATACTTATATAATCATTTGTCCGATTCAGAACTAGAACTGATTTTTAAACAAAAAATAACTATCGAGTTTTCAATGGTAAAAATTAATAAAAAAAAATAAACAAACCTATACCTGTACGAACAACATTTACTCTTATGTTTGCTGACTCTTAATAATTGTTTTTAATTACGTGATCTTGGTTTACTAGTGGATTTTACTTCTATTAACAGATAAGTGGATTTTCGAAGTTGAACAATTTTTAAAAAAAAAAATCATATCCCACGTTACTTTACAGAAATGCCAAGTAGGAAAGATACTAAAGGCTATAGAACTTATAAAGTGCAAAGGTTGAATCAGAGCCGAAACTAAATCTGCCCCCCCCCCCTTTCCAAGCCAGATTGACAAAAGCAAGCTTATACAGCATCAGAAAAAAAACCCTTCCATTCCACCTTCCATCTCCTCCAAAGGTTTGTCTAGTTCTTCCTTGAATTTACTTAAGATCTCCTCTTCCATGACATCCGATGGAAGTTTGTTTCAGCAAACACCACCCGCTGGCTATATGCAAATTCCTCACATCTATTTGAATTTATGCCCCTCACATGCGTAGTCTCATCAAAAGGAAGAATCCCATCAGCATTTATGTTTGCTCAATCCGTTCAAAGCCTTAAACACCTCAATCAGATTACCGCGCAAGTGTCCAGTCACCAGACGCGCATCCTTCCTAAAATGAGGCCTCCACACCTTTATGCAGTACTAAAGATTTGGCCTCTGACCATTTCTTTGTACAACGGAATAACACCTTTTCCCTGCTATCAAAATTCCTATTTGACATGAGCTGTTGTGGCTGCACTTCTCAGAGAACTCCATATCTGACTATACAATTACCCGGAGGCCTTTTTCATTTTCTTCCAACATGAGTTTAGCAACCACACAGTTGGTGCGTTAATCTGGGATTACCGCTACCCACGTGCAGTTCTTTGCACGTGTTAATATTAAACCTCAGTTGTCATTTCTCAACCCAACTGCCTAATTTTTCTAGGTCATGTTGCAGTAGCATACCACCATTAGCCACCCTTCGTATAATCTGCAAACTAAATATTAAGCTTGATATACCTTCACCACCATCATTAATAAATAGGGAAAATAACAAAGGGCATAGCACCGAAACCTCGGGACTCCACTGATATCATCAGTCCATGAAGAGCGGTGTCTATTGATGACAACTCTGTCACCGCAGTTAGCTCAGAAGTCTTGTTCCGAAATAATGCCAACCATCATTTTTACAGCAAAGATGAGTTTTCTCTCATGGAAAATACATGTGGAGAAGATTGTTCTAGATGTAAAAGATGGGTCATTAATTAACCTGACCGCCCTCTTTTAAATAGAGCCTAGAAACTTCAGGAACGTTTGGGAGAGGGGCACTAATTACAAGTTTACAGGTGTGGGAACAATATTCCCAGGTAGGGTGGATTCCGAAAGAGATGTCTTGCCTAGAAATCTGAGTGTAATCGAAGATAAGCACAGGAGCAGCAGACTTTTTTTTTTTTCCCGAGAAATAAGACAATAGTTTTAGGAGGAGTGAAATTAATTTCTTTAGCACACTGGAGTTTCCTCATATATGTATTTAAATTAGTGATGGATTTTTGAATTGTTTGTGCAAGATAAGTTTCCGAAAACTGCTAAGTGTAATGTAATGTGCAATCATCAGCAAAACTATGGTTAAGATTTAGAGTAAACGGAAACTGCTATTAACATACAAGAAAAGAGTGGGAGAAAGAGCTGGACCTAGGGCTTACCAAAATTAGTAAGAGAAGCTGAAAGGCAGTGTTGCGCACTATCAACCACAGTTGGCGTTAAGAGAGAAAACTGGATACCCAATTACAAAAAAAAAAAAAAAAAAAAAAAAGTTAATTAGCTTGGGAACTTATTTAGAAACTTTAATACTAAACAATCAAATGTCTTAAAAATGTCAAGAACTGCTCGAGTTTTTTAAAACTTGAGTAACACAATAAAATTTAAGACCAGTGGATCCACACTGACAGAATCCAATTTGGGAATCATTGATCAAATGAAGAGACGATACACCATAAGAGTTGGGGTTGATGGATTTTCATATTACTCTGAAAAGAGTAGGGATAAGTGAATCGGGACGACAATTTTAAGGATAGTATTAGTCACCGTTTTTAGGAACTGGCTAAATAACGGAAAATTTCCATGTAGAAGGAAAAACTACCAATGGATTAACAATAACAAAGAGGAAAAGGTTGTGCGAAAGGGCGATACAAAAGGAACAAACTCCGGAGCCTTCCAGGAATCGTTATTTGTTATTTGGTTTTTAGGAGCATTAGCAACTAAGGCCATATTGCTCCGGGATATGCGGTGGTCAATCCCTAACCTTTCCGCATCCTCCGTATTTGGTGGTGACGGGCTCGAACCCCAGTCTAATCAAGAAGCGTGTGCTACGCACTGCTGCTCCTTCCCACCTGGCTGCGAAGGCGCCGCCTTTCCAGGAATCATGATTGTTCGTAATTCGACTAGCGTACTTCTGGCGGAAAACCACGGAAAGTATTCAGTGGAGGGCATTTGTTATGGTAGGGCGCCGTTCACCCAGATTGCCGACACATACGAGGGCTAGAAGAAAAGTAGGTTGCTAAGAAGTCATCCTTATCTTTAGCTGAGGATACAACAGATCCAGCATGCTGTAATAGAGGTGCAAGTCTAGACAGACAACGGTTGCAGCCAATAGCTTTGGCAAAAGACCAAAAATCAAGTTTTGTACTCTTGGCTTGTTCTCTCCACTTTGGATTGATTAAATAAATGTCTTATAATTGTTGCAAACTTAAGTGTAATATTTTCATTCGAGCCAATTGCGATATACTAAATTCTTATCAAGGGTAACCTTCGCTCATTTATTGGAAGACCAAAGTTCAGATAAAAGACGAGGTTTTACGGTGCAAAGTGGAACAGAGCATTTTAATCCTTCAAGAACTTGATTGACGTCATCTAGAAAAACATTAGGATATATAACACCAGAAGAACCAACTAATCATGTGATTTGTAACATCAAACAACATGAGGCTGACAATGGCCCCACCAAGCAAATAGATTTCTGCCGAATCAGTAACTGCCTAGAGTCCAGGGTCTCGACGGAGATTACGAAATATTTGCCACTGATAAGGACTATAGGAGATTCTTGCTTAGATAAACACTTCTGTAATGTCTCTGGTTAAGGTATATGAACAAAATATCCATAAATATGCACAGTACAGTATAGAGTTGTCCTCTGTATGAATGGGGCAAAACATTCTATTTTAACTAGTCCATTTGTACTGTCAAGCTTTACCTAACTGTTATAATCTAACAAGCTATGTACCGATATACCATTAATACTCCCTATAAACGTTAGGCAGAAACCTGTCAAATTACAAGTCGTTACTAAATCTAAAGCAAGCCAACATTTTGTAAATATTTAACTGATTCCTAACTTGTTTTATACTATTATCAATATATACGAAGTGTGCAATAAAGTTCCCAGACTGATAACTGTTGCCATGTTGGACGAGTTTATTTTCAAACGGAAGTGGTAAGTTGTAGGTCAAACGTCTCTCAACAGATTGTGGTACATACTCTCCAGTAGGCTAACAGGTTGAATATAACAACCAGTTTCGTTAATAGCTTAAAAAGGTTCAGTGTTACGAATTTGCGATGGAGCAACAAAAGAATATTAAATTGGGAAGTCTGCAACAAAAACATATGCAATGTCAAAAACTGTTTATGATGAAACATTAAGTCGTACCAGTGTGTCTGACATGTATTAAGCGGTTCAACGAATTTTGAACCGCTTAATACATATTTGGTTGCCGATTGGGCTAGCCAGGTGGGTAAAGTGCCTGCCTGGCAACCCAAAGGTCGCGGGTTCGAATCCCGCCTCGGGCTTGGATCAGAGTAAAATACAAAGATTTTGGGAGGTGCATTATGGCCACAGAAGCCGATGCGCCAACAACTAATAACATGTTTGGTTCGTAATGACCCAAGAAGCGGGCGTCAGTCAGCTTCTTAAAATAAGGACAGAGCTGCAAAAGTTCGGGAAATTGCGGCAAGAGATCGCCGTTTGACACTCAGAATGATGGCTGGCGAGTTAGATATGAATAAAGAGACCTTCGTGCAGAATTTCTGCACGAAGATTCATGAAAAGTGAAGGTGTGTGTAAAATTTGTGCCGCGGAGTTCCAGGGATGAGCAAAAGCAACGAAGAATGTCATCACACAAAGATTTCATCCAGACTTGTGAAGACACTTCTAATTTCAACGGCTGTATTGTCACTGGAGTCGAGTGTTGGGTGTTTCAGTACGACCCAGAGATAAAGCGTCACAGCATGCAGTAGACGTCAAAATCATCACCAAGACCCAAAGAGTTTCGTTTAAAGAAATACAGGATCAGAACTATGCTGATCATGTTTTTCGACAAACGGAGTGATTCACAAGGAATTTGTATCTGAAGGGGAGAGAGTCAATGCAGGGTTCTATAGACAGCTGCATTAAAGACTATTTTGGCGAATTTCCCGGATGAGGTCGCTTTGATAGAAAGGTCCTGGTTCTCGTTGCACGACAATACCTCCACTTGTTATGAAGATATTTCTGACAAAACATGTCACTAGAGATAAACAATCACCGTGCTCTCCAGATCTAACACAAGCAGACTTCCTCTTTCCTAAGGTGAAAATTGTCCTCAAAGTAAAAAGATTTCAGAACGTAAAGGACATTAAGAAAAAATGTATTTTTATCAAACAGCTCTGTTTAATTTGTGTCACTGTCTGCATTAAATATAATTTCAGTACAACAATAAACTATTCTGTTTATACCATTTTGGTGGAACGCGATATATTTTCGCGATAAAATAATCCATCTTAGGAGAGAGAATAGTTTACGACTTAGCCAAGCCTTCCTTTCTGAGCAAAGTGGGAGAGCTTCATCTGTTGGTCGAGATTTCACTAAAAAATAGTTTCATTAATCATGATATCGTATAATCAATGGTATCCAGTCTCCGTGTAATTTGTTTTCTCATGTAGTTGCAAGTTAAAGCGATAAAAAGAACCGGTTTTCTTAGATTTCTTTTACTTTTGTTTGCGTCTGGAGAATCAGGTAAATCCTCCTTGAGAAGCACTGAAGCTTTTCTGTATCCCTAAGGATTGAATAAAGAAAAACCTTTCGTTCTTTTTCCTTCTTGAATTTCGTAGGAGACTTGTTAAAAGGTCAGGATACAAAACATGGAACACCCAAAATAAATAGGTCAAGAAGACAGAGCGGCATACTGTACGAACAATTTACTGCGATATAAAATAGAACTCCCAAACACTGGTGTTTTCTCCAAGGAAATTATGAAAAGATAATTGCGACCTTCTTTTATACTGGAAAAATTGCTTCTGTATCTTCGTTTACATGTAGCATTCGGCAGTTACTGCTTGTTCATGTTATAGCTATGTCCCCTTTCTGGTGCTGCCTTGTTTGTGTGCTTCTCTAGTAATTTCGGAAAAGCAATTGTCTCAGATTGAAGGAAGCTGCTCCAGAAGATATTATTCAACTCGCATGTTTTAAAATGAGTTGCATCTGTTCGGAAATTTTAATACCTCAATTTTTTGTCCAAACAAGACTCAAAAAAGAAAAAAAATCACGGGCCAAGCAACAAGAGAGAATACGCACTCCTTGAGATTACTCACATGATTAATTAAACATAGTGTAGAAGAGTATTTGTGAAATACTCTTCTACACTAAGTTTACACTAATACTACACTAATACTTCTACACTAATAATATACTCCATAATTATATAAGGGTAGTTATGGCGTCTGGCAGTACTTTACAATGTTGAATAGGATTATGGCAAAACCTGACAGCCACCCTTCATGCGCGGAAATAAATCTTAATGTATCACCAAGCGCATTCTGCCTTAAAGCACAGTGATTACAATCACCATCCTCCCCACGCCATGTTGAAAAGGTCTAGGTGTCCAAGGGTAGGATGCCTTCCTGGTATCCTCCCGACGTTAACGAAACCAATCGTTGTCAATCTGCTGTACATCAGGTCCAACTCGAAGTGGCATCTCTTTAAATGCTTTTTATAGGCTTTAAAAATAAATCACAAGGTATGGTTATAACTGAAATTGTTCATCTCATTCCAGGTAAAAAATTATAATAGACTGAGTGGTTCTTTTGAAAAGTTATGAATTTCCATATCCTTCTGATTCCAATATCTTCCAGATGACAGTTGCTGTATCCAAAACTGTATAACAACATAATGTCCCATTTAGATAGTAGTAGAATCCGAAAGCCATAAATGGTGATTTTCCAGAGATGAACTACCCTCAAATAGGTTCCAAGACCAACGTCAAAAGTCTACTCTGCTCAGGGATATATGGAACTTTAAAAACATATTTTAAATAATAATTTCTGAAATAAAAAACTGTAAAAAAAAAAACATATCACTTGAGAATACTCTTCGGATATGAATCTAGGGGAAGGGCCTTTTCCACATGGCGTTAGAAAGAATCAACGCTGGCCAGTGTGCTACCCCAAAGAGATGCAAAAATTAATTCTAAGAACTTGTGGAGATACGGAGTACTTGTAATTTTATTTATACAGTCAGTAAAAATTCGCAGCACATGGCCTAGCTTATAGTATCCACATTATCCTAATAGACGCTAATGCGTTTACCGTGGAAGATGTATAAGATAGGCTTCGACCACATGGGCGGTTAGCATAATGTTTTTCATCCCTGCTCGTAAGTCTATCATTAACTACGACGCTGCAATTACCTCATCCATCAGTGTCATGGACCAGAATACAGGCTCAGCAAAAAATATTTTTAAAAGATTCTTTAAAATAGTAGTAAATGATTATTTCACTTACTCACAATGTATACTTAACGTCGCAAAAGCTGTCACCTTACAACCTCCTTTTTAAACAAAACTCAGACAGAATAACACCATTTGTAATTGTAAGAATAAAAGAAAGAGGCATTAAACTGACAAGAATCAACAAAATTTTTCAGAAGCTTAAAATCTACACATCAGTCATTTCTAACAAGATCGTTGTTGGCTAATAAAAATAGCTTTCAGTTTACTCGTATGACCATGCAATAAAAGTTAAGTATCTGAACTAATATTACTCTTTGATAACTTTAAAGCAACAGTTTAAATAATAACTACCGATTCTATTGCTACAACAAAATGGGGGTTCTGCAATTCTCGGCCATTTTTTTTCAGCTGATAAGCACGTTAGAATTATTAGATAACACCACTATTCGAAATACAGATTATAACCCTATATTTAACAGATACAAGATTTCATTGGCTAGCTATCTTCTTCTGGTCACTAGTTCTAAATTAAGGACAACGCAATCATTTATGTTTATGATTGGCTCATTTGTAACAGAATTATCTTAATGCTCCAGAAATTACAGTTGACAGATTCTATCCGAAACAACAACAGAGGAAAATATCACCGATTAGATTAGACCAGTGCCATAGGAATGTATTTAGTAATAAAATATTAATCGAAAGAACAGAAGTAAAAATCTTCTGTTTCCAAATAACCCTTAAATCATTTTATATTACGGAATTAACAGAACCTATTCCGAACAGTGTGTGTGTGTGTGTGTGTGTGTGTGTGTGTGTGTAACGTGCCTATACACACCTTATAGAAGGAGGCAATCATTATATGCAGAATCAACGGATTACTTGTTAATGTAAGGTATTTTACGGAAACGTAAAATACCTTAACTTAACAGTGACAGGACATCTCAAGATCAATACTTCTTGCAAACCTCGATCTCTGGAAGCATATGGTAATAGTAAAAAATATCTTGACTCTTAAACCTTATAACAGAGCAGTTAGATGCCCTCAATATCAAATATGTCAAGGCGACCAGAATAAACTGTAGACATTCGTTGAATAGTCACTTGCCACTTCATCTCATCCCTTCACACCTAGTAGCTATAAAAGGAATATTCCACTAACATCAAAGATATGGGGGGATCAATCCCTATAGAAGTATGCAGAGGACAAGAAATACAGAAGAGAAATTGAGGAAAATAAATTGACTCTGTTTCAGACTTGAAAGCCGTTGAATGCGAATTCTACCAGATTTAATGAACCTTTGAACATATGAACTGACAGAAAGGTTACCAGGAGATCTTGGACTTTGTAAATAAATTTTAAATTCAATTGTTTTATTTATATATATATATATATATATATATATATATATATATATATAAAACATGGTTCCATACTACAAACACAATTTGCAAATAAGAACTCTTTATTGCATACAAAACGCACACAATACCCTTCATGGCTACAAGCCAGGGATTTACAGTAAAGGCTAATACAATGTAATAAACAAGGATGAGATGTGAGAGAAAAAAAACAATATTATTATTAATTATACATGTGTAGGATTAAACATTGGAAAACAAATGAAAATGTTTACATATGAACATATATACACAACAGCATGTTATCATGTTAAATTATTCTCCAGGGAGCAGTCCTTTTACAGTGCTGGAGTCATCTGAGCAGGCGCAGAAATTTGGAACACTGTAGCGATGGATCCATGGGAGTGATGGATAGGTCCTTGGGAGCAGGTTCTAATGTCCTGTGGCGTGGTCCTGAGAAGGAAGTCGATAGAGTAAGTCCTGTCTGTATTTTTTTATCCAATGCGAACTTGTAGAGGTCGCCATTTAAGGAGTATATGTACTGCAGCATTTGCACGGGTAAGAACCGATCGGATAACTTTAACCGGTTTGAGGGTGGCCCGAAGGCTTGGGACCGGGATCCTCCAACCGCCGTTAGCTCAGAAGTCTTGTTCCGAAATAATGCCAACCATTTTTACAGCAAAGACGAGTCTTCTCTCATGGATAATGGCAGGAAGACGTCTAATGTTTAGAGCTGCCGCCATCTGGGTGGTCCTTGGTGCAGGAGGAAGCCGAAATTCCATATAGCCAAAATTCGCCCCCAAAAATCCATCTCAGATGCGTTGCGGCAGTTGAGGTCTAGACTTGTGCGCCATAAAGTATGACCGGAAATTTAAATGATTCATCCCAAACATGTTATTATAATTTAACCCTTATTTACATTTATTGTAATTTTACATTTCATTGTATCTGTACTGTAATAACAGAGCGTAAGTCCTACTAGCAATCTACTGTTTAGGGGCAGAAGCATTTGGTATAAAAAAACCAAGAAATAATTAAAATTAATTTTATTCAGAGTAATCTTAATGAATATTTAAAAGTAAAGAAGTGCTCAATTTTAGAAATTGAAACTGGCTTGAAGATCCCTCTTTTTAAGAAATCAATAGGACAGCGAAGTTCATTTTATATTTTTGCATTTTCTAGGCAAAGATAGCAAAACACACTCATCTGTTTCTGGCTTCTTAAATAGTGCTCCAACATTTATTCTACTCCCCTTGGCATAGAAGCTCTCCTTTAATTACAGCAGCTGGAAGAGACTCGTTTGATCTACTTAAACAGGCACAAACAAACTAGCAAAAATTTTAGAAAACAGTACGAAAACTTCTCCTCCTATAATGCCGATCCTGCAGTCCCATGCAAGACAGAATATAATATTATACGTCAGCATTGCTTCTAATCAAGTTCTGCCTCTCTCATCAGTCCTCGAGTAGCTTCTATTATCAACACAATGAAAAACGCAAGAGTTTGATACTTGTCTCTGTTCGAAGTTAACAAATGATTGTCATAATGGAAGAGGAACTTTTGGGCTTTCCATTCGGTAGAGAAGTTAGTCGATCTCAAGTAAAGATCGAGTATTTTGCAAGGTTTTCATCCCGCAAACAAATAACTTGACCACAGAAAGTACTCAGACTTGTGTTCATTTTTGAAATAAGGACTAAAATTTCCAAAAATCGCTATTTTCATAACAAGCAGGCTTGATGTCATGTAACTCTGCTACAGACATCGCACCCCATGGGGAATATCGGATTGCCCCTTATCAAGAGTTCTTTTATCGCTAATCATAAACAAACAAACAATCTGTTCACTCTCATCTCCTTATCAATTCTGAGAATTGTAACACCTGAGCCAACTTCATGCAGTCTAAAATTTCTGATTGGATGCACTGTGTGATATTAAACTCAAAGTAATTAAATTCTTGGCGTATTATGTTGTTATTGTGCAATGTAATTAAAGATCACATTGAACAACTTGTTTACAGCAACACTACTCAGAGGAAGCGCAGTGTAATATGCGGTTCTAATTAAGCGGTGAACACCATTAATACTTTAAGTATCTCGGCTGTCTTCTTGTCAGTTCGTAGAGATGCTTAAGCAGACAGTTTTAAAAAAAAAAGTCCACTGAACAAATAATATCGATAATTACATTTTAAAGATTTTATAATCTGACTAATAGCCACCCAAATAATATCGAGGAGAATATGCACCAACTATGGCATAATTTAATATCGCCCGTGCTTCGTTACTTAATACAGGGAGTTTAAAAAGTGGCGAAAGTTATCCGACACACAGGGGCGATGTTAAAGCGGCACACAGCGCTTTATGGGGATTTTAATGCCACCTACTACGCTAAACTGGAAATATTCCTTGAAAACAAGCGGAATTTCCTGCAAAGACTTACTACACCAATATATACGAGAGATCTTTTGATAACTGCCTCTTAAAACATCTAGTGTTACAATAACAATCTCTGACTGCTATTCACAATACGCCTCGCCTTCTTGGGTTACGTACAGGGAACCACAACGCTACTTCCAAGCTTGTATTGCACACTAAGTATCAAGTCTACGCTCCCAATACATGGAAATATTATTAAGGGTAAGAAAAATAAGCTATTTTTTGTTAGGAAAAGGTTACACTGGGTAAATGTTTTCTTTCTGGTCGATGGTGCCAAATAAAGCACGATGACAACGGACCTTCCAAATCTATGTTATAACCATTTAGCTTTTGAGTGGTATCAAGTGTCAAGTTGGACGTTAAGGACAGGCATTTTAATACAAAACCAGTAGTGCATGGTAAGATAAAACAAATATACATTTAAAGTGCAGTGATTTCAAAATAATACAGAAGTTCTAAGGTTAAAGTTAAACTAGGAAAGGGTATCGGTGGAACACCCGACGTGGGAGAAATAAACCTATGGGGGTTACCACCACAGCCTACGAACGCAAACCCCAGAACATAAATCACAGCTGAGATAGACTGTTCACTTTAAACAGATTACGAGATAAAGTGCATAAAAGGAGAAAATTTAAGCTCTAAAGGATAGAACTTAAACTGGTTTGGTTCTAACAGGTATGAAGAGCAAAAAGGTCTGCTAAAAAGCTTAGCAGGGGGGCGAAGAACTGCGATCTGCACGAAAGCGGCTTCGACAGAGACGCTCACTGCCCAGAAGGAAAAGGTTCTGAATCAGAAAATCGCACGTGACCAAGCTCCCAAGGGTTGGCAATTACGAAGCGATGAAACATACCGAATTGGTTAAAAAGAGAACACCGATAACAAAAGGGACCAGAGAACACGAGGCTGAAAATAAACAAGGCAGTTATTTCCGACGACCTCAGAGCTAAAACAGTATTCTGTGGGGAAGGAGTGTATACAAATAGGTGGGGACCGCTCGGGCAACAGGAGTATACACAGATTTGTAGTACGAAGTGTGAATAAAATCTCTGCCCTTATACAGATACTTAATCTTAATTTTACACAGGTTAAAAGATAAGAGTGGCTTATAGAAAATGTTTCAGTTGTGTCAATCTCTTTGAAATAAGAAAATAGCTTCATAGTTAATTCCTCCTAGTCGCTACAAGTAAAAGATTTCCAGTTGCAGCAGTAACAAAGTGACATCTTGTCTGTTCACGGAGACAGCGAGTTATATTATATATAATGCAATAAATCCCCTAGAAGTTCAGACTTTCCGTTAATTAGGCAAAAAGTCTGCCCTTCATGGCGCTCTACATTTCGAGGTTCTACATTAGTAGTCTGAATGAAGAGCCTGACTAATTATTCTAGATTTGCTTCCGCTAACAAATTGCGTTTTGCGAATTCTGTCACTAGGCACGGATCGAATCGGTAACCATACCAACAACGTAAATGCCTTCTAACCGATGGTCCACAGCATTAGTCTCCACATATTCAAGACAATGATCGACTAGTATTTCGAAATAACAATGAACACTAATTGCTTGTATCCTAGAGAAATAACCTATTGTGATTCAATTGTAGGTTGTAATCCAATGCACAGCAATAAGACCATTTAACGTCAGCAGTGTACACGGAAATAAGAATTATTTTGAATAGCCAGAAGGCTCGCATCGGAATCAACCTCTGGGCTTCTGTTGGAAAATTATAAATTGATTAAATTCTGAATAAACAGAGTAAATGTTTTACCACGAAGATCGATTGACACGAATTTAATGGAAACTACGAATACAGCAAAGCATTAAATAATAAACAGAAGCTGGATATCGCTTTTTTTTTTTTTGGAAATAGCAGCAGTCTTTGGCAATGACTATCCGAGCACTGACAATAATTCTTGCGGAGTATTTTCACATAACAGGAAGCATCATCTTAAGCTTTCTAACCAACATCTTCCAGGTAAAGCAAGTTCCAGCAATTATCGAGTAACCAGGAGTGCAGCGAAGGTGTGGCTTGTCTTCTCCCATCTTTACAACGGCACTTTCTCGCTCCCTTATTAGCTCAAAACTGTAAACAACTCTATCCATCAACTCTATCCTGTAAACGTTGCCAATGCAGATAATTAATTTTTTTGTTACCTCTAAGAAAGGAGGTAACAAAATACAATAAGGAAGCTGGAAAAATATAGACTTCATTGATTTGAAATTAAATTAAAAAAACGGTGCAAAGGACCTTCACTAGCAAAAAGAAGAAAAATGAAATTGCAATTTTTGTGAAATAGTACAAAAAGTTCATTCGCGTGTGGACATGGGGCTTAAGAGAGAATGGAGAATTAACCTTCATACTTCGTCGAAAGTATTACTCCATTTCCGTTGTATGAAAAACCAAATGAAATTGAGATGGAATTGAAAAACCAAAAGGATTATGAGAATATGGTAAATCAATATTCAGCTCTATCCATCAAATGGAACGGCGAAAATCTCTTGACTCAGAAACACCAATTAGTCCATGCAATCTAAAATAAACCTGTCAAGCGAAGTGTGCTACCTTGTAGATCAGATATTCACAAACTCTGAATTACACAGGGGCACGTTCTAATATACAAACATATTGATTGATAGCGCAATCTCGGAAGTGAAGCCGTGCTTTTTCGATTTCGAAAGGTGAAGCTACATATTATTCATTCCTTTAATCAAAATTTATTTTCTTCAAATTTACTGGTATCCGAGAACTTTTGAAAGGGCGATGTATTCATGATGATAACTGAAGAACAAACTAGATGTGGCAGCATACAATCGATGCGGCAATGACTGACAGATTCAAATGCGTTCACAGTTAGTGTGGGGAAGCTACACGTAACACTAGGAAAACGTGACCAGCGTGGGTTCAGACATTCTCTATACCCAGTGAGACAGACAAGGTACGAATTTAAAATTCAACACTGCTCTCCGGCGTATTTTCGATATTGAATTTAACTCGATCATTATGCTACACCTTTCAGGCTTTGAAAAGTAGGTCTCTCTTATAAAAAATAGAGCTATAATAATCCTTTTATAAATTTTCTACTACCTATTTTGCCTCAACAACCAACGTATGCTGTAGTTCAGCGAACACTTTCATCTGTTGATTGTTAAAAAATCCATTAAAGCAATGAGATTTTTAAATGCAAATCCTTTATGTTACGTATTCCACGATGGTTGAATAGATTAGTAAAGGACGTTGCATACAGCTTTTCCTCTCTCTGGTAATGCGCAATTCATCTTTTTCAATAATACTGGAATGCATTCTCTGCCTTACATTAAGCTGGTTAGTGCGAAAAGAATTAGGCTCTTTGACGTAAGGAACTAACAGCCATAGATAATATTCTCAAGAGAATATTATCCTTTTTATAGTAGCTTTTAAAACGGTTGTTTAACATCAACAAAAGGTAAAATCTTCCTTTTGATAACAGTAAGAAATGGTTTATTATAATCCCACTTCTCGCACATTGAATATTATAAATATAATATGAACTCTTCTCAAAAGCGATTCCATAAGAACATCGCATTTTCATTGTAATTTAAACTTTCAGTAATAATCCCTTAATAGAGTGGGGTACAGCCGCAATTTTTTCTTTTTTTTTTTTTTTTGTCGTTATCTCAACGTCTCGGGCGAGGTGTAGTTTACGCATTGCCCAAAATCCGTCGGCTTTTTTAAACATGCGAACTTAGCGAGTTTCTCTCTCTCTTTAGTCACTGGAATGTCTAAGACAGACAAATTGTATACAATAAAGAGTTCTTCTAAGCTATCACTGACTTCAATCTTAAGTTTAAACTTAATGGTCTGATAATCGCTATACTAATACTTCAGTTACGTATCAAAATTGCCCTTCACCATCTCATTATTAGGAATCTCCATGCTTGATTCCTATTCAAAGTTATTAAATCTTGTAATAAATGTATCCATGATATTAATCACTGACCATGGACCTTTTGATAATCTGTTTCCTTAGGTAGCCGAAGTGAGATTTACTAGCTTTACCATCAAAATACCGGGTCATCGAAAAACAGTTCCTTATTTTAAAGTTTAATATCTTTAAATAGAGGGTAACAACATTAGTATTTTATATGTTAGGATTCTTCAACTGCCGCTCGAAAAATAAGTGTATTTGGAGAAATATAAAGATATTTATTTAAACATGGAAATAGTGCTGATTTTTATTGAAACTGCTGTAGTAACTTGCGCCCTGGTTACGATTGTGTTTTTCTCCGCGGAGAATATAAAAAGCTTTCGTTTATTTATGTCTGTCAGGGCAATACAAACTTTCTTTTTTCTCTACTAAGGTGTTTTTCCATCTGCAAACAGGATGACCTACCAGAGAGTACATGTATGCGATTTATAGACAGTGCACCTTACTGCACTGCGGCAATAATATTCAGTACATTTTAGCCGCTGTACTCTTGAAGAAAACCGGCCTTATATTGCAGACTGTTTTTAGGCATATAAACATTCACATCCTTTTTCCAAGACAAATTCTTAACAAGCCTTAGTTGAGTAGACCAAAGTCTCAGTGAATGCAAGAACGTTTTGCTTACGTTGGTGAAATTATTCTAAAATGTATCCAAAGAATGCATAAATTTACCAACGTAAGCAAAAATTCTGTCATGCATTCACTGAGAAGTAAGGTCTGTTCAGCCAATTGGGACACGTCGCCAGTATGGTTGCCAGATAACGGCATTCAGAGAGAGAATGTTAGCCTTCAAGTTATGCACACGTCAATAGTTTAAATATTCATTACTGAATTTTGATGTACTTAATCTGTAGACTTTCTCAAATTCAAGTCACCGAAAGATCTTATGAAATCCTAATTATATTTCAACAAGATGGCGTCTCCCTATTCTATTTTTTTTTCAGTTAACCTTAAATTAACAAATCGATGGGTTAGAAGACATTAATCCATTAATCCTGCTATCAAGAAATTCTGACAACGAGCCCTCAGACTCATAAGGGTACATGAAAAACAGTCAGTCTCCGAACACCTCTATTAATTAAGAAAATATGCAATTTGGGTTATCTGCAATAAACAACCGTGGCGAGCAAAACTCTGCACTAGATTAGTTAGATTTGAACGGAAATAAAACATTAGATGGATATCTGAGAAATAATGGTGACTACATTAAATTTATCTAATATATATATATATATATATATATATAAAATATACAGACAGAATAATTTTTTGGTACTTCTCTTCCACCGTGTAAGTTTAGAAGATTAACCTAACAATGTTTATCTAAACATTGAAATAGTCTCAATTTCACACTCATTCACAAAATGGAAATGCAGCCTGGAATTAAAAAAATTAATTACGTATAACATTAAGTACGGTTAGTATGCAGGCTCAGCAGCTCGAATTTAATTAAAAATATCCGATTACATTATGCGAAGTCACTTAATTTCGATGCCCTATATTTGCAGTGCGGCTTTCGATTATTATGCAAAACCTATTGAAATTACATTAGCGATACCAAACTTTATTTGCAGTATTGATTTCATTAGATAACTTCCTCCTCTAATTATCCTTCATTTTTTTCGTTCTTTTTTTTTGTTCCAGAAACACATGGAAAGAATAGAGTTGTGGAAAACAATTTAATATTGGAATTCGATTTGATAACATGAAAGGTTAACCAAAGTCGTGCTAAAGGCGAAGTTCATTTCTTTATTAGTTTAAAGAAAACTTGGGTTTAAACCTAAAAGCCGACTAGAATTCGGCTTTAAGGTTTAAACCCAAGTTTTCTTTCTCGGAATAACAGCAAGCGCTTAATTGCTGGCAATTAAGAGACAGCAATCCGAGAATATCGTAATACCCAGGTTAGACTTTTGCAGTTTTGTGGATAAAAGTTAAGGTATAGTCGAGTCCTCGCACTTAGCCATTAATTGATTTATCAGTATCTATCCAAGGATAGATACTGATAAATTAATAAATGCATCTATTAATATATCAGTTTAATAAAATCTATTAATGTCGATTAATAAATAAATTAATAGATCTGTCCAAGGTGCATCCTTGGAGAGATGATATTTATTCAAAAGTAGACATAAATAAAAAGGTTTTATTAATATCTATTAAAGGATTTGGATCGATAAATGTAAATAAATTATTATCGACTATATAAACCAACACGTAATAAAAATAATTCTGAATAAAACATTACAAATAATAAGACATTTATTTTAACCCAATTCTAATCGATGTATGAAGAAGACTGATATAATACCACCGGTTTGCTTTAGTGCGTTGATTTGTTACTTTTATTTCACCACACATTTGTCACAATAGGTTAGAAAATTGGTATAAATTAGCCTAATTATGTAAAGATAATTTAATCTCCAGCAATAAATTTGGGTAACTCACTCACCATTTTCCTAAAATATACGTTCTTCGAAGATTCAATTTTTGGATTTTCAGTGATATCGACAAATAGCAGCATCTTGATAGAAAGATCGCCGTTTGGTATTCTACTTCATTAAACTACGAAACCTGATATTACTGCATCGCAACAGGCTATAACATACTGTTGGATTCTGTCAGTGGTCAAAACAATACCAAAATCCAAAGCAAATATCTACTGTTGAATAAATGAATAATGATTCATGAAAATGTGATTTCGGCATTCTCCATATCCTACTGATATTTCTTCCTTACTCTTCTGTATAGGATCTCCATTTCACACGTAGTGATTTGCATCCGAAAAGTACCCGAGTGACAGGGCTCAATTTCTGTATACGTGCAAATTTTGGTATCTTAAACACCTTCACTGGAAGTATATGTGCGAAAAGATAAATTCTATTATGGTTTTCGATTCGAGCTGTAGGTAGGTATTTCAAAGTCTGCAGACTGATTTGCACATTACTCCTTTGGAAAAATATAGAAAAGCAAATAAAGAGTTCACAAATTGGGGATAATACAATCTCTTATGCTGGAACATGGGCGAGTGCAGCCCTAACGAAAATTAAATAATAAAATGAATTGTACAGTATGACTGTGCAGTTTCGCTATTTACCAAAGAAATGGTGACTGGGTAACTTCAATGGAATTAAATGTAAAAAAAAAAAAAAAAAAAAAAAAAAAAAAAAACATCCTTAGCATTAAGTAATTAAAACTGTCTCTATAACGTAAAAAGATTAAATGATACAAACGTTACATAATTCCTATTTACAGACAGCAAATTCCAGGTGGCATTTATTTTATTCTGCGAGGGATCTGTAGATGTTTTCTCATCTTCAGAATTTCAGCATTAAATCAAAAGAAAGTACGTCGAATTTTATCAATTCTAAGTACAAATCACTTAATAAAATTACTTGCCACGAGTTTTTCTTTATAAATAAATATAATTTCGTTCTGCATTATAATCAAGCACGTAAACGATGATCATCGCCGCACAACAAATTTGCCAGAAAATATATTTCTAGTTTAGTATCATTATGAAACGCGATCCCTAAAACTTTGAAGAGTGGATGGAAAACCAGATGATAAAGTGAGGTCAGTTGTTGTTGTTATGGGGTTCAAGAGCATCAGCAGCTAAGGCCGTATTGCTCCGTGTATACTGTCTGCAAATTGTGCGTGTTCTGAGATCGATTTTCTGTTTGATGGAAGAAAAACCATGCTGCCTGAGCCAGATTAACTCAACCACATTGTGAAAAAGGCCCATAAAAATTCCTCACGTCATCGACGGGACTTGAACACGAGCCACTCTGGCTCAGTGTGGTGAGGACGGCGATTCTAACTGTGCCACCCTCGAGGGCATTCGGGTGAGAAAAACATAGGGACAAGACAGATTCCAAACTTTACAGGCTCGCTTCAAAAAATAAAATAAAAATGGTAGAATATGATCCGATAGTGTACATAAAAGTTAAAAAAACACATTGGAAAACAAAAAAAAATAAATAAGCACTGTACTGCACAGACTTACATTACAGAAATTAGTTTTGACGAAATACTTTGTAACATTAAAAATTGAAAAACCTGAAGATTTAATCACCTAAAGAGTAAATATCAAATTCAGTTGGAGAAGCTTTACTCATAACTTAATCATTTTCATTTGGATAATGCTTGGCTGGAAATAATTTGATTTTTCTCACAATAAAAATGTTTAAGGAGCGTATGGTACTCGGCTAAGAAAATAGTTGTCATATGCAACCGCCCTCTGGCGACTAAATGTGATACTGTTCCATGAAATATCCCCTGTGATATTGCCTACCAAAGTTGAGAAAATATCTTAGGATAGAACTTATGCGCGCTTGTTTTCGGACTGTGGCTAACTTAGTCTCAAGAGGTTTCGTGCTATCTTCATTCGAAAAAAAAAAAAAAAAACAAGCCGACTGCAGAAAACACAGTTAGCAACGTGATTTACCAAGGCCTCATTGATTTAATTGCTGCTGTGCAAATTCTAAAGAATTCTTCTGTATTATACAAAAATGTGTAAACTAATTTACCTTTTTAATAAATATCAACGCGCAAACTATTTATGTTCTTTATCTTGAAACATTCTTTGAAAAGGCATTTGCTGTGATTCGCAGAACACTGAAGAAAACAATCCTGAAAATTCAGAAAATATTGCAACAACCGGGAAGCAAAATCTGCAAAATAGAAAATTTAAGATACAACTTCGTGACGTTTGACCTCTGTGTGGTGTACATACCTCCAACGCCTTCCCCGCAAATCATCCTTGAAGTTTCCAACTGGATAATCAATCAGCTGCATCCCACAGCCTCTCACGTAGTTTGTGGTGATTTCAATTTACCTCCTCAGCTATCTAATATGAAAAAGGATCTTCTGGCACACTTGAGATGTGCTGATCTACAACTTATTAATGAAGCTCCAACCAGGGGGAATAACCTCTTAGATCTAGTTCTAGCCTCTATCCCTTGCACCCTTGATTACATTGCAGAAACGTCATTCGACTCTGATCATGTCCCAATACATGTGACTGCATATCTGCCAGCCCCCAAATTAGAAACCAGAAGGACAACAAAAAAGGTTGACATCACTAGCCCCAACTTACTTGACGTAGATAAGTGCATCAGAGCCGCCTCTCTCATTCCCTGGGTGGCCTTAGAGACTTGTGACCCAGAAATAGCTGTGAACATTCTCACAAACTGGATCAACACGGTTGCCAAATATGCCGCCTCTAAAAAAATCACAATCAGTCCATATACAAGACTTTGGTGGAATTCAGAACTCAAAATGAATTTCCAGCTGAAGCAACAGCTCCATCGCACATGGAAACAGTCGCAAAATGTCAATGATCGCATCGTTTATTCTAGGGCACGGGCTCAATTTAATCGCATGAAATCTGAGGCAATCAAATTATACGTTAACCGAGATCTGGCTAAAGGAAAAATTCCATGCAAGAAAGTGAACCTTCATTTTCCGCTGCAATTTGATCCTGAATTGTGGCTCGATTTCGTCACAAGATTTAATCGTAATCCTATGCCAAACTCAGATCTGGCTCTACTAACAGAGCCCACCCAGCAAGAAGTGTTGAGCACCATTCAGATCACAAAACAACAGCTGATCGTCGCCATCAATTCTCTACCTGCCTCGTCAACCGCTGGTGATGATGGAGTTCCCCAATTCATGCTCAAATGCCTAAGTCCGTACATTATTCAGCCACTTTTAATTATCTTCAACCAGTTACTCTCGAACCAGATTTTCCCACAGCAATGGGAAAACTATCTTATCAAACCTTTAGCCAAAGTTCAGTCGCCATCGAAACCTAAACATTTCCGACCCATCTCCAACTCCTCCAGCCTGCTGAAGCTCCTGGAGAAGACCTTACTCCCGATCCTCACCAAGCAGATCATGCCCAGTAATCCAGCCCAAATTCACTACTCCCTTCCAAACAGATCAACGATCACAAATCTGCTAGCCACCACGAATACTATCTTGTCAGCATTCGAGAAAAGGCACGAACTAGCTGTGACTTACTTAGACATTGAGGCTGCATTTGATGCCGTTCAAGTAAACCAACTACTCACTCTCCTGGAATGCCACTTCCAGATCACAGGGAACATATTATGCTTTCTCTCCTCTCTTCTGAATAACAGAGTTATAAAGCTTCATACAGGAGATCGCACCCTTACTAGATCCGTCACCGCAGGAGTCCCACAAGGAGGGGTCCTTTCCGGCCTTCTGTTCTCATCTATTATCTTCCCACTGGTTGCACTTTCTCGATGTCTACTGAGCTATGCAGATGATATCAAGATACTGACTCCCATCATCCCTGGTCAAGACCTTGATCTGGTAAAAACGGAAATTAACAACACTCTCACTGCAGTCACATCTTACCTCTGCCAGTTCGGGCTCAAGATCAATCCTGCTAAGTCCGAATTCATGGTGTATTCATTGAAGCAAACTCCTTCTTCTCTCCAGCCTTCGGTCGGCAACATCCTCATCCCAATTGCATCCAGCCATCGTGATCTGGGCGTTGTATTCGACTCCAAACTTCGATTCAACGCCCACATAGACATGCTCCTCACACGTGCTTCAAGACTCCGGTGGATAGCAAAACAGCATCTCCTTCATATCAGAGATAAAAAGACAACCGTGAGGTATATAAGAGCAATCATCTTTCCACCTTTACTCTATGCTGCTGAAATTTGGGCGTCAGCGGCACCATCAATAAAGAAACCACTCTTTGCCACAGAATTCTGGCTCCTAAAGTGGGCCAACAGGAAGCACAACCTTCCAGCTCTGATTCACACCACGCAGCTTGCCAACTCTCTCGGGATTCCACGGCTTCCCACCTTAGTCGAAGACCAACGCCTCCTAGCAACAGTCAAGATGATAACAGGCATAATCGCAACACCTTCATTCTGGGATACCTGTGGCTGGAGGATCCCCCCTGCTGCCCTTAGGGCCAATCCCGAGCTCTACTCGCATTCAGCGCGACTCCATCTCTCGGACAGGTTCCTCCCTCAGCAGATGTTCAAGCAAACCCAGGCACTTGACGCCGACCTGAACAAATTCGCTATTGATCGGACTTACAGGAAAAAAATTATGTCTAGTAGGACTAATCTGCATTGACATGTGTACCTTGCATCTGTTCCTGTCTGATTGAGCTGGTGCTCTTATCTCGATGTTAAGTCAGCTCAATCAGACCTAACTCTCGTAAGGAGTTCTCTCCTTTGTATAAAATATGTTTTCCTTTGTAAAATTACCTGTTTTTGTACATGAATTGTTCTATTTTCCCGGAAGTTTCGGAAGGTTGTAAAAATGTAAACCCCTGGCTTTTTGGCCGTGAAGGGCATTAAAGATTATCTCTCTCTCTCTCTCTCTAAAATTATAGAATTTGTGGTAATGACAAAAGATCAACGTAATCTATCAAATGTTTCGTTGTTACCAATAATAATTCCAAGAGGACATTTTCTTGCAATTATATTTTCACCGGACTGAACGCATATTTATTCGATTATTTCATTCAATCAAAAATCACTGCTGAAAGTAGTTTCCCTTCACATAATCAGAATTTCAGAACCAAATCAAAAGACTGAGCCAAAAATGTTTATGTTTAAGAAAAACGTAAAAAATAAATATTCTGTTTCAGTTTCTTTATGACTTCAACTCCGTCGACTCCGATTAGGAAAACAATCTTCAAAATCCTTTCCTGAAACCAACGTTTCAAGTATTCAGTCGTATTCTGAAGACCCTTATATTCTGCAGCAGTTTGGAAGAATTCGATGGTCCTTCGTATCAGAAAGTTATCTTATGGCCACTGTATCATAAATCTACTGAAAGTCTTCGAATTGCATCGTATCTTTATTTCAGTAACATCTTGTTCTTTTTATATTATTTTAAAAGTTTGCTATTAGGAGAGAACAATTCGAAGAAAAGTTTTGTTTCAAGGCATTAATCTTTGTACTTCAGACGTTTTAAAGAGTTAAAATCTAATACTATTCGCTTTGTAATTTCAAATTAATGTGAAGAGCACAAATGATTTATAAAATAAAAATTGTGAAGTTAAACTTTAATTATTTTGTCAATTGAGAATATATAATGGCCTGACCAATCCAGTTTAAGTGATGAAAAACGGATCGTATACGAAACACACTAAGACCAGTACAGAAAAGTGGTTAAAGCTTTGAGACGTTGTGATCACCGGCAGTTAAATCATTTATTTATTCCATAATTATGTTTGATATGCGTTACTGGCGTTGTTTTCTTTCTGCCATTTAACTATTTGTTTATGATGCACTGGGAATAAAATATTTAAGTATTGTTCTGTCTTCCAGAGCACGAAAAATATCCTACTGTTGGATTTTTGTGAAAACAGCAAATACTGATTTAATTAAGGACTGAGTTCTGTAAATATCCGATTGTGAAATGAGAAAGAACTTGAAGAGAAAAAGTGGAAGCAGCTCGAAGCATTTCTACTTTTTAAGAATGATCACGCACCATTTTCATCTGAAGAAATAAAAAAACCTGACCAGTTCACTTGACTAGTGATTTCTGTTTTACAGGTAACCATTTTAGGAATTAAATTACGTGATGTTCTTTTTTCTTCATCCTACGAACTTGAAATATTCAGTATAACATTTCAAAAGCATTTGCTTTATCGTTGCTGTATTTCAGAAAATTTCAAAACATCTCTCTGAAGAACAAAACCATCACTGTTTGGTGTAGATGCACGTGCGTCATTTATAAAATTAAGAACATTTTCTAACGTACCATTTAACTTCATCACCGAATCTGTTCCCTTCCAGTAGTTTTGTAAAAAGGTCCAAACAAAATAAACTTCGAAGGGAAAAGTTTAGGCTGGTATAGTGGAAGAGCAATGAAGTGCTCAATCCTAACACTGTAACCACTGGGTGTGTATTCGGCAGTTTGGGATGCTGTTTGCACCATAAATAAAATTTGATATAAAACTGGTTTTACCACAAAAAAAAAAAAAAAAAAAAAAAACTTGTTTCTCGGACATAACTGTTGAACCACACAAAGCTTGCAGTTGCTGATGATGAAGTTAGCCCTTTGGAATGCAGAAATTGTATAACTGCACACACTTCTTCCACCGTTCAACTGGATCAGATATATTAGTATAGGCGGGGGTATACGTGTCTTTATTCATGCGAAGTTTCGCAATTGCAAAAGGCAGTTTCTTCCCAAAACCGTCTGCTATCTTACTTTTCAAACATCCCTCGTATGAAGGTCATCGGTGGGAGAAAGTGGGTTCACATGAAGATTATGCGATGGGTTTTCATGGAAATATTTTACCTTGAATTGGAGTATTCGTTATATAATGATTGGCAGGTCAACGCTGGTGTTACTATGCGTTCTAGGATGGGTGAGCAGTGTTAAAAAAGTTAGAGCCGCTTTAAATAATTTGAACAGTTCTGCTGTCCCAGTAAAATCTACAATCGACCAAGTACATCTCGACTAATGAACTATAATTTCTTACCTGTTTACAGACTAAATTGGTAAATATAGCATACTCATTATATTAACTAAGCAATGCTGTTAGCATTCATCCGCTTCTACTCGTCATGAGGGAATATGATGGCTTAATTTCATTCATGACGTGTACAGAATAAAGGTCGCAGGTGAAAATGGCAATTACAGGGTATTTTTGGAAAGTCACGTCAAACTTTGGAAGTGTGTTCCACTGAGCGCATGGATGGAAAAAAGTTCATAATGGACATTGTTCCGAAACGCTTTCTTCCCAAGTTATAACCCACTTTCTATTTTCGTAGAGCGAAGTATGAACGCCAGTCAAGTTTCTTTTTTCGATTAAAGTAATTAATCAATGCACATGTAACTGGGCGTTGAGAAGACTTCTTAATGTGTACATCACAGCGAATGCTATGGTATCTTAAGCAGCAATGTGCACCTCACAGCGTCTTCACAGATTGCCGAAACTTCCCGGAGTATTCTGAACTGTTTGGCTTCCATCAAAATGTGCTCTCAGAGGACTTTTGCATTATGAATTGGAGGGATGGGAAGAGCGGGTGGCGTAAACAAGAACCTTGAGGTTTCTCCATAAGAAATTAGTCGATTAAATCAGAAGAATATGCAGGCTCTGAACAAACAGTCAGGATATTTATCGAGAAATTCTCTAGCAGCGAAGCTAAAGTGTGCTGGAACTCCATGTATGATCCCACGCATGTGGTTCAGCAGCTTCCATTGTTTCCAGTGAAACGTCTAACGATCAACGCGTTACCTCCGGCTCTAAGAACTGCCTGTAATTTTGGTCATTTGGAGTGTCAGGAAAAAATATACCAATCAGGTAGCCCAATGATACTTGTCCAAATTTTTTAATAAAACTGCTACAGATGCCGAGATTCGATTATAACATGAGAATTGTCCGTGTCCATTGGTAATTGTTCTAAAAATTCAGTCATCGACTGTGATTAATCCATCAAAAGTAGACTGGTGAAAATGATGTTCAATACACTGATGCAGAAGCCACTGACGAAACAACTCGTGGGAATACCTGTACTCGCTGTATACGAGTTTCCTATCACGAAAAATTTTCCATACAGCTGAATGTGCAACATAGCATTAATACTGCTGCTATGTTTCTCGTACTAGTTCAGGTTCCTCATAAATCTTGTCCGCCACGACAGTTCTGATTCTTTCCCAGTCAACAGTAACAAGCTAAGCTGATCCTGTCTCTCGAAGAGGACGACTGCAACAGTATCCTCTGCTGGAATCGTCGTTGCGAAAACGTTTCCCCTCTAGCGACGTTAAGTTTCACTGCTATTCTCGTTTCTTCCGTAAATGAAATGAGTTCTGCTATTTCAGCATTAGATGTACCGATTATTTATGGTCAATTCAAAAATTAACGCGTAGATTGAAAATAACAACAGCAGTTCTAATTCACTTACAAATAATTTCATGACAACTGATAAACAGTACAACCAACGACTCACTTTAAGAACAGTTGCCTTACCCGAAAGGAGTAGATGGATAGTTCCAAAATTTGAATGGATGTATAGTGACGTCACATATGCAAATGATTTAGATTTATCTATTATCGTAATTATTGACAGGAGCCTTCGCTATGAAAAAGGAAAACAGGCTGTAGCTTGGAAGACAAGCGGTTCTGGATATGTGTCCATACGAAGTTTTTCATCCCGTCTAGTTGAAGTAGTTGATGACAGCATCAATTTTTGTGGCTGACTGAAGAGCAGCTAAGCAATAAAGATAGTGACCGTGAATTCGTATCGTATAATCAATTTCTGATTCCTGGATGAAAAACCTGAGTTTGGGGGGAAAAAGAAACCACGCAACTCCTTTACGAGTCCGAAACTTTATTCGACCACTTGAAATTCCATAAAAGTTCTTCCCATCAGTGAATGCCTCAACACCCCCCCCCCAGCCTCCAATATAGAGTGGAGGAGGAAAGAGGATTAGTATTCATTATTCAACCACTTCTATCTACAATATCGCACTGAAGACTCGTTTATCATATATTATCAACTTTTGAATGCAATTAAGAACTTGTCATAAGTTACTTGGATATCGAGGCCGCTTTCGATGCTGTGAATGTCTATCTATTATAGTTATTAGAATCACACTAACACCTGTTCTTTCTGTCTGCTCTCCTTGGTAAGAGGTTGTTGCAACTGACAGAAAAAAAGAAAAAAAAATCGACGTCAGCACCATGGAGCCGAAGGTGGATTCGTGAATAACGTCTGCCTCTGATTGATCTGGCTCGCGTTTACGCTTATGACTCCCTTTCTCTCTCGCGTTCCGCAGCTGACTTTGGTGCCTGCTTTTCAACGTTAGATTTGTGATTTTGTAGAAATCTTTGAACACTTTCAGTTGATATAACTTTAGGCATCGTCACAACTTATCTAAATGAAACAACCGCACTGCTCGACAAATGCGAAGTAACTGAACGAAGTTTTTCAACTCTCGAAAACTAAAAACACCATTTGAAATCAAGTTATATATCCTTGTAGGGTTCCACCGCAGCACAGTGCAGACACTCGGACAGAGCTTCTTGTTTGGATAACCGAGAATCTTGCCACTGATATTCCTGTGATTGTAACTGGTGATTTTAATATGCCTAGCCCAAGACACGATCATGCTAAAGAACACCTCGATGCAAGCCTCCAAACCTTAGGATCGACCCTACTGGGTTCGCTTCCGACTAGGAGAGAGGGTTATACAAGACTTTAGTGTTATTAATTTTTAATTAATAAAAATTACCTATTTCCATTATTGTTTTGATAATTACCTACTTTTTTTTATAATCAAATTCAGGAAATTGTTTTTTTATTCTTTCTGAAAACGTGTTCCATTAGCTGTTTTTCCAGATTACAGATAAGAGCAGGCGGTGACTTGCGAGCTGAACGTGACAATAAAAGGCAGGTCTACCGACTCGCTTTGTTTCGGTCTCAGTCTGCCTCAAGCTATCGTGCGGTCAGGTTGTATACAGAGTGTTTCAGTGATATCTGAATTGTGACTTTTATTAAATAATTTTGCAATCCTTACTATTTAAGATGGCATCAAGTGAGAGAGGAGTTAAAAGAAGGCGTGTGAACTTAAATGAGGAACAGGAATTAGAGCTAATTGAGAAATTAGAACAAGGCGTTTCAGTAGCACGTATTTCTGAAATTTACAGTGTTAAAAAAAAAAACTGTTTCTGATATCCGTAAATCAAAAGGTCAAATTGTAACAATTTTATATTGTACAGTACTGTATATTGTATTAAGGTTGTTTTTTTTTTTTTTTTTTTTACATTAATAACAATAAAAAAAATGATCCCCAGGTTACATTCAATTTAACGGACACCCCTTCTCGCCTATTAGTCCGTTATATCGACGGTTTACTATATATCCAAAGATGTATCGTTCCTGTATCCCTATGTGCTTCGACAATTTGGTCCTCTGCCCCAAATACTTACATTAGGAAATTTCTCAGCCTGGAATACTGGCTGCTCCAGTAGCTGAATAGGATTGCTGGTAAGCCCTTTACAATTTCAAAATCCATAGTGTATACAAATTTAAGCGTAGCTCCGTCATCCTACGTAACATATGCATTCAAGCACAACTTCTATCTGGGAGTTTAGATGCCCCACAAATTAAATCAAATGGTCAGGCCCCTCCCGGGAGTTCGGCTGCACTACCCTCAGTCTCTGAAGGGCTCTACATGACACGGACGGATTAAAGCGGATGTTTCCTGCCAATACTCGAGCTCTTTAGAGTTTTCAAAATAGATCCGGACCTGTACACTAACTACATATATAATGAACAATGCATTTCGAGAAAAATTAGTTTTGTTCACAGTAGAAAGACTTCAAAAGCCCATGAACTAAAAAAAACTAATAAACGCTTTATAGTGTTTTCAAAAGACTCTTCTAGGCCTGACGATATTCCATTCAGCAGAATGACTGACATACAATAAACACCCCTATCTAGTAAGTTATCTTCGATGTATGTATGAGCCACCCTCCTAGATAACTTCTGTACAGGGGTGTTTATTTATAAACTGATAATAGTAATTTGGTTACTCAATTATATGCAACTTGTTGCGTACAATTGAGATTTCTTGGGCGCAAGCGCTGTACTTGTTGCGCCACTGCTATTGAGAGTGAAAGTAACCAAGGATACTTTGATAAATATCAAAATTTCTAATATTTTCTTCATTATATACCCGACAAAATAAGTATAAATTGTTTATTAGTTTCGGAGATAAAAGCAGTTAGACATTTCACTTTTCGTGACAGCCTGAGCGTCGTAGGGTACCCCCAGCATAAACGTTATTAACGTGAATAAAAAAAAAAGGTGTATAGGAGGGTTGTAATTGTTGGGGTCAACCAATTGCCATGAATAACAATTCTAACGTCTCAGGATTGTCATTCACGGAAATTATATCTCCACTGGTACGGATTAACAGACAAATCATATCCTATGCGAATGACCAGAAGATTCTAACCCCAATTGAGCCAAGTCTCAACCTCATCCTGACCACAACAATAATAGTTTAACGAAAACTGCATCCTTTCTTCACCACTTTGGCCTAATGATAAACCCCGAGAAGATCAAGATGATGATATTCTCACTAAAATCCACTCGTACAATAATCATCCCACTTTCAGCAGCGCCCAAATCCTTCGATGTAGTATTCTACGCAAAACTCCGATTTAGTATTCAATTGGATAAGCTCAACTCACGGACCTAGAATCTATTGATTGGACAATAAAACAAAATCTGCTGTATATTAAAGACTCTGGAATCATCAGTAAGTACATCAGAACCATTGTCTACCCACCATTATTATACGCTTCAGGCGTATGGGGGATTCAGACATACTACGACCAAAAAGCCTCTTATGGAATCTGCGTATTGGCTACTGAAGTGGAAATCCAACTCTGCAACCTCAACACAAAACGACAGCATTGGCTAGCGCAATGGGGTTTCCTAGACTTATTAATTCGCAGAGGCTGGTGGTCATAATGATGGTTGCTTAATAGTTGATTAATATCTGAACCATGCATATGAGATTTATGCAGCTGGGAAAATCCACTCTGCCTTGCGGTCTTCTCCACAACCCCCCCCCCCCCCAGAAGGCTAGGCTATTCCTAACGGATCGTTTTCTCCCCTTTCAGATGTTAATCTTTACAAAAAAACGCTAAAGACAGCAACGCTAACAGTTCTACTAAGTATATTTTGTCAGCAATTTTTTAGAACTTGCAAACATCACTGGAATAAAACTCTTGGAATATAAAGATGCTTCTTTTCGCTGTGTGACAATGCCGATGATGTGACAAGTTCTAATATACTTTGGATATACTTTGTTGAACAGCCGAGTGTATTTCAACCTGAAGACGCAGACAATCTTTTAATTCATTGCCTGCTTTTTTAATCCCCTTGTTTCCCCATAAATATTAGCCAATTTCTATATTGATCTTGTAAATACCCTCTAGCTATTCTTTTATTATTTGAATTCATTGATCCCTGGCCTGTAGCCATCACAAGCAACAAACTGTATTTTGTACATCTCGTTATGACTCCTGCAATAAAGATTCTCTTAAAAATTCTCTCACTATACCAGATACGAAAATTAAGGTGGATTTATTATGTCTGTGAGGACACGCAGCCTTCAATTTGTTAAACTGTCAAAGACTCGCAACAATTCTGTACATTCAATACACATGGAAACATTCATGTAAACCTTTTTTTCTCCACCTATTGCACAATATACAATCTATTCTGAAATACCTTAACCATGAGTAGGAGGGTGGGTACTTGAAACCGATTTTGTCTCCCATGATCCTTTGCATGAACGTCACCCTCCCGCTAGAGGGTGCAGCCATCGAACTTTGAACGGATTTCCTCCCATGATCCTCTGCGCGGATGCCGTCATAGATAATGTGACTTTCCTCTCCCCTTCCCATGGTCCTTTGCACGAACTCCACTCCGAACTCGGGATATTTTTTTCTTTTCCATAATCTGAATTACTACTCTTATACCACGTGGAGTTTAAATATATTTTATTTAGGTCTTACCTAAACTAATATGCAACGAGTAACGTTTCAGGTATCTTTGCCGATTCCCAGCATCAGACCCATACTTCCTGCCAGACGCTCAGCTAGGTATACACCTAAATAAAATATATTAAAACTTCACATGGTATAAGAGTGGTAATTTAGATATAATTTAAATGGATAGAACCCATGCAACGTCCTTCGCTAACTTTCCCATGATGCTTTTCGCGATCTCCTCTCCGGACTTCGATATTTTCTTTCCCACGATGCTTTGCGCGGGTTTCTCCCATGATGCTTTGCGCTCTCCGAATTCCGTTATTTTATGTTTTGCTGCTGAATGGTGCCACGAGTTTTTTCATTAAAAAAATTTGGTTGGATTCAACCTGAGGTTAACGTCTTTCACAGACAAGTGCCTTAAGCACTGGGCTACTGAAATATTTACTTACAACACAGCAAAACTAATATTAGAATCCAGCTCTAATTCAATTTTTTTTTAAATTACTCTTATTTTTAACAGTAAATAAAAAGCCACACTTGTTCAGGTGTGACTTTATTTTTTAATCAACAAATCATTGTGTTATTTTTAACACCATGTAGTCTTATTTCATTCTTTTAATCAATTAATGAGCGGAATTATTTCATTTATTTTGATTTAAACATTTTTTAATTAACGGTATTTAGTAACAAATAAATTTTTTAAACTGCTTAATGAGTGTTATTTATTTTGAACATAATTTTACATTAGTGTTATATTGAGCACTTTTTTTTCATTTATCTTACCAGCCAAAGTAACACGGATAAATTACAAATTTAAATGAAACAATTTCCACACTGATTAAATCTCAGAAATATTCATTTTTTAATTATATTGTACCTGTCAGTCATTAATATTATGAAGTTTGAAATTAATTCCAATGAGACGAATTCTAAGGAGAAATTAAAAAATTAAAGGAAATTTCTCAAAAGTTTGAAACTCATGTGTGAAAATAAGGTAAACATTGTAACTTCCAAGCTACAATTATAACGTTCTTACTATTCTGGTTAATTTTGAAATCTTCATTGAACACACTTGTAACGAACTTTTATTGGAATTCTAAAGATAAAATTCTTTACTAATAATAAAGTTCGTAAATCAGATAGCATACTGTTATGAGGACAATCCATTCGACATAGCTTTCATCACTTACAGTATGGAAAGATCCACAAAAATTATACGTCAAATTGGTCGGTGCTGCTAAATTTAAGTACTTAGCAGTTAAATTTAACGTATTTACATAGTTTTAACATTCTACACGGAAAGTTCAAATGCAAAATACAAGGGATTTAAATCATACTTTAATCATAACATACAAAGCCACATCTAGTTTTAGATGAGTACACACAACTTCACATTTTGTATTTTACTGAGTAAAATTGTACACGCACATAACTGAACGAGAATGGATTGTATTTGAAGTAGTATGCTACCCAGAGTCACAATCGCTGATTCACTATTCATTGACTTCTTTTTGTTGCAAATATTTCATCAATTCTCGAAGTTTCTTCTCCACATTAACAACACAAGAATCTGAAAGGTGGGTTGAAAATTTCACAAAAACCAACACGAGCAATCATTTGAAGATAAGAAATTGTAATAACACCAACTCCACCGCTAAAGGTAATTAAAATACCACTGTGATCACGTGCAAGTTGAACCAATCACAAGCAAAATATGAAATGACATCCACAACATTTTTTCAAAAATTTCCCCAGCATTTGTGCGAAACGCAGTAATTTGTATGCTAATGATCCTGATCTACTTCCTGGAAAACTCAATGCAGGTAGAATTTTGATAAAAACCCAAAATCAGCAGTCCCCTAAGTCTCCGTAAATGCGTTAAACATGAGGGTATAATCCCCATGGTAGTTTGGAATTGTAATTCAGAATAACATTTGTTATTCAGAACCAGTGTTTTTAGATTTCATGAACATGTATCAACCGCCTTGTAAACGTGATGAACATGAGTTTATAGACTGAGTAGACGAATTCCTCTAAAAACCCAAAACGTCAAAATAACATGTAATCCTCCATATTTTTGAATAAATGGTCTAACCAAACAATGAAGAGCTATATTTATTTTTACATACTTTTGATGCTGTCTTTTCGTGTTAACATTTTAATTCCTAAATAAACGCTAAAAACACTTATTAGTTACCGTGTTATTTTTACATAATTTTGTTAATACACATGTTGGTTCTGTTACCTACATAGATTTAAGAACCTATTTTTCAGATATAATTTTAAAACCTCATAAATGAATGTTCTGTTATGGCAATAGAAATGAGAAAATACGAATATATACCCTAAAATTAACGATTTTTCTTATTTTCACACCCTATTTGTAGGTGTCAAATGTATATTTTAACCATTAGGGAAAACCCCAGACTGAAACTTCACAAGGCTTACGAAAGATAGCACTTTCTGCATAAGGTTTTCACTGAAAATGGGAAAGTTTGCGAAAACCACATTGTACGGTTCTCACGTTTAGAAAATTTGTTCCATTATATTCTTTTCAATGGTTTGATTTTGTAATAAATCAAACCTTTGTAAAAAAAAAGTCTCTTTCGAGATAGGTACAGAGCTCGCCGTTGTCCCTAACGCGATTTCGCCCACCTTTCAATCCAACCCACTGGTTTTTATGCTTCCCACCTCAAAATCGAGCAAAACGACTGAAAAACAGTTTATACCGACTCGTTGGTAATATTGAAACTAGGAAAAATAAATATCATAGAGCTACGTTGACTAGTAATTTAAAATCAACACTTGTTGACTAGCTAATGGGAGAAAAGGCAAAATTCAATCTTAGCAACTGTGATGGGTCATTTTGAACTCAACAGTAAAAATCAGATTTTTAATAAATTTCACTTATCCATCAATTTTGTAACGATTTCGCAACAAACGTGAAAAAATCAACTTGAAATTCTTAATTAAGCATTTTCCTTATACTATAAGATAAATTTGAACACGAGCTCATTCAATTCATAAAAATCGAATGAGTTTACTCATTGACATGAAAGAAAAATCTGAAATTTCTACTCTTGAAACAGTGGAACGTTTAGAATTAGAGAAAATAATTGCTTTTGTTTTTTTCAAATGAAAACGCTTTTTGTCTTGTACCCAAGGGATGAGTTTATCAGCTTTTAATTAAATTTATTCACATCAAAACATTTTGTACTGTCAAAACTTGAAATTCACACATCTTACACATCCAAGGGCATCAGATTTACAGGGTATTACTTTCACAAAACAGTAAAAATATGGTTTTAATAATATATAAAAAAATAAACTTTTTAAAATACTGAACAGTTCAATTGTTAACAAATTTTGGATCCGTAATTGCAGCAGAGACTTGAAAATACATATATCCCACCCTGTAAAATTAACAATGACAAACTATATACTTTTATTAATCTATCTGTATGTAAACTGAAGAATTTTCATATACACACACTGACAAAAAGATGAGCAACAGTAATTGATTCAAAAATTGATTTAAATAAAGGATAAAACAAAAAGAACATACTAGATATACAGAAAACATCATACACTTGTTCAAACAATTCTAAAATACCATATTTTTATAATTTTACTATAAAAACTACTACAGTACACATATTTCGTAAATATACGTGAAGAAACCTTTACAGGTTTGTTGAAGCGAGCCACAAGGCATGTATTATAATAGGAAAAGAAGCAAATCTTACATTAATTTTATGGATTGAAACACAATACGAGGACTGCACATGTGTTAAAAATCATCTTGTACGAAAAAAGAAGTTTCACACACCCTCAATAAGACTGAACAGCACCAACTTCAGTTAAAAGTTTGATTTAGTGAAAAGGGGGAGGTGTAAGCAACAGCCCGAAAACGAGGAAATAACCATTACATCCATTCACAATGCTTCTTTGTACGAAAACTTCAAGAATTTATTTTTAACCCAGATAGCATGAGATAACTGGGGGAGCTAAAACAAACCTGAACCACAAAATAGCCGTCGAGCTATTTTATTAAAATAAAATAGCTCCTTTGCGACAAGCTATTTTGTGGTCCGGATTTGTCTTAGTCGCACAGTGATCTCATGCTATCCGGGTTAAAAATGAAAATTCTTAATTTTTAACGGCGGCGTGGGGGGAGGGATGACGTCATCCGCGCAAAGGATCACTGTCGCCCTCAAAAGCTATAAGTTATGCAGGTTCTCAAGATCAGCTGTGCGTGCGCAATAAGAAACAGCTCTCTGAGAATAACTATCCGTAAGGATAGTGTCCATTATAAGTCCAATTAAAAACAAACAAGCACAGGCTATGTTTATAAAAAGGTCCTCATAGAAATAAATGATATAGAAAGAGAAGGTCTATATGCAGCTTATTATAGATGTGAAGTATATTTAATCAGATACAACTATATGTAAAATAATAATGCAGATAGTCGTTAAGTTAACTGACATAATTAGGAAACAGTATACTACCATCCACCGATACTATAAAACTCGAAATGCAAATTAAGAAACATAAGTACCATCTGGCATTGAATTTTTCTGAATATTTCCATAACTTTAATATTCGCTACGCCAAGTAACAGCTAGAGGTCATTCATATCAGCTATTTGATAACCAATATTGTGCGTTTGTTTTAACTTCCGTTTACCACACTTCCCAAGGAAGTGATACTTGGTGCCTATAATAAATAAATCTCACCGAAGCTACTTGTTCTGACTAAAGCTGCAAACAAACACTGTACAACTCCACAACAATTTTCCTAGCGAAGTACAAATATATATAAGCTATTCGTAACTTACTCTATTTAAAAAAATTACATTAAAAGAAGCTTCTTATCGAAAAAAACTTTAAAAGCTTACCTTACACATTCGCCAAGTACGTCCTGATCATACAATCCGTCCGAGGGGTGAGGTCTCGACGCTATAGCGACACTCGTGCACAGACGACTAATTCCTTATCACGAAGTCTATTTTAGCGATATACCAATGTTCCAAAAGTCGAAGTCTTAAACCGCACTAGCTGATATTCAGTACAGCCAAGAATGGTGAAAGAATGAAAAACAGAAACCAAACAGGACCAAATAATATGCCGAAACGAAAAGAAAAAGGAACAAGAAAAGGTAACAAGGAAGAGTTTTAAAATCATTGCAAGGAAAATAGCATAAGCTCTGTGATGTGGACATGGAAAAGTCTAAACACGTGTTTTGGTCACACTGAAGAATACGAGAACACTAAACCTTCAAAAAAGCACCTAGCAAGAACTACGGTTAGCTTCTTACAGCCTTCACAAAGTCCAGGTCGCCATAACCGTAAATAAACCTTCGCAGCTAAATAAAACAAGACGGGAAACCTCAAACTATAATTCTCATTAACTTCGCCACGACGAGGCCGTGTCAGCTTGAAACAAGTTCGCCACAACTTTCACAATACTAAACTGAAAACACAACCAAATGAAGAATACAAAACAGTCTTTTAATCTGCCAAGATAAACGTCTTCCACACTTTCATATATATTTATGAGCAGAATAATAGTGCAGTACTTCAGTTTGAGCACCACATTTCCAACAAAAAATAAATAACTCGTAAAATTTCCACCGACCAACTGCTGCAGCCCGTTCACTAAACCATGGATTTTCTACGTTCCTTACTTTTCAATAAACGCGTAACGTTTACTAGAACACAGATGCAAAACCAGTCCAATTTTATTTTATTATTTTCTTTGTCTGATGCTGCTAAAACCTCGGGCTTCTGTGCACCATATGACAAATGCTAATACCATTTGCAAACAAATAACATCCACAAAAGTCTCTCCTGAGCATCCGCTCTAGCTAACTTCTCACTGACAACACTACAATTTGCTATGCCATTGTAAGACCAAGTTTCCCTGGCTGAATCAAGTACATAAATATAAAGTATTCCTGAATATAACCACCATTTTTTACTGTAGCTAACTCTTAAAAGCTAGCAAACGCATCCAGATTGCGCAGAGTAACACCGTTAGGTAATTTGAAGAGTAGCGCCCCCAAACTACCTACTCCACATAAAATTCATAAAACACGTCTACCGTATATTGTATTTAACAAATCACTACAAGAAAACGGTAAGGGGGGCACAAGTGTTTTTTATGCCAATATATTTTAAGAAAAAGTCTGAAACAAATTGAGGAATCAATAAGGAAAAAACTCACCACAAATGGTAAACCAAATGACTCTCTGTCCCTCGTTCACAGTAATTACTGTGAAAGGACGTTCTTCAACTTCGTCTCTGTGCTCAAAGAGAAAAATCACCACTTAGTAAAGTAACGATTGATTTGCTTTCTTTTCTAGTCTCCGCCGGAGTTGAATTTCGATAGTAAGAAATCTGAAGCCAAAGCAAGAGAGAAAAACGCAGCAATGTCACCACCAATTAAAGACAGGTTCCAGATCCTAAAGTCACAGGTCAAGCACCTTCTTCTCCTTCGGTATAACTACTCACATAAAATCGTTCCAGAGTTTAATGGAATGTGATCCTTTCACGTCAGAAGGTAAAAGACCCTAGATCGTGTCCCACTAAAACAACACGTGGGGCCATGCTATAAATAATCAAAACGTTTAATTTAAAAACAAGCAAATTTAGATGGACCGAGTAGACCTGTTTCTTGTGTTGCTGGTTTGGTTTTCCTTCCTTTTAGGAGGCCCATCATGATAAACATGAGCGTTTATCACTCTGATGACGTGGAGAGGGTATAGACGACCGTTTCCACACTTTGCAACTTGATTACAAAGTATGAAAACTGTCGTCTAATCGAGGGAAATTTTGGAGTGAAATTTAAAACATCTCAAAAAAAGGTATGAAATGTTTATTTCCAATTTACTTTTCATTATACATAACTGTGCTTTTAAAAATTACTTGTAGACATGTTCATTTCTTTACTGACCAAATCCTATTGCCATTCGAGCATCAATAAATTGTTTCTCAAATAGCAAAGTTGATCATTTAATAGAAAATTAACACAAATGATCATGTGAATGATCATGAAAATTATGAAACTGAAGTTTCATAATTTTCTGTCAAGAGGACCTATACCTCCCCACCATTAATATCCGGACACCTGCTTATCTACAAATAACATTTATTTACAGGAAAAGTAATATGTGCTGAAACCTTAAGCTTCCGTACATATTAGTTTGAGAAGCCGGGCGACCAATCAGCTCTTTCCTGGGCAGTCTCTCCTCACGCATAGCTTCGTCTGTCATGATCTACGAAATCGTTGTATTTTCCAGTACGACGGTCGTGATATGCAAGAAAATTACAGGCACCTTACAATAAATCGTTGTTTATTGTTTATATACCGTAGAGGGAAGTTCTCGAGAATCTGCACTGGGCCATTCAATCTTTGTGATTCTAATTATTTATCTGCCTTATTCATTTATTCAATCAGAAATCAAACTACTTGTTTACAACGACGAGGAAAGAATACTCATGATTAAGCAACACAAAGGTGTCGATAACCTTCAGCTATGTACACTGCCCCACCATTAATATGCGGACACCCTACCAAGGATGGAGAAACAGGTCCTATGCATGAAATGCGTCGCAGAACCTGCTATAAATATGCACACTGGGCTTCTAACAAGCACAGTGTGCGTATTTCGAATTGCAAAAGTGGTCATGCAAGATGACACGTTCAACAGAATTAACAGACTTCCAACGTGGAATCATAATAGGATGCCACATAAGCAAGCGTTCTGTACGAGACACGCAGTCACTCTGGGGATCCCTAGGTCAAGGTTAGTGAAGTCATATGAAAATGGAAGAAGAATAGGCCTGAATGTGCCAAAAAAACGGCCTAGTAAACCCCGAAAATTAACAGAACGAGATAAGAGAATTCGGCGAAGAACCGTGCGCCAAATCGTAATTTGCCATTGTCTCAAGTCACGCAGTTCCTATATGACATCGGCACTAATGTCAACACTAGTACAATACGAAGGACACGCCATGATATGCTTTACAATGGTCGTGCAGCAGTTCACAAGCCATTGTCAACTGCTCACCTCAACAAATGCTATACGCCGAATAACATGGTGTAAGGAGCGCTAATCCTGGACTGTAGAGCAGTGGAAAGCTATGGACAGACGAGTCGAAATTCACACTCTACCAGTCTGGTGGAGGTTCCTGGGTGTGGCGAATGCCAGAGAAATAGTTTCTTCGTGATTGTATCGTCTCAACAATGAAGTTTGGTGGAGGCAGTGTCATGGTATGGCGTTGACACTGCCTCATTGCGTTGCTTTCATGGTATGGCTTGGACTCATTAGTCGTTATCGACAAAACCGTGAATGCTGTGCAACGTCAGGACAACCTGGACAATTATGCACTTCCAAAATTTTAACAATACTTCACAGAAGGCCCATATCAGCAAGACAACGTGCCATGCCGTACTGCTAGGGTCGTAGCAAAATGGTTTGAGGACGTGGGTGCGGAAAATTTGGATTGGACACCCCAGAGTGCTGATCTGAATCCTATCGAGCATGTATGGGATGTATTGGATCGTTGGGTACGTGCACGTCGAGATCGCCCAAGGACAAGGCCGAACTGGTGGCGGCGTTAAAGGCCGAGTGCCTGACATTTATAAAAAGCTGGTTGAGAGTTTGCCGCGAAGATTGAAGGCGGTTATAAAAGTAAAAGGTTTCAGCACAAAATATTAAATGACACAATAAAATCTCTTTGTCTAAAGGCAGGTATCCAGATATTAATGGTAGGGCAGTGGATTTTGGAACCTGTAAGCTAGGCACAAACAACGAATTCACTATCAACGAATTCCAAATGCTCAACTGGGCAATGCCAGAACATCAATAAAGTGTACTATCAAATATGATTATAAAATAACAGATATGGCAGTCAACAGGCCACAATATGTTAAAGACCTGGGTGTAACATTCAGCTCAAACAGTGCCCTCCATGAGCAATGAATAATCAAACGAATGAAGTCATAAAAAGGGCAAGTTGGCATATAGGGTATATTTGACATTGCCAAATGTAAAATACTACATATGGGAAGCAGTAACTCCAGAGTAATGTATCAACCCTGTGATACTACTCTAACAGTGGTAGAGAACGAAATGGACCTGGGGGTAATTGTGCAGGCAGATATGAAGTTTTCTGAGCAGTGCAGACGGTCTGCAAGAGTAGCTCATGGTGTCTTGTCAATGATATACAGGAATTTTTCTAGCAGGGATAAGGAGGTGATTATCCCCTTGTATAAGGCAATGGTCAGGCCACACGTTGAGTTGAGTACTGTATACAGGTCTGGAGGCCTGATTTCAAGAAGGATGTAGAGCTGCTGCAGAGAAGGGCAACAAGATTAGTGAATGGAACAAAGGGGTGCTCTTACGAAGAAATGTTTAAGTTTTGCAAATTACAGTGTCTGGAGACTAGACACCTGCGAGGTGATCTGATTGAGGTTTATAAAGTCTTGAATGGTTTGAGCATGCTCAATGTTGATGGAATTCTTCCTCTTGCTCAGAATAATCGCCTGTGAGGACATAAATTCAAATTGAGGAAAGACGGTTGTAGGATAGATGTACGAAAGTTTGCCTTTAGCCAGCGGGTGGTTTATTGCTGGAACAAACTTGCATCTGTCGTTGTACTTGACAGCTTAAATAGGTTCAAGGCAGAACTTGACAAACATTTGGAGGGAGTGGATGGGTAAAATAAGAGTTTTTGTTTTTGGCTGATGCTATATAAGCTCGCTTTCTTGCATCATATGCCTTTGCTAATGCTAATTTCACATCTAACCCGGCAGTAGTTACCAGAAATTTCTGAGTATAGGCCTGCCACATTGCCAGGAAATATAAGTGTAGCTCTCTTAATAAGCAGCTCCGCATACTTGGTGCGAACAATGAACAGAGATTTGCTGACATCCATCAAATGAAATCCTGTGTGAAAGGTCTAAGCTACTGCTTAGATCGTCCGCACAGGATTATGGTAGTTATCATAATTGTTACAAAATTCTGTCCCATTACAATATTTCCTACAAAATTCGAGGCGCTTTTCTAATAAGCTCCACTTTCTCTCCAAATGCTTTTATCTCTCGGAGAAACTGATTTGATTTTTTTAACGAAATCCTACCTTTCAAGTGATACGCAAATTGATTACTAATTCAAACTGTTCCTTACAAAAGTATAGAAAAGAGAAGAGAGGAGAGGGGTAGGTGTACAGATGTTCTTCCTAAACTAATGGAAGGCGGCAAAAGTTATACTAAATCAATCTGATAACTTTGAAGCCTTGTGTACGACACCTTGAAGAGTGAGTGATTTTGGTTTTTGTGGTCCATGAGCAACTAAGGCTAAGATGAGCCAAGTCCATACGACAAGGAAGATTGTTTCTTCAGTGTCGTATGGACTGTTCAGTGTCGTATGGAGCATACAACTGTGTTTGGTCTATTTCCTCCCAGACCACAACATTGATACACGGATACGATACACTCCAGACCTGGTTAATTACGAGCCTAGCCCCCCTCTCTTTAAACAGTTGTGGGAAGAAAGTTATTTTGCTATTCCCAAGACATGCAACCGCTCTCTTCACGGTTCAGAGGGCATATTACACTGCCGATGAGGGCAGGTCAAGCTTTCGAGTCGTTTCCACTACTTTTCCAATGCCAATAACCTACCTAACTTCTTCCTCATTTTAACCAGATCACCCACCCGTCATGTCTCCTGTTCCTTTTTTATTCCAACGATAACAAGAAAGCTATTTAGAAAGTACAATTCGGAATCCCACTCTGAACTAATATTCTCAACTAAATTTTTAAAACCTGATGCAGTCATAAATCATCTCTCCCCATTTATTGGATTAATTTAGCTTCGTTACTCGTTGAAAAAAAAAATTGAGTGAGTGTGCTGAGCACGCATAGCCGACGTTAAGTGAAATTTCTTTAGGTGAACATTTATCACTTGACCGAGAGTCCCATATTGACCGTATGAATGCCACAGGCGACACATTTTCATGAATGGGAGTATCCGAGACATGAGACGTTCCTTTACCAAATCTAGTTTCAGCAATTGCTGAATCAGTGGATGATATTTAAATCCATTTGACTTCGATAGAGCTGGAATCACTTTGATCTTGAGAGCTCCACGACAGCTGTTACAGGCCTACATTTGATTTACATCCTCGTTTGGAAATGCTATTTGAAGAAGAGCGTGATATCCAGCTGCTACGCTGCTACAATCTTCACATCTTTCTTGAACCAAAGCCGATCACACAGGGAACAGATTGAACCGAAATCATTATCCAGGAATGTACGTTTAATCTCTGCGTGGATGCTCCGTTGTTGATTAAAATCCTGTTGCTGCTCCCGCCGTGTATTACGTATTGAACGATTCGATGAAATACTTCTGGCAGTCTGTTTGGCGGCTTCGCTTTTCCTTTACGACTGGGCTTCACGGACTCTTCATCGTTTTCATTTGCAGTATCAACTTCCATGACTTCTTCTTCCAAATTCACTTCTAACATTTCTAATATTGAAGTGGGAAATTACCGGCCGGTCAGTCTAACTTCAGTAGAAGGGAAAATCATGGAGACGATGATCAGGGGTAGAATTCAGGATTATTTAGATAGAAATGGAATTCTGAAGGATACTCAGAATGGTTTTGTAAAGGGAAAATCATGTTTAACTAATCTGCTTAGCTATTTTGACAGAGTCATCAAGAGCTGTACTTAGGGAATAATTTCTACATTTTTTATTTGGATTTCAGCAAATCATTTGACTCAGTCTCATATGAGGGGTTACTTTATAAGCTGGAACAGGTTGGAATCACAGGGAAAATCCTTATATGGACAGCTGAATGGTTTCAGGGTAGGAGGCAGAGGGTTGTGATAAATGGCTATTCCTCAGATTGGGTTGATGTAAGAAGTGGGATTCCCCAAGGATCAGTATTAGGACCACTGTTGTTTTTATTTTCATAAATGACATCGATGAAGGCATACAGGGCGTGATGTCTAAATTTGCAGATGATGTAAAGATTGGTAGAATAGTTAATGATCACCACCAAGCAGAACTTCTTCAGAGTGATCTAGGTAGCCTTCAGGTATGGTCAGAAAAATAGCAGCTATGCTTTAATCCAGCAAAGTGTAAGGTATTACACCTGGGGAACAGTAACCCCAAAATAACTTATACAATTGGTGGAGTTGAACTAAAGCAGGTAGTGGAGGAAAGAGACTTAGATGTTATGATACGGTCATACATGAAGTTCTCCGAGAATTGTAGACAGGTTTCAAGGAAGGCCCATGGTGTCTCCTATCAATTATTTATCGAACAATTGCTAGTAGAGATAAGGACGTCATAATCCCATTGTACAAGGCTATTGTTAGAGCACACATCGAATACTGTGTTCAAGTATGGAGACCGCACCTTTCTTCGGGAAAGGATCCACAGACGGGTAACTCGCTTTGTGAGATCGGCAAAAGGGCGTTCATATGAGGAAAGACTTCGAATATGTGGGTTGCAGAGCTTGGAAATTGGGCACCTTAGAGGAGACTTGATTGAGGTGTTTAAGGCTCTGAGAGGCATCAATAAAATGAATGAAGACGAAATTTTCACGGTTATACCTGTATATGATTCTAGAACTAAGGGTCATAATTTCAAGTTAAGAGGGGAAAGATTTTTAGACTGATTTGCAGAAAGTTTTATTATATGCAGCGCGTTATAAATTACTAGAATAAGTTACCTACATGGGTGGTAGAGGCTGACACTTTGGAGAATTTCAAAGGTCAGCTGGATTACCTACTGGAAGAAGGAAACGCATAGGTTGTGAATTTCCTTTTCTCTTATTAATTATTTATTTATTTATTTTAATTTTCTTCTTATTATTTTGTTTTTATTTTTTTTATTTTATTATATATATATATATATTTTTTTTTTTTTTGGCTGGTGCAGCATAAGCCATAGGCTTCCTTGCACAATGTGGTCATTGCTAATACTAAAACTATTATGAAACATGCAATAATCTATAAACAAAGCATGTAGACGTGCGATAAACAATTTGCTCAACAAAACTACAATCAGACCTGATAGTTTCCCATTGTTTATTGTTAAAGTATGTTCATCTTTTTACATAGCGGATATTCACCTTGACATCTTCCAAAAGATCCTAAATATACATGTCAGACCTGAACTCTAGAAGTCTTCTTATCAAACAACTTCCCAAAATTAGAAAATCCAACATTTCTAAAGATTTCCGTCTAATCCCCATAGGATGCCATTTATTGAAAACTTTTGAAAAACTTATTCATCCAGCAATTATTCAACACTGTTTTGCTCACTGACCATTCTACTTCCACACTGTCCTGCACTACAGATCCACGATCGCAAATCTCCTGGATGTGCAAAGGATAATGTCCAATTGGACATTATCCTTTTCAATATAAATCTGCATGTGATAATGTCTCCATTCTATTTCTTATATATACACTGCCCTACCGTTAATATACGGACACCAGCCATTAGACAAAAACAAAGCTTTTATTGTGTCATTTAATCTTTTGTGTTGAAACCTTTTACTTTTATAACGGCCTTCAATCTTCGCAGCATATTCTCAACCAGCTTTTTACAAATGTCAAGTGATATGTTCCTCCACTCGGCCTTTAACGCAGCCACCAGTTCGGCCTTGTGCTTTTGGCGATCTTGACGTGCACGTACCGACGATCCAATACATCTCAAAGATGCTCGATAGGGTTAAGATCAGCACTCTCGGCTGACCGATCCAACTTTTCCACACCCATTTCCTTAAACCTCTATATTACGACTCGAGCAGTATGGCACGGCGCATTGTCTTGTTGATACAGGTATGGGCCTTCCGCGAAGTATTGCCATAACCAATTGGAAATGCATACTTGTCCAGGTTGTCCTGGTATTGCACAGCATTCATGGTTTTGTCGATAACGACTAATGGCCAAAGCCAAACCATGAAAGCAGCCCCATACCATGACATTGCCTCCACCAAACTTCATTATTGGAAGGATACAATCACGAATGAACTGTTCCCCTGGCATTCGCCACACCTAGGAACGGCCATCAGAATGGTAGAGTGCGAACCTCGACTCGTCTGTCCATAGCTTTCGACTGCTCTACAGTCCAGGATTAGCGCTCCTTACACCATGTTATTCGGCGTCTAGCATTTGTTGAGGTGATCAATGGCTTGTGAACTGCTGCACGACCATTGTAAATCATATCATGGAGTGTCCTTCGTATTCTACTAGTGCTGACATTAGTTCCAATACTCTCACAGAGAGTTTGTGTGACTTGAGACAATGGCAAATTACGATTTGGAGCACGGTTCTTCGCAGAAATCTCTTGTCCCGTTCTGTTAGTTTTCGGGGTTTACCAAGCCGTTTTTTTTGCCATATTCATTCCGATTCCTCTTCCATTTGCATTTGAGTTCACTAACTGTTGATCCAGCGATCCCCAAAGTGACTATGATGTCTCGTACAGAACGCTTGCTTAGGTGGCATCCTACTATGATTCCACGTTGGAAGTCTGTTAATTCTGTTGAACGTATCATCTTGCAACCTCACTTTTTCAATTGTCTGTTCGAAGCCCAGTGTGCATATTTATAGCAGGTTTTGTGGCGTGTTGCATGCACAGGACCTGTTTACCCATTCATGGAGGGGTGTCCCGATATTACTGGTAGGGCAGTGTATATCTTGAGGCATCAAAGCAGAAAAGTCACCGGGGAAACGATCTATGCAACTAGGGGAGTAAAACCCAGTGATGCCGACCGTCCTCTTTGCAGTTCCTAGAACTGCAAAGAGGACGTGAACTGAAATCCAAGCATTTCAAAACATTACAGATTGAACCAAATACGTTCGAAGACAATAAAACCTACAGATGCAAAATTCAGGACAAAATTTTTGGTCAAACACCAGAATTATCATATAAAACTGAATTTAGTTTGAATTTATCGGCTGTACAATGCAAATGTACAGCCGACAAAATAATGCAAATGTAAACAATTGCTGTCTGTTTATATAATCTCTAAATTTCTATTTATGTAATAGTTATGTATTTCTGAATAACTGAAGTGCACATCCTTCCATGTACCTTTCTATTTTACTGTATTTAATATTATTATTTTATATTTTGTGTAAAATTATGTTGTTCAAATCATCAAAAAATTGTCACCCCACTGGCCATACAGGGAGTGAACCTACACTGAATCAACAGACGATGATGATTGACAAACAGCATACTGATGATATGCAAACAAAAAACTTCTGAAAAGCAGTTTTCTCTAAAAGAAAATCTACTTTGTTGGAATGGGTTTTGCCATTCTCTTCTAAAGTACTTTGGTCTTCAACCTCTAATTGCTTGAAGAAACATGATTGATATAAAACTGTTATACAAATATGTAATAATTAATGGAAACTATAGCACTCCAAACCTGTATAAGATACGGCTCAACAACTCCATTCCAGAAACACAGAAAAGAGTTACAATGCAAGCAAGCTTCTGCCACCAATCTGGAAGGAACAGAATAATTGGGATTTTGAGCCTTAAAATTTAAATTGAAATATGAATGTTTGAGGGCAAAATTAAATTCCTTTACTATTTAAGAAAGCTGCCTAAGTGAGAATCTTTCCATTCCTGTATTCTGTCTGTTGAATCGAATTTAATTATAGGCCCTGTCCCAGAGAGATACAGAACTAAGCAGCTACATTGCATATTATAATATGTACGTGTCCTTTTTTTAAAATGATTGCGTGTAACTGGCACATTCTGGATTGGACGTTACTCTTCTTATCTGTAAATCATAGTGAGAGATATTTTGCTTATCGATTTATGTGGAGGCAATAACGTGAAATACGCAATCGCACAACTACAGAAGAAATTGGTCTGATATGCCATCGCTGATGCTGTGTGAATAAAGATGCAATATCGCTTTAAGGACTTTTGCAATAAAGAAACAAATTTTGTCTCTAGAAGCACAATAGGAAGGCCGATTTATTGGAAGATTCGAGGCAATAAAGATAGAAATGCAAATATAGAGAGCTTCGCCCTAAACGTAACAGCTTAAAACGAATTATATGAAATAAGTGTACTTGAAGATATAAAGATAAAGATTAAAAAATGGCCTCTTGTCTTTTGTTGGTAAAAGCGACGAAGCAAAGCTTACTGTCATTCGAGGCAGAGTGATTTTGATGTTTTTCTTTCGAGACTTTTAAAATCACCGCTGATCGAAGATACTTTTTAAATTTATGTCAGACGGAGGACGATCAAAGTGTTTATTCAATTACAAGGATCACTCGATTTAAACTTATTTCTGGGATAAGCATGAAACAAATAAGGGTACCCGTAGAATAGATAATGGTATTCTCTGGGAATGGAGTGTGAGTAAAAGTTAGGGATACTCAGCGCACAGCGAGGCCAGTGGCTGCAGTTTTCATGCTGTGACAAGATGGACACATCCAAATAGGACTCTGATATCGAAACTATACCGTGTGACTGTCAAATGTGGAAGCTCATGAAAACAGGTTAGTTTTCGAATCAGTTTGAAGTTTTTTTAACTTAATTAGTGTACCAAATTTTTGTTAATAATTAGTTTCAATCATTCTATACATTTAGGGAGTTACTGCTTAATATTCATGGAGCTTTTCCTATCGGTAATTTTGGAAGATAAAAAATAATTCGCAATTAAAAATTGTTTCGTGTAATTTTACTTAGTATAATTCATATACGTATATGGTAATTAACCAAAATACTTTTGAATTTATAGTTAGATATTCTTAATCATAAATAAACTTTATGATTAAGAATATCTAACTATAAATTCATTTAATTTTTAAACGAAATCATGGAGTCACCGAGAAAAGTTTTCATAACACACTAAACCAGAGGTTCTCAAACTGCGCGTCGCGATACCCTAGGGAGAGGCCATAATTTACCAGGGGCGTCGCGAACGATGTAATAGCTTATGTAAGATTTCCATGGCAAATATTAAAAATGTATTAAGAATGATTTCTTTTTAGTATTAGATATCTACTACTATTTGACCTGTATTATTAATGTAAATAATTATAGAAAATATTTGGAATATTTTTGACGAAGAGAACATATTAATAATTATTGTATTAACATATTAAAAATAAGAAATCGCACAATTATAGATGTTTTACTTCAATGGAGATGCTAGGAAAATTTTACAGGTCAAGGGAGGCATGGGCGCAAAACGTTTGAGAACCGCTGCACTAAACGATATCGTGACTGATGCCAGAATTGCCAGTGGTGATTCTCCTGTGAGAAATGGTCATTTCTTTGCGCTAGTATGCCGGTTTTCGTTAAGCGATGAAGAGTATTTCTTTGCGCAATGTTTCGCGAGTTTAGCGAACTAAGTTCAAAACTCACCATACTGTTGTTAAGTGTGACTGAATCTTTGAAGAAAGGAATTGATTCCACATAGCAGATCCAATCAGGGACTTAAGTGTCTGGTGCGATATCTGACTTACTTACTAATGTAAGTACTTTATTTAGTAAGTAAGTACTTCCCAATGAAGTCCATCCAACGGATGAACCTGTACAATCCAATCTAGACCATCCAATGGATGAACTTGCCCAGAATGTTTTGGTACTGCAGTCTTATGGGCACTCATTTGTAAAAGAGAGGAACATATATTTTGTAAGAAATACATGTAAGGATCTCTAGCAGTGCAAAAACTGACAATGTAGCAAATAATTTATCAGCTTGTAATAGTAGTACATGTGGGAGCCAATGAACTGGTCGTGAAATACAAGGTCATGTGATAAATATGTTGCGAGATAGGGCAAATGTTCTGGTATTGCAATTCAGTCTAGATATGACAGGAGCGAGATGATGAAAGCCCTGTAGATTAGATTAATTGTACGCTTGAAGAACTGTGCAAGGCTTATTCGACATTATTATTCTCAGTATGGACAATTTTATATGGTAGACGGAATTTATTTTGAGAAACGGCATTCAGTTAAATTACAATCTACAGAAGTTCAAGTCCAATGTCAACAAATATCTTCTTTCGTCTTCTCAACCTCCAACCCAAGCACGGTACTAAGTACTATAGGTTCTAATACCTCTCGTGTTTGGGGTTCACATAAAAAAAAAAAAATTTTTGTCACTGCCATTGAGAAGCCATTAAGGGTTCAGGCAAACTGCTAGTTTAAGGGAGTTAAGGAAACTGGCGCATCATCGACTGAGCGGTATGAAACAAAATTACCCTTGCATCCTCTCTGAGAAGACTTGCGTAAAACATTCATTACACTAAACACTGGAAGGGATCAGTGTGTGTGTGTGTGTGTTAAGTACCAAAGCAAGCAACTAAGGCTATGAGCTGTCGATATACTGCGCAAATTGCGCGCATTCTGTTGTCGATTTGTCTGTTGAACGAAAAGCCACATTTCCCGAGAGTTAAAAACATGCAACAACTCTGGCCTAAAACCGAATTAACTCAGCCACGTTGTGAAAAATCCAATAAAAAATTTGCGTTATTCACGGGATTCCATGAATGACGCAGTAGATCTTTTCCTCCACACAACGGATGGATATCTTCCACTAGTGCGGGGTGGATTTAATGTGATTATATCCACTCAACGAGGGCCAGTGGGAGGGAAATGTAATATATGCAAAATCCACCAGCAATCTAAGACCTCGTGGAAAATCAAAATTGACACAACGTATGATGGTCATGTACTTCCGAACTGTGTGGAAATGATCCTGTTCATTCTCAACAAGTCCAAAACTGTATGCATCAGATGATCGATTTCATGCAGAAACCCCTGTTTACGGTGGAAAAAAACAAAAAACCGTGCAACCCAACATCTCGGTCATAGTGTGAAAAAACCCGATACAAATTCTTCCCACCGTGGTAGGATTCGAACCAAAGCCTTTTCCATGAGTTGTAGAAGACGAACAATTTGTGATTCTAAATTGGTTATGGAATCAGTTAATTTGGGTTGTGTATCTTAAATTTTAAATAGCCAACTGAATTTCCTTTAAAAGAACAAGATGAACGCTTGGATTTTTTTCACCTGAAAACGAGATTAATAAAGAATTATACATCTTTATTAGCCTTGTTTACCATTTAATTTTTACAGAAAAATATTAAAAGACTGTTTACTTCTATGAGGAATTTGTTAATACCAAGTTCCATTCAATTTACCTAATTTATTCTTGGAAATTAAATGGTATACTTAGAGTTGACCAGTTTACAGTTTCGTTATTTCCAACGGAAGCTAATGTTTATTCATTGCACTAATATTCATACATTTCAGTCTGATTACAGGGCTTCTTCACTAAGAAATTAGTGAAATGCGAAATCTTAATGAGTTGGGTAATGTGAGATAATTACAGCGGCGACTACATAAAATTCATCACTGGAAAATTTGCTCACGAAATAAGCATTAAAATTGAAATAATTATCTTTATAACCGCCTCATATTTGTCATATATGCTACGGACGGATACACGCTACAAGCCATATTAATGCTTTTCCATTGTAACCAATGTTTTAAATTCAAACAAGATAGAAAAAAAAAACAGCAGCAAACAAATACTGTTTTAATATCATTGTCGTTGTTCTAGTAGAGTTTAGGAGCATCAGCGACTAAATCCATATTGCTCCGTGTATATTGTTTGTAAATTGCGTGTGTTCTGAGGTCGATTCTCTGTTTTCTGGACGAAAACAGACCAAATGACCCAGCCACGTTGTGGTGAAAAAGACCCATAAAAATTCCTCCTGCCATCGACGGGACTCCAGCTCAAGTCTTTTCCACCCGGTGTGGGTAGGACGGCAATTCTACCAGCTGTGCTACCCACGTGGGCCGTAATACCATAGGTCCTCAATAACAGATAGTATTTTGGTGGCCCACCACGACGAGCCTTATACCTGTCTGGCATACAGTGTATCAGATTCTTAATATAATAATTCATCGTACCAGACATGAATAACAGTTTCTTGCAATGTCATCTTGCTAAATGGCCTTTTGGCAGCTTCTGACACATAAGACCAGTTTTTAATCCGGTTTAAATCAGAACTATTTCTTTGCCATGATAAGAAGAGGATATTGTAGTCTTGCATGAATTTCTTCACCTAAAAACAAATGATAAATGATAAATAATTGGTTGGTTGGTTGGTTGGTTGTAGGATTTAGGCGCATCAGAAAATTAGGCCATAATGCACCATATGTAGTATGTCTGTAAATTACGTGTGCTCTGTGGTCGATTTCCTGTTTTCAGGACGAAAAACCCTATTTTCCGGGAGAAAAACCATGTTACCCTTTCTTGAGACCGACTATATAAGCCATATTGTGGAAAATACCCATAAAAATTCCTCGAGTCGTTGACAAGATTTGAATTCAGGTATTTTCCACCCGCTTTGGGAGGACGTTGAGTATACCAATGTGCTACCCACGAGGGCGTATTAAATGATTAGTAATGTTGCGCAAACCTTATGTGTAGCGTGACAATGCGCAGAGTCATGTTGGAAAACACCGTTTTCTGTTCTTTGAAAGAGATCTCTGATTACAAGCAGAAGATCCTCCTTTAAAATTTTTTGTAGTAGTCACCATTAACAATACTTGCAAAGTATATCCTCCGCCCACTCCTTTGCTCGTTATGCATCCACAAACCATTCGGTCCAGTGGAAACTTTATTGTTGGTTGAATGCAGTCAGAGTGATAAGCTTCGTTAGATCTACGCCGAATGTAGCCTTTATCATCCGATCCGTGGAAGTTAAATTTGGACTCAACAGAGAATAATATGGATTCCCATTGCTCAATCGTCCAATTAGCATGTTCTTTAGTCAGGTTAATCCTTTTTAAACAGAGTTTGTCAATAAGACATTCCTGCCAGAGGTCGATATGCTTTCAAACCATTCATCTCAAGTCTTCGTTGGACAAGACTGTCACAAGAACTGAGTTCCGTGTATTTTAGGTCTGTAGAACTTGCACAAGAATCACGGAGTCATAAACACTTCAAAAACTGCCCTATGCTGCAGCACTTTTCCGTTTCAGTCCGGTTCCAGATTTTCTTTTGAAAACTTTTCACGTTTCTTTTTAAGTAACCTTGACACAAATGGACTGCTATAGCCAACGTTTTAGGTATATATCGACTAGAAAAGCCCTTCCTATTAAGAACAATAATTACGCTTTTTTTCCTTGGAGTTAATTGAATGTATGTCCGTTAATTGATGTACTGAACAGTAGCAGGTGGATTCTTTTATAAACAAGATGTGCAATACTGCTCTAATATTACAGAATTGGTGCAATATTTATGTATTATTAACATATAATATACACAGCAGGCGTATGCCCAGTTAAAGTGTATAACAGAAAATACACGAAGATACAAAGATTGTACATTAACATGTAAACAAATAAACGAATGCATACTATTTAATCATAACTTTCACCTTGAACCCAACTGTCAACCAACCAACCAACTTGCTCCAGATAGTTCTGTGGAACTGTTTCCTGTTCACAGCGATATCCAGATTATACTTGTTCGTAAGAGCCATAGTTCTTCTAAAGAACTAATTCTTGAATATCTCTGACATAGAGTTACTGATCTGGAATGTCATCTTCTGTCTTGTAGTCACCGCTGGAACGTGAAGATCAATATGGCATAAAAGATCAGGCGGGTAGGTTGAACTAGTGAAGATATGGTGCAGCAGTTCGCCGAGTTTCCAAAGATTGAAGCTTGAAGTAAGAGCAGATATTTGGGTAGAAAATTCGGTGATATAACATTGGATTACATCTGGAAAGATAGTGGATGAATCTAATTTGCAGTGATTCAATTTGCTCTATTTATTAGACAAATATCAGTTTTGAAGGATGATGTGTCAGTCTTGAGATGACATAATTAAGGAAATCATTAAGGAAATATAACATAATTAAGGGATTATTAACCTTTAATAAGGTGATGCAATTTATGTGGCCACTCTGTATAGTCTGTTTAAAACCAACCTTCAACGTTGACAGCACTATAGGATGATAACGTAAATGAGATTAACTTTTCAAGTCATAAATGAGCATCACACTGTTGGTGAGAGCACATTTTAAATTTTGAGAGGCTATTAAACAAATATTCTCTTCTTATTATCTCAAAGTACTTCTGTAAGTGGTCTTGAAGTTCAAATCATTTATACCGATTGTATGCTTAGTGAACAGAATTATTCGGTCTGGAATGAAAACTTTTTATATGAACCCCTTAGATTGAATTTTCTGGACTAATACTTTCGTTAAACATAAATACTTATTTTCTGGACTGTTGCTCTAAGTTATCGTCTACGAATGCTTATTGCAACTATCAAGGATTAGAAAAAATCTAGGATTAGAAAGGTTTTAAAGTGATTGGCTCTACTGCCTAAACTTGGCGCTTCCACGTCATTGTCAAGAAGAGAAGTCATTTCTGAAGAAGAAAGAAAGAATTTCTGAGATTTTCCTTCCAGTATCTCGCTTTTTTTACTCAGAAGACTAGCAATCAGTCTTCTCTGCTATCCTTTTAGTGTGTTTTGCTTTCTTGTTTCGTTTCATTTAAGTTTAACAACATTTTATACACTTTCATTTGCTATTTCACTTTTTTTTTCAGTTTTCAATTCACTTTTTTCAGTCTCCGTTTCACTTTTTTCAGTGGCCTCCATCGAAACAGAGGGCTAACATATATTATACCAGAGGATAAGATAGCAGTTGAATTATAGAAAGTGATATTCTTCGGAAGAAGGGGCGTATTCCATATCGAGTTTCATACATCGACAGAGGAAACTTTCCTCAAGATTGAATTCTAGACCTAATTAACTTCGATATGCTAATTTATTCTTTCTACTTGAAATCTGAATTATTAAAAGTAAAGTTGGAATGGCCAGGTATGCGCCCTCGTGGGTAGCACAGTTGGTGGGTTGGCTGTCCTTCCTAAATCGGATCAAAAAGAACTGAGTTCCAACCCCATCGGTGACAGGGGGAATTTTTACGGGAAATACAAAGCAACTTCCTGCAGCTTAATATTTCCACAAGAAATTTCACTGGACTTATATAAAGATAATTAAAGAATGTGTGTGGGCTCTTTCTTCAAAATTAATTACTGAATCCAATTTTCTAAAAACTAATAATGTATTACAATTTTAATGAGACAATTAATCAGTTTCTCGTACGAGTCCTTGAAATTTCTGGAATAATCGAGTGGAAACTCAGTTATAAACCAGCAGATCAGATTAACTTATTTCCCATTTTTCAATCTCTTTATCATTTTCAATTTATTCGTCACTCGTTCAACTGACAGCGCACTCTGTAGAAACTATAAGTGGTGGCGCTTCTTTTCAGCTCTGGATATTCTAGCGTTTTCCTAAATATTTTTGTTTTCTCATTTGTTTCTGATCTAAATTTTATTATTTTATTTCTTTTTAATGTTTCTATTTTTCTGATCACAAAACTGACTGTGTTTATTTTTTAAATCAAGCATTTCAGAAGATACATTTGTTGTAATTAACAGTTGCTGCTTGCGATGATTTTTGTTTTGAGGAATTTTTCTAAATGTGGCTGAGTTAGTCGAGTTCAAACCAGGAAAACACGGCGGCTTTTTCTCTGGGAAACACTCAGATGTTTCGTCTAGCAAATAAACAAATCGACTACAAAAACACTGAATTTACAGATATAATATATACGGCACTATATGGTCTGAGATGCTGATGCTCCTAAAAGCACCACTGCAACAAAAACAACATAATAAGCGAGACTCTGTGCCTGAGACAGCAATTGGCTTCCTTAGTAATCTGGAAATTGTTTCCAGAAAGACGCATCCTTTCATGGTTGCAGAGTATCCATCTGCGAATGGCTTCTTCCAACTGGAAGAAACCATTTGATATTGCGCCATATCACAAGGGCAGATATGTACAGAACTGGTAGCAGAGACGTGGGAGCGAATCCCACGTACTGCGGTCGCACAAGCGTCACCAGTTTTTAATTCAGTTGAGTATGGAAAGAAGGTGGGAGCGAAACACTCTTCGGAATAGAGATCCTCAACAATCCAATCTGAAGCGACTATAGGAAGCATTTGAGTCAACGTAGCCCACCATCCCTATAGCACTCTTTCGACACCTCGTTTAGCCCACATTGTTTTGGGGGCTGAAGGGGAGATCGACTCGCTTTTTGATAGGCGTAATTAATAAATGGTCGCCCACTGTAATTTGACGTAAACAAAGCGATATACACTGAGTGATCACTGAATTATGACCACCCCTATGAAAACTGAATGCAACCCGTTGACCACGTGAAGTACGAGAGTGTGGAGTTGGATGACCTACTTAGTATAGATAAATTGTGTAAGTGGTTTAGTAGGCAGTAAAATTCCAAGCGTGATGGGTAAAAGGAAGGATTTATCGGTCTTTCATAACGGACAGATTGTGGATGCTCGACGAGCTGGTGCCTCGATTTCCGAAACGGCTGAACTGGTGCAGTGTTCGAGAGCCGCCGTATTTAAAGTGTACCAGGACTGGCGTCAAAATGGTCAAACAACGACCCGACTGCAAAACTGCAAAGGTCAGCGAAAGGTTGATGTTAGAGGTGAGCGCCGGGTCCGACGACTTGTACAGGCGAACAGGCTCAGCACTATTGAAAAGTTCACTACCCAATACAACATGGGCCAACCCGGAACAATATCTAGCATGACCATGCATCGACGCTCGCCCGTATGGGCTATACCAGCAGATGACTCTTATAGCATCCTCTCTTAACCAAGGTTCATCGGCGTAAAAGAGTCGCCTGTTGCAAAGAGCATGCTAGTTGGACGTCAGAAGACTGAAAAAAGGTGTGCTGGTCGGATGAGTCACGTTATTTACTCCGCACCGTGGATGGTGATGTACGGATTTGGCGTCAACAACGTGAGGCTCTTCATCGATTATGCATGGTATCAAAAGTGCAGGCCGGTGGAGGGGGTTGTAATGTGTGTGGGGCATGTTTCACTGGCAGGAACTTGAACCTCTGGTGCATGTGAAGCAACGTATCAGTGGTCTCCACTATCGTCAACTGCTTGTTGACTGTGTACACTCCGCTATGTTACACTTTTTCCCGAATGGCTATGGTATCTTCCAAGATGACAATGCGCCGAGCCATCGGGCACTTGTTATGTAGGAATGGTTTGAGGAACACAGTTCTGGCTTCCAGCATGTCGATTGATCTCCGAACCCCCCCGATGTCAATCCCATAGAGCACTTGTGGGACACTATGGAAAGGCATATCAGGTGTCTGGATACTCCAATCACCTCCATACCTGCATTGCTGACCGCATTACACACAGTTTGGTTGGCCATACCTCCCGAACGCTTCCGACATCTTGTTGAATGAATGCCACGTCGGATAGCTGTTGTACTGAGGGCAAAAGGAGGACCTACGAAGTATTAGGTAGGTGGTCATAATTCAGTGATCACTCAGTGTATGTAGAGTGTAATTTTTCCTTTTATAAATATAAATCTTAGGGAAATTGCCATTTATAAATCTTAGGGAAATTGCCATTTATAAATCTTGTTTACACTTACAAATTTCCTAGATTGGTCATTTTATTTTGATTTTTCCTTACGCTATGTGGGAAATGCTTGTAGCTATTAGTAAATTAAGGAATTTTAATGAGGGCGTTTACTCATCCATCAGAAAAGATATTTAGGTTACCACAGTTTGTAAATTGTTATTTAAAACGCTTCGGTGAAGAACAGAAATGTGTGCAGACGTTTATCTTATTCAAACATTATTATTCTGCCCGTCAATCTTTCTACCTTTAGTTACTTCGCAATTTAGAATCAATTAATTAAGCTAACTCAGTACGCAGATATTAAATGTCCAACGTCGTTCAACTAAATGCTTCACGAGCAATTTCTCATTAAAGATTAATTGCCCAATTAAGCTCACTTAGGTAAGGATGTCATTAAATACAGACAATCACGGCCTTTTCTAGAAAGGCAGATAACGTGAACGTTTCGCTTGTCCCCAGTAGTGTAACATTCTCTTTAGCCTTAAAACAGAATTCGACAGAGTAACTTTGATATGTTTAACTAGAGTGCATAATCTTGTTCTAATTAAGTGCTATGTGTACTCTTGTTAGTCATTTACCCTCCTTAAATGAAAAAACAAGAAATAGGAAGAGAAATAGAGCGTAATATTTAATTATATACCTTGTTGAAAATTGATACATTATATACCTTGTTGAATAATATGATACTTGCTCATGTTAGGACAGGTCTGACAAAGTGTATTGTTACAACTATTATTACAACTACTGTATTAAATTTTAGATAGCTGCTATTATGTTTATTGCAAGTTACTACGTCTGTAGTATCAGGAGCATCGCAGGCAATATCGGTAAGCACCACATTATTATTTGCTATCTCGGTAAGATCATTAGTATAGCATGCTATGTTAGTAGGAGCCTCAGCATTGGCACTGAATAGATTCAATTGGACAGCAGCATTAGATGCTGAATGGCTAGTTTATTACTAATAACCTCGACGTTCCAGTTTTTTGCCATGCTAGTGGGGTGGTGTACCTCATTAATTGCAACTTATGTGAAACTAAATACATAGGACAAACTGGAGGGGAGCTACACATTAGAATTAACGTGCATAGATCCCACATTAAAAACTTCGTTAATATTAAAGACATCGAACTACAGCACTTTCAACTACACAGCTTTAGCAATACTTCTATTACTATATTAGCTATTGAAAGTAACCACAATACCAGGCTAGAATCTGAAAATATCAATATATTAAAATATAAAACACTGTATCCTTATGGTCTTAATAATAAATTTAATGGAAATTGCTACACTAGCAATACTATGAACGATACTTGTATATATAGCCTGTTTCAAATAGTGAAAAGACCCAAATCTAACAGAATAACCAAAACATACAATAAAAAAGCCCGCACACCAAATATAACTGACGATTTTAATGACATGTTAATGCATTGGGACAAACCAATTATACATGTCAAACAGATTCATGATTTTATATTCGGGTTGAAACATAGTAAAATCCGAGCCCTTGACACCATCAACTCCAACTATAGACATAATAACTTACACCTTAACCTCCTGATTAAAGACATAATTAAATTTATTTTTAGTAATAAAAAACTAAGGTTACATATGAATATATAAACATTAAATTCAGCCACGCATTATTCGATTATGTCTGCCTAGATAAAACCATTAACGTATATATAAGTGATTTACCTATTACCAATGCACTGTTACGTACCAGATTCAGCTATAATAAACCGTTTGGACTATTGATCTGTAACTATAAAAAAGCAGCTATTAACCTCGTCAATAGTGATATTGAGGCGGATTGCTATTGCCATTTACCGCAATATCAGACATATGTGGACGCACACCATAAACACATTATCACAGGAGATTTGAACATTATAGACTATCCTGAGCTACGTGAGATTCTATCATTTGGTTTTAAATTTCGACCAAATACCGATATTAATACCTATGCCATCATTAAACAACTACATTCAGATATAATGAAGTTCTGCCTAAAGTTATCCTACAAATATAACATATCCTTGGAAGCCTTCCACAAGTGGCTTACACTCACCTTTCAGGCCATCAAGAAACAGATAAAGTCCGCAAGCATGAAACTACCACCTACTAAGATTTTTAATATAGATGCAATTAAGCGTAAGCTTAAACTGATACAAAATAAGTTTATAATTACTACTATTGATAAAGCCTCTAATAACTACAGCATCATATGTAAAACATTTTACACTACAGCATTACTAAATGAACTTAACAACAGTAGCACATACAAAATAGTAACGGATAAACGTAACGCTATTACTAAGAAAATACGTGCGTGGCATAAAAAATTAAAACTTACCAACCATACAACTACATACCCATACATATACTGTATACCTAAGTTTCATAAAAATCCGACAGGTTTTAGATTTATAACTTCGTGTAGGGATAGCTACGCTAAGATTCCGCATCGCAAACTAGTTCTTCTTCTTCTTTGGTCCTCAGCTGGCAGCTGGGGGAGGCGGTTGGCCACGCAACCAGTATGCTGCTGTAGGTGCCGCAGGGTTTCGGACTTGCTCTGTGATGTTCTTCCATACCTTACGATCCATGGCTTCAGTCCTGGCCTGGTTAAGGTCGAGACGTCGGCTCTTCAAGTCATCTTCCACTTGCTTGGCCCACGTTTTCCTAGGCGCGGTCCGTTGGATGCTCCATTGGGTGGGTCGTTGTCTCCAAAGGAGTGTGGATGGTATTCTGTTCGTGCCCATTCTACATACGTGGCCAAACCATCTGAGCCTTCGCTTCTGGATTTGGTCGGCAATGGTTGGTTGCTGTTGGCATCTGGCGCGGATGGTATCATTAGTGATGCGGTTGCGAAGAGAGATGCCCAAGATCTGCCGCAGGCATCGCATTTGGAATACCTCAAGTTTGTTCAAATCTAACTTGAGACAAATCCATGTTTCCGATCCGTAAAGAAGAATGGGCAGGATCAAAGTCCGGAAGAGTCGGATTTTAGTCTTTGTGGAAATGTTGGTCCTCTTCCACAGACACCATTTGAGCGAGGCGAACGCAGTGGCCGCCTGTCCAATTCTGCTGTGGATTTCCATGGTGGATGCAACTTTCTTCTCCTGGACCAGCGACCCAAGGTATTTAAAGTCCTGCACTTGCTCGATCTGGACGCCTTCGAGATAGATGTTGGCTTGCGACCCATCTGTTGTCAGGGCCTTTGTCTTACCAGCATTGATCTTCAAACCGTATGGCCGGGCAATGCGGGCAATGTCGTAGAGGATGTCCGTGGCTTCAGCGTCGTTACCGGCAAGGATAGCACTATCATCAGCAAACATCAGGTCAGTCACATAGTGATCCTTGTCATATTGTATGCCCTGTCTGTTTCTGAATGCTTGCCTCATAATGGCGTCGACCACGATGTTGAAAAGCAACGGGGAGGCTACATCCCCTTGGCGGACTCCAGTTTGGATGGTAAATTCCTCAGATAAATCGTTCTGGATGCGCACCTGGCTGGTTAAACCGTTGTATGCAGTTTGGAGGAGTGTGATGACTTTTCGAGGTACATGTTCAACCTCTAGTAGTTTCCATAAGGCAGGCCGGTGAACACAGTCGAAAGCAGACTTAAAGTCAATGAAAACAATGACGGTTCGCTGTCCACACCGGATCCTCTCCTCCATCAGCTGACGAATGGCAAAGATTTGATCACAGCATCCTCGCCCGGGTCTAAATCCTGCCTGTTCTTCTCGACTGGTTTGCTCGCGATGTTTTTGCAGTCTTGACTGGATGATCTTCATAAAGACCTTTCCGATGATGGAAAGGAGGCTGATGCCACGGTAGTTCTTGCAGTCCCGGTTATCACCTTTCTTGTGGATCGGTACGATAATGGCTTTCCTCCATGTTAACGGAATTTGTTCAGTGCACCAGATGGTTTTGAGGAGTGAGTGTAGTCGGCGAAGCAGTACATCTCCCCCGGCTTTGATCGCTTCTGTGGTGACTTGGTCCACTCCTGGTGCCCTGCCATTCTTCAGGGATTGTATGGCTGCTTTCACTTCTTCTACTGTAGGCTCAACATCGACCATGGAGACCTCAGGGGGGTCGATCGAGAGTGCTGTTGCTGGCGGTCCCTGAGGTGGGTCGTGATTATACAAAGCTTTGAAGAATTCACTCCACCGTTGCAGGCGTTCGGATGGTGATCGCACGAAGGTCCCATCAGCATTCTTGATGTTGTCACTAGTCAATTTGATCTTTCCACTCAGACATCTGAGGGTGCGGTAGAGAGTGCGGTACTCGTTTTTGGATGCCGCCACTTCAAGATCGTCTGCCACTTGGTTCCAGTATGCTTCTCTTTCTGCTGTCATTCTTTGTCGGACTTCTCGGTTTAGCTGCCGGTACCGTTCAAAGTCGACCAACTTTGCCTGTTTCCGTTTGTCCACGAGGTCGAGGCACTCGTCTGATATCCATGGTTGTGTTCGACGTCGGGCAGGTGGACATAGGGGCTTGGCACATTCCAGGTTGGCATCAGAGATCTGCTTTTCTTCTTCATTTATATCCTCGGGCACAGCCAGCATCTCGAAGCGGTTGGATAGGGCGATCTGATATGCCTGTTTGTTGGCAGCATTCATTAGCTGCCTCCAGTCCAGCTTGGCTGACCGAGATGATCTTTTTGCATGCCGTAATTTGAGCTGCACCTTAGCCCGGATGAGGTAGTGATCAGATCCGCAATCAGGTCCCCTCATGGCACGAACGTCCATGAGTGATGAGCGAAATCTGGCATTGATCAAAATGTAGTCCAGGATTGCTGAGTCCTTGCCAGATGGATTTCGCCATGTAAGTTGATGTTTTTGAGGGTGCTGGAAATGGCTGTTTCCAATGATCAGGTTGTTAGATGCGGCAAAGGACAACAAACGTAAGCCGTTGTCATTGATCTTCCCATGGCCAAACTTGCCCATTGTTGTTTCCCAACCAGATCTGTCCACGCCAATATGGGCATTAAAGTCCCCTGCGAGGATGATCACTTCTGTCTGCGGAATTGAATCCAGCGTATGTTGGAGCTGGTTGTAGAAGTCATTCTTGGTCGGGTCCAGGCTAGTCTCAGTTGGCGCATAGGCGGAGATAATATGGGTCTTGATGGTGCCCTTGACAGTAAGGACTGCCAGGCGGTCCGATATTGGTTGGAAAGCGATCACACTACTGGTGGCCTGAGCATCGACCATAAAGCCCACTCCTGCTTCTCGTTTCTCACCACCAGAGTAGAATAGCATAACCGCTTCATTAGGTGCTGGTGGTTGGATGATCATCGTTCCAGACCCGGTGAGTGTTAATTCGGATAATGCCGCGATTGATATCTTGCACCTAAGTAGTTCTTGGGCAATGATTTCCTTTTGTCCAATGTGGTGCCCCGTTCGAACATTCCATTCGCCAATGTTAATTGTCCTTTTTGGCGTAGTAAGCTTATTGCTGTGGCCAGTGATCCACTTCACACGAGCACCCTGGGTCCCCAGTGCTGGCGCATCGGCTACCCCGGATGCGGTAACATTGTTATAACAGCTTGTTCTGTGGCCAGTGGTCCACTTCACACCAGTACCCTGGGTCCCCAGCTGGCGCATTGGCTACCCCGGATGCGGTAACATTGTTGTAAGAGCTTGTTCCGAATTTCATGCGGTTTCTTGCCTAGTTTCCCCGGTTTCCCGGTTCTGGTCATTTCGGCAGGATGACCACCCTCCTCCTTTCGCAGCCGGGCTTGGGACCGTCCATGGCGGAGTTGTTAATTCTAATTACTTCTTAATTTACTTCTAATTATTTTTGATAGCATAGGTCATTCAAATATTATTCTCAATAATAGACCGGTATTGAATTACATCAATAGCAACACAGGCATCCATACGATAGAACATATCAATACGTTCGACTTTAATAACTTGTTTACTAGCATCCGACATAACAGCCTAAAAACTGTGTTCGGCCATTATTATGATAAATACAAAAATATCTTACCCTGTGAGAAACACTACTGGGATGACCTTTTCAACCTTTGCATCTTCAATAACTATATATTTAATGGCAGTAACCTTTATAGGCAACATACAGGGATACCGATGGGCGCATGTAGCTCATGCATTGTGGCAAATTTATATCTACACCACTTCGAATATAATTTTAAACAAAATATGGTTCTATACAGATATATTGACGATTTGATAGTTTTTAATATGCCTGACTTCCATACGGAAGCAATCAAATATTATCCGCCTGAATTAACATTAGAACGCACCAACACTAATAATTCCAAATCTGCTACCTTCCTTGACTTGGATATAAGGATAGATAACAATACTGTACACACTAAACTGTATGATAAACGCAAAAATTTTCATTTTAATACTATTGACCTCACTAACTGGAACTCGAATATCTCAAAAAGGATACATCGCAATACCCTAATCGCGCAAAGCATCAGAAGAATACACATATGTAACCAGACAGATTATATTATAGATACACTCATTGAATTCAGATCCAGCTTTTAGAAAATTACTTCCCACACCACATAATTACTAGATATATGTATAGAGCTATATTGATAGCAAACAACAAGGGGAACTATAATCTTAACGCACAGAGTATTATAGATAAAGTCCTAAATAGGCGCTAATATAACATAGCCGTTGTAAAGTTTTCGTAGGTGTTTCTTTGGCTTAGATAAATTTCGTTGGATATGTAATTATGTAAATAGTAGGCACTGCCCATGGAGTAAGTTACATATAGCTTACTCGCATTAAAAACTTGTACCTATATTTGCTCCATGGGTAGGAACTTATTCTGTAAACTTCTATTATTACTTCGAGATATACTTATTTGACGGCTTTTCTATGTGTAATACTATACAGTACATTAAATAACAGCAGAGGGCGCTGTATGTAATTATACTTATTTTATCACTTAACTTAACTATTACATTTCCTAGGGGGGGCTGCTATCGGTAGTTATATATGCTACACGCGCCAATACATGTGGTTTTCTAGTACCTTGGCCATACGGTGGTAAGCATTCTAATTTTAATCTTAAATCATTCTAACCAGGATACCTTACTATAAGGTTACATCCTATGTTAATTATTTTGCTTTTTCTTTGCTGTTTAACTTTCACTTTCTTATCCCTATTTTTTCATACCTCATGAACTATTAGAGTATTCGAGGGGGATTGAGGTACTATATCTATTCTTATACCTTTGTTCCGTTCGCCTTTGTTAGCTATAGCTCACACTGCTATTATTTTTATTAATTTTGATTAGACTACCGTGGCAGCATTTACTATCAACTACGCACATATGCCTAACAATAATTATAGCTCTTTCTATAATTTTAATTTAATTTAATATTTTGGCTATCCGTCGGGCTAACAGTCATCTTGCCAGTTTACTGCTAAATTTGGGATTAATTAACAAATTTTATTACTACCATTTGGCTCTAACTTACTACAAATTTTATACTTTTGGCTCTAACTACTACAAAATTTATACATTTGGCTCTAACTTAATACTATTTTACGTATATTAGGACATAGTTATGCTGGACTACAGAAACGGATAGCTCGTTAATTATGGTTGATACATTGTAAGGGTTAGCCCTCGAAAAAGTCCCTTGCAATGTATCTTATTGCCATAACTAACATTTTAATGGTATTTTTATATATGTTTATAATTTATTGCTTATGTCATGGCATAGATTGATTTTTTCCAGGTCACGTTGGGTACCCGCCATGGTTTATGGTTTACCTGATAAGCTAGTATATTATATTTTACCTTAAAAAAAAAAACTCTTACCATTATTAACTTAACTATATATATATATATATATATATATATATATATATATATATATATATATATATATATTAATCGAGGTAGTGCAATACATGGAAACTCGTTGTGAAGGAAGAGTACAGTATGAGATACAGATAAAATGATGCCCTTCAAACTATTAAAGTATTTTTTTGTTTAAGAGTTGTCTATGGTGATTTTACACAAGTATTATATAGACTATTATACTCTTAAAGATATATGCCTTGTCGCATTTAATTTTACTTAAATATATATATATATATACCCTGTGCATTTTAAATACTGGATCACGACCGGCTCAAGGCCGAATGTGGTTTTTGGGTTACATATATATATATATAAGAATTAAAAATAATCAATAGAAATAATTAATAGAAAATACTAAAAAGATGGAGAAGTTATTAACACAAGGTGTCAAGCCTAAAAGAAGAAAATAAGAGAAAGAATATTAAGAACCTAAAAAAAAAAAAAATTAGAATTAAGTAGAATTAACGGCTGAATTAACAGGCCAATCGTATGTACAAAAGCTAAAAGGGAAGTAGAAATTAATAAATGTAAAATAATAAATGTAGTGAGCATCAAAATTAGGGTGGTAAAAATGAGGGTAAAAAAAAAAAAGAAAAAAAAATTGATGCAAACTAGATAAAAATAAATAAGATAAAATTGGTACATGGATCAGGTATTTCATCAGGGGACTACACCTGATCATGTACCAAAACACTGCGCTTCTATACAAACCCATGTTGATGGAGGAACTATTACAATATAACAAAATATAACTGAAATATACAAAAAGGGGGGGGAGAATAAAATAAAACCTCCAAAAACATGAATAAGGTAGCCCCAACGCAGTGTGTGAAGTTAAAATAAAATAAAACAATTAAATTAAGTCAAAGTAAAGTTTAAATGCATGCGGATTAAAATGAAAAGTTTGAAATATATTTTTGAGAAGGGTGATTTTATGTAACAGGTAGTGGTATAGAAAAAGGAAGTAATGCTGGGTAAGAGAGGGAAAAAGATAATAAAAATAAAAAATTAAAGAGGCGAAAATAGCAAGAATAAGGAAAGTAAGAATGTCCGAATCGCCCTCGTATTGCACTAATAGTTCAACGGACGGAAGAAAGAAGAATAGAAAGTAAAAAAGGATGAAAAGAGAAGGAAAAGAGTTTAAAGGATACTAAGCAAGCTAGGTGTGTAAATACCCAACCTCTTAGAGAGGGCCTTGACTGTGAGAGTGTTAGTAGAAGTAGAAACTAATACCACTAGCCTGTAATATATTTTAGAATGCCGAAAATATACAGCCGAAAATACAAACACATAGCCGAAAGGTAAATAAAAATAGTGAAAAGAAGAAAAATTAAATACCTGTAAAGTTATGCAACATCAAACTGGGCCAAAATGTAATATTAGTATTAGTATTAGTAACGGCCGCATGGCGCAAGAAAGCCTATGGCTTATGCTGCACCAGCCAAAAAAAAAAAAAAAAAAAATCCGAACAAAACAATGATAAAAACAAAAAATAAATAAAATAAATAACTAAATAATAAAAATAAATAAAAAGGAAATTAAACCTATCATCCTATGAGCTTCCCTTACCCGAAAGTACTATCCAGAGGACCTTTGAATTTCCCCAAACTGTCGGCCTCTACCACCCCTAGTTCTAGCATCATTTATAATCTTGAAAATTTTGTCCTCATTCATTTTACTGATGCCTCTCAGAGCCTTAAACACCTCAATCAAATCTCCTCTAAGGTGTCTAGTTTCCAAACTCTGCAACCCACATATTCGAAGTCTTTCTTCATAAGGACGCCCTTTTGCCGATCTCACCAGGCGAGTTACCCTTCTTTGCACCCTTTCAAGAAGCTCGATGTCTTTCTTCAGGTGCGGTCTCCATACTTGAACACAGTATTCCAAGTGTGGTCTAACATAAGCCTTATATAATGGGATTATCACGTCCCTATCTCTACTTGCAAAAGTTCGATAGATCATCGATAGGACACCATGGGCCTTCCTTGCAACCTGTTTACAATGCTCAGAGAATTTCATGTCTGACCGTATCGTAACACCCAAGTCCCTTTCCTCCAGTACTGGGTTATGTTGAACTCCACCAAGTGAATAAGTTTTTTTGGGATTACTGTTTCCCAGGTGTAATACTTTGTTGGATTAAAGCACAGCTGCCATTTTTCTGACCATTCCTGAAGTCTATCTAGGTCTCTCTGAAGAAGCTCAGCTTGACAGTGATCATTAACTACTCTACCAATTTTAACATCATCTGCAAATTTAGACATCATGCCCTATATCCCTTCATCAATGTCGTTTATGAAAATTAAAAACAACAGTGGTCCTAATACTGATCCTTGGGGAACCCCACTTCTTACATCAACCCAATCTGAGGAATAGCCATTTATCACAACCTCCTGCCCTGAAGCCATCCTTCTATCCATCTAAGGATTTTCCCAGTGATTCCAACCTGTTCCGGCTTATAAAGCAACCGCTCATGTGGGACTGAGTCAAAAGCTTTGCTGAAATCTAAATAAACAATGTCGAAATTATTCCCTAAATCCAGCTCGTGAGTGACCCTTTCGAAATAGCGAACCAGATTTGTTAAACATGATTTTCCCTTTACAAAACCATGCTGAGTATCCTTGAGAATTTCAATTCGATCCAAATGATCCTGAATTCCACCCTTGATCATTGCCTCCATGATTTTCCCTACTACTGAAGTCAGACTGACAGGTCGATAATTTCCAACTTCACTTTTAGAGCCACCCTTATGTATGGGAAATACATTTGCACTTTTCCAATCCAAGGGAATCTCCCCAGAGTCTAGTGATGCTCGCATAATTAGCCTCAATGGTTAATGTATATATAATGAAGAAAATATTATAAATAGAATATTTTGTGAACATGATTAATTAAAAATAGAATATAAACAAAGGGAGAACTAAAGGCCATTTAAAGCATTAATGAAAAGTGTTTGATTGCTGCTTAGATTTGCAGTAGAAAAGAACAATGGAAGCCCTCTATAGCTAAAATGAAATGGAGAAAAACGCGTACGATAATAAATAATTATTAATATTAATATAGAAAATTTAGAGAGTGAAAAGGCACGAATATCGTTCAAATAGAAGTCATATAATACGATCACTTTCAAAGTAGTGGAAATACCACCATTCAAATCTACATCTATACAGCTGTACAAATATCAGGTTAACCCTAATCAAAATGGGACATGGTAAATCCAAATTTTTGTTTAATGAAATCAGATATATTTTTATAATATAATTAATAAAATTAATTGGAATATCATTAATGCGTAATTTAGTATAAAGGCCATTTAAAGCATTAGTGAAAAGTGTTTTTATCAAATAACTCCAAATTATGATGAAGTGGGGGACTGTTTAAAGTAATATTTAAATCAAGAAAGTTTGCGCGTTGGTTACCCTTATTTTTTTATTTAGGGTAAGTTCCGTAGGATATATAAATTTTGCAATATTTTCAAAATGAATATTCAAAACCAGGATGTCATCAACATCTCGAAATGCAAAAAGTTAAGGTTCGGGTTATTACGAGTATAAAGATCTTCGTAGTAATGAAGAAATAAGTTACAAACTATATTGGAAATTTGCGAGTCCATGGGAACTCCTACAGATTGTCTATAAGCACATTTACCATCGTAAATGTAGTTGTTCAGAATGCATAGGTTGATGCAGTTATTCCAAACAACCTCATCCACGGGTAGAACGAGCTTGTATTTAAAATATAATTGATTAAGCACAGTGATAATCAAATGATGTAGTAAAGAAATAAATAAGTTAGCAAAATCATAAGTTTCGATACTGAAAATATTGGTATTAGAATTAAAGATTTTAATGATGTTATGGTTATTATTGATGATCCAAGTGGATGGAATATTAATAAATATAGTGATTAATAATTTAAAGAATTGTTTCCTGGTAGATAATAGCCACTTTTTGGCACTAGTAATGAATCTAAAGCCAACGGGATGTTTGTGGAACTTAGCTATCGTATATAAGAAAGGTAAGGTGGAATTGCGAATTTTGGTATGTAATTTTTTATGTAAAGCCATAAGTTTCTTGATGGTTGCGTTAATGCCAAGATTACAGCGTAAAAAGGCGATACTATTTTTGTCAACTTCCTTTTTGAGAGTAAAATCGCTTGCAAAAAATTGCAAAGTTGTTAGAAGCTTTATCTACAGGGTTGATGATAAACTTTTAGGCTTATTTAAGATTAGAACGCCTAATATGTGAATTATCTTTTGATATACAACATTTATCCAGTTATAGAATGCTTCATGAGGTACTGTATACTTGTAAGCCAACTTATTGCAAAAATTTAAGATATTAAGTTATAAATCTTTATATATATTATTTAAATAGGCTTTATGGATAAGTCTAAATTTGAATCCTTTTTCCAACAGACTTGGGTGAGATGTTATTGACAATATCCAAATTGCCAGTGATAATATGTCCCCGATGTTGATCTACGAAAGGAGAACATATGGAATTATTACAGCGACATGGAAGATCTGAAAGTTGAAAGTTGCCTAAGTTGGTAGCTAAAGTTTTATAGTTACAAATTTTGAGTCCAATAGGAGACTCGTAGCTGAAACAGTGATGAACGTTGAACCTGAAATTGTTATAAAATGGAAGAAAATTATTACGATTATTCAGTAAATGATACCAAGGAATTTTATCAAACCAGCTATGCGTAAATTTAATAGTACAGTATTCATTACTGTATGTAGTGATGGAGCCTAATCTAAAGAGAGAGATATCTAGAATGATATGTTTAAGCTGGACATTTTTAAATTTAAAATTATTAATGAATAAAGTTAAGGTTTTTAGTATAGTTTTTTATGCTGAAGAGAAAAAGAGAAATATTATGCACATCAAGAATGGTGTTATCCCAGGAGGAAATAATATTGCCGGAATTGTGCCGAACATGTCTGTAATGTCTTTTTAATTTATTTCCACGTTTGTATCTACGTTTGTTGTCATTAAGAAAATGACTGAGATGGAACAGATTGTAAATACAGTGGCTAGTGTTTAAACAACCATTACTTAAAAATATTTTGTTAAAAAATTATTATTTAAACCATATGGATATAAAGACTTATATGCACACATAAATAAATTTTCATAATAATCTTGAAGGATGTTATCATTAATGATAGCGATGGTTTTAATTTTGACGTTGTTAAAACCATGATGGTGGAAGTGGACGAGTTCTATTTCAGTATCAAAATTAGTGCCAAATGAAAGACCTTACTCATGTTTCTGGAGATTTTATTTTTATTTACACCCCCTTTTGTATATTTCAGTTATATTTAGCTATATTTTAATAGTTCCTCCATCAACATGGGTTTGTATAGAAACGCAGTGTTTTGGTACAAGATCAGGTGTAGTCCCCTGATGAAATACCTGATCCATGTACCAATTTTATCTTATTTATTTTTATCTGGTTTGCATCAAAAATTTTTACCCTCATTTTTATGCTCACTACATTTATTATTTGACATTTATTAATTTCTACTTCCCTTTCAGCGTTTGTACATATGATTGGTCTGTTAATTCAGCCGTTAATTCTACTTAATTCTAGATTTTTTTAGGTGTTTAATATTCTTTTTCTTTTATTTTCTTCTATTAGGCCTGGCACCTTGTGTTAATAACTTCTTCATCTTTTAGTATTTTCTATTAATTATTGTTAATTCTTATTTTTATATTTTTGTATCCTGTTTTTGCTGCCTTGCGCATTCAGGTACACTTACTGTTTCTCTTTCTCTTTCTTACATTTTATACATACTATATATATACATATATATAACCAGAGGACCGCATCCAGTCTTGAGCAGCGTTAATAACTTTCAGGCGTCCACAATCCCAAGTAAGCAGGTTCCGAGTTCTAACCTGCAAGCTGTCAAGAAAAACACACAGCTGTTGTGAACTGTGGCACCTGGAAAATTCTGGCTGCCTTCAATTCAACACACACACATATATATACAGGCATTCGTTGGTACCTGAGACAGACATCAGGAACAAACGAAACTGACAGATCTAAAGATCATTCTAGAACAGGAATGGAATAACATTACCAGCAACGCCTGTACACCAAAATTTGGTTTTTACAGGCGTTGATGGTAACGTTATTCTGTTCCAATTATGCAACATCTGTGCATAGGTGTTGCATAACGGCCGGTGACACTGGTGAAACTACTTACTATTATGTATGATCTCCAAATTTCGATAGGCATAGGAATGGGAGGTATTGGCGATCATCATCATTATGATAATGCATTCTTTCGTCTGGTATCCATTGCTAACCTTAATCCAATAAGTGGTTGCCAATTAATATTATTATTCTCATAAGCTGCGCCTCTAATGACGTTTTCTTAAATTTAATAATTATAATTGAATAAATTTGAGGCCTATCCGTTTCATTTGTTATTTTTATTTATTTTTTCCTCAAAGAAATTCATTCAAATTTCATTCCTTCTGTATTAGATATTATTTATTCCGGGAGGGTTCTCATTGTTTAAAAAAATCCACTAATTTAATTATTCCAAATGGTCTTTCTTCTTTTCTTAGATTACTTTTTAATTTCCGTTGTTGCTTTACCTTAGCTTTTTTTTCTTGCTTTTCTTCTAATGATCTTAAAACATCCATCTGATAACCGAAATTTTTATTTATGTTCTCATCAAATAACTTCTTTTTAGCCTTCTGTTCTACACCTTACGTATGTTTGATTTGTACTTTTTAAGAATTCAAATATTTCTATTTAAATTTTTATTATTCATTTTTATATTGTCTCGGTATTGTATTATATCCCTTTAATAAGGTTGTGTCGCCATACAGATTTCTTTCACCATAAATGACATTTTTTGTGTTTATTGTTTGTCGACTAGATTCTTTTATAATTTTAAGAAAAAGCTTTCGCACTATTAATTCCATAATGTACTGATTCAAGGAGCAGGGCTCTATTGAATCTGTTTTCTATTCGAATGGGATCTCTTTTAATTATTTCATTCCACCACTGTCTTCCTGCATGTCTGAATTTTAGACTTGAAGGCAATAATAAAATGCTTGCATATTTCAGCATATTATTTATTCGGTAAATTGTAAAACTCGTCTATTCAATACTGAGATGTATATACCATTCCTCTGTTGCAGTGATGACAGAAAAAAAAAGAAAACAAAAAACAGTGCGGTAATCTGAAGTACATATTTAAATCACATGCATTTGCTTTAGCTGTTCTTGTAAAGAATAAACTTTAAGGATTATTCTAATAACATTCTTTCGATTCCCAATGATTTTTTTTTTCATCCACATCAATAGCAAGTTCATCTATTAGGACAATTGAAATAATAACCTGAAAATTTTGTATAAATAAATGTATTTTTAATTAGGCAAGTCCCCTTAACCGATGATAACAGAAAGTATTTTCAGATTAAAACTATTTTTGTCATTTCTATACAGTACGTCCCTCTTGGTAAAAAAATAAATAAATAATGAACTTCCCCTTGTATGGTATCTTCGCTGCATTGCTTCACAGTTCTGCCAGAACATTGCATTCAAAGGGGAAATAATGCGAAAAAATTTTACTGGATGGCCACATCGTAATGCGTTGTTATTATTCTGGACCCAATGAGAATTTTCCATAAACTCTCATAATAATTCCAGAAAGCTACACCACGCAACATTTAGAACAAGGTGTGGGTCTTGGTGTGGGTCTTGGGTCGTTTAGTGTCGTGTACCGTTGTTCTTCTGGTCGTTTAGCCGCTAAACCCCAATTGGGGCCCAACGTTGCCCCACTTACGCCCCGTGGAGGCAGACCAGGACCACAGTAGCTTATATGCACTCTGGCAGGTCCTGCCACTTAATTTCCTGAGATTTCGGTGGCTAGGACCGTAAAAAAAAAAAAAAAAAAAAACGCGAGCACTTAAGTTTAGAAAAGCCAGGAGAGGTTAATATGGTTCAGTTTAGAAATCGTTAATTTTGATTAGTTATGTGGGGTTTACGCTAGCGTATTAGTCAGAGTAGGGAAAAGAGACTGAAGACTTGGGGAAAAGACAGAAGTATGGGGTCGATAGGGAAGGCAACCCCAGATGGTCAGTAAGGCATGCCCATGCCTCACCAGGCGAAATATATGGGGTGGTAGGGGAGGGAGGAAACAGGAAAACCATCTCGTCCTCCCCCCCCTGCCAGGGATAGGAAAAAAGGTACCAGGCAAGGGAGCTGGTAGAGATCGCCATTTGGCTACATGGCAGTGAAGCTGCAGCAGTCGTAGTGTAGTCATAAGATCATGTCCGGTAGTAGAGTCACTCGTGGGACAGTGTCCAGTCCAAGTTGAATGTCTTTGTTTTTGGTTCTCTATCTTCATTCAGTATATTTGTCAGTTTCACTTAGGTCTCATATTTGTTGGTGCATAGGCAGGGTTTCTTGGTAGACAGCTAGTAGCTTCCACATAATTTTCGTTCCGGGGTGTGTCCTAAAGCATGTTTTGATTTGTTATCTGGCTAGTCGTCTTTCACTCCTGGTGTATTGCATATAGTGTTCTCCTTCTTGAGAAGAGTTCTTGAGCGAAGCTGGTCAGGGCTCTGTATTCCTCCTCTGAATCCAGTAGGTGAAACTACAAGACTTTCACCGAGTATCTTACACTCGTGATTAGAATGCACCTGAGATCCTCGTATTGCGGACAGTCGTACATGAGGTGTTCCCAGGTTTCGATCTCTCCACATGTACAGCATGGGTCCTCTACAAGGGCGAAGTCCATTAACTTTGCGTTAAAGGGGACATGTCCAGTTAGCAAGTATGTTGTTTGCAACCCCGGAAAGAACCAAGTAGGCGATTTTGGATAGATTTTTTCAAGTTGCGGTAAGAACTTGTGGGTGATTGCTCCTTTGCTTGTTTCTGCACACCTGTCCTGCCACACCTGCAGTAGGTGAGACTGAAGCCGGATCTTTTCTGCCTTATGGTTGTTTGTTGGGTCTATTGTAAATTCCAGGAAAGTGGTGGTTATTCCCTTAGATAAGTAGTAGAGGAGTCCTGTTCTTGCTATTTCAAGATCAAGTGGAAGTACTGCTGCTATCACCTGAAGTGCTGGGTTACTCGCCGTTCTCCAGGCGCGGGTGATAGTGAGGAGGATGGGGCGTTGAATTGCATCCAGGGTTCTCTTATTTACGACCAAGGCAGTTTTGTCATACCAGATTGCTGAAGCGTATGTAATTATTGGGAGGAAGGTTGTCTTGTAGTATAAAGCTAGGGTACGCTTTTTGAGACCCCAGTCTTGCCTTGTGACCCTAGCTACCATGGCAGAGTAGTTTCTGATCTTTTGTCTTAGGAATTTGAGATGTAGTTGGAATAGTAAAGAATAGAATAAAGGAAAACCCTCCCGTTCGTTCCACCCAACCTCATATAACCGATGAGGTCCTGTTGCCAATACTGAGTAACTTCAAGGCTGCGCTACTAAAACGTGTACGATCGGAGCTTGATACATTCTACGATAAGTATTACGAGCTTTGCTCTAGCAAAATTCTTGAGGATGTGAAACGCAGCATAAATCATTCTATTCCTGACTCACAGTGCAGTGGAAAAGCTGCAGAAATCCATCACTACACAGAGAAAATATCACATTCCCATGCAAAAGGCAATAATATACCGGCAATGCGGTCCTCAACTGACACGTCAAATGAAAAGGTAAAAATTCCACTGAGTGAGCATTCCACGTCCCTTCCAACCAGCCGTAGCACACCCATCACGACTGCCTCACAACCTATACACGTGCACAACTCATCAGTCAATTCATGCAGTCGTGAAGAAAGTCCAGAAATTATGCCATCGGTACACACGACAATTGCACCAAGAAGTGACATCGGCCATCATACAGAACTGCTAGCTCACGGCGCTGAAATTCGTCCTAATAAATAGGCCATCAGAACAACATGGGCAGGGATTGTGGCTAGATCTCAGCCCCATCCCACACTCCGTCACCAAGGCTCAAACAGTCACACGAACGAAAAATGCATGTGTAACAGGCACGTCAAATTCTTCTAGGCTCAGAGCCATGACGCCACATCGCAACAGAATATCTAAGAATTTTTTCATTTCGAGGCTGCATCCCCCAACAACTCCCCAACAAGTAGCTAATTTCCTCCTTCAAGACCTCTACGTCAGTGCGGAAGTCACTAAGCTACTTACCAAGAGCAATAATTACGCTTCATTCAAGTTATTCTGTGAAGCAACGTCCGTCGAAGCTATCAGTAATCCCTCTTCCTGGCCGATTGGTATTGTCTGACCGTTCTACCCAAGCAACAGCGTCAGAAGGAGAAACATCGCGGAGCACGCATCGGACACTCGACTAAATGGTAGGTGACTCAAGTTCCAGGCTCTACATTGGTCGCGCCCCTTAAGCCACACACAAAACAAGACAGTCGGTTCTACCATCGCAGTAGACAGCAGCCCCATTTTACCCCCATAGTACAAATTCTCCGAGCAAGCAAGACAAGCTACGCTGGCCGATCCCAACAGTGATCACAATGAGACACCCACGACCTCATGTGGTACTTCCATTTTCGAGGTCCAAAAGTTTAAATCAAGTGCACCGCTCTGACACCGTAAGTGTAATGTATCAGAACGTTAGGAGCTTGCGAAATAAAATGGAGACTACGGAGCAAATCCTGCTAGCAGGCGAATTCGATATTTTAGCTATATCCGAAACATGGCTTGAGCATGAGCAACAGAACGTAGTGATAGCCACACCAGCAGGTTATGTGGCAGAGTTTACCTCCAGGAGGAATAGAAGGGGAGGTGGTGTTGCTATGTTCTTCAAAGATGCGCCTTCAAATTGATCACCACTAACTACAGTAACTCACAAAGTTTCGAAGTCCTAGCCATGACACTGCTCAGAAACGCATCCACATTAGATATCTGCGTAATGTATATCCCGCCGGTACGCACAATTGATATCATTACTGAGGCAGCCAACTGGGCAATCACCCATTTTCACCCCTCAGCTCACCATATCGCCATCGGAGATTTCAACCTCCCTCCACAGCTCACTGCCTACAAGAAGATCCTTGTTGACTACATGAAGGCAGCAAATGTACACCTAATCGATCACTGCCCTTCTAGAGGAGAAAACCACCTTGATTTGCTATTTTCCTCCTTAGCATGTATGATTGAAGAACCATCTGAGACGCACTACAAATCTAATCACGACCCTTTCTACACAAAAGTAATTATTCCTGCTCGGGGACCACTTGCCCGAATAAAGTTCAAACCGCCGTCATCGTCAGCCACAAGCTCCTTAACATCCAAAAATGCCTGCAAGCCGCCACCCTTATACCTTGCCATGTCCTTGAAACGTGTGACGTCTCGCTTGCTGTAACACTATTGACAAACTGTATGAACACCATTGCACAATATTCCGCATCAAAGAAGATAAGGATCTCATTTTACTCCAAAGCTTGGTGGAATCCAAATGTACACATGGCCTTCCTGTTAAAGCAGCAGCACCAGATCTGGAAAATAACTCAGACTTGCGACCGGATATCTTATTCAAGAGCACGAGCGCAATCTAATAGGGAGAAATCACGAGCAATAACAGCACACCTGGGCGCCCAACTTCAAAAAGGGAAAATCCCATACCGCTTCAGATCCCATAGCTTTCCTAGTCAGCTGAACCCAGCTCAATGACTAGATCATATTACCAGATTCAACACGCGTGCAGATCAACTAAACCCTCTTTTATGTCCCGACAATGAATTACAACAAGACATCTTGCATTCCATCACCATCTCTACACACCAGCTGACAGCAGCGATAAACTCCCTTCCAGCGACAGCAACCGCGGAGGCCGACAAAATGCCAAAATTCGTGGTAAAATGCCTCAGTCCGTTCATCCTCCAACCGCTCAAGTCCATCTTCAACGGAATTGTAACCACAAGAAATTTTCCTAAAGCCTGGAATAGCTATCTTGCCAGACCACATTCAAAATTTCGAAATCCCGCTCTACCCAGGCACTTTCGGCCGATATCTAACTGTTATTTGTTTTTTTTTTTAGGAGCATTAGAAACTAAGGCCATTATATCTAGCTCCTCAACGCTCCTAATAATCCTGAAAAAAACTATGCTGCCCACCATAATGAATCAGAGTCTTGGAGATAAGCCGCCACAGATCCACTACGGAATTCGCAACCCATGCACAGTGACGTACCTCCTTGCAACCACATGTAATATATTGTCCGCTTTGGAACAGCAGGAGGAACTCGCAATCACGTACCTGGATATTGAAGCTGCCTTTGACGCCATCAACGTGTCGGCGCTCCTCCGCTTACTGGAAGACCACTATCTAATCCAAGGTAATATCCTCTGGTTCATAGCATCACTCCTCTATGATAGGGTACTACAAGTCGATGCCTATGGACAATCGCACAAGAAGGCAGTTTCTGCTGGTGTTCTGCAAGGAGGACTCCTATCTGGCTTATTATTTACAGTCATCATTGCGCCTCTTGTCCGTAACAATGATAAAATCATCACGTATGCAGATGATATAAAAATTCTAACGCATACTGCTTCCAACAATCACCTTGAAGCTACAGCAAGCATTAATGACAGTCTCATCAACGTCGCCTCTTACTTCAAACAGTATAGACTCTCGATCAACCCATAAAAAATAAAACTAATGGTGTTCTCTCTCAGACCAACCCCTACAATAATAGCCCCAACACTCGATGGAACTGTAATATCTGTCACTCCTACACATGCGGATTTGGGAATAGTATTTGACCCAAAACTCCGGTTTCGCGCTTATGTAGACAAGTTCACCTCCAGAGCAGCCTCTCTCCGATGGGCAACTAAACAACAACTAATTTATGTTAAGGAACCTCGTTTCATTAAGAAATTCATCAGAACAGTAGTTTATTCTCCACTCCTCTATGCTGTTGAAGTGTGGGCATCAGCAACTACTAAAACGAAGAAACCAATCCTCGCTGCAGAATTCTGGCTACTTAAATGGGCTAACCAGAAATCTTATCTCCCACCACAGGACAGAACTACAGCTTTAGCTACTTCACTGGGGATGCAGCGACTGCCTGATATCATCGAAATACAACGACTGATAGCTACAGTTAAAATGATCATGGGTCAGATCTCAACTTTTCTGAAATATATACACTGCCCTGAAATTAATATCCGGACACGTGAATATTTACAAAGGGTTTTTTTTGGGAAATTTCTATATTTTCCGCAAATTTGGCATTTAAAGAAGCGACTAGTTGAGGTGTACTTTTAAAGAGTCTCTCCTTATACGCACTACACAATTAAAGTCATCCAGAGGTTCTCAACAGGACTGAGGTTGACGAGCACGTCCTCAAAATATTCATATCACACCGTTTGCAGGAACAGTATGATATGAAGCGTTGCCTGCTGTAATAGATATAGTCTTCCCGAAGTGCTTCTAAAACAGCGATGCTCAATAATCTACAGATTTATCTTCCTTCCAATAGTCTGCTAAGTTGCCATTTCTTTTTCAGTTTACCATTAAATGTTAGAAATACACAATTAGATCACAAGTGACTCTCTCCAAGTACTCTGGAAGATATAATATTCCGACCTCAAACTTTAACTTCACCATTCCTTCTACAGCTACCAGAAGTACGCTAGCTTTTTCATCATCAAATAACATCATCGAGTTTAATACAATAAATAAAATATCCTGACTCCTCAAGAAGCAGCAGAATTCTTAGTTTCTTTTGAACCCATAGACAGTCTTCTCCAGTCCTCAAAATCCATTGGTTAGCTCTCGAAATGAATCCATAATCCTTTGGGTGTTTTCATTTATCTTTAGTTCTATTCATAGAAATCTTCTGGTATTCAGAGATATCGAATTTTAAATTATTAAGGTACAGCTAGTGTTTGAGCAGGTTTAGGTTTAAGTGCATCATGTTTCAATAAATATTAATCACAAACAACTGAACTTATCTGCACGTTTTCTCCTTTTTTTGCGGCCAGCAAAGTTTAAACAACACGGGTAATTTCTTTATTCTCACAGCAGAACACACTTACCTTCGTAAGGTGTTACCCTGGTATTGCACTCCTTTCAAAAGATAGGGTTAGCTATTTTAGAACTTTGATAACTGATATCGTATACCGCATGGCAGTTCATATCAAACACCTCTGATATTCCTATGTAACTGTGTTTTGCACAATCCCTAGAAGCCACCTGCTGTCTAATACTTAGACAGCAGGTGGCCTCTAGGGATTTGAATTATTTTTACCAAATATAAGTTGGTAAAAATAATTCAAAAGCTTTGTCTGAATAACCGTTAGGCACGAATATAATAAATTTCTACTAAAAATCTTTTCAGTTCCAAATAAAATTTTATACACTGTACATGCATATAAATGCGTATTTAGTCTAGTAAAAAAATATAATGAAACGCAAAGACTTTTAAGGTAGCTCCACTGTAGCCAATTTTATCTTGTACGACTGTTTACATTTATTTTTGGCACGCTTTCTTAATCCTTCTTCTGTTTGTACTATTCCGAAAATAATGGCTTTCTTGTTTGCGGAAGTCTTGTATACTCAGTCACGAAAATAAGGACCCCGCAATGTAATATTTTGTTGGCAGTTCGGAAAAGTAATTCTCTCAGTAATTCTCCTCGGTCCAACGACTGAAGAGAATTAGTGAGAGGCGTAAACGCTTAGTAATAAAAAAACATTTTTCAGCAGTTTCCTCATTACTAAAAAATATCGCGCAACTGCTGTTTAACAAGCTGTCCCAAAGTGGGTGTATTATTAAAATGTTTCCTGAGAAATTTAGATTTTAAAAAATCGAAAACGCATTGGACATGTAACCTGCTTCAATGGTTAAGTCATAGAAAAACAAACTGAGTTAAAAGTACGCTTGCAGTTTTCTAAGAAAATTAAACATTTCATATGCAAACAACCAGACATATTACAGAGAACGAATAACAATTTCGAACACCATATTTGGAAAAAAAAAGAGCTTTATTAAGGTATAGACCCAATTTATCACCAATGAAGCAATGATCTTTAGATTGATCCTTCTTTGGTAGGATCAATCCTACCAATGAAAGATCAATCCCTCGTGGTCTTGTCCCTCTTATACCTGTCTCTCTTTCACAATAGTTCATCTGTAGAATCAGGTATATTGGCCACTCTTTGATCGGCTTTGCATTTCATATCGGAGATATTCGATCGGATTCTGGTCTTTTGAATGCTTTTGGTAAATTTATAACAATAAATATTTTTTCTTTGAATTATCGAATATTAAAAAAAATATGGAGATGAAAAACATTGGACACTCCACTGTTGTTGTTGTAATAGGGTTTTATGAGCATCAACGACTAAATCTATATTGTCTGTGAATTGTGTGTTCTGATCGATTTTCTGTTTTCTGGATGAAAAACTCGAGTTTCCGGGAGTAAAAACTATGCTACCTGAGACCGACTAACTCAGCCACGTTGTGAAAAACACCCTTAAAAATTCCTATGTCATTGATAGGACTCGAACTCAAGTCTTTTCCACGAAATGTAGGGAAGATGGTGATTCTACCAACTGCGTTACACACGAGGGCACACTCCACTGGAAGGTTAACTATTAGCTATAACAGGCACGACAAAACTACTTTAATTAGTGAGGTAGTGGTTAAGTTAAGTGCGTGTTAAACACCAAAGCAACTAAGGTTGTGAGGCATCAGTATACTATGTCTGTAACTGCAAAGATCTTCTAGTCGGTTTGCTGGAGGAAAATCCCGACTTTCCGAGTGACGAAGCCAAACAACACTCAGCCACACTATGAGAGAGAAAAAAACTTATAAAAGTTCCTTCTGACGATTTTAAGCCAGGCCCTTTTGTGTGAAAGGACAGCAATTGTAACCACTATGCTAACCGCGAGGGTATCAGTGAAGCAGGAGAGGAGGGAAGGATCAATTCCAACGTTTCAAATTTGTCTCCTGTCTTCGTTGCTATAACGACCAAACATTTTCTGAGTAATACACCGTCACACTGTGAGCAGAAGGATTTTGATTTCAGTTGCGAGTTTTGAATGTTGCAAGATATAGCGCATTATCTCAGTATAAAGTTTCTTTGACTTTTTTTTACTGTACCACAGATAAAGATATATCACTTTACTATTACATTAAAAAATATTAAATTTATTATTCTCTTAATAATTAGCAATTCAAATTGGTTTAATTTTGTGGTTTTAAAATGACATATTTTTTGTTATCAATTGTGGCAGGTATATTTAAAATGGGAATCTTTGCAGCTCATTACAGTTTACTCCTTTACACTGTAATGATTTTCTAATAAACAAACCAGTTTTCCTCTAATACAGGTAACTATCCACCTGATCTCCAGCTGTCAGTCTCAAATACCCGCGTAGGTAGCTTATTCCAGTAATTAACAGCTGTCTGGCTAAAAGAAAAGTTCCAGTATGAATCTCTTTCCACGTAATTTGAATCCATGTCTCCTAATTCTGGAATAATTTATAACAGTGAAAATTTTGCTCTCATTTATTCTACTATTTCTTCTCAGAGCTTATAGACTTCAATCAGATGCCCTTTCTGTAATATCAGCAAGCGAGTTGACCGTCACTGGATCCTTTCAAGAAACACGATGTCTTTTTTTAGATGCAGTCGGTCTCCATACTTGTACACACACACAGTATTCCAAGTGCAGTTTTCCACTTTCCGGTTTTTGAGTACATGGTCGGGTAGACATCTGCGATCCTATCATGGAGCATTTTCTTCCACGCGAGTTGTCCTTTAATGGCTGATTTTGTCCAACAGTAATCTGATTGAAGATCCAAGATGCATCGATGCATGGATATATAACCTACCTTTCCCATGGTCGCCTTTAAAGACTGCACCAACCAAGGTGATTCCGCTCTGCTCCTACTACGAAGCTTGTTTGTCGTACTAAGGGATCCAGATATAAAGGGATATTTAACTTGGGAAACGTTTGAATATTGGATCACTGGATTCTCCAATAAACTGAGAAGGCAGTATACGTCACCACTCATGATACAATAAATAAGAAATACTTGGGCTTCCCTCCTTTGCATGTAGATCACTTCCCTTTCAGACAGTTTCAAAGAAGATAAAATTTGAATTTCATAAATGCAGAATTCTCCCATAATATAAAAACAGAATTCTCTCTTTGTTTTTAAAGCAAACAAAAACATTTTAATTCCATTTCCACTATATTTTTTTACGAAGCCCTGTGAGCGATTTTTTTAAACTGAACTGGACTTTGAAGAACGGGTTAACGTTTCCGAGATCTCTCTGAAATTCAGAGGTTACTTAATTATGCTAACAGCCTCGCAGTTTTCACCTAATTACAAAACTAAGTTGTTTACTTAATCTAAGGTTTAATCAGGGAATTAAAATGCTGAATAAAGTCCAGTGTGCAATGAAATGTTTTTACAATATGTGTGCTAGGAAGTTATTTTTAAAAATGCGCAAATAGCTGATGAGAAATTTGAAAAGAGATTCAAAACTTTTAAATTGCCAATTAAAATTAAAAATACCAACACCACATCAAATAAAAATAAGTGTTATTTATTCATTCGCTTTGTGTACCCAATTAGTCCAAAAAACCTGTTAAAAACAAAATTTCTGCTTTATTTTATACCGATTGTAATTATAAAATAGTGAATAGCTCATAATTATATTTTATATTATGGTTTTTTAAAATATATGTGAGCGTGGGTAGTCAAGAACCAATACGAATTCTTATCAGATCTGTAAGGTTTGTTTCTGTTTTTTTGCCAAAGCAGCTAAAGCTATAAGGCGTCAGTGTAGCCTTAAAATACTGACCGACTAACTCAGCCACAGTGTGATTTTTTTACGTTGCGGATGAGTTAGTTAGGCAGACTATTTGGAAAACATAAATACCATGCGCTGAGAGGAATGGACTAAAATGATACTGCGTCTCCCTTTTGTGGAATTAATGCCAAGATGGATATTCCTGTTGTCATCGTAGCTAAAGGAAGACCAACTTGTTAACAACTACATCGTCTAATATTTTGACACCGCAGTGTTGTAAAGTTAGAAAAATTCCTTCAATATTTACTTTTTTTCATTATACCTTTATTAAATCTAAGTCCTTGTTCATTAACTGCTTACGTGATGCGCCATTATTGGGAAAGAGCCTCTCAAGGGATTTCACTGTCTTGTTTTTTTGAGACAAAAATGAGAAACGCTTGTGAATTTCTTAATCTCACATCGAGAATTAACACTGCTTTTGTAAACATTGTCCCTCTAGAAAACAGGCAAGAAAAGTTCTTGCCATTTCTTTGTCTGCTTAGAAAGAAACAAATAATTACGGAATATAAGCAAACAAATAAACGCAAAGTATTATTTTGATGTCGTCGCGCTGCGTCTACTTCACTAATAGGAAATTGCCTAATTAACTTTAATCATTCCTTTAGATAAATTATAGAATGTCTTAAAATACCGTGTGATTGGACTGAGTTTGAATAGCAAAAGCTTAATTTACGGTACTCATCTTGGACGATCTGCAGTTGTTATTTGGGTGAATGAATGACTAAATTTTTGGGGGTTGGGTAATTTAAAGTTAAGTAGATTAATTGGTAAGTTTACGGGATGAGAATAAATTAATTAAAAACGGAATTAAAATATGCGCAAGGAAGCAGAAATGCACAACTCCGTCCCTGGTTGTCATGGAGAATTAATTAATTAAGAACTCTAAAATATGTGAAACAGATGAGGCCAATAGTCATAACGGTAGACTTTCGTTTTGTTAAAAAACGTCTTCAGTTGGCAAAGTTTAGTGGAGAGAGAACGCGTGCTGTATTTTAAAGGAATTTTTATGTTCCCGTGATGCACTTTGCGACATGCGGAAATCTCATGTGTGTGAGATTCCAAACCGGGGAAAGGTTGGAGGGTAGTTTCGCATTTATGATGTTTAATTTAGAGTAGTGACGGAACCATTCTATGATGAGGGCTTCGTATTGGAGAATTTTGTAACTGGTTTTTAGTTTTACTATGGTAATGGCTGAATCAACTAGGGGGTGGGGCTGTGGTTGTGGGAATTGACGTGTAATGTGAGCTCGGTACTGGATTGTCCTGTTCTGAAACTGTTATAGTGATAATATGCCTGTGTATTAGAGGTTTTAGTGGAATTGAATTTTGTTATAGTACTTCCAATATAGCAAGCATTGCAATTTTGTTGGCATTTAATCAAATATATAATGTTGTTCATGTCACTTATCAAGTATTTATGTGTTTCTTTATATGTATTGAATAAAGATCCAAGTTTATTATATGCGGAAAATATAAGTGTAATGTCTGTGCCCGCGAATACTCGGCGGAATTATCCCGGAAGACTATTATGGTAGGGAAGGATGATACGTGTGTTTCCTTTTTTGTGATATGTTTAGTTGAATTATTGGTGTTGTTTTTTGCAATGGAAATAATGTGTTGAATTAAATGAGGTGGGTAGTCTCTAGCCATGAAATTTTTTGTGAGGTATTGTAGCTCAGTAGATAGGTCGTCATGTGAAGTGCTGTATTTTATGGCGTTATGGATTTGATTGTAAAGAACAGCTTTTTTTTGTGCTGAGTGGGTGGTGTGATGCAAAGTGTAAATATTTCCCCCTGTCTGTGTTTTTTCTAAAGATCTTGGTTCCCAATCTGGTGCTTTTTTTTGTGTGTAGTAAGGTTGAGAAAGTTGATTTGTTTATTAACTTCTATTTCAAGTGTGTATTTCAATATATCATGTATTGAGTTGAATTTAGTAAAAAGGTTGTCACTTGTGATTCTATTTACAATTATAAGTATATCATCTGCGTATCGTATGTATAGTTTTATCCCTGAAGGGTAAGGCTGTAGAATTTGGTTTTCTATTGTTGCTAAATAAATCTCAGATAAAGGGGCTGAAATACCTAGACCCATGGGTAGGCCAAATGTTTGTTGGAATATTTGGTTATGGAACCTGAAGCGTCTGGCATCTAGTAGTAATGAGGTGAGTTCTAGGATATTGTTGATGGAGAGAGGTACAGTTGATTAAAGTGTTGTCTGTCATTAGGTATTCACGTAAGGCTTGTAATGTGAATGGTATGTGTACGTTTGTGTATAATGATACTACGTCAAAAGACGCTAAGATGTCTTCATCGGAGATTACGGTGGTACTTATTTTTTCGAATGCTTGATTGGTGTTGCTGATTTTAAATTTAGAGAATCTTGTGAGGGGGGATATAATTTTTACTAAAAAGGGGATAAATTGGCGAAGGCAGATTTACTAAAGGAAATTATTGGTCTTAGGGGGTGGCCAAGTTTGTGTAATTTAGTAATACCAAACATGTGTGGGAGGATATTGTTACATATGCCAATCTGTTGTAGGGTGTGTACGGTGATTTCTTTGTTTGATCTGAGTCTCCTTAGAATTACATCGAGTTTATTTTTGAGTTTGGAAATATTGTAGGTATTGTCAATTTTGTAGGTACCTTGATCAGAGACGATCTGTTCCATTTTATCTGTGTAGGTGTTTTTGTCTAGGATTACGATTATGTCGCCTTTGTCTGCTTTTTTTTTTGTATAATCATATCAGGGATGTTACTTAATTTTTGTATATCAAGTAGCTGTTGTTTTTTTATGTTGGGTTGAGAGGTGAGTTTTGAATTAATTATAGCGTTGGTTTGGTGTATGATACCCTGAGTTGATTCAGCCATTACCATAGTAAAGCTAAAAACCAGTTACAAAATTCTCCAATACGAAGCCCTCATCATAGAATGGTTCCGTCACTACTCTAAATTAAACGCCATAAATGCGAAACCACCCTCCAACCTTTCCCCGGTTTGGAATCTCACACACTTGAGATTTCCGCATGTCGCAAAGTGCATCACGGGAACATAAAATTTCCTTTAAAATACAGCACGCGTTCTCTCTCCACTAAACTTTGCCAACTGAAGACGTTTTTTAACAAAACGAAAGTCTACCGTTATGACTATTGCCCTCATCTGTTTCACATATTTTAGAGTTCTTAATTAATTAATTCTCCATGACAACCAGGGACGGAGTTGTGCACTTCTGCTTCCTTGCGCATATTTTAATTCCGTTTTTAATTAATTTATTCTCATCCCGTAAACTTACCAATTAATCTACTTAACTTTAAATTACCCAAACCCCAAAAAGCTTTTAAGCTTTTTCTATTGAAACTTACTTTAATCATTCCTTAAATGAGATATTTTCTTCGCCAGTGATCAAAAAAGGAAATATTACAACACTTCATACACCACGATAAATATGTTATTAAATAAAAATCAAGTTACCAATCCTATAGCAGCTCCTTATTCACATGCAAAGAATAAGAACGAGGCACAAACTACACTGCGCTTGAAACAAACCTGGGTTTGCAACGATGCGATTCTTCTTTATTAAAGGATTTATCAAGCTGTGTAAAGTAATACCTTACTTCTTGTTGCGTAAGTAAGCTCCCAGGAATTATTTCGAAAGCAGTTCATTAATAAGTAAAGAAATAGCCAGATGTAAATGCTCCTCTGTACGACAAACCCCAGCTTGTATGAAAGGTTCGTTTCTTGTGATGAATCTCGAAGTTTCTCATCTCACGAAATCATTTATTCCATTTTGAACAAATATCTTCTTCAAATAGAGTCACAAAATCACTTCTGAGAGTGGTTTCATTGGTGGAACAGGATAGCTTGCCTATTACAAGAGACTGTTGAGAAATCTCTTTAATAATATGACGTAATATCCAGTAGACAGTTCTTGGCTTAAGGAACTTTAGATCCAATATCCCTAGAAGTTCACTTGGAGTTTATTTACTAAACTGTATTATCTGTGGCATTACAAGATACTCAGACCAGCGAATTTAATATCATCGTAGTTCACAACCAGGCCCCCTTAACTAGAATTTCTTAGAGCATACAAACAAGTTCACCTACATTGGTCACCAATATACTTTGTTCTCATATTCGGTGCTATTCAGAACGCACGCTTCCAATCGTGCGTTCTGAATTCAGGTACATCGCACATAGCTCCAGCAATAAAAAACTATTCCAAAGGAATCACAGACAAAGTGCAACCATCAAATTTTTACTAACGTAAAATTAGAGGAATTAGCGAGGACTGCGTAGGAATCCAGAAGGCGTGCATTGCTAGGGACAAAGGCTAGGATCATGGAATTAACAATATTATATACAACGTTTGAAAACAATAAAAGAGGGCATTTGCACAAAAGATGAAACAGACGCACAAATTTTAAACAGAAAACACAAAGTTGGGAGGAAAAGGTTTATCTAAGGCATATCAGCAGATAAAAAGGATCTAAAATTTAATGTGGGATGATGAGGCGAAGGTATCGCTGATATTTCTTTCGACAGTTGGGATCATTTACAAATTTGTTGAGATCCACATCTGACTGCTTGATTTGTTAATTAGACATACACCGATGAGCCAAAACGATTCGCTAGTCATAATGATCAGCGAATCGTTATGCAAATCGAAGCAACTTCAGGTGAACTACGGCGCGTGCGCGGGTCGTGACACGGATAATACGTGGCAACAGTCGCTGGTGAGGGGAGTAATGTGTCATAACACACAGTACATCGAGCCCTGCTGAAAATGGGAGTCCGTAGCCCAGGCCACTCCTAGTAACCCATGCTAACCACGGTTCACTGGCGACAGCGCCTACAATGGGCACGCGACATCAAAACTGGACCTTGAGTGATTAGAAGAAGGTCGTCTAGTCCGATGAATCACGTTTCTTGTTGCACCATGCGGAGGGCCGGGTACTTGTGCGTCGTTTAACAAGGTAAGTGATGGCGCCTGGATGCACAGTGGGACGAAATCAAGCCGGTGGCAGCGGTGTCATGCTTTGGGCGATGTTCAGCTGGGATATACCCTTTAATGGCAACGGTCTTCCCTTCCGGCGGTGCCGTCTTTCAGCAGGATAATGCGCCATGCCACACCGCCCGGATTGTTCGAGACTAGTTCGCGGAACATGAGGAAGACTTCCAGGTATTGCCCTGGCCTCCAAATTCCCCAGACATCAATCCCATCGAGCATTTGTGGTTTGCGTTGGAACAGAAACTCCGATCTGTGGCGTCTCAACTCAATCACGGGTCTCACAGGAGTTAAAGGATCTGCTGGTTACGTGTTGGTACCTGATACCAAAAGACAGTTAGAAATCGAAATCTTGCAGCGTCCATGCCTCGCCGATACGAGCTGTTTTGGCTGCACGGGGAGGACCAACATCATATTATGTAGGTGGTCATAATGTTTTGGCTCATTGGTGTAGAGGTGTGTCTGCGCGGGTAGCGCAGTGGTATCGTCACCGTCCTCCCACGCCGGGTGGAAAGGCCCGGGTTCGAATCCCGTCGATGACGCGAGGAACTTTAGTGGACTTTTTTCACTCCGTGGCTGAGTTAGTCGGTCTCAGCCTCAGACAGCAAAGTTTTTCTCAGAAACTGGGGTTTTTTCGTCCTACAAAACAAGAAATCGACCAGAGAACACACGCAATTTACAGACATAATACATAAACGGGTAGATGTTATCATTTAGGGGTGACCCTAATACAACAATTTAAATTTTTTGGGAAAAAACTCGGAATAGTAGCCTTCATTGGAACGGTCTCCCAAGTAGAAGCAGTCTCAGTTTGATTTCCTTCATACATGGTTGAATGATCATTGTTTTATTGTTCCTCTTAGCAACTAGAATTTGACAGTTTGTTTCGTCACCATATTGCATTAATGGAAAGACCACACGCGCAATGTATTTTTAATTGTAGAGAAATCTGTGACACAGAGCCCTCGTGGATAATCACAATCAGTTAGTATAATCACCGTCCTCCCCACACCAGGTAGAAAAAACCTGGGTTCGAATCCCGTCAATGACACGAGCAATTTTTACGGGCCTTTTTCACAACATGACTGAGTTCGTCGATCCCTGGCAAGGGTAGCTGGTTTTTTCTCCCAAATCACCCACAGAACACACACAATTACGACATATTATATAATGCGCAATAGCCAATATGGCCTCAAACCCTGCAACAACATGTGACACGATGATCGGGCAAGGAACAACAGCTGTTCCTTGGCCGATCATCGTAAATCAGAATTAAGCTTTCCATATCCTTATGTAAGTTAGTGTATGTATGGCTACAGCCCTACGTACACACTGCATTGCTACTACTTTATCGGTAGTATGAGCTAATAGCATATTGGACTGCCGTTGGTATAATAGCTACTCCGACACGACGTTGCATGGAGTCAATAAGGACATTTGTGAAACAAAACTTTCCTCAATTCCTGGAATGACCTGATCAGAGGACTATAATAACAAACATACCTTGACAGTTCCTCACACAGATGTTCAATGGGATTGAGATGTTGATATTTGGCTGAAAAGAGCAGATGCTTCAAGTCTCCCTCTTGTTTCTCAAACCATTCTTTCACGCAATTGACCCGGTGGATGGTTGTATTGTCATCTTGAAGGTAACCCTCTCCATAGAAATAAGTATCACTATAGCCGACGCTCAGATAATGCTCTGAATTTTGCATTGCTGTCCGGTTGGATCAGAGGATCAAAGGTGTTCCCCAAAAACATGCTTCACACCCTTACGCCTCTTACAGCAGCATGTACCATCGGTACACAACACAGTAGTTTCCTTCACATGTGTGCTATTCCAGCGGCGCTAAAATGTATAAATGGAGCAATCCATCTGGACTGATCAGCCCAGATGGATTTCTGCAGTCTTGCATTCATCTTTTGAGTTTTTGACGTCCCACCAACGCAACCGTATTTTGGGTTTGTTGTTGCCAAAATGAGTGGCTTCCGCGAAAGTATCCAACTCTAGTAGTGTATTCTTCCTAGGGTTCTTCGCATTGCGCGGGTACCGATAACCTGTGATATTCCGGCATTAAATGCACATGTGAACAGTTTCATCATTTCCAGACATCCACCACCTATCTCAAACACCTTACATTTTCTTCTGTTCTGATTTCCGGGTGTTTTTCCATTCGTTAAAGATTCAAATGACTGGAGTCTTAACACTCGATACTCGTGTCCCTGTCTCACCGACTTCTAAATAGATATGATACTTCGTACACTCTCATTCCTATTTAAGGATGATTGATTAATACCTGCTAAAGGCGCACCGACAAGATCTTTCGAAGGCCGTGGGATCCTGTTGCCGGTGGAGTCAGATCAAACGGGTTTATAGGATATGTGCATTCCTGCACACATCATATGAACTCTTCGATTTACATATTTTTTCACTGATTGTTGCATATATCCGAAATCTCTGAAAATCATTTATATCATCCTAAAAAAGTATCTAAACAGTGTACATTGGACTAGTTTTTTCTTGCTTCTGTATTTGGCGTGCTGTTTAATCTTTGTTAGTGTGTTGATTGCCACTTCACCCTCTGTACACAGTTGGACTTGTTTATTCATTTATTTTTATTTTTTATTATCTGCACTTAAGTTTAGTAGACTGTTTTTGTTCCTGAGTGCCTCCAGGAGGTCTGCCGGGTTCGCTCCAATCGGGCCTCAACTGATTTATGCTTTGCTCTCCGACAAGCGTTAGACCAGAATTGATAAATGATTTTCAGTATAACAAATTGCAGCGTGCTTGCTGAGTTTGAACGGCGCTTACTGGGCTGCAGGTTAGCTTAAATTGGAATCCCTGTGAAAGCTCCTGCGTTTATATGGGATACGCGTATTTGTGGCGTTTCTTTCCCTTTGAGTAGAACCGAAAGAAAACGCGTGCCCCCTGAATGATTTTTCAGTCTGCATTGAAGAACTAAAATAGCTTTCTGGGAAAAGTGTTCTAAGTGTTTGTATTCAGCTCAGCTGATTTGGTCATTTTTCTAATCTATCAAAATTGAACTAAACATTCTCTTCAGTTTCTTTTCATAAGAGCAAGACGAAGATTAAACTGATTAATTATCAACCCATTTCGACTCTTATTTTTGTCCCTAAGCAATCGAGATAGCTATTGTTTGTGATAAACTGAATATATAGCTGAAATACTTCAACGTTATCTGAACAGGCTGAATTTTGTCTTATTTTACATATATCTCCATCTTATGATAATATATTGTTAAATTTCTAGTTTAGCTAAAGATCTGGATTTCTCAGTGAATTATCAAGTTCATTATAACTCTAAAGTATGATGTATGCAAAATAAATAACGTTTTCATTTGATGGTGAAACAACTATCTGTGTGGGATGACCTTATCTAGGTGTTTATGGCCTTGAACACTTTTGAGTGAACTGAATGTTGAAGGAACTTTTACACTCAGTCACATAACTTACATAAGGGGCATACTGAACTGAGAAGGGATAATTTTCGACTGGATGTCCGAAAAGCCAATTAAACTGATTGGCTGTTGGAATAAACTTTCACCTACTTGTGCGGAGGTTGAAAGATTATTTAAATTTCAGGAGGTATTGGTAAAATGAAGCGAGGGAAGATGATATTGATTACTGTATTTAATTATTTTTTTTAATTGTGGTGCTTGCATTACTATATACAGTGTAGCCATAATCCGGCTGTTCTTTGGGCCTCTCCCAACCCAAGGAACAGGCGAATTGCATTCATTTCAAAATAGTTCCTGTACTCGTCACCGAAATTATTTGTGAAATTGCTCTACGGGAAATAATAGGATATTAGTGCATTACAAACGCTGAAAGAGTATGGAAGCGGAGGAGTGGATTAGCACGAAGTCCTATGACGCCAACGACCTCAGAAAGATTACGACCAGATTTGAAGAGAGGAAGCCTGGAGGTTAGAATGAGACGAGGAGAGGAAACGCCTTGTTTCCGACATTGCTGATGGGAATATTCACCACAATGAATGAAATAAAATAGCCAAAAAGAACAGCACCAGTAGTAATCAATCTGTTAGCATGTCGTCCGCCATTGCTAAAGACGAAATGTATATAAAATGTCATGAAAACAGCTTGATGACTGTATATTACAGTTCACCACCATGCACATCGGCTTCCTTGCGATTTGGATACTCAAATGTCTTTGACAGAAAACCATCTGACGCGAATGGAAACGAATTCGTGGACTTGGAGTATTTTATGGTGTTAGGAGGATCACTTGCACTTTTGAATGTGGCTGCGCATGTTCAGGACCACGATCCACGAACACTCGTTGCATTCGCCTAAAGTGACAGTGTTGTATGATAGAAAATTTACTACATATTAATAAATCTTCGGTAAATTTCTGAGGCTTGATCGCTTGAAAAAAAGTGGGGATTTTTTGAGTCGATCAAAGTGAACAAGAACTGTGATATGACCTGTCAGTACTACCATACCCTTTAATGTAATAAGGTCACCGCGTGCACTAGTATAGTTTTCTTCAGACAATTGTGCTACGCATGACGGCAACTCCCAAGCTATCACCAACAGCGTAAAGTACTTATTGTGAACAAACCTCCAGAGAGTGCCGAGTCGCGGATTTCTAACATCTTTCAACTTAGTTCTCACTCACTCCGATTTTAAATCAGAGTGAGTGGAAACCAGGTATGCGAAACAACTGTAAACAGACAAACTTCACTATATTCACACAATTTTACCTGTGTAACCTTTGGCTGTGCGATTATTCGAAGGACTGCTTCTATCCTTGTGTCGTTTACAACCTTGAAGATTTGGAAAGCAGCATTATAATGCAGGGATCATCACGGCTTGTTGCTATGCTTCACTCTCGAAAGCACCGTTCTTCGCTACCAACACTTTGTGGTCCCCATTCAATTTGCAAACATTTTGATAAAGATATCAATTCTTAATTACCCTAATTCGCTTTCTTATAATAGTGGCTTGTTCGTACAATGAGATTGCCCTTTTAATCTCTATGTGCGTTTATTAGAATAAATAAAAATCAGATAAAATCAGTTTTATCGCTTCTGACTTTCATAATATTGTGATTTAGTTCCCCTATTATTATCGAGACAACTGCTTTATCGTGGTCAGTTGTGTTGGTATTTCATCCAGGCGGACGAACCCCCCGAAGTAATTTGTTTTATATATCTTATCCTGTCCCGGTTTGACAGAATATATCCATCCGTTTATCGCAATTTCCTCCGTTCAACGACCAAAGTGCTCTGACTCCGAGCCAAGATTCCCTTTTGGCTCTGATTAATGCACGTGCTATAGAACTACGTGAAAGTTTGGTCTGATATGTGTCTTATCACCTGATGTCAGCATTACGCCGCATAATTGATTTCAATAACATGTTTGGTCGTTTTATCAGATCTGTTGACTTTGGCATTACTTAACTTCTGAGGATCAATTGATAATTTATTAAAACTCGATGGAATTAAAAGGCGTAACCCAGAGAGGTCGTACTTCGCAATTTGGATCTCATGGGGAATAAGTTTGTACGGCTTCTATTGCTTAATGTAAGTCTGGAAATGATAACCCAAATATTAGGTTATCTTCTAGAGATGAAAACTCAGATAAATACGTCGATGTCTCCGGATCGTAAGTGAACAAAGATGACAAGGTTCCTATAAATGATATGTTAGAATTAAGCTGCATAATTGATTTCAATAACAAGTTAGGTTGTTTTATCAGATCTGTTGCTTAGATTGATGAACAGAGTGATAGGCCACCCTCTAACTATCTCCAGATCGATCCTACAAGCAAATCTGGGCACCACTCCCTGGAGACATATCATCATGACAAAAGATGTCCTCATTGATGCCCCATCGGTATCCACATTAATCTCTATCCAGAAGAGGGCAAGAGGTGAAGCACTCAGACTCCTGCCTCCCTCTGCGTCTTAAGCTGTCAAGCATTGATTCCCTGAGGAACATGTTTCCAGCCAATTGTCTTCGGACCTTCAATAAATTTAGGATACACACTGATAGACTCTGTGAAGACAAGCTCTACAGGAAGGAAATCCTCAAGGACTGCTACTAGATAATGAATCTATGATACTCGCCTGCTCCTGGACATGACTGACTGGTTTTTTTTTGTTGGTTTTTTTATACTTGCTTATTTGTATTTGACAAAGACTTTGTTTTGTCTCCATGAAATTGTAGATATAACCCTGTACATTTCTCGGGTCCAGTTTGTACTCTTGTTTATTGTACGTGCGTTCCTCGCACCTTAGTCTGACGTAGCCCAGTGGTCAGGAGCGAGAGTGCATAGCACGCGTTCCTTGAGTGGACCGGGGTTGAAGCCCGTGACTACTAAATACGATAAATATTTGTATTGACGATTTATTATAAACTCTACTGACTTGGTTGTCGTGCCGGAGTATAAACAGAAAAAAAATAAATATTCACACCTTTCTGGCACAGAGCCGTCCCGGGATGACCAAAGGAATTAATAATAATAATAATAATAATATGATAGCGCGATGGTAGCATATTTATATTGGTAAGTAGAAGAGATTTTGTGATTGTATTTGGCAGACCTGCAATCCTATTTAGGCACTTTAGGGGACTATACTGAATATTATTATGTTTTGGGTGCAGAGGACTATATTACTGAAGCATATACGAGAATTGGGAATATGCAGCCAAGAATACACTGATGATAAATGGGAACTGTGAAGGCTGGAGATCTTCTGTGTGATTGCCCATTTAGTTGCGTATGTTTTTATTCAATGGAGTTTAAAATGAGACAAGAGAGTCAAATCTTTGTCCAGAATGATGCCTAATTCATTACGTTGAGTTAATTTTTTCGATTAGAGGGTTCCTTATTATGATGGTTACATCATTGATGTTTTTCTTCTTGGTGAAAGTAAGTTAGATGGTTTTCTCTTTGTTTGGCGAGAGCCTTATTCAATCTTCGATATTTGTAACTGTTAGTTGAGGAAAAATATTGGGAGCCTTGCATAGCGACATAGTATTTTAAGTGGTCAGCGTAGGTGATTAGAAAGGAAGTGTTCTAAGGGGTATACAATTGGATGATCAGCCTGATTTCGTCTCAAAATAATATGGGCGACTGAAACTTTCTTAGCCTCACTATGAAAGGGTAGTGGTACAGTGTTAAAAATTTCTGTACCTAACGTATAACACTTCAAACAGTAACCCACAAAGTTTCATTCAGTTTCAATAAAGTCTTTTTTTTTTTAATTACAGGTCCTGAAATCAACAAAGCTGTTTGAATGAGGAAACAAGGACAAAATCAGCCACCGTGTAGTCATCCAATATTTGAGAAAAAAAGGGACTAACGCCTAAGGTGATTAGATGATATGACTGCAACGTTGGGGAGGATATCCCTTCCTGTTACGTGTTTGAGCAGCAATATTTAAAAGAGCGAGGAAGAGCCTGAAAGATGACCCACGCTCTCAAAGACCTGCAACATCCATCGCTCCAGAAGTTGTTAACAGTATGCATAATCTAGTGATGAGTAATCGAAGAGTGACAGGCGATACACTGCCAGCGTCTTAGGCATCTAATTTGAACCTGTGTATCGTATAATAACAGAGGTTCTCGCTATGAATAAGGTGTCAGCACGATAGTGCTGTTGGCAGAATCGCTGTCTTCTCCACACCAGGTGGAAAAGACCTGAGTTCAAGTCCTTTCAATGACGGGAAGAATTTTTATGCCCCTTTTCCACAACGTGGCTGAATTATCGGTCTCGGATGAGGGTAGGGTGGGTTTTCCTCCCGGAAACTCGGGTTTTTCGTCCAGCAATTACAGAAAATCGACCTCAGACACACGCAATTTACAGAACATATACACGGAGCAATATGGCCTTAGTCGTTGGAGCAATACGGCCTAAAACTCTACTATAACAACAACGATGGACTCCAAAGTTGTTGACAGCAGATAAAAAAAATACAAGAGTTGTAAATCCAAATGAACATTTGCGCCGTGTTTCAAACAGATCCAGCAAATTTCCTTGCAAAGTATGTGACTACTGATGAGACGTAGCCCATCACTTTCAGTCAGAAACAAAAGAGCAGTCCAAACAGAGGAAACGGAGCTTTTCTTCCCTTCAAAGAAAAGCAAGTAAATTTATCCTGATGACATGTAATGGCATCGGTTTTTTGGGATGCTGGCTAGCCTTCATATTTGCAACACAGTCACAGCAACATATTACGCAGACCTTGTAAGCCGTTCGCGTGTAAACATGAAAGACAAATGCTGCGAAAAACTCCTCAACAAATAGGTCTAAATCTCCCAGGGCAACGGATTTGCTCACAAATCTGCCACTTCCATGTCAATGAAATATTGAACCATCCCACACATTCCCTGATCTACCACCATTCGATTTTCACCTATTTCCTAATTTGCAAAAATACTCGGCTGGCATCCATTTTCCCACCGACTGTGATTGTATTCTGGGGGCCCAAGAGTAAACTTTCTTCACAGCTGAAATAAACCCATTGCAGAATCGGTGGCAAAACTGTATTGACCCCCATAGAAACTATGTTTAAAATTAACAGAGACTCATCAAATAAATATTTCATGGCCAAGAAATTTTTAAACGCCAATTGTAGATGTTCAGAGGTTATAAAGTAGACGTATAGTACGAAGTAGAGGACAGGAATGAGCAAATTGTCAAGAGCCGTCTTTATGTCAAGAAACACAATATCGAGCTTATCTTTGTTGCTTAAGGCAGGTTCAACGCTGAAAATCGTGTCAATGAGGTGGTAACAGTGGTTGCTGTAGTAGGGCTTTAGGAGCATTAGCAACTAAGGCCATATTGCTCCGTATATATTGTCTGTAAATTACGTGTTCTGAGGTCAACTTTCTGTTTTTCTGCACGAAAACCTCGAGTTTCTAGGTGAAAAAAACCATGCTACCTTCGCCTGAGACCGACTAAGTCTGCCACGTTGTGAAAAAGTCCATAAAAATTCCTCATGTCATCGACGGGACTCGAATTGAGATCTTTTCCACCTGGTTTTGGGAGGACCCCAATTCTACCAATGGTAACAGTGATTATCGTGGAAGTACAGCATGAAGATACGGTGGGGGGTAGTAGTGGTAGAACTCTTTCGTAAGGTAGAATATAGTTTTTATTTAAATAATTTAAAGGTCTTAACAAAACTAAATTCGACCGATGAAGCAAAAGACACTACAGTAACCATTAACAAGACCTTATCAGAAGTACAGGAGTACCTCAAGAAATTTGACCTGCAAGTGAACTCTGAGAAATCTGCCATCATGGTATTCTCACTTAGACCCACACCAACCATAATTCAGCCTGCGATTGACGAAGTTCTGATCCCGTGCGTCGAAAAGCAGAGAGATCTGGGTGTGATCTTCAACATAAAATTAAGATTCCATCATCATATAGAAGAACTCTGTGCTAAATTCAACAGCAAACGGTGGGTTGCCAAGCAGCACTTGCTACACCTTCAGAACACAAACCTGATAAAAATGTATATCAGGACGATGATTTTCGGAGGTGTACTGTATGGAGTAGAGTTGTGGGGCTCGGCTGCAAACACCACAATTAAAAGCCGCTGAATACTGGCTCCTGAAGTGGGCAACCTGGAAGTGTCATCTCCCACCACAGTAGCACACAACACCGATGGCCAGAGCGCTGAAGTTAACCAGGTTTTCAGCATTAATGCATGATAGAAGACTCATTTTCATCGTAAAAATGATCGCAGGGAGAGTATCAACGCCCAAAATTTGGGACACCGTGTGCTGGCGGATCCCCCAACCAGCTCTCCGCTCCACTCCCAAGCTTCTTGCTCTTCCTTCGAGGCTACATTTTAAAGATCGGTTCCTCCCTTATCAGAAGCTCCATCTAGTTCAATCCCTGGATGCTGACTTTTTTAAAATCATAAATGATAAAAAGTATAGACCGCTCATCCTAGATCTGCACGTGGTCCCCACAACCACCAACTGATTTCAGATCGTTACAGCTGGGCAAGAATCTCACAGGAAACGGACTCAAGGAAACTATCTTTTGTTATCGCAATTTATATTATTTTAGTTTATTTGTATTTTTTTAGTATATATAATTTAATCTTTATACTTCCGGCGAGGTTATCTCTGCCGCTTTTTAACCCCTGGTATGGTGCCGTAAAGGATATTGTAGAGTCGTGGTCCCTGCGTGTGCAGGTGAACTTTACAATAAAGATCTTATTTATTTAAAAATGACAATCCGTGGTCCCTATATGTTTTCTTAGAAAGTATTGTTTGTTGCTTGAGTTTTTCAAAAAAAAAAAAAAAAAAACAGAGCCCTAATGAGAATGTGGTTCAAATGAAAATGTACATAAAAACTATTTAAGTTCCACATATTTCCTCCAGCGCCAAACATCTCAGTGTATTCCTCAAAAGAAGAATTATAATGAGTATATCTCGAATCCATTCATACATAACAGTTTTCTGAAGAGGAATCATGTCCTCAAGTGCTTCTTCTAGTGGACATGGGAGAAGAAATCACCTATCGGCAAAATTATCGTCTGTAGTTAAGGGTTTTCAAACAGACAAGTGGTATCCAGTTGAGGGTTAACTGTAAGATGCGAAAATTGATGTTTTTTTCAAGCGTTTCTTCTATATTTAGTATTAAAGTGTGAATACTATGATTACAGTTGCAAACTATACTCTATATACTGTATATTCAGTACCTACGGATGTTAAGATTAATTAAATTTAATATTTAATACTACATTAAGTTTCAAAAGTTGGCGATCAAAAATGATCTTACAGTTTAAGATTAAATAGTCACAAGCCTCTAGAGTTCATATGCTCGTTATAACTGTCATTTGCAAATTCATTGGTAATAATCAAATGAAAACCGCCCTTGCACTTGAGATTACAGTAGTGACATTATTTCGAAACTACAGCCGGCTGGAGAGTAAAGTGTGGTTTCATCCCAATGAGATTAATCGTGTTTATATTCTCACAGAAAATTTGAGAAATTACAACTATTGACACATTCAAAAATAGGGAAACTGAAGTTGACTTCGTATGTGACAGTCTGAAAAAGGCATTATTTAAACGAAACGGAATGTTGGTGATTATACCCACCCTTTCATCTAAGAGTATTTTTCTGTCCAGTAAGATGGTTGAATTTCATCGTTGAAATCGCATGCACTTTATCTGGGTATTCTCCTTACACGTTGCATTATGCTACGGTATTTCAAGCTGTGGAAGTCACAAACTTTGCAGCTCTTCACTCGAATAATCTTCCGTAAGTGTCAAAACATGTCAAGTCTCTCAGAAGAGTTTCCTCCTTCGAAGAAAACTCGAGACACAAACAAGTAACGAGGAGGAAAGTGGAAGTGGGCAGTTCTCTCCAGCAGCAGTCATTACAGTAGGAAACAGAATCATTAAAAAAGCGATGACATTTTCGAGTTGGCTGATGAAACGATCAACTACATGAAACCGGCGCGGACTGCAGATGGTTGAACAAATATTTGTCCTCCCACTAGGCACCGGCGCTGGAAACTTTCTCTAGTATTCGAAACTTTAAATTTATATGTGGAATTCCAATGAAACGAAAAAAAGAACATACTATTACTTGATTATCCAAAATAATTTTGTTTCTGAAATAATATTTAGGGTAATGAAACAGTGATTCGTTGGTTTCGTCTAACAAATATTGTAGATTAAACAATCTCAAGAACTGTATATGGAAATTATGGTATTGCACTAATTTATGACAGTAAACTTTTCTCGCAGTCTGAGGCTCTTTAGATACGAGTAAGGTAGCTTTATTGGAAGGCTAGATTACAAATATCGATTTAAATCGTACGGTGGATTTAAATCGTGCTGTCAGTCTATTCAGTTAAAATATTTTTCATTCAAAAATGTATTAAAGTAATTAAGTCAGCCCCGGTAAAATTTATATCACACGCACAGTTAAAAATGCAAAACATGTGCGTGCATTATAGGAACAAAATTAAAATTCATGTTTCTGATGAATGAATTTGTTTTCGTTTAATTTGTGCTACTTATTTCATTCGAGTAAAGCCTTGAACTTCTTTGGCGTAATTGAATGTATTAAAACGAAGGGAGAAAAAAACTGGATTTTTGTTTATTATTAAAACAACCTTAATAAAATTCTGTCGGTATTCGTCAAAAGAAACCCCCCACTGCTTGAATAAATAGAATGAGTTGAGGCGTGAAATTGTTTTATGTGGATATTTTGCGCTACCAATTTAAAAAGTGCTCGCTTTACAGAACAAAAATAGTATGCTGGAATGGATTTTACAAATTTGTACATTGTCCTTATTTCACAGTGAAATCAGAAAGAGAGAGACGACTAATTTAAAAACTGAGTTTTACAAGCAGCACTCCAACCATGAAAGAAGTCCTAGGGAAGGAAGGACTGAATTGTTTACGATTTTCTGAGAGTGACATTGAGGACACACGATGTCAACAAATCGTGTCTGCAACTGCATGTATTCTACAGTCGGTTTCTTTTGTTTAGGGGACGAAAAACACCAATTTCCAAGAGGAAACAAAACGTTTGATCCTCATCTAAGACCGAATACCTGAACCGCGATGTTAACATTCACAGCGCTGGAATTTAATTTTTACAATTTTATTTAATGATGGCTTTGGTAAATCACGTTCCACCTGCTTTGCTATCTGCATACGATCTCCACTGGAGTGGATCCCCAGAGGAATCTGGCCCATCTTTTGCCAACATCAGGTGGGTCAGAGTCTCGAATTGAGACAGTGCAAGCTTCACTGAGACTGGCCACCTTCCCGTGGTGTGGACGAGTACCCAGAATCATCTTTCCAGGTGACTGATGCTTCTGGGTAGCCAAGAGGTCAGACACAACAACAGAACACACACATATAATACACACAAACATACACTACTCATTTCTGGCCCTTCAACAGTGGTACTGTTCTTCACAGAGATACGAGACGGAGATGAACTGACGTTCCAGGTGCCGCCCATTATAAAAACACATGCCCACATGTCCACATATCTGCATACAATAAGAAAAATTAAGAGCATCAAGAATCAGTCTTTCATTTCCTCATTCTTGCCATAATCAAATTCTCTACAAAGATCCACTTTCTTAATTAACTATACTTATTCGGTGCTAATTTAAGGCTAAACATTTCAGTAATTTATCCTCTTAATCATGCAAAAAAATTGGAATTCAAATTAATAGTAAACTGCACCATCGTTATTATTCATGCAGCATCACTGCACTGTGCATGTATCTTGGATTAAAATTTTAATATTTAAGTATATTAATTTAAGTATATAAATTTAAATATTAAATTGGAATTCAAATTAATACTAAAGTGCACCATCGTTATTATTCATGCAGCATCACTGCACTGTGCACGTATCTTGGATTAATATTTTAATGTTATTTGCGATGTCTATGAATGTGCCTTTAAGCAGATTAAATGGGCATTTTAATTCCCTTTATCTATCTGTCATGACTTTGAAAAGTGGCGCATTATTTACTTACCAGTTCAGTGAATAAAGATCCCTAATGTGATTTTCTTTGGGCCACAAGAAACGCTGAGAATCTGTGAGTAGCGCTGCCTCAAACTCCTGGACCTATAGATTGGGTATTTTTTCAAAAAGTACATAATACGCGCGTGGGTGTTTTTTTAGACTTGCGATTGCTGATGTTTTATTCATCATATGCAGAGAGGATTTCTTCTAAAACTGGTTTTTCTGATATTTATCTTTAGGAATATTTTATGCTAAACAGTTCACACTCTTCTATTACAAAAAGTATCTGTTTTTCCCCGACATTTCTATAAATATTCAGTTTCAACTCCTATGAAATTCCCCTCACGTTTTCTAACTATTGGCTAAAGTTAGTAATATGATTACTACTATTTACCATTACTCTGTGATGAATTCAGTCCATCAAAAGTGTCTGCTGACGAAGAGTGCATAATGTGCGTTAGTCACTGTATGAACTTTAAAACGCCTTCACCAAACTAAGCGGTTTAAAACTCTGGTGGTTGCTTTTGAAACTAGCGTGGAACAGTCTCTTTATTTCATCGTTCAATTGAAAGCAATGACCGTCTTCTTCAAGAAGCCGAAGATCTATTAGCCGCAGTGTGATAGGTCAAGACACAACTTCCGTATCGCATAACTTCCGAAAAGAAGTTTATCGCAGAGTATGGTGTGGAATTTCCAACGCTTACGTTGAATTTGCTGGCAATTGTCCACGACGACTGTTCTGCACCACCTCATCCATCAGGTTAAGTGTTCCATTAAAGATGCAGTTGATATCAGCAGATGCAGTCCTTTGGGTGACCACCGTCTCTGTGTAACCGCTGGAGGACCGTAGCACGATCGATTCAGTCAAGCAACTTTGTATATACCTAACAAACGGAGATGGAGGCCGATGAACTGTCCTGACAGTTTGAACAGAGTCATGAGATATTTCTTTCATCACAGTTCGTTAGAAATAACAAGGAAATATACAGCGATACAGAAAGAAGTTACAAAATAAGCTCCACAGGACTCAACTGTGGGACCCTACTTCTAAAATTACATGATGGACTAGTTACTGGAACAGACGTGGGGGTATCGTGAGCCAGTTGCTATTGATATTGCATTGTTAGTGTATGGAAACTCTCGAAAGCAACTGGAGGAAAGGGCTAGAGATGCTTTAAGTAAAGCGGAGCAATTGGCTCATCTGCATAAGATTCAGTTATGTCCGAGAAAGGCCTATATAGATGAGCAGTAAGATTTGATGAGGAATTAAGAGAAAATCCCTTGACCTCCTACATAAAACGTGTTTTTCTCCCTATGGTAATACATACACTGGCCAAAAATTACGAACTTTGGTTTAACGCAGTCACAGACGGAAGAAATGCAAATAAATGTAAATAGATATAAATAAAAGTGTGATGTGGGGTTATGACGTGTTGCCTCGTTGAGTATAAAGATTTCACAGATTGTTCAACTGCAGTAATCTAAAGCCAGGATCAGGAAAACACGTGATCTATCAAACGTTGAAAACGGTCTTATCATAGGTACACGTTTAGCAAGAGCCACAATTCAAGAAACGAAAGATATAACTGGTTTTTCAATAGCAACCATCTCAAAGGTTTTTAATGACTGAGAAGCAAGCAGTTCTTTTTTTATCTCAAAGGCATAAATGTGGGAGAAAAACAATATTCAAGGCAGAAGCTGTCGTACTCTAAAAGGGTTGTACGGAAAAATAGGACATCCATTGTACAGCAAATAATACCTGAATTCAACCAAGTCCAGAGCTGAACTATTTCAACCATAACATGCGCAAGAATTTATAGAAATTGGGTATTGGCATTTGCCTGCCTATTCGGAAGCCACTCGTTTCAGAGAAAAATAGAAAAATCCGCTTTCAGTGGTGCCGAGAACATCGCAATTAGACAGAGGAACGATGGAAGAAAGTGATGTAGTTAGACGAATCACGATATACTTCTTTGTTTTGCACCGATGATAGGCAGAGAATGTGGAGAGAACCTTACAAAGCGATGAACCCTGCTTATCTTGTTAACACAACCCAAGCATCTTAAGGTGGTATTATGGTATGGGGTATGTTTTGTTGGCACAGGCTTGGTCCGTTGATACCAGTGGAATGTCGAATATCATCCAGGAGGACTACTAGAGTTTTGTATCAAATCTATTGCATCTTGCAATGTTACGCTTTTATGCCTAATGTGATGGCCACTTTACGATGACAATACAACAGGACATCATGCCAGAATGGTTCGGAGAACATGACGCGATTTTCACCATCTTCCCTAGCCCCCATATTTACCTGATCTCAATTCTACTGCTAATGCGTTCGCTATGCTCGTGAGAGCAATTCGGCAACGAAATCTTCTTCCTTCAACTTCATTGCCGCTACGTGATATTTTGCTGAAAGAATGATTACAATTAGAGCAAAACGCGCTAAAACACCGTATAGAATCCATGCCGCGCCGCACACTTGCTGTTATTCGAAACAAAGGCGAACTGATATTTTTTGGCCAGTGTGCTTATATGCTAGTTGTGCTTTTGGCTTTAAAGTGAATAATGTTATTATAAGATGGACGTTGATGTAAAGCTAGATAGTGGAAATCCGCCTCCCGGGATTGGGGCGGTAAAACATACCACAAGGTTTGACTCGTCAAGTGGTCGGTGTGGCCAAGTGGTTAACTGAGTTTATTAGAATTAGTGCCCTGAACCGAAAATGAGCAAAACGTCTGGTAGTACTTTTGTTCTAACAGTAGTTTTTATATGATAATGATGATCCAGACGCAGAAGGTCTTTGGGTGACAACTGTTCCTGTCTAATCGCCATTGGAAGACCGTAGCGTGATTCAGTTAGGCAACTTCGTACATGCCTATCAAACGGCAACAAAAACACGCCATCAGCCGTCAAACATTGCACCACTGCACGGTGATACATTTAACTGTTTCAGGGTGTGCAAACTACAGCCGATACTCGTGTCGAGTATTCGATACTTACACTTGTACAAGAGTCCTAGAAGGCGCCATAATCTATTCTGCGAGTACAGTCATTAGTATCCTGCATAACCTAGAGGCCAATTTTTCCATTGGACCTCCAAAGACGGAATATCAAAGTATTTGTATAAAAACGAAAGGCAAAGTGCCCACTTTAGAGACATGAAAATTAATTAAATGCGCCCTTTTCGTTACAACTTAGTAGCTGGAAGTAGGATAAGCAGAAAAATTAATAACAAATTATTTATAAACACGTTGGAGATTAATCATAGTCGAATTTTTCATATTGCCGCTGCTGAAACCGATTTGTCTATCCCGTGACCTATTAAAAAAACTGTGACGTTAGGGCCACTCAATAATTACTTCATCTACCTGTGTGTATCATGTCTATAAATTTCACGGAATTTTCTGGTCTGTTTGCCTGTTTTTCTGGACGAAAAACCAGAATTTCTGAGGCCAAAACCTTGCGATCTTCTTCTGAGACGGACTAACTGAGCCGTGGAGTGAAAAAAATCCCATAAAAGTTCCTCGCGTCATTGATGGGATTCGAACCCTGACCTTTTCCTCACTTACAGACGATACTAGCATCCGGTATCCATGACGATATTTCAGACGATACTAGCATGTTGTATCCAAGGCGGTCGGTGTTCGGTGCATTATGTACCTGGAAGCCTGTTGCAATTGTCAGTTAGTTGAGATGTTAGATGTGTCAGCCTTTTTTATGACAATCCAAGCGCAAAAGATTGTTAAACCTTTTCTACTACTCTAGCAAAAGGAAGTTTTGTTCATTTTCACGAAATGCTCTCGAAAAGGTGGATTCGGTGAGTTTGGAGCTGAACTGCAAACTGTTGCTGAATAGTTTAATACGTCCAAGTAGTTTTCCAGAAAGGAATAGAATTACACTGTAGAAGCCAGTTTCCATGAAAAATCTATTGATAAACTTTCTACATATATCAAAAACCACAAAATATCAATAAGTTACATTATCTAAAACTTACTTGCTATTTGTGTTCAGCGCACTACTGTCAACCCATCCATCCATGAAAATAGAACGCTATCGAGACCGCTTAGTTCGAGGGCCCAGAATCGAATCTTGGAATGATAATCACACTGTAGATATGGGGGGAACCCCTGGTGCCGTCAGACAACTAACACACTGTACATTAGGTGAAGTTGGCCTGCTTGCTTGCATGATATTCCACGATATCTCATTCTTTCCTCTGAAAAAAGTACATCTTTAAATTGTTAAATATCCAAAATAATAACTTAAGTTTTGCCTCTGTAATAAACTGAAGAATTTGAAACCTGCTATATTATATAACGAATTCAAACATCCGTAACTTGTGTGCATTCCTTGATCGACTTTTTCGGTGAAAACTGTGAAGCTTCCTTCTGTCCAGAGATGCATTTGTAAAGGCTAGAAGATTCAAGGAAACCTAACTTTCCGAATATGCCCTTAGAATAATTTCGATCTTCGGATCTTACACATGAAGTATCTGTAAAAGTGTGCACTTCAGCAGCATCACTTTACTTCTAATGTAACTCAGTACAAAATGTGTTTTTCTAATTTTGTATTTTCACCACGTTTCATTCTTTTAGGAGGTTTTGGTTCGATTCCCGTTAGACGGTGGATGAATTCTTGCAGGACTTTTCACTGGGAGTCTGTAGTATAAATGCAAATCAGTTCTCTCAGAAATTGCTAGCATTATTCCAACAGAGCATGCAATCATCATACAAGAAGTTGGTTAATGTAAGCCTGCGTTCCATTTCAGGCGCGTTAAGAAATAATAATTCATGATTTAAAACAAAAAAGTTAACCCATCGACATGAAAATTTGTGACAAAGATTCCTAAAATATTCGAAGTAAGCATTGAAATTTTGAGATTGATCAGAGCTCCTGTTCCAAATTTAAAGTAATATTTCTGTAAGAGAACTGGAGTGGGAATGCTATGAAATCGGAATTTAACTTAGAACCATCTCAGGGGACAAGAGAATATATGATGATGAATATGTGATTTTTCCATTAATCTACAAGACAAATGTGGTAAGAAACCACATTTTTCTTGTCGATTAATGCGAAAAGATACTTTCATTCATGCCGCTGTTTGTAGGTAAGGGGACGAAGGATATGAAATCGTAACTGGACCTGACATTTTCCCAATGGCCCAACAAGACATACGAGTAGGTTGAAAATTTGGCTTTGATCCGACTTTTCAGTCTGGAATAATACGTGAAATACATATATACTTTCATTTATACGAATGAGTTTCTGGGGTCAGCGGAGGGAGAGGGAAAGGAAGCCTATGATTGATCTTAAAAGCTTTCCAGGGACCAATGAAACATACGCTGAAAATGTGATATGGATTGAACTCTTTTTTTTATTAAGTAATGTCTAGACACCCGATAACACAGTGCGTTACATTTCAGGCGCATTCTGTTTTTATTTAAAATTAATTCATTTTTTTTTTCTTTTTCTGTGATTAACTGATGCTAAAAGTTAATACAGTTTTCTTCTTATCAATTAATTATTAAGATTATAACTTATACAACATATTAATAACTTATATATATATACATATAACTTATTAATAAAATCCTACAGTTTTACATTCTCTAAACTTAGCTGTTCAGTTTAATTATAACTGTATTATTAGTCTCCTCCCGTATTACTCTTTTTCTTTTTTTCTTTGTCTCTTTTTCTCTCTGTATATATTATCTCTTCAAAAGTGACACCACATTCAAGGATCTCATAAACAATACACGCGAAGCGTGCACTGACTATCTAAAGCTAACAACAACACTGCATTTAAACTACATAATCTGCGAATTTCTTTTTTTACATAAAATTTGTTTGGAAAAACGAAATAATAACTGCCGGATTTCTATTTGCTAGTTTTAATGACATTTGGTATGACTCGACAAATCTTTCTATATGAAGCAAATACAAAATTTCATGAACGTCCAACCCACTGGGAGTTGAGTTGTTACATGTGGACGGACAGACATGGTGAAGACATGTGTTAAAGCGCCTGAAAACTTAGTAAAATACCAAGAAGGGGAGCGCTACCTCAACGTAGATTAAATCCAAAAATTGAACTGTTACTGATGAGGCTATTTCAATTTTTGGATTTAACCTGAGTTGATATAGCGCTCTTCTCTCCTTCTTGCAATTCTCTCCTATTTTAGCAAGGTTCTGTATGATGCTTACATGCCCTGTATATATAATGGAATAATGCCAACATTTTCAATCGTCAAGAATTCATCCACTGTCTGAGGGATTTAACCCAGACAGATGGACAAAACAAAATAAGAATCAAAACGTATAATACTGACCCTTCATAGCTTTAGTTGTTTTGGCGCTGAACAAACACACCAAACTATTTCTTCTCTGTAGTTTTCCAGTATTGATTTTTTGAATCATTATCTTATTAACACATTGTCCAGAGAAGAAGCGCTTTTCTTTCTTTGCTAAAATTCAGTTCATCCAGTTCTCGTAAACCGATCAATTTCGTTTTTTTTTTTAAAAACTTCAAAAAGAAAGAGTTTCTTTTTGCTTTTTTGTTTCTTTACAAATTCTATTAGCGAGTATAGAAAATAAGAATTTAAACTTGTGTGCATAGTTGTAGTTAAAATAAGAAAAATATGATAATTTCGCGAAATGTGAAGTCTCGTGAACGGCACAATAATCGATGTACACGTCTTCAAGATTTTCCACCAGCACAATAGTCTTCGTCAACAAGTGGAAAGGTGGCAATCAATCAGCGGTCTGTTTACTAAGTTAGCAAATATGTGAAGGAAGTTTATACATAAACACGGTTCCATGATATGATCTGTGGACAGAAGGGACCATGAGCCAAACACGTTAGGTGCAAGGTAATTAATACGATGGTAGACCAAGTAGGAGCGAAACACGGCTATTTAAATTAAACGTTTTCTAATTTGTGTATTAAGTAGATGAGAAGGGAAGATCGGAGTATGCCGCACTAACCAAGATCGGAACACACTGGCGTTCGTGATAAATAAGAGAAGAGGGTATAGAAGAAAATGCACATGAGATCCAGGATCTTGAAGATATGTTGGACTGCAGACCAGACTGGAAGTAAATTATCAAGTTCAAATGCGAAGGATATACCTTAAACCAAAAACAGTCTCGACGTACTTTACATTCGATAAAGTACTTATAATCAGTTAAAGAATTCTGTTTAGTTCTAGTGGTGCATCGACAGCATTTTCATTCAGCAGAATTCCGAACCATAGTTCTTTGGAAACACGATGACTTTGTCATTGTGTTTTCGAAGAACATAATGACAAAGAGCACTGAACTGTTATCTAAAAAGAAATGGTCAAGCTGAATAAAACGTTAAAATACGAACTTCAGCTTATGGAAATTAAGAATACTGCAACAGTTCGTTCTATACCTGCACTATTCATACCGAATGCATTACAAAATTATTTCTTTCTTTCTGTGTAATGCAAAATAGATGTTTGGAAGATTAAGAATGCAGGGAATAGCTTTGATATTATATATTGTATTAATACATATATTATATGTATTAATACAATATATACAGATATTATATATTGTATTAATTGATAAATATATTATATATATTACTGGATGCAGGGAATAGCTTTGATATTATATACTTGGATCTTAGAAAGGCTTTTGATACTGTTGCACATAGAAAACTGCTACACAAATTGGAGCAGTGTGACATTGGAGGCAAGTTGCTGCTATGGATAAAGGGGTGGTTGAGGGGAAGAAGACAGAGAGTGGTAATCAATGGACACTGCTCATCGTGGACTAATGTTATTAGTGGAGTCCCTCAGGGTTCAGTGTTGGGTCCATTGTTGTTTTCTGTATTTATAAATGATATTGATGATGATATATCAAGCTTAATGTCCAAGTTTGCAGACGATACAAAGGTTGGCAGGGTTGTCAAGGACACTACTGACACTATGCTGCTGCAACAGGATCTGGAAAGGTTGAGCAGATGGGCTGAGAGGTGGCAAATGAAGTTTAACATTGACAAATGTAAAGTACTACACATGGGAAACAGCAACCCCAGAGCAACGTATCAACTCTGTGGTACTACACTGACAGTGGTAGAGAATGAAAGGGACTTGGAGGTGGTTGTGCAGGCAGATATGAAGTTCTCTGAGCAGTGCAGACTGGCTGCAAGAGTAGCTCATGGAGTATTGTCAATGATATACAGGAATTTTTCCAGCAGGGATAAGGAGGTGATTATTCCCTTGTATAAGGCAATGGCTAGGCCACACCTATAGTACTGTATACATGTTTGGAGGCCTCATTTCAAGAAGGATGTAGAGCTGCTGGAACGAGTACAGAGAAGGGCAACAAGATTAGTGAATGGAACAAAGGTGTGCTTTTACGAAGAAAGGCTTAAGTTTTGCAAATTACAGTGTCTGGAGACTAGGCACCAGCGAGGTAATCTGATAGAGGTGTATAAAGCCTTGAATGGTTTGAGCATGCTCAATGCTGATGGGATTCTTCCTCTAGCTCAGAATAATCACCTGAGAGGGCATAAATTCAAATTGAGGAAAGACAGATGTAGGATAAACGTGCGGAAATTTGCCTTTAGCCAGCGGGTGGTTGGTTGGTGGAACAGACTTCCATCCCTTGTAGTGAAAGTTGATAGCCTAAATAAGTTTAAGGCTCAGCTGGACAGGTATTTTGAACGAACAGAGGGGTGAAGTGGAAGTGGGTTTTTTTTTTTTTTTTTTTTTTTTTGCTGATGCTGCATAAGCTTGCTTTCTTGCATCAAATGCCTCTGCTAATGCTATCAATTAAAAAAGAACAGTGAATGACTATTGGCAGGATGATGGCAAGACAACTGCAAGCTGAGATTACCAGACTCTGATCGTCGCAGTACAAACTGGCAACAGGTCATAACATCACAAACTGGTCACAACATCAGAAACAAGGAAAAGGGTCCTGAAGAAAACTTCAAAGTAGAAAGGGTAAGACCATCCCATAACCCAGCAGCAAGACGCCACAGGAAGAAGACTGTCAGGCGGCTCGCACTCACACACTTACACAAGCTTTCAATGCTCACAGGAACTTCGGACAACAGTTTCAAGAACTCCTTCAATATCCTGTGTATTGATAACTATTATATTGCATACACTAGTTGATTGGCTGTACAAGGGTGGAATCATCTTTGGTTCTATCTGAATTAAGTAAATAAATAAACTGCATATATTTGGAAAAGGTTTCAGGAAGGGACTAAGAGATGCAGCCCGTGTTTCGCTTTCCATTCACCCCTTGCGTTTTCCCACCATAAAGCCCGTTTGGACACCAGATTATTGAAAACACTATCTCTGAAACGAAGACCAATGGACCAACGTCCTCTTTGCATGTTACGAATCGATATTCAGTTGGAATATCGATTAACATGCAAAGAGGACGGTTGGAAATGTTTTCACCGGTGACCTCAACAACCTCAGGAGATAATTGTTAACAGGACATCATAGGGTTCCGTCTTGCTGTTAGAACCAGATAGTGGGCTGTTCTGGTTGACGTAGCCCTCGGGCAATATTCGCCAGCTCTTCTTGTAATGGTTCCTGTCTCCTGAAATTGCTTCCAAGTTATTGAGACGACACTGCGTGACACATTAAGCCAAAGTGCCACCTCCGCCTGCGATTGGCCCGCTTCAAGTCCTCCAGTGACTCGCCATCTCAATGAATCATCTAAACAATGATGACTTGCTATCCTGAGTACTGGAGATGTGGCTGTTCCATTGAGCAACCTGGAAAACGTGAATGAAATGATGTTGTCGCAACCCATGTTTTTATAGGCATGAATAATTTGCATAATGTGGGACTTTTTAAGGTGGTAAATCGATTTCAATTGGATACTCGGAATTTGCATGCCAGGATGTTTGTTATATCAAATATTCGCTTTCAGCGACACTTTTCACAATGAAATATTCATGAAAAACATTTTGTTTGTTAATTTTGTCAAGCAGTGTATAAATAAATATGTTAAAAAAGACTGCTCTCAGGCAGTGAAGCCAAAGAACAAAAATTTGAAGTTTAACACTTATCCATATAGCCCTTTTTTGGGGAGTGAGAATTGCTAAATAATAAAAGTCTATTTTCTATTATAACCCTACTGTACTTTCCTAGAGAATTTAAAACGGAAGTGCATGTGACATTTTCTACACTTTGTACGAATTCACAAAAAGTACAGGAATACGATTGATTGAGATGCACTGTCCCCCATCTTTCCTGCTTTTTAAATCGTTTTACAAAGAATTTTATTTTTATCAGCTAACCACATCATAGTCAAGAAGCAAGTGAATTATTGATAAATTTCACTCTGAAGATGGTTTCAATGTTTTTTTTTATCACTTGTGGTTATAATTAATAAAGTTATACTCTCCTCCAAAAGTTAAGTTAGAATCATAAAATCTGAGATATTAAAAATATGTAGTTTATTGAATCCACAAAATTTTTGTATGGTTATAAAATTTAATAAACTTAAATTTAAAAAAAAATGCATACCTTTATTATCCGTCATAATCAGGGGCTCATGGTTACCCAAAAGTGACTTGCATAACTGAGGAGTTCATGGGGAGTAAGGTTACTCCTAATAGCCAAAGAACTCTCTCAACCAGCTTTTATCCTATTTACAAGCTGTTGATGAGGCACTGAGGTAATAAATCTCACTTCTATACAAGAACAGACAACTTAAGGATAGTTCTGTAAGGAATTAGAACTATTCTTGGTACATTATTGAATTAATGAATATTTCGTCAGCTAGCCACCCTATTTTCACGTCAGAGCAGCTGAATTCTGTTTAGAAAGAGAATTATCGTCCATACAAATGAACATATGAATTGTTTTAGGAAGACTCAGTTCAAGTGAACTCTACGCTAGGAAGCCAGTGGTTTGTATCCCATTAACCCCAAAGCACCTCGGAACTCGTCAAAAGTGGTGCCATGAACATGTAACGTGGAGCCCTTATGAATCGGGTACAGTTCTGTCTCTGATGAATCCTGTTTCAGCTTACAAACAGATTCTAGACTATCTCATCTGGAGACAACGAGCAATGGTGTACCATCCCTCCAACATCAAAGAAAGGGACACTTACGGTGGAGGCGATGTTCACCGATGGAATAATGATCAACGGCCGCACCTTTCTTCATGATTGTGCTAGGGGTACAGTAATTGCTCAGCGAACAGATCCCCGAACCCTTTTTACGACTTTTTAAGGGTGTGGTTGGCCTAGATTTTCTTTTCATGCACGACAACTGAAGATGTCCAACGACTGCAGTGGCCAACACGATCATCAGACTTAAATGCGATCGAACATGTGTGGGACGCCCTTGGGCGTCGCATTGCACGCTGACAGCCAACTCCTCAGTCACTCGATGAGCGCTGGTGGAAGAAGGGATTTGTTGCCAAAGAATCTTATAGATACCTTTATATCGATCATGGTTCACCGCTATCAGGCCCATTCAGCCGTTGGAGGGGATCTTACGCCATACTGATGTCAATGTGAATATGTTTTCAAGCATCTTTTATCGACTTTTATAATCTGACCTTTTTGGTAACTCTTATACAACTCTTATAAATGTCCCTTATACCTGTCCGAAGTTTCTTGCAGTCTCCTCATTTCTTTGTTATGGTACACCACCATACCAAATTTTGTTTCGCTTCATCACAAGCTGCACGAGTTACACCACGTTTTCTACGTGTTCTGTTAATTTTGCCGAGCAGTGTATTATCGCTAGAAGAGCTGGAACACCAAAGGATAATCAAAATATATAAAATATCGACTATGCTAATGATGTAGAAGACGTTCTGGTAGTGCATGATTATGAACTGAAGTGCAGAAATGCATTTACCGTCAGTTCCAAAAGAAATATCACGAGGAAGAAACTCAGGAATTCGAATCGAGGAAGTAATATAATTAATGCTATTTTGGCCATGGCCTTTAATCGGCACACTTGTTTGTACCAACATCAGCAGTTTTTTTCGATTTTTTTTTCCCTAGCCTTCGTAATTTCGTGTTTTTTTTTTTCACGTTTCTGGCAGCCAGCCTAGAAAAAGAAAATGTCCCTGCTGTTTTAACAACCTTCTAATCTTGTTAATAAAGTTAAAATGTAGGGCTTCATTCCGTTTATCGTAAAATCAAACTCGTTTCTGGATTTCTTTGAGAGAATTTTTTTTTCAGTTAAAAAAATCTTATTTCTGAAGTAAAAAACTGAAAAGAAAGTCAGTCATCATAAAGACTATTTGTTTTTTTTTCTGCTAGCACATCTCATCGGAAAGACTTGAGGCAATTTTGGCTTGTAGTCAACAGCTCGGAATTGCATCTGAATTCTTGCATTATAAAACCCTTCTGAGTGCCGACAACAGTGCTAGGTACGATTTTTCTCAATTTATGTCTCTACGATTATTAAAGAAGGGCCTGATATTTTTGCTGCTGTTGGTCACTTAAATAAGAATTATTCTTGAGGTCCGTTGGCCATTCTGTTCAACAAAGTGTATCTTTAACATGAGAGACTTTAAACAGAATTTTGTTTATGGCTTAGGTATTATCCACTCGTGCTTCTTCCTCATTTATGTGATCTAATAGACATCGCCCACGTTTACTTTCGGAGAACCATTGCTGTACTTCATATTTTATATAAATATCTAACAAGTAAGTTTTTGTTCTGACCTTTTTCTCATAAATTTTCGCGTCCCATGCAGGTGAACGAAACGCAACATTTATTTTATTTACTTTATGAATAGATTACGACCATTTTATTTCCTTATTCCTTAAATTCCTTAATTACTTAAGGCTGATTTCCTTAATTTTGCATTTTATTTTCAGTGTAATTAATTTTATTGATTTATTTTGCTGTTGCTGTTTTGCATTCTGTGCAATATGAGTTGTACGTACAATAAGACTTGTAATCTTCACACTTGAAAATGGGGCATTCGTTCTTTGTGTGAAATTAACAAATAAAAAAAAGCTTGGTGTTAGGGGGGCTTCTGAGGCTCTGAAATCCCCAGGGGCCAATGTATGAATAGAGGATTTTACAATTATGTTCCAGGACTGAGTTCGTTGCGCACATGCCAATGCACGTGACAACATGAGATGCAGCACCTCACCTCTCTCTCTCGCTACAAAGTCGTTTGGGTATCGTAAGTCTTTCGCACACGACAGTTTTAGATTTGTGTTGTTCAAGGCGTTTTAAAATTTGTCTCAATTTTGGGAAAGGTGAAACTGAAACCTACGGATTTAAAACTGATGATCGTGCTGGCCACATTTGCGTCAAGTTCGATGCACAGGCTCCCTCTCGTACTTAAGGCCAAAGTGGCCTACATCATATTAAAATTGTGACGTGAATGTCTCTTGATGTCCCAATATTTTTGATAACAGTGTAATAAAGTCATATCTAAAACGTATAAAGAAAAATAAATATAAATAAGTATAAATAATAATTACAGTCTCTGGAAAAATTCATTTCGCAGGCTAGTCACCTGCGTGGATATCGTACGTGTAATAATAAACTACAGCGTATTGCTTTCCATATGCTAATCATGGACGTGTCGTCAAACCAAACTCATCTATCAAAGTCATTCTAGGAATATGGATCAGCACCTACATAACATCGTCCGTTTAAGTTAACCTTCATCCTATTATTTCATCAAGTACAGGGATAAGCATCCTTAAATGGAATTTTAGCAATAGACCATATTGAACAATCCAGGTAAATTACCAACTAAATATCTAATAAAGTGAATAAAAAAAAACGGAACTTTGAACTTACGATGACTATGCAGAAATAATTGGCGATATACTACAGTCTGTGTATATATAGCGGGAATACTGCGAAGACAAATTTATAGTCAACAAACTGAAAATGGAATTCTGTGATAAAGATCTATTATCAGGAAGCCACTACGAGCCAACATCGCTGCTAGACAAACAACTAGAGAGGAGGCTTATTCTAGAATTCCTATGGGTTGATAAAAATATTAAATCTTACTCGTTTCAGAAATATTTATGCCTAGGACAGCTTTAAGAAATGCAAATCACTTCTTTTCGCTCAATTCATCACTTCCGGTATTATCCATAATTTTACTGAGTATCAAGGAAATTAAATGAAGCCCTGACGTGATTCTGCTAGCTCTCTTTACCAATAGCTACATCACACAGTAATAACGGATTTATTTAACTTCCTTCGACAAGCGAACTCTGCATTAAAATTCGTCTCTACGAGGATTAACACATTTGCACACATCTCAGCTTCTTCACCTATTTATCTTAAAATTTAATATCAACCTTTATTCCTCGAATGGTCACAAAGAGAGAGAGAGAGGCACATAAGGGAATTCCATAAAGTGCCCCGAAAGCTCAGATGACCACAGTTTTGGTTGGATCGTTTAAAATTAGCTTAAGAGTTCAAACCATCTATGTGCTGTACGCATAAATGTATTCCTTATAGCAGAATTTATACAGCACGCGTTTTGGGAACTCTTCTAATCCATTCCTACTGTGCACGTCCCGGACTATAATTATAAAATGCATTTATATAAAAGGTTAATTTGTTTGTTTGTTTTCAGAATGAAAAAGCTTAGGTAAATTCTGATGAAAAGCGCAGTTCTGTTTGAAACCAACTAACTTAGCTCTGGCTAAAATGTCCGAATACGTTCCACGAGTGAAGATGGAATTCAAATTTTACACCACAGGGAGAAAGTGATTTAATCATTCACTTTCCCATCTGAGGAAATCCTATAGATGTCAATAAAACGAGGCTTCTTCACGAAAATAACGATTTTTTTCCCACGACTTATATTAAATCTTAGAATAAATCGCTGTTTGGTGGAGAAAAGAATTTTATAGGAAAAGACTTCAGCTCCTATGCAGCCGGTACTGCTACCGTTTAAAAAGTGCTGTCATCCATGATTCGCCATTTTTCCTGGCACACCTCGTGGTATAGTACGTTAAAAGTTTCGTTTTCTTGATATACAAGAGGAGCGTTTGCTTTAATTGATTATATAAAGCCGTTTTGTTTTGTCACTTCCGCTAAAGGCGCCATTTAAACAGCTGTTTTTGACTGCTGACATTCTACGTGCATCTCTAGAACTATAGCGCTATCTGTTGACAGAAAAACGAATTAAATGCCAATTGCAATTTAATGAAGCAAGGGGGACTACCATTGAAAAACTCGACAGGCAAAGCAGAACAAGTTCAGCGTGAGTTGTCAAATAGAATTAAAGAAAATGCAAACATATTCAAACAAAGATTAGATGATAACAAATATTTTTTCTACAATGCCTTAATTTTCAATTGGACATTTCTGAAAATGTGTATTTTGTAGAAAAGTATACGAATCCTCCACAGAATAAGAACTAACGACTTATATTAAATCTTAGAATAAATCGCTGTAAGATGAAAGCCAATATTATTAATAACACTTTGTTTTTAGCGTATAAGAGGCTTGCGTAAAAACAAAATAACGTCCAAAAAGTTGTTTTGAATAGACAATAACTCTTGTGGATCAGACCACATCCTAGAAGAAGACAAGCAGATCACCACTATTCACACTGCTCTTCAGAACACTAAGCACTAAATCAACTGCTCTGCCAATACACTGAAAATTTTTAGCCACTTAAAGATAGACGCGAATAGCAGTGGACTCTGGTGACATCACTTGACAATGCCAAATTAAAATATATATATATTTTTTTTTTTTTCGTTGGAATATTGCTTTTACACAATACTTTAAATCACTTTGTAGTCAGCCATTTGTTTTTCAGAGCCGTGACTCAATCGTACGTTTTAGTCAGCCATCCCGCAACTGGATCCAAACAATATGCTACTCACAGTGAAGACACCTTGTGTATAGGAACTTTGTCGTATCTGGTTTTCATGGATCCTCTAGATGGAATGAATCAAGAATGATTGAGGCAGGAGAATGAAATAATCTACGAACCTATAAGCCACTTAGTTTCTTCAGCAGGATTAAAGGAAACAATTAAGAAGCCAATTATGAAAACTAAATTGACGTATCTGTTGAATACAAGTTTTGTGATTCCACTCATTGTTTGTTAACGAACGTATTGAGCAATGGATTTACTAAAAAATTAAAGTATACCATCTTCGTACATAAATCCTGTACCACGGTCAATAAAAGGATAAATAAATTTTCTGTTTATAGTCCGGGGCGACCACACAGTCAGAGGAGTTCACAAGATAGAGAATACGAGAAACAGCACGTATTACTCAAAGCACGTGTACTTATGCACCCTCGCGACTATGTCCCTTGAGCATTAGTAACGCAATTAATTGCATGTTCCTCTACTCTCACAAAGATGGGTACCTCCAGGACTACAAAACTGGTCACTATGTCAAATCTGGATGAGAGTGATCTAAAAAATATACGATGGGGAACTTCACACTTGTACAACATGATTGACTGATTTTGCTCAGCATAAGTACTCAGATTTCAATCGAATGAGCATATGCTGCTGAAAAGGAACGCCGTATTCACGAACACACTCTACATCTAAAAAAAACTGCAAGATAGAGTATTTTGCTGATTATCCTCATTGCTTTTGACATCTTTAAAAACTTACACTCTACGACAAGACATGGTAGAGCACATCCGAACGACAGGTGTCAAAAAGAAGTCTACTGTTACAACAAAAGAGTTGGATTTTTATATTGTTTTCGTAATATCCTTTATTACTACTACAAAGCACTGTCTACGATGAATTCATTAGAGTACAGATCGAACTAGACTGAAACACTACGCTTTTCACAGACGGTAAAACTATGATTAAACGCTGTACGTTTTGTACAGAAAGTCACACCATGATTAAAACGCTTGGAGTGCTTCATCGTCAGTAAAAAGTACAATCAAAAGACTATAGAAATGGTTTCAAGGGCATTGGATTTTGTTATATAACAAAGCGCCTGCACACAGGTCCATTTTGATGAAATAACATCCCAATACTTACTCATCAGATCTCGCGCCATGCGATATTTCTTTTTCTTCTAGTTCGCTTCCTTTTTTTTAAGACAAACAACTTGCTGAAAGCTTGCCGCTTCAAAGAAACTAACGAAGTACACGCTACTGCAATGAAAATGCTAAAGGCGGTTACACAAAATGGTTTCTTAGATTGTTTCCAACAACTTTACAGTCGCCACGGAAAATGCTCTCTTGCCCAAGGACATCACATTGAAGGTAATATCTTTTTGCGGTAAGCAAAAAAAAAAGCCTACTGCAACGTGTTTCCAGCATATTGGATATGGGTTAAAACTTTCAACCTCAAACAATCAAACTTAAACTTTGTTACTTAAAACAAAATGCCATGATTGTTTCAGAATCGAAATTGTTTCATGGTACCAATACTTTACAGGCCCAATAATGGTATGAAACGATGACAATATTGTTCTGTTCCTATGATACCATCACTTTCTCGCAAGAGAAGAAATATGGCTGTTTTATTGAAACATCGGTAATTGACAGTAGGCTGGATTCCACAGAAATTTAGTACACTTTTCTTTAAAAGTTTCAGGATAAACAATTAAATTCAAAGGTTAAGATAGTTGAACATATTCTAATCAAGACAAGACAAGCACAAGAGCTACAGCAAACACCTGACTGTTTTTGAATGGTAAATCTTTGGAGGACGATTTAGTCTTAAAACAACAAAGTATAATCTTGTTTCTCTAGATGTTGGCGCTTTACTTTCTTTTACTCGCATTCGCTACAGTTTTATACTGCTTATTGGAGGTCTGCTTAAACTACGCAATTGGCCTCCAGAAAAGATATGAAGCTGCCTGTCACATACAGCATTGGTATCGAAGGCAAAAATTTCGCCATAAAGTCAACCAGTGGCTAAAGATTTACCATATGTTGTTAGTATACGATTCGGAAACTCAATTTGAATTTTCTATTTGATATCTAAATCAAAATCGATGGGAATATTATCTATCTATGTTCATAAAAATCTGATAAATATTATCACTTAGAACTTCTTTAAGTATTTTCAGAAAACCTAGTGTTATGTTTCTATAGAAAAATATGTTTCTCATTTCAATAAAATTTATTTATTTATATTTTTCGCATGCTTCTTTCAGATCAGGATAATGTAGCAGTACATGTATCCAGTTTGTGAGTTATAAGGATGGCTGACGAAGCTATAAATTTATTTTAAAGTTATCATTTTTTAATTTAAAATAATTTTAAAATTACTAATTCACTCACTATTGTAAATTAAGGAAGTAATTAGTGTTGCTTAACCTGTCATGCCAGTGCTATAAATAACGGCACGCATTAAAAACTGCTTATTTGAGCTCGATGCACCTATGGCTTTGAATATAACTAACGCTGTCTTTAGAATTTTTCTCGAGTTGGAACTGTTTGTTTCATCAAAATCTTCAAGCACGTTTCTGGCATTAAAAGAGATTTAAGTGAACAACTGTAAGTTAGTGACAACACTTTCTAGATTTCAAGACGATCAAATCTGAGCAAAGATCTGTTGACTGATCTCCCAACATAGGGCCCACCACTTAGCGAAAGAGGCTTCCAAAGTGACGATAAATCGCGCACCGTTCCTATGTTGATTAAGCGAATACCCAGGAGGTTGGAGGAATGTGTGAGCAGATCGGTACTCGGGTACTTAATCCAAGCTTCGTCCCACACATTCGCGGTTTACGCTAAACCCCTTTTCCTCTGCTACAAAGCTTTGTGCTTAGTGACAGCTTCCCAGAGGAGTAAACAGCATCCATTACAACAAATATAAACAGTATCAATTCACTTCTTTTGTGAAATAAATGGCAGTTTAATCTTTATTTAAAGAAGAAAGTATTCTATTATGAAAAAGGGTTTAGTTATTACAGTATAAAGAATATCTTCTTTGAGCATAAATAGCTGTTTATTCAGTTAAATTCTCATTGTTGGCTTTGACATAGAATCACCTGATTACAACTAACAAAAACACAACATATAGAGTTAATGAGTATTGGTACCACTAGATGTGAAGAAAAAACTTAACTTTTGTTTAATTTTCGTTCCATAACTTCCCCTGTTTCATTTATTTAAAACAGTAATTTCTGAAGAACTTTTCTTTTTTTTTTTTTTTGCTATAAATGTGCCATTAAAGTTTACCATTTAAAAGGCTAAGTTTTCACAATGAACACCACAATTCACTGATTACAGTGAATCCTTTTAAGGATTTATTCTAAAATCAGTCAACACGTTTATTACTCAGATTATCAGAAATCGGCAATCCAAACAAAAAGAAAGGAAGTGGGGCATATTTCTGGTCTGTCTATGCGTACGAAACAGAAGATCCTCATCGACAGATCTCAAAACAGCATGGGACGAGGATACAAAAATAAAGGCAAGTACTGCTAAATTACTTAGGTGCCTTTTCTCATCGGGCTTAGTAGCACGTCGCCCAAGAAAAAAAGTCACTTTTGACGCAAAAAAATGTAAGCCCAGCGTCTAAAGTGAGCAAAAGAGCACGCTAGTTGGTCTAAGGATCTGTGGAGAAGTGTTATTTTCTCTGATGAATCAAAATTCAACTTGCGTGGTTCAGACGGCCAGTAGACAGTTAGATGAAGAAGAGAAGAATTTCTTCCTGACTGTATCGTGGCCACAGTAAAACATTCTGCATCTCAAATGATATGGGGCTGTATTTCACATAGAGGGGTTGGTCCTCTTGAATTGGCGAAGGGTATACTGAATGCTTAGGTGTACAAAGACATTCCTGAGACAAAATTACTTCCCGCAATTAGAGGTCACTGTGGGTATGTTGCCAATTGCATTTCGCTGTCTTTTCTGTCCGCAGGTGCAAAAATGGTTGAAGGATAAATCAATTCGCATAATAACATGGCCTGGGAATAGTCCGATCTCAATCCAATTGAAATTGATAGAACAAAATAGTGGTTCAGTAATGCAAAAGAAATCAAAAACACTTACAGGACTTCAGGAGACTTTAATCCGAGTTTGGTATCATGAGATTTCCCAGGAACATTCTGATCCTTATCCAGTCGATGCCATAACGATACGCAGCAGTCAATCAAAGAAAGGAATGGGCTAACGAAATATTAGTGTGCATTTTGTTGTTGTTGATTTTTTTTTTTTTTTTTTTTTGGTAATATCATCCTAGTATGGCCTGTCATCCTAGTATGGGCAAAATAATTTAAAAAAAAAAATCACTGCTTTCATAGAATTTTTGTTATTATGTGAATCTTAAGTAACATGCTGTTATTTTGAAGAAAAGTACTTAGTTCTCTGTATTTTTACCCATAAAGCATAAAAGTAAATTTTTTCTGCGCCTCACGTGTGTTTTTCTATTGCTTATTTATGTTCTTTCAGCTACTTCTAAAAGATTAGCTGCCAGTACAAGAGCATGACTTTAATTTCAAAAGACAAATGTGGGCCAGTGGAATGCTATACGCCGTTTTATACTAAGTCCTTTCTACCAATGTCTATGTAAATTAATTAGTCTTTGCTGAAGTATTGATACGTATAATCAAGAAGTTTTAATTACCTCTTTCAGCATACTTTCCTAACATCCTTATAGATTCTTGCGATGGTCGCCCTACCTTTAGGCAAGACACATCAAATGAAGGAAGAAGAGAAAACGTAATGTATTGATGTTACTCGAAAAGTACCGTCATCCATTTATTTTGGTTTCTTCTTTGTGTAATGTTACTTCAAAGGGCTTATTCATAATACAGCAGCCCACTGAGAACATCACAAATTAATGCATTTCATACAAAGAAAACAAATTTTGAATTTTATACCAAATAAGAGACTGGGAACGAAAATTACTTTAAACAACTTTGAAATAAGTTGGTTTTTTGTGCAAAAAAAAGTGCATATATATATATATATATATATATATATATATATATATGCACTTCCTTTTTTTTTGTATTTTGGCGTGCTGTAAAAATAATGAGGATACTTTCATTGGCATATATGTTAACTTAGCTCTACGAAAAAGAGATGTTATAAGAGGGCCATTCAAAAAGAAAGGTAACTTCCGCGCCTAGTGAGACTGTACCGCAGCAACCTAAGGTGCCGATTAATAATAATAATAATAATAATAATAATAAACCTGCTCTTGAGGCCTCTAGTCCTCTAGAAGAAATGCTAAGGAATTCTTACTACTTAGAATTTATCAAAAAAATCACACAAAGAAAAACTTCAGATTCCTTATTAAGTGGTGGCAGACCCTCTCAGCTAAATCGACCGAACCAGACTACACATCAGTTACCCGCTCCACAAGGAGAAATAATGCTTCAGAACACCAGAAGACCAACTAAAGCGGCTGTCAGAGGTTCAGAACTGAACTATAAAAAATCAAAACAACCCAAATCAAGCTGTCTGCAGCAAAACACAGCTGCAGTGAACATACAACAGCATTACTTCCAACCAACAACGAACAGTAATGCAACAAATACATCTGATGGTCATAACATGCAGTTTGAAAGTAGCTCCAAGAAGACAGTTGAACCAAGAGCATGGGGGATGAAATCAGCACCTATCAGCAGTAAAGTTAATCCCAAGCAAGGCAAGGAGACCTTCTTCACCCAAGCAGCTCAGAATCGTGATGCAGTTATTGGCTCTAACCCTAACACACTGGGTATTAAAACGGTGCAGCGTAGAGGAAAGAAGTCAAGGCCCTCCAGAATTTTTTTTAAGTCGACTATGCCCGGAAACAATAGTAGAACAAATTGAAACCCTTCTAAAGCAGCTCAACATACCCGATATCCCCATCAAGGTCCACACCAGGCATCCATCCTGTTCCTCTTTTCGGATTAAGATCAAAAGTCCCAATAAAGAAAGATATCTAAACACAGCTATCTGACTCGCAGGTCTCTTGGTAATGCCATCGTCTGGTAATCATAATGAACAACCAGCGTTACAAGCGATCTCGAGACCAGAGATGGCAGTGTGCCTCTCTCTGCATAGTTAGGCAGCGAACCAGACTGTCCCTTCCAACTTACAATCATGCAGATCAATGCACAACATCCTAGATGCGTTGCTCATGAGATCAGGCTCATTGCAACGGAAAATTTATTTGATATTATATGCATTCAGGAACCTTATGTCTCTAAGCACTTTTATGGGCAATCTTCCAAAGTTATGGGATATCCCATGACTACAAGAATCATTCAGTCCTCTGCAACAGATCCTAAATCTGCCATCATCATATTCAACAACAAGCTGGATATCACTGTTATCTCTGGCTTGTGTAATCAAAATTCCACCTGTATTTTAGTCTCTGCATCAACTTTCTCATTCTACTTACTGTCACTACATTATCCACCATCAGAAGATATTAATTTATCACAAAGATATCTAGAACAGGTGTTTGCTACTTTAAATCCCACATATTTAATAATTACAACTGATTCTAACTCAAAATCCTTCTTATGGTTCAGCAGTGTCATGGACAACAGAGGTAGGATTTTCGAGGAATTTTTATTCACCTACAATCTAAATTTGCACAATTCACCCAACCAACCGCACACCTTCTCAAACGTACACGGAGAATCAAACATTGATTTAACCATTTCGACGTCCGCCATGTCCTCAAGGATCTCTGATTGGACCATACATACTGACTACACAAACAGTGACCACCGAGCAATCACTTTTAAGGTATCTCTCCTTCCAAATACTACAGGTCCCCCCTCCTTCTCCTCCTCCAATAGATCTTAGAAGATTTTCTATCAAAACCATCAAATGGCCTTTATTTATGTCTTCAATTCACCGGGATTTTAACCTTGACACTCGCCAGTCTTTGAACCAGTTCAATGCCTTAGAATATGCATTCTATGTACAGGCTGCCTTACTTCGTGCTACAGAACGCTCCGCTAAGAAGAAAATTAGAAAAAAAGCAAGCATACTGCAGTTCCATGGTCGGCAGCTGAACTTTCCCTGCGCAAAAAAGTATACAAAGCACACAGAGACTTTCAACGGAGAAGGTCCTGGCCTGAACCAGAAGTCACCAGACTAAAAAATTATCTATAAAGGCCAGCGGAAAGAATATGTAAATACAATTGCAAAACAAAAACTTGCCTCCTGGCAATACTTAGTTCAATCCACAGGAAATTCTGATCCCTCGGGTCTATTATATAAAATTAGCAAACACAAGTTTCACTCTCATGAAGTGTGCTACACTGTAGTGAACAGATACAGAAACCACTAACTGGAATGACTCAGTTAACACCATCCTGGATCGCTTGCTTCCCCTGGACGATCTCACCACAGAAACCCCAGAACAAATATCTATTAGGAATAGCAACTGAACCTAGTAGGTTCAGTTGCTATTCAGTTGCAAAATAAATAGCTATAAATGTCCAGGTTTAATGCTGTAATTATCAAATTTTCCGAAACCTTTCCAGAAATACTTCTATGTACAACAAATGTCTTACTGAGGGAATATTTCCTAATCTCTGGAAGGTAGCTTTGATCAAAATTATTCACAAGCCGGACAAAACTAAATCTGATCCCAAAGCATACAGACCCATCTCTCTTTTGGAAAGCTATTTGAAAGATTGTTAGCACCCAGAATAGCAGATTTAATTGAAGGTCAAAAAACTTAATGTCTCCATCCCAATTTGACTTCAAGAATGGAAAATCCTGTGAAGGCGCCTTGGTCTCTTTAGTTAACAACATATCAGCTTCGAGGGCTAAATATGAATTGGCCATATTCGTTGACTTCGAGGGAGCTTTCGATTCCCTCTGGTGGGAGAGCGCTCTAAATTGTCTTACCAAAGCCAAGTGCTCTCAGAAACTATTCCAAGTTATTAGAAGCTACTTCCAAAACAGACTCATCTAAGTAATCTCGAAGCAACAGTCTCTCTCAAGGACCATCTCAAGAGGATGGCCCCAGGGATCAGTTCTGGGACCCCTCTTCTGGAACATAGTTTTGGGCAGCTGGCTCATGCAAAAACCTGACAAAATTTCTGCCTTCGCCTACGCCGATGATCTGGTTCTTCTAATTCCAGGTCGTTCGCGTCTTCAACTAGAACAATCAGCTAATACAACTCTTTCTGAACTAATCAAGTGGTCCAGTATAAATAAACTGCGAATATCTGCCACAAAAACAAAACTGATGGTTTTAAGGGCAAGTTAGATTACAAAAGACCTCCAAATATAAAGATAGACAGAAAGCAAATCCCTTTTGTACTTGTAAAACATCTTGGCATAATTCTAGATGACAGGTTAACCTTCTCCTCTTATATTAATCACCTCGCCTCGAAGATTAAGAAGTTCACTGCAGCAATTATCCGCATTTCCAAATCGGACTGGGGACTAAATAAGAAGACTATATATATATATATATATATATATTTTTTTTTTTTTTTTTTTTTTTTCTGTTTATACTCCGGCACGACAACCAAGTCAGTAGAGTTTACAATAAATCGTCAATACAAATATTTATCGCATTTAGTAGTCACGGGCTTGAACCGTTCACTCAAGGAACGCGTGCTATGCACTCTCGCTCCTAATCACTGGGCTACGTCAGGCCTACTCTCTTACTATATTATACAGCAGTATCCGTACCAATAGCAACATATGCTTCAGGAGTCTGGTTTAGGAGTCCGGTTTCATAGAGACGTTAATGTTAAACTCCGTTCCAAGCTCATCTCTATTCAACGGATTATGCTGCTGGCCATGCTCCGGGCCTGCAGGACAGACAGTGTCCTCTGCTACTCTGCAGGTCCTTGCTGGAGTCTTACCACTAGACCTGCATGTAATCTTCAAAGGACTATGCTATCGTCTAAAGCATAGAATTCCTGGCGAGATTCTCGGCATCTCGTGCAACTTAACTGCTTACATCAAAGACGAGAAACGGAAAATCTGGAATGAACTTATCAGCGTGTGGCAATCACGGTGGGATTCCAGTACTACTGGTCAAGTCACCCGCTCTTTTGTTCCTGCAGTTACCTTCACTCTCAACAAGAACGTCCGCCAATGGTTTTCTCCTAGCCTAACAACATCGTATATACTTACTGGGCACGGCTCCATCAACTCCAAACTATTTCAATTTGGCTTGTCTGACACCAATCCCTGCTTGTGTGGTGCTGAGGAAACCTGGACGCACATTCTGTATCGCTGCAACCTGTACCATGACGACAGATCTACACTACAAGCTTCTGTCAGCAACTTCTCTGAAGGAAATGAAGTGGCACTGACTGAAAATTCTCAATCGTTCTCAGCTCTACAACAATTCTGCGCTGCTGTTTTCACCAAAAGAAAGCAACTCTTCTCAAGTCTATCAACAACAAGGAACCAACCCAACACCTGCAATGTCTATCGATATCTCTTAAAACTGATATCACCTGCCATCTCCTTTTTTTTTTAGCTGGTACCCCAGTTTGGGCAGCTGTAGGTACAGGATTAGCTAGCACCCACTGGTATAGCACTACCACCAGAGGGTGCAGTTTTCGTTCTTCCTAAGACAGAAAAAGACTGCTGTCTTGTGGTTCCTGTGCCACAATTTATACTGATGTGATGTGCATTGTAAACCCGTACAGGTACATTACACTTATGACAGTGTAATTAACATAATCATGTATATCATTGTATATAATATGTATATATGTACATAGCGGATTTGCCCGTTTCTGGCTAGGGGCCGCTTGTTGTTTTTGTTAATAAAGAATAAAGAAAAAAAAGTAAGGTAAGATTTTTATTGGGAAGAAACCGTGTTTTCACAATAGTGAAACATTTGTTTATTTGTGTTTCGCCGAAGCAATTATGGCCATTAGGGATCAGTGTATTAGTTCTATAAATTGAATGTATGCAATATCGTTTGCCTATAGTGCTGGATAAAAAACCCGAATTACCGTGAGAGCTGGAACCATGCAACCCTTTCCCAAGCCGACTAATTTGGCAGCTATGTGGATAGAGTACATAACAATTCCTCTCGCCTTGACGGAATTATAACCCAAGCCGTTACCATGCAGTGTTAAAAGAACAACGATCTTGATCTCTATGCTACCTGCATATATAACAAATTTTTTTTGTGATATCAGATGACTAATACAAAAAAATCTTCCCTCCTTGAAACGTGGATAAAAGAAGACGTGCTCGAAGGTATCCGATTAAAGCATTCCAAACTAAGTTGAAATTGCTAAGCAACAGCGAACTGTGTATGGTTCAGCAGTCATATCCGAGAAACGAATCTGCTGGTGGAATTAGTTAAAACAATAGTGCAGACAGCTGTCTACACACTGCGTCAGTTTTCCTGTTCATTGATAACATTTGAAAAAGAACATAATCGGTAATGGAATTAAAACGCTGCGTTGAAACCCCTGTTAAGTGGGAATGTTTCCAAGAGTTTTAAGGGAGAGTTATGATTGCATTTTTGACAGTGTAGGGCCAAATGCCTGAATGTAATGGGTACTCTAACATGCCTCCATTTATGTGTAGATTCATTGGGCTGTAGTTAAATGTTTGTCAAAAGAGCATCTATTATTTTCTTTACAAATAATCCTCGTACATCAGGAGAGAATACAATTTCATAATGAACAGAATTACGCACAGATTAAAAACATAAAAAAATTAGGAAAAATACAGCGAAATACATTCTGACTTTGGAAATCCACGCTTGCACTTTTAACATACAATATAAACAATATAATTTATACAATATATTTAACATACACTATATTTCCAAAAGTAACCGGACTCTTGCATGTTTCAAGTAACCTTTTTTTGAAGTGCAATATTCAATAATGAGTTAGCCTATCTCTGAAGAGTTCAGCCGTAAATCTTATGTATCCTGTCTTTAGCTTGATTGTGTGCTGTATCCTCGTTGATAGACTAAAAACCTTTTTTTTTTTTCTTTGACAAGAGGAAGACAGTATTTTGGTCCATTCTTCCTTCATTCAATTATGGATTCCCGGCCCATTGGCCTGGCCGAGGTCAATTTCATTCAAGATGGTCAGTAGACTTAATGCCGGAGTTCTAGGCAGGCCAATAAAGCTTTTATCGAACCAGTCAATGCAGGCTGTGCAGTACGACAAGGTGGATTGTCATGCTGAAACAGAAAAGGGCCCTCCCAATTACTGAGCTGCCACAGTGTAGAAAGAGCGGAATTGTTCAGAATGTTAATGGCACTACAATGGCATTCATTGTTCATAAATATGGTCCTATGAGAAACAATCCCAGATAGTGACAGCATCTTCGCCAAAATTCACAGTTCTGGAAATCATATTCTCGTAAATTACGTTCTCCGGGCATCCGCCAAATCCGAAAACCATGTATCGTGATCGTCACTCCCTAAAACAGCTTTCCAGGGACCAATTAGGATGAACTGTACAGAAGCAATTCGACAGTGTGCATTGTGTGCTCTGTTTTGTTTGTATGCGGCAGCTGTTCCGTAAAATCTGATGCCATGCTTACCAGTACGCATCATCTTTGTACTAATGTGGCTCTCTGAATCCCTAGTTAACAGTATTCGATGAGGACTGAGAGACCTACTCTCCTGAGCTCCTTTCGGTCTTTTTCCATCAACTTCTGCGGTCTGTCCGAACATTTGTTGACTGTGATATTTCTATTTGATGATTACATCAGCTATCGTTGATTTAAGGGTGATCGTGCCATTGCAGCAAAGCTACTATCAGATTGATTTCTAATATGCATCTTATGATGACTTCCCTTTGTAAATCCCTAAGCTAAACACCTGCATTTCATTTATCTGCTTTCTTCTAGCGTGAACGTAGTTGATTTTATACCTATAGGGCTCCACGTTGTTCTATAAATCTGACTGTGAAACAAATTCTAATTGACTGTCCCTACTATAAAGAAGACAGAACTTTAACCTTGCTATCACTGGTTAATCTCTATTAACCAGTGATAAAAATCTCATTAGTAACAAGGAAAATACTGTATCTCTGAATTTTTAACTTCCTCGGGCAAACTGGACTTGAACCATTTCTGATTTCAGATTTTTTTTCTATTACAGATTAAAAAGTTCTAATTTTTTTATATAATAAATGAATAGGCGCATTATAACCATAGCAGCTTATGCGCCATTAAACCCACCACCATAACAAAAAACCTATAGGGCGTGGACAAAATAATAGAAAAAAGCGTGATAAGAGTTACAGGTATTCATATTGACGTTAAAAACGTTTTTACTGGCGTTATTCCAAGAATTTTGTAACGAAAAACCGTCATGCAAAAAAGAGTTACGGAAATTACGCAAATGACGTCACTTCCTAAGTGACGCTAACTTCACATTCACTGCTGATATCGAACACTTAAGTAGTAAAATTAAAACCTTTACTGTTTCGATTGTTAGAATTACCAGAAAAGAATGGAGGGGGTTAGGCAAAAGAGTACTTAACTTACATTATAAGGTAATGTTTTCACCTTTTGTGAGCTACCCAGCATCTGTCTGGTTCAAACGTACTAGTACTGTTAAATTTAAAAATAAAATTAATTCGCTGCAAAGACCTACTATTGTGAGAGAGTATAAAATGGTGTCTACGAACGCCCTGCAAGTTATTGAGGGAATCCATTCCTCATGATACGTAACTTACTTTTAGAATTTTTAGTTATTTTACTACCTGGTGTTTTCCAATTGAATGTAACTTTTTTCTTTACAATTAAACTCTGAGGCTGGAAAAGAGTTCTGCACATTTATGGAAACATTCTTCAACTTGCACATGTCATCAGATCTTTCGATAAATACTACACGTAATAGAACAACTATAGATGGTGTATTTAGTAGTGAACTCTTCAATGTAAAAATTATATATCCTACTTTAGTCATCACAGACTAATACTTTCAGTAACCGATATGTAATTATTATCAATAAAATAAAATAAAAGTATTGTTATATTATTATCCATTAATTTTATTAATATCTGAAAATTAAAACGTTTTTAAATGCCTGCCGATGACGATTAAATGTAAAACACATTAAATATGCTAGCGGCAGGACACATGTACCTAGTGCAGATTTTTTTTTTTATTATTATTTTTTTTTATGGTGTTGGGTAACCCTTTTCTTTTAAAACAGCTTATATTCTACGTGGAATAGATTCAAATACCCACATTAGCAACTCAGGCCATATTGCGTCGTATTCAATATACCTATAAATTGTGTTCTGTGGTCGATTTGCTGTTTTCTGGAAGAGAAACCAGAGGCGTTTCTGGCCCTCCTGGGTAGCACAGTTGGTAGGATTGCCATCCCCCCCCACCACACCGACACACACACACACACACACACACACACACACACACACACACACACACACACACACACACACACACACACACACACACACACACCGGGTAGAAAAGGCCCCCGTCGATGATGTAAGGAATTTTTATGGGCCCTTTTCACAACGTGGCTGAGTTAGTCGGTCTCAGGCGAGGGTAGCATGGTTTTTCTCCCGGAAACTTGGGTTTTTCCGTCCAGCAAACAGAAAATCGACCTCAGAATAAAATTTCAGCAAATATATACACGGAGCAATATGGCCTTAGTCGCTGATGCGCCTAAAACCTTACTACAACAACCACTACCAAGTTTCCGGGAGAAAAAAACCTTGCTACTCGTGTGAGACCGACTAACTCAGCCACGGTGTGAAAAAGGCCCATAAAAATTCCTCGCGTAATTGACAGGATTCAAACTCAAGGCTTTTCCACCCGGTGTGGTGATGACGGCGATTCTACTAACTGTGCTACCCTAGAGGACGCTAACCGACCGAAAAACAAACGCATTTACAGAACAATATACTGAAATCTCATAATTTTTGTTGCTGTCGCGCTTAACAACACACCTAAAAACAAATCCGCAAGCTAAGCCTGTGGGTCAGGACGCATAATGAGTCATGCATTCTGTCCGACACACTGATGTACCAGCAATTCTTGGTACCCTTCATAAATTTGATCATAATGTTCTTGATAATGAGAACCTGATTGTGACAGTAATATATTAAGTATCTCCAGTAATTTTGAACCTTCTGGTAAAACATATAAGACGTGAAAACAAAGCAGAAAAATCCCTTATTATTATATTCTATTTGTTTACACAAATAGAATATAATAATATTTTATACCAAAAACAGTATGATCCATGGACTCGCACTTCATTTTCTTGTATACAAGCACAAAGAAAAGCATTCAATCCTTTCTCTGGAAAGGACAGTTCTCTGTGGGTTGTCTTGATGTTGGTGATATGATCAATGCCCTGCGTGCCAAGTATCATTCATCAATATGGAGAATCATCGTTTACAGTACGAAGACCAGTCTAAGGAGAGCTGTACTAAGAAAGATTATGGTACTTTTTATTTTTTCATTTATTTTTTATTATTTTCACAAAAGAAAAATACACTAATTATGCTTGTACGATCAGAACTTAAGCTTATTTCGGTCTCACTGTTCATGAATGTTAGGATGCAAAGCCTGAATTTGGAATCACTTAATTACTACAACCTACTGTAAAATGGGTGAGGTGCACGAAGTAGCATGTCCTGAAGAACATGGATGATGGGGTGCAAACTGAAGTTGCCAACAATTAAACGTTCCGCAGAGTTGTGAATATTGTTAATTATCCAAAGAACTGCTGTAGTGATGGCAAGATCAGAGACTGGAGAACTTAATACTGTAGTTATATCGAGCAAACTATGGAGGTATTGCACTAAGATCTTCACAGCTTCGAACTGCTAAAACTGGTTTGAACAGATGATGTCTAAAGGCAAGTGCATTTTCGTTAAAAGAGGATGCGATCTTAAACCCAGCTGCGTAGTTGCGATCGATTTACTACTAGAGCAACCAAATGACTCACTTTCTGTTCACTGGCCTGTATATACTCTGAGCGTTCTTCATCACGTTTACCTCTATAACTCAGAATTTGTATCTTCTTCCACTATTAGTAAACTTCAATAGGGTTTTGGATCTAATTTCATAATTTTTGTGAATTAACCTTGTAAAATTCCGGCTGCTTTGGTGAAAAAACAATCCCAGAATTAAATTTTCCTTTTCGCAGACAATACCCAGGATTCATTTTCCTAAACATAATGGATTGTCAGATTTGAAAAATTAGACTGTGTTTTGCTTTAACTTGTTTACAGAGTTTTCCTCAGAAATGAAAATGGCAGTGATCTGGGGCAGTCCAAACCTTTTAGACTAAATGGACGATCTAATGTCCATCTTTTTATTTTCCTTTCTATTGTCATTATAATTTCCTTAAAAAAATTCTCTTTTTACTCAGGTTCTAACATTGTAACTGAACTACCTTACCATATTAGAACCTGATTCTCAAAATATGAGATCTGTAGAATTTGATTAATAATGAAAAAGAGGATACAATGTTTAAGCAAAAAACATACGAAACATACACCACATAATAATACATCAAAATATAGAGCATTAAAAAACCCTTAAGTATCTCTCTTGTTGTTAGTCTTAGTTGACCCAAATGTGCGTGAAGCCTTTTCAAGCGAGGATTTCCTTTCTCTTTTTTTTAAATCTCGGAGATGCGCCAACTTTTGAATGCATATACAACTTCCAGACATATACAAATGGTTCGTGGTTTAGGATATTGGGAGCTAGGTCTAATATTTTAATCAACCCTAAACCGAATCTGTGAAATTATATATGTTCAATAAAACGGCTTTTATTGACAATGATGTGGAGAGGTCAGTTCCAGTGAATCAACCAACGTAGACCACATGAAGCCCTTTATCAAGAAACATTTATCGGTGTTCTACTTTTGTCTAACCCTGCTAACTTGTGGCCACGATTGTAAACATATGTCATCGCAAACTATCACGTAGGAAGGTGTGTTTCATGATTTATGACCTTTTGTGATTTATGGGTTGCCTTCTGTTATCGCGAAAATTCGTGAAGCGAAAGTAGGAGAAATATTTTTGATCACTTGAGTCACTGAAGGATGGATCCCGGAGGCACCAGAAAAACGCGTTCTTCCGCGAAAATTATTACGTACCCTTGCGGCTTCTAATATGTGTCTTTATAAGCTCTTCCTACCATAAAAACTCCGGGTAAAGTATTTATATAAAAGTAATAGACAATACCAAAGCGACTGCGTGTAGCACTGTTTCAATTCTGTAACTTCCCTCAGCCACATAATTGTGTCCTGTGAAGTGAACTTCATCCTGAGCTCGTGTATGGGTGTGTGTTGGTGGGGGGAAGGGGAGGAACACGAACTGAAGCACTATTCCGTACACTTAATGAGAGAAACAAAAAGAAAGGCAGCGCTTTTAGTTGAAGCAGTCTAGAGATTAAACAACAGACATCATAGAGACAAGAGAGAGAGAGAGAATGAGTATAATTATCGTTAGTAATTATACCCATATACAGACCGTAAAATTGTGAATAAATCACCTAGAACTACTTGTGCTAAAGTGTTTCCATAAATTCTTTCAAATGCTTACAAAAGAGGCTCACTGGAATAATGAAACTTAACACGTCAACATTGCTTTATAATAAAGGACAATGGAGTTTGTATAAAACTTCCTTAATGTACGTCCAGTTCCAATTCTTTATCACGGGTTCCTAAACTTTTCTAATTGCAATTTATGTTTTGAGAACTTTCGATTAGAAGCAATGTAGACTGTAATTAGCAATATCAGCGTTACTCTTGTAATAACATCGTCTCCTTCTAATCACAAATGGTTTCTAATCTGAATTTTGGTTCTCTGGAGATAGAGGGAAGCAGGAATAGCTTATTATTCCTAAAATGATCTCCAACAGTAGCCTTTTCTGCAGAGACAAATTTAATAGCCCTTACGAAACACAAATCAAAGTCAATGCCGCATTTAGGTATTTTAGATCCCCGGGATCCAAAACACCTAAATGCGGCATTGGCTTTGATTCGTGGTTTATTCGTGTTAAACGATGCAATATTTTGTGTATTTATATACACAAAATATTACATCGTTCTAAAACAAAGTGACATAATTAAAAGCGGGGAACTGGATGCGCCACAATATTTATATTGCTGTGATATATTTATGAATATATTTAGACTTAATTGAAAATAGCAATAATTACGGTAAACGAATGGAATTAAAAGCTAAAAACATCTTATTTATAATAATTGAGCTGGTCCGGGAGTCCCTCGGCAACGACCTTGGGGACTCCGAAGCAACTGCGCCACCGTGCCACGGTAACCCCGAGGTACAGTGGTTCATGGCAAATCACATTACATAAAAGGTTATGCTACTTATAAGGACTTGCTTTTCAGCCATAGACTTGAACAACGATAAGAAAGAAATAGTAAGAGATGGGGTTATCTTTTATTCAGATAACTGTCAGCCAAAAGAACATCAGCATCAAAAGCGCTAGTCTAAAGCAGCATCAAAAGCACTGATCAAAGGCACTTTATTCCCATAATGGAAATCTGACAAAAAGGCAATCTAGAAGGGTAGCAGTTTCTCCACTTGTCACTTCTTTTTGGAGATTTCTGGGTTTAAATCTCATCAAATAATGGATGAATTCTTAATGACTTTTACAGCCTTGTCTGTTATTATCCGATCTCAGTTGAACGGAGTACAGTTTCGTTTCTTGTTCACCTACAACATGCAAATTGGTTTGTCAATACACTTTTACAGACATAATGTACAAGGCACATATGGCCTTAGCAGCCCTTGTGCCATTAAACAACAAACCAACAACAAAATGTACGATGAGATCCTAAGAACTGGTATACTTTAACAATGTCGTCCATGTGTTCCAAACAAAAACAACCTATAGATGTACAAGGTAATGATATGTTATTTTTATCTACTGTATATTCTGTAATATTCAATAGTATGTTAAAATTTAATATGAAGGATAACATTTCAAAAACGAAAACTGTATCTTTAATAAAGCTACAATGTCCTATTTATATTTATATGTAAAAACAAATTCAATTACTACTATTTCTCTACAAAAAAATATATAAAGAAATATTATTGAAAGAACTTTTTTTTACACTTGCAATATTTTAGATTTTTTAATAATAAGTTTAGACATTAGGTCAAAAAACTTAATAAACTAATTTCCATTATCCACACGTGATATAAAATAGTTAACATCAAAATTAAACTATGGATAATCACCACGTACAGTCATTCCCAAATTATATTGAAAAATTAATAATATTATTAGAAATAATCTATCTTTTGCTCTTGAACATGAAGAGCCATAAGCTGCCATTTCATCTATCTTTGGATAAATCAAAACGTACCTTTAATTTCTGCTAATGCCAACCTTTTATAATACTAAATTGTAAAAATGATCTACGTGCCTCTTAGCCCTTTTGTATAGAGGGCGCGTCATATAACTAAACTGAATTAAATTTAAAAAGGATGGAATTTTGGATGTAAAATGTAATAAGCAGTGCATGTTTCAATTTATCGCAACACCATCCTAATAAAAGATCGCAAAAAGATACAATATTTGATAAACCATCTCTAGATACATCTCCCTAGCTTTCTTGATTAGACCGGGGTTCGAGCCCGTCACCACCAAATACGGAGGATGCAGAAAGGTCAGGGAATGACCACCGCATATCTCGGAGCAATATGGCCTTAGTTGCTAATGCTCCTAAAAACCAACAACAACAACCCTAGCTTTCTGTCTTTCAGGAAATGGTGCTGAGATTAATAAACTAAACTGGCGTATAGGCACGAATTATATAACTCTACCCCTAACTTCTACTATGCCAGTGAGCGGTAGACGATGTATACAAATTAAGAGTAAACTCAACCAGCATGTTTTATGTTCTTTGCCAGTATGGAGTTAACGTGGCGAAGTAATTCAATATGTCACATGAGCTTTGTTCGGTGCAAACACCGAGAGAATTACATGGACTTGTTGGTGTCGTATGATAAACGTAGCACTCAGCAAACCACTAACGAGTTTATCGACCATCTCTAATTAACCTTGCTTATAATTACTATGCAAAATGGTCACTCTTATACTAATCCCGCAAAGATGTGGCTGTTAGATGATTTAAGAAGTTATTGGAGAGAATTTTATGAAAATCGCATGGACACATTAAAGGATGCGAAAAGATAATGAGCTGAGTCCATTTTTTATGGATTTATAAAGCCAAAATAAAACTTACAAAATCGGAACCTGGTGGAGTAACTTTGAATAATTCAAACATCGACAAACCTATAAAGTTCGCGAGCTTCTGTGAAACAGTTGGTGTAATGAATCGGGATTATTAAAGTTTGTCTTTTAGCACAAGCTCAAATTCTTCTTGTGATCTATGTGATCTCAAGTAGAAACTTTTTATGCACATTTTCGCAAGAATGTGATAATGAAGTTACAGGCTGCCAGATAACAAACTTCTGGCGTAATTTCCAAAGATGCAGCGTGAGTCAGAACACGCGAAAATTCTTTCAAGTTAAGAAGGGTTGGAGATTAACGACCAGAGTAGGCGTTTATTTTCTAAACAAATTTAAAAAAACTTAGAAAACAGAAAAGTTTCTGGTGTGGTGCTTGGAATATGGAATACAGAAAAATAATGTCAAAACTTTAATTCAATTAACTGAAACTGATCTTTACCATAATAAAACTAAAAATTTAATCAGTTTAGTAAGGTCTTGTGAAAAATACCTCTCCTCTTAAAATTCAAGATGACAAAATAATTAATGCAAAATGGGCTGCAGCAAATGGATATGTAATTTGTTTTTAATTGGGAAATGAAGTTTCTTTGCCTTACGGGTATTGGTCTTCCAAAATTTGCAAGTCTTACTAACGATTCTGCTAATGATTAGTTTCGTATGTCATAGTCCAGCCAATCAAAATATTTCTCTTGAAACTCTTTTTCACCAAATGACTTGAAACCGAATGTAAATTTAATGAAGGAAGTAATATCGCATTACTCGTCTGCATATGCTACGCCATCTGGTAATTAGTTTATGCTGCCCCACTTTGCAAATATTGATTGATATCTGGACATTTGAGAGAAAGACATCGACAAATAGCGCCTGTTACACAGATTAAACGTGGAAACGGAAGTATTTAATTCGTTATTAGCAGTAAAAATTAAAAAGGAACGCGTAGAAGACCTATTTTAGGAATACAGTGGACGCCACTTATTATGATCACTGAGAGACAGCTTAATTGAAAACAATAATTGATTGATAACAAAAACTGATGCTACCAGAACTCAGCTGTTCAACATTATTTATTGATGCAGAGCTGAAATGTGTACAGGAAAAGGTGGAAGTGGACAGAAAGAAAGCATTAAATTCAAGCAGTACAAAACACTTTAATTTGGCTGTCCACCTTTCTTTTCTTTTTTACTGATGACTTCGAGAAAGTCGTCAATAAAAAAGAAACTGACATAATGCTTCTGGAAATCCATACAAACAAATAAAAAAATTAAAATCTACAATTAGAAAAGAGTTAATTTAAAGAGTTAAGTTACAGAGTTAAAATGGACACGCAACGTGTATGAGTTCAAGGACAAATCTGAATATTAAATAGTCACTACCACTGCTGATGCTTAAATAGCTATAAGACAGAAAAGAGGTAACATAAACCGAAAGTACTAATTACAATAAACGTATCTCTTCTTTATACATTTCATCGGGATTTCATAAAAGTGATAACATTATCCGTGATCACAATAAGTGGCGTGCATTATATCCATCGGGAATATAATCAAATTGATGGATTTTTTTTTTTCATTTTTTTATTTATTTATTATTATTATTTTATTTATTTTTTTTTTTTTTTTGTTAACTCTAGAATTGTTCTTGCGGATAATTCTTTTTAAAACAATACAAGGAATTTTAAAAACAATTCAGGAACGAAAACTTCGGAGAGCAATTATTAGAAAAATCGAAAAATAAATAAGAATAATTTTGCAAAGGACCACTAGTACTTTTTCGAGATATAAACACGACTGTAGTTTGCATTAACAGCAAACATCAATCCACAATCATGTAATTTTCCATTTTCACAACAATTTCCTCTTTACTGGGGGGAAATTTTTATCAGTGGCACACATTTGTAGGTAGAAGGAATCTATTTAGAGATGGTATTCATTTTAACAAAGGTGATGCAAGGATTTTTGCCAGTATCATTGAGGACACCCTAAGGGTTCAGGGAAACTGCTAGTTTAGGGGAGAAGGGTAATTTAGATCCGCGTTTATCTGATAATATAGGTCTAAGTATTGGTTGCACTCACCTCATGAATTCTTGTTTGTTGCCACAACAACCATTGTTCATAAGATGTTCTGAGGGTAGCAAAGTTTCAAATGAGGGGGAAGATAAAGTTTTGGATAAAAAGCTAAATAACTTCAAGGGGCGTGTCAGGGTAGCATACTACAGAACATTATTTAGTCTCAATTGTGTCTACAGTAATGTCAGGAGTGCTGTCAAAAAAAAATTATTGAATTTGAACTCCCGCTTAAGACAACTAATGTTGATATAATAGGGCTGACAGAAACGTGATGCCACCCGGAAATGAATGATGATGAGTTCCACTACGGTATGTATAATGTATTTAGGAAAGATAGAAATGACAGAAGGGGTGATGCTTCTTTTCAAAAGTAGCCTGGACGGGTAAAGAGCTTTTACAAGAATCTGAAGTTACGTCTGCCAGCATAGAATCTGTGTGGTGTGATTAATTGGAAGCAAAGGAATAATAAGAATGGGAGTAATCTAGAGACCAGAAGCTTGTGAAGAATATGACGGGATTCTTTACATGCAGATGGACAAGCAAGCGTGAATGTCTTATTAAGGGAGCCTTTATCTGTCCCAAGTTTAGTGGAATAAGTGGGAGAGAAACTCACCACGGGGAAATTTTTTTTAAATAAACTAGGTGATTATTTTTTGTACCAACACATTAGAGAAAGTATTAGGGGTGAGAATATCTGTGACCTCATCATTACTAATGAATCAGATGACATCACAGGGCTTCAAGTACAGGAATCATTGTCAGAAAGTGATCATGCAATCGTCAGTTGGAAGATGAAGAAAGATTTTGCAGTACTTAATGGTAAAGTCACGGGTTTTAACTTCAGAAGAGCAGACTTTGACAGTTTAAGGTGCTATATAACATCAATGAATTGGGGGGGGGGGGGGGCGAATGCATTTGAATTATGGAATACTTTTAAAGCATAAATCACAGAAACCGTTAAGAAAATATTGCAGGAGGAATACAGTAAGTTTGAGCAGGTTAGGATTACTAGGAAGATCCTAAGATGGATTGTTGGGTGGCTACAGGGCAGAAGGTTGTGATCAATGGATATTCCTAAGATTGGTGTAACGTTAGGAGTTCGGTCTCTCAGGGATCTTTTTTTGGACCACTGTTTTTTCTCATTTTCATAAATAACATCAACGAAAGAACAGAAGGCATAATGTCAATTTGCAGACGACGTAAAGATTGGTTGAATCGTTAATTTCGTCGTAGAGTCGAAAACCCATGAAGAGAAGAAAGAGATAATAATAATACTGCTAGCCTCAGGCTTGTCCTGAAGTGAGATCATCTGCTGCACAGGTTATTCTGTGTGGGATCTATACACCTCTCCTCTATTTCCTTTTAATTCTTGTCTTTTTCTTTGTTTATTTGTTTCATACAACATAGGAAGGTTCCCAATGGCAATGCGTGAAGATAAGCAGTAAAAACAAATAAAATGCATCAAACGTAAAAATATTCAAATGAAGATAGAACTATATGTGCGTAAGAATATTAAACAGTCAAATATACAATACATAAGTATATGATACGAATAAAATAACAATAAAATAATAAATATAAGTAACAACGATAAATAAAAATAAAAGCAGTGAATATAAAAATTAAGAACGAAATGGTGAATAAAACACAATAATTTAAGAAGATAAATATGAGTTGTTATTGTTATTATTATTATTAGCCATATGGTGCGAGGAAGCCTGAGGCTTATGCTGCACCAGCCAAAAAATAAAAAAAAAAAAATTCCCGCATTACCCTGAGAGTGACAGAGAGAGAGAGAGTGTGTGTGTGTCAGAAGTAGAAGGGAATCACCAAGAAAGCAAGAAGAGAAGAATGATGATATCCAGCTCAGGATCCTGGGTTTGCCAAGCCCATACTCACCAGATGTGAGCCCCTGGGGTTAATGAAACATTTACAATCAATAAACGGATATAAGTCTAAAATATTAATTAAATTGAATAATTTCAAAAGGCGGGGATCAGACGACCCCGGGGCTGAGATCGAAGCAGAGTACCTTCTTAATAAGAAGTTTATATAAAAAACGAAGGCTAGCAATCGTCCTTCTTTGAGAAAGGAAGCATTACCATAAGGATCTTTTTTTTTTTTTTTTGAAAGCGAATCTCGCCATCTAGCCTGGGCATTTGTTTGATTGCCTTACGAGAGAGAGAGCCGTTCGAACTGAGACCAGATAATGGAAGCATAATGGAGTATAGGTAGCACTAATGCCACGAGCAAGATTCTGTAAAAGGAGAAAGAGTCCAAAGAGATAGAGTGCCTCTTCAACCAGTCTAACACTCCAAACCCTCGTATGTGCAGAGAAATTACCCTGGGTGTGAAGCGAGTACTACAAGGTAAGAGTAACTGTAGCTAAAATAATGAGAGTGAGCGAATAATCATATCTTATAAAGCTTACTTTGAGGATCTAGAAAGGACATCACGCAGCATTTAGAGACGTTGATAGAGAAGTTATTATTAAGGACCGAAGAGTAAACAATATCTAAAGAATCTTGTAAAAACTGAAAGAGAGTTAAGTTGCTGACTATACTAACAAGTGAGTGCAAAGAATCATTTTAGTTTGTAGTAAATCACCGACAACTCTGCCGAGAATACGTAACATTAGTCTTCTCTTCTGGGGAAACGTTGCTTATTAGAGGTAGTGCAAAAACGGGTAACTCGTTTTGAAATAACAAAAACGATGCCGTTTCACCTACTTCGGTGATTCACCACGAATGATGTTTTGTGCTAATTTGTTGGTCTAGTAAATTTCCCGCATTCTGAGGCTTTCATCCCTAAACACTTTTTAGTTGCTGATTACACTATAAAATTTAAAATCGTAAGCGTAAACAAAGAAACAGTCAAGTGTTCTTGAAAAAATAGGCATGGTAAATATTAAAAAGTGATGGGCCTGAGGAGGATCTCTGCAGGCCTCCAGCGTTAAAAGTGAATGAAGAGATTGGGTGCCATTGTGCCATTTATCAAGAGTCTGAACTGACGACGTCCAATTAGGTATGGATCCATTTAATATGGGATCGCTGAAAGCATAAGAAAATCGTTTCCTACATAGGAGTTTTTGAGCTATCGAGTCGAAGACGCGTGATAAGTCAGTGTATACGACATCGACTCTAAGGCTGGCGTCAAGCTTCATCGAAACAGACTGCCAAGGAATTAGGAGGTTGGGTATCACGGATCTACACACATCGTGTTGCTGAGGCATCAGATTTTTCACGAAACCGGAAGTGCACGACAAACTATGTGATCGAAAATTTTTCAAGCGAGTTTAATACGGTTATAGGCCGATCATTTTTGTTGGAATCACTGGCACCTACTTTATGGAAAGGGAGAATAAAACAGAGCCTGGCCATGGAAGGATAAATTCCAGAGGCTAGAGAATGATTGAATGAATGTAGGTAGTAAGGGGTGAGGACACGATGGCTTTTTCTAAAGTATATCAGGGTTTCTATCAGGTCCGTACGAGTGGTCTTTGTAACTACTCACAAGAAATTTATAATAAATGGAGAATTCACTTGGGATTTCAACAGCTTCAGTAATAATTCGGTCGGGATGTTTTAAAGACGCAGCCATAGTTGAGTTGGAATATCGCGAGTTGTTCACCATATGTCGGAATAGTATAAGGTCGAGAAAGGTTTAAGGTTAAAAAGCCTGTTTTTTTTTTTTTTTGTTTTGTTTTTTTTGCAGTCAGATCCTATCTCTTTGAACTTAAAAAATCGGAAGTGAATTTAGTCTTAAATCATATGGGGCGAAGCTTATATTTTGACTTTATCAATTTGATAAGAGGCACGTTACACCAAGAAGGATATTTTGGGTTGTTAGGCCTACTACAAGGAATTTGAGAATACACAAAATCGCGAAGATTATCAAAGAAGACTATGCAAAGATAAAATTAATATCACTGGAGACGAACAAATCGATTAAAGGAGAAGAAGAGAAAGCATTAATTATAACAATTCAGTCGGCTTTTCTGAAGAAACTACATGATTAGTAATAAGATGTAAATTTAAACAAATAGTATTAGTATTAGTAATGGCCACATGGTGCAAGGAAGCCTATGGCTTATGCTGCACCGGCCAAAAATAATATTAAGAAGAAGAAAATGAAAATAAAATAATAATTAATAAGAGAAAAGGAAATAAACAACTTGTGCGTTTCCCTCCTCCCGTAGGTAAAATAACCAGCGGACCTTTGAATTTCCCCAGACTGTCAGCCTCTACTACCCATGTAGGTAACTTATTCCAGTAATTTATAACTCGCTGGCTAAAATAAAACTTCCTGCAATCCAGTCTAAACAACCCCCCGTAGCTTGAAATTATGGTCCCTAGTTCTAGAATCATTTATAACCCTGAAAATTTCGTCCTCATTCATTTTACTTATGTCTCTCAGAGCCTTAAACACCTCAATCAAGTCTTCTTCTAAGATGCCTAGTTTCCAAGCTGTGCAATCCACATATTCGAAGTCTTTCCTCATATGGACGCCCCTTTGCCGATCTCAACAGGCGAGCTACCCATCTTTGGACTCTTTCAAGAATGAAATTGTCTTTCTTTAGGTGAGACCTTCATACTTGAACACAGTATTCCAAGTGTGGTCTAACAATAGCCTTATATAATGGAATTATGACATCCTTATCTCTACTAGAAATTGTTCGATAAATCATCGATAGGACACCATGGGCCTTCCTTGCAATCAAATTATGATATTAGGGTCACCCGTAAATGATTACATCTACCCATATATTTATTTTGTCTGTAAATTGCGTGTGTTCTCTGGTCGATTTGCTGGACGAAGAAACACCAATTTCTGGGGGAATAAACCTTGCTATCTACGCCGGAGGCCGACTAACTCAGCCAAGGAGTGAAAAAAGCTCACTAAAGTTCCTCGCATCATCGACGGGATTCGAACCCGAGCCTTTTCCACCAGGTGTGGGGAGGACGGTGACGATACACCACTGTGCTACACGCGCAAACTTCCTTGCAACCATGTGGACATGTGTTTTTGTAAAGGGCGGCTCCTAGATCGTCTGTTCAACTCCGCCTCGTGTCTCTGTGAAGAACAGAGTCAATTGCAAAAGGGCCAGACATATGTTGGTGTAGGTTTGCGTGTATTCTGTGTGTGTGTTCTGGCCTCTTGGCTACTCAGAAGCATCAATCACCTGGACAGATGAGTCTGGGTATTCGTCCACACCACGGGAAGGTGGGCCAGTTTCAGAAGAGCACGTACTGTCTCAAAAGAGACTCTGACCCACCAGTGTTGCCAAAAGGTTTGCCAGGATACTCTGGGGCCCATTCCAGAGGAAAAGAAAGGAGAGAAAAAAAAAGGGGGGGGGGAAGAGAAACCAACCCGTGGTACTGGTCATGAAAGAAAAGAGAATAAAATAAAATATAGTAAAATAAGAGGGAAAAAAATAATAAAATAAAAATAATAAAAAAATAATACATTGGTGCTAGTTGGGATAAAAAAAATAAAAATAAATAAATATAAATAAATTAATTAATTAATATAAGAATAAATAAAAGACAGTGGTGCTGGTTAAAAAAAAAAAAAAAAGTAGTACTGGTTAAGAATAATAAAAAGAAGTAGTCTTCAATAAGTACTCTTGTATCCAGGATAATTCAGAAGTCGAACTGATGACCTTTAGGATCAGAGCAATGGCAGTTCTTGCGTACACGACCCATAGAAGGAAATATAGCTAATTTTGGTGCCCAGCAATACACAGAAATCTCTGAGTGTCCTCTAAAAGTACATGTTTTGTTATCCAGGATAGCAGAGAAGCAAACTGTTTTCCCACTCACACAGGCGTATTTGGTGGACTATTTCGGTTCGCTACTACGGCGTTGAATCTCTTTCTGCGAGCAAGCACCTCGGAGGCAAAGTTCTGAAGAGCTGAAAGATGGTTTTTATTCTGCAGAAGCAACTTCTCCCGCACTGGAGAGAGATCTGAAATGTCAGTTCAGAGCTTCCCCCTAAGGTCGTTGTAGATTGCACAGTTAAAGAGCAGGTGACTCCAATCTTCTGTATTCCCGCAGAGGCAGAGATCTGTGTTATGCAAGCCAAACTGATAAAGTTTTTGATTGAGAGTACCACGTCCAGTTACCAGAAAGGAAATTTCCATAGTTAAGGAGCATCAGGTTTTAACCGATTTAGAAAGCAAGAAGGTCACATTAAGCAGGAATTTTCTTGTGGCAGCTCCAAGTGGGGTGGTGCCCCATTTGGTCTGACAGATACTAATTAGCTCATTAAAGCAGCTGGATTTCTCGTTTTTGGGATCTTCGTTTAAATTTAGCTGGATACCAAGTAAGTCTGAAGGTATTTTTTTTTTTATTTCGATAGCAGAGGCCACGATAGATGACAAATAGATCCAAAGGAAGGGACCCCGCAATAACTTGCACTGCAGCGGTGAAAACTGTTCTACAGACTCTGGGAATAGAGAGGAACATGCTCCACTGGATAGAATTCAGTTTTAACCTCATTTTGGAATTGGCGGCCCGATGAAACCAAGCTCCTGCCGCATAGGTGACTATGGGCAGGAAAACAGCATTATAGTAGAGAAAGAGTGACTTCCTAGAGAGATTCCACTCCCCTCTGGAAAATTCTAATAATTAAACTGTTATTTTTTTATTTTATTTCAGTACTCATGTGAATGAGATGAGGATAGAAGGAAAGCTTATGGTCAATAATGACCACTAGGAGTTTTGCCTCAGTGACTATAGGGAGCCGCTTGCCAAACATTTTCACTTGGGGTCCAACTTGGATTTAAAAAAGTATCATTTTTTTTTTCACTGGGTTAATTTTAAGTTTGTTAGCCAATGACCAGGTGGAAAGATCAGCTAAAATCAGTTTTTCATTCACCTCCAACACCACACGAGAACAATTTTCAGGTCAATAGCACAAGCAAAAATTTTACAATTCTGGAGAGAGCAGCCGAGCAACCATGTGGACATGTGTTTTTTTTTAAAGGGGCGGCTCCTTGAACGCCAGTTCATCTTCGTCTCGTATCTCTGTGAAGAACAGTACCATTGTAAGCGGGCCAGAATTGTGAGTAGGGTAGGTCTGTGTGTATTATATGTGTGTTCTGTTCTTGAGTCTGGCTACTTGGCTACCTAGAAGCATCAGTCACCTGGAGAGATGATTCTGGGTACTCGTTCACACCACGGGAAGGTGGGCCAGTCCCAATAGTGCTCGCGCTGTCTCAATTCGAGACTCTGACCGACCTGATGTTGCTGCCCAGCAACCAAATTATTTCAAATTATTATATTAGAGCCAACCGTAATTTCTTACATCTACCCATATATTTATTTGTCTGTAAAGTGCGTGTGTTCTCTGGTCGATTTGCCTGCTTGCTGGACAAAAACAACCCGTAATTTCGGGGGGGGGGGAGGAAACCTTGCTATCTACGCCTGAGACCGACTAACTCAGCCACGGAGTGAAAAAGCCCATTAAAGTTCCTCGCGTCATCGACGGGATTCGAACCCGGACCTTTTCCACCCGGTGTGGGGAGGACGGTGACGATACCACTGTGCTACCGCACAGACTGGATCCAGCCACCAGTCTACAATGCCTGGAGAACTTCTTGTCTGACAGTATCGTAATATCCAAGTCCATTTTCTCCACTACCGTGTCTTTAGTTCAACCCCGCCAAGTATATAAGTTATTTTGGGGTTACTGTTCTCTAGGTACAATACCTTACGCTTTGCTGCATTAAAGCATAGCTGCCATTTTTCTGACTTGGGAAACTTCACTTCTTACATCAAGCCAATCTGAGCAATAACCATTTATCACAACCCTCCGCCTCCTGCCTTGAAGCTATCCAGCTATCCATCTAAGGATTTTCCCTGTGATTGCAACCTGTTCCAGCTTATAAAGTAGTCACTCATGTGGGAGAATGAGTCAAATGCTCTGCTGAAATCCAAATAAACAATGTCGAAATTATTCCCTAATTCCAGCTCTTGAGTGACCCTGTCAACATAGCTAACCAGATTAGTTAAACATGATTTTCCCTTTACAAAACTATGCTGAGTATCCTGCAGAATTACATTTCTATCTAACTTATCCTGAATTCCACCCTTGATCATTGTCTCCATGATTTTCCCTACTACTGAGGTTAGACTAGCCGGCCGGTAAATTCCCCACTTCACTCTTAGAACCGCCCTTATGTATTGGAGATACATTGGCACTTTTCCAATCCAACGGCAGAGTCCAGTGATGCTCTCATAATTAGCCTCAATGGTTCAACGCACTCACTTGCCGTCTCCATTAAGATTATAGCGTATATATCATCAACCCAGGCGCCTTACTGGCCTGTAGGCTCGAGTTTTTTCATTAAATAGACGTGTGAAATTTCAACATCATTATTTATATTTTTTTCAACTTCACTCTCAGAACTTCCCATTGACGTGAAGGGTTTTTCTTCTGTAAATATCGATGCAAAGTAACTGTTAAGTTCATCTGCAACTTCAGCTTGTTTATCTAAAACTGTCCCACGTCCATTACATAAGCGTCCGATCTGGTTTGTTCTTCTCTTCTTTGCATTTATATATGTGAAGAATTCCTTATCCCCCCCCTCTCTTTGAAAGCGATTTCTCATAATCTGGCTTTGCCAGCCTAACCTTTTCTGTGGCACTATTACAGATCAATTTGTAGCTGTTATAGGCTTCAGTACTTTTTATTGCTCTGTATCTTTTCCACGCCGTCTTTTTCTGCCCAAGTAATATGGCAATTTCATTATTCGTCCAACTGGGAATCCTCCTCATGGAGTATTGCTTTGTGATAGGACGGAATAACGTTAGGAACCTCTTCTGACTGAATGAATCCGTTAGGAAATATTAATTCCAAACAATTTAAGTCCCGGATATCCTGCCTGGGGCTTTAATTGTTTGGAATTAGTATTTGAAGGAAGGAAGCAATACTGCAAGTTGAATTTTGCCATCACGTTGTAGGAAGAGGAGGAATTTTCGTCTGTTTATTCAGGCGGTTTTTTTTTTCTTTTTTGTTCTTTCATTCTACCTTTTTTCGTTTGCTGCTATCATTTCCTCAGTTGTGTTTGTTCTTACTGGCATTAAGCTTGAGCTGGTGAAGGATTTGTTGGTATTTTTACTATTATTTCTGTTTACTCATTGGTAATGGTTTGGACATTGATTACGTGACAAGTTAGTGTCAGTTAGCGCTTAGTTGTTGTCCACTTCCTCCTGGCGTAGACACGTATGTACCTTCCTGTATCAAAGTGGCCATGAACAAGTAAACAACGTAACAATACACATACAGCACAAACTACATACAGCACAGTACTACATACATTTCTGGCCTTTCTGCAAAATTTTCTACCTCTACAGTGTACCACGGCGGAATTGAACTAAAGTTTGGGAGCAGCCCTGCATAAGATACTACACGTCTATTCGGTTTGACTGTTTGCTAGAACAAAACCTGACTTTTCAAAAGAAATAACCATAGCAGACCGATTATCTTTCACAGTGTGAAAAAGTCCATAAAAGTTCATGGCATCATTGACAGAACTCGAAGCCAAGCCTTTTCCACGCAGTGTAGAAAGGCAGCGATTATTCCAGTTGCCTAAATTTAAATTAGGCTGTCATGAGTGTAAATTTAGGGTGATACTAATGCCGCTATTTAAATACCATATATGGCACAATGGCTGTAGCGTATGAGCTTGATGATGACTGTAAATATAGCGTTCATAGTGATGTGTGCGTTCAAGACTGTGCGACTCAGTATTTTTCAGTTTCTTACAGCGGAGGATCTATCTTCGCAGAAATTTCCGCCGCACAGAAAAGATGTAAGTCGATAACTGAATTTTTAAGCCCACGAGTATAGGAATAAGCAAATCGTTACCATGAATGAAGAAAAATAACGCACGCCCAGGAAAAGCTCACACATGTGCTAAGCGGGTTCCCAAGAGTTTGAACAATGCAGAGAAACTTTTGAAATTAGATCGATTTTTGCTCTCTAGTTCAAAGAGTGTGAAACACTTAGAATTAGAGCACAGAATTTTGTGAGCTTACTGTCTCATGAGGAAATGCCATTTCATTATTAAAGTCAACTCATTAGATTAAATACGAGTCTTCGACGTTATCGGCTGTGTCATCAGTCATCAAAACATGAAACCCAGCCGTTTGAATGTCAGCTATTTTGTTACACGAGAATGAGCTACCTCACACAGGAACACGCTATGACAAGCATAGGCAAATTGAACTGAGAAATGATGGAGCTTCCTCAGTACAGCTGTCTTTTCTCCTCGCGGTTTTCATATTTTAGCGGACTAAAAATGATCTGACAGCGCGCTGATTCTACAGGGATGGTGATGCGAGGGAAGCTGTCGATGATGCTAACCGCAATTTATGAGCAGGTCATAAAAAACATAGTTTACACACAGGATCAATAGGGATTTTCTGAAAAATAAATCAGTTCATTTTCGTTTCCCTTTGGTTTTCAATAGCAACGTAGTGTACTTTATGCTACTTCCTTTTTATTATACTTATCCATCTTAAAAATATATAAAATGTATAATCGCGATAAAATGAACCAGAATTTAAAAAAACAAAAGGGGAACGGTGGATCAGTACCATCTACTGGGAGCATGTAATATTCCGGTGTTGAAATGAAGTATGGACCACAATTCTCTGATGACTGTTATGTAAATTTTATACCAGCTCTAGCTGCTATACTTTATTTGAGGGTTCTATTATTACAGCCCTTATTTTCTTTGACAGTTTGAAAGCCATGAAGCGTTAGTAAATCATTTTTGTAAATTGCGTGAATTCTATAGTCGATTTGACTGCATTATAAGAAGAGGAAAACATAGAGACCTCTCCTGAGACTTGCTGCCTTGATTACGATATGAAAAGAAGAAAAAAGTAAGTTCCTCCAGTCGAGACGAGATTTGAATTTGTGCTGTTATTGTTTTATACAGTGCATCAGCATCTAAGGGCATATCGCATATGGAATATCTCAGAGGAGACCACTCTTTTCCGTGAGATCGACTAACTACAGCCCTGTATCGAAGAGGCCTTCAATAACTCTTCCACGAGATTCGAACCCAGACCTCTCTAATACAGTATACAGTGAAAGTAAGACGAAACGACTATATTGTTACAGAAGACCGAATCTTCAGCCCAGAGTGGATGGACGGCAATTATGATCACTGCGCTTGTCACGAGGTCAGCCATGGCATAAAGTGGAGGGTTCGGATATAAAAGAGTGGGACTGATTAGCACCATTTTCCCTTTTGTGTCCCCTTATCCCCTTCTTTCTTTTTCTCTCGTCCTTTTTTTCCATCTTTCTCCTTTTCTGTCTTATTTTCTTAGCCTCTTCCGGGAGAAGATGCTTGCCTTCAGCCCATCTGGGGTTGGCATTTTTCACTGTGGTTGAGGCTGGTTGAATAACCAGCCGCACAGGATTTGGTCGCTGGCCATCCAACTGGTATCCACAGATATACTAGTCCACACACACACTTTAACCTCATCTTTGACCATGGCCATTTTACAGACTTACGTATCAGCACAATGTTTCACGGCTGAGCTGAACTGACGTGCAGGAGCTGCCCTACTTAAGAGACAACGCATGTTTAGTGCCGTTTTCGTTCAATAAGTAGCCTTTAATGGGCAGCGAGTCCCACTGACCAGCTGCCCTCTTCCTGGATGGCGACTTCAAATTGAACGCGATAAAATCTGAACCTTCTGGTGTGTCACATGCATGACCGTTCAATGTGCGAAGATTACGTGATGAACATGAAGGCGGCGTGCAGCAACAGTGGCAAAATTAACTTTCGTAATAATGCACTTTCGACAATAAAAGACCGCATTTTTTTTAAATATTACACGAAGGTATATACCCCTACGAAAGGTCCTAGCCACATAGGAGTTAGGCAGGATACACCGTTCAGGTATAAGCAATCAACTATCCACCAAGTTCAGTATCGCCATCTACTGGTAATATCATGAACTATATGTGTACTCTTATCTCTGAAATTTAATTTCGTTCTTATATTTGTCATCTCTGCAATAAATTCAGATTGGGAAATTGTATTATCCCTCTATGTACGTTTGTTATTCATTTTTCGGGGAGTTCTATTTTTTTTATTTTTAGCTAAGTTAATCATAAAATACAGAATGACAAAAATGACGAATAAAAACTAATAAAAAAGAATGTTTTTCATCGATTTATTAAAAAAAATAATAAATAAAGGCAGCACTGAGGCACAATATTTTCTCTCTAAGTTATTACCAAGTCATCAATCCGTTAAATAAAATTACAATATTTCGAAATGGCAAAAATTAAATAAAATAAAATAAAAATAAATGAACTTAATCAACTGTTCTTTCGCATATTAATATAGATGAACCCTTAATCTTTACCGGGGCTGTAGAATAATATAAAAATTAAATTGTTTGTTTTTTTACTCATTTAAGTTCTAAGGTCTTTCTAAATAATAAACAGATGGGTCATATGTCACTTTAACAAGAAATAATTGGCACGATTTAAATCTTAAAGCGAGGGCATAAAATGTCCTTACTTTTTATTAATGTTGACATCATATTTATACAGTATTATGTTAATTAATGAAATTCAAATGAGTTTTCAAACTGTTTCCCCTAGTTTTATTTCTTGATAAATTTTATCTTTTCTTCGGAAACTAAGATAGGGCGCACACTGTGTATGAACACATACATATCCCAGCTTCTGACTACAGCGCAAAAAATTTTTTTTTTTAAATAAATAACCTCTCATATTAGGGCCACCCAAGAACGATCTTATCTGCCCATGTTTATTAGATTCATAAAATGCAGGTAGATTTTCCAGTTTTGATGAAAGAAAAACACGAGTTGCCGTAATAAAAAAAAACCTTAGTATTCACGCCGCCTGTAACCAATTTGTTCAACCATGTAGTGAAAACAAAAAAAAACAGGAACCATAACAGCTCCTCTCATCATTGATAGGATTCGAACCCAGCCTTTTCCACCCAGCGTAAAGGAGGATGATGATGATGATTATAATCACTGTGCTATCGACCAATACTGTACTATGTGGACACTGGCTATGTAACAGTTCTCACATTCAAATACACTAAAGAATTAATGAATATACAGTTCATGGCTGTAATTTTTAGTTAGTTCCTAAAATCATCAGCTGCCTCTTGATTCCGCCCTTGTGCGCGTGTTCCCTTGTAGTAGTAGAGTTTCAGGAGCATCAGCGACCAAGGCCATATTGCTCCGTGTATATTATCTATAAATTGCGTGTGTTCGAGGTCGATTTTCCGTTTTCTGGACGAAAATTCCGAGTTTCCGAAAGAAAAAACCACGTTATCTTCGCCTGAGAGCAACTAACCACAAAATGGGGCATAACGGTCAGTCTATTTTTTGTTTATTTTATTGTAGCCAGTTTACGTCTCTATTTGTGAAATTTCACACAATTTGGACTTAGGTGCCTCCGTAGCCAGGTAGGAAGGAGGCAGTGCGTAGCACACGCTTCTTGATTAGACCGGGGATTAGTTCGAGCCCGTGACCACCAAATACGGAAGATGCGGAAAGGTCAGAGAATGGCCACCGCGTATTCCCGGAGCAATATGGCCTTAGTTGCTAATGCTCCTAAAAACCAAATAACAAACAAACAATTTCGACTTGGTACCTATCTGTTTCATAACAGTGACATTGCTGTGCTGCTGACCCTTGAAAACGTAGCTAAAACCTTAGGAACTACAGCATTAAATACTATTTATATATTTGCATTTATACTTTATAATTTTATAGGTAATCTGCTTTTATTTTTCAGGCACTTTTAATTTTTTCAATTGTAGCTACACCTGTCAGGTCAGCACTCCTACTCTTATTTAATCTATTTCATTATGGTTGCTGGGCACTTCTGCTATTACTAGCAGTTTCCCGGATCCACACGTCCATAATACACTATTATTCATTATATATTACTCTAAGACGTTCCCCTATATTTTATAGATATATATATATATATAAAACTTAAACTACATTACTCAAACACCACAAGAAAGAATTTGGTAAAACTCCAGATTATGGGGTTTTGAATCCGTCCCGAATTACTGGCGTAAATAACCTAACCTTTTTTTCACTAGCCAAAAATGAAAATCTATTAAAAAATCCACACTCCTTTTGCTTGAATCCCAGAATTCGGCCACGCCCGCAACGCGATCACAAGGTGTACCCATAACCTGGAGATCAACGAAGACTTTTTGTTGCATCTTTCACGACTCACAAAAAGGGCGCCTTTAGTTGGAGCTGAAATGACCACGGTACCGAGCTAGGCGCGAGGGTACATAAAGTGCACGAGCTTTGAATAACTGTGGTTCAAGCAGCGTGACTACTAAATATGGTACTGTTTCTTGTATTCTCTGTATCTTGTGACTTCCACTGACCGTGCGTGACTCCTCATCCCGAAGTATAAACAGAAATTTAATTGCAGCTGGAGCAAATGTGTCCAAACGATTCTCTTCTCTGTTCTAAAACTCCGAACAAGCCACCAATGTTATCTTAAACACTCTTCGTTGAAATAGAGATATTTACTCCCGTATCTCAATACACTGGTGTGCGAAACTTAAGGACCAGTCAGGTTTTCACCCGTAGCTTCTCACAGGAGTGGTCTGGATATGGGAAAAGCACACCAAAGGAACTTCGTGTGGTACAGAAATGATGAAGGAAACAACACTGACAGAACAACGGAAACAAAACGGTACAGAGGGACTTTATTCAAAAATGGCAACATAGCACTGTCTGCCATGATACAGAGACATCACTGCCAAAGATGGAACATAGGGAAGAGGTAGTCCTCAGTAGGAGATATGGCCACCCTTAATGTCGATGCAGGCTTTGCACCGCCTGTCCATACTTAGAACATGTTGTTAATAAGTTCTTGCGGTAACATCGTCCATTCCTCTGTCAGCGCCATCTTCAGCTGGTGAACATTTTCTGGTGGGTGTGGACGTGCCGCTAGGCGTCTCCCCAGAGCGTCCCATATGTGTTCAATGGGATTTAGATCGGCGGAATGGGCAGGTCAATCCATACGAACAATGCCCACACTTTCCAAAAGCATATCAACAGCTGCAGTGCGATGGGATGTGGCGCTATCATCCATAAACACGAACTCGGGGCCAATGGCACCTCAGAGCTGACGCACATGGGAAAGGATTACCTCAGTGCAGTAGCGTTTACCGGTTACAATACCGCCTTCCAGTATCTGGAGTTGCGTACGTCCAACCAAGATAATACCTTGGATGGACGTACGAGAACACCTCGACCGCCATATTGATCCCTTTCAGTGATGCTTGCAGGGTGATACCGTGTGCCAACCTCTCGCCAGATTAGCTGACGTACAGAATTGCTGCTGAGACTGAATCTACTCTCATCAGCAAAGAGTACCTTACCCCATTGCGGTACTGTCCAGTCCTTGTGTTCGATGCACCACTGTAAACGGTGTCTCCGATGGGTAGGCGCTAAAAGGAAACAGCGTACTGGCCGTCGGGCAAACATTCCACCTTTGTGAAGTCGCCTGGCCACAGTAAACCGCGATATCCTGCGTCCTGTGCAGCTGGTTTCAAATGGATCCCGATGTCTGGTGTCGGTCCCTCTTGGCCTGTAGGAGTATATAGCGGTCATCATTGGGCGTTGTTTTTCGTGGACGACACCACTGGTCCTACAAACAGCTGTACCTGTCGATCTGAAGGCCGACCACGCACGTGAGCCGATGCTATGAGTGATACCGAACTCTGCAGCCACACTCCTCGCACTTCGACCTTTCTCGAGCTTCCCAATTATTCAACTCCAAGTAAAGTCATCCAGATATTGCCTACTGGCCATTTCGTTGTCTTTAACAATCGTACTCACAAATCGGTAATTTGCACATAACTGCTGCTTTTATCTGTTTATGTGAGCCTTCTCATCACGATTCAAATTTTTGCATGTGCACCAGCTTTCTACTGAACGGCCACAGTTATGCAAATCGCCACAGGCTGTTTCGTTTTATTTTGTGGTTGTAACCTTTAGAAATCGTGTTGGTCCTTACGTTTTTCACACCAGTGTATAATGACCAGTTTAAGAAATAGAAAAGATTGGACATCTTTTCCCAGTTTATAATACAAATATTACCACAAAAATTACGATTTTTGAGATATAATCCCATTTTAAATTGTTAATTTCGCACTGGATTTTGAAGTACAGAGGAAAGTATATAAATATTAATTTATGCTATCCAACAAAAGCTTAAATGCTTTGGATAAAGAAAAGAGAGGATAAAATTTTGAATTTTATCTCCGGTGAAAATATTTCACTTGTTTATTTATTCATTTTTCTAAGAAAGATGCTCTTTTATTAGAATGAGATTATCTTTTTCTCTAATAAATTTTAAATGAACAAGGGAAAAACGATTGTACATTCTGAGATTTCATACAGAACTAAATACTTGTCATTTTTACTTGAGCATTTTTGATACCTCATACTGTTGCAGAGTTATAACGTTTCGAAACACACCCCACTACCCTTCTAACTGAGCTCTCACAGAAAACTTGCTCTTGTTCTACCACTATCGATTTATATCCTAGAAAATTCAGGTTAAGCTAAAGTAAAAATGTTGGAGAGTATGAAATGTTCAAAACTAAATTAAACTTCTACTTACCAAATATAATAAATGATCCGAACGTCCGTCATTCACTCCCAAGCATTTATTGATCTTTCATTGAATGATGATCATGTCGAAGCCGGTAATTTAGCTGTCATAGCAACGCACATATCTCTTGAATTCCTTAAAAATTTCCCTTCTTCTTCATCCGGAAAATTTTCAGATCACGCCAACAAATTCTTAAATGGAGAAGACATGCTGTTTTGTTGAAGAAGAAAACCGTGTCTCTTCTAGATATGATGTTATCACTCGCCTGACTAACTTCAGTTTGTCAATGGATTGGCAACATACAGTATGTACGTATCTTACATGGAAAGAGCATGATAGCAAAGTTAATTTCTGCAGGTGGGTTAAGGTTATTCGCTAACTATTCAGCGTTGCATTCAAGCTACAATTCCACCTGCTTCTCAACAAACCGTTGGTCTAAGATGGTTGGTTGGTTGTTTAGTTTTATTGGCGCATTAGCAACTAAGGCTATAATGCGCCAAAACCAGTTGGTCTAAGAAATGCACTACTTACGTAAGAACCGTGCCACGAATTACGTGGGTGAAAGATATAGAGAATGAGGGATAGGGGCATCTAACAAATGATCGTCAACCAACTGTAGAAATTCTCTTCACTATACGCTAAAGACATTCTTTATTTTCCTATTTAAACTTCATTGATTTTCTCGTATGAACATTCCACTTGATGCGATAATTGTAACGACAAATATCGACGCTTGTAAAACTAATGTGAAACATTCCAGCCTGCATGACACTATTTGAATTCCATAATTTATGATCTATACAACAATGTCCAGTAAACTAGAAAGTATAGCTAATTTTGATGGTATAGTCCTGTATTATGAGTATACCAGAGTGTAAAAGAGCAGTATCAAAGACATTTGTCCTGGGTATCGTAATTTCTCTGTATAGAAGAGAATAAAGATCTTCAGTGCCCAAAGAGAACAAGCAAACCACGCATAGAATTTAATGTTTAGTTATAGTTTGAAAGAGGTTTTGAAAATATAAAACAGATTACCGACACCATTCTCTCCCCCGCCTCCCTTCCAGGAATGGAGAGATGATTAGGCGTTTCACTCGCTGCTAATCCAAGAAATTTGAAATTTAGACCTTTCAGGTTTCCTCTAAGTTGGAATTGTAATACACATCAAACTGAATATGTCTTGATATTCAAAGCAAAACTGATTACCAATATAATTAGTGCTGTGTTAGAATGGCAGAAATGTGCAGATAACTTGCCTTGACGTTTGCCTTAACACTGTTAATTCACTTTTCCCCTCCACTATTGCATTTCAGGAAAGAGAAACCAGTTTCAATTAAAATTTATTGCTAAATTCAGTTGTTATATAACATCGTCTCAGTATCTTCCAACACATGCCAGAAGATACAGAAGTTCTTACAGCTCGTAAATTATAAAGTTAAATTGTCATCATCATTTTCATTACAATATACCTCTGTGAATGACAACGCAGCCCGACAACAGCTCATTAATGTAAGTACGACATGTCCACTCACCAAATGCCACTATATCGCATTTGTATCCAGTGTAACTCTACCACTGAAAATTTGCATTGTAAATCCGCCACTGTGGAAATTTCTATACGCAACCCCTCTTATGCGGTTTCAATGGACGAACGCGTTGTTAATCTAAATGCTTTCAGAACGTTCCTAAATGCCATGCAGAATAAAGGGTAATGAAATAGAGCGAATTGGGCTGAAACTGCTTAGAAAATCACTACAGAGGGAATGAATCTGCCATTTCCCATTACTTCTCTTACAGATTATATTGTTCATGGAATAATAACCATTACATTTTTATCTGGATAAATACGAGTTCAAATGTATAGAGTGTAATTCTTTATTTAGTGAATATACATTACAAGAATAGCTTCTAAGTATACGGAAAGTAGCGTTCAAATTTTTGGACTCTCCAACTTAATTTAAGCTTCACTGAACTCCTCAATAAAAAATCGATATTAAAACAGGAAGCGATAAGAATGCGCATTTGTTATTTACATGTTGTATTCGTAGCAACAAATAATTAACGTTTTAAGAAACCAAGGACAGAAGTATGAATAAATTGCTTCCCACCCCTCGTGATAAAGTTCATTACCCTACCGCAAAAAAAAAAAAAAAAAATCAATCTTCAATTGTACTCCTTTCTCGAACAAAATGAAAGCTTCAGTCACCCTTTTTTTGTTTGAGCTGTTTCACTTTCTGCTAGCTACATTTTCGCTTCCTACTGCATTCTTATTCTTTGTTGTTCCAACTCAGCGTGCAATTCCGGGGTCTTCACCACATTACATTTGTCCACTTTGTCGAAGCAAATCTCTTTTGCCAATTCTACAATCTGCTGAATACCATGAACTCGCGCCGACCATATGTGATGCCTTTCACAAAACATGAATATGAACTATGCCACAAATCACTGTGGTATTGCACAAACAGTAGACCCATGTGCGTGTGTAACAGCTTTAATATCATCACGACGTAAATACGATTTTTATCTATGACCTTTAACCAGCGAAGTGTTAGAGTTCAGTTCCGTATCTGAAATATTCGCTGTGAGCCGAGTTTCTGTAATGAAGATAGTCGTGAATGACTGCTGTTCAAGAAAAAGATAAAAAGACTACTATGGCTTTCAAGATACTACAACTATAAACGTAACTTAACAAAAAATATAAATAAGTTACTAATCCAACTACTTCTGAAGTCTGATATTGATTAATACAACAATCCTAATTTATGGGATATATTGATGAGCCAAAATATGCAATTTCAGTGATGAATCAATTGGGATTTCGACTCCCGGTGGGACCTTGATAGCAATTTCTCAACTTGTGCTTTGTGAATTTAAATTAATTTACTGATTTTTAAATTAATTCTACTTCGGTATATTAAATAAAATGTCTTATGTAAATAATCCTATTTACATAAGACATAAAGAACTCCCTGTTTTTTCATTAATAAAAAAAAAAATGTAGTAGGATAACCACTAAAGGTTGCCTTACAATGCTATGGTGCTTGTCGTACTAGGAGCTTATTTGTATGTTTAATCTTTTGTGTTTTGTCTTGTGGATGTAACTAAACTTCCGTGTTCCACATTTTGGCCATAGGGATAAAAGTAAAATGCACAAAGAAATAATAAAAAACAAAATCATCACGTGCATAGCCTATCGTCCTTGGGCTGTCGTTATCAAATGCAAATTTTGATTTCAGAAATGAAGCAGAAAAGAATTGACGGAAATTTAGTGTTTAGATAATTTATACCTTCCATACCAGTAACGTTCACTAATAGAATGCTTACAAGCATTCAGCGTCATTTATAACGCCACACATCACAACAGCAAATAAGATTATGCCTGGAATTAGTTGACTGACAGGTAGACCCAGGCAATAATACTCTGGAACGTGATTAATTGACAAGCGCTTCTTCCAGGCCAATGAACGCATAGTTACAGCAAAGTTTCCTTGGGTACATATAAACGATAATTGCCAAGCAAGGTTAAATTAGGTGAATGATCATGAGTCTTACTCGTGATGGGCGAAGTATGACAAAGGCGAATAGCTAGTAAGTAGCTTCCGCGATCTAGGAAACAGAAGCTAGAAAACAATAAGGAAATCAGAGATTTGGAAAAGTCTCAAACCGTAAGGTTTCTAGGCCCGAATAATTAAAGAGAAGAGTGTGTGGGGGGGAGATGACGTTTCAAAATTTTTGCAAGAGCTCCAGAATTTGTATATGGGCCTCTCTGTGTCCTACTGCATTAGTTATGAAAAAGGTAGTAGTAGTAATGGATGCATGTGATGCAAGTGTAAGCTTATGTAGCATCAGCCAAAACAAAAAAACAATTTCACACATCCATTTCCTCTAAAAGTTTGTCCAGTTCCTCCTTGAATTTATTTAAGATATTTATTTATATATTAAATGACTTATTATTAGCTTAAATATTAATATATAATCTTCGCTAACACCAAGGATATTAGCTTGAGCAAAAGTAAATAAATAAATGAATAAACACAAGCATATTAAAATTTATAACAGTAACGTGGCTCCATCTGCGTACGAAAACTTAACTTAAACAGTAGTACAAGCAGGAAGGGAGTACAAGGATCATCTACATCCCCCAAAGAAATTCATATATTTTACTATTATTAGTTTAAAATAAAAAGAAATTAGACTTAGTTTCGCTAAGTTTCGTTAAAACAGACGTTGATTTGTTTGGTTATGTGCAATAATAAATAAATTATTATTATATCATGTCAATCAAAAATGATATTATTATTATTGGCCAAATGGTGCAAGGAAGCCTGATGCTTATGCTGCACCACCCAAAAAAAAAAATTCCCGAGTTACCCTGATAGAGAGAGAGAGAGAGAGATTGACAGAAGTAGAAAGGAATTACCAAGAAAGAGAAGAATGATGATATCCAGCTCAGGACCCTGGGTACGCCAAGCCCATACTCACCAGATGTGAGCCCCTGGGGTTAAATTATATCAAACATACGCACTGCGCCCCCAATATGAATTTCGATTGCATTTCTGAGTAACGAGTAATACTTGTTGTATTATTACTCATACATATAAATACAATATATGCATTTCAAACGTACATATAAGGTATTTCTTCACTGGAAAGATATGTAATACCAGAAAGTACAATGTGGTTTCGGGGGGTTAATTTATTTTATTCACAAGGGTGGCTAGAGTTTGTATCGTGTTGCCGCTGCAAAAAATAAAAAATAAATGAATAATAATAAAATAAAATAAATAATAAAATAAAATAATGATAATAATATAATAAAAATAATAATTTCAGCAAGTTTTTGCTAACAATTAGAATCAATACAAAGCAGCAATGAGTATTAATTGTTTATCCTGTCTGTAAATTAAAAATAATTATTAAGGAAGGCCGTGAATACGGAAAACTATATTATCATGTTGTGCGAAAACTAACAGAACTGTTCTTGTTTTTTGTTTTTATTTATGTATCGAATGAAGGTTTCATTTTTAACCTCTTTCAGGTTATTGCACTCTTGCTCTATCTCCGTATCTTGTACTATATTATTTGTTTATTTATTTATTTTTTAATCTCTGTTTTAGAAAAAAAATTCTTAGTGAAGGATATTCATTAAAAAAACATCGTTATGTGAGCGTGTTGAACTTTTTTTTTCATGCTGTTATTACGGTATATCCGTATGCGTAGAACGGTATGAAGTAAATAAACATGAAGAAAAATGATATGGCTGAATGCCTCCTAAAATAGGAAGAACTGTGTTCTCGATCTCTCCCCCTTTCTCTCTCTCTCACTCACTCACTCTCACACACACATTTCGACACAGGATGGATAGGAGGAAGGAAATGAGTAACTTTTAGACTTCTACTTTGTGAATTTGAAGTTAATAGGCACTAATGACAGCACGTTCGGCGTAGGATTGTGATATCAACTGAAAAAAAACAAGATGTGATCAAATATTTCTATACGCCGGGAACTTTTTTTTCTGTAAATCATGTTGATAAAATAAGCAGTGATAAACAGTGAAGCAAAAACATTCAGCTATCTTAGATTATTTACTCTGCTGAAATGGATAACGAGAGTAGCAATGTCTTCAAACGAATTGAAAAACTGCAGATTATCTTTCCAAGTTAAAAGAAATTCGATTAATTACTTATTATCAATGTATTTCCTTCCATATTCTTATGATATAAGAAAGGCTTTTCACCTTTCTAACGACAAACTTTGTTCCTTAAGCGGGATGAAGCAATAATCAAAATGATTAGAAATAAAGAATTCAAACCAACTGTTGGTCGCATTGCTTTCGGCTATTTTGTAAGAGTGGTTTCGAAATCAAAGAAGGTTAATGTTAAAAACAATATACAGTGACATAAAATAGAACCTTCTCCATATTAGTCTCGGCCATTTATTTCTACTTAAAACTCATCTCTCTCTCTAATATAACATAAAGGAAAGAATTCATATTTCATTTTTTCCTTACTGAAATTCCGATTAGAATATTAAATCTCTCATACACAAAAGAAAATAACTAATTAGAATGATAAGAATGAAGTTTTCTAATGAGAGTTTTGCAATGATTTTCTGCATTTTATTCTGGAACACGCTGCTAAACTTAATTCCACTATGGTTCAAAACTCATCAAATATACAAAAATAATTATCGTATAATAGACTCCTAAGGCAACAAATAACATCGCGAGAAAAAAAAAGAAAAGAAATAAAAAAAAACAGGTTAGTACATAACCTGGATAAAAGCCAATGACACTAGTTTTACCTCTACATGAATCACCCCATCAGCGGTATTTATAGCTTTGTTTTCCTATCAATGAGATCAGAAAAACATCCTCATCCTTAACTTGACCACATTCGTTAACAAATGATTTCTTAGAATGCAATTTTATACTGATGTACAGAAACTAGTTTGTCACAAAGGTTTTTTTTTATTTATTTTTTTTTTCACATAGATTTTTGCCGAAAAGAGTACACTCCTTGTTTAAAGCAGTCAAGAATATCATTTACAAGCTGATTTTTGAAGATTCGTTATCAATAAATAACAAACATTTATAAACAGGTTTTATATAGTTTTCATAAAGAAATCAGAAACGTGAATGAACATTAACTTGCATGATGCCAAATCATCCTTGAATTTAATATCGATAAGCGCATTAACATTGTACTGTATTTCCCATGAGGTGGGGGATGCGCACAAAAATTTGATACGATGGTGAGTAGGAGCATTAATCGATAAAAGTAATTTCGGGGGTGAGGGGTATGTAATAACAGTATTAATTCTCTAGCCGATTGATTACACTTCAATATTAGTAAAAATGCAGTCCTGTTAACATTCCTGATCTACAAACTGTAAAATAGAGATAACAAAGTATTTTAATAATTTCGGAGGCAGATTCATCTCCCAGTTCCCCCTTCTCTTCCTCCTCTCTGCTTACGCCATGCATATTATATTTTCCTTCATTTTTATAAATAAATTTGCAGCCCCTGTCAACCCACTTCAGGTTGGAGACCGCCTCAGCTCGTGGTATTGAGGGAATAGACCATAATCTGTCACCCTGATCCAGTGCGGGTTGACAGATCAACCATATGTAGTAGTCAGGGGTTTGAACCCCCGATCTACTCAAAGAGCGTATACTGTACTGCGCATACGGAGCCTCCGTAGCCGAGTGGAATTTTCTCTAGGATATCCAGTAGACCTTTAGACTTCGTTCTTTGCGCTTGTTCTCTAATAGCTACAAAGAAAGAAATCCATTGGAGCGAGATCAGGTGTTCTCGGTGGCATCTCAAGTGGAACAGTTCTTCCATTCCCCTCCTGGAAAAATACATTTATGACTTCCAAATGATAATAGGCGAAGCCATCATGCCAAAATATTTCATTTACTTTTTGAACACATTCAGGAAGAATTGACAAGTCTGTTCTCCAGCGTTTCAATATGACATTCTCCATTTTCAGTTTCTTCAAAGATAAATGTTCCTACAACACCGTAAGAGATATCATTGCCCACACTGTTACTCCAGGTGCATTCATTTCTTCAGTTAGAGCACAACTTGGAATCGTATCAGTCCAGATGTATCAGATATAACGATTGCTTCACCAGCCTACACAGGTTTGTTTAGGTCCTGAATGTGCACAGTTGTACAAAACTAGCTTCATTTGTTGGTGTTATCTTCCGACAAAGCATGAACTGTAAGTGGGTGGTAGGAATTTAAATGCAGCTCTCGAATAATCCTCCAAATAGGTATTGTACCGATAACAACTGTTAACTCAAAAGAAAGTTTACTAATTATTTATTTTGATCAATCAATTAAGGCTTCCGTTACTAGTTGTTGATTATCCATGGCAGTTACTATTTCTCTAGATGGTGAGGAATTTTTGTTGGTGTTTCTTGAAATTTTCTTACTAAATCACAAATACTGTAGTTACACGTACCGGCGTAAAACCGCACTGTGCATTAAATCATGAGAATCTTCGCCACGCCAACTTTACCAGTTCCATTATTTGTTGCCGCTTAGACAGTCTTCAGCGACACTTTAGGTGGCACGATGCATCGTTTTCTGCCCCACGTTTGGAGAGGCACAGATTCGATTGTCATCGACTACTGGAGGAACTTCTAAAATTCTCTTCAATCGGGGCTGTAGTTCCTCCACTCAGATCTCGGGTTGAGGAACTACGATTATTTCCTCCTGAGTTATTTCGGATTTTTCAGCCCACACAACATGCAAATCAATTCGTGAATACACATATATGAGTATAAACGACAATTTGCGATACCGTTAAAATAATAATTTGAATTTGAAATTTTTGATGCGTTCAACAATAAAAATAATACACTTTTAACTATCGATCAATTTAGTCCCCTTCGATAAAAAAAAAAAAAAAACACTTCATATCAGTTATAATGTTATGACAAGTTGAAAATAAGAAATGCAATCTGAATTCAGCTAATTCCCACATTCATAGGATCGGCTCGCACTGCGCTATAAGTAAAGAACAATAATGAAACATTGTATAATTTTTCATTTCTTATAGGTCAACCTGCAACATCCTGTATAATCTGATACCGTACTTAGTTTTATTCTGTCAGCTGTGGTCCATTGTTATACCTTTCAGAGAGATTACTCACCATTTTGTAATGCGCTTAATTATACAAAGGGAGGGAGAGAGAATATGGTGGCATTCCGGTTTTGTCACTACCATACGAGTACTTCTTTGTTCTGATTTTGTTTTGTTGTCATATAGTAAAGGCCGAATCGTGAAGCGTGATGTTTTTAAATACTTCAATAAAACAGTACTGGACGAAAATATAGAAATTTAGCTGGTTAGGTCCTTATTGACATCAATTACAGCAGAAGTAAATGCACTATTGTTTAATGTAATAAGTTTTACAGAGATGTGGTTAAAAGCACCAACACTAGAAGTAATGCTACGTATAATACTGTATAATAAGATAATTTAGGCAGATCAGCGACAAGGCCATATTGCGTTGTATGCATGTGTTCTGTGGTCAATTTTCTGTTTGCTGGACGAAAAAGCCGAATTTCCAGGGGATAAAACCATGCTATCCTCTCCTGAAACCGACTAACTCAGCCACGTTGTGAAAAATGCCCATAAAAATTTCTCACATCATTGACAGGATTCGAAACCGTATGTAGTAGTCAGGGGTTTGAACCCCGATCTACTCAAAGAGCGTATACTGTACTGCGCATACGGAGCCTCCGTAGCCGAGTGGAATTTCCCCCCGGTGGGGGCAGACGGCGATTCCATCAACTGTGAGAGCAGTTAAAACAACCATGCTAGAAATAATGCCAAGTGAGTAGCCATGGTGTACCATATCCAATGACCGATTGAGGGAGAGGGGACCCTTTAAAGTGGTTTGTGAAGCGATTAGCTCGATAGTTTGTATTGTTTTTCTAAATTAGTTTGATAAAATTTTGCTAGTTCAATTTCACAAAAACTTCGACTTTGTTTAAACTTAACGATTTACCATGAACCCTTGCATTTAAACCGTAGAGATGAGTGAATAAAATTACTTTCTGGGTTTTGAAAGAAGTGATGATGATTTTTTTTAATCCTTAGAAAAAATTATTTAATCTTAAAAAAAGTTTGTTCGTTAAAATGGTGTATTATCCTCATACAGTGTGCTCGCTATTTTCACGAGTTACTGGGCATTGTACTATTTCAAATAAACAATGTTATGCGTATTAGGAATAAAAAAAAAAAAAATGTCGTTAGTCGATCTCAGGCAGAGGAAGAGAGTTAAGTTATTTCAGGTTTTTCAGCTCGCGCAACGTACATAATCGCTCCGTGAATACACACTTCTACAGACAAAATACATATATGTGAGAATATGTATTTCTCGTCTATTTTCTTCAATAGGATGAAGCATGCCCAACCTTTACAATGAGATGTTTAGGTATGGCTACTTCTATTTCATCATCAAAAATGGTGTTCATTAGTGTATGTACGATTTACTTTAAATGAATAAATATTGCAAAATTTCTCTTTAGTGGGATATTGAGTGTGCGGCCACGCATTTGTGAGCTCTGTGTAAATCAGTATTATAAAGTATGTAGAACTGGAATTTTCGCCAGCCAACGATGTTAGATGAAACCCTCTAGGACACTAGACATTGTGCTGTTTTCACCGCACAGTAGTATTCTGAACGGACTTAAAAAGGAAAATAGTAAAATGTCCGATCATCCGAATAATCTCGGTGATGCGACTCTGAGTGAAATGCACACCGATAAGACACAAACTGCACAACAGCAGTGTAACTTGTCTCAGTCCCCAGAAAATTCCGACATCACCATAACACAAGACCGAGAAGACCAGAGGCCAACTCCGGCCCCCAGGAAAAAATATAAGAGGATAATCGTCTCCAAATCTAACAACGAGAAACGAGAAGCCAGACTGAGCCTACCGACACACAGGAAGGCCCTGGAAAGCAAACAGATGCTGAAATTTCACCCAGAAAGGCGAGGTTCCCCCCCCCCTCCACCCTGGATCCTTCACTTCCAGAAGGGGATATTGTAAATCAGGTATTCGTACTGTGCACCAAACTAGAAGACATCATGACAGATAATAACAATAGAATCACCACGTTAGTAAGAAGAGACATTGTGTCCATATGGTCTAAACTCGAGGCCATATTAATGGCCAGCTCTACCAAAAGAATCTCAGAGAAACCCTACCAAATCAAGAACCGCGAAACCTCATTAAGCCTAGATACGTAACAAAGTCTAGGAAAGCAAACGCCTCTAACAGGGTGGTGGAATTCGCCCCGGCTGCCTGGAAAGTTCTGAAGACTCGAGAATCTACTTTGAGTGGACCTACCATCGATTCAGGGAATACGTGGTAGTGCCTAAGTGTTTTAGGTGTTGTAGGTTTGGCCACACCACCCATACCTGCCCACAACAGGCAGCAACCTGCGGCCACTGCTCTGAAAGAGGGCACGAGTACAAAGACTGCCCAAATAAAACTATAGAACTCGTGTGTGCAAACTGTAAGTCAGCAAGAATGGAAAGCAATCACTCAACCAGATACTCAAAATGCCCCTCCTACCTAAGGGCAAAAGGAATATACCAAGAAAGAACAGATTATGGCGACACGAACTAAAAAGTACACCACCACTGAGATTAAAATCTTTCAACAAAATGCATAGCGGGCCAGAGCGGTGGCCGACCAACTCTGGGTAAAGGCGGATGAGGAGGAAGCCGACATCCTCCTCCTACAAGAACCATATGCACATGCGAAAATTGTCAGGGGATACCCGCTGAACTACAAGCTCATATAAGCGGATGAAGATACCCCTCGGGCAGCAATACTGCTCCGAAATCCTTATCTAACAGCTACTAAATTGACTCAACTCCATACTCCCTGGGCGGCTGGTGCCCACATAATATCTCCTATTGGCACCTTCTTTGTGGTTTCCCTGTACTGCAGGCCAGGCCAGGCCAGGAAATAACATATGCAATTAACTACCTTCAGCACGTGCTGGATGCACTCCCAAACCAAAAAATCCTAGTTGGAGAGGACACCAACTGTCGTTCACCCATGTGACATAGCACAATGCAGGACAGGAGAGGAACCCATAATGGACAACTCCTGGAAGAATTCCTATCCGGATAGAGATTCTCCGTATTAAACAAGCCGCACCACCTCCCGACGTTCTGCAACGCACTCTGGGAGGCAACTATCGACATTTCCCTTGCCACAACGAACATGGCTGCGCACTGCCCTGGCTGGAAGGTGGAAAACGCGTGGACGACCTCTCACCACCGGGTTATTTGGTTATTTGTTTTTTTTTTTAGGAGCATTAGTAACTAAGATCATATTGCTCCGGGAATATGCGGTGGTCATTCCCTTGACCTTTCCGCATCCTCCGTATCTGGTGGTGACGGGCTCGAACCCCGGTCTAATTAAGAAGCGTGTGCTCCTTCCCACCTGGCTACTTAGGCGCCATGACCACCGGGTAATCACCTACAGGATTACAAGAACGCTAACAACAGTACCGATCATCAGAAAATTGCAACATAGATTCGCGATTGCTAAAGGAAACTGGGACCTCTTTGCGCAACAATTGGAAGCCGCTACATCTGGTGGCCCACAGGAACAGGAGATTGAATTAGACCCAGATCACCACCAAAGAACAGTTACGGAACTCATTACCAGTGTAGCTCAGATGGCATTAGGAAGAAAAATCCCATCCCTGGTGCGGTGTCCTGGTGGAATCAGGAGATCCAGAAACTCTGAAAAGAAGTTAAAAAACGAAGAAAGGATTTCCAGCAGGCACGCAGGACCTGGCCTGAGAATGAGGTTGAAGTCTTGAGACAAAGGTATAGGGAAGCCAGGAACACAGATAAAATTCGCAAAAGCAAAAAAGAGTGCCTGGGAGCGCCTGGTGACAACAATGGAAATGCGAACCCCTGGGGGGTGGTATACAAGGTAACTACCAACAAACTCCCTAGGTGGGACGTTCTCACAACCACCAGAACTCAACAAGGACTACTTACAACTACGTGGGAGCAGTCCATTAACAATATTTTGGACAACATCTTCAAGGAGTTGGTTACCCCAATCACAAAAAAAGCAGCAAACCCTATGCAAGCAAAATGAAAACTACGAGAAGGAAGCTGTGGAACAACCATTCACATTAGAGGAACTACAAGAAGCAGCAGCACAAATCCGGTTCAAAAAATGCCCAGGCAAAGATCTGCTAGAGCCGGAGATTATTCAGCGAGTTGTCCAATTAGCTCCAAACCTACTACTAAAGCTGTAAAATCAATGCTTGTCAGAGGGATACTTCCCCAAAAAATGAAAAATGGCGACTGTAAAACTGATTCTCAAGAACTCCAGCAAGAACTCACAACTACCGAACTCGTACCGGCCTATCGCCCTCCTCATAGTCATGAGCAAACTACTGGAGCGACTACTACACAAGCGGATTCAACACTACTACTCTGCTGCCAACATGGAATTACCCAATCAGTTTGGCTTTAGGCCTGGACTATCAACTGTGGTTGACATGAGGAACCTTCTGGTTGCTGTTGAGGAATGTCAGAAAAAATACTTCCTAGCCATAGCAGTGAACTTTGCCGGGGCGTTCGACTCCATTTGGTGGCCGAGCGTCCTGGAAAGACTCCGACAAGCGAAAATCCCAGCCAGCTTATACAACAGCATTAAAACTTACCTCTCCCAACGAGCTATAGAAGTAGTGACACCATACCACCGAATCACCAGAACAGTACACGAGGATGTCCGCAGAGGTCCGCCCTAGGCCTCCTACTCTGGAACATGGTCTTCGACGAGTTCCTGCACATTAATCTTGGGGAAGTGCATTCACAGGCCTTCGCTAATGATTTAATCCTTAGAGTGACAGAAGACTCAAGAGCTCAGCTGGAGGACCAAGCAAACAATGCCTTAAAAATCCTACAGAAGTGGGCAGAGGACAACTTACTCTAAATATCAACAGAGAAAAACCAAATCAATCCTACTGAAAGGAACCCTCGATGTCAGAAGGCCACCCCAAATAAAAATAAAGGGTACCACAATCAACTATGACACTGAAATGAAATACCTTGGTGTCGTTTTTGACACAAAGCTATCCTTCCAGCCCCACTTCAAACAAGTCAGGAACAAAATAAGGAAATACTCTGCCATGGTTGCAAGGATCACGCGTCGCGACTGGGGCCTCAAAAAACGCGTCCTGACGTTGTATTACAAAACCACTTTTATTCCAATGATCACCTATGCGGCCGCTATTTGGCATCACAAGACCACTATGGTCGTCAATAGAAGAAGACTAGAATCAACCCATCGGTCAAGCTTACTCACAGTGACTCGAGCCTGCAACACAGACAGCATGGAGGCCCTCCAGGTGCTGGTCGGTGTCCTGCCATTGGACCTGGAGGCAGTCCGACACGGTCTAATCTACCACTACTCCAAAGGGATCCCTATCACATTCCAAGGATATACAATCGAACCGACAAACGGAAAAAGCATGGAAAAACTGCGACTACAAAAACACCTCCAACAAGAATGGCAGAACAGGTGGACGTCCTCCACCAAGGGGGAGGTCACAAGCAATTTTTTTTCCATACGATGACAAGATCTACCCAAAATCACCGGCCAGGCTTCAGCCAGGATGGGCACTCACCTTTCTACTAACGGGCCATGGACTCTTCAATGACAGGCTCACCACGCTAGGGCTCCTTGATGACCCACGCTGCACCTGTGGAGACGTTGAGAGCTGGTCACATCTTATGTATCAGTGTCCAAGGTACGAAGATCTGCGGGGATTATTCTATACGAGATTGACATACATTCCACAGGACCAGGAGCATCACCTTTTGGACTCACACGATGAACACAAAATCCTCACAAAAGACGCCCAGGACCTCATTGCGAGAAGAGGAACTCGATATGTGCTGACAAACCAACAAGTGACTGGAACCAGTTGCATTCTCCATGCCACTGTTCCTCTAACAGAAAATTACTATTAACCAGAATGGTACGTTCTTTGAAGAATTATTGCAGCTCTGTACAATGCCTATATCCCAGATTGAACCCCAAAACCTAGCCACTGAAATCTCAGGAAATTAGGTGGCAGGACCTGCCAGAGTATTTTTCACACAATAGTCACAAACTTTACCCAATCAACAACCTGGATGGGATACTCTCCGAAAAGAAAGACGGAATCCCTAACAAGCCTATAACTAGGAATGGACCCTGAACTCCTAAAAAGGAAAACTTTACTGAACTTGACCCAACTACTGGATTCCTACAGCAGACTCTGACTCAGACATCAGCCATGCTGCACATGCATCATTGGAGATCCATCACAGCGACCATCTTGGACTGACCTGTGGAAAGGGATCAGACTGACCTTCTGGACAGGATATTGTCCTACCTCTGGCCAGGCCATGATACTGATGTCACCGGACTTAAAAGAAATGCATCGGATTCGGCCAACTGCCGCCTTGCTGCCTATGCGCTATTTAGCGATCAGTACCCTGCTCCCTTGCTGGATACCTTTATTCCTCTTTCTTGGCAGAGGGAAGAGCCAGACTCCTGCCCCCTCCCTCTTGCCGCCCTCTTTTCTTTCTGGTGGAGCATGGGCCTGCCCCACTGTCACTAACTAGGAGCATCTTCTCTATCACACCCATTCTTCTGACTTTCCTCTCTCCAGCCTTTAGTCTCCCTCCCTTCCCCACTCTGCCTATACACTAGCCTATGCTCTACAAGTCAAAATTTAACCGTGCAAATTGAACCTCGCTCATTGACTTTCGGCCTCAAACCTAGCAGACTTTTTTTTTTTTTTTTTTTTTAGGTCCTAGCCACTGAAATCTCAGGAAATGAGGTGGCAGGACCTGCCAGAGTATATATATGCTACTGGGTTCCTGGTCAGCCTCCACGTGGCGTAAGTGGAGTAACGTTGGGCCCCAACAGGGGTCCAGCGGCTAAACGACTAGAAGAACAACGGTACATGACACTAAACGATCCAAGACCCACACACTTTTAAATCTCTGGCATTTACAGCGTACTCTAACACACCACAACGTAAACAACGCGGAGATGGGGGGGGGATGGAACTCCTGGTCCGGCTTGACCCAAAATACATTTACACTAATCAGTGAATCACATTAACAAATACATAACATATCTATATGTATTTAATACTAAGGTGAACGAATTTCAAAATATAGGCAAAAATACATTCCTTCATTTTCTTCCGCATGTAAAAAATACCAGTTACATCGTGCACTACTGTTTTTGTTATAAAATGTTGGGTTATTCATTACAGTATAATAAAAGAAATTGAAAAAGAAAAGGGTAGAAACATTGGGGTGTTTATCTCGGGTGAATCAAGAAAAAGTCACACGAACAGGATTTAAAAATAATTAAATACACACACCTATATAAAGAAATCCAAGAGATATACACTTAGTTGTTATTATTGTAAACATATTAAATTCTTTTTATGAATTATTAAAATTTCTTATTTTTAATTTGCGTTATTATCAGTTGCTATATTAATCAAATACCATCATGTTATAAACGAAAGAGGGCAGCCATAAAGTAATTGGAAGGAATTTTTCACATGGACAGGTTATTCCCATAAAGCAGTTAGGTCAATTGTACCTATTAAAAAAAGCAATCTGTAAGAAAGCAGCCTAATGCGAGTAATCAGTTTATCTCTAAAAAGCTTTCAATATTAACTAAAACTGTAAATCTATTTGTTTAAAGATTTTCAATTTTAATATCATCAACTTAACAAAAGAAGGCAACCACCATTAATTAAATCCATTTGCTTTGGAAATATGATATATTAATTCTTTTCAATAGTATAAATTGAAAAATGGAATCAATTGATATGAATGATTTCTCTCGATATGATTATATCCTTAAAAGAATGAATTTACAGTATTGTATTGCGATATTAATGCAATATTATAAAAGAAAGAGAGAACTATAAATTAAATTTAAAAACAGCTTTAATTCAATTGATTTCTCACATTAGATATTCGAACAGAAAAGTCCAGTTTGGCCAATTCTTTGCTAATTCTGCAAATTTGCTAAAAAAAAATGCTTCAACTCGATGCACTTGAAAATGTTTGCCTCTTTAGTGGACTCATCAGGCATTGGAGACCACACTACTAGTGGGGAATCCTAACCATCAGGATTACTGTTGGTCCAGGAAACCTAAGACCTTATTTTAGGGTTCCTGAAAATATATGCTCTGGGGATCTCCAGACTACTTATATCTGGCACCGGGACTGCCTGAAAGCTTTGAGGCAGTCCCGATGTTGAACTACGGTATAGTTGGATAAACATTTAGCAACTCAGCATTCAAAGTTCTCCGAAAGCCTGCTCAGATCGAGAAATTAAGCCATGTGATAATCATAGGGTGAGTAGACGTCCGGATCCAGATTTGCCATGATTTTCAATGTTTTGTCCTGGATTTTTTTTTTTTTTTTCCAGAATACTAAGCATCCCAATTTTTTGAAATTTAATGTAATGGTTTACAAAGATATTATTTCATCTCTTTTCGCACGAATTTATTTGCAATATCGATTCATTTCGATTTAATTTTCATTCACATTTCTCTGCGTAATTCAATAAGCTGAATATTTTCCGTAATTTTTTGTTAAGTAACAGGGAAAACAAGGTAATTTGATATAAATGTTCAGCTTTGTTTTCACCCCAGCAGAACCCAGAGATCAGAGAGTTTACAATTTATCGTTTAACAACAATGTTACCATTAACGTTATTATCAGTCACGTGGATTTTAACCATGATCTAATGCAATGCACGCACTATTCTATTGTTACTATGACCACTCTACACTCCACCACACTTTTGATTATTCATGTGTGGACATGTGGACATGTGTTTTGTAAAGGGCGGCTCCTAGAACGTCTGTTCAACTCCGCCTGGTATCTCTGTGAAGTACAGTATCACTACAAATGGGCCAGAATGTGAATGACGTAGGTTTGTGTGTATTGTGTGTGTGTTCTGTTGTTCTGTTCTGGCCTCTTGGCTACCCAGAAGCATCAGTCACCTGGACAGATGATTCTGGGTACTCGTCCACACCACGGGAAGGTGGGCCAGTCCCAATAAAACACGTACCGTCTCAAACGAAACTCTGATTCACCTGATGTTGTCAAAAGGTGGACCAGGTTCCTCTGGGGGCCCATTCCAGAGGAAGTGAAAAAAAAAAAAAAAAAGAAAAAAAGATCCCGTGATGTAATTAATAAATAAAAAAAAATAATAATAATAATAAATAAAAAAAATAAAAAAATCCCGTGGTGTAATTAAAAAAAAAAATTGAGAGAGAAGCTACACTAGTGGAGAGTGGGGAGACGAAAAAAATAAAAAAATAAATAAATAAAATAAATTAAAAATAAAAGTTTTAAGCTGCTGTCTGGGGATCCCCATTCGGAGCCTGCGTTATTCTGTAGGAGGCTTTCCTGCGCGTGAATACTTGCATTGAGAAGTTCTGGAAGGCAGCAAGGTTCTGTGGTGTCTGCAACAGAATGTCCAGTTGGTTTTCAGTGAGAGGGATGGTTCAATTATGGGTCGAAAAGCCCCGTTCCGCTTTATTTTTATTATTATTATTAGCCATATGGTGCAAGGAAACCGAGGCTTTTGCTGCGCCAGCCAAAAAAAAAAAATGTCTGAATTACCCAGATAGAGAGAGAGAGATATATAGAAGGGAATCACCAAGATAGAGAAGAATGATAATATTCAGCGCAGGACTCTGGGTGTGCCAAGCCCATACTCACCAGATGTGAGCCCCTGGGGTTAGGAAGAGAAATTATTTAAAAACTGCGTAAAATTATTTTAGCTAATTTAAAGATTTTATCTTTTATATGCCGCGATCATTTTAATGTGTTTAATGATTTTATTATTAGACAAGATGTTTTCTGACCCTCAGGGTTATGTACTGGTGGCGGGTTGGGAGATCTGGACTACAGATCACAGATACGTCGGACCATTCATATGTCTGTGAGGGAAGGAAACCATTGAGTAATAATTTTAGGTATGATTGAATTTAGAAGAGTGTTGTAGTGAAGCATTCTACAAAAAAAGCATTGAGGTAAATCCCTCTTTCTTTCTATATAATTTAGAATATTGCAACCAGCGCAAAGTCAAATACTTTAGCTAATAAGAAACTATACTTAGTGTTTATACTGAGGAATGACCATGTCAGGAGTCCAAAAGATAGGAACTACGCGAATATTGCGCCATTTTAAGGGATCACGTACACTCGAACATACTGCATGCATAATTGTTCAGTGATGAGGTTATACCACAACCTTCCTTGCACCATATGGTGCAAGGAAGCCTGAGGCTTATGCTGCACCAGCCAGTCAAAATTTCTGAGTTGGCCTGAAAGAGAGAGAGAGAGAGAGCCAAAAGTAAAAGGGAATCACCAAGAAAGAGAAGAATGAAGATATCCAGATTGGGACACTGTGTGTGCCAAGCCCATGCTCATCAGATGTGAGCCCCTGCACTTACATAGAGTTTTATACATTCCTACTGCCGTGTCTAAATTTGAGAACTACAAAATATTTCAAAGAAACCAATTGACATCATGAGTTTATGGAAGATTAACATAAAAGAACCAATGTTAATCTACGATTTACAAAACTAAGATTTTGTAAATCTACTTCAGTTGTTGTACTCGTACATGCGAATAAATTATCTGAATAAATTATCGAATATATTAATAAAATATATTAATTAAGATTAAGTTTTAAGAATATATGCCATATTACTATTGATATAAGAATAACTAAAATTTAGGATCTGTAAAGAGCGATAGTACGATAGAAAAAAAGAAAAACTACGTAGTCTTTCTGCACGCAATGGAAATTATTATACAGCGAAACTCGAAAAGATAACATCCTTTTTTTTCATCAAGGGCAGTGCTAAGATACAGATAAGATAACGGTTAGGTTGAAGGAAATGAGCAGTGAAACAATTAGAAAGCACAAAAAGTTAATATTTTTTCCGCGTATCTTTATGTATTGTCTAAGAAAATCTTTATTGGATTAATTCAGCACAGACAGACAGGCAAACATTCTCTCATTTCATTATACGTCACTCTTGGTCATCGGAGTGGCATCCAAAAATTAACCCACACCTATTGTCCAGATGAATAGGTCTCCCACTAGTCCGACCTTCCTGCAGTTTAGCAACAGGAACAAGTTGGCAGGAAGATCTCACTCCCAACTGAGGACAGCTGCAGATGTACGAATTGGTTTTTCTGAGCGTAAAAAAATAAATAAATAAATAAATGAAAAAATAGCGGAGTCCCCGAGGAAAACTCCTGCCAAAACTGACCAAGCCCAACAAAGAGGACTCGGGAGTTAAATCTGTTTTGGTAGGTGTTTTCTTGGATTCCCCAGATCACCGGAGAGCTGCATTCCCTGGAAAATTTCAACCATAGCTCTACGTTCAAAAACCATTAACTATGCGAATAAGGTGAAAATGTGACAGTGGCTGGTGTGACATGCCATCGTTACGTAAGTTATTTATATTTTGGTTTAACAAATTGTCTATAGTCTTGCAGATGTTTCTGGGGAGGAGCGGATTGCTGGGCTGGGCTATGAACTCGATCAAAACGAAAAAACACCGGTTTTCGATTCAAGAGGGCCATTCAAATGAGTCAAGGTTGAGTGAGAAAACGTAGGCCACAAATTTCAAGGGCGTCAAAATTTTCTTTGAAATAAAAAAAAAAAACTTTCTTCAATAAAAGGCGCCTTTCTAAATCTACACGCAAGCGTAGATAACCCCAACAACCGTCTTGAAATCGAATGGGTCCCATTCATCATCATCATCATCCTTTTTCAATCCACTGTGGGGTGAAGGCCTCTCTAGCAACCTTCCAGTTCCTTCTGTTTTGTGCAAAGGCCATCCATTTCACATTAATTTTCCACGAATTTCATCTTTCCATCGTTGTTGTCTTCTAGGTTTTCTTTTACCTCCTCTTGGGTAGCATTCTTCTCAGTATGTGACTAAATTTCCTGAATGCTATGCATCCGAAATTTATTATTCTCTTGACTTCCAGCCATTTATCATTATTACAGCTAATGACTAGTCCTAGGTAAATATATGAATCTGCATTTTCCATTACTGCTCCTTCAATGATTATATCCCTTTCTGTAGTATATTTGTTCGTCTTTACTTTTGTTTTAGTCATATTCATCTTTAGTCCGAAATCGTTACTAACGCTCCATAACTGATTAAGATTTTCCTATAATTCTTTGGGATCGTGGCTTATGATCACAATGTCATCTGCAAATCGCAAATGGTTTACGTAAGCTCCATTCACATTGACTCCTTTCTGCGACCAGCCCACTCTTCTGAAAGCTTCCTCAAGGGTAGTAGTAAACAACTTCGGTGATGTTGTGTCTCCTTGTCGAACTCCTTTCTCAATTTTAAATGTTCTGCTGTCTGTCTAGTCTAATAAACAGGTAGCATTCTCATATATTTTCTTCAAAATCATAATATATGGGGTTCTATGCCTTGTTTTACCAGTGCCAGAAACATTGCCTTATGCATGGAGTCAAATGCCTTTTCATTATCTACAAATGCAAACCCCACAATGTGTTTTATGTTCATTTCCTTTCTCCATTAGTTGCGATATTACGCGAAGGAGATCAGGGCCTATGATAGGGGAGCGCAGGGAGTACATCGTACTCGGGCCCGGGGTCCAAAAGGCGGCCCAGGAGCCAAAGTATTAACTGTAACCAGGGCCGGATTTAAACTTGTTGTGGTCCTAAGCTATAACATGTACGAGGGCCTTCTCTCTTACAATTCACCTGTGACAATATTAAAAAACAAAAGGATTTTTAAAGATGGGTCCCATCTTTGGTTTCCATAATGTGAGGTCCTAAGCTGTAGCTTGTTTATTTTATGTGTAAATCCGGCATTGACTGTAACCCATAACCCCAGGGGCTCACATTTGGTGAGTATGGACTTGGCACACTCTGGGTCCTGAGCTGAATATCATCATTCTTCTCTTTCTTGGTGATTCCCTTCTACTTCTGACACACTCTCTCTCTCTCTCTCTCTCTCTCTCTCTCTCTCTCTCTCTCTCTCTCTCAGGGTAATTCAGGTATTTTTTTTTTTTTTGGCTGGTGCAGCATAAGCCTCAGGCTTCCTTGCACCATAGAGCTAATAATAATAATAATACACGTTATTGGAACAGTTCATATCTTATCTATAGAACTTTTCTGGCCTAATTATGATAACTATGATCGCCAGCTTGGCTAAGCCTATTCAAAAGATCAGGCATCATATTGTACGTTCTGATAAGCCAATGATTTTATGCTACAAAGTAACTTAAGTACAAATGTAGGTATGCAATTTGTACGTGAATCATGAAAAGGTAAAGTGTATATTGTATTAATATACAATATGTCCTTAGGGTCCTGAGCTGGATATCATCATTCTTATCTTCCTTGGTGATTCCTTTCTAATTCTGATTCTTGTTCTCTCTCAGGGTAACTCAGAAAAAAAAAATTTTTTTTTTGGCTGGTGCAGCAAACGCCCCAAGCTTATTTGCACCATATAGCTAATAATAATAATAATAATAATAATAATAATCAGAATGGCTTTTATCGTTGACTTGTGGATGTTGACATTGCTTGAAATTAGCGGTAGTAGCATGTTCTCTTAAATGACAATGTACGTCACGTTAATTATAGCAGTACTACTACTAGTACTACTAGTCTACTACCACTACTTCTACTACTACTACTAAATTATTAGTATATAATATTTTTTGTCTTATTGTCTTTTTTTTCCTTTTTTTCAGATATAAAAGTATAAATTATAAATCACCTTTTCAAAATGTATTCTCACAAATCAGGAGCCCAGAAACGAAATGACAAGAAAGAACGAGAGGAAAATAAAAAAAAGGGTCACCAAATGTTCTTTCAATGTGGATTAAGTGTGTCTTCAAAATTTTTTTCATTGAACTCACCTATAGAATTGGAGCAAGAAGAAACTGTTGGAAACATCATCCCCAAACAAGTAGCAGTTGATTTGCACAGGATTTAGATGAAGGGGCGGATGCAGAAAATGAAAATGGAAACCAGAAAGAAGCAGACATACAGGCGCATGTGGAAGTGAATTTGGAAAACGAGAGGAGTAATCATAATGTAGGCCTTGACATTGAATGTATCAGAACCGAGTTTACATCTCAAAAGGAAATAGAAAAGTATGTTACAGATGGTCACATCCCTCTGCCTAAAACATTCCCAAAAGATACCTGCAATCAAGCTTTCCCAGAAAGCATACTGAAATTTCTGAGCTGGCTTATCTGCAGTCAACAGAAACAAGCATTATATTGCTTTCCATGTCGATTATTTTGGCCAAAGACAGTCAATAGTCTCAACACTAGCATTTCTGCGTCTAAATCTGCGCTAGTATCTGCTGAAGGCTAGAATTATAATGGGAAGTGGTGGAAGCTTTCCTACAAGATCCCAAAACATGAAAAAGGCAATAGTCACAGAGAATATTGCCTAGCTTGGGGAGAACTAGAAACGCGTCTGCTGTCTGGGACAGGAGTTGACACCTTAGAAGCGTCAATCAAAACTGAAGCTGTGAAATGGTACAATCTATTAAAGCGCATTATCGATGTTGTACTCTTCTTGGGAGAACGTGGTCTGGCAGTTATTGGTTCATCTCATCGAATTGGTGATTCAAACAATGAACACTTTTTTAAGAGTTCAGAACATTAGATCTGTTGAACTTGTTAAAAGAGTACAGATTTGGTGTTTGTTTCCAAATGTTTGTGTTAGCTTAAGAATACTATTAACAATTCCAGCAACAGAAGCTTCTGCAGAGAGGTCATTTAGTAAACTCAACCTGATTAAGAATTATTTAAGGTCCACAATGTCTCAAGAACGTCTTGTGGATTTTTTTACAATCTAAATATTGAATCAAACATTGCCAGAACAATTAATTTTCATGTTGTGATTCGATTCGAAATTTTTCACAAAAAAAGGCGCAGGAAAGCTCTTTTTTTAAAGTAAATACTAAGCCTATCCACCTTTTTTTTTTTACTTTTTACTAATAACTATGTTTTCTGACGATCTGATCTGCATTGCAATATAAAAGGATGTTTCAATGTGAGTTTTTTCTGTATTGTAGCATAAACAAAGATGTTAAAATCAAAGGTGCTTTCTTCTCTCCAATCCTCTTTTATTTTATTTTATTTATCATGGAGCTCCGTCCATGATAAATATAAATAAAAGTATAGGAGAATAAGGACTCAAATGCAGAAAATCAACAGAGCGCTCCATTCCATCCCTCTCTCATCTTCCATACCCTTCTTTGGCCTTACAGGCTACAGCTCAATGCATAAAACCGTAGTGGATAAAAACAGGATGACTAATGGAGAAGGGAAGGGGGCCCGAAAGAAACTTTGTACTCCCTGAAAAATTCTTCTCAGAGGCCCTGAAGGAGATCCATAGTTCAGGATCCCGTCCTAAAGCCAGCATGCTCTTTAGGTTGATTCTCATCAAGTATTCTTTCTGATCTGTTAGTAATGACCTTTGTGAACAACTTGTAGATACAAGCTAACTGTGATTTATCTCCTTTCTTATGCAGCAAAATTATGGTTGCATTATTCCACGCCTTAGGGATCATACCTTTCCTAATGTATTTTGTGAAGAGTCTTGCCAGTTTCTGTGTCGTGTCTGTTCCTCCCAATTTTAACAACTCTACAGTAACTTCATCTTCACCCTGGACTTTCTGATTCTTAATTTTCTTCAATATCGGGTATGTCGAATGTGTTGCTAATTTGTGATCCATCTTCTCCAATGCTGGCATCATTCCTTTGCTCCTTATATAATTCTCTATAGTAGTCTTCTGCTATTTGAATTATGCCTTCTCTGCTAAGTACACCATCACTGTTCTTCAGATTCAGTATCATTTGTCTTTAGGTATTACTGCTCATGACTGCTGATTTAAATCCTTTGTTCTCTTATAATGCTTGTTCCACTTTTCTTGTGTTAAATCTGATGTCTTTGCATAAGTCAGTATACTCAATTTTCTCCTTGTCAGTGATTTTCTTCCTCTTCATTTGTCGTCTTCGGTCATCATGACAAGTGTTTCTCGACTAATTGTTTCTTCTTTGGATTTCTTTTTTACCTATCGGTTTCTAGGGCTTTATCACTTTCAGAAAGTTGTTGTGTTCCTCGTCAATATCTTGGTTCTGAAAGTTCTGCAGAAGCTAAAACTTGTTCTTAAGTTCCAGTACTTACTGCTTTTTCTCCTCTTCTGTTATCTCAAAGACCTTCGTATTATTCCTTTCTTTTCTTACATCCACATATATCAAGTGTGCATCTTACCATTCTCTGATCACTTCCAACATTTACCTTGTTCAGGACGGTAACATCGTTCCCAATCTTCTGTTAGTGAGGATGAAGTCAATTTCATTAGTTGTTAATCAATTTGGGTTCTTTCGTGTCCACTTTCCATTCACCCTTTTCTTGAAAAAAGTGTTCATTACTGACATTCTTCGAGATTCTTCAATTCTACCAGTCTTTCACCAATTCCAAAATTTGCTATAGTTTCTCTTTCTATGCTGTTTTGTCTCTTTCCCACCTTAGCATTGCAGTCCTCCATAATGACGGTGTAGTGAGTTTTCTGTTCATCTAGAAGTGTCTCAATTTCGGTGTACCTCTTCAACCTTTTTATCATCATGGATCAATGTTGGTGCACACATCGTTATAACCTTCAGTGAGATCCTTTTAGAAATCCTGAGCAGTAATCTTGAGAAAGTAATCTTGGTGATGTACTTTTGAATTCTAAAATGTTGTTTTTATATCATTATGAACCAGAAAGCCGACTCCGCTCTTTTCACTGTGTCCATTGGTGTGTAGCAAATTTCCACTCGGTCAGTTTATAAGTAATTCATTTCTTATTCTTGTTTCAGCCAAGCCAATTAAATTCCAATTCACATTTTCTAATTCCTTTCCAACCCTAATATCCTGTCTTCACTGATGATCGATCTTACATTGTAACAGGCCAAGTTCAGTTTCTGTTTCAGGGTCCCATTAATTGCGTGTAATACTGACATATATATGTATTTATCTAGTGTTTATGGAACACCTTACTTAAGAACAACATACACTGCTCTACCATTAATATCCAGACATCTGCCTTTAGACAAAAAAAAAAGCTTTTATTGTGTCATGTAATATTTTGTGCTGAAACCTTTTGCTTTTATGACGGCATTCAATCTTCGTAGCATCCTCTTAACCAGCTTTTTATAAATGTCAGGTGATATGTTCCTCTACTCGGCCTTTAACGCAGCCACCAGTTCGGCCTCGTTCTTTGGGCGATCTCGACGTGCACGTACCCGACGATCCAATACATCCGAAAGATGCTCGATAGGATTCAGATCAGCACTCTGGGTTGACCAATCCAACTTTTCCACACCCATGTCCTCAAACTGCTCTGTTACGACGCGATCAGTATGGCATGGTGCGTTGTCTTGCTGATACAGGTATGGGCTAACTATGAAAAGCAGGTGCATACCATGACACTGCCTCCACCAAACTTCATTGTTGAGAGGATACAATCAGGAAGGACCTGTTTCCCCGGCATTCGTCACACCTCGGAAGGGTTATCAGACTGGTATAGTGCGAATCTCGACTCGGTCTGTCCATAGGACTGTTTTCCGCTGCTGTACAGTCCAGGATTCGCGCTCCTTACACCATGTTAATCGGTGTCTAGCATTTGTTAAGGTGATCAATGGCTTATGAACAGCTGCACGACCATTGTAACCCATATAATGGCGTGTCCTTCGTATTGTAATAGTGCTGACAGTCCCAATACTCTCACAGAGGGTTTGTGTGACTTGAGACAATGGAAAATTACGATTTGCGCGCACATTTCTTCGCAGAATTCTTTTGTCCCGTTCTGTCAGTTTCCGGGGTTTACTAGGCGGGTTTTTGGCAGCAATCCGATTCCTCTTCCATTTGCATATGACTCCACTAACCGTTGACCTAGGGATCCCTAGTGCGAATGCAATGTCTCGTACAGAATGCTTGCTTATGTGGCATCCTACTATCATTCCACATTGGAAGTCTGTTAATTCTGTTGAAGGTGTCATCTTGCATGCCCACTTTTGCAATTGTCTGTTCGAAGCCCAGTGTGCATATTTATAGCAGATTCTGACGTGTTGCATATGCATAGAACCTGTTTTCCCATCCATGGAGGGGTGTCCGGATATTAATGGTAGGGTAGTGTATATTTAATGAATGCTCATTAATTTCCATATTCAGTTTCCGAAGAAACCTGATACATCAGATTTCGACTTACATTGTCTTCACTTAACGCTGATAATCACTGTCCTCCGTGAGTGTATAGTGGATGTGCCACTTGTCACTCGAGAGGTCTGTGTGTGTGTGATTCCGGTCTATGACCAGAGGAATTTCTAGACTCAGGCTTTAGTTAAGCTATCTCAGGCGGACGGAGAAAGTTTTCTCTTGTGAGCTATTCCGGGTTTTTCAGCCTTTGTTGGGCTTGAAGGATAAAACAGTAAATAATACATGCAAATCGCCCCATGAACACACAGACACTAGAACAGGCATAACATAAAAAGGCGCAATATGGTTTAAGTCACTGATGCTGGTAAAATCCTACAAAAATGAAAATAACGTATTTCTGGAAAGACATTAATGATATGTTTCTGAAGATTGTTATTAAAGAACATTGCTTTGTTAAATAGTAATACATATTTAAATAAACATCGATGTTATGAGAAAGAAATCGTGTCTTTGCTGTACAAGTTTGAAAGCGACGTTTCATTTTGACTGCTTGTCTTATTGGAAATAAAATGAACCACAGCGCAATTATTAACAAGACTATAATGTTCGTAAATAAAATATAATGTGCCAGATTGTATCTTGCTTGAATATGTTTCAACATGGTTCAAGATTTCAAGATGAACTTGCGATTTTCTACCATATATTAACATACATATGTCCTGTAAGGGCTTCCGTAGTTTATGAAACTGCGTGGACATGGCGGACTCTCTTGAAAGTAAGAAAATTTGTCGTTTGTATCATGTTTGTTTTCTCGCATTATGATGCATTGGGATGGTGAAGTAGCAAAAGTTTGATAATTTGTAATGTAAAATCAGTTATCCGCACTTTGAATACTTCACTAATTGTTAGTTTTTATTAATGTTAGCGATCGTATTATTTACTAAGCCTAATAGATAAATCCAAATAAACCTAATATATCAAATAAACATACTTTTCCCACCAAGTTTCTCCTCTCATAGAGATTCTGCTTTTGAAAAAATAAATAATGCAGTCAAGATCTAATTGTATTTCTTATCTGTTGGGTCATAAATTCTAGTTTTTTCGTTTTTCTTTTCGCGACTGGAAATCCGGCGCATTAATGTAAACTAATATGATACACATTTAAATAAAATAAATAAATAAATTTACAATATAGAATTTTGCTGGTAACTTTTAAAATACTGTATTGTATCACCCAGTTTGGTTAATCTGTTGTTTAGAAGGATAAAAGAGTAAATAGTTTTCTGAATATGTTTATGATTTTGAGTCATTTATCCACCTCCTAATTTTAGGAAATGTAAAATTTATTTTCAGTGCCTTTTATGATTAAATTTAACTACAGTAAAACCTCACGAATTCAGACTGCCTTCTTTCTTTATGTGTGTATTTTATTTATGCGGAACAGGGATTTTTCATAAAGAAGCAATTAATGATACAAATCGGAAATTCTTTCAGAATGGTTTCAGGTGCATTGTGTAAAAGTAAAATCATTCAGAAGGAATAATTAAATGCAATGAGAACATTAAGACATTTTTATTGTTAGTTAATGCCCTTGCACGTCAATTAAATTTTATCAAGCGGTGATGGCAATAACAAGTGCCTTTTCTTACTTTTCAGTACTACAGCCCTCAATACAATCCATGGATCAGGAGTCATACTCAGCTGTAAACATTTATATCAAAAGGAACAATATTTTTATTTATTTTATTTTTTTTATTATTTATTCATTTTTTTAAGATTTTGACAAGGAGAAAAATAGTGGATCAGTCAAAAATTTACAACATAAAATGTGCTATTTAAAACTAGGATACAAATTGGAATAAAGTACAGTAGTGTACAATAGTTCATTCATGGAAAAAACTGTTCAGTGATGGTAGCATACCTGTTTGGGTGGAATCAAAGATAAAGAACGTCAAAATGTGCCATACAACAGTGGTGAAAAGGATATTGATTTAGGTGATGTAAGAAAATTGCTAAAACAGGATGAAATTGCAACAGCACTTCAAGGTAGTGCTCCAAAGTGGGAGAGGAAGGAAAATAAGGAAAAAAGTAAAATTGCACAAAGCCAGAAGTTGTTATGATACTTTTATTAAATTTGTTAATTCTGACGAGAGGAGTTAAAAACTTTTGGTACACTGTTAAGTTAAAAAAAAGACTGATATTATACAAACAGCAGTATACAGGAACTTTATCCAACAGGACGATTCAAATTCTTCAAAAAAAAAAAAGAAAGTGCACAATTCTAAAGGGATTTATACATCCGATTAAATTTGGAGTAATTAACCTTTAATGCAGTCTATTGTTCAAAAGTTATATTATTTTTGTTAAGTTTGTTTTGACCACTTTGTATTCCATTTTTTTTAAATATAAATATTTTCATCATATTTGTCTCCTAATACAATCTAAATTAACATGTTGCTGAATTCGAAATAAATTTGCTTGTTTTTATGAACTGCAACTTGACATATGCATAATTTGAATTGAAGGCCAAATTAGCAGTGTTCTACTTTATCTCACTGTTCATTGGTCATTAAAAATTACTGAATATGAATACCTGATAAAGTATAAGTAAACTGGGTATACTTAGTTACTTGGAGAAGATGAGAAATGAATCTAATCAGATTTTTTTTTTTTTTTAACTGTGGTCATGCATGATGCATAACACCACAAGCATTATATAATTTTTATTGCCAAGTAACATTTTGTTTTTTTAAAGCACTGCCTTGTTGGTAGCCTAAAAATATATTAGCTTTCATACATTGGCTGAATGTTTATTACAGTGTCTTTGATGTCACTGTTGCAGATGGCATGAGTCGTAATATGAGTTGTAATTTTTCTAACGGTGAAATGCAATGTTTGCATTTCACTGTTAGAAAAATATTAAAGTACTCAATGTACACAAAAAGTTTGACAGTGCCAAGAAAATGTGGGAGGTGATGGAAAATGTTAGAATAACTGTGTATGTTTGCAAACTAACTTTGTGTATTTTTTGGGTTTGAGGAGCCAAGAATATTTAGTGGAGAAGTGGCATGGCCAGAGGAATTCCCCAGAGGCTCACCAGTCTAGGTTTCAGCACAGACTTCTTAAAGGTACCTTTAAGAAGTTCCACTAGTCTTTTATGAAATTTAAATCCATACTTTTCTAAATTCAATTGGGGAACAACCTGCTTACTGTCAGGAAGTAAAGGATGTAGTGAAAAATGAAGAATGCTCTGAAAATGAATCAATTAAAATAGAAGATAATATATATGACAGTGATCATAATGAATACACAGGAGGAAAATGGCTCAGGTAAAATTGAACCTGATATAAACAAAACTAAAGTATTTTCATAAAATATATAAAACTAGTTCCGTTTCTTGTGATGAACTTCATTCAGAAGCTTCTTCCTGAAAAACAGAGCGCTAAGTGAATCAGCAATAAGTGAGCGCCGCATTCCCATAAGGTAACATGTATTTGTGAGTTGCGGCCTATTCCATAGGATATTTCCTAATCAATAATAAATGGTAGTGAAAATACGCACAAGTGTCGGTTAAAAATATTTAATATTCAAATTTTTGTACATATAAAATATTCTACATTACATACGTATATAATTATGTGGTAATTAACTAACTAAAATCATGAATTTATTAATCTGATGACCCTGTGCTCTCGAGTTTTCGTATCTTTATCTTCGGACTGAAAAATGTGTCGATTTTGGGTTGTGCTTTGGCCCTCTTCCTCTCGTTGTACATCATGTAGGGATTCATTTCTTCCTTCAAATTTCTTATTACCTTGGCACTTTGTTCCATGTCAGGGTCATTCTCCCAGAAATAATCACACATTTTTTCGAAGTGTTCAAAAGCTTCGCTAAGTCCTTTTGCAGTCAGCGACTTCATCCGTAGTATCTTGATCATCATCTCCCTCAATAGCAAGCTCTTGTTCTTTTATCATTTCCATTAGTTCTTCATTAGAGAGGCCATCCCTGTCACTGTCAATCATCTCTTGTACGTTAATTTCGTGTAATCCTGCTTCTTTTCCGTGCTCAACAATTTGCGTTTTAACATTTTCAACGGAATCATCAGGTTCCTGGGAATGCATTATGCAATTTTTCCAAACTTTCCTCCGCACTCCATTCATGGTTATCTGAGTCACTTCATCCCAGGCACTTGAAATGTGGAAGGCAGTTTTAATGTTATAGGATTTCCAAAACTCCTTTAAGCTTGGTACATTTTCAGTGTTGATGGCTTTAATAGCTTAATAAAAGGTGTGTGTAGTACACTTTAAATGTGGCAATTACTCTTTGGTCCATTGGTTGGATCAGAGATGTAGTGTTTGGAGGCATGTAAAAAACTTTTATGTGATTGTTCAAGTCTTCTAAGCTCTCTTTGCTTGGGTGTCCTGGTGCATTGTCCATGATCAGAATTGCTTTGTAACCAGTGTTATTTTTTGCACAATATGTTTCCACTGCGGGACAGAAGAACTCAGCGTACCAATCAATGAAAAGCGGCCTGGTTATCCAAGCTTTTTTATTAGCCTTCCAGATTACAGGTAGGTTTGATTTAGCTAAACCTTTATAAGAGCCCTTGGATTTTTGGAATGGTAAACTAAAAGGGGTTTTAATTTAAAATCCACCGCAGCATTACCACTCAACAACAAAGTTAACCGATCCTTCGCCGCTTTGAAGCTTGGCATATTTTTTTCTTCTTTTGATATGAAACTTCTTTTAGGCGTTCGTTTCCAAAAAAAAGACCTATTTCATCTATGTTAAAAATTTGTTGAGCAGTATAACATCCCTCTTCGATAATTTTAACAAGTTCTTTTTTGAAAGTTTCGGCTCCTTAATCTGCACTTGTGGCTTCTCCCTGTATTGCTACATTGTGTAGGTTATAGCGCTTTTTAAATCTATCAAACCAGCCCTTACTAGCGTTAAATGGTTCCACATTTTTTTTTGGAGTGAGCTTCCTTCAAATCTTCATATAGACTCTTCACTGTTTCTTTAATAATAATTGAACTTAATGGAATTCTGTGTTGAATGTTATCTTCAATAAAATTGTGTAGAAGTTTCTCCATTTGAATCATAATACCCGGCCTAGCCCTAGTCAGTTTAGTTGCCTGCAGGGGAACAGCTTTTTTTCCAGCTGCTAAAATTGATTCTTTATTTTTTTATAATTGTTCTTACAGTTGAACCTGCCAGTCCTAAATTATTGCACACATCCACTTGTCATTGACCTGAATCAATTCTCTTCAAAACGTCTAATTTAATTTTCAAACTCAAATGTTTTTCTTACCCTTCAGTCTGTATCATGTCCAGACATTGTTGCTTTTTCATTCTTATCTGCCATAACTCTCTGAGAATGTAATTGCATTGCACTGATTGTGATATGATGTTCGAGTACAGTAAACTGTCTGCATGTCTAACACTGTATGCACCGAATATGACTAGAATTCCTCTGGCAAGTGAGCTGAAGACAGTGACAAATATTTTATTTATCTGAAAAGATCGATTTTTACCTTGCGGTAAAATCAAATGGTTCTACTGTAATCCTTTATTGCACGAAAAGTACTGTAATCAGTTATGGTGTGAGTCATGGAGAATGTATTCTGCTTCAAATGGATGGAAAGTACATGTCAGTATTCCATCTGGAAATAATGTTAAGTGGCACAAAGACAGTAACAGTAGGTGTTTTATTCTGAGAAGTCCCATACAGTAAAATCAAACGGGGACGTTACCCTTTATGTTACTGAAAGTAATTTAGCATTAGTAGAGGCATATAATGCAAGAAAGCTAGCTTATGCAGCATCAGCCAAAAAAAAAAACCACTTCCATTTCACCCCTCTGTTCGTTCGAAATACCTGTCCAGCTGAGCGTTAAATTTATTAAGACTATCAACTTCCACAACAAGCGATGGAAGTCTGTTCCACCAACCAACTACCCGCTGGCTAAAGACAAATTTCTGCACATCTATCCTACATCTTTCTTTCCTCAATCTAAATTTATGCCCTCTCAGGTGATTATTCTGAGCAAGAGGAAGAATCCCATCAGTATTGAGCATGCTCAAACCATTCAAGGCTTTATACACCTCTATCAGATCATCTCGCCGGTGCCTAGTCTCCAGACACTAATTTGCAAAACTTAAGCCTTTCTTCGTAAGAGCAACCCTTTGTTCCATTCACTAATCTTGTTGCCCTTCTCTGTACTCGTTCCAGCAGCTCTACATCCTTCTTGAAATGAGGCCTCCAGACCTGTATACAGTACTCAAGGTTTGGCCTGACCATTGCCTTATACAAGAGAATAATCACCTCCCTATCCCTGCTAGAAAAATTGATGTATATCATTGACAAGACACCATGAGCTACCCTTGCAGCCTGTCTGCACTGCTCAGAAAACTTCATATCTGCCTGCACAATTACCCCCAGGTCCTTTTCATTCTCTATGGTGGGGGAATGTAAACTGCTTCTAATAGATGTATTTGCCAATATTCCCAACGAGGATAATCTCAAGGCAATGCAGCTTAGAAGACAAAATGGAGTAGACAAGGCCATTTGGACAGTAAAATAACAAATTTTATGTACTTCGGGATGACCACACGGTCAGAGGAGTTCAGAAGATAAGAGCATACAAGAAACAGCACCGCATTTAGCACTCATGGGATTGATTGTGTGAAAAACATTTTTGCAAGTTATAGTTCCCACAGTAAAACAAAAGAAGAGATAGGGAATAAATTTATTTTTCAATAGGGTATACAGTATCTTTCTGTTACAGGTCAGAACAGGAAATGCAGACTTTATAACAGCATATGAAACTGAATGGTAAATTTTTTTCAGCTTGTGTACTAAAAACGAATTTTTCCTTTGAAACTTTGTGATAATATCAAATCCACACAAAGAAAATAGAGCATATTGAAAGTTTCAATTTTGTACATAAAGTAGAAATTATAAAAATAATTAGTTAATTTCACGGTGGCTATTTTCTCCTTTTGCCAGAAAAAAAAAAAAAAAAGACTTAAAAAATGGACTGGACTGAAACAGGATTTGCCAAAAATTCAATCTGTACACTAGTAAAATAGCGTTATAGTGAGTTTGACAGCGTTATAGTGAGATACAGGTTATAATATAAGAACAGCGTTATAGGGAATTAGCGTAAAGGGAACCGCATTATAACGAAGGCCTGCTGTAAGCATAAATACAAAATAAACATATATTTATATAAATACCTGGACATACAATAAACAGTTACAGGTTGGGTGCCTTATACCTCATGTTGATTAATACATTTTTTGGTATACCCACATAGGATTACTCATGATTTAAAATATATCCCATTCTTCATCACTTGAAATTTCCTGTACATTGTTTTTTTTTTTTTTCCCCTACTTTCATCATTCATTGCATTGCATTTTTCATCCTACAGCTAGACAGAATACCGTTTGCTTTATTCAAGTTTTTAAAAATTTAAGATGAGTACAAGGGGCCCAATTATAGAATGTTATAGGGAGGGAGAATGTTATATTTGGCTTTTGCAATCCATTCAAGGCTTTATACACCTCAATCAGAACTCCCTGCGGGTTCCTAGTTTTGATACACTGCAATTTGCAGAACTGAAGCCTTTCTAGGTAAGAGCACATTTTTGCTCCCTTCACCAGTCTTGTCCTTCTCTACATCCTTCTTAAACTGAGGAATTCTGACCTGTATATTTATTTACTCAAGATGCGACCTAACCATGGCTTTATACAAAGGGTTAATCATCTCCTTATCCCTGCTAGCAAAGTTTCTGTATATCATTGACATGACCCCGTGAGCTGTCCTGGCAGCATACCTGCACTGTTCAGAGAATTTTATGTCTGACTGCACAATTACCCCTAGGTCTTTTTCATTCTCCACTACCCTGAGTGTAGAACTACATGGTTCATAAGTAACTCTGGAGTTACTGCTACCCATTTGCAGTAGCTTGCAGCATTTGTGAATGTTAAACTTCAACTGCCATTTCTCAGCCCATCTACCCAATTTTCCTAGATCTTGTTGCAGTATCTCACCCTAATGATTGTAGTTAACCAACCTGCCAACTGTTGTTTCATCTGTAAACTTATACATTAAGCCTGATATACCTTCATCAATATCATTAGTGAACACTGAAAACAACAGTGTGCTCAGCACTGAACCATGGGAAATTCCACTAATAACATTAGTACATGAAGAGTAGGTTGCCTTTGATAACTACTCTCTGTCTTCTTCACTTAACCATCCCTTTATCCATAGCAGGAACTTGCCCTTAATGCCACACTGCTCCAGTTCGTACAGCAGTCTTTTATGTGCAGCAGTATCAAAAAGCCTTCCTGCCAAATATATGATGTCAAAATTATTTTTTTCCTTCAGTTTCTTGGTCACTACATCATAGTAAAGTTCAACTTGATTAGAAAAGACTGCCCTTTAACAAATCCATGCTGTGATTGCAGTATAATTGCATGCCTGTTCATATGGTCCTGCATTACTACTTTAACTGGTGATTTCATTATTTCTCTGCAGCCCACATTAAGCTAACAGGTCTGTAATTACTCACGTCGCCTTTTGATCCCCCACCCTAATGAATTGAGAATACATTTGCACATCTCAAGTACATAGGGACTTCCCCTGAATTCAAGGATTCTCTCATAATTCAGCAAAAAGTTCTTTACTTATGTAAACCTTAGAGAGAAGGGGATAAATTAGATTGGTCCACTTAACATAGATCGCTCGACTATTGATGATCCTGCTCAAGTAGCTGATAAACTGAATGAGTATTTTGCATCTACATTAACACATGAGGAGTTATTCAAGGAGGGGAATGCCAGACGTATATAAACTAACAAGGAGCTAAGTGATTTTGTAATAAATGAGAGCAAAGTGGAGGAGAAATTGTTGAAGTTAAACATAAAAAAGCACCTGGAGTGGATGGAATCTATCCAGTTATATTGAAAGAGGCAACAAGGGAAGTTAGCAAACCTTTAACCATAATTATGAGAGCATCCTTAGATCCAGGGGAGGTCCCCATGGACTGGAGATGTGCAACTGTATCCCAAATTAACAAAGGGGATTCAAAGGGTGACAAAAATTATAGACTTGTTAGTTTAACTTCTGTTCCGGGAAAAATAATGGAGTCACTAGTTAAAGAGGTGATACAGGATCACCTAGACATGATTGCAATAAGAGTTCAGACACAGCATGGGTTTGTTAAGGGAAAGACTTGTCTGACCAGTGTGATTGAATACGACGATGTGGTTACAAAGGAACACTGGATGCAAAAAATAATTTTGATATCATATACTTGGATTTCAGGTAAGCTTTTGATACTGTTGCACGTTGCACATGGAAGACTGCTGTACAAATTGGAGCAGTATGGCATTAAAGGCAAGTTGCTGAAATGGATAAAGGGATGGTTAAGTGGGAGGCGGCAGAGAGTGGTAATAAATGGATACTGCTCTACATGGACTATTGTTATTAGTGGAGCCCCCCAGGGTTTGGTGCTGGGCCCATTGTTGTTTTGTGTATTAATTAATGATATTGATGAAGGTATATCAGGCTTAATGTCCAAGTTTACAGATGATACAAAGTTTGGCAGGGTTGTTAATGACACTAAAGACAGTATGCTACTGCAACAGAATCTAGAAAAGTTAGGCAAATGGGCTGAGAAGTGACAACTGAAGTTTAACATTGACAAATGCAAAGTTAAGGAAGAAATGTACCAACCGTGTGGCACTACACTCAGGGAGGTGGAGAATGAAAAGAAACTGGGGGTAATTGTGCAGTCAGATATGAAGTTCTCTGAGCATTGCAGACGAGTTGCCAGAGCAGGTCATGGAGTTTTGTCAATGATATATAGGAATTTTGCTAGCAGATATAAGGAGGTGATTATCCCTTTGTATAATCCAGTGGTCAGGCCACACCTTGAGTACAGTGTACAGGTCTGGAGGCCTCATTTTAGGAAGGATGTAGAGTTGCTAGAATGAGTAGTGAGAAGGGCAACAAGATTGGTGAGAGGAACAAAGGGGTGCACTTATGAAGAAAGGCTTAAAATTTGCAAATTACAGTGTCTGGTGACTAGGCACCTGTGAGGTGATCTGATTGAGGTGTATAAGGCCTTGAATGGTTTGAGCAAGCTCAATGCTGATGAGATTCAACCTACCTCTTGCCCAGATTAATTGCCTGAGGGGACATAAATTCTTATTGAGGAAAGACAGTTGTAGAATAGATTTATGGAAATTTGACTTTAGCCAGCGTGTGGTTGATTGCTGGAACAAACTTCAATAATTTCAAGGCAGAACTAGACAAACATTTGGAGCGAACGGATGGGTGAAAATGGAATTTTTTTTTTTTTTTTTTTTTTTTCCTTTCTGGCTAATGCTGTATAAGCTTGCTTTGCTTACCTACTTTGTGCCCCCCTTAATATAATTGGATAATTTAATGCACCTCAGGTGCCTTTTTCATGTTCATCTTGAACAGTTTCCCCCCCCACTTTCCTTTCAGTTATCACAAAGTCATTTAGCTCCTTGTTAGAGTTTGATAAACGTCTAACATCCCCTTCCCTAAAGAATTCCTCAAGTGTGAATGTATATTCAAAATACTCAGCCAATCGGAAACTTTGGCAGGATCTTCAACAGTTAAACCATCAATAACAAGTGGTACAATATAATTGAGCCCCTTCCTTTTACTGTTAATATAAGTAAAGAAGTTTTTGCAGCTTTTCTTGGCATTCTTTGCCAATGACTTCTCATAATCCACCTTAGCTTGCCTAACCTCCTTTGTGATTTGATTGCAGACTAATTTAGTCTATTGTAGGTTTCTGTATCACCTGATAATTTAAATGCATCATATGCAACCCTTCTCTGCCACATATCTCAATAGTTCATCTGACATCCATTTAGGTCTAATCCTTGAACAGTATTTCTTCATTGGTATAAAAATCCTGGGTGCTTCTTTGATTACTTCCCATTTAGAATTTGCTGTTGCTAACATGATGCTTATGTTAGCAACAGCAATGCCACTCCAACCTTGTACAGTAGTCTTCCATATGCACATGTTAGAGACAGCTAACATGCACACATGGAAGACTACTGTAGAAGTTGGAGCAGTATGGCATTAAGGGCAAGTTGCTGCTATTGATAAAGGGATGGTTGAGTGGAAGAAGACAGAGAGTGGTAATCAATGGACACTGGGAAATGCCACTAATGTAATTAGTGGCATTTCCCAGTGGTCCGTGTTGGGCCCATTGCTATATCTATCAATGATATAGCAATTCTGTATTCTGCATCTATCAATGATATTGATATAGGTATATCAGGCTTAATATCCAAGTTTGCAGATGATACAAAGGTTGGTAGGGTTGCTAATGACAGTCGGGACAGTATGCTACTGCAACGGGATCTGGAAAAGTTGAGCAGATGGGCTGAGTGGTGGCATTGCTTCTATTGGAATGAGTAGCAGCTTGGAAAACAAGGTGCTGGGGATTTAAGGGACTGCTGGGAGTCATCGCGGAACAAATAAATACATGGGCTGTGTTAAGGTAGCCAAGAGTAAGAACAAGTGCATGTATGCTTGCATGTATACCAATGCTAGAAGTATAGTAAATAAATTTGATGAATTTGAAGTGCTGTTCAAGACATCAAAGGCGGATATTGTTAGGATATCAGAGACGTGATGCCACACTGATAAAAGAAATGTTGAACTTGAATTTGGGGAGTACAATGAGTACAGAAAGGACATTGTATATATTATCAAGTGCACCAAAGGTTTCCCCTACAAACTCTATTATACATTATGATGCTACAAACTTTCTAAATTCCAGAGATAGTGTAAGTTTTAGTGTTAGTTTGCGTAGTATAGTGTTGGATTGTATTGGCCTGTTGTTCCTACCGCATTTAGCCACAAACCCCTAATGGGGCCCCACTTTTCCCTTCCTTGCCTCCGGGAGGAAGCCGGGTACAGGTAGAAAGTTCTCTGGCATGGGCAAACCTGGACTGTGCCTGAGCTTACCTGAGAGAGCCCTGGGGGGGGGGGGGAACTGCTAGAAGAGGAAAGCATGAAAGGGGATGACAGTGAAGAGGGAGAGAACAGATGAAGAAGATTAAGGTGGACAATAGGAAGTCTGTCTACCTGGAAATAGGAAGTTAAAGGGATAGAGGGGTACCCCTGTCGGAGGAGCCCATCTTCACATGAGGGAGACTGTTAAGGAAAAGTAAGTGTTGTGGTGGTAGGATCCACCAGGCGAAAAGTTGGGATGAGAGTTGGAGAAAATGGAGATGGGAGTCTAGGGGAAGAAAGTCATAGGGTCAGAGTGCCTATTTTAGGGTGGAGTCCTCTCTGTGGATGCACAGTGCAGCTCTGCATGAAATCCCACACTGGCCAGACTAGCTGTAGTCAGCGTCAGCAGTTCCCACGCCATGTCTCAAAAGAGACAGCTTGGGAACATATGCTTGTTTGAAATTTATTATGGTTAATTGGCTTTTCAACTGGAAAAGGAACAAAACTAATGGACTTCTGTTTATATGTTGTCTAAATTTTTTTTAATTTTAAGCAGAATTTTGTTTTTGATTTTTTTTAAAATAAAAAGTGCAAAAATACACAGCATGTATTAAATATTTAATTTTTTATGAAAATTAAAGAAGTTTCATAAAATGATTATTGTGATCCATTCAGAAGAGATGAAATATTGGTATTCTCATGCAGAATTCAATTCAGAAAACAAAAACTTTTCTAGAACATAAATAAAAAGAAATTTATGCACATGTAGTGCCACCACATTTGCTACACTTTAGGGTGCCACTACCGCCAAGGTTAATGAAATGTGTTTAAAAATAAAATGCAACATTAAAGACTATCTTTTTTCACCAATACAATAGTGTGACAATAATCCCTTACTGATAATATGGGCCCTGACAATCCTTAAGTACTGAATTTCAGTTTTACTTTAGTGTCAGTGGTTCATCATCTTTGCACTATATGATACCTATAATTAATACATAGTTAGTCTATTTAATACATGATTGAAAAGGAGGTTAAAACACCAGGTGTCAAAACCGAAAATTTTCCAATTGGAATGCTAGTTAATAAAATATCCTATGTTTAATCCTCTGATGAGCATGTAAAAATCTGAACATAAATTCAAACTGAGGAAGGATGGTTGCAAGTAGATGTGTGGAAATTTGTCTTCAGCCAGCTGGTGGTTGTATGTGGCAGGCATTTTTTTTTTTTTTTTGCCAATGCTGTATGAGCTTGCTTTCTTGTGACATTTGTTAATTGTAATACTAAATTTCTTTCAGACTGGCAGGTATGGGATAAGTATGCCATTTTATAACCTTAAAATCAAAAGAAATAATTCAAAAATTTTCACTTGTTGATGCCACCCTTTATTTTCAATCTGCCATGAACACAACTGTGAATAATTAATTTTTTATATTACAAACATTGTTTTTTTTAATAAAACCTTTTCTGGCATGCTTTAGAGAAGCATGTCTGCTCATGTTCTGTATTCCTTCCTACATTTGGGCCTGTCTCATTGTTGCTACGCGATGTATTGAAGAGTGCATTGCTATACCCAGAATTACTGGAGTACCTGTCATAAAATGTGAAGCTTCAGCATTAAAAAAAATTGGACGTGAAGCTAGCATACTTCAGTAATAGGAGAGTAAGATGCTACTGGTTTTAAATTCTTAATTTTTAGCACTTGTATATAATTATAATTGCCAAGAATAGGCATAAAGAGCACATTATTTTTTTTAAAGGCTAAACTTCTTTCGTAACCAAAATTAATGATGCAGATCAAAAGGAAATTCAAAAATTGAAGACTAAATAAATTCACATGCCACTCATATAGTTTTTTGTATATATATAATATAATAAGTAAATAAAAGATGTAGACATAAGAAAAGGAAGTATAAAAAAAATTAATACAATATATAGAAATAGACCAATATCATGATACAAAATGATATTGTCATTTATCACAAAATCTTGGCGTCATTATCAAGTGTCAACTGCCAGAATTGCACAACAAGATGGCAATAGTGTCCTTTGTTTTTAACTTAAAGTAGACATGGAAAGGGAGAATAATATCATTACATAATATCGGCAACCCCCATATAACACAAAACTTCTACAACACTGTTTCACTTTAACATGATTTATAATTTGCAGCAATCCGTGCACAACATGGTACTTATATAACACGGTTAGAGAATTTCGGTAAACCTCGCATAACAGGGTATTTTTGAGCTTTTGTGCAGGGAAAATCCTGCTACTTTGTTGGATGTAATTTTTCAACATTTCCACTCTTTTTGAATCCCTGCTGTTGACTCGCTAGTCAAAAACAATTATTGAGAAATCCCTATATTTTATTTTGTTGGGAAGTCCGTGTTTCATTCTGTGCTATTGAACTTGTGGAAAAATCTAGATTTCAAAGTTTTATTACTATTGGATAGCACACCAAGCCAGCCAGAAGATTTAAATCATTCAAACGTTGTTCCTATCACCACAGTTATACTAAGTTAATAAAACTTCTTTCATTCAGCCATTAGATCAAGACATTATATCCACCTTTAAAATTCATTACATAAGAAAATCGTTGCACTGGATTTTGGAAAAATTTGATTCCGAATCTATTGAAGTGATGGAGGCACGGAGACATTTCTCAATTGTGGATTTTATCAGAATCATATCTTTATCGCTGAAAGAAGTAAAGCTGTCAACGTTAAATGCATGTGGAAAAATGTATGGCTGGAGTCAGTTCTATCAGGAAATATGGTCGAACCAGTAGAAAATGGAATCGGTGCGATAGTAGAACTTGCTACGTCGGCACAAGGGGAAGGTTTTGATGATATGACTACTGAAGCCCATGTGGGTAGCACAGTCGATAGAATCGCCCTCCCCCCACACTGGGTGGAAAAGATCCGAGTTTGAATCCTGTCGATGACTGGAGGAATTTTTGTAGGTCTTTTTCACAACATGGCTGAGTTAGTCAGGCTCGGGCGAGGGTAGCATGTTTTTTCTCCCGGAAATTGGGTTTTTCATCCAGCAAAACAGAAAATTGACCTCAGTGCAATTTATAGACAATATACACAGAGTAACATGGCCTTAGTTGCCAATGCTCCTAAAAAAATTAAAAAAAGATATAATTACTGGTAGAAAAAGAGGCTGGCAAAGCAGATTTGGTGGAAATGGCATCGGAAGTAAATCCAAATCAATTCAGAGGATGGTAGCCCAGATGAAAATTCTAAACTTCCAAATTTTACACTAAAAAGCATGCGGGAGGGCATAAAGTTAGCTGAGCAATTAAAATCTTATTTTTTGAATGCAGATTCTTGAATGAAAGGAGCCCAAAGTTCAATGGTGGGAAATAGTTGCAAGAAGAAACTAGGTAGAAGTTGTATACCGAAATTGTGTGCCAAAAATTACATGCAAATTATATAAATACATTCCCGTGTAATTTTTGGCACACAATATAATTACATATAAACATATATATTACAATACAATATATATGTATATATGTAATTATAGATGAAATGGCTAAGAGTGGTAAGCAGAAAGTGGCAGGAAAATTAAGCCGTCTGTTTACAGAAATAAAGAACAGTATTTATAGTTCACATTTATGTAGTCTATCCTGTAGCCTTAATCATCCATTTTGCTTTACTGTTTACTGGTATTTTATCGCATTCTACTTATTTCCTTTATGTTGTACATAATGTTAATATTACCTTTATTTTTTAATGAAGATCATATTATGTTGAACTTTAGTTGTTTTTGCAGCCGGCAGGATTTAAACTGCCTAGTTAATTCAATGGTTATTGCAGAATTTTGTAGACAAATTTTCCACAAACGTATTGAGAAGGCCAATTAGAAGCATTGATGAGTTTTCAAAATAATCCTGGTTATAGCAGTAATAATGATTGTGAGAAAAAAATGAGTATGATGAAGCCAGGATAAAAAAAAAAAAATCGTAAGAAAAACTTTTGACATTTGGGAAAAAGATCTTTTATCATATCAATCAACCAATGCTACAAAAAAAAAAAAAGAAAGAAAATATATACCAATCAAAAATACCTGTTGAACTATTTAAATTATTTTGGGTTAGTACATTATTTAAATATAAGAGAACAAACTATTCTGTATTCAAGACAAGAAAAGAAACACTCTTTAAATTATTTCCCTTGTGAATGCTATTGATTTCTGAATATCACAGTATGTATTTTGCTAGAACACTGATAAGACATTCAAAACCTTGCAGTTCCATCAACAAGCTGCATCAGAGATTTAAAGATATTCTGAGAAACAAAAACTTACACTTTCAAATCTTTCAAATGGATATTTGCTAACCACATTAACCTTATCAAGTTTGGTGCTTCCGTAGCCAGGTGGACAGGAGCAGCAGTGCGTAGTACACGCTTCTTGATTAGACTGGGGTTCGAGCCCCATCCAAATACAGAGGATGTGGAAAGGTCAGGGAATGACCACCGCATATCCCGGAGCAATATGGCCTTAGTTGCTAATGCTCCTAAAAACCAAATAACAACCTTATCAAGAAAAAGGAACTTTACCAAATTATGAAGATGTAGTATCATTTTTTTCAGTAAACTCTGTTAATAAATAAGTTCATGCATTATACTTTTTGGACTCGGCTACAGCAAAATTCCAATATTGCAAATTTTTTCTTTCAGCTGCAGTTCTTACAGAAGTATATAAAACCGTAGTTCTAGTTCAACAATAACAGTTAGAAAAATGCAAAAATTTCGAAATTAAAAATACTGTCACAAATGGGTTCATAACAAACAGTTCTTTTCAAAAGTTATCATCAACTGCTCTTATTATCACACAAAAGTAGTAAGTTTTTTTTCCATCTCCAGTGAATGAATAACTAAAACCTTTTATGCTATAAAATGAAATAAATAAAAAAAAAAGTTCTTGTTTACACTCTGGCACAACCACCAGGTTAGAGGAATTTACAATAAATAATGGATGCAATCGTATGATTAATCGTTAATCATATTTATCATGGTCCACTCAGTGAATGTGCTACCGCACTTATGCACCTGACCATTCCATCATCAAATGAGTTTTTGGCAAAAGAGTTTACTCAGTACAGACTGAGGCTTTGCCTTTCATACACAATGACATTATAAAAGCTCTCATGGCAAGAGGTTTTTTCATAAACCTATTTTACTTCATTTTAGTTACTGCACCTTGTCTCACATATTGTGGATATTTCCCATAAGGTTGTTTTTGTCTTCACCATGCTTACCTGCTCATTGATGAGATCCCAAAAAGGATTGAACCCTGTGTCTGGGTAGACTAGTTAACTCTAACACAAGTTGAGGTTGAGAATTTGATAGTTCTTGTAGCAGCCTCCTCTGTTTCAACCAGGTGTTCCCTGGCTTATGTTTATTTCTCTCTCTTTTCTACCAACTTTTTGCTTTTGTCTACTTTTTTTTTTTTTTTTTTTTTTTTTTTTTTATGAAAAAACCCAAACACAACAGGTATTAGAATCTTTCATAACATAGTACCCTGCATGGGTTGTAGGTTGCAAAGATGAGAGAAGATACTTGTTGACATTGGACTTGAATTTCTGTAGATTGTAATTTTCAGGAAATATGTACAAACAGAAGTTGAAGGGATAAATTCTTTCGTCTTCTCAACCTCCAACTCATGCACTGTATTAAGTACTATAGGTTCTAATACCTCTTGTGTTTGGGGTTTTCACTAAAAAAAAATGAAGGAGAAGAAAAGTTGGTTCTGAGTTTGAAGTTAGACACTAAGTGGATGTTTACTGGTTGTGGCACGTGTTCAGACTGTTTTGGAAGAGAGAGAGAGAGAGGGTGGGGGAACTATAGATGTCAATTCAGAAGAACAGTGTCCATGGAAATTTCTATAGAAAAGGCACAGCAGAAACAGAACATCTGTGAGATAGGGAGAGGCGAGCCTTGTAAGAGATGTGTCATTAATTAACCTATCTGCCCTCTTTTTGAATGGAGTCTAGAAGCCTTAGAAAGGTTATGGGGGCACTGCGACAAATGTGGGAACAATATTCCCACAATCCACCCCAGGTGAATAGCTGTTTAGAATAAAAGTAAAACTGTCTATCAGAAGCTTATTTTTTTGAGATTCGGAATTTTTTTTTTATCCAATAATATCATGACAAATTGTGGTGGAGTGCTTCTACAATATGAGATTGATGCACTAAGTAAAAAACTTGGTTTGCTCAATGGTATGTACAGAACGAGGCCATGCCCTTCATGTACAGTAAATATGATATAAAAGTAAATATTATCAGTTTGGCTGAAACAAGAAGAAGAAATGAATCACTTATAAGTTTATCAAGTGGAAATCTGCTGTACACCAATGGAAGCAGTGAAAGGAGTGAAGGTGGAGTTGGGTTTCTGGTCCATAAAGATTTTAAAAACAACATTTTGGAATTCAAAAGTACATCACCAAGGGTGTCAAGACTGATACTCAAGATTTCTAAGAGGTACAAGCTAAAGATTATAATGATTTATGCACCAACATCGAGCCATGATGATGAAGAGGTTGAAGAAATATACACTGAAATTGAGAGTCTTCTAGATGAGCAGAAAACCCACTACACTATTATTATGGGGGACTTCAATGCTAAGGTTGGAAAAAGGCAAAACAGTGCAGAAAGAGGAACTATAGGAAATTTTGGAATTGGTGAAAGAAATAAAAGAGGTGAAAGACTTGTGGAATTTGCAGAATCTCAAGGAATGTCAGTAATGAACACTTTTTTCAAGAAAAGGGTGAACAGAAAGTGGACATGGAAGAGTCCAAATGGATTAACAACTAATGAAATTGACTTCATCCTCACTAACAGAAGATATATTGTGAATGATGTTACCGTTCTGAATAAGGTAAATGTTGGAAGTGATCACAGAATGGTAAGATGTACACTTGATATAGATGTAGGAAAGGAAAGGAAAAAACTGACTCGAGTAAATAATACAAAGGTCTTTGAAATAACAGAGGAGAAAAAGCAGTATGTACTGGAACTTAAGAACAAGTTTGAGCTTCTGCAGACTGCTCAGGACCAAGATATCGACGAGGAATATTACAACTTTCTGAAAGTGATAAAGCCCAAGAAACCTATAGGGAAACAGAAATCCAAAGAAGAAAAAATTAGTCAAGAAACACTTGTCATGATGAACCAAAGACGACAAATGAAGAGCAAGAAAAACACTGACAGGGAGAAAATTGAGTATACTGAGTTATGCAAAGCCATTAGAAAGAGACTCAGAGAGGACATAAGAAGATTTAACACAAGAAAAGTAGAACAAGCATTAAGGGAAAACAAAGGATTTCAGCAACCATGAGCAGTAATACAGAAAGACAAATGATACTGAAACTGAAGAATAACGATGGTGTACTTATAAACAGCAGAGAAGGCATAATTCAAATAGCAGAAGACTACTATAGAGAATTATACAAGGAGCGAGGGAATGATACCAGCAGTGGGGAAGGTGGATTGCAAAGTAGCAACACATACGACATACCCGATATTCTTCCTGATGAGGTAGAACATGCATTGAAGAAAATGAAGAATCGGAAAGCCCCCGGGGAAGATGAAGTTACTTTAGAGTTGTTAGAATTGGGAGGAAGAGACATAATACAAAAACTGGCAAGGCTCTTCACAAAGTGCATTAGAAAAGGTGTGATGCCTAAGCAGTGGAATAATGCAATCATAGTTTTGCTGCATAAGAAAGGAGATAAATCAGAAATTGGAAATTATAGACCAATTAGCTTGTTATCCCATATCTACAAGTTGTTCACAAGGGTCATTACTAACAGATTAGAAAGAATACTTGATGGGAATCAACCGAAAGAGCAAGCTGGCTTTAGGACAGGATTCTCAACTATGGATCACCTTCACGTAATATCACAGCTAATGGAGAAAGCAAATGAATATAAAACACCATTATGCCTGGCATTTGTGGATTATGAAAAGGCATTTGACTCCATACAGCATAAGGCAATGTTTCGGTCACTGGAAAGACAAGGCATAGATACTCCATATATTATGATTTTGAAGAAAATATATGAGAGTGCTACATCCTTTATTAGACTAGACAAAGACAGTAGCAAATTTAAAATCGAGAAAGGAGTTCGACAAGGAGACAATATTTCCGAAGCTGTTTACTGCTGTCCTTGAGGAAGCTTTCAGAAGATTAGACTGGTCGCAGAAAGGAGTCAATGTAAACGGAGAGTACCTAAACCATTTACGATTTGCAGATGACATTGTGGTCATAAGCCAAGATCCCAAAGAATTAGAGGAAAATCTTAAGTTATGCACAGTTAGTAAGGATTTTGGACTAAAGATGAATATGGCTAAAACAAAAGTAATGATGAACAAGTATGCCATGGAAAGGGAAATAATGATTGAACGAGCAGTAATTGAAAAGGTTGAGTCATATACTTATCTGGGACAAGTTATTAGCTGTAATAATGATAAATGGCTGGAAGTCAAGAGAAGAATAAATTTTGGATGGATAGCATTCAGGAAATATAGTCACATACTGAAGAGCAATATCCCAGTTTGTCTGAAACGTGAAATAATGAATCAATGTATACTCCCCACCATGACTTATGGAAGTGAAACTTGGGCAGTCACCAAAAGAATGGAAGAGAAGCTGAGAACTACACAGCGAAGAATGGAACGAATTATATTGGGAATCAGACTGTTAGATAAGAAGAGAAACACATGGATTAGGCAGAAAACTCAAGTAAAGGACATTCTTATCAAAACTAAAGAACTAAAATGGTCTTGGGCAGGACACATATCTCGAAGACATGATGACAGATGGACTAAGAAAATAACAGAATGGTACCCAAGAAGAGCTAGAAGAAAACCTGGAAGACAAAGGCGTAGATGGATAGATGAAATTCATGAGTTTTTGAGTAGTAAATGGATGGCCAGTGCTCAAAACAGAAGGAACTGGAAAGTTGCTGGAGAGGCCTTCATCCTGCAGTGGATTGAAAATGGCTGATGATGATGATGATGAAAAGTAAATACCTCCATTTGGTCAAATTACTTCAACTGTACTCATCAGTGACAAAAATGAACTGTATGAAAGATTTGCTCATTCAACCTGTTTACATTTTGTATTTTTTGATTCAGAAAGCAAAGGGGAAAAAACTAAGTTTGAAGAACAGTTTCCTAATACTGCACCAATCATATTCTCTTTGCTACATATAATAGACCACCAGTGTCACAGAAAGGGCTTGTTATTTTTAGGAATGTCATATACAACACTACATGTATGTAGCCTAAGCAGGAGAAAGGATGCTATCAGCATTGAACTTATGCAATCCCTTCAAAGCCATAAATAGCCAAATCAGCTTTCCTCTCAAGTGCCCACTCTCCAGACACACTCCCCACCTCTCAAGTGCCCACTCTCCACTCTCCTCATCGGCAGTGTAATATGCCCTCTGAACCGTGAAGAGAGCGGTTGCATGTCTTGGGAATAGCAAAATAACTTTCCTCCCACAACTGTTTAAAGAGAGGGGGCTAGGCTCGTAATTAACCAGGTCTGGAGTGTATCGTATCCGTGTATCAATGGTGTGGTCTGGGAGGAAATAGACCAAACACAGTTGTATGCTCCATACGACACTGAACAGTCCATACGACCCTGAAGAAACAATCTTCCTTGTCGTATGGACTTGGCTCATCTTAGCCTTAGTTGCTCACGGACCACAAAAACCAAAATCACTCACTCTTCAAGGTGCCGTACACAAGGCTTCAAAGTTATCAGATTGATTTAGTATAACTTTTGCCACCTTCCATTAGTTTAGGAAGAACATCTGTACACCTACCCCTCTCCTCTCTTCTATACTTTTGTAAGGAACAGTTTGAATTAGTAATCAATTTGCGTATCACTTGAAAGGTAGGATTTCGTTAAACAAATCAAATCAGTTTCTCCGAGAGATAAAAGCATTTGGAGAGAAAGTGGAGCTTATTAGAGAAGCGCCTCGAATTTTGTAGGAAATATTGTAATGGGACAGAATTTTGTAACAATTATGATAACTACCATAATCCTGTGTGGAAGATCTAAGCAGTAGCTTAGACCTTTCACATAGGATTTCATTTGATGGATGTCAGCAAATCTCTGTTCATTGTTCGCACCAAGTATGCGGAGCTGCTTATTAAGAGAGCTACACTTATATTTTCTGGCAATGTGGCAGGCCTATACTCAGAAATTTCTGGTAACTACTGCCGGGTTAGATGTGAAATTAACATTAGCAAAGGCATATGATGCAAGAAAGCAAGCTTATATAGCATCAGCCAAAAAAAACAAAAAAACTCTTATTTCACCCATCCACTCTCTCCGAATGTTTGTCAAGTTCTGCCTTGAACCTATTTAAGCTATCAAGTACAACGACAGATGGAAGTTTGTCCCAGCAATCAACCACCCGCTGGCTAAAGGCAAACTTTCGTACATCTATCCCACAACCGTCTTTCCTCAATTTGAATTTATGCCCTCTCAGGTGATTATTCTGAGCAAGAGGAAGAATCCCATCAGCATTGAGCATGCTCAAACCATTCAAGACTTTATACACCTCTATCAGGTCACCTCGCCGGTGCCTAGTTTCCAGACACTGTAATTTGCAAATATACAGCCAAACTTCTTGTCACCATCCTCTCCAAATTGTAAAGTTGATCATCCATCCTATTCCAAAGCCTGTGAATGTTGGAGGATAGGAAAGAAGATACAAAGGTATAAAACAGAATGTATAGTGGCATATCAAGAAGCAAGAAGACAAATTCTGGTAGCCATACCAAAATATGTATATGCACTGCTAACTCAGAAGCAATCAGCAGCAACTTGGACATTCCAATTCCATCTAACATACCACTAGATGAATTTGAACCCTATTTTTAACCACTTAGCAGGCTTGGCTTCAAACTAACAAGTGGCTGAGCATTTGAAAAACTTCTTGGCTACTCTAGTTACAAGTCTATCAAGCATCTTGTCTCCACATACTTCAGAAATAGTAAAATGGAAAGACTGCTATCCTGAAAAGACAAGATGATGTAAACCCCCATTTTCCCCAGAAAAAAAAATTGGCCTCCATAAGCAGTGTACATTTTAAAACAGTCACATTAATCCACTTCTGTGGTTTAAAATCATGGGCCTTATTATTCAATAAAATTGTGAAACACTGACAATTATATGTATTTGTTTGCAAGAAACAAATTTAATAACTTGGGTGTCACTGTTAGCTAAAAATTTGTTTTACAGATGAGACTGAAGCAATGCCCCTACTGCACACACAGTTTTAGCTATATAGTTTGATTCTAGGGCTCTATCCAGACTCATGTTGCTTATTTGGAGCTCTTTAGAAGCTGTGTGTGTGTGTGTGTGTGTGTGTGTGTGTGTGTGTGTGTGTGTGTGTGTGTGTGTGTGTGTGTGTGTGTGTGTGTGTGTGTGTGTGTGTGTGTTGCACCAGTCTTGTACTATTTATAAATGACACTTCAGATCTTGGTACAGAGTCACTAATCTCTTTCTTCCTGTTTGTTGAGGGAGTGAGGGTGGGGGAGGGAGATTTCACTGAACATCATCCACTATGCTCATCCTCCAGGTAGACTTACTACAGGAATCCTTATTTGATAACCATAACCTTATATTATTAAACACAGGCTCTTAGACCTGTGCGCACTTCTCCACAGGTTCAACCTCAAGAACTGACTTATCTACTCCCTAGACAGATAAGTCAATATTACAACAAACTTATTAGAGATCATTTCGTAATACAGGTAACCCTCGTACAATATGGTAGTTAGGTTCCTATAAAATGTGTTTAGCATTAGCATTAGTAGAGGCATTTGATGCAAGAAAGCAAGCTTATGCAGCATCAGCCAAAAAAAAAAAAAAAAAAAAAAAACCCACTTCCACTTCACCCCTCTGTTCGTTCAAAATAACTGTCCAGCTGAGCCTTAAACTTATTTAGTCTATCAACCTCCACCACAAGGGATGGAAGTCTGTTCCACCAACCAACCACCCGCTGGCTAAAGGCAAATTTCCGCACGTCTATCCTACATCTGTCTTTCCTCAATTTGAATTTATGCCCTCTCAGGTGATTTTTCTGAGCTAGAGGAAGAATCCCATCAGCATTGAGCATGCTTAAACCATTCAAGGCTTTATACACCTCTATCAGATCACCTCGCTGGTGCCTAGTCTCCGGACACTGTAATTTGCAAAACTTAAGCCTTTCTTTGTAAGAGCACCCCTTTGTTCCATTCACTAATCTTGTTGCTCTTCTCTGTACTCGTTCCAGCAGCTCTACATCCTTCTTGAAATGAGGCCTCCAGACCTGTATACAGTACTCTAGGTGTGGCCTGACCATTGCCTTATACAATGGAATAATCACCTCCTTATCCCTGCTGGAAAAATTCCTGTATATCATTGACAATACTCCATGAGCTACTCTTGCAGCCCGTCTGCACTGCTCAGAGAACTTCATATCTGCCTGCACAACCACCCCCAAGTCCCTTTCATTCTCTACCACTGTCAGTGTAGTACCACAGAGTTGATACGTTGCTCTGGGGTTGCTGTTTCCCATGTGTAGTACTTTACATTTGTCAATGTTAAACTTCATTTGCCACCTCTCAGCCCATCTGCTCAACCTTTCCAGATCCTTTTGCAGCAGCATAGTGTCAGTAGTGTCCTTGACAACCCTGCCAACCTTTGTATCATCTGCAAACTTGGACATTAAGCTTGATATACCATCATCAATATCATTTATAAATACAGAAAACAATAATGGACCCAACACTGAGCCCTGAGGGACTCCACTAATAACATTAGTCCACGATGAGCAGTGTCCATTGATTACCACTCTCTGTCTTCCTCTGATTTTTTTTTAACACGGTTGTACAAAACCATGTTATACGGGACTAAGAAAAAGTACAAAGTGGGGTTACGTTTTAAAAGCTAACAAAAATACATAATTTTTTTAACAAGATGTTAACAAAACTAACAAAAATATACTATTTCATTAACAAAAATACACTATTTCGTTAACAAAAATACACCATTCTAGATTTCGTGTATCTTCTGCTCTCTTTAAAAAAAAATCAGTAATCTGGTTTTGTTTGCTTTTGCTTGATAAATCTTTGTAAATTTCATTGTATGGAACTAAGCATTTTTGAAGCTCCTTTCATTCAGGAATCTGCATTCAAAAAAAAAAATAAAAAAATCTAATTGCTATTCTAACTTTCCCATATGCTTTTTAGTGTAAAATTTGGAACTTCAAAATTTTAATTTGCGCTATCATCCTCTGAATTGATTTGGTTTTATCTCAGATGCCATTTCCACCAATCCGCTTCACCAGCCACTTTTTCTACCAGTAATTCTTGAACATCTTCAGTAATCATATATTTTTTTTTAGGAGCATTGGCAACTAAGGCTATGTTGCTCTGCGTATATTGTCTATAAATTGCACGTATTCTTAGGTCGATTTTCTGTTTTGATGGATGAAAAACCCAAGTTTCTGGAAGAAAAAACCATGCTACCCTCACCTGAGCCCAACTAACTCAGCCACTTTGTGAAAAAAGACCCATAAATATTCCTCCCATCATCGACGGGATTTGAACTCAGGTCTTTTCCACCTGTGTGGGAAGGAGGGTGATTCTATTAACTGTGCTACCCATGAGGGCTTCAGTAGTAATATCATCAAAACTTTCCCCTCCTACCAACGTAGCAAGTTCTACTATCGCACCGATTCCATTTTCTACTGTTTCGACCATGTTTCCTGAATGAACTGACTCTGGCCATACATTTTTCCACACGCATTTAAGGTCGACAGTTTTTACTTCTTTCAGTGATAAAGATATGATTCTGATACAGTCATCAATTCAGAAATGCTTCCATGCCCCCATTACTTCAATAGATTCGGAAAATTTTTTTTCAAAATCCATTGTAACGATTTTCTGATCTGATCTATTGAATTTTAAAGGTTGATATAATGCCTTGATCTAACAGCTGAATGAAAGAAGTTGTATTAACCTACTACAACTATGACAGTAGAAATATAACTTCAACATTTGGACGACTTAAATGTTTTGGATGGCCTGGCATGTTATCCAATAGTAATAAAACTTTGAAATTTAGATTTTTCCACAAGTTCAACAAGCACAGGTTCAATAGCACAGAACATAACACGAGGATTTCCCAACAAAATAAAATACAGGGATTTCTCAATATTTTATTATTATTTTTTTTTGACTAGCAAGTCGACAGTGGGGATTCAAAAAGAGTGGAAATGTTGCAAAATTACATCCAACATAATAGTAGGGTTCCCCCCCTGCACAAAAGCTGAAAAATACCCTGTTATGCAAGGTTTGCCAAAATTCTCTAGCTGTTAGAGCAAAACCATGTTATATAAGTACCTTGCAATCCTCGCACAACACGGTACGTGTTGTGCGAGGATTGCTGCAATTTATCAATCATGTTTGAGCGAAACCATGTTGTAGAAGTACCATGTTATACAGGGGTTGCCTGTACTGTGAAAACTTAAAACAAGAACATTACAGACAAAAACAAAAAACTGTAAATATTCCAAGAATAAGTAGGCTAAATATTCCTCCTTCGTTTCATTAGATGATCAGATTATCCAGTATCAGTTCACTGAGGATGCCAGTGCAAATAGTAAAAATCAAATATTAGCACCTTAAACCACTGCTATACCCCAGTCTAATATTGGGAGTTGTAGGTATTCCAGTTACTGGAAAAATTATGTTGGCAGGGTTGCAAAAAAAAAAATAAATTAATGAAACAATAAATTGTTCATTCAGTACCCAAACACTTAACTTACTGTAAGCATCTTAAAGCAAAAACATAACATAAGAAGCAAGGCAAAAAGAAAGAAAAAAAGAAGCATCATGGATTAAAATTTTCCCCACTCAAAAAGGTATGGATCTTAGACTAATCTTAAGAAAAATCTAGTAATTCAGTGGAAAATTTCCTCTTTGATAGCTCTGTGTTTTTCTCTGCATTCTATGCAGAAGGAAGAAATACTAGTGGAATAAGAGAGTATAAAATGGTAACCCAAAGAGGAGTTAACTCAGAATTGTACAGGATTCTTTTAATCCCTTGTGTTAGATAATCAAGAGAGAGGCATTCAGTGAGATATGTTCAGCTGATCAGAGTAGGTTTATCAAGAAATAGAGGAATTTTTCATAAGTGGAAGTCTCTGACAAAGAATATCAGAGTGGGTATTGTCATAAGTACCACCTTTAAAGCAGCAACCACAGAATGAGTAATTAAGACAAATGAGTTGCACATGCATCAAGGAAATCAGTAGTTGAGATTTTTTTTCTAAGCAGATTTTAAATGAATCTGGTCATCATTAAGATTAGAATTGCAGAAGTCTGTATTTCTGAAATGAATTAGGAAGTTTAATTCTTTTTGCACATAAATTTATTTTGACTATGTGTGATGAATTGAGGTAGATGAAGTAAAAGTTGGTTTGATGAGAACATATACAAAGTGATGATAGTTTTAGGTATGCCAAACATACTGATAAGGCAGTTGCACAGCATGTATGCTGTGCCAAACTACCATATACCGTATTTTCCAGTATATAAGACACACTTTTTTTTACCCCATAAATAGTCCTAAAGTCAAGATGCATCTTATACACCAAGTATTGAGAGCCATTTTTTAATTTTGGAGTTTTCATTAAAACTATTAACAAGTATAAGGTGATTGGCATAGACCCTTAAAGGTAGCATAAGTGGGTTATGCATCTTCTGTACTTGTTACTGTAGTGTGAAATAGTTGCTATTTGCGTGTTTTGATTTTCGTTCTGTTAACAATGTCAATGCCGTAAGTAGTAATTGTTATATTTAGGCGTTTTGCATTGTAACTTTATTTTGAAGAAAGTGGAAACCTTATTTTTTTTATTCACAGATAATGGCTGAGTTAAATAAGAACAAGAAGATTTCTTATACCTTGGGCTATAAATTGCTTGTAGTAGCTTACGCTGAGATACATGACAATAGAGTAGCTTCACGCCATTTTGGCCCCCCACCAACCAAAAAAATATTAGGATTTGGTGTCAACAAAAAGATATTTTAACTTCAATAAACAAGAGCCGAAAAGATGTCTACAAGGCAAAAAGGCACAGTGGCCGGCAGTAGAAACAGTTATTTTGGATTGGGTTTTAAACCACTGTAAAAATGGAATAGCAATATCGACTAAGATGATACAGATAGAAGCCTAGAAGTTTGCCTTAACCCACGGTATCCTAGACTTCAAAGGTGGACCATCTTGGTGCTACCGTTTTATGAAGAGAAACGGGCTTTCCATGAGGACTTGAACAAAGTTGACTCAAAAAATGCTCCCTGAATATGAAGAAAAAAATTATTTTTTTTTCGCAAATACTCATCAAGTGCAGACAGAAGAAAATTATCAAAATAGGATAGATTGCTAATATGGACAAAACACCATTCCATAAAATAAAACAGCAAACTGTAAAGGTGAAAAGTCAATTTGCATAAAAACTAGCCGGCATGAAAAAACTAGATTCACAATTGTGTTGCACCGACAGAACAAAACTCATCCAAGTTTCTTGCGACGGCCTACTAACTGGTTAAAATAAATTGATTAAAATAAATAAATGATATATACATAAGATAAAACAGAAATAAAATAAGATAAAAGCGTTGAAATACAATAAGATAAAAGTGTTAAAATATAATATAATAAAAGCGTTAAAATACATAGAAGCTTTCAAGACGAAGTGCCTCTTCATCAGCTAGTCGGTGACTGGTGTACTTCAGTATATATTGATGGTTACAATAGCAAAAGTCAGCTGGGCATGATTATGTATCACGAGTCTGGTTTCGGTAGAACAGAATTACGTTCACGTGATGACCACCAGCACTCATCGCACTGCAATACAGTACATTCTATAATAGGGTGTAAGCACACACCCCTCGTGCGATTCATAGTACTATTATTGGTACACATGTGCAATGCTGCAAGCCATAAGCGCTGGCAGTAATCACTTGAATAGTCAATGATTTCAATATCCTATTGGAGATTAAGATTGTGCTGTTCAATCCAATAATGCTCGGTGACTGCAGAGCATTCAAAATTAGCGGTTTGCAGAACCACCTCATGCTCAGAAACCCGGTCTTTCAACCTTCTACCAGACTCACCTACATAACATCCCCCACAGTCAGGACACATAATGCGGTATATGGAACCACTCCGTAGGAAAGGGGGAATGGGTGTTTTCACCTTAGAAATAATAGACTGTAATTTCCTCCCCAGAAGTTGCACACGTCGTATACGATGGAGACCCATCATATACGCTTACACCCTATTATAGAATGTGCTGTATTGCAGTGTGATGATTGTTATTTGGTTTTTAGGAGCATTAACAACTAAGGCCATATTGTTCTGGGAATATGCGGTGGTCATTCCCTTACCTTTCCGCATCCTCCGTATTTGGTGGTCACGGGCTCGAACCCCGGCCTAATCAAGAAGCGTGTGCTACGCACTGCTGCTCCTGCTCGCCTGGCTATGGAGGCACCGCAGTGTGTTGAGTGCTGGTGGTCATTATGTGTACGCAATTCTGTTCTACCGACACTAGACTCGTGATACATGATCATGTCCAGCTGACTCTTGCTATTGCAACCATCAATATATACTGAAGTACACCAGTCACCGACTAGCTGATGAAGAGGCACTTCATCTCGAAAGAAAGTGTCTTATGTATTTTAACACTTTTATTATATTGTATTTTAATGCTTTTATCTTTTTTTATTTCTGTTTTATCTTATGTATATATCATTTATTTATTTTAATAAATTTTTTTAACTGGTTAATCTGTCGTCACAAGAAACTTGGATGATATGCAACCCAACGTGCAAGACCTGTTTTCTAAAGAAAAAAACTGCCATACTTCCTACTATTTAAGAGATAAACACCTCTAAAAGAAAAAAAACACCACTTGGGATAATTCTACACATGCACGAAAATGGATGGATGGACGAAGGTGGAATGAAGAAATGGATAGAAAAGGTGTGGAACCGAAGAAATGGAGCATTGATGAAAAAAAATTCACTTTTGGTGTTGGATCACTTAAAATCTCACATCACAGATTTAATTTTAAAAAAAGTATACAGAAAGGCATAAAGCTAACCGAGCAATTAGAATCTTATTTTTTGAATTCAGATTCTTCGACTGAAAGGAGCCCAAAGTTTAAAAGAGAGCTTCAAAAATGCTTAGTTCCATACAATGAAATTACAAAGATCTATCAAGCAAACAAACCCAGATTAATGAAATTTTAAAGAGAGCAGAAGATACAAGAAATCTACAATGGTGTATTTTTGTCAGTTTTGTTAACGAAATGGTGTATTTTTGTTAGCTCTTGGAATGTAACCTCCCTTTTTGTACTGGTTCTTAGTCCTGTGTAACACGGTTTCGCACTACATGAGATTTTATAGGAACTTAACTACCATGTTATACAAGGGTTACCTGTAGTTTAAAACGTCAGCAAATGGTCATTTTGTGGTGCACAGAAATAAAACTATAATTTTCTTGAAAATACCATTGCCAGAAATCTGATTAATTACTTGCCTGATTTAGTTTGTAAGTTTACCTAATATATTTTTTATAATAAAAAATTATAATATACAACTAGAGTAATTTATTTAAAATAGAAATGTACTTTAAAAATTTGTGACAAATCAATCTTATGACATTAATTTTTTTAACATAGCTAATATACTGGGAAAGGCTGCCAACATCTAGTTTAATACACTGTAGTACATGACAATACAATAAGATTGCAGGGAATATTTCAGTGCAGAAGTTGAAATAAAATAAAATTTGTGCACTTTACTATGTTCACTTTTTAGTCATTGGGAACTGTTATGCTTCCACTGAAGCCTGATGCTGAGCACTCAATATAAGGCTTGGGTCTATGTTCAACCTAAAAATAAATTGTACTATTCATGGTTATGTCTAAGTCGCTAATGCCTTTTTAAATTTGTGTAGTATTACCTGAATAGGTGAATCCACAAAAAAATTAAATCCCAGGCACTGCGAGGACAGCTACTGATTTCTCATTAGCTGATGGATGGTTTTTGCTGTGAATAATCTATTTTACTTAAGTGGACAGCCAAGTGGTCATTTCTTTTATATATATATATATATATATATATATATTTTTTTTTTTTTTTAATCCCTGCTGGAAATGTAATTTCCATCCCATCTGCTGTGGGAAACATTATTGAAATAGCTTCTCCATAGGATAAAGCACTGCAAAACTGGATAAAGCATTTTGCTTTATCCAGTTTGCAGTGACAAATTCAGTTGCTTGTACAGTGTGACCTTTTGCTTGCTGTGAAAAGGTTCTCCACTGCATCAGTGAATATACAATTCATGGAAGCAGTTTTAAAGCAAACACTTTCAAATGGGAAAAGTCCTAGTTGCATCATGACAAAATAGTAATGAAAGTGAAACATGCTGTTATGCTGTGAAGCTTGCAGGCTTTACTTGTGAGAGTTATTGTTATATATTTTTAAAATAATTTCTGTATGACTGTACATAATACTCAGAACGATTAATTAAATTCTGGAAGCACTGATGATACTGTTCTAAAGTGCCCTTCAGTTGCTGCGTCACCTGGATGGCCTTAATATCATTGAAATGTTGTTCTTTGAGCATCCTCTTAATTTCAAGGTATCGGATCTTACATTTATATTTAAATGTACACTGAGAGGGCAGAAATCATGGGATAACAACTAGTAATGGGTAGGCCCACCTTTCGCCCTGATAAGGGCAGTCACACAATGAGGCATTGAGTCCACTAGTTCGTGAAAGCGTTCCACAGGTATATTTCCATTCATGCTTGCTGCACGGCGGTCCATAATTCCATTGCATTCCTGGGTAAAGGATCCAAATATCGAATGGACAGTTCCACAGCATCCCAAAGATGCTCCATAGGATTCATGTCCGGTGAACGGGGAGGCCATTCCATTATGGTAAAATCTGCGGAATGCTTTTCAAACCATGTTCAAGTCACCACAGCTCTGTGGGGAGGCGCATTGTCCTGCTAGAAGAGTCCATTGACCTGTGCATGCACAATGACCATGAAAAGATGCAGATGGTCTTCAAGGATAGACACATAACCTGGACCGTTCAGATATGCATCTAGACGTAACAGAGGTCCCAACGTGTGCCAGTTGAACATGCTCCAGACCATCCACCTGCCTGAAGAGTTGTTCCTTGTTGACACGATGGATGCATAGCTTTGTGCAGTTTCCACCAGATACGCACCCTCCCATCCACTTGAAATAACCGTAAACGGGACTCATCGGACCAGGAGACCCATCTCCAATCATCCAAGGTCCAGTGCTGATGTTCTTTTGCCCAGTTGAGGCATAGAGTCCTGTGTCATGGTGTTAGCAATGGGACTCTGGTGGGTCAGTAGCTCCTATAACCTATTGCAGCTAATGATCACCTGATGGTCTTGGTGGATACTTTTTTGCCATTCCCTTGTTGAAGTCGGGGGTAATTTGTGCCACTGTTGCTCTCCAGTTGGCTGAAATAATGCGAGACAGATGTCGACGGCCACGTTCATCCACTACCTTTCTCCCCTCACAGTGCAGTCCACGATGAGATGTTATTCCAGAAATGGCATATTCCCGATACACTCTTGATACTGTTGAATGGGGATAGTACAATTTCTGTACCATCTCCGCAGTAGAGTGACCCATATGTCAGGCACCCTCTATTATCCCTCTTTCAAAATCAGTTAACTCACGACATTTATCCATACTGACACCGAATTACCATTTACGTGAATGAAGTGATGCAGCGTACCTATATACCTGCCAAGTGGTGGGTTTGTCCACTAGTGAGATGGGCAACAGCATCACTTTTCCCAGGAACCTGGTATCCTATGAATTCTGTTCTTTCAGTGTAATACATTGCACTATTTAAAAAAGATATGTATATGTGCAATTTAAAAATGTTTTGCGGATGTTTGGTATTCATGTTAGTCACTCAACACGTTTATGTTGTGTAGTATCTAGGGGGCTGGCAGTAGTTCAGAATTGACCTTCTGTGTGTTCATGGCAGGTGGCAGACTTTGTGATCTATATCTTAGACTTTTAACATAATCTGAATTGGTAGAAAACAGTCAGATAAATGCAGCTATAAATGTCAAGGGCCAGACAAATTGGGGGGGGGGGAAATCATGGCTGTTGTCACTGCTGCTGATGGGAGCTCTCTAACAGCAGTTTTCTGAAATCTTGGCTTGGAGACAATTCCAGCCAGTGGCCCTGAGGTATCTGAATCAATAATAGTTAGGTGGCATTGAACCCCTGGAGTGTTAGTAAGGGTTGATATCCTCAGTTGTGGTGGGAGTTTCGCTTTCTATTTAGCCAACTTCAGCAGAAAGTATTCAGTTGGGAAATTGGTGTCAGAAGTTGAAATTTTGGGTGTATAAAGCAGAGGTAGGTGGATAATTCAGCTAACATATTTAGCTGTTGTAGCTGAATCAGGGACATAATAAAAATGCTGCTTTGCCATCCATTGGAGGAGATGTGGCATTTGCAAAAAAATTTGTATAGCTGGTTGGAGAAACTGAATTTGGAGTCAAATATGATCCTGAGGTATGTGTGTGAGAGGAGGTGCCTGGATGGGAATGCTGTAACTGAAAGTGATAATTGAGGGGTGCAAATGGAATTAGATTTCATTGGGTTTCATTTTCAGCCCAAACTGGCTCAAGTAGCTAGCTATTTCAATGAACTTGGCATTGATGACATTGGTGGAATTTTAACTATTATAGAAAAAATCATCAGATAACTTTCTGACTCATCTTTTATATTATTAGACAGGCATTATTTTCCATCTGTCAGAAGGGGCGCCTCCGTAGCCAGGTGAGCAGGAGCAGCAGTGCATAGCACACGCTTCTTGATTAGCCCGGGGTTCGAGCCCGTGACCACCAAATACGGAGGATGCAGAAAGGTCAGGGAATGACCACCGCATATCCCCCGAGCAATATGGCCTTAGTTGCTAATTCTCCTAAAAACCAAATAACCATGTGTAAGAAGGAATACTTTTCCATTTTTAAGAACTCTTAGAAAAACTTCCCTTTTCTCTATCTCTCTCTCTCTTTCCCCCCCCCCCTTTTTTTTTCACCCATATTTTTATTGAAGTGTTGAACTTTATTGCTGTGATCAGAAACTAAGCAAATTATGCAAAATTGTTTTCTGTTATCCCCTCCTAAAAATTAGTCCTTTTTTGTTGAATAATACTATTTTGCTTTTTCTGGTGATAATAAGGTATCTGTTTTTTCAGATTTAAATAAAAAAATCAAAAAATCCTAGTGGTTTTAGAGAGTTTAATCTTGAGTTGTGTGTTGGGGTCAGTTTAACTCCAACATTACTTTAGTATTTTGTGCTTCATTTACTCCATCCACACAGTAGTAATGACTGTTTGTTTTTTTGAAAATGTTTTCTTTGAATTTGCCACTGAACATTCAAGAAATATGTTAAATTTTGCACAATTATGAAAAATTCATGATTAAATTAAACGTAATATATATCCATGTGTTGATTGGCATCTGTCATGTACAGTTATTGATAGCAAGCTCACTTCACTATTGTGTGCTTTCCTCCAATTAGTAGTGCCCTCCAGTTTCATGAGATTGATGTAGTGTCTGAAATCAAACTCTTGGCACACCACTCACTACACATTTCATACAGCATATGTTCCTGTTATTGACTGGTTGCCACCTAATTGCAGCATTCATTGAATTTATATATTTGGCACCAACAGATCTAAAGGGAATTTTAATTTCAAAAATTAATTAAAAATATATGTTTTTAACATAGAACATGGATTTTTCACAGTATTCAGAAAACATTGAAAATAAAGCTGGCATCAGAAAACAAGTTTGGATTATTTTTTTGCTGAATTTCCAAAAGTTTGTGTGTTGAATTTAGGGTTAAACTGCACTGTACAGGAATCAGTCAACAAATAATAAAATATAAATTTGCCAAATTTTTGCCAAAAAGTCCCAATTATTGAAAAACTAGTGAAGATTATTAGTATTAATAATAATCTAAATTGTGTGTGCGTGTGTGTTGATGATTTTTAATAATTTTAGCACTTTAAAGCTAAGCACTATCCAGCATCTTAGTTTCAAAATTCTGAGGTTTACTGAAAAAAAGTTCTCAATAAACAACAGTACATGCAACAATGGACATTTGGGAATTCCAACTAATTCAGAGATAAAGATTTTAAGCAGTGTTTTATTTTCTGTCTTTTGATAAAAAGTCATACTTGAATTTTATGAAAATTCAAGAATTAGTAGTAGTAGTGGCAAATAATGCAAGAAAGCAAGCTTATATAGCATCAGCGAAAAAAAAAAAAAAAAAACACTACACACATCACCCATCCAAGGATTTGTGTAGTTCTTCCTTGAATTTTCAACCAATCTATTTCCAGAACAGCAGATGAAAGCTTGTTCCAACAATCAACCACCCACTGGTTGAAGGCAAACTTCCACACTTATCCCCTTGTATAAAGCAATGGTCAGGTCACACCTTGAGTACTGTATACAGGTCTGGAGGCCACATTTTAGAAAGCATGTAGAGCTGCTGGAACAAGTACAGAGAAGAGTAACAAGATTAGTGAATGGGACAAAGGGTTGCTCTTACGAAGAAAGGCTTAAGTTTTGCAAATTACAGTGTCTGGAGACTAGGCACCTGCAAGGTGATATGATTGAAGTGTATAAGGCCTTGAATGGTTTGAGCATGCTCAATGCTGATGAGATCCTTCCTCTTGCCCAGATTAATCACCTGAGGGGACATAAATTCAAATTGAGGAAAGACAGTTGTAGAATAGATGTGCAGAAATTTTCCTTTAGCAAGCGGGTGGTTGATTGCTGGAACAAACTTCCATCTGTCATTGTAGAAGTTGACAGCTTAAATAAATTCAAGGCAAAACTAGACAAACATTTGGTGTGAATGAATGGGTGAAATGGGAAGTTTTTTTTTTTCCTTTTTGGCTTATGCTGTATAAGCTTGTTTTCTTTCATCATATGCCTCTACTAATGCTAATATCTATCCTGCAACCATCCTTCCTCAACTTAAAGTTATGCCCCCCTCAATGTGTGTCATCTCAGCAGGAGGAAGAATGCCATTCACATTCAGCTTTCTCAATCTATTCTAGGCCTTAAACACCTCAATCAGATCACTCACAGGTGCTAGTCTATATAAGCTGCAATTTTCAGAACTGAAGCCTTTCTAGGTAAGAGGGCCCTTTTGTTCCCTTCACCAATCTGGTTGCCCTTCTTTGCACCCTTTCCAGCAGTGATACATCCTTTCTCAAGTCCTTCCTAAAATATTCAGGATGTGGCCTAACCATGACCTTGTACAAAAGGAAAATCACCTCCTTATCCCTGTTAGCAAAGTTTCTGTATATCATTAACAAACTCATTAACATGAGCTGTTCTAGCAGCACGTCTGCACAGAGAATTTCGTGTCTGACCGCACAATTACCTAAGGTTTTTTCATTTCCCACTACCCTATGTATGTATTACCATATACACTACCATTTCATTTTCCACTACTCTGGGTAGCAGTACCTTGCATTTGTCAATGTTAAACTTCAGCTGCCATTTTTCAGCCCATTGATCCAATTTTCCTAGATCTTGTTGCAGTAGCTCACCCTGATTACTGCCATTAACCACCCTGCCAACCTTTGTAATACAGTCCATTCCGGTTATTTGGGACACATAGGGACTGGTGCATTTTGGCCCGATTAAGCGGCTGCCCCAATTATCCGAAGTTTCATGTAAACAGTTAAAAATACAATGTACCCCCCCCCCCCTACAATGGTTCACTGTGCAACCAAATCACGTTACAACGAACTCGACATAGTAAAGTACCGTTCACTATACAATGTGCAGTAAGTGCCGGTCACTGTGATCACATTTGTGAATTGAATTTTAATTTTAATTTTAACAGCGATTCTAATTAGCAAAAATAGGAGGAATATTATCCACAGGCTATAAAAGCAAAGATACATTAAGCACAAATTTACCCTTTACCTTACCAATTAAAATATTAAATGATATATGATAATCAGAATAATTAATACGCACTGTAATATGTACATACTAACTAGTTGACATTTCTGTTCACATTTGTGGGTGGGGGTTAAAATTTAAAACAGTAAAAAGATAAGCAATCAATAACAAAGAATACGGCACACACAAATTGCAAGTAACACAATACGCGCAAGTGAGAATGGAGTAACGAGTTACAAAGCTATAAAAATAGGAATGAAGAGAAGATCTGAAAATTAATTTTTTTATATGATTGAAGATTTCATGGAAGTGTAAACTCATTTCACCATAATAACCCACAGAATTCCAGCTGTCGGTATTATCGCAAATTCAGTAAGATCGAGTTTACTGTCCGTTTATGATAGATTTCACTAACAGAAAAGCCAATAAACAGCTGACTGCTAATTGTTTTTATTGTTTTATGGTTGTGACCTCCAGAATTTCGACCAAACCATGTGGTACCGTCAGAGACAATTGTAGGGTAATCTCCAGTGCTGCGGTCTCCTGCTCCGATTAAACGGCATGCTGTCCCAATTAAGCGAAGTAAACCCTGGCTATTTTCTCGATTGGTTTCTGTTTTTTAAGATTTGCCCCAAATAAACGGCTGCCTCGATTAACTGGTGGCCCAAATAACCGGAATCCACTGTATCTCCAAACTTTGACGTTAAGCCCGATATACCGTCACCATTATCATTAATAAATATTGAAAACAACAAATGGGTCCAGCAGTGAACCCTGGGGTAATTCCACTGATAACATTAGTTTATGAAGAGCAGTACCCATTGATAACTACTCTCTGTCTTCTTCCACTTAACTATCCCTTTATCCATAGCAGTTACTTGTCCTTAATGCCATACTGCTCAAGTTTATACAGCAGTCTTTTATGTGCAACAGTATCAAAAGCCTTTCTGAAATCCAAGTATGTGATATCAGAATTATTTTTTTCTTGTTTATACTCCAGCACAACCACCAGGTCAGAGGAGTTCACAATAAATTATCAATACAAACATTAATCGTATTTAGCAGTCACAAGCTTGAATCCTGATCCACTCAAAGACTATGTGCTACTGCACTCTTGCTCCTCACCACTTGGTCGTGTTAGGCCGTTCCTTGGTCACTGCATCGTAGTAACTTATCAGATTGGTTAGACAAGACTGTCCCTTAACAAATCCATGCTGTGACTGCAATATAATTGCATTCCTGTCTGGATGGTTCTGCAATGCTTCTTTAACTAGTGACTCCATTATTTTCCATGGAACAGATGTTAAGCTAACACATCTGTAATTACTCATGTCACCTTTTGGTTCCCCTTTATGAATTGCAGATATATTATTCATCTCCAGTCCATAGGGCCTCCCCCAAATCCAAGAATGCTCTCATAATTATGGCTAAGGATTTGCTTACCTCCTTGGTGCTTCTCTTTTATTTAATTTATATCATTCCATGCACTTTTCTTCCCTGCCACTTGTCTCAATAGTTCATCTGACATCCATGTAGATCTAAGCCATATTTCTGTAATATTACTTCATTGGTATAAAAACCTAGTAGCTTCTATGATTACTTCCCTTAATGCTTCCCATTTAGAATTTGCTGTTGGTAACATCATCCATTGGCCAATTGCACAGAATTTAAAATTTACAATTTAAGTAAAGGGAAAGGCTATAGCTTTTATAAGGGTGACTGCAGTCACCCTTATGAAAGCTATAGCCTTTCCCTTTACCCTTGACAGTAGTTATACCTTTAATTAAATTCCACATTAGGACACTGTCATCACTAACACCCAGTGGGTCTTTTACCTGCAGATTCTTAATGCATGTAGAATCACTGCTGATAACAGATCAAGAGTACTGCTTCCTCTTGTTGCCTCTCTAACATGCTGCTGTAAAAAACAGTCATCCAAGAAATCTACAAAAACTACAATATTTTATGAAGAATTATGAAATTATTTCATAACTCTCATGAATTCTATGCACACCATCTTTTTTGATCTCAAGGCAGCATTTGATGCAGCAAAAACTCAGTGTTTATAAAATTATTGAACAGCTTTTGTCAGTAAGACAGTTATAATGAATGGTCTTACCAACTGTAAACCATCTCTAGATCTACATTGTGCAACAACCTTAACTATGTACCGATTACACACACTCACTCAGAATTGGCAGCTTGCAAACCTTTACAATTTAAGTACACAAATTCTTGATCACATTAACATTTGGGAATATATTGGCTGGAGAGTTCCTACAGTTGGTTATGAACAACTCATACTTCTCTCTAACCTCAACAAGATAAAATCACAAAACACATTCTTGTCAAATGCAATAATTAGGATCTTCGAGCAGTCACATATCAATTTAATTGGGACTGATTTATCCCAGCATTAGAAGCTCAACTTCCAGAATTATTGAACGAATGAATGCCTGCTTTTTTTTTACGTCTGGAAAATAAGGTTAACAGACTGGAAATTTTCTGTTTGAAACTGCAGATAATTTTAGTGTTGGACTATATATTAACCATCACATACCATCACATCATATATAACCATCACATACTTAGAGTAAACTAGAAAAAAAAATGTAAATGAAAAAAAAAAGATCTATTATAATTATATAAATTTTCTTTCAATTTCTTAAACAGATGTTTTCTTTTAGGTGAATCGGCTGCTGCTCTACTGAGCATGAAAGATGGTAAGTTTTAGCACCCTTTGGAATATTAAGTTATGGATAGATTTATTAATGGAGATTCTAAGATCAGAACTGACTGACTTGAACTGACATAAAAAAAAAAAAATACCATGGTCAGTTTTTCCCTTTTCCCTCTTTTTGATGAAATTATTTTTTGTGATAAGGCCTGCAATGGTTTGTGAGTATGGCTAACTTTCAAGGTTTTAAATATATTTACTAAACTAAATGCTAATGGCATCCTTATTCTTTCTTGGAAAATGCACAAGTGAGAACAAATTTAATTTGAAAATAGATGGTTGCATGCAGAACAGATGTGCAAAAATCTGCTTTCTGCCCAAGTGTAATTGATTATTGGAACAAACTGCCATCTGGAGTTGGGGCAGTGGGCAGTTTGAATAAATTTAAGGAAAGATTAGACAAATTACCCTGAAGAACAGGTGCCTCCGTAGCCAGGTGGGCAGGAGCAGCAGTGCATAGCACATGCTTCTTGATTAGACTGGGGTTCGAGCTCATGACCACTAAATACGGAGGATGCGGTAAGGTCAAGGAATGACCACCGCATATCCCCGGAGCAATATGGCCTTAGTTGCTAATGCTCCTAAAAACTAAATAACAAACAAACTGAAGAACAAATTTTTGGTCATATCTTGTTACAAGACATGAAAGGAGTTTACTTTATAGATTTTGGGGTGCTAAACACAGAAATAGTGCTTAAAATGGCATATTGGCTCTTATTTTTTAAAAAAAGTAGTTTTCTTTTTTTTTTATATGGCACTAAGATGTAGCTACAAATATACCTGTATCAAACACGGGACATTTTCATCTTTTGCTTGTATTCAGCTTCAGGAGCATCCCTTTTCACCATTTAACAATAATCAGCTAACATAGCGGCACTCCATTTGCTTTTGTATTCTTGTTCCATCGCTGCAATGACTTGATGGAAGTGCTCACCATGTTTATTGCTGACGGCATCACAGTTTAGCAAGAAGAAATCCAGGTGTGAGGGGAAGAAATGCATCTTCAATGACATGTTGCATCCCAGTTTTTTGTAAGAAGTAATAAGATCTTCCACAAGCTGCCTGTAGTTGCCAGTTTTAACATTTCCTAGAAAACCAGTCAAAACATTTCGAAAGGCTTTCCATGCTGATTTCTCACTATCACTAAGGACATTTGAACTGTTCATCTTTGAAAAGTTGCTTTATTTGTGGACCAATGAAAACACCTGCCTTAATCTTCTCTGTGCTAAGTCTTGGACACTTTCAAAGCCTTCATGAAATTTTTCATGAGCCCCAGTTTGATGTGGAATGGTGGAAGCGAAACTTTGGATCTACCAGAGGTTCAAATGCTACATTCTTCATTCCAGGTGTTAATGATTTTTATTGAGGCCAACTCCCCTTCTCATAGTGCATATCCTTGGCCTATCCCACTCACAGAGAAAGCAACAATACTTAGAGTAACCCTTTTGTAGTCCTAATAAAATGGCAATTACCTTTAAATAACCACATATCTGTCACTCATACTTCTGATAATTTACATCTAACAGGATGTTCTCCATGTTTGCTTATGTTTCTTTTTTTGTGGACGGCATATGCAAGAGGTATTGAATGCAGCATATTTCCATTGTGTAATAACACAGCCTTAAGGCTAACCTTAGACGCCTCTATAAATAGTCACCATTCTTCGAGAACATGTCTCATGTTCATTGCTGCCATTAAATCATCAACATCCTTACAAACAGTGGGTTCACCTTCTGTTTGATAAAATCTATTTTCTATCAAATGGAAGTCTGTTTGATAGAAATAAAAAAAAGAGTCTTTTTTTTATTTCAACTACGAAATGTTGTCACTCTCACAAAATGTTCCAGAACAGCAGTTCCCAAACTACTGAGATCTACAGACCCCTACATATATATATATATATATATAAGCACATGTTACTTGGCATTTCACAGACCCCAGTTTGGGAACACTGATCTAGACGATTCCACTGTTGTAGGTAGCCTTGAGGCAAAAAGCTGTGCCTTATTCTTTGGCAGTTCATGATCCCTGATGAGGTCATTAAGCTCACTTTCTGTGATCTTAGTGGTTCAGAAGGATAAAGGTTTGGACAAAACGGTGGATCCCTTGACATAAACAACTGCTGTACTTTGTGTATTAGCATTAGCATTAGTAGAGGCATATGATGCAAGAAAGCAAGCTTATTCAGCATCAGCCAAAAAAAAAAAAAAAAAAACACACACCACTCCCATTTCACCCCTCCGTTCGTTTCAAATACCTGTCCAGCTCAGCCTTAAATTTGTTTAGGCTATCAACTTCAACAACAAGTGATGGAAGTGGGTTCCACCAACCAACCACCCGCTGGCCAAAGGCAAATTTCCGCACATCTATCCGACATCCGTCCTTCCTCAATTTGAATTTATGCCCTCTGAGGTGATTATTCTGAGCAAGATGAAGAATCCCATTGGCATTGAGCATGCTCAAACCATTCAAAGCCTTATACACCTCTATCAGATCACCTCGCCGGTGCCTAGTCTCCAGACTCTGTAATTTGCAAAACTTAAGCCTTTCTTCGTAAGAGCAACCCTTTGTTCCATTCACTAATCTTGTTGCCCTTCTCTGTACCCGTTCCAGCAGCTCTACATCCTTCTTGAAATGAGGCCTCCAGACCTGTATACAGTACTCAAGATGTGGCCTAACCATTGCCTTATACAAGGGAGTAATCACCTCCTTATCCCTGCTAGAAAAATTTCTGTATATCATTGACAAGACACCATGAGCTACTCTTGCAGCTCGTCTGCACTGCTCAGAGAACTTCATATCTGCCTGCACAATTACCCCCAGGTCCTTTTCATTCTCCACCACTGTCAGTGTAGTACCGCAGAGTTGATACGTTGCTCTGGGGTTACTGTTTCCCATATGTAGTACTTTACATTTGTCAATGTTAAACTTCATTTGCCACCTCTCAGCCCATCTGTTCAACCTTTCCAGATCCTGTTGCAGCAGCATAGCGTCAGTAGTGTCCTTAACAACCCTGCCAACCTTTGTATCATCTGCAAACTTGGACATTAAACTTGATATCCCATCATCAATATCATTCATAAACACCGAAAACAACAACGGACCCAACACTGAACCCTGAGGAACTCCACTAATAACATTAGTCCACGTTGAGCAGTGTCCATTGATTACCACTCTCTGTCTTCTGCCACTCAACCATCCCCTTATCCATAGCAGCAATTTGCCTCCAATGCCACACTGCTCCAATTTGTGCAGCAGTCTTCCATGTGCAACAGTATCAAAAGCCTTTCTAAGATCCAAATATATAATATCAAAGTTATTCCCTGCATCCAGTTCTTTTGTGACTACATCATAGTATCCAATCAAATTGGTCAGGCAAGACCTGCCCTTAACAAAACCATGCTGCATCTGAGCTATAACTGAATTCTTGTCTAGATGATCCTGCAGTGCTTCTTTGACCAGTGCCTCCATTAATTTACCTGGAACAGAAGTTAAACTAACAGGTCTATAATTACTTGTGTTAGCCTTTGATCCTCCTTTGTGAATTGGGGTTACATTTGCACATTTCCAGTCTATGGGTACCTCCCCTGAGTCCAAAGAAGCTCGCATAATTATGGCTAGGGTTTTGCTTACTTCCTTTGCTGCCTCCTTTAATATAACTGGATAGATCCCATCCACCCCAGGTGCCTTTTTTATGTTTATCCTCAACAATCTCTCCTCCACTTTCCTTTCAGTTATTACAAAATCATCCAGCTCACTGCCAATGTTTACTTTACCTACATCATTCTTCTTCCTGAATAACTCCTCATGCGTGAATGTAGATGCAAAATACTTGTTTAGATTGTTAGCCACCTGAGCAGGATCCTCAACTGTTGAACCATCAATATCCAGTGGACCAATTTTACAGACCAACTTATATCTATCATAGGCTTCCATGTCACCCATTAATTTGTATGTATCCCATGCATTTTTCTTCTCTGCCACATGTCTCATTAGTTCATGAGACATGTGGCAGAGAAGAAAAATTCTTCTGACAACCATTTATTCCTAAACCTTGAACAATATTTCTTAGTTGGTATGTAAAGCCTGGTAGCCTCCAAGATTAGTTCCTTGAATGCTTCCCATTTTGAGTTTGCTGTTGGTAACATCATCAGTTGGTCCCACTGTATAGAATTTAAATACTGTCTCAGACCATCATAGTCGCCTTTACGAAAACAAAAACCCTTCCCTTTACCTCTGATGGTAGTTACCTCCTTGAGTAAATCCCACTTCAACACACTGTGATCACTGCCACCTAGTGGTTCATTTATCTGCAGATTCTTAATGCATGAAGAATCACTACTGATAATCAGATCAAGAGTATTGCTCCCTCTTGTTGCCCCACGAACATTCTGATGTAGAAAACAATCATCCAATAAATCCACAAAAGCCTTGCTAGTGTGCGAGTGACCAACCCACAAATTCCAGTCAATATCTGGGAAATTAAAATCCCCCATTATAAGACTCTCTGATTTACTGGCCTACTCTATTTCCCTGTACAATATCTTATTATACTCATCATAGTCATTAGGGCTATAGCACACTCCTACTCTCAATTTTGATTTCCCTATGCTTATGTCACACCAAACTGACTCGACACTGCTCTGTCCATCGATGTCGACTGGCTTCACTTCCTTGGACTTTATGTGTTTCTTAACTAATAGCATAACCCCTCCTGTCCTGTCTATCCTTTCTATACACATTGTTTTCCCCAAATTCCAGTTCTGCATTACTTATATCTGTGTGACGCCACGTCTCTGATATCCCAACAATATCTGCCTTTGATGTTTTGACAATACCTCAAATTCATCAAATTTATTTACCAAACTCCTAGCATTGGTGTACATGCAGGTATACATGCACCTGTTTCTATTCTTAGCTACCCTAACACAACCCATGTGTTTACTTGTATATCAAGTTGATGTTCATCAGTGTCTTCATCTTCATCAAAGTGTACAGAAAAACGGTCACGTGGTCCAGGAGTGGTAGTACTTCACCATGAGGCACAGGACAAATTGCAGATGGTATTTTTGAGTATGTCACTGTCCACTTATTCTTCAATGTCATCCCTTTTTTTAATAGGAGGCACCATACAGAAGTAACAGTCTGTGATGTGATTTGTTGGCTCCCTTCATATCATGGGCACTGCAAAAGGCATGAAACGTCCCTTTCGATTCACCCACACTAGTTTTGCTGAGCAGATAGTGCAGCATATGTGTAGAGCTCAGTTCTTGTCCTGGTCGCCTACTTTACACCCAAAGTACAAGAAGTAGGCCTTTTTTATGGCTTGAGTTAAGGGATGCTTTCTTGAAGCTAATGTGACTTCTCCACGTACGTAATAGAAGTCATCTGGACTATTTACACACTTACGGGGCATATTAATCTTACACGACACAAATACTCCACAAAAAGTAGTAATCTCACAGAGAACAGCTGTTAACTGAGAACAAATCACTCAGCACCTAGCCATGGTCAAGGATTACTGCAACAGAGTTGAAGATGCATTTGAGGTGACAGCAACTTATCACATGATGCAGAGCAAGGCAACAGTTGCCGTTCACGTGATAAGAGCATGGTGGTACTGAAACTGTGGTGTTGCCATGCATTTCGTCAAGAGACACATTTGATAATGTAGAGTAATTTGCTAATATGAGACCCCAACTATAAATCGAAAGCAAGAGCCAATCAACAAATTTTAATGTGATTTTTGTATTGAGCAATACGAAATTAGTCAAGATTGGGTATTTTCATTTTCATAACATTTTATGTGTTGGCCAGTATTATTAGGGAAGTTAGACAGATGATGCGGATAGTTTTGTTGATTTATTTGTATAGGCTTGTTCCCTTTCATGATTAGCCTCTACTAATACTAATACTTATTGTATGAGTCCCTCAATAATTCATGTACACTGAGTTCAAAAATTACAGCAGGATTTTGATTATCAAAGGTGAATAGGACTGAGACTTCCTTGGATAATGGAAACCCTGTTTTGCCAATTTTTAAAGGAATTTGGGATTTATTTATTACTTTTCAGTATTTATTAGGTCTAGTAATTGCAAATAAAAAGTATGTACAGAGTATTTGTATTTTAAAAAGTTTTTATTAAATAAAATACAGTACAGTAGTGCATGGAAAATATGCCTAATGAGATGTGATCAAAAAGTTTGGGACTGAATTAATATTTGAGAAATGAAGCCTATTGGCTAAAGTGAAGAATCTCCTTGACACTGAATACATCAGTTACAACTGCTGTCCTGACCATCACTGAGGATGGAGACACAAACTGTCCTGAAATGTGTTGATTCACAAATATTGTGTTTAAATTGATTGGCATGTCTTGTAAGAAATAACAATTTCACTAGCAACTTAGCAGATAGTTAAAGATCTGTCATTCCTGATTACATCATGAACATGAGCAGTTGAATCATAGTGTTTTGAAATTGAATGGTTGAAATGTGACAAACTGCATAAAACATCATCTATTTAACACATGATAATTCAGACTGACAAATGGGTAATATGTTCGTTAGTATGTCTAGATGAATTACCAAATATGTTGTTGTAACAATCCACAATATAATAATGCCAAACCTAAAAAAATAAAAAGTTAGTTCCCTAACTTTTTGATCACATCTCATGTGTAATATGCATATAATAAATTTGTAATTTTATTTTCTCTTACAGCATTAAAGCTTAAAATATTTTTTTAAAAAAATGAGCCAGTTTGTCTAATTAACCAACCAAGATTAATGACTAATCTGCTGAAACATTAAAATTAACAGTAATCATCTTAACATTTCTGTTTTGCTTCCCAGAAATGTTTTTCTGAAATGTTAAGATGATTACTGTTGAAATCAATGTTTGAGCAGATTAGTAATTAATCTTGGTATCTGAATGTCAGAATTTAGTAACATTTTCTGTTTCAAGCACTATTTGACAGTTTATTGGCCCCGCACAGTGTCATGTGAATAATTTATAAGTTCATAGTGCATCACCTATTTCTTTCTTTTTTTTTCTTTTCTTTTCTTTTTACACACACACACACACACACACACACACACTAGTGTTTTGGCTGTGCCTTATTTAACACAGACCTCAGTTCAGAGAAGCTTGAATAATTGAGGGCCTATTGGTCATCCATTTTCTGCATTACATAGAGATTTTTTTTTTTTTTTTTTTTTGGTTTTAAATAAAATATACAAAAATGATGCTGCATTTTTATGGTGTTGAGCATGCACAGTGCAAGATAATATTAGTATGTGAACTCTATAGTCTTTTAGTTAATATAAAATAATTTAATTAAAATGTTTGTTTTGCTGTTTGTAAGTTTTGTATTACAGTATGGTAACAAGAGGCTGACTTATTTTGCCATATTTGTGGTAGTTCTACTGTAAAACAAATAGAGAAACATTACTAAATTTGTTTAAAAAAAAAAAAAAAGCTTTTTCTTCTTATTCCAAAATAAAACATGGGATCCACACAAAGATTGCTATATTTTTGTTGAACAGTTGAGAAAGTTAATACACGAAAAAGTCCCTCAAGTTAATGTATGAAAAAAGTCCCATGGTTTGGCATCCATTGAAAAGCCACGGAGATGATTACTATTTTTGCTTATCTGAAGTGGAGAGCTATAACTCTAAAAATAATCATCATCATCATGAACTTGATCCAGCTTAGGTCTTTTAAGACCTGTTCCTTGTAGCTCTTGGAGGTGGTCTTGATTGCGCCATCATTGTCAGGGTCGGCCCACATCTCTCTTGATTGTAAGTTTGTATTTAAATGCTAATTTTTGGATCCGGTTTGGGTTCATTCTTTCTATATGACTGATCCATTTTTTTCTGATACTGTTTTATGTCATTTACTATATTAACAACTTTTAATTTCTCACAAATATCTGAATTTCTTTGATGGTCTAGCCTTTAAAGCTTAATAATGGTCTTTAAAGTCTCATTTGTTCTGCTTCTCTTTGTGTGCATCTTTCTTATTTATTACCCAAGTCTCAACTGTAGAAGAGGGTTAATTTTGAAGTGATGTTGTGCAATTGTAATTTTGTTTCAGTTCTGATTTATTTTCTGCAGTCACATTTAATCTTTCCCTTCATTTTATTATATTTTTGTAGTTTAGTGTGGAGTCTTTCCTTGCGTTTGATATTAAATTTCCCAAATAGGTGAAATTGGATATTTGTTCTATTATTTTGTCACCAATAAAGAGTCAATAATTTTGACTCTTTGTATGTTTTTTCCACATAATCCCATTGATTTTGTTTTTGAGATGGAGATCTTCACCTCGGACTTTTTGCCAATTTTATTCAGTTCATTAACTGCTATTTGTACAGTCTGTCCTCGTATAGCACGATAGTTGCATTCCTAGAAACCCTCGTGCAATGCAAAATCGTGCAATATAAACAACAGCCCCTATGGGAAAAGTAGGGTTAGGTGCCGACCACCCAAGATTGAACACACATTTGGAACCAAAACATTACCAAACACAATAAATAATCGGGTAATTTTAATCGTTATAAAATACTTACGTATTTTATAACGATTAAAATACGTAATAAAAATAATATTATATTATAATAAAGTATTTTTAGTATTTTTTAATACTAAAAAAGTATTTTTTACGGATAAAATACGTATTTTATTCGTAAAAAATTTATTATATTAAATAAAATAGTCGTAATAAAATACTTACGTATTTTATAATACGTAAGTATAAATTATAATACGTAAGTCGTAATAAAATATTGCTAATGCTTTTGCTTCTATCGTAAGCAAACTTGATTTTCTATCCAAAGAGATGACAGCCGTTCCATCTCTTCCAATTCTTTGTGTCTTAATCTAATGGATATTAATTACACTTTGAGTTGTTCCTGCTATGAAAGTTGTTTTTATTTTCTCTGCATTCTTTGTAATTCTCCGCGTTGCCTCATTTAGGTCTGTAGCACGTGCAATATCACATGGTCTTTCATTTCGCTCAAAGCGTTTCACAATTTCATATTTTTTCTCTATCGACAGAAGCGGACTGGCCATAAGCCTTACGGGGGAAACCACGGTGGGCCGGAGGCCGGTGTGATTTTGGCCATAAACCGTAGTATGAGGCCACTACAAATTTTCCCGGGTAAGAATTTTTGACCCAGTCCGCCTCTGTTTATCGATATTGCTTCTTTTTTTTTTTCTCTCTGAATCTGCAGTGTCTTAGCCAGGACGCTTCCTTTTCACACCTTTTAAGTATTTTACTCATTTTTAGGGAATAAAGCACAATTACAAAACGAGGAGGCACGCTTGATACACATAAACAAAGCTGCGCGCGTATAGCAACTGAATAAACAACACCGTAAAGGCCGAGATACACTATTAACACCTCACATTTTACTAAAGCACATTTCTGGGGGTTACTACCATAAAACAATAAAACCAATTTCCAGTTGCGTGTCTGCTAGTGGAATCTGTTATAAACTGGTAGTAAACTCCATCTAATTGCATTTGCGATTATATCGATAGCTGGAATTGTGTTGGTTTTTACGTTATTATGGTGAAATGTGTTTCCCCTTCACTGATATAAAACACATAAATACATTTTCAGAATCTTCTTCGTTCCTATCGTGTTGCGTTCAGTTGGGGTGATTCCGCATTCGACTGCCATTTCTTGTAAACACAAAGGCGAATCGTGTATAAGCGAATTTGGTTCGTGTTATATAAGATAACGTTCCCCTATTTATAAATCGTGTATGATCGAATTCGTGTAATGCAAACACGTGTTATACGAGGACCGACTGTAGTTCATTTTCTGATTTTGCAATTATAACTTGATCGTCAGTGTAAAATATAGTTTGGAGTTTATTCCTCTTGTTCAACTATAAAAATAAAAGGCTATTTCATATTCAAATCAGTCATTTACCATAAGACATTATGCATGGATCTAACTGTTTATCATCATCAGAAAGTCACTACAATTTTATCATCAGATTCAGAATGTCATTATCATTATTAGCCATATGGTGCAAGGAAGACTGAGGATTTTGCTGCACCAGGCAAAAAAAATTTTCAGTTACCCAGAGAGAGAGAGAGAGAGAGAGAGAGAAGGAAATCACCAAGAAAGAGAAGACTGATGATATCCAGCTGAGGGCCCTGGGTGTGCCAAGCCCATACTCACTATATGTGAGCCCCTGTATTAGTATTTGCAATTGCAAATGATGCAAGAAAGCAAGCTTATACAGTATCGGCAAAAAAAAAAAAAACACCTACCATTTTACCCGTTCATAACATCCAATAATTTGTCTAGTTCTTCCTTGAATATATTTCCACAACAACAGATAGAACTTTGCTCCAGCAGTCAACCATCCGCTGGCTAAAGACAAACTTTTGCACATCTGTTCTGCAGCTGTCCTTCCTCAGTTTGAATTTGTGTCCCCTCTCATGTGTGGTCTGAGCAAGAGGAAGAATCCCATCAGCATTGAGCTCGCTCAATCTATTCAAAGCTTTAAACACCGCAATCAGATCACCTCACAGATGCCTAGTCTCCAGATGCTGCAATTTGCAGAATTTGCAGAACCTTTCTTAGTAAGAGCACCCCTTTGTTCTGCTCACCAATCTCCTTTCCCTCCTCTGTACTCGTTCCAGCAGCTCCACATCCTTCCGAAAATGAAACATCCACACATGTATGAAGTACTTAAGATGTGGCCTGACCATTGCTTTATACAATGGGATAATCACCTCCTTATCCCTGCTAGCAAAATTCCTGTATATCATTGAGAAAACCCTATGAGCTGTCCTGACAGCCTGTCTGCATTGCTCAGAGAACTTCATATCTGTCTGCACAATTACGTCCAGGTCTTCTTTCATTTCCACTACCCTGAGTGCAGTACCACACAGTTGGTTTGTTAGTTAAACATAAGAAAGGCAACTGGGGTGGATGGGATCTATCCAGTTATATTAAAGGAGGTGGCAAAGGAAGTAAGCAAACCCTTAGCCATAATTATGTGAGCATCCGTGGACTCAGGGGAGGTCCCATGGACTGGAGATGTGCAAATGTATCCTCAATTCACAAAGGGGGATCGAAGGGCGACATGAGTAATTACAGACCAGTTAGTTTAACTTCTGTTCCGGGTAAAATAATGAAGTCACTGGTCAAAGATGCATTGCAGGATCATCTAGACAAGGCTGCAGCAATAATTCAGACACAGCATGGGTTTGTTAAGGGAAAGTCTTGTCTGACAAATTTGATTGGTTATTATGATGTGGTTAGAAAGGAACTGGATGCAAAAAATAATTTTGATATCATATACTTGGATTTCAGGAAAGCTTTTGACGCTGTTGCGCATGGAAGACTACTGTACAAATTGGAGCAGAATGATATTAAGGGTAAGTTGCTACAATGGATAAAAGGATGGTTGAGTGGGAGAAGACAGAGGGTGGTAATCAATGGGTGCTGCTCTTCGTGGACTAATGTTATTAGTGGAGTCCTACAGGGTTCGGTGTTGGGTCCACTGTTGCTTTGTATATTTATCAATAATATTGATGAAGGTATATCAGGCTTAGTGTCGAAGTTTGCAGATGATACAAAGATTGGCAGGGGTGTTAATGACAGTGTGCTACTGCAACAGGATCTAGAAAATTTGGGCAGATGGGCTGAGAAGTGGCAACTGAAGTCTAACCTTGACAAATGCAAAGTACTGCATATGGGTAGAAGTAACCCCAGAGAAACATACCAACTGTGTGGTACTACACTTAAGGTGGTAGAAAATGAAAAAGACCTGTGAGTAATTGTGCAGTCAGATATGAAGTTTTCTGAGCAATGCAGACAGACTGCCAGGGCAGGTTATGGGGTTTTGTCAATGATATATAGGAATTTTGTTAGCAGGGAAAAGGAGGTGATTGTCCCTCTATATAAGGCAATGGTCAGGCCACACCTTGAGTACTGCATACAGGTCTGGAGGCCTCATTTTAGGAAGGATGTAGATTTGCTTGAGCATGTACAGAGAAGGGCAACATGACTGATGAGGGAAATGAAGGGATCACTTACCAAGAGAGGCTTAAGTTCTGCAAATTGCAGTGGCTGGAGACTAGGTACCTGCGAGGTGATCTGATTGAGGTCTATAAGGCCATGAATGGGTTGAGCATGCTGAATTCTGATGGGATTCTTCCACTTGTTCAGATTACGAACCTAAGGGGACATAAATTCAAATTAAGGAAAGCCAGATGTAGAATAGATGTTCATAAATTTGCCTTTAGCCAACGGATGGTTAATTGCTGGAACCAACTTTCCATCTGTCGTTGTGGAAGTTGATAGGTTAAATAAATTTAAGGAGGAACTGGACAAACATTTAGTGGGATTTGTTATGTAATTTTTTTTTTTTTTTTTGGCTGATGCTGCGTAAGCTCATACATTTGCTGTCTTGCATCACATGCCACTACTACTACTGCTGCTGCTCTGGGGTTACTGTTACCCCTATGGAGTACTTTGCATTTTTCAGTGTTAAACTTCAGTTACCATTTCTCAGCCCATCTGCCTAACTTTTCTAGATCATCTTGCAGTAACATACTGTCATTACATTACATTACATGCCATGGCATACTCTCATTGTATTGTGTAAGGATGAGATAAAAGCTAATGCCTCATATTGCATAACTTTTGAGGTAATAGAGATAAATCAAAATAAAAGGCATTATTTTTAAATAAAACAGCCAGTTTTAATTTGATGTGTAATTTTTCTGCAGATGCCCTAACTCAGTACATTTCATCCATCATTTAAGTTTTTGTATTCCATTCAGGTAAAATTTATTTCATCTGAGAGGTTACCATCTCTTTTCATCATTTCTTTATGATAGTCATATCTCTTTGCCTTCAGAGATGTTCTTTAAGATTTATGAATAAAAAAGGGGGAAAATCTGAACAAAATGGCAGATAGAAAACAGCCTCTGACAAAATTCTTTCCAGTGTATGCCTCTGACAACCTCGAAAATGTTCTTTTGCTATAGATAATTCAAGTGATCCTGAAAGAAAAGTAATCTTCCAACAAGATGGGGCAGCTCCTTCCTTCCTCGGGTGTTCATGATTTCTTGGATGTTAGGTTTCCTAGTCACTGGTTCAACTACCTAATCTCTCCAATCCTCAGACTTAACACCTGTGGGTTTTATCTCCTCTGGAGTTCCTTAAGGGTTTACATTCTGCCATAACTGACAACTCTAATTGGTCACTGCTGTGATTCTGGTTATGGGTCATAACCAGAATCACATCAGTGACTGAAAGAGTAACACCTACTTTATTCAGTCCATCGTTAGTGTTACCACTTTAAATAGCACTAATGCATTTTTATTCTAATTATCTATTTTATTAAAAGTATTATAATCAGACTATTGAAGTGCATTTTAAAAACTTTGCTCACCATGCATTGTTGCAAATTAGAATCATTTACTCACTAAACTACTGTTGCAAACCTTTATTCATGAAAGCAGTGGGTTCTAAACAAGAATCACAGCAGTAACTGAAAGTATCAACACTTTAAATAGCATTAAAACATATTTATTCCAGTTATCTATTTTATTTAAAATAATATAATAAAACTATTGAAATGTATTTAAAAAAATTTTGATTTTCAAGGCTGTTTAATTCATTATTATATTGTTTTATGCCTCATGTCATCTAGTTTTATAGTGACTGCCAGCAGGGCAGGCACCCATAGGCCACATTGACTGATGGCACTCTCTCCCATCCCATTGATGTGAAGATTTTCATTTTTTAGAATTATTAATTTTACCAATTTGTGCCAAGGTTTAGGGAACATTGGCACCCCTAGGCCAGTGCTTACTTGGCCTTACCCTAAAGCTGACCCTGTCTGCCAGCCTGGTTTAGCTGTTTAAACTGGCAATAATAATAATGCTTTGGATAATGTAATTTTAAATTATTAACTTCACTGTGTTAACCTACTTCACACCTGTTGGGTGAAATACTAACTCAATATGTGCTGTCATTAATGAAGTAGATTTTCAAGAGGAAACTACTTCTGTCCAATGTAGTAATTTTTGATTTTACACTGAACTGTTTTACCATGCTTTAGTCTAAAGTTTAGTAATATAGATACGTTTTTTTATATATATAGGAGGGCGATCATCTCAGTTAGCATTATCACCAAGTCGACGAGGAAATGTGAGTGCTTTCATTACTTGTTTTTAAAATGTGAATAATGGAAGTAATGTGTGGGATTGTATAGAATATAAGATCTAGATCAGGGATGGCCAACTTTTTCTTGTGGAATGCCACATATTATGTTGGAAATGCCTTATGTACCACCAACAGACAGATCCAGAAGTTATCATAATTAATAATCCTTTCCCCAACACTGATCCATAACTGGCACCACAAAATATTTTTTGGTAACTCATAAAGGAATTTTATATTAAGAACTTATAATAAAATTAAATTTTAAGCTTATAAAATAAATTTTATGTAGAATAATGAATTAATGTTCATCCAACAGAATTAATTAATTAGCTAAATTAATGGTAAAAGGCAGTAAATATGAACCATAGATTCACATCACACTGAAACTTAGGTCATCATTTTTGGCAGTAAAAATGGAATTTAAACTGTATGTGTTTATCTTTACTTTTTTTCCAAATCAAAGGGCAGGCCACTGAAAAGAGCTGAATTGGCCACTTGTGGCATGCATGAAAAGGCTTTATTAGTCCATAAATTGCTATTAATTAGTCCTTAAAATAGAGACATGCATAAAAGTATAACTAAAATGAGCTACAAGGTAGTAGTAGTAGTAGTGGCACATGATGCAAGAAAGCAAGTGTAGGAGCTTATGCAGCATCAGCCAAAAAAAAAAAAAAAAAAAAATCACACCATTCCCTCCAAATGCCTGTCCAGTTCCTCCTTAAATTTATTTAACCTATCAACTTCCACAACGACAGATGGAAGTTTGTTCCAGCAATTAACCACCCGCTGGCTAAAGGCAAATTTCCGCACATCTATTCTACATCTGTCCTTTCTTAATTTGAACTTATGTCCCCGTAGGTTGGTAATCTGAACAAGTGGAAGGATCCCATCAGAATTCAGCGTGCTCAACCCATTCAAGGCCTTATAGACCTCAATCAGATCACCGTGCAGGTGCCTAGTCTCCAGCCACTGCAATTTGCAGAACTTAAGCCTCTCTTGGTAAGAGAATCCCTTCATTCCCCTCACCAATCGTGTTGCCCTTCTCTGTACACGCTCAAGCAAATCTACATCCTTCCTAAAATGAGGCCTCCAGACCTGTACGCAGTACTCAAGGCGTGGCCTGACCATTGCCTTATACAGAGGGACAATCACCTCCTTTTTCCCTGCTAGCAAAATTCCTATATATCATTGACAAAATCACATGACCCGCCCTAGCAGCCTGTCTGCACTGCTCAGAAAACTTCATATCTGACTGCACAATTACTCCCAGGTCTTTTTCATTTTCTACCACCTTAAGTGTAGTACCACACAGTTGGTACGTTTCTCTGGGGTTACTTCTACCCATATGCAGTACTTTGCATTTGTCAAGGTTGAACTTCAGTTGCCACTTCTTAGCCCATCTGCCCAAATTATCTAGATCCTGTTGCAGTAGCACACTGCCATTACTGTCATTAACAACCCTGCCAACCTTTGTGTCATCTGCAAACTTCGACATTAAGCCTGATATACCTTCATCAATATCATTGATAAATACACAAAACAACAGTGGACCCAACACCGAACCCTGTGGGACTCCACTAATAACATTAGTCCACGAAGAGCAACACCCATTGATTACCACCCTCTCTCTTCTCCCACTTAACCATCCTTTTATCCATTGTAGCAACTTACCCTTAATACCATTCTGCTCCAATTTGTACAGTAGTCTTCCATGCGCAACAGTGTCAAAAGCTTTCCTGAAATCCAAGTATATGATATCAAAATTATTTTTTGCATCCAGTTCCTTTGTGACCACATCATAATAACCAATCAAATTTGTCAGACAAGACTTTCCCTTAACAAACCCATGCTGTGTTTGAATTATTGCTGCAGTCTTGTCTAGATGATCCTGCAATGCATCTTTAGGTAATCTCAAGCATTTAAGCACTGTTAGCTTGGATTTATTAAATCTCTCTCTCTCTCTCTCTCTCTCTCTCATGGGGCTGTAAAAGTAACTTCGCAAAACTTAGAGTAAAAGCAGGGCTGAATCTTGCAAACCACTGTAAAGTCAGCGGTTTGCAAGGTGGTCCAAAGAGGTTTGTTTGTTCATTGAAGATGTTCCTGGCTCTGACTCTACTTCAATTTCAAAACCCAATGATTCAGTTGCTTAAATTCATGATCCGATCATGAGTGATCAGTGTTTAACTGTCCATGAAGTTGATTTTTTTTAGGGAACATGTCATTCCATTTTAACACAAGTTTTGGAATGCAGCACATTTCAACCAAGTTTGTGCCTTGCATCCTCAGTAATTACAGAGAGTAGAAAGTTCTTGCATGTCTGGATCTTTGTTGATGTACTGCTGCTGACCTACACGTTATTTCTCCCATCATTACTAGTGATGAATCATGGTGTATGTGACTGTGATCCAGAAACAAAGACCCAGTCCTCTCAATGGATGACTCATTCTTCTCCAAGAGCTAAACACATTTGATCAAGACAATCTTGATCAAATGTGAAGATCATGCTTCTCATATTTTTTGACTTGCAGGACACTGTTCTTTATGACTTTGTCCCACGTTGTTAAACAGTGGCCCAGGATTACTAAACAATTTGTAGTGATTGCACTGTGTTGTTTAAAAAAATAGCCAGAAAAGTGGACTTCAGGGTGCATGTATCATGACACACATGGCTCCTGCACACTTGGTGCTTTCCTTTCAAGAATTTCTTGCAAAGCACTCCATCACTGTGGTCTTCCATCTGCCATACTCACGAGATTTAGTTCTGTGTGAACTTTTTTGTTTTCTAAACTAAAATCTCTCTTTAAAAGTCACAGATACATAATGACTGAAGAAATTATTCAAAATGCAGCAGAGGGAACTATGGCAATTTCAAAAGAAGTCTATCAGGATATTCTGAATGTTAAATATAACTTAGCATTAGCATTAGTAGAGGCATATGATGCAAGAAAGCAAGCTTATACAGCATCAGCCAAAAAAAAAAAAAAACCTTCCCATTTCACCCATTCATTCGTTCCAAATGTTTGTCTAGTTGTGCCTTGAATTTATTTAAGCTATCAACTTGCGCAACAACAGATGGAAGTTTGTTCCCGCAATCAACTACTCGCTGACTAAAGGAAAATTTCCGCACATCTATTCTACAACTGTCTTTCCTTAGTTTGAAACTGTGCCCCCCTCAGGTTTGTAATCTGGGCAAGAAGAAGAATTCCATCAGCAGTGAGCCTGCTCAATCCATTCAAGGCCTTATGCACTTCAATCAGATCACCTTGCAGGTGCCTAGTCTCCAAATTCTGCAATTTGCAGAACTTAAACATTTCTTCATAAGAGCACCCCTATGTTCCTCCTCACTAGTCTTGTTGCCCTTCTCTGTACTCATTCTAGCATCCTTTCTAAAATGAAGCTTCCAGACCTGTATGCAGTACTTAAGGTGTGGTCTGACCATTGCCTTATACAAGGGGATAATCACTTCCTTATCCTTGCTTGCAAAATTCCTGTATATCATTGACAAGACCTCATGACCTACTCTGGCAGCTTTTTTTTTTTTTTTTTTTTTTTATGAAAACCGTAAAAGCGAGAGGTATTAGAACCTATAGTAAATAATGTAACAAAAACAAAAATCAAAAACTATTTTCTCTTACCTTGATGGAGTAGAACTGAGTTTGTTGTGCCGTGATCGTATAGTGGGACTCAATATAATTTATTCTGTGTCAGTGGATCCCCCTAGCTCCACTGAAGTGGCCTGCTGTGATGAGGAGGCAGGCTGGGACAAAGATGGGGCAGGAGCAGCAACAGTTTGAAGAATGTGTCCAGCTTCATCTGTTTACCTCCCCTATGACAGCCTGTCTTAACGCATGTAAATGGTGGTAGTGGGGCTGGATTTCACTGTTGTCTGAGGGGATGACATACTGAATGACAAGATCAGGTGCCTCTCGTATTGCTGTCCTTTTTGGTTTGTTAATAATTTCTTCCTCCTCTTCATCACTGGATATCTCCTCATTATCACCTGCTCTCACTTCATCAGTAATCTCCTCTGGTGTCAAGACCTGGTAGCCTGGATTTACATCACTTTCCTCTAGTCAGTCAGTTACGTCCTCCACCGTAACATCTCTCTCTCTCTCCCTTGCATGACGTATCATTTGGTGGAAGTTGGCAGGCTTCACAATCAATGTCAAGGTCACTGTCAAAAAGCAACTTCTTGCAACTATGAGCCAGTGTGGTAGTTTTTATGTCTTTCCAAGAGTCAGCAAAATTGTAAATTGCTGACTTGATGTTATAATTTTTTATGTTTTGCAGAGTATGCTGGCCTTTTGTTTCTTCAGTTAAGTCTTTTTCCTCCTCAGTGACAACCAAAACTTCATTCAGGTACTGTCTCTGGTAGAGTCTCTTGCATGAAACTATGACTCCTTGATTCATGGGTTGTATCAAAGAGGTTATATTAGGGGAAGAAACGTGGCATGGATCTTGCCATCACTGCTGACTAATTTCTCATCAACTGGGTGAGCAGGAGCATTATCTAATAAAAAAAAAAGTGCCGTTACTTCATTGGGAGCTACCTTTAAGACCACTTGCTGATATTGACGTACTTCAGGGACAAAATGCTTGTAAAACCAGTCAGAAATTATGCTGGCGTTGAACCATGCCTTCTTTGAATGGTAGTAGATAACAGGCAACTGCATCATGTAATCTTTCAAATCACGTGAGCATGATGATTTGCCTACGACAACCAGCTTCAGGCAATGGAGGCCATCAGCACTTGCACAATATAAAGCTGAAAAATGCTCCTTGCTCATTTTCTTTCCAGGAGTTTTGTCTTCCTTTCTGAAGGCTTCAGTATTTTTTGGTAGGGACTGCCAGAATAACCCAGTCCCGTCTCCATTATACACTGGGATAAGAGCAGGCCTTCCTTCTTTATCAGTTCATTGAGGTGGAGCCTGAAAGGCTCAACTGAATGTGTTGCAGCAGACCCAACTTCACCTTGCTCTTTCCTGTTACACATGACATGGCGATTTCGAAAATGCCACAGCCACCCATCACTAGCTTTGAAATTGTTAATGCCCATATGTTTAGCCAGTTTCTCAGCTGCAATGCGTAAGGTAACACCAGTAAAATTCACTCCACATGATCGCTCCTGCATGTACCATTTGTAAGCAGCTTCTTCTAGATCTTTATCTATGTTTACTTTCATGTGCTTTCTGTCACTCACGAAACCTATACCTTCAATATTTTATACTTTAATGCAAAGCTTTGGGGCTTTCCTTTGTCCTTGCGAATATCAGAAACAGTTTGCTTTTTAACTCCATACTGCTCACAAACACTGGCCACCGAGGCACTACTCTCAAGATTTTTAATCAGCTCAAGCTTTTGACCGACACACAAATGTACATTTGTGTGTCGGTCAAATGTGGACAGCATTTCTGTCCACGCAGAAATGCTGCTTTGCACATACCAGCTAGAAACTATTGGCTGTGTGGAGAACCTAATTGAATCGTTGTGAGCCACCTAGCACTGCACTTACGAAATGAAGTGCATTATTTATTGGTCAACTCTCATACATGGATGTTGCTTCTTTGATTTGCCTCTGCTATTTTAACATCAATATTAATTCTAATTCACAAACACATTATTATCATTTTGGCAGTATTGTATAAAAGGTTCTTGAATTTTGAATAGAAAAAACCAAGGAAAAACTTTTCTTAATTATTATTGAGATTTATGATTGGGTGAACAAAATTTTTATTGTGCAAAAGAATTAACTTACTACAGTTAGCTATTCAGCTAAGGTTAATAGTCTAGCCACCTTCAGGCTGTTTGAAATTATCTAGGTTATCTAACCCCAGTCCTGTCTTATTTTTTTACACAGAAGAGCCTGTTTTTTTTTTTTTCTTTTTTTTTTTTTTTACTTCAATCATATCCAGATGTTAACCAAGAGATTTTTCTACTCAGAATAACCTTAAATTTTATATTATTAGCCACCAAGAATTCGCAAGAGAAATAGGTTGATATTCAATGATGATGAAGATACGTCATATAGTTCATCGAGGTCATTGCCCAGGAAAACTCCTCGTGTTACATCTCCTGTGAGTAAATCAGATTATACTATCAATTATGACTATCAGTTTAAATTGAGCTTACAATTTAATTTTATTTTAAAGCAAAAGCGAATATTAAAATGTAGAGTGCTATCAGGGTAAATTATGTGGCTAACCTGGCAAAAATTGTGTAGCACAATTGATCTGGGTAAACATAAAAATAGAGAGAATATGAAAAAAAAAATTAGTGTTTAATATCACATATAATTTTGTTTTTAAACTTTATTTAGTCCAATTTTACAAATAATTTTTTTCCTCCATGTCTATATTTTTTACAATTCTAGGATATCAGGAAAATATATCACAGTAATTTTTTTTTATGCTGGCCAACAAGAGGAAATGAGTAAATAAATTAATGTTAAAGATGGCACGCAGGAAAAAAAAAAAAAAAAAAAAACAGCATTATTACAAAACAGTAGGTAATTAAAAAAAAACTGGTTACAAGAACTGATTAAAAGAAAAATGTTTACCACTTTTTATGTGTAAAAGTACATATTAAAAGTAGTAAAAATAAAAATGGCAGAGGACTCTTCATTCATCTTCATCAGCTTAAAAAAGAGGTCACCAATTAGCAGTCCACATTTGGACTGCAAAAACATTTTTTGTGGACCACGAGGAAAATTAACCTAAATTATTAACTTAAATATATATATAAATTATGAGTGTAATGTACATTATAATTGAACATTCAAATCTTTATATTACTCCTTTGTAATGAAAAAGATACTGTGCATTAAATAGTTACCTAGAGCACCATGATAGTTACATCATGTGCACACCATGATACAGTTACGTCATGTTCACACCACGTTACATGTTTCCCATGCAAGTGTGAAATTAGCTCCATTACGTGCATGCTGTCATCGAGTCTGTTGAATAGTGAAATTCTCTAGTTCACAGTTCAGTGAACTGGAAAGAATCACCAATTCACAAAGGGGGGTTTAAAAAGGTGACACAAGTAACTATAGACCTGTTAGTTTAACTTGTGTTCTGGTGAAAATAATGGAATCACTGGTTAAAGAAGCATTGCAGGATCATCTAGACAAGACTGTAGTAATAGTTAAGAGAAGGCATGGGTTTGTTAAACGGAGGTCTTGTCTGACCAATTTGATTGGATACTATGATGTGGTCACAAAGGAACTGAATGCCAAAAATAATTTTGATATCATATACTTGGATTTCAGGAAAACTTTTGATACTGTTACACTTGGAAAACTGCTGTACAAATTGGAGAGGTATGGCCTTAGCATTAGTAGAGGCATATGATGCAAGAAAGCAAGCTTATGCAGTATCAGCCAAAAAAAAAAAAAAAAAAAGCTCCCATTTCACCCCCTCCGTTCGTTTCAAATACCTGTCCAGCTCAGCCTTAAATTTATTTAGGCTATCAACTTCCACAACAAAGGATGGAAGTCTGTTCCACCAACCAACTACGCCCTGGCTAAAGACAAACTTCCGCACATCTATCCTACATCTGTCTTTCCTCAATTTGAATTTATGCCCTCTCAGATGATTATTCTGAGCAAGAGGAAGAATCCCATCAGCATTGAGCATGCTCAAACCATTCAAGGCTTTATACACCTCCATCAGATCACCTCGCAGGTGCCTAGTCTCCAGACACTGTAATTTGCAAAACTTTAGCCTTTTTTCATAAGAGCAACCCATTATTCCATTCATCAATCTTGTTGCCCTTCTCTGTACTCGTTCCAATAGCTCTACATCCTTCTTAAAATGAGGTCTCCAGACCTGTATACAGTACTGAAGGTGTGGCCTGACCATTGCCTTATACAAGGGGATAATCACCTGCTTATCCCTGCTAGAAACATTCCTGTACATCATTGACAAGACACCATGAGCTACTCTTGCAGACCGTCTGCACTGCTCGGAAAACTTCATATCTGCCTGCACAATTACCCCCAGGTCCTTTTTGTTCTCTACCACTGTCAGTGTAGTACCACAGAGTTGATACATTACTCTAGGGTTACTGCTTCCCATAAGTAGTACTTTACTTTACATTTGTGTATGTTAAACTTCATTTGCCACCTCTCAGCCCATCTGTTCAATTTTTCTAGATCCTGTTGCAGCAGCGTACTGTCATTAGTATCCTTAACAACCGTGTCAACTTTTGTATCGTCCGCAAACTTGGACATTAAGCTTGATATACCATCATCAGTATCATTTATAAATACAGAAAACAACAATAGACCCAACACTGAACCCTGAGAGACTCCACTAATAACATTAGTCCACAATGAGCAGTGTCCATTGATTACCACTCTCTGTCTTCTCCCACTCAACCATCCCTTTATCCATAGCAGCAATTTGAATCCAGTGTCATACTGTTCCAGTTTGTTCAACAGTCTTCCATGTGCAACAGTATCAAAAGCCTTTGTAAGATCTAAATATATAAAAAAGTTATTCCCTGCCTCCAGTTCCTTTGTGACCACATCATAGTATCCAATCAGATTGGTCATACAAGGCTTCCCCTTAACAAAACCATGCTGTGTCCGAGCTATAACTGAAGTCTTGTCTAGATGATCCTGCAGTGCTTCTTTAACCAGTGCCTCCATTAATTTTCCTGGAACAGAAGTTAAACTAACAGGTCTATAATTACTTGTGTTGCCCTTTGATCCTCCTTTGTGAATTGGAGTCACATTTGCACATCTTCAGTCCATGGGTATCTCCCCTGATTCCAAAGAAGCTCTCATAATTATGGCTAAGGGTTTGCTTACTTCCTTTGCTGCCTCCTTTAATATAACTGGAAAAAAAAGTCACCCGGGGTGGATAGATCCCATCCACCCCGGGTGCCTTTTTTATGTTTATCTTCAACAATTTCTCCTCCACTTTCCTTTCAGTTATTATAAAATCATCAAATTCACTGCCAGAGTTTAATTCACCTCTAGCATTCCCCTCCCTGAATATCTCCTCATGTGTGAATGTAGATGCAAAATACTCATTTAGTTTGTTAGCCACCTGAGCAGGATCATCAACAGTTGAGCCATCAATATCCAATGAACCAATCTGATTGATCCCTTTCCTTCTAGAGTTTACATATGTAAAGAACTCTTTGCTGTTTTTCTTTGCCAAAGATTTCTCATAATCTGTCTTTGCCTGCCTAATCTCCTTTGTGACTTGGTTACAGACCAGCTTATATCTATCCTAGGCTTCCATGTCTCCCATTAATCTATATGTGTCCCATGCATTTTTCTTCTCTGCCATATGTCTCATTAGTTCATCTGACATCCATTTAGGCCTAAACCTTGAACAATATTTCTTAGTTGGTATGTAAAGCCTAGTAGCTTCCAAGATAAATTCTTTGAATGCTTCCCATTTTGAATTTGCTGTTGGTAACATCGTCAGTTGGTCCCACCGAATAGAATTTAAATACTGTCTCAGACCACCGTAGTCGCCTTTACAAAAGCAAAAACCCTTCTCTTTACCCCTGATGGTAGTTACCTCTTTCAGTAAATCCCACTTCAACTCGGTCCACACTGGAAAAACACTTCCTGTTTTCCTTGTCCACTTTCCTTTTCTTTTTATCCATATTGGTAGATTTTAGGCTGTAAATATGTATAATAAATAGAGAGTAAATATATTTTGTTAAATACTTTTGTTATCTAGGTGCTTTAAAAGTATTCCATATGTACAATAACGAGCATAAAACATGTATTTCATAATCACTAGCATTAGCATTAGTAGAGGTATAAAAATGCAAGAAAGCAAGCTTATGCAGCATCAGCCAAAAAAAATCCACCCATTTCAACCCTCTATTTGTTCCAAATGACTGTCCAGCTCAGCCGTAAATTTATTTAGGCTATCAACTTCCACAACAAAATATGGAAGTCTGTTTCCTCAATTCGAATCTGTGCCCCCTCAGGTTCTTAATCTGAGCAAGAGGAAGAATCCCATCAGCATTCAGCTTGCTAAACCTATTCAAGGCCTTATACACCTCAATCAGATCACCTCGCAGGTGCCTATTCTCTAGGCACTGTAATTTGAAGATTCATCTTCAAATTGCAGCACCTAGAAGGATTCATCTGCATTTAGTTTACTTTAACTCTTCTGTTAGATTACCACACAGATGCGTAGTTTCTAGCGACTGCAATTTTCAGAATCCCAGTCTTAATAAGAATACCTTTTTGTGTCCCCATGTAATCTTTGCTCTTCTAAACACTCATTCCACCAGATCTTTATCCTTTCTAAAATGCAGTTTCCATACATGTAGGCAGTATTCCGTGTTGTATATAATGTAGCCTAACCATTTTCTTATACAGTGGGATAATCACCTCTTTGTCCATGCTGGCAAAGTTCCTGAATATCATTGACAGAAGCACATGGATTGTTATAGTAGCTTGTTTTGCACCACAACGGGAATGTCATGTCATACTGTACAATTGCCTCTAAATCCTTTTCATACACCACTACCTTGAATTTGGTACCACCAGATTGTATGTTATTCTGGGATTACTGCAATCACCCAAATGCAGTACCTTGCATTCATCAGTGTTAAACCTCAATTGCCATTTTCCAGCTCATCTCCCAAATTTATCTAAATCCTCTTGAAGTAGCATATTCTGATTACTGTCATTAACCCCCTTTGCCCACCTTAGTATCATCAGCAGACATATACCTGAAACCTAAACTTGATATGCCTTCATCAATATTGTTAATATATATTGAAAACAATAAGGAGCACAGCACTGAACCCTGAAAGACTTCACTAATAACATTAGTCCCTGAGGAACAGCAAGAATTTATAGCCCCTCTTTGTCTTCTAGAGCTCATTCCTTTATCCATAGTAGTAACTTGCCTCAAATGCTATGTTGTCCCAGTTCATACAATAGTCAAACGTGTGGTACAGTATCAGTGGCTGTAGTGAAATCTAAATATAAGTATATGATGTCAGAATTATCTTTTGCATCTAGTTCCTCTATAACAACCTCAAAGTAGCTAATCAGATTGGTGAGATACAATCTTCCTTTAAGAAATTCATGCAGTGATTGCCTTATGGCTCCCCTCAACTATTAAGATGATCTTGCATTCCTCTTGTTTAGCTATTGAGTCTATTATTTTTTCCTAACACAGAGGTTTAACTTGCAGGTCTATAGTTACTTCAACCTTTGAACTACCCCTGTGAATAGGAGATACATTTGCACATCTCCAACCTGTAGATACTTCTCCAGAATCTAAGGATGCTCTTATTATGATGGCTAAAGGTATAACTATTCCTTTGAAGCTTTGTTTTAATATAATTGCTGCAGCAATTTCTCATTGATCTTACTTTCTATTGATATATAAATTCATACATTTCCCACTCAGTGTTGGATAGACTTCTGCTAACTTCATATCTCAAAACTTCGTGTGTGACTATAGATCAAAATATTTCTTCAGTTTATCATCAAACTGAACAGGATCATCAACAGTTATTTGAGTACTGTTTATATTCAATGGACTATTTTGTAAAAAAATTCCTTGCTGTTTTTTTTTACTTTACATTCTTAGTCATAGATGTCTCACAATCTGCTGTAGCCTGCTTAACTCCTTGAGTAATTGATTACATACTGGTTGTACTTATTGTAGGACTCCATATCCAATGAAATTTTCTTTTCAGCCATTAAGCCCATCTTTATCTGACACTCATTTTGGTCTAAATCTCGAACAGTATATCCCTTAGTTGGTATAAAATACTTATAATTATCTCTGTGAACACTTCCCATTTGGCCTTTACATTTTTTAACATCAGTTGGTCCCACAAAAAAGGGTTTAAAAAATGTAAGCCAACCCCTTGGGTGCCTCTGTAGCCAGGTAGGTAGGAACAGCAGTGCGTAGCACATGCTTCTTGATTAGACTGAGGTTCAAGCCTGTGCCCACCAAATACGGAGGATGCGGAAAGGTCAGGGAATGACCACCGCATATCCCCGGAGCAATATGGCCTTAGTTGCTAATGCTCCTAAAAACCAAATAACAAACAACAAACCAACCCCTTGCTTTTACCCTTGACAGTAGTCATTTCTAATGCCTGAATAAATCCCATATCAATATTTATGATCACTGCCACCTGAAGTTCCTTTTCTTGAAGGTTCTGAATCAAGAATGTTGCATCTCTGCCACGTTGGTGTGGAATGCAGATATTTGGGAAATCAGGAAATGTTTTACTACCAAGTGAGCATCTAACCAGTGAGTTCCAATTGATATCTGGAAAGTTAAAATCCCTCCCTCCACATTAAAAGACATTCTAATTGATCAACCATTCTATTTGTTTGTACAGCTGTTCATTATACTCATCACAGGTATTTCCATATAACAGACTCCACCCTTCACTTTTGTTTACCCAGTGTTTATGTTACACCAAACTGACTATTACTCTGTCAATGTGTGTCTGTTGATTGTACTGTTTTAAAGTACACGTGCTTCTTAACTGAAAGCATTATAATGATAGGCTGGGGATGGAGTAATCACCATATTTGAATTCTGCATTGCCAGTATCAGGGTGATACTGAGGATGCAGAACATATAAAATTTCTGCTATCTTGTGTTCCTGTTATACCTATGTTGTGAACTTTTAATGACTTAATCAATATTTGAAACTCTTAAAATTTATTTACTATATTCCTAGCATTAGGGTACAGTTAAGTAAACACATGCCATTTGTGTTTTTAGAAACTCTTAACCATTCCATGTAATTAATAGTCTCACACTGAACCCCAATAGGCCATGTAATGCTACCTTTTCTGCTTTTCAGGCTACTGCATGTCAAAATAGAAGCAATACAGGAATCAGTTTCACCTTTTTTTTTTTTTTTTTTTTTTTCCTTTTTTGTGTAACTGCTATGAAACTGTTACTCTGTGTATCCCCCCCAAACTAGCAGATTTCCAACCCACTTAACACTGCTTTAATAGCATTGGCAAATATTCTTGTACCCCTTATACTGAAGTGCATCACATCCCTGTAAAAACAGTCACATCTGTTAGCAAGCACTGGACATACTGAGAAAAATTCTACCTCTTGAGCCTTGCAGTGTCTCGAAAACCAAATTTATTGACAAGGCTCAAATCATAAAATCCCTGCTGTCATGACATGGACAAATTCTAGGCACTTTCAAATTCAGCACTAAAGAAGAAAAATGCATGGCATGCAGGCGCCTCCGTAGCCAGGTAGGAAGGAGCAGCAGTGCGTAGCACACGCTTCTTGATTAGACCGGGGTTCGAGCCCGTCACCACTAAATACGGAGGATGTGGAAAGGTCAGGGAATGACCACGGCATATTCCCAGAGCAATATGGCCTTAGTTGCTAATGCTCCTAAAAACCAAATAACAAACAAACAACAACAACAGCATGGCATGCATATAAATTATCAAGGAGAAGCCTATAATAGATATAAACTAGTCTGTTATCAAGTCATAAGAAATAAGAAGGTTAGGCAAGTGAAGGTAGATTATGAGAAATCATTGTTGAAGGATGCAAAGAAAAACAGCAAAAAGACTTCACTGCTTATGTTAACACTAGAAGGAAGGGAATGAATCAGATTGGTCCACTTGATATCAGTGGTTCAACTTTTGATGATCCTGCTTAGGTTGTTGACAAACTAAATAAATATTTTGCATCTACATTCACATGCAAGGAATTATTTAGGGAAGGGGATTCCAGAAGTTTATCAAACTCGAACAGAGAGGTAAATGATTTTGTAATAACTGAGAGGAAAGTGGAAGAGAAATTTTTGAAAATAAACATAAAAAATGCACCTGAGGTGGTGGGACCTTTCCAATTATATTAAGGGAGACAGTGAAGGAAGTAAATAAACTCTTAGCCATAATTACGAGAGCCTCCTTGGATTTGGGGGACCCCAGCGGATTGGAGATGTGCGAATTTATTCCCAATTCACATAGGTGACACAAGAAATTACAGTCCTGTTAGTTTAACTTATGTTGCAGGAAAAATAATGGAGTTACTGGTAAAAGAAGTAATGCAGGATCATCTAGACAGGCTGCAGTTATACTTCAAGATACTGTATGAGTTTGTTAAGGGGAAATCTTGTCTGACCAATTTGATTGGATACTACAATGTGGTCCCAAAGGAACTGGATGCAAAAAATAATTTTGATATCATATACTTGGATTTCAGGAAAGTTTTTCATACTGTTGCATACTGTTGTACAAATTGCAGCAGTGTGGCAAGTTGCTGCTATGGATAAAGGGATGGTTGAGTGGGAGAAGACAGAGAGTAGTAATCAATGGACACTGCTCTTTGTGGACTAATGTTATTAGTGGAGTCCCCAGGGTTCATTGTTGGGTCCATTGTTGTTTCTTTATTTATCAATGATATTGATGAAGCCATATCAGGCTTATTGTTCAAGTTTGCGTTTGAGATGATACAAAGGTTGGCAGGGTGGTTCATGATAGTAATGATAGTATGCTACTGCAACAGGATCTAGGAAAGTTAGGAAGATGGACTAAGAAATGGCAACTGAAGTTTAACATTGATAAATGGAAAGTACTGCATATGAGTAGCAGTAACCCCAGAGTAATGTATGAGTACCAACTGTGTGGTACTACACTCAGTAGTGGAAAATGAAAAAAAAACCTGGGGGTAATTGTGCATTTGGATATGAAGTTCTGTGTAATGCAGACAGGCTGCCAGGACAGCTAATGGGGTTTTGTCAATGGTATACAAGGATTTTGCTAGCAGGGATAAGAAGGTGATTATTCCCTTGTATAAGGCAATGGCCAGGCCACATCTTGAGTACTTCATACAAATGTGGAGGCCTCATTTTAGGAAGGATATAGAGCTGCTGCAATGAGTACAGAGAAGAGTAATGAAATTGGTTAGGGGAACAAAGGGGTGCTCTTACCTAGAAAGGCTTCAGTTCTTCAAATTGCAGCAACTGGATACTTGGAACTTGTGAGGTGATCTGATTGAGGTGTTTAAGGCTTTGAATGGATCGAGCAAGCTCAGTGCTGATGGGATTCTTCTTCTTGCTCAGACTACACACACATGAGGGAACACAAATTCAGATTTAAGAAGGATGGTTGCAGAATAGATGTGCGAACGTTTGGCTTTAGCCAGCAGGTGGTTGATTGCTGGAACAAACTTTCATCTGTGGTTGTGAAAGCTTAAATAAATTCCCGAAAACTAGACAAACTATTGGAGGAAGTATGAACAGATGAAATGGGAGGTTTAGTGTGTGTGTTTTTCTTATTGTCTTGTTATGTGAGGCTGACAGTGTCATAAGGACAACATTACAAGAGTACAAGTATTCATATTTTTCCATTTTCTTAATGTTAATCTTATTAACTAATATAAAATTATTTAAAACTGTTAAAATTTAATCTTTACCTGATGTTTGCTAATAGCTATTTTGTTAACTAATTCAAGGCTAAACCATAACAAATAAGAAATGTGTAATCAAATTAGCAACTTTATGTAAATCAAGTCACCATAATTTACTGGTTCAGCTGTCTTTACAGTCACTGAAGAAGTAGTGCAGGAAGTGCCATGAAACATCTGAAAATAACCTGTATTTGTTTAAGAAATTAAAGACAGATTACACTCTACACAGGTTTAAGTGCTCATTATTTCATCAACTTACAGTTCTTGATATACCTGCACATCATGGTGCTAAAAGAATACTGAATATTTAACTAACTACTTTTTCTCAGTGTTGCCTCATACTGTTAAGTAAGCCCTCAGAATGCCTATGTGTATTACCAACAACAAATACAACAATATCATCTTTTGTCCCTAGCCTACATAACCTGGTCCTATTCCACTTATTGTATAAAGTATTACCCATTTCCCTTACAGTAGAGTCACCAAGAATAACTACCTCTTGTGGGACTAGTTCATCCTGCTTGTGGTGATCCTGCTATAAAGCCAGATGCATGAGGGTAGGGCTCAAACATTCAGGGGGTAGCAAAGTGCTTGGGAGTCTCCTGATTTAATTCTTTTGAGGGTAACAACCCTTTTCTTCAAGCACTGAATTTTTTCAACATAATTCTCAACTTCCACTTAATTCCCCTCCAACTCCCCTACCTGGCACACACTGTGGCATTATGTCCAGCTACTGTCAGGCCATCATACATACTACATGCAGTGCATGTAATAAGACTTAATTCATCGAAGAACAACCATTTGGTTGTTTGCAATCTTACTGGCAGAATCTGTAACCAGTGGTCACTAAACTTTTAATAATAAAATATTTTAATAAAATATATAGTATAATTTTTATTTATTTCACTTTTTTTTTTTTTTTCTTATTTTTTCCAAATTTTATAAAGGAGTCTGATATTTTGTGAAAAATTTATTTAATTTTTGAAATCAGTCTACACAGATTGGACACAATTTTCAGACTCCAAAAATTTTATTAATGAAATAATTTCTAAATAATAATTAAAAGCAAGGAATTGTTCATAAGCAGAGTATCTGAATTTTTTTTTGTCTATCGCAGTCTTCTACTTCTACCTCTACTCCATCTACACCAGATAAAAGAGTAGCTCAGAAAGTTGGATTCCGACTCAGAAATTTATTAAAGTTGCCAAAAGCACATAAATGGGTTTGCTATGAATGGTTCTATTCTAATATTGACCAGTAAGTATTTATTTTTTGTTCTTTCATTGCCATTATTTCTGTTTTCTTGTTAGGTTTTAACATTCTTATTTATTACTAAGTTTTTTGTAGTGTATTTTTCCATAATACTTAATGTTATGTTCTCATACAGCAATGATGGATACAAAAATAAGTTATTACCATCTTAATTTGCATCATAAAGCAGAATCTCAGGTCATCCCTACTAGCCATGTCTGCAGTAAGATGAAAACATCCAAAGTTAATAAATTGGGAATTAGAAGTGGCAACTGATGCAAGACAGTAAGCTTGTAAAGCATCAGCTAAAAAAAAAAAAACTGTACACTTCACCTATCCATACCATCTAAGAATGTCTTGTTCATCCTTGAATTTATTCAAACCACCCACTTCCACGACAACAGATGGAAGTTTGTTCCAACAAACGACCATCCACAGACTGAAGGAAAACTTCCTCACATCTATCCTGCAGCCATCCTTCCTCAACTTGAATTGATGCCTCCTCATGTGTATAATCTCACAAAGAGTAAGTATGCCATCAATATTTAACTTACTCCATCCATTCAAGGCCTTAAACACCTCCATCAGATTGCACTGTAGGTGCCTACACCCGTTCTAGCAGATCTCCAGACCTGTATACTTTACTCAAGATGCAGCCTAACAATGGCCTTTTACAAGGGGATAATCACCTCCTTATCCCTACTAGCAAGGTTTCTGTATATCATTGATGAAACTGCATGAGCTGTCCTGGCAGTCTGTCTACATTGCTCAAAGAATTTCATATCTGACTGCACAATTATCCTGCTGGGATGTTTCATTTTCCACTTCCCTCGGTGTGTAGTATCACATGGTATGCTAATTTGGGATTACTGCTACCCATATGCAGTACCTTATATTTGTCATTGTTAAACTCCATCTGCTGTTTCTCAGGCCATTGACCTAATTTTCTTAGATCCTGTTGTAGTAGCTCACCCTGATTACTGTCATTAACCACCCTGTAAACCTTTGTATCGTTATTATTTTTATTATTATTATTATTATTTTTTTTTTTTTAGTCATATGGTGCAAGGAAGCCTGAGGTTTAAGCTGCACCAGCCAAAAAAAATTCCTGCATTACCCTGAGAGAGAGAGAGAGAGAGAGAGAGAGAGAGAGAAGTAGAAGGGAATCACCAAGAAAGCAAAAAAGAGAAGAATGATGATATCCAGCTTGGGACCCTGGGTTTCCCCATACACACCAGATGTGAGCCCCTGCTGACAGCTTCTTAGCATTAGCATTAGTTGAGGCATATGTTGCAAGAAAGCAAGCTTATACAGCATCAGCCAAAACAAAAGAAAAAAGAAACTTCCCATTTCACCCATCCGATCACTCCAAATGTTTGTTTAGTTCAGCCTTAAATTTATTGAAGCTATCAACTTCCACAACAACAGATGGAAGTCTGTTCCAGCAATCAACTATCCACTGGTTAAAGGCAAACTTCTGCACATCTATTCTACAACTGTCCTTCCTCAATTTTTTTTTAATGAAAACTCCAAACACAAGAGGTGTTAGAACCTATAGTACTTAGTACCATGCTTGGGTTGGAGGTTGAGAAGATGAAAGAAGATATTTGTTGACAGTGGACTTCGACTTCTGTAGACTGTAATTTTCAGGAAATACATATGAAGGAAAGTTGTTCCAGAAAACAGCATTTGAATGAATAAACAAGGAAGATGAAAAGTCGGTTCTGTGAGTTTGAAGTTGGACAGTAAATGGATGTTGGCTGGTGGTGGCACGTGTTCCGATTGTTTTGAAAGAAAGAGCAGGAATTATAGAAGCCAATTCAGAAGAACAGTGCCCATGGAAGTATCTGTAGAAAAGGCATACAGCAGAAACAGTACGTCTATGAGACAGCAAGTGGAGAGACTCTGTTAGAGAGGAGTCATTAATTAACCTAACTGCCCTCTTCTGAATGGAATTGAGAAGCCTGAGAGAGGTTTTGGGGGCACTGCCCCAGATGTGGGAACAATATTCCATGGTAGGGCGGATTTGCGATTTGTACAGAGTGAACAGCTGTTTGGAAGAAAAGTAACGCCGAGAGCGAAAGAGAAAACCAAGTTTTTTAGATGCAGAGGAAGCAATATTTGTAATGTGCTTGTACCAAGAGAGATTAGAAGTCAGGGTAATCCCCAAAAGAGATATATCATTTTGCCTAGAAATCGGAGTGTCACCAAAGATAAGCACAGCAGCAGAAGAATCCTTTTTGCAAGATATAAGACAAGACTGAGTTTTAGAAGGATTGAAATCAACTTAGTTGTCTTTGCCCCACTGGAGAATTACCTGGAGATCAGCATTTAAGGAATTCCTAGTGGATATTCGAGAAGTTGAAGCTGATTGAGCAGGGCAAGGTTTCTCAAACTGGAAAGTGGAATGCAATGTGCTATCGATAGCATTGGATATGTGCTATGGATAGCATTTCTGATCAATGGAAGAAGGTCATTAATATACAAGAGGAAAAGAGTGGAGGAAAGAACTGAACCTTGGGGGACACCAGCATTAGTGGAGAAGTTAGAAGACAGAGATCCATCTACCATCACCCTGAGTGAGTGATCAGAGAGAAAACTGGATAACCAATTACAAAAAACAGTTGGCAAACCATAAGATGGAAGCTTGTTTAGGATGCCCCCTCAGGTTCTTAATCTGAGCAAGTGGAGGTATCCCATCAGCATTGAGCCTGCTCAAACCACTTAAGGCCTTATACACCTCAATCAGATCACCTCGTAGGTCCTTCCTAAAATGAGGCCTCCAGATCTGTATACAGTACACAAGGTGTGGCCTGACCATTACCTTACACAAAGGGATAATCACCTCCTTGTCTCTGCTAGCAAAATTCCTATATATCATTGACAAAACTCCATGACCTACTTTGGTAGCCTGCCTATACTGCTCAGAGAACTTCATATCTGTCTGAACAATAACCCCCCCAGTTCTTTTTCATTCTCCACCTCCTTGAGTGTAGTACCACACAGTTGGTACGTTTCTCTTGGGTTACTGCTAACCATATGGAGTCTCTGCACCTAGCACATACAAAGACATCCTCCTTAGTTAGATCATGTTCTGTTCTAGACAGGTCTGCAAACATTTCACATTTCACACATGGTTTTAGACTGTGATGCGTTGGAGAATCGCCTCCTTCAGTTCTCCCGCGAGCCACAGCACTCTAGCTATTCTGTGAACACTGCTTTGCTGCTCTAGTCTGGGTCATGATTCTGTTAAGTATAATTCAATTAACAGTGAACTTTAATAAGATTAATTGATAATACTATACTAATATAACAGATTTCTAATGCTCATTTCTAATATTCATAACACATTTCTAATGTTCATTTCTAATATTCATAACATATTTCTAATGTTCATCTGCAAACTTAAACATGGAGCCAGATATACCTTCATCATTATCATTAATAAATATTCAAAGCAAAAATATGAACAGAACTGAACCCTGGGGGATTTCACTAATACCATTAGTCCATGAAGAGCAGTGCCCATTGATAACCACTCCCACTCAATCATCCCTATATCCATAGTAGTAACTTATCCCTAATACCACATTGCTTCAGTTTGTACAGCAGTTCTTTTATGTGTAACAGTATCAGAAGCCTTCCTGAAATCCAAGTATATGATATAAAAATTATTTTTGCCATCTAGTTCTTTGGTGACCACATCACAGTATCCAATCAAATTGGTCAGAAAAGATTTCCCCTTAACAAACCCATGCTGTGCCTAAAGTATAATTGTAACTTAATCTAGACAATCCTGTATGAATTCTTTTACCAGTGACTCCATTATTTTTTTCTGGAACAGAAATTAAACTAACAGGTCTATAATTACTCTTGTTACCCTTTGATCCCAGATTTTGACTGGAATTTGGGGTTGGTCACTCACACACTAGCAAGGTTTTGTGGATTTATTGGATGATTGTTTTCCACAGCACCATATTCGGGAGGCAACTAGAGGGAGTAATACTCTTGATCTGATTATCAGTAGTGATTCTTCATGCATTAATAATCTGCAGATAAAGGAACCACTAGGTAGCAGTGATCACAGTGTGCTGAAGTGGGATTTACTCAAAGAGGTAACTACCATCAGGGGTAAAGGGAAGAGTTTTTTTGCTTTCATAAAGGCAACTATGGAGGTCTGAGGCAGTATTTAAATTCTATACGGTGGGACCAACTGATGATGTTACCAACAGCAAATTCAAAATGGGAAACATTCAAAGAATTAATCTTGGAAGCTACTAGGCTTTTCATACCAACTAAGAAATATTGTTCAAGGTTTAGGCCTAAATGGATGTCAGATGAACTAATGAGATACGTGGCAGAGAAGACAAATGCATGGGATACATATAAATTAATGGGTGACACGGAAGCCTATGATAGATATAAGCTGGTCTGTAACCAAGTGACAAAGGAGGTTAGGCAGGCAAAGGCAGATTACGAGAAATCTTTGGTAAAGAATGCAAAGAAAAAGAGCAAAGACTTCTTTACTTATGTAAACTCTAAAGGGGATGAATCAGATTGGTCCACTGGCTATTGATGATTCAGCTGTTGATGATCCTGCTCAGTTAGCTAACAACCTAAATGAGTATTTTGCATCTACATTCACACATCAGGAGTTATTCAGGGAGGAGAATGCCAGAGGTAAATTCAACTCTGACAGTGAGCTAAATGATTTTGTAATAACCGAGAGCAAAGTGGAGGAGAAATTGTTGAAAATAAACAAAAGAATGGCACCTGGCGTGGATGGGATCTCTCCAGTTATATTAAAGGAAGCAGCAAAGGAAGTAAGCAAACCCTTAGCTATAATTATGAGAGCTTCCTTGGACTCACGGGAGGTTCCCATGGACTGGAGATGTGCAAATGCGACCCCAATTCACAAAGGAAGATCTAAGGACGACACGAGTAATTACAGACCTCTTAGTTTAACTTCTGTTGCAGGAAAATTAATGGAGGCACTGGTTAAAGAAGCACCGCAGGATCATCCAGAAAAGACTTCATTTATAGCCCGGACACAGCATGGCTTTGTTAAGGGGAAGTTTGTTTGTTTGTTATTTGGTTTTTAGGAGCATTAGCAACTAAGGCCATATTGCTCCGGGATATGCGGTGGTCATTCCCTGACCTTTCCGCATCCTCCGTATTTGGTGGTGACGGGCTCGAACCCCGGTCTAATCAAGAAGCGTGTTCTACGCACTGCTGCTCCTTCCCACCTGGCTACGGAGGCGCCATTAAGGGGAAGTCATGCCTGACGAATTTGATTGGATAGTATGATGTGGTCACAAAAGAACTGGAGGCAGGGAATAACTTCAATATCATATTTTTGGATATTAGAAAATCTTTTTAAACTGTTGCACATTAGCATTAGTAGAGGCATATGATGCAAGAAAGCAAGCTTATGCAGCATCAGCCAAAAAAAAAAAAAAAAAAAAACCCACTTCCATTTCATCCCTCCGTTCGTTCGAAATACCTGTCCAGGCTATCAACTTCCACAACAAGGGAAGGAAGTCTGTTCCACCAACCAACTACCCGCTGGCTAAAGGCAAATTTCTGCACATCTATGCTACATCTGTCTTTCCTCAATCTGAATTTATGCCCTCTCAGGTGATTATTCTGAGCAAGAGGAAGAATCCCATTGGCATTGGGCATGCTCAAACCATTCAAAGCTTTATACACCTCTATCAGATCACCTCGCCAGTGCCTAGTCACTAGACACTGTAATTTGCAAAACTTAAGCCTTTCTTCGTAAGAGCAACCCCTTTGTCCATTCACTAATCTTGTTGCCCTTCTCTGTACTTGTTCCAGCAGCCCTACATCCTTCTTGAATGAGGCCTCCAGACCTGTATACAGTACTCAAGGTGTGGGTCACTTATACAAGGGAATAATCACCTCCTTATGACAGCATGACAAGACACCATGAGCTACTCTTGCAGCCCGTCTGCACTGCTCAGGGAACTTCATATCTGCCTGCACAATTACCCCTAGGTCCTTTTTGTTCTCTACAACTCAGTGTAGTACCACAGAGTTGATACGTTGCTCTGGGGTTGCTGTTTCCCCATATGTAGTACTTTACATTTGTCAATGTTAAACTTCATTTGACACCTCTCAGCCCACCTGCTCAACCTTTCCAGATCCTGTTGCAGTAGCATAGAGTCAGTAGTGTCCTTAACAACCCTGCCAACCTTTGTATCATCTGCAAACTTGAACATTAACACTAAACCCTGAGGGACTCCACCAATAACATTAGTCCACGATGAGCAGTGTCCATTGATTACCACTCTCTGTCTTCTCCCCCTCAACCATCCCTTTGGCGCCTCCATAGCCACGTGGGCAGGAGCAGCAGTGCGTAGCACACGCTTCTTGATTAGACCGAGGTTCGAGCCCGTGAGCCACCAAAAACGGAGGATGCAGAAAGGTCAGGGAGTGACCACCTCATATCCCCGGAGCAATATGGCCTTAGTTGCTAATGCTTCTAAAAACCAAATAACAACAACAACAACAACCATCCCTTTATCCATAGCAGCAATTTGCCTCCAATGCCACACTTCTCCAATTTGTGCAGCAGTCTTCCATGTGCAACAATATCAAAAGCCTTTCTAAGTTCCAAATATATAATATCAAAGTTATTCCCTGCATCCAGTTCTTTTGTGATTGCATCATAGTATCCAATCAAATTGATCAGGCAAGACTTTCCCTTAACAAAACCATGCTGTGTCCGAGCTATAACTGAAGTCTTGTCTAGGTGATCCTGCAGTGCTTCTTTAACCAGTGCCTCCATTAATTTTCCTGGAACAGAAGTTAAACTCACAGGTCTGTAATTACTTGTAGTATTAGTAGTAGTAGTAGTGGCATGTGATGCAAGAAAGCAAGTGTATGAGCTTATGCAGCATCAGCCAAAAAAAAAAAAAAAAAAAAAATCACACCATTCCCTCCAAATGCCTGTCCAGTTCCTCCTTAAATTAATTAACCTATCAACTTCCACAACGACAGATGGAAGTTTGTTCCAGCAATTAACCATCCGCTGGCTAAAGGCAAATTTCCGCACATCTATTCGATATCTGTCTTTTCTTAATTTGAATTTATGCCCTCTTAGGTTCGTAATCTGAACAAGTGGAAGGATCCCATCAGAATTCAGCGTGCTCAACCCATTCAAGGCCTTATACACCTCAATCAGATCACTGCGCAGGCGCCTAGTCTCCAGCCACTGCAATTTGCAGAACTTAAGCCTCTCTTGGTAAGAGGATCGCTTCATTCCCCTCACCAATCTTGTTGCCCTTCTCTGTACACGCTCAAGTAAATCTACATCCTTCCTAAAATGAGGCCTCCAGACCTGTACGCAGTACTCAAGGCGTGGCTTGACCATTGCCTTATACAGAAGGATAATCACCTCCTTTTCCCTGCTAGCAAAATTCCTATATATCATTGACAAAACCCCATGACCTGCCTTGGCAGCCTGTCTGCATTGTTCAGAAAACTTCATATCTGACTGCACAATTACTCCCAGGTCTTTTTCATTTTCTACCACCTTAAGTGTAGTACCACACAGTTGGTACATTTCTCTGGGGTTACTTCTACCCATATTCAGTACTTTGCATTTGTCAAGGTTGCAGTAGCACACTGCCATTACTGTCATTAACAACCCTGCCAACCTTTGTATCATCTGCAAACTTCGACATTAAGCCTGATATACCTTCATCAATATCATTGATAAATATACAAAACAACAGCGGACCTAACACCGAACCCTGTGGGACTCCACTAATAACATTAGTCCAAGAAGAGCAGCACCCATTGATTACCACCCTCTGTCTTCTCCCACTTAACCATCCTTTTATCCATTGTAGCAGCTTACCCTTAATACCATTCTGCTCCAATTTGTACAATAGTCTTCCATGCGCAACAGTGTCAAAAGCTTTCCTGAAATCCAAATATATGATATCAAAATTATTTTTTGCATCCAGTTCCTTTGTAACCACATCATAATATCCTATCAAATTTATCAGACAAGACTTTCCCTTAACAAATCCATGCTGTGTCTGAATTATTGCTGCAGTCTTGTCTAGATGATCCTGCAATGCATCTTTAACCAGTGACTCCATTATTTTACCCGGAACAGAAGTTAAACTAACTGGTCTGTAATTACTCGTGTCACCCTTCAATCGTATCATATATTTGTGAATTGGGGATACATTTGCACATGACCTCTCCAGTCCGTGGGAACCTCCCCTGAGTCCAAGGATGCTCTCATAATTATGGCTAAGGGTTTGCTTAGTTGCTTTGCCGCTTACTTTAATATAACTGGATAGATCCCATCCACCGCGGGTGCTTTCCTTATGTTTAACTTCAACAATTTCTCCTCCACTTTGCTTTCAGTTATTCCAAAATCATTAAGTATCCTGCTACAATTTGATAACCTTCTGCCATTTTCAAACCTTAATAATTCCTTATGTGTGAATGTAGATGCAAAATACTCATTCAGTTTGTTTGCTATCTGAGCAGGATCATCAACAGTCGAATCATCGATGTCAAGTGGACCAATCAGATTCATTCCCTTCCTTTTAGAGTTTATATAAGTAAAGAAATCCTTGCAGTTTTTCTTAGCATATTTTGCCAAGGATTTCTCGTAATCTGCCTTCGCCTGCCTAACCTCCTTTGTCACCTGATTACAGACTAGCTTATATCTGCCATAGGCTTCTGAGTCGCTTGATAATTTATATGCATCCCATGCATTTTTCTTCTCTGTTACGAGTCTCATTAGTTCATTTGACAACCATTTAGGCCTAAACCTTGAACAATATTTCTTAATAGGTATGAAACTTTGAGTAGCATCCACGATTAATTCCTTGAATGCTTCCCACTTAGAATTTACTGTTGGTAACATCGTCAGTTGATCCCACTGTACAGAAATTAAAAACTGTCGGAGACCACTGTACTCGCCTTTACGGAAGCAAAAACCCTTTCCTTTACCCCTGATGGTAATTAAATCTTTAAGTAAATCCCACGTCAGTACACTGTGATCACTGCCACCTAGTGGTTCTTTAATCTGCAAATTCCTAATACATGAATGATCACTGCTGATAACCAGATCAAGAGTATTACTTTCTCTGGTTGCCTCTCGAACATGCTGCTGCAGAAAACAATCATCCAATAAATCCACAAAAGTCTGACTAGTGTGTGAGTGCCCAACCCACAAGTTCCAGTCAATATCTGGGAAGTTAAAATCCCCCATTATAAGACATTCCGATTTACTAGCCCACTCTATTTCTCTGTACAATTGTTCATTGTACTCATTCGAGTCATTAGGCCTATAACACACTCCTACTCTTATTTTTGCTTTCGCAGTGCTTATGTCACACCAAACTGACTCAACAGTTCACTGTTCATCTTTATCAACTGGATGCACTTCTTTTGATTTTATGTTTTTCTTAATTAACAGCATAACACCTCCTCCCTTTCTATCCTGTGTATCCTTTCTGTACACATTGTACTCCCCAAATTCCAGTTCAGCATTCCTTATATCCGTATGACACCACGTCTCTGCTATCCCAACAATATCCGCCTTTGATGTCTTGACCAACACTTCAAATTCATCAAATTTATTTACTATACTTCTAGCATTGGTATACATGCAAGCATACATGCTCCTCCTCCTATTCTTAGTTACCCTAACACATCCCATATACCCACCTATTTCAGGATGACTGCCATCCGTCCCTGAAACCCCCAACACCCCACGCTCCAGGTCGCTACTTATTCTAATAGAAGTTGTGCAAGAATCACCTTCACCTCTGCCTATGGCTACTGTTAAACCATTAGTCCTTGTATCCCCCCAAGCTATAAGTTTTCCGACCCACCTAAAACTGCCTCAATAGCATCAGCAAATATTCTTGCACCCTTTCTATTTAAGTGTATCCATCCCTATAGAAGCAGTCTCTCCTGTTAACAAGTACAGTCCAGGCTGAAAAAAATTCTACCCCTTGAGCCTTGCACATTCTTTCCAGGGCCGAATTGATTGACAAGGATCTCATCATATACTCCCTTCTATCGTGTCTGGGCAGAATTGCAGACACTTTCAAATTCAACCCTAATTCTCGGCTTTTGTTCAACAGTGACCTGTACTTGTTAAGTAATTCTGCCGGTCTCCTACTCCTAATATCATTAGTGCCAACGTGTACAACTATATCACCTTTTGTGCCCTTAAAAGATGATATCCGCTCTGCAACGTCATCAACCTTTGCCCCTGGCAGACATACCCTGGTCCTGTTCCACCTATCCTTTTTACAAAGCATGTTTCCCGTTTCCCTGACAATAGAGTCACCAACAACTACCAGTTCCTGTGGGACCAGCGCATTCTGCCTTGGGGGTTGCCGCTGTGTTGCATGATGACCAAGTGCAAGCTCTGGCGTTGATGTGGGCAGCTGAGAGCCCGATGGGCCCCTCAATTTAGATCTTTCGAGGGCATCCACCCTGTCCCTCAAACTCTCATATATGCCCATAACAACGCTGAGTTGTCGCCTGATTTCCTTACACTCCTTACATCGCGCACACACAAGGTAAGGAAATCAGGCGACAACTCAGCGTTGTTATGGGCCTATATGGTGCAGATACGTTGATGACATCTTCACCTTCATCCCACGTGGCTCTGAAACAACATTGTTAGAATATCTCAATTCCCTGTCTGTGTTCATCCAGTTCACTCTAGAGTTAGAAGTAGACGGATCTCTCCCATTCCTGGACGTCCTAGTAAAACGCGTGGGCCCACATCTAGAAACCTCAGTATACCGTAAGCCTATGTGGTGCGGACAGTTCACAAACTACAGATTTGGCCGTGCTCCTAGTCATCTCAACAGCACTGCCCGCACTCTATTCTCCAGGGCTTGGAGCCATACCAGTACAGATGAAGCTAGGCACAACGAGATTTCTAAAGTGAGGACAGACTTGATCAATTGTGGCTACCCAACACACACATATTAGACAAGTGCTTACTGCAAGCACAGGAGCTCACAGTCCACCCGAGACCACCAACTCAGGACAATGTACCTACCGCCTACTATCCAGGCATGTCAGGCCGGATCTCAAAAATCCTCAGAGAATACCGCATAAAATGCGTGCAGTTGCCTGGCAGAAACTTACATTCTCTAGTTTCCAATGTAAAGACCCCGGTCACCCCTCTCTTATGCAGCAGTGTAATATACCGTATAGCCTGCAAAGATTGTGACAGCTGCTACATAGGAGAGACTTCAAGATGTCTTCAAGACCGCCTTGCAGAACACGACAGAGCAATTCGCCTTGCTGAGACCGACCAGTCCGCAATCGCGGAACACTTCTGGTCCACCCACCATGACCTCAATCCCATGCAGGACTATGAAATAATTGACCACTCCCAACACTTTTGCCACTGCCTCTGGTTAGAGTCACTCAGTATATTGTGTAATTCGAGAGCCATGAACCGCTGCAAAGGCATGAGACTACACCCCATCTTAGAGACAACCGGTTTAGGTTTAGACAAGCGCTGGAGAAAAACTATGCACGTCCATGCAGCAACAATAAACACCGGTTTAATGATTGGATGGCCTACCTCGTGCCCTTGCACACCTCACTGCATGCACAACTGTGTCCATTAGAATAATTTTATCTCTAAAGTTTCCATTTTCTGTTGAAGAAGAGGCACGATTTGTCTCCAAAGCTACAGTATCTGTTTGTAATTAAAGATATTCAGTATCTATTTATATTAAAGATATTATTTTACTGGCTAAACAAACACCTAATCATCATTTATATGGATTCCAGTACAACAGGCCCATTTATCCTGGAAAAAGTAATTAATGAATAGGAAACAAACAAATCATTAAGGAAATGCAGCATGAAAGAATACACAGCTGTCTAGACTCCCTGATTGAAGAATGCAATGAAAAGTTTGCTGATTTTGAGAAACATGATCTCACACTGAAACCAGCTTTTCACCACACCTGAATGATGTCTCCAAAGCACCTGATGACTTACTGATGGAATTAATTGAGCTCTCAGAAGATAATATTCTGAAGTCTCTATTTGATGCGAAGAAGAATCCTCTTTAAATATGGAAAAATGCTGTTGAATACCCATGTCTGTGTCGACATGCTCGTCGAATGCTATCTTGTTTTGGCAAAACCTACTGTTGTGAATCAACATTTTCATATATCACACAAATTAAAACAAACTTGAGATCTCAGAGGACGGATATTCACTTGAAGAACCAATTAAAATTGCACTCAACAATGTTTGAACCAAATATCAAACTACTATCTGGCATTAAGTAGTCATAAAAAAGTCATTAAATGGTCTGTTGTCTAAATTCGTCCATTTTTAGTTTTGTTATGAATCCTGAAAACGGAGGCCTCTTTCAATTTGTTATCATCTTTGCTAAACAAATAAATAAATGTCTTTGTTAATTTTTTTGTTTAAATTCCTCATACAATAACAGGCTGTAATTAAAATTGTAAATATGCCTACAAAAATATAATTTTTATATTTAATTCTCAGCATGCAGCCTAATAGTATCTTGGTTAAATAAAATTTGGCCTTCCTATGTAAAAAGGTTCCCCACCCCTGGATTAGTGCCTCTCACTAGTCTGGTCTCTCTTCTCTGATCCCTCTGTAGAAGCTGTACGTCTCTTTCTTATGTATCTTCTGTCTCTCTCTCTCTCCCCCCTCCCTCCTTCCCTTTCCCCTATCTTTTAGCCAGCCTCTGTCAAATAAAGGACTTTACCAGTAATCCCAATTGCTCTAGTTTATATAATACCCTTTCATGTTGAAGCTGTGGTAAATAATGTTGTAATTATTTTTTTGACTTCATCATAATAACTAACAAAATTCATAGGCATGCTTTCCCCTTTGTGAATGATCCATTAAGGATATCATTCCTATGAAAGTGGTCCTGTATCATATCCTTTATTATTTTAAGTCAATAAAGTTTAAATTATAGTTGTTTAAAGGTATTCTAAAACAATACTTAAGAGAACCCCTAGCATGATTATATGAATTCAAAGTACAGTCTGTCCTCGTATAGCACGATAGTTGTGTTCCTAGAAACCCTCGTGCAATGCAAAATCGTGCAATATAAACAACAGGCCCTATGGGAAAAGTGGGGTTAGGTGCCGACCACCCAAGATTGAACACACATTTGGAACCAAAATATTACCAAACACAATAAATAATCGGGTAATTTTAATCGTTATAAAATACTTACGTATTTTATAACGATTAAAATACGTAATAAAAAATATAATATATATTTTTTATTATAATATAATAATAAATATTTTTTATTATTTATTATATTATAATAAAGTATTTTTAGTATTTTTTAATGCTGAAAAAGTATTTTATTCGTAAAAAATTTATTATATTAAATAAAATAGTCGTAATAAAATACTTACGTATTTTATAATACGTAAGTATAAATTATAATGCGTAAGTCGTAATAAAATGCTTACGTATTTTATTACGACTATTACGTAATAAAATATTGCTACTGCTTTTGCTTCTATCGTAAGCAAACTTGTTTTTTTGTTTGATTTTCTATCCAAACAGATGACAGCCATTCCATCTCTTCCAATTCTTTGTGTCTTAATCTAATGGATTTTAATTACACTTTGAGTTGTTCCTGCTATGAAAGTTGTTTTTATTTTCTCTGCATTCTTTGTAATTCTTGGCGTTGCCTCATTTAGGTCTGTATCACGTTCAATATCACATGGTCTTTCATTTCGCTCAAGGCGTTTCACAATTTCATATTTTTTTCTCTATCGACATAGGCGGACTGGCCATAAGCCTTACCCGGGAAATCCCGGTGGGCCGGAGGCCAATGTGATTTTGGCCATAAACCGTAGTATGAGGCCACTATAAATTTTCCCGGGTAAGAATTTTTGATCCAGTCCGCCTCTGTTTATCGATATTGCTTTTCTTTTTCTCTCTGAATCTGCAGTGTCTTCACTAGGACGCTTCCTTTTCACACCTTTTAAATAGTATTTTACTAATTTTTAGGGAATAAAGCACAATTACAAAACGAGGATGCACGCTTGATACACATAAACAAAGCTGCATGCGTGTATAAACTGAATAAACAACACCGTAAAGGCAGAGTTAGGCTATTAACACCTCACATTTTACTAAAGCAGATTTCTGGGGGTTACTACCATAAAACAGTAAAAACAATTTCCAGTTGCGTTTCTTCTAGTGGAATCTGTAATAAACTGGTAGTAAACTCGATCTAATTGCATTTGCGATTATATCGATAGCTGGAATTGTGTTGGTTTTTACGTTATTATGGTGAAATGTGTTTCCCCTTCACTGATATAAAACACATAAATACATTTTCAGAATCTTCTTCATTCCTATCGTGTTGCGTTCAGTTGGGGTGATTCCACGTTCGACTGCAATTTCTTGTAAACACAAAGGGGAATCGTGCATAAGCGAATTCGGTTTGTTTATATAAGATAACGTTCCCCTATTTATAAATCATGTATGATTGAATTCGTGTAATGTAAACACGTGTTATACGAGGACCGACTGTAGGTGGATACACAGTGTGTATATGTGCATTCATCTGTGTAATAGTTTGAATTGTTTTTCTCGTAATAGACTTTTTTATATATATACCAATCATTAAATTGCCCAACTAATTGACATAAGTGACAATAATATTCTTCCTTACCAAAATATTAGAGAAGCAGACATCCTGATTAGCAAGTGCCTCCTGTTGAATTTAAATAGAATACCACTTAGTAATTATGGAGATGAACTTATCTATTAATACACAACTGTGGGGTGGAATTCAAATGGTATCAGCAAGTTTGCAAAAGATATGCTTATCAGTGCTTTTATAGTGCGAGGCATCCCTAAGTGAAACAGCAAAGATAACATTTGTATATGTGCAAACTGTATCAAGGATCTATAATCAGTTAATACTGACAAGAAAAATCCATAGTAATAGGTACACAGCATGCTGGAAGAAACTATTACAAGGAGTTTCCTTTGATTGGGAACAACATCTGAGATTACTGTGATTTGAAAGACTCTTACATCAGAGGCAGGAGAAGAAGAATTTGAAAGACAGCACTGCTAAAATTATGAACATCTTCATAAAGTGCTGAATAGGAAGTACACATAAATATTCTCTGTAAAGTGCTCCTCAATAAGGATTTTTGGCAGTGCTGTAGTTGTAAAATTAGCAGAAGGTATACTCTATGAATGTTACAAAAAGCAGAGAGCATACTGTGGATATTAATCGAATTCCAGAGGGTATACGGCAAATACCTTTATACACCGTATTTCAGTCTTTCAAAAACCAGAAGGTATACGCACTATTCACCTTAAAAAATCCAGAGGGTATACGGTGTATACCCTCCACCACAGCCCTGGTTTTGGATCTTCAGAGCTTTGTTTTGAAAGACCCTTTGTTTGGGTCTTTCATCATGGTGAAATCCAATATTCATTTGTATTGGGATCACAGGCAGCAACAGAGATCATTGATCATTACACCAGCAAAAATATGTAATCAGGGACAAACAAATTTTGTCTCACAGTCTTTATCATATGGGAATTGGAGAAATTACAGTAAGCAATATATTGAGAGTGTCATAACTGGTTCTTGAGGTTTGTCTCAGATGTTCTTCTAGGTATTACAGATTAGGGCTTACTACCTGCAAGTTAGCATGAATTGTTGAGGAGGCTTCCATCCTGCAGTGGATTGATAATGGCTGCAGTTGACCTTTTTTTTTTTTTTTTTTTTAACCTGTGAGTTTAAAATACTGATGGAACTGATATTCAGGCTACTTGTGAGTCCAGTTGTTTTGCAACAACCAAAAGCAGGTCCTTGAATGCACCTTTATGATAGTGGGACTGTTAGTAATCCTGGGAATGCCCTTGTGTACAAGGCCTGAAACATAGTAGACCAGATGTGAATTTCAAGGTGCAGACATCACACAAAGGAATGCCACCCCTCTGTGTCACTAGGCAAGATGAGGTGGTAGATCACTCACATCATTCAGTGCAATAATACCACTTTCTTTATTGCTTAAAGTAGTAAAACCCCATGTTTAGTGTGTGGAGCAAAACTCCAGCAACAATCATCTCTTCCATCATGCATTATACAAGTGATTTCTTTTGAAGATATGATGGGCATCATGGCAAAGTCAATATTCCTTACATTTCAAGAGTACAACTTTGAAATGGTTTTTGCAGACTAACTGCTAAATAGCGCAACAGACCAAACCTATTGTTAACTCTCTAGGAGACATACATATCAACTGGTGTATAATCTCATTGCCTCCACTCTGCCAGTTAGTGACTGCAGGGAGTCTGAGTAGTGTGTATGTGGGAGATATTGTGGAGGCCACCTCATGTCAAGGAGCTGAGTATATTCTTGTTGTGTGTGTGCACGCATGTCATATCCAAACAAGGTGGGCAAGTAAAAGTAGTTTGGCAAGCATGTATGAATTAATTCATATATGTTTGTCCAGCTAATTTTACTTTACCTGCCGAATGTATGACAAATAGTCAAATGAATAGAACAAACTTACTAGAAATGTATACCGCCAAAAAACTTACTCATTTGTTTCACCAATATACATGGTATCATTTCCAATCTCACTGATGTCCATTTTTACCTACAATCTGCTAAACACTAGTCATCTCAGCTGCCTTAATTATTCAATCTATGATTCTTTTTACTAAAGAAATGATACTTGTGCACAGGTTTGCTCTGATATTCTTTGTCAGAGACTTCCTAATTTAGAATCTCCACTTTTTGATCTCCTTTGGCTAAAAATATCTCTACACCATTCTTTAAATTCATCTGTTGCCTCTATCATTCTCTCAGCTTCGAGGGGCTTGAATAACATTGGTCCACTTGATGTTGATAGTTTAACCGTTGATGATCCTGCTCAGTTTGCTGACAAACTGAATAGTTATTTTGCATCAACATTCACAATTGAGGAGTTCTTTAGGGAAGGGAATTGCAGAAGTTCATCAGAATCTAACAGAAAGCTAAATGACTTTGTGATACTGAGAGGAAAATGGAAGGGATATTGTTGGAGCTTAACATAAAAAAGATACCAGGGGTGGATGGTACTGTCCAATTATTTTAAGGGTGTCACCAAAAGAGATAAGCAAACCATTGCCCATTATTATGACAGCATCTTTTGATTCAGAAGGGTCCCTATGGACTGGAGATATGCAAATGTATCCCCAATTCACAAAGGATGATCAAACGGTGACATAGTAATTACAGGCCTGTTAGCTTAACTTCTGTTGCAGGGAGAATTATAGTCTCTGGTTAAAGAAGTAATGCAGTATCATCTAGACAGGAATGCACATATATTGCAGTCACAGCATGGATATCTTAAGGGGAGATTTTGTTTGATTAATGTACTTGGATATTATGATTCAAGTAACAAAGGAACTGGATGCAAAAAATAATTTTGATATCATATATTTTGATTTCAGGAAAGCTTTTGATACTGTTGCATATAAAAGATTGCTGTACAAGTTGGAGTAGTGTGGCACTAAGTGCAAGTTACTGCTCTGGATAAAGGAATGGTAGAGTGGGAGAAGACGGAGAATAGCTATTAATGGACCACTCTTCATGGACTATTATTAATGGAGTCCTCCAGAATTCAGTGCTGGGCTCATTGTTGTTTTCTATATTTACTGATGAATGTATATCAGGCTTATTGTCTAAGTCTAAGTTTGCAAATAGTAATAATAGTAATAGAGGCATGTGATTAGAAAGCAAGCGTATAAGCTTATGTAGTATCAGCCAAAAAAAAAAAAAAAAAAAAAAAAACCAATTTAACACAACCATTCCCTCTAAACGTTTTTCCAGTCTCTTTGAATTTATTTAAGCTATCAACTTCCACAACAACAGATGGAAGTTTGTTCCAGCAATCAAATACCCGCTGGCTAAAGGCAAATTTCTGCACAATCTATTCTACAACTGTCTTTCCTCAATTTGAATTTATGTCCCCTCAGGTTCGTAATCTGAGTAAGAGGAAGGATCCCATTAGAATTCAGCATGCTCAACCCATTCAAGGCTCTATACACCTCAATCAGATCATCTTGCAGGTGTGTTGTCTCCAGCCACTGCAATTTGCAGAACTTCAGCCTTTCTTGGTAAGAGAACCCCTTTGTTCCCCTCACCAATCTTGTTTTCCTTCTCTGTACATGCTCAAGCAACTCTACATCCTTCTACATTGGATCACAATTTGGTGATGGTCTCTTCTCCACTGAAACCTCATTGTTTGGCATTACAGGAATGTGAATTGGGATAGCTGCATGATTTCTGTTCTGATTCCAGTATTTGCTCAGATCATGGCAGTGATATTATTCTTTATTCTGCATTCCACCCTAAAATCTCATCTTTTTTTCTAAACCTTGGTTTTTCAATAAGGTTGTTGAAGATAATGTAGCATATTGCAGTTGGCCTGTATCAAAATCTCCAGCTTCATTTTTTGTCCACACTATAGTTCACAATAATTTTAAAACAATTATTAATCAATTCACACTTGATTTTAATTGGCTAAGCATGGAGAGCTTCTTGTTCAAATGGTAATTGAGCATTTTGTTCTCTTGCCAGAGCTATCGGCCACAACTTCTGTCCTCTCACTCTGTTACAGCCTGATGGTTCTATTGCCTCCTCAGCTAAAGATAAATTCAACTTGCTAACATTCTACTTTTTTTCCAGCTCTGGTATCACTGATCTTGCTAAACCACATCCTACCTAAGTAGTCTTCCAACATATGAATTTTAGAAGAATTCTGAAGTCTTGATGCCAAGAAAGCCCTAAGCCCTAGTGGCATTTCTCCACTTGTTTTCCAAATCAGTACTCCTGAGCTTTCACCTGTTCAGTGTCACTTTTTACAATTTCTTATTCTGGTATTTTTCCCCTCTGCTTGGAAATCTACTCATATCCAGTCAGTTTCTATAAAGTGTGACAGACACCCCCCCCCCTCACCCAATTATCGATCCATTGCACTTATCTCTACTTTCCAAAGTAATGGAGGACTCCATCATCCACCAACCCTTAAACTGTGTCGAAATCTTTCGTCTGATTGATGATGCCCCTATGGATTCTGTCAATGTCCATCCACTGGTGATATATTGGCCTATGTTACCCATCTTTGAACAAATTTGATGGAAAAGTTTGGAGAAACTCCAGTAGTTGCTTTTGACTTTTTTTAGGCTCTTGATTAAGGTTTCCATGAATGTTTTCTAAATAAGCTTCCATCTTATGGATTGCCAACTGTTTTTTGCAATAGGTTACCCAGTTTTCTCTAACCACTCACAGCAAATGATGGTAGACGGGTGTCTTCTCATTTTTCTAATGCTGGTGTTCTTCAAGGTTCAGTCCTTTCTTTTGCTCTTTTCTTGTATAATGTCCATTGGCAGGAAATTGTATTCATAGTGTTGCTGATGACAGCCAATACATTGCACCTTTGAGTTTGAGAAACCCTGCCCTGCTCAAACAGCCTTAACTTCTCAAATATCTACCACCAATTCCTTAATTGCTGATCTCCGGGTAATTTTCCAGTGGGGGACAAAGAGAGCTCAGCTTCAGTCCTTCTGAAACTCAGCCCAGCCTTATTTCTTACAAAACAGAATCTACTGCTTCTAGGCTCATCTTTGATGACACTCAGATTGCTAAACAAGATCACGTATCTTTATTAGGGATTACCCTGACTTGTAATCTCTTGTCATAAGTACATCACAAATATTGCTTACTCTATTTATTTCGATACTGTTGCACATTTCATCTAAGAATGAAAAATAAAACTGGGTTTATTTTTCATTCTTAGTCTTTTCTTCTACACAGTTGCTCACTCTGTGCAAATCTGAAATCCACCGTACCATGGAATATTGTTCTCACATCTGGGGTGGTGTCTTCAAAGCCTATCAGAAGCTTCTAAATGCCATTCAGAAGAGGGCAGTCAGGTTAATTAATTGTTTATCTCTTACAGTGTCCTCCACTCTGTCTCATAGTTGTCCAGTTTCTGTCTCATTCATTTTCTATAGGTACTTCCTACTGTTTATTTGAATTGGTAACAGTAATTTCCCCACTCTTTTCTGAAATCTTCATTACTCCTGGCCATGTTGCCATGATGAGTATTATTGTTCCTAGTACTTGTACTGTACTTAGCAGAAATAAAGATAAAGAATAACAATAAGTATATATCCAGTAAAAATATTTTAATTATAGATAACTACATTGGAGCTTTCGAGACAATCACGTCTCTTTATCAACAAATTTGAAATTATCGTATACGGCTATGCATGCAGTGAGGCGAGTGAAGGCACGTTATTCATTAAATTGGTATCTATTGTTGCTGCATGGACATGCGCTGTATTACTCCAGCGTTTGTCGAGGCATAAAATGGTTGTCTCCAGGATGGGATGCAATCTCATGCCTTTGCAGCGGTTCATGGTTCTCGGGTTGCTCAATATATTTAGTGACTCTAACCAAAGGCGGTGGCGAAAGTGCCTGGAGTGGTCTATTATCTTATAGTCCTGTTTGGGATTGAGGTTGTGGTGGGTAGCCCAGAAGTGCTCTGCAATTGCGGATTGATCGGTCTCAGCAAAGCAGATTGCTCTGTCATGTTCGGTAAGGCAGTCTTGAAGACGTCTTAATGTCTCTGCTATGTAGCATCTGTCACAGTCTCTGAAGGTTTTGCGGTATATTACACTGCTGTGTAAGAGAGATGTGATAGGGGTCTTCACACTGAAGACTAGAGAACGTAGGCTTCTGCCGGGCAACTATATGCATTTTATGCGGTATTCTCTGAGGATTTTTGAGATACGCCTGGATAGTAGGGAATGTAGGCGGTAGGTAAATTGTCCTGGTTCGGGGGTCTCGGGTGGACTGTGAGCTCCTGTGCTTGTAATAGGCACCTGTCTAGCACGTGTGTTGGGTAGCCAATTACAAGCACAGGAGCTCACAGTCCACCCGAGACCCCCGAACTAGGACACTTTACCTACCGCCTACATTCCCTACTATCCAAGCGTATCGGGGTGGATCTCAAAAATCCTCAGAGAATACCGTATTTTATGCAGTATTCACTGAGGATTTTTCTCTCGGTATTCTCTATCAAGACATCTTCAAGTCTGCCTTACTGAACATGACAAAGCAATCCGCCTTGCTGAGACCGACCAATCTGCAATCGCAGAGCACTTCTGGGCTACCACTCCACTCCAGGCACTTTCGCCACTGCCTTTGGTTAGAGTCACTCAATATATTGAGCAACCCGAGAACCATGAACCACTGCAAAGGCATGAGATTGCACCCCATCCTGGAGACAACAATTTTATGCCACGACAAACGCTGGAGTAATACAGCGCATGTCCATGCAGCAACAATAGATACCAATTTAACGAATAACGCGCCCTCACTCGCCTCACTGCACGCATAACTGTATACGTTAATTTCAAATTTGTTGATAAAGAGACATGATTTTCTCATAAGCTCCGATGTAGTTATCTATAATTAAAATATTTTTACTGGATATATACTTATTGTTATTCTTTAATCATGGACACCAGTACTCCAGGCCCATTTGTCTTAAGAAATAAAGATATTTAATTAATTATCCATTTTACTTCTGTTTCTGGAACTACTTTCTTCGCTTGTATTTCTCAAAAATTACAATCAACAGAAATTCATCTAATGTCAACAAGTATTATATGTCTTCTCAGCTTTTAACTGATCCATACTTAGCATTATAGTATCTAATAACTTTTGTGTTTGGGATTTTCATTTTAAAAAAAATCATTTCTGTCTTTTCATCTGACAGTGATGTTTTGAAGTAAGCGAGCAATGTTTCTATTGCACGGTATTGACAGAACCATCCAGGATGAATCTGTCAAGTACTGAGGATTCTCTACAAGCGATGACCAATATTCACACATATTCATCCACAAATATTCACAAGAATAAATGTCCCAGTTATTAGTTACTGGCATCACTGCTAAAGGTGGACCAACTTACTAATTAACTGAATTATATAATATTTTTTAAGGTAGTTTAACTTAAAATAATATCCTGTAATGTAGTTTCAATTTTCAAAATTATGAAATTTAAAATTCCTTTCCAATATTTATTTTTCACTAGACCTCTATTTTTGGGTGATAATGATTTCTGTATATGCCTTCGAGAATCATTTCCATACTTAAAGACATATAAGCTTCCTCGTGCACATTGGTGCAAAATTAGAAGACTTATGGGAAAACCACGGAGGTAAGCTGATTTAGATTACTTATTTCAAGTGTATTAATTTCTGTACAGTTTTATTTCTGTTTTCAGGAAAACACAAATGATTACTAAGAAACAGACTTTTCCAAAGTGTAGCCAGTGTATATCACATTTACCACATTAAGCATTATCAACAGTTTTAGGCTTAATGGTCTGCTTGTGATACAGTGCAGCATGTTGAACTAGCTACTTATGATTGTAAATAGAAATAATATAATTTTGTGACCATATTGGATATAATCATGCTTCCATTAGACTTTTTCTTTCTAACATCACACTCATGTGACCACAGTATAATTGCAACTACAGCCAGCAGTTGTGTTAACTTGTTCTTGAAAACCAATTGCTTCACTCAACCATCATAATGCATATATATGAAACTGCAGCTGTACTTGTCTGGTTATTGCAACCAGGAATATTTAAAGTTTTCACAGTATTAAAAAATATTTATTTGATAAGAAATAATGCCCAAAACTTTAATAAAAGATGAGATGGCTAGTGACAAAGATGAGGTATTATTATATTTTAAAAGGCTATTGAGTGTGTCTGTCTCTCTTAAAAATACCAGTTCTTATTACTGGTCAGTATACTCCACACATTAACTAAAATGCACTCACGTGTTGTCGAGTATTTTATAACAGCCAGCAATGTTGTCCAATATTTGAAAAGCAAGCTACTCTAATAACAATAAACCAAATCTATTTCATCAGATAACAGAGTTCAATATGCAAGAAAATGAACAAAGCATTAGATTTCACAGCAAAAAAAAAAAAAAAAAAGAGATAAATTATAAGCCCAAAGTCTTTATAAGTACAGTCCATTAAGGAACAATCAAGAAATCTGAATTTTTGCAGTCAAGGTGAGGTAAATATATTTTAGTTCATTAGCACCTTGACATAATTGTTGATAATTACGGCAAAAAGTGCTTCCCCACCTTCCAAAACACCAACCACGTACTCCAGTCCTACAATAGCATTAGCATTAGTAGAGGCATTTGATGCAAGAAAGCAAGCTTATGCAGCATCAGCCAAAAAAAAAAAAAAAAAAAAAAAACCACTTCCACTTCACCCCTCTGTTCGTTCAAAATACCTGTCCAGCTGAGCCTTAAACTTATTTAGGCTATCAACCTCCACCACAAGGGATGGAAGTCTGTTCCACCAACCAACCACCCGCTGGCTAAAGGCAAATTTCCGCACGTCTATCCTACATCTGTCTTTCCTCAATTTGAATTTATGCCCTCTCAGGTGATTATTCTGAGCTAGAGGAAGAATCCCATCAGCATTGAGCATGCTTAAACCATTCAAGGCTTTATACACCTCTATCAGATCACCTCGCTGGTGCCTAGTCTCCAGACACTGTAATTTGCAAAACTTAAGCCTTTCTTCGTAAGAGCACCCCTTTGTTCCATTCACTAATCTTGTTGCCCTTCTCTGTACTCGTTCCAGCAGTTCTACATCCTTCTTGAAATGAGGCCTCCAGACCTGTATACAGTACTCTAGGTGTGGCCTGACCATCGCCTTATACAATGGAATAATCACCTCCTTATCCCTGCTGGAAAAATTCCTGTATATCATTGACAATACTCCATGAGCTACTCTTGCAGCCCGTCTGCACTGCTCAGAGAACTTCATATCTGCCTGCACAACCACCCCCAAGTCCCTTTCATTCTCTACCACTGTCAGTGTTGTACCATAGAGTTGATACGTTGCTCTGGGGTTGCTGTTTCCCATGTGTAGTACTTTACATTTGTCAATGTTAAACTTCATTTGCCACCTCTCAGCCTATCTGCTCAACCTTTCCAGATCCTGTTGCAGAAGCATAGTGTCAGTAGTGTCCTTGACAACCCTTCCAACCTTTGTATCGTCTGCAAACTTGGACATTAATCCCGATATACCATCATCAATATCATTTATAAATACAGAAAACAATAATGGACCCAACACTGAGCCCTGAGGGACTCCACTAATAACATCAGTCCACGATGAGCAGTGTCCATTGATTACCACTCTCTGTCTTCTCCCCCTCAACCACCCCTTTATCCATAGCAGCAATTTGCCTCCAATGTCACACTGCTCCAATTTGTGTAGCAGTCTTCCATGTGCAACAGTATCAAAAGCCTTTCTAAGATCCAAGTATATAATATCAAAGTTATTCCCTGCATCCAGTTCTTTTGTGACATCATAGTATCCAATCAAGTTGGTCAGGCAAGACTTCCCCTTAACAAAACCATGCTGTGTCTGAGCTATAACTGAAGTCTTGTCTAAATGATCCTGCAGTGCGTCTTTAACCAGTGCCTCCATTAATTTTCCTGGAACAGAAGTCAAGCTCACAGGTCTATAATTACTTGTGTCAGCCTTTGATCCTCCTTATCTATCAATGCATATATCAATGCAAATATATCAATGCATTCTCCATCATGAGATAAACTCCATTATTAATTTTCCAAGATGTGTGAGAGGACAAAATAAGGACTGGTAATTTTAGGTCCTCTGAACAGATTGATAAAAAATATCCAATTATTAGGTACAATATGACTTTTTTTGGTTTGACAACAGCAAAATTTTTCTACCTGAAGTAGGGTCAAAGAGGTAAAGGTCATAAATTTTATAGCTGTTCAAAGTGACTACAGCAAGATTTTATGATTTGTAGTGGGGGAAGGATTTGCCATCAGTTTCTTCTTTTTGCAAGACTGCATTCACAATGCATATGAAGAGGGGGCAGTTTTTATCTGCCATTTTTAAAGTTATATTAAAGGAGGTGGCAAAGGAAGTAAGCAAACCCTTAGCCATAATTATGAGAGCATCCTTGAACTCAGGGGAAGTCCCCACGGAGAGATGTGCAAATGTATCTCCAATTCATAAAGGGGGATCAAAGGGTAACTTGAGTAATTACAGACCTGTTAGCTTGACTTCTGTTCCAGTGAAAACAATGGAGTCATCTAAATTACTCAAAAGTTCATCTAAATTTATACCTGTAAATGTGTTCTAATGTTGGAGAGTTCTGTAAGTTTGCAAGAGGTTAAGAAGATACAAGATCTGACTTTACAAGAGATTCAGGAGAGTCAGTTAAAATTAACTTTGAGCTATGTTTAACCTAAAATGCATTGAGGAGGGTATTCACCCATGAGTAAATGGAGGTAGGTAAAAGTGCATCTAAATTTATACCTGTGAATGTAGTAGTAGTAGTAGTGTTCTAATATTGGAGGGTTATGTAAGTTTGAAAGAGGTTCAAAAGATACAAGAGATTCAGAAGATGCAAGATCTGATGAAAGCATGGAGAGTCAGTTAAAATTAATTTTGAGCTATGTCTAACATAAAGTGCATTGAGGAGGGTTTTTACCCATGAGTAAATGGAGGTAGGTAAAATACGTGTGGCCATTACATAAAATAACTTCCTCTTTCAGCTTCACCCAGAGCTTGATATTCATGTTCATGTTTAATTTGGTGCAGTTCGTTATTTATTTTTTCACTCCATATCCATATCTATTCAAACTTGCATACCTTTCACTTTGTGCTCTTATAATCCATGTATGGAATGAACGAAAACTAACTATTTGGTTGCACTGCTCTGCTTGTTCATTTCCTGGAATACCAGAGTGACTAGCCAGCAAAAAGTTATTTCCATTTCACATTCTTAACAGTTGTGAAGTTGAGAATAGATATCTTTTAATATTGATTGGAAAAAAAAAATATATATATATATATATTATTTTCGATAACTGATACTTCATTGGGAGATCTGTATATATTTTCTCACTACAGGCTGTAATGAGAGATTTTAACCAGAACTAAGTGCATTACATTTAGCTCAGCCATAAGTATGCTGTATTCAAGAGGTAACGACAGAGTCTGTGAAGGAAAGGAAAATTAGCTGCTGTACCCACTTGATTGTCGAATTTGACACCATCTGTACATATTACTTTGTTTTCAACTGGATTCCATGAAGTTATTTGCAACAAGCAGTTGTTGGAAAGCATGATGTGATAATGCATTCTTGCTCCATTGTATGAAGGATATATTAGAGTGAGGTGTCAGGCATATCAACATCTGGTGAATTGTTACATAAATCCAAATTCTAATTACGCAACAGTTCTTTAAGCTTGCAGTTCTTAAACACCTGCAGGGATTGAGATTATAGAGATATCTCATTTCTAACTGGGATGTGGAAAGGCTTTGCTGTAGGCACAGTTAATAATAGATGGCAGCATAAAAATAGATTTTAAAATTGGAAGAAAAGAGATGGGTGCCTGTCAGATCCAAAATTTGATGATATTAGAGCAAATGATAAATTATAGGAGCACAAATAAATTATTTCAAATTTCAAGGTTATTTCAAATTATGTTAACGTACAGCTTTCAAAACCCAGTTTGGGCCCAAAATAAAAAATCTCTGGAATTCAGATACAGAAGTTGATGAAATTGAATCATGTGATAAATAAACAGATGTGAAATGAAAGTAACAAGGTTTTTTTATAATTTTTTAAAAGATTATGATTTTAATTTTGACAGTAGTTTTGCTCTAATGTTGGACAATAGAACAATCGATAAATATAAGAACAAATTAATACTTAAAAGAATCAATATATACAAAGTGTTTATTTTTTCAAAACTTCAGAATTCCCTGTGAACTCACTCCACTTAGCCAGCACCTAGAGGAAAATCCACTGCAGAAAGGGTTAAAGACACTGAGGAAAGATAAAAGTAGTGGCACAAATTTTAATAGTCCTTGGAGGTGTAATTTAAGTACTTTTTTGAAGTAGACTTATGTATGAAGTATTTTTAGAACTAATTATTATTATTAGATTAGTAGAGGCATATGATGTAACATAGCAAGCTCATATAGCATCCATTCACTCCAAAAGTTGTTTAGCCTTGAATTTATTTAAGCCGTCAACTTTCACAACAACAGATGGAAGTTTGTTCCAGCAATCAACCACCTGCTGGCTAAAAGCAAATTTCCACACATCTATTCTACAACTTTAGTATTAGTGTGATAACTATAATGAGGGACCCATGTGCAAAAATTATATTCTAATATGGAACAACAAATATTTTGTAAATTTTTATCAGAATGTTAATATTTTTAAAGTTGAAAAATAGGCCCAAAAAAAAAAAAAAAGATCTGGCCTTTTAGCAAACATGAAACAATGTTAACAATATTTTGCACATAGCTGCTAACTTTCCAGATTTATGATGGAGAATCCAACTTTTTGACTTGATTTTACTCCTCCTCCTCTGTCTCACCATCATGCTAGATTGATACCACAGAGTTTGTCTTTTCACATCTTTTTCTTTTCTCAAAAAATTGTAATTTTAAAAAAATTTGTTTTGTTTCTTAATTTCATAAAAGAATATGGCTGTGGCAAATGCCTGAGCACCAAGGATATCATCCCTGTTATCTTCTCCCAATTGAAAAAGTAATAAAGATTAATAAAAGAACTTAATTTTTTAAAAAACTAATATAATTAATGAATTTTTTTCAATGAAAATAAATTATGTGTTTTCAACTCTTTAACTCACATTGTCAATAAGGTCTAGAAATACTAGCCAAAGCACTGCCCTCCTCATCAATAAATTATTAAAGGCCACCTTCTTTGCCAGTCATAATTAGAAAAGGCCAACAAGAAACAAGTACAGGGACAGTATGTTGCAAGTTTACATGTTATACCATCAAGGTGATTTGTGTGCTAATTTGATCCAACTTCAAATTTTTAATACGCTTGTAGCAAAAGCCGTATAACTTTGAAAATAAATTTGATAAATTTCAGACTTAGTTTGGCAGCCAGCTGACTTTCTGTTGCGAATTCCTAAGACCAAAGTGTGTTTCCTTATGACATTCGAAAGTATGCTAGCTCCAGACAGAAATCATTGATCAATAGTTGCTTAGCTGGATTATTGAAAGTGTTAAGTTATATATTATTTAACTTTAACTTAATCATATTTGGAGAACAAGTTAGTCATATTTACCCCAGGGGCTTGCATCTGGTGAGTATGGGCTTGGCACACCCAGAGTCATGAGCTGGATATCATCATTCTTCTCTCTCTCTCTCTCTCTCTCTCAGGGTAACTTGGAAATTTTTTTTTTTTGGCTGGTGCAGCATAAGCCTCAGGTTTCCTTGCACTATATGGCTAATAATAATAATAATCTAGTAATTCTGTTTGGAGAATATGTTTTCTGAACTAAATCACTTTCCCAAAAAAAAAAGTGTTCAGCTCTGCTTATTATTACTGAAGATAAAGAAATGGATATTTTGAAGATAGGTCTGTCAGTTTCAATGTGAGAACCTGAAGTTATTATGTTGGTGACTATTATGAAAAAAGAAAAAACTGATGTATAATGATCATCAATATGGAAACTGACAAATGCACAAGGAAGCGTGAATTTTTTTTTTTTTTTTTTATGAAAACCCCAAACACGAGAGGTATTAGAACCTATAGTGCTTAGTACCATGCTTGGGTTGGAGATTGAGAAGACGAAAGAAGATACTTGTTGACATTAGACTTGAACTTCTGTAGACTGTAATTTTCAGGAAATACATATGAAGGAAGGTTGTTCCAGAAAACGGCTATACCAAATGTATAGCCGTTGTTTGGCTATACATACTATCAATATATAAACAGGTTATACCAAATGACACTGTTTGAGAACCAACGAGTGCACAAGGAAGATTGAAATACAGGGTGTCTCAAAAATACACGGCATAACTTCAGGAATGAGTTCCTCATATGTAGACAATAAAAATATTTTATATCAACATAGTTCCGGAAATGCTTGGTTCCCGAGTTATTAAACGGAATGTCCTATCTCCCGCAGGTGATTTCCTTCATCACAAGGTACTGACAGAATCTGGTGGTTTTCCATTCCGACCATGTACTTAAATCAGGACCAAGCAGATATGCACTTTATGTACTTTATTAAATACCCTTTGGTGGACGGCAATGCTCTGGAGGCTCATCGTTTGTACCACGAAAGGTTCCCAGAACAAAGATGTCCAGACAGGAAAACGTTTGAAGGTATCCATCGCCGCCTTTGTGAACATGGGACCTTTACACCTCGTGCTGCTGAGAGAGGACGACCAAGATCTAAGACTCCTGAAGTAGAGGAGATTTTGGATGTTGTGCATGCCACTCCTGGAATCAGCACAAGCAGAATAGCAATGCAACTGGCTGTTCAACATTTGACTATTTGGAGAGTGTTGCGTGAATGCCAACTGTATCCTTACCATCTGCAAAGGGTACAGGCCTTGTCACCAGCAGATTACCCTGCGCTTACCCTCCAAACTCACTCGATTTAAACCCACTAGATTTCTTCTTGTGGGGCCGTTTAAAGTCATTGGTGTATTCGACTCCGGTAGCTGATGTGGAAACTCTCTGCAATCGAATTGTGGCAGGTTGTGAGACAATACAAAACATGCCAGGAATTTGGCATCGTCTTCGCGAGTCCATGAGACGTCGATGTGAGGCCTGTATTCAGGCAGAAGGTGGACATTTTGAACAATTACTATAAGGTGATGTGAACAGTTAAGTGTCATAGACAAGACCTTCTGAACTCAGAAACCAAGCATTTCCATAACTATGTTGATATAAAATATTTTTATTGTTTACATATGAGGAACTCATTCCTGAAGTTATCCTGTGTATTTTTGAGACACCCTGTACAAACAGGTTATACCAAGTCATATTAATAATTCCTAATAGCAATGCCAAGTGTTAGAGAATATTCAACCAGATGAAAAAGGAAAAGAAAAACCTGAACTCAGATCTCTTTCTGGTCCAGTTTTGGACATTATCTTGAAATGTCCAAAAATTAAAGTCAAGTATGAACAGCAGTGCCATTGTTATAAAAAAAAAAAAAAAAAAAAAAAGCTTTGAGTCAACATTTCTGAAGAGGTGCAAAGTTTGCTACAGTATCTTTCTTGAAGCAATCATAATCAGTTTTTGATATTGATTGCTTTAAGAAAGACAATCCAAACAGAAATCCACAGACAGAAAAATGTTTGGTAAGCATTATTTTAAATATTAGGTGCTAATGTTTAAAAGCATACTGTACTAGTAAACAATCCAGTGTATATATTTTAATATAAAAAATGTTTATGTTGTCAGTGAAATTTAATTTTTGATATAGTGTGGAGTTCATAAAAACCTCATGCTGTTTCTAAAACTCCTGCTTTTTGCTAAAAAAAAAAACCTAGTTTTTGTCTGATTTGGATACAAATCTGTTTTTGAATCCTGCTTACAAATACATAATCTCCAACTTTTCAAAAGTCAGTAACAATTTTGTATATTCCTCTATACAGTCAGTTACTAAATAAAAATTCCTTCTTCTCTGTATCCTCATAATTTTGAAAACAGCTTGCACATTGCTACTTGTAAATGTAAGACTAATGGCATTTTAATTTGAATTAATAAACATAATTCATTGTGTCTCCCTCGCAGATGTTCGCCAGCTTTCTTTAGTGAGGAACGTAATTCACTTCACAATAAAAGGGCAAAAATTCGTCAGCTGCAGCAAAAGAAAGTGGTAGATCTGGCTAACTTCCAAGATCTTCCAGAAGAAATACCACTTCCTCTTGTAATAGGCACAAAAGCAACAGGTAAGCATTCCTCACAACTGTCTTTCATCTGTTTTGAAATAGAATACATAGCATGTATCATAATAATCTGCCTGCATTAGTTGATCTTGATTATGTATTTTCTTATTGTTGCAGCTCATGTTTTTCATCCCACTAAAGAGACTATAGGATATGTGCAATATGTAGAAAAACATACTGATGCTTCAGGTTCTCAGTAACTGAATCCATAATAATAACAAAATTGTATTTATTCCTTCAGAGTTATATAAACAGGAGGTGAGAGTAGAAGGGAAGAATAGAATAAAATACAATACAAGAAAACAAAAAGCTGCAATTATTTAATCGATCAAACAGAAAATTATTTGTATTAACCCTCTGCATACTAAGTCAGAATTTGACCTCAAACATTTTTGCTTGTTATATTTTGATACTTTTTTCTATTTAGTTATGTATCAGTTTCCTTATTAGGTATAACTGGTACTTTATTTTTTTAGAAAAAAAAAATGTTTTGTTTCTTGGTTATAAAATTAGAAGAGGGGTCAGATCTGACTCCCCTTGGTAAAGCATATACTGGATGATAAATTCTGTGAAACAACAAAATTTCTTCCTTAGCCTTGCTTATATATCCTGCTCATATTTTATTTATCCTTTCCACTGTTGTTTGATGAACAACTTATAGCAGTCAATTCATACATTAGGATGAGATCCCAGTGTACAGAATTGGTGAAAAATATAAGTACGAGGATAATTCAAAAAATAAGTTGCACTTGACCATTGTAGCCCAAGAGACATTTATTGAGGTAATTAATGTAGTGCACATACCTTGCACTACTTTCCCACATAGTCACCAAGTTGGCGCAAACACTTCTCGGAACGTATGACTAAACATTCGATTCCCTGATGATAGAAATCCACTCCTTTGGTCATTGAGCCACTGTCGAACTGCTGCTTGCACCTGCTCATTGTTTGCAAATTGTTCCCCCCCCCCCAGATGTTCTTTCAGTTTGCCGAAGATGTGATATTCACAAACCGAAAGATCGGGACTGTGCAGCGGATGTTGCAATACCTCCCATTCAAAACTTTGGAGCAAGTGTTGTGTTGTGCGTGCATTGTGTTGTCCCGCATGGGAACTACACCTTTGCTTAACTTTCCAGGCCTCTTGTTTTTCATGGCTGTTCGCAAAGACTGTAATGTTGACAGTATGAGGCAGCATTAATTGTTGTGCCTTTTGCCACGAATCTCGGAATAGTTCAGACGTTTCGCCCACAAAAATCGTACAAAAATCGCATACCTTGAACTTGGAGTAATATTCTAGCTGGTGTGCCATTATGAACACTTGCTCCTACACAACTGTTACCACTATGTAAACGAAATCACTTACCGGGGGGGGGTCATGATATGAATTCCATTCCACACAGGCACACGTTTGTTGTGCAATTATACCAGTTATATGACAAGAAAACCAAAAAGAAATGCAGTATATGTTCCCACCCACTATATATGCTACGAACACTGTCAGGCGTATTTTGTAAAAATGTGATGAATTAAATATTTAATTACATTACAGTGTATTATAATATATAAGAGCGATGAAATTATTTGTATGTGATTACAGCCTGATTATAATTTAAGCATTTTTTTTCTTTAAGTCATCTTTTTGCTTTTTTATGTTTGTAGATATTTAATTAATTAGTTTGTTAATAAATGAATAATGAGGACTGATATAATGTACTAATTAGAAAATTTCATTGTTATCTTCTTCTTTTTCTTTATCTTTGCCTTCTTCCCACGTTTATGTGGGGTCAGCATTTCCATCCTTAATTCTTTTCCTCCCTATCCTGGGTTTCCTCTCTCTTTTAAATCCTCTGCCACCTTGTCCTTCTGTCTCAGCTTAGGTCTCCCCCTCTTCCCTATCACCTCCAACTGTTCGCACCTCTTCCCCATATACTCCTCACTCCTTCATTCCACATGTCCAAGCCACCTCAACCTAGATTCCTGCATTTTTTTTACTCAGAGGCCCCACCTTAACCGTACCTCTGATGTAGTTGTTTCTTATCCTGTCCTTCCTCATCACACCACACATCCATCTTAGCATCCTCATCTCCGCCACTTCCATATTTTTCTTCTGGACCCTTGTAATCGCCCATGTCTCAGCACCGTACATCAATGCGGGTCTAACCACAGTTTTATACACTCTTCCCTTCATTCTATAATTTACTTTCTTATCACACAGCACCCCACTCATCTTTCTCCAGTTCAACCATCCACATTGCACACTCTATGCTGTATATCTGCACTCAGTCCTCCATCCCTCTCAACGTTCGATCCCAGATACTTAAATTTCATAACTGATGGTAGCTTTTCCTCCTGCAGTTTTATAGAACTCTCATCTTCTCCATTTAATACCATATATTCTGTCTTTGTTCTACTTATCCTCATGCCTCTCTCTTCCAACACTTTCCTCCATTGCTCCAATTTCTTCTCTACCTTTCCTTGGGATGGTTCGCACAGTACGATGTCATCTGCGAACAGCATATTCCATGGTGCTCTACTCTTCACTTCTCTCACCAACACATCCATTACCAGATCAAACAGATATGGGCTGAGAGCTGATCCCTGGTGCAGTCCAACTTCTACAGAGAACCCCTCAGTCATACCTACACTACTCTTAACCTGAGTCACTGCTCCCTCGTACATTTCCTTCACAAGCCTTATGTACTTTTCTGATGCACCCTTCTCCCTCATGCATCTCCATACCCCTTGTCTGGGCACTCTATCATATGCTTTTTCCAGGTCTATGAACACCATGTGCAACTTTACTTGCATCTCCCTGTATCTTTCCATCACCTGCCTTAAAGCAAAGACCGCCTCTGTTGTTCCTCTTCCCGGCATGAAACCAAACTGTTTCTCTCCTATTTCTGTCTCCTGCCTTATCCTTCCTTCCACAATTCTCTCCCAGATCTTCATCGAATGAGGCATTAACTTTATTCCCCTGTAATTCCCACATTCCTGCACATCACCCTTTCCTTTATAGATTGGCACAAGTATACTTTCCCTCCGTGCATCGGGTAGCCTCTCCTGCTGCCACAGTTTTTCCATAAAGTCCCATAGGATATTGATCCTTCTTCTCCCAGACGTCTCCATACCTCTACTGGTATCTGGTCAACACCTACTGCTTTCCCCCCTCTTCAATTTTCTGAGTGCGCTTTCCACTTCTATCCTGCTTATGCCTTCCACTACTCTTTCATTCGTCTCTCCATCCTCGCATAATGCTCTTGGGTTTTCCTCATTTAATAATTTCTTAAAATAGTCTCTCCACCTTTCCTTAACCTTCTCCTGTATAACCACTCCCCTCTCATCTTTTATCTGTTTTATTGATGAGAAGTCCTTTGATGCCTTGTCTCTCGCTTTGGCTATTCTTATCAATTGCCTATCTCCATCTTTCCTTTCCAGTTCCCCATAGGCCTCGTCCACTGCCCTTGCCTTTGCTATTGCCACAGCCCTTTTTGCCTCCTTATTTGCTAATTTATATGCTTCTTTATCTTCCTGGCTACCTGTTAAATCCCATCTTTTCTTCTTCTCCTTCTTTTGATTTATCACCGATTGCACTTCCTCATTCCACCACCAAGCCTCCTTTCCCTCCGGCACTCCTTTTCCTTATGTTTTTCCCAACAACTCTTATCCAAGTTTCCTTATGGTACAACTATTTAACTTCCACCACTCTTGCACATCTTCTGGTAACTTTATTCCTTTTAGAACCTTTTCCCTAAACTCCTTCCTCAAACCCTCCTCTTTCAATCTCCACCATTTTATCCTTTTCTCCCTCTGTCTTGAATATTTTCTACTTTTGTCCACTGCAACCTCCCAATTGACTACGAGCAATCTATGTTGTGCAGACACTTTCTCCGTTTACCAACTTGCTGTTCCTCATTTCCTTTAGATGCCTCCTACGGCACATGATATAATCGATCTGGCTTGTCCTTTCCCCCCTCTTGTATGTTATCAGCTGGCTTTCTTTTTGAAGTAGGTGTTAACTATCGCCAAGTCGAATGCCACTGCGTGTTCTACTATCCTCTCCCCTTCTCTTTTTCTTTCCCCAATACTCCGCCTTCCATACACTCTTCCTTCCTCTCTCTTGCTTCTTCCTAAATGTCCATTTAAATCACCCCCAACAATCAACCTCTCCTTCTCAGGTATTGCCATGACCACTTGATCCATTTCCATCCAAAAACTGTCCTTTTCTTCCCCGCATCCTACTTGTGGGGCATACGCACATACTATTGTCGTCAAGTGTCCACCCTCTTCCAGTTTGATGCTCATAATCCTATTACTCCTTCTGTTAACCTCACACACTCCATCTTTTAACTCCTTATCAACTACAATACCTACCCCATTTCTTCCTCTTTCATCCGCTCCCCTAAAGAACAACTTGTACCCTTCACGAGCTCTTTTGCTTTGTTTCCCTTCCACCCTGTCTCTTGTAGGCATAGGATCTTCACTCTTCTTCTTTGCATCAGATCCACAATCTCTCTACTCTTTCCATTCATCGTCCCAATGTTCAATGTTCCTGTTCTAACACTTTTCATCCTCTTCTTCTTCTTCTCTAGCTGGACTAACTTCTTTAACCGAACCCGTCCTTTGTTCGGTAGCCCTGACCCTTTTCTCCCAGTTTCCGGGCGACGTGACTGTGCGTTGCTTATGGGGCACACCCTAGCCATTCCACATCTATTTTCCGTCATTCTGTCATTTTCATTTCATTGTTATAATCAACCATACATATAAATTATTGGAGTCACTTGTGATTCCAGTTTACATGTATGAAGTTGCAAAAATAAGAGTTGGTGTGCTGTGGTTACTAAGTATATAACTAATCATCATTATCATCATCCAATTATGTTATATACATTGCACGTAGAGGTACTGTGATAGAAATCAATCCTTCTGGACTCATCAGCCATCTAATGACCATTTCTTTTTGGCTCTTCAGCTATGCTAGAAGTAAGGCATCTTTTTTCTTTTGGTTTCATGACACATTCAATCCACCTTCCTCTGGATCTCTGAGAGGCAGACCAGTTGGAAGGTGGATTGATCATGTCTAACTCATTGAGTTTTGCTTTAAAACTATGTTTGGCTACCCCCCTCTCTCTTCCTCCCCTTAAATTTGCTTTATTTACTTTTGATTAGATATTTGTTATCCCAAGGTGTTTTCTGATATCCTCATTTAATTTTTTTTTTTCTTAAAAGTTTTATTTCTGAAGATTCCAATTTTTTACCAGTTTTCCTTTATATTTTACCTGCTTCAGCTCCACAGGATAAGATAAGCTTAAGAACTTTATTATAAAGTATTTCTGTAAGTTACTTTTTTCCTTTTAGTAATTTCTATTTGGCTCCAAGTGAATTTGTTTAGCGATCTTCCTACATATCCTACTTTACTTATTCTGCCATTTATTCCATGTCTAATATTCCATATTCATTAAGTCTGTTCTTAGATAAACAAAATTACTAATCCTAACATATCCTAATTTTTGGTTACTATTTTAGGATATGTTAGTAATCCTAACATATCCTAATTTTTGGTTACTTAGTCTGCACTCTAGATATTCTCTCTGTCTCCCAATGTTCATAACTTTGGTTTTTGCATAACTGATTTTCAAGCCAAATTCTTTGCATAATTTTTCAGATTTATTCAGAGAGATCCTTGATGTTTCAAGCTAGTATTTAACAGGAATATCATAACATGTAATAAGATCCAATTTTTACTTTTCCTATGCTAAAGTTTCCCAGTAGTTTGCAGTCATTTATTTAGTAATAATATTCACCATATAGTGCAAAGAACCCATAGGCTTTTGCTGCACTGGCAAAAAAAAAAGTAAATAATAAAATACAAGTTATATCCTCATAGAGGTAACTAAAATCCACTCATGCACACCTTCTCGATGGTAAGCCCTGTTATGTCACTTAGGTGGCAACGAACGTGTAGAGTGGTTCTCTTCAAGACGCCTGGTCAGCGTGAAGAGGAAAAGACCAAACCCTCCAGCATATGAGAGCACAACAATACAAATGGCCCTCAGTCCCCAGCAGCTTTCACTCTCTCTCTTATGGCAGCGAGAGGATCAGAGTGGAAGCAGAGGGTGCTAAGAATCTCTGGGTACGACCAGGCTGCCATGCACGGAAACTGAACTTGGCCTGTTATAATGTACGATCACTCATCGGTGAAGACAGGATATTAGAGCTGGAAAATGTGAATTGGAATATCATCGGTTTGGCTGAAACAAGAAGAAGAAATGAATCACTTATAAGTTTATCAAGTGGAAATCTGCTGTACACCAATGGAAACAGTGAAAGGAGTGAAGGTGGAGTTGGGTTTCTGGTCCATAAAGATTTTAAAAACAACATTTTGGAATTCAAAAGTACATCACCAAGGGTGTCAAGACTAATACTCAAGATTTCTAAGAGGTACAAGCTAAAGATTATAATGATTTATGCACCAACATCGAGCCATGATGATGAAGAGGTTGAAGAAATCTACACCGAAATTGAGAGTCTTCTAGATGAGCAGAAAACTCACCACACTATTATTATGGAGGACTTCAATGCTAAGGTTGGAAAAAGGCAAAACAGCACAGAAAGAGGAACTATAGGAAATTTTGGAATTGGTAAAAGAAATAAAAGAGGTGAAAGACTTGTGGAATTTGCAGAATCTCAAGGACTGTCAGTAATGAACACTTTTTTCAAGAAAAGGGTGAACAGAAAGTGGACATGGAAGAGTCCAAATGGATTAACAACTAATGAAATCGACTTCATGCTCACTAACAGAAGATATATTGTGAATGATGTTACCGTCCTGAATAAGGTAAATGTTGGAAGTGATCACAGAATGGTAAGATGTACACTTGATATAGATGTAGGAAAGGAAATGAAAAAACTGAAACTAAAAAAACGAATAAATAATACAAAGGTCTTTGATATAACAGAGGAGGAGAAAAAGCAGTATGTACTGGAACTTAAGAACAAGTTTGAGCTTCTGCAGACTGCTCAGGACCAAGATATCGACGAGGAATATTACAACTTTCTGAAAGTGATAAAGCCCAAGAAACCTATAGGGAAACAGAAATCCAAAAAAGAAAAAAATTGTCAAGAAACACTTGTCATGATGAACCGAAGACGACAAATGAAGAGCAAGAAAAACACTGACAGGGAGAAAATTGCGTATACTGAGTTATGCAAAGCCATTAGAAAGAGACTCAGAGAGGACATAAGAAGATTTAACACAAGAAAAGTAGAACAAGCATTAAGGGAAAACAAAGGATTTAAATCAGCAGCCATGAGCAGTAATACAGAAAGACAAATGATACTGAAACTGAAGAATAGCGATGGTTTACTTATAAACAGCAGAGAAGGCATAATTCAAATAGCAGAAGACTACTATAGAGAATTATACAAGGAGCGAGGGAATGATACCAGCAATGGGGAACATGGATTGCAAAGTAGCAACACATACGACATACCCGATATTCTTCCTGATGACGTAGAACATGCATTGAAGAAAATGAAGAATCGGAAAGCCCCCGGGAAAGGTGAAGTTACTTTAGAGTTGTTAGAATTGGGAGGAAGAGACATAACACAAAAACTGGCAAGGCTCTTCACAAAGTGCATTAGAAAAGGTGTGATGCCTAAGCAGTGGAATAATGCAATCATAGTTTTGCTGCATAAGAAAGGAGATAAATCAGAAATTGGAAATTATAGACCAATTAGCTTGTTATCCCACATCTACAAGTTGTTCACAAGGGTCATTACTAACAGATTAGAAAGAATACTTGATGAGAATCAACCGAAAGAGCAAGCTGGCTTTAGGACAGGATTCTCAACTGTGGATCACCTTCACGTAATATCACAGCTAATGGAGAAAGCAAATGAATATAAAACACCATTATGCCTGGCATTTGTGGATTATGAAAAGGCATTTGACTCCATACAGCATAAGGCAATGTTTCGGGCACTGGAAAGACAAGGCATAGATACCCCATATATTATGATTTTGAAGAAAATATATGAGAGTGCTACCTCCTTTATTAGACTAGACAAAGACAGTAGAAATTTAAAATCGAGAAAAGAGTTCGACAAGGAGACACAATATCTCCGAAGCTGTTTACTGCTGCCCTTGAGGAAGCTTTCAGAAGATCAGACTGGTCGCAGAAAGGAGTCAATGTGAACGGAGAGTACCTAAACCATTTACGATTTGCAGATGACATCGTGGTTATAAGCCACGATCCCAAAGAAGTAGAGGAAAATCTTAATCAGTAATGCACAGTTAGTAAGGATTTTGGACTAAAGATGGATATGGCTAAAACAAAAGTAATGATGGACAAGTATGCCACGGAAAGGGAAATAATGATTGAAGGAGCAGTAATTGAAAAGGTGGAGTTGTATATTTATCTGGGACAAGTTATTAGCTGTAATAATGATAAATGGCTGGAAGTCAAGAGAAGAATAAATTTTGGATGGATAGCATTCAGGAAATATAGTCACATACTGAAGAGCAATATCCCAGTTTGTCTGAAACGTAAAATAATGAATCAATGTATACTCCCCACCATGACTTATGGAAGTGAAACTTGGGCACTCACCAAAAGAATGGAAGAGAAGCTGAGAACTACACAGCGAAGAATGGAACGAATTATACTGGGAATCAGACTGTTAGATAAGAAGAGAAACACATGGATTAGGCAGCAAACTCAAGTAAAGGACATTCTTATCAAAACTAAAGAACTAAAATGGTCTTGGGCAGGACACATAGCTCGAAGACATGATGACGGATGGACTAAGAAAATAACAGAATGGTACCCAAGAAGAGCTAGAAGAAAACCTGGAAGACAAAGGCGGAGATGGATAGATGAAATTCATGAGTTTTTGGGTAGTAAATGGATGGCCAGTGCTCAAAACAAAAGGAACTGGAAAGTTGCTGGAGAGGCCTTCATCCTGCAGTGGATTGAAAATGGCTGATGATGATGATGATAGGTAACTATCTGGTTGACATTTGAATTTACTCAAACTGTCAGCCTCAACTACCTACAAGGGCAACTCGTTCTAGCAATCAACAACTTGCTGGCTAAAAGAAAACTTCCTACAATCTAATCTAAACCTCAACCCCGCCATTTGAATTTATGACCCCTACTTCTGGAATTCTTTCTAACAGTGAAAATTCCACCTTTGATTCATTCTACTATCCCCTCTCAGAACCTTATAAACCCCAGTCAAGTCACCACTGAGTTCCCTGGTTACCAAGCTTTGTAGCCGACATAATCACAGTCTTTCTTCATACAGTCATCCTTTTGCCCATATCACCATTCAATTTACCCGTCTCTGGACTCTTTCAAGAAGCTCAATATCTTTTTTCAGATGTGGTCTTACAATTGCCTTATACAGTGGAATTATGACCTTCCTATATTTAAGTGGTCATGAAAATTATAAAATGTGGTGGTAAGGTACAACCCTGCTTCATGTCAAGTTTAGCCCTGAACCATTTTCCAGTGCTTCCTTCAGTCTTCACTGAAAATTTGCTCTATTGCAGTTAAAATTTACTATGTTGTAGTTTACACTTCCTCAAACAGATGGTGGTGCAGAAATTGTTCAATAGGATGACAGGTTGCAAGTAACAACCTGGTTTGTTAGTAGCATTGTTTTGATTGATTATTAATTAATAATTGCTTTACAATTGTTGCAAGCTTTGCCGCATACAGAAACTGAACATGGGGATTTGGATGCAAGCCTTTTGCAATATCTTCTTCTTCAGTATGCCGTCTCTTTGCAGAGCTTGGCTGTGATCTTCACAATGGAGATAGAAGCCGTATTCTATCTTCACAAACGTGAGATAGAAGCCGTAAACAAACCCTCGTTACTCTGATCTTACCACTATCTGAGGTTTGCTAACTAAGGTTTCCTTCTTTTCCCTCAACTTTTTTTCCATTGATCTTGCCATGGATTATCAAATGCAACATCTTATATTTGTCCATTCCTCATCAATTGTCCTAAATATTTTAGTTTCCTCTCCTTAATGGTGTTAGTTATTTGTTTTTTTTTTTTTTTTTTTTTTTTCTTCATTCGTCTCATGATCTCATCATTCTTTATCTCATTAGTCCATGACACTCTTGGTTGTGTGTTATGTGTGTGTGTTATGGGTGTTTAATGGCGTATAAGCTACACTGGCTATAGTGCACCTGTCCATAGAGATGTCTTAACATTCATTTAACACATCTCAAAAGCATTTAACTTATTATGGGTTTTCTTTGTCAGCGTCCATCCCCCAGCTCCATAAAGGAGGACAGAAAAGACAAAACATCTCAGTATTCTTGTTCTTAAAGGAAGCATAAGGTCACTGTGGCATAGAAGATTCTTCACTTTAAGGAATTCTGCACGTGCTTGTTCAATTCTTGAGCTTACTTCAATAGAATGGGCCCAGTCCTCACTCAGCATACAACAAGATAGTAATAACTTTTAACCCTTCCAATTTCTTCATTATTGATTATAAATTTTGTTTGCACTTCGTTCTTACTGATCACCATAAATTTTGTTTTCTTGTTGTTTAACTTCAGACCAAAATTTTTAATTATTAATGCTATCCATTAATGCTTTTAAATCCTTCTTAGAGCTGGCTAGCAATATAGTACCATCTGCATATCTGGTCATATTTATTGTATTGACATTAATTTTTATCCCTTCTGTACATCCCTCTAAAGCTTCTTTAAAAATTTCTTCAGCATACACGTTGAACAACATAGGTGATAGAATACAATCTTGATGAACTCCTCTTTTAATTTCTGTCTCTTCCAATTCTTCTTCTTCTATGCATATCTTTGCTGATTATCCCCAATACAAATTTGCCATTATTCTGATAACTTTGCTATCAGTTCCAGTCTTCTCTAAGATTTGGATCAGTTTGTCATGTCTTACCCAGTCAAAGGATTTTTCGTAATACAAGAAGCAGATGAATACTTCTTGGTTCACATCTCGACATCTTTCTATTAGAGTCTGAACTGCAAACAGGGCTTCCCTGGTACCCAGTCCTTGTTGGAAGTCAAATTGAGACTCACTAAGTGTTTCCTCGCGGCCTCTGTAGCCGAATGGTCAGGAGCGGGAGTGCAATAGCACATGCTCTTTGAGTAGACCTGGGTTAAAGCCCCTGACTGCTAAATATGGTCGATCTGCCAAACCACACTGGACCAGCATGGCAGATTATGGTCCATTACCCTCAGCATGAATTGTTGAGGAGGCTTCCATCCTGCAGTGGGTGATAATGGCTGCAGTTTACTTCTTTTTTTTTTTTTTAAGTGTTTCCTCACATTTTATAAATTCGGTTGTGTATAATCCTTAGAAGTATCTTCAATGCATGGCTCATCAAACTAATTACAGATAAAGAAACCACTATGTGGCTTGTTTCACAGTACTGATATGGGATTTACTTAAAAATGTAACTACCATCAGGGGTAAAGGGAAGAGTTTTTACTTTTGTAAAGGTGATTTTTTAAGTTCTATACATCGGGATCAACTGATGATATTACCAACAGCAAATTCTAAATGGGAAGCATTTAGAATTTGCTGTTGGTAATATCAAGAAGCACATGCTTCTTGATTAGACCGGGGTTCAAGCCCGTAACCACCAAATATGGAGGATGTGGAAAGGTCAGGGAATGGCCACCGCATATCCCCTGAGCAATATGGCCTTAGTTGCTAATGCTTCTAAAAACCAAATAACAAACAACAACAAGGAAGTAATCTTGGAAGCTACTAGACTTTTCGTTCCAACTAAGAAATACTGTTCTGGGTTTAGGCCCAAATGGATGTCAGATGAACTAATGAGACTTGTGGCAGAGAAGAAAAATGCATGGGATGCATATAAATTATCAGGTGACACAGAAGCCTGTGGTAGATATAAGCTAGTCTGTAATCAAGTCACAAAGGAAGTTAGGCACCTGAAGGCAGATTAGAAAAATCTCTGGAAAAGGAGGCAAAGACTTCTTTACTTATATAAACTCTAAAAGGAATGGGGTGAATCAGATTGGTCCACTTAATATCAAGGGTTTGACTGTAGATGATTATTCTCAGATAGCTGCCAAAAAAATAAGTATTTTGCATCTACATTCACAACGTGAGGAGTTATTCAAGGAGGAGAGAGCCAGATGTTTATCAAACTTTAACAGGGAGTTAAATTATTTTGTAATAACTGAGAGCAAAGTGAAGAAGTTGTTGAAGTTAAACATAAGAAAGGCACCTGGGGTGGATGTGATCTATCCAGTTATATTAAGGAAATTGGCAAAGGAAGTACAGTAGGCCCTCGTTATAACGCCGTTCGCTTTACGCTGATTCGCTATAACGCTGTTCTTATATTATAACCCTTATCTGACTATAACGCTGTCACAAATCACTATAACGCTCTTTTACAGATTGCATTTTTGGCATATTTAATGAAATCGTTTCATTTGATGGAGTCAATAGCTTGAAAATGAATAGCAAAACAGCATTAAAATGTTTCCCATGCCTACTTGAGAAATTTTCTCGCATGCTAATTTAATTGCAGTACAATGACTTGTTATGTAGTTCCGAGATCAACATTTAAAAAAATGATCAACTATATTGCTTTTAATATTAGTGTTATATGCATTTATCCAAAGTCTAGTCATCACTCAGTACAGTATTAGACAGCGTGCGTAATGGATAGTTTACTCGAACATTGTATCATAATTAATGCAACCAATGGAGTTACATTTTCGAAGAGTTAATAATGGCGGATAAGAATGAAAAAGCAACGTCTGAACGCTGTACGAAGACTACAAATGTAAGAAAAAGAAAAAAGACTGAATTTGAAAATTAAATTAAACGTTTTGAAGCTAATCGATTCTAGTCAATGACAAGCGGATGTGTGCCATAATTTAGGACTGGCAAGTTTAACTGTAAGAACATTTATAAAAAATAAAGAATTAATTTTAGCAGCGGGAAAGACAGCTATTCCGCTGCAAGCAACTAGGGCTAGGCCGGCTATTAGGATTGAAATGGAAAGACTTTAACTAATTTTATTGAAGATAATATCCAATGCAGGATTCAGTTAAGTTAAATATTATAAAAAAAGAGAGAGAGAGAGAGATTAGCCTATATGATGATCTGAAGAAAACTTACCTAAAAAAAAAAAATGTGGAGCCATTTAAAACTAATAAAGGCTGGTTGAATAGATTTAAAATCCAGGAAGAAGCCGCAAGTGCAGATCAAGGAGCCGAAACTTTCAAAAAAGAACTTATTAAAATTATTGAATAGAGGTATTACGTGTTATGCTTCTCAAAAAGTTTTTAACATAGATGAAGCAGGACTTTTTTGGAAACGAATGCCTAAAAGAAGTTTCATATTGAAAGAAGAAAAAAACTTGCCAGGTTTCAAAGTGGCAAAGGATCAGGTGACTTTATTGTTGGGTGGTAACTCTGCGGGGGATTTAAAATTAAAACCCCTTTTAGTTTACCAGGAAGAGGGCCAAAGTACAACCCAAAATTGACACATTTTTCATGATTAAATTCATCAATTAAAATCAATTTAGATCAATTAAATTCATGATTTTAATTGGAATTTTAAGTTTAATTTTGATACGTAAGTAGTTACCACATAATTATATACGTATGTAATGCAGAATATTTTATATGTAGAAATATTTGAATATTAAATATTTTGACCAACATTTGTGCATCTCTTCACTACCATTTATTATTGATTAGGAAATATCCTATGGCACCGACCGCAACTCACAAATACATATCTTACCTTATGGGAATGTGACGCTCACTTAGCGGTCTGTTTTTCCGGAACAAATTATCAGATTTAAGCCGGGGTCACCTGTAAGCAAACCCTTAGCCATAATTATGACAGCATTCTTGGACTCGTGGGAAGTCCCCATGGACTGGAGATGTGCAAATGTATCTGCAGTTCACAAAGGGTGACAAGAGTAATTATAGACCTATTAGTTTGACTTCTGTTCTAGGAAAATTAATGGAGTCACTCGTTAAAGAAGCATTGCAGGATCATCTAGACAAGACTGCAGTAATAATTCAGACACAGCATGGGTTTGTTAAGGGGAAGTCTTGTCTGACCAATTTGATTGGATATTATGACATGGTCACAAAGGAATTGGATGCAAAAAATAATTTTGATATCATATACTTGGATTTCAGGAAAGGTTTTGAGAATATTGCACATGGAAAACTACTGTACAAATTGGAGCAGTATACCATTCAGGGCAAGTTGCTACAACAGATAAAAGGATGGTTGAGTGGAAGAAGACAGAGAGTGGTAATCAATGGATACTGCTCTTCGTGGACTAATTTATTAGTGGTGTCCCTCAGGGTTCAGTGTTGGGCCCATTGCTGTTTTGTATATTTATCAATGATATTGATGAAGATATATCAAGGTTAATGTCAAAGTTTGCAGATGATACAAAGGTTAGCAGGGTTGTTAATAACAGTAATGACAGTATGCTGATGCAACAGGATCTGGAAGAGTTGGGCAGATGGACTGAGAAGTGGCAACTGAAGTTTAACATTGACAAATGCAAAGTACTGCATATGGGTAGCAGTAACCCCAGAGAAATGTACCAACTGGGTGGTATTACACTCAGGGCAGTGGAGAATGAAAGAGACCTGGGGTAATTGTGCAGTCAGATAAGAAGTTTTCTGAGCAGTGCAGACAGGCTGGCAGAGTAGGTCATGGAGTCTTGTCAATGATATACAGGAATTTTGCTGGCATTGATAAGGAAGTGATTATCCCTTTGTATAAGGCAGTGGTCAGGCCACATCTTGAGTACTTTAACAGTTTAACAGGTCTGGAAGCCGCATTTTAGGAAGGATGTAGAGTTGCTAGAACGAGTACAGAGAAGGGCAACAAGACTGATGGAACAAAGGGGTGCTGTTACGAAGAAAGGCTTAAGTTTTACAAATGGCAGCATCTGGAGACTAGGCACCTGTGAGACAATCTGATTGAGGTGTATAAGGCCTTGAATGAATTGAGCAGGCTCAGTGCTGATGGGATTCTTCCTCTTGCTCATATTACAAACCTGAGGGGACACAGATTCAAACTGAGGAAAGACAGTTGTAGAATAGATGTTCAGAAATTTGCCTTTAGCCAGTGGGTAGTTGATTGCTGGAACAAAGTTCCATCTGTTGTTGTGGAAGTTGATAGCTTAAATAAATTCAATGCAGAACTAGACAAACATTTGGAATGAATGGATTGGTGAAGTGGGAAGGTGGTTTTTTTTTTTTGGCTGATCCTGTATAAGCTTGCTTTCTTGCATTGTGTGCCTCTACTAATGCTAATAATTGTTCTAAATTGAGAACAACTTTTTGCTTTTACACATTTTGGTATATGGGTATGAACAACGATCTCAACCATTTTCTGGGAATTTCTCCAGTGTCATAAATCTTTTTGAATAAACTGACCAATACCTCCGCCTTTGTTAGCTTTAATACTTCTGTCGGAATTTCATCAGGATCACTTGCCTTTAGAGATTTAGCATATTTAACAGTTAAGATCACTTATTCCTCCTTGATACTTGGTCCTTCCACGTTTACTGATCTGTCAAACTTTTCATTTCTGTTGTCATCGAACAGTTCTCTGATATAATCTTGCCAGCACTCAAATTTTTCTTCAGTTGAAACTGCAATCTTTCCGTTCTTCTTTAGTATTTCTCTACCTCTTTTGTAGCGTAGTCCCAGCGCCTCTTTCAAGACTTATGCATGTTGAATTGGTCATGTAAATATTCCATTTTCTCTATTTCTTCACATTTGGACCTCATCCAGTTTTCGTTTGCTTTTATTTCCTTCCTAATTGTTGTTCTAATTTTTTTGCATTCTGTTGATTTGTTTTCGTTCTGCCTTCTCTTTTCCATTAGTTCCAGTATATCATTCATTATCCACTTCTGTTTTGCTTTTAGAAGTTAACCTTTCAGGTGATTATCTGCTGCTTTAAGCACAGCATCTTTAATTGATCTCCATCTTTCATTTGTTTCTTCTGGGAGGATATAATTCAGTTCCTTTGCTAACGAGTCTTCAATCTTCTTTTTAATATCTTTGTTCTCCAATTTTTGTTGGTCATTCCATTGTTTACCCTCCTTTTTTATGTGTTCCAGTTTCACTTTCAGTTCACCAATTAATGGGTTATGGTCAGAACCTATGTCAGTGCCTGGATATGTTCTTAAACACTTCATGCCGTTTTTGAAATGATGGTTGATCAAAACGATCAATTTGATTCCTCACAATATTGTTTTCTCCATCACCTGGAGCTTTCCATGTATAAAATCTGCATGGTGTCAGCTTGAAGAAGGTATTCATTACAACCAGTTCATATCTTTGTGCAAACTCTACCAGCCTGTCTCCTGTCTCTTGCCAAGTCCAAATTTGCCCACAATCCCTCTACATTCACCAGCACCAACTTTGTCAGTAAAATCACCCATAATCACTGTGTTGTCTCCAGTTTTGGGTAGTTGTAGCATCGATTCAATTTTTTCATAAAATGTCTCAATCTCCTCTTCACCTTCGTCAGCTGTTGGTGCATAGGTCTGAATTATGTTCAAGTTTTAAGGTTTTGTTATTTGGATCATCACTCTGTTTGAGTAAGGTAATACATTTTTTACTTAGTATTAACCAAAAATCCAAGTTCTCCTCTATAATTTCAGTCATCAGTGCCCATGTAATAAAACATACCATTGTCTGTAGATGATGTCCTGTGGAAAATAGTGCGATAGCTTCCCGTTCCTTTTCACATTGCAGTAATACAGTCAACAGTTAAGATAAACATGCTTGTATTCAATCAATGCTGCCAACCAGATCTTAACTGATCTTTGCCATCATTGGTTACTGTTGATGCTGGTGCCCATCGTCAGGAGACTCTTTGTCTGGCCTCTCAACTCAGACCTGTTCTGTTTGGGAGGCCCTGCTGGTAATTACATTACTACTGATATAGCTCTTTGTCTTGATGCAACATTCTTATCTTGAATAGCCTTAAGACATTGATTGGAAAACCAAAGTTTAAATAAAGGCAAAGATTTTAAGGTGGTGTGTGAAATAAAGGATTTCATCCCTACAAGAATAATATCACTGACGTGATCTGAGCAAATATTGACATTAGAAAATTTTAAACAGTAATCCAGCCAAGGAAAAGAAGAATAGAAATTTTGTAGGTCATCCCATTTTGCACCCAAATTTTGTATCAGATATACTACATTCTGCAGTGTTAGGCTTTTATCCTGAAGGTGATGGCTGCTTTATGGATGAAAATGCAACAATACCTCATGCCAGAATTGTGCAAGAATGGTTTGGAGTACATAAGATGGATTAACCCCATCTTCCCTTACCCCAAATTTCACCTGATCTCAATCCTATTGAGAATGTGTGGGCTATTTAGTAATGAAGTTCTCTTGATATTTTGCTAGAAGAATAATATAATGAATGATCGCTGATATTTTGCTAGAAGAATGATTACAATTAGACCAAAATGCACTAAAACACCTTATAGAATCCGTGCCATGCCACACACTTGCTGTTATTCAAAATATTTGGGGTGTATACTACTGTGAAGGCTGTCTAATTTTTTGTTCCCCAAGTTTACAGTGTATTTGTTTTGCGAGTTTCACCAATTTTTGATATAGGGACCTGCCTAGTTATACTTTGCCTCCAAGTGGAAGATTGCTACCCTAAACCTTTTGGTAATTATAGCTTTTTCATGATTTGCTTCTTACTGTTATTCACATTTGCCATCATTGCCCATACTTTAACTTCCATTTTTGTTGGCCTTCACTACATACTAACTCCTGCCTGCTTTCAGCTATCATAAGGCCAAGCAGTTTTCAGAGACTGCTGTGAGTCATTGCGGTAAAAGTAAACACATGGGTTGTGTTAGGATAGCTAAGAATAGGAACAGGTGCATGTATACTTGCGTGTACTCCAATGCTAGGAATTTGGTAAATAAATTTGATGAATTTGAGGTATTGCTCAAAACATCAAAGGCAGATATTGTTGGGATATCAGAGATGTGGTGTCACAAAGATATAATGAATGCAGAACTGGAATTTGGGGAGTACAATGTGTACAGACAGGATAGTAAGGGAGGAGAGGTTATGCTATTAGTTAAGAAACACATAAAGTCGAAAGAAGTGAAGATAGTCGACATCGCTGGACAGTGCAGTGTCAAGTCAGTTTGGTGTGACATAAGCATTGGGAGATCAAAATTGAGAGTAGGAGTGTGCTATAGGCCTAATGACTCAGATGAGTATAATAAGAAACTGTACAGGGAAATAAAGTGGGCCAGTAAATCCAAGAGTCTTATAATGGCAGATTTTAATTTCCCAGATATTGCCTGGAATTTGTGGGTTGGTTACTCACACATTAGCAAGGCTTTTGTGGATTTATTGGATGATTGTTTTCTACATCAGCATGTTCGGGAGGCAACTAGAGTAATACTCTTGATCTGATTATCAGTAGTGATTCTTCATGCATTAAGAATCAGCAGATAAAGGAACCACTAGGTGGCAGTGATCACAGTGTGCTGAAGTGGGATTTACTCAAAGAGGTAACTACCATCAGGGGTAAAGGGAGGGGTTTTTGCTTTCATAAAGGTGACTACGATGGTCTGAGACAGTATTTAAATTCTATACAGTGGGACCAACTGATGATGTTACCAACAGCAAATTCAAAATGGGAAGCATTCAAAGAACTTATCTTGGAAGCTACTAGGCTTTACATACCAACTAAGAAATATTGTTCAAGGTTTAGGCCTAAATGGATGAACTAATGAGACATATGACAGAGAAGAAAAATGCATGGGATATATATAAATTAACATGTGACACATAAGCCTGTGATAGATATAAGCTGGTCTGTAATCAAGTTACAGAGGAGGTTAGGCAGCCGAACGCAGATTATGAGAAATCTTTGGCAAAGAATGCAAAGAAAAACAGCAAAGAGTTCTTTATTTATGTAAACTCTAGAAGGAAGGGGATGAATCAGATTGGTCCACTTGGTATCGATGGTTCAACTGTTGATGATCCTGCTCAGGTAGCTAACAAACTAAATGAATATTTTGCATCGACATTCACACACGAGGAGTTATTCAGCGAGGGGAATGCCAGAGGTGTATTCAATTCTGGCAGTAAGCTAGATAATCTTGTAATAACTGAGAGTAACGTGGAGGAGAAATTGTTGAAGATAAACACAAGAAAGGCACCTGGGGTGGATGGAATCTATCCAGTTATATTAAAGGAGGCAGCAAAGGAAGTAAGCAAACCCTTAGCCATAATTATAAGAGCTTCCTTGGAATCAGGGGAGGTACCCACAGACTGGAGATGTGCAAATGTGACCCGAATTCACAAAGGAGGATCAAAGGCTGAAACAAGTAATTATAGATCTATGAGTTTAACTTCTGTTCCAGGAAAATTAATTGAGGCACTGATTAAAGAAGCACTGCAGGATCATCTAGACAAGACTTCAGTTATAGCTCGGACACAGCATGGTTTTGTTAAGGGAAAGTCTTGTATGACCAATTTGATTGGATACTATGATGCAATCACAAAAGAACTGGATGCAGGGAATAACTTTGATACTGTTGCACATGGAAGACTGCTGCACAAATTGGAGCAGTGTGGTATTGGAGGCAAATTGCTGCTATGGATAAAGGGATGGTTGAGGGGGAGAAGACAGAGAGTGGTAATCAATGGACACACCTCATCGTGGACTAATGTTATTAGTGGAGTCCCTCAGGGTTCAGTGTTGGGTCCATTATTGTTTTCTGTATTTATAAATGATATTGATGATGGTATATCAAGCTTAATGTCCAAGTTTGCAGACGATACAAAGGTTGGCAGGGTTGTTACAGATACTACTGATGTTATGCTGCTACAACAGGATCTGGACAGGTTGAGTAGATGGGCTGAGAGGTGGCAAATGAAGTTTAACATTGACAAATATAAAATACTACATATGGGAAACAGCAACCCCAGAGCAACATATCAACTCTGTGGTACTACACTGACAGTTGTAGAGAATAAAAGGACCTGGGGTAATTGTGCAGGCAGATATGAAGTTCTCTGAGCAGTGCAGATGGGCAGCAAGAGTAGCTCATGGTGTCTTGTCAATGATATACAGGAATTTTTCTAGCAGGGATAAGGAGGTGATTATTCCCTTGTATAAGGCAATGGTCAGGCCACATCTTGAGTACTGTATACAGGTCTGGAGGCCTCATTTCAAGAAGGATGTAGAGCTGCTGGAACGAGTACAGAGAAGGGCAACAAGATTAGTGAACGGAACAAAGGGTTGCTCCTACAAAGAAAGGCTTAAGTTTTGCAAATTACAGTGTCTGGAGACTAGGCACTGGCGAGGTGATCTGACTGAGGTGTGTAAAGCCTTGAATGGCTTGAGCATGCCTAGTGCTAATCGGATTCTTCCTCTAGCTCAGAATAAACACCTGAGAGGGCATAAATGCAGATTGAGGAAAGACAGATGTAGGATAGATGTACAGAAATTTGCCTTTAGCCAGCGGGTAGTTGGTTGGTGGAACAGACTTGCATCCCTTGTTGTGGAGATTGATAGCCTAAATAAATTTAAGGCTCAGCTGGACAGGTATTTCGAATGAACGAATGATGAAATGGAAGTAGTTTTTTTTTTTTTGGCTGATGCTGCATAAGCTTGCTTTCTTGCATCATATGCCTCTACTAATACTAATGCTAGTTCCCACTGCATTGAGAGTGTGCCCATCATCAGGAGCTGTGTGGGGTGAAAGTAGGTCAACTCTGACCTACTTTCGCACCCACACAGCTTGTGAGACAGCATGTCGACAGCAAGTAAGAAGGATCTAGGCAACCAAACTGTTTAGTTTGTCTGCTTTTGCCTTGCAATCAAGTGCTCAATTATTTGTCCGCCTTTTGGCTGGACATCCTTATCAAGAGGACGCAGATAACCTGGCAATTCTTGCAAGACTTAGTGAATTTTGCATTTCCGGAATTTAGCCTACGCTTCAAGCAGCTAATCTGGCTTATAACATCAACTGTTTTTCCCACTTTTCACTTATCTGATTACTGCCTTTCTCAGTATACCTTTTGCCACCTTTTTCAACTTAGTTTCTGTGCTTCCAATTCAGCTGGATACAATGAAGGATAAAACAAGCATTCAGCAAAAGTCCTGTGCCGATTGTAGGTGTTAAACTAGATGCCCAGCAATCCTTTGCTTTTCATATCTTACAATCTTCTGTTGTAATCACCAGCCACCTAAAGTTTAAAGATTGAACAAACATGGAGAAGAAAATAGACCTGCTACCTTGCAGAAGAAACTTCATCCAAGTCCTCTGGGCTGCATGAGATATATGGTTCAAATGGCGGTAGTATGGCATCACCACCTGTGTCGAAGACATCTGCAGATTCAAGCTTAAGCTTTGGGAAAGAGGTTGCTTTATTCAGATGGGGAGTTTGATCCCACTCTTGCTGTCTGTGACGGGCTCACAGATTGATATCCTCCTAGATTTTTTGACAATTAAAAGTGCATTAAGTGACAAAGCATCTACACCCAGTACATTCCCTGAGCGATTCAAGATTATCTTTGAAGAGATCCTGTCCCCAATAATGGATTCCCTTACCTGCCTCAATGCTGAGAATACAAATCTCAGAGTCGAAAATACAGAAATTCTGGATCAAGTGCTTGTGCTGAATGATCAACTCAGAGATCTGAAAATCTTTGTTAGTGAATGCTGTCGTTCCTCTAGTCAAGCGTCAGTCAGGGACCATTGTGAATCTCAGGTGCACTTTCGGAAAGCAGAGGAGGCCCTCCCTCAGCCTTCAGCCCAAACTGCGAGTTTTCTGCAAGGTGCAACAGATACAAATAATTTACAGAGTTAACCTCTTCGTGTTGACGGCGACTCAACAGATCCTAGCTCCAGCCTTGAAGTTCAATCCATTGGGTCCACATCCCAATGCCCCCATGAATGTGGCCTGCCCGTGGATGCGGACAATCCCTTTATCCAGAATAAGTGCACAACTCCTGGTGAATCCAATTTATACCAACCTTGCAGAAGATGTCAGGAGAAGCTGAGTGGCCAGGTTCTGTACAGGCCTCAGCTCTCACTCAGGATACCTTGTGTCTTCCTGAGTATTTGGATTCCCATGCTCAATATCCCAGCCATAACCCCCAAATGGCCTCCGCCCAAGACATGTTGACAGTGAAATCTCACTGGAATGGAATCCCCTTCCAGAGGTCAAATGCATCTGCCCCACACGAACCTGCTTCAGCCCCTCTGTCGAGGAGATTTATAATATATCAGCTGTCCAGACCCAAGAGAAAATTTGTTTCTAGATGGGGACGAACAATACATGCGGAAAGTATCAGGGCACTCTTTGACAAGAACACGGGATCAACATAGATGCAAAGACAATCAAAATGAAATATCCGACCTACTCGTCCTTTATCATTTCCTGCCCAGTGAATGCAAAGTCATCTTGGATACAAGTTGCTGGCCTGTAGGCACCCTGATAAAGCCATTCCAAGAGAGGAATAGAATGATTGCCTACAACGAACCTATTCAGGATATTCAAGCATAGCAACAAAAGGTTCACTTGCTATCAGGTTCACACGAAGGAAAGCTTCTTTGATTCATGCAGAATGTTTGTAGCCTAAAAAATAAGCTTCATTCCATCCAGACCCTACTTTTTCTTCATGAGTTTGATATCATCTGCCTTACAGAAACATGGTTAATGATGGAAAGACAGCTTGATCTCACCCCTTTAACACTTGCTACGAGCACATTGGGAATCATAGGAACAGCAGACAAACAGGCAGGGTGGAAGTGTTGAAATCCCCTATATCTCTATATGGACTGCTTTCAGCCAATTAGGACACGAGTGAGCCAGTCGAACAACTTTGAGGCAGTCTGTGCTACTCTGAAAAGCCCCTTCACTAACTACAATGCTGCCTGGTTTACATCCCCCCCCTTGGCGATCACAATGAAGACACCAGATCTGAGCTGCTCACCTGGTTAGCAACAAATTTAGTGCCTAAAACGCCTGTTCTTGTGGGTGCTTTCAATTTGCTGCTGTCTAGGCATAAGGATTCTCTTGTGGGCCTTGAGGCCACTCTTCCAGCTTTGGACCTTACACAGTTATTGATGCAGGCAAGTAGAGGAAGTCAAGTGCTAGTAGACCTTATCACCATAACTTGCCAGACATCAAACTCCTTCCTGGCAACTTCCAATTTCAATCAGATCACTTGCCAGTTGCACGCCAACTCTCTGTACAGTGCAATTCCCCCTGAGTTTCCTGACAAATGCTCCACCAATTTGCCTAAAGTTGCCTTCTCTATTAAATATCTGAAGCCAGACATCATTCTACAGTGCTTGAATGGGTTTGATTGGAGGTGTCTCTATTTTGAGTCATCAGAGGATGCCATTATGGGCTTCTCTGAACAATTAAAAGTTAATTGCCCTCCGTGGTGCAGCCAAAATTGCAGAATTTATAACATGGCAAACTGGTGTTTTAATAAGGAAACTAAGCTGGCTTTCATCAGGAAGCAGAAGGCCTACCGGAAATGGCAGAAATCTCAACTTCCCTCTGACCTTTGCACCTTTAAAAAAGAAAGAGCATGTTTCTTGAGAATGAAAAGGCAAGTCCTAAACCAAGTTGTTCTGGATAGGTGGAAGACGGGTAGAAGGATCCTTTCGCATCATACTCATCATCTTACCATCGAGAAAAGACTAATCCAGGAATGGGCTGTTTGTTTATTTGGTTTTTAGGAGCATTAGCAACTAAGGCCATATTGCTCCGGGGATATGCGGTGGTCATTCCCTGACCTTTCCGCATCCTCCGTATTTGGTGGTGACGGGCTCGAACCCCGGTCTAATCAAGAAGCGTGTGCTACGCACTGCTGCTTCTTGCAGGCAGATTTTTCTGATCCTGAGTCCTCTCTTTCCCAGGACTGGTTGCCTAGAGTGCAGATGAATGACATTGAAACATCTAGAGAAACCCTAATTGATGTCATTAACAAATTGCCCAACAAAGCTATTATAGGTCCAGATGGTTTCCCACTTTTTATTCTAAAAATATGCAGCACGTATGTAGTTGACCTTCTCCTTCGCATCTTCAGGAAAATTTTGCAATCTGGAATTGTTCCTTCAATTTGGAGATCTTATCTTGTCAAGCCTATTCCAAAGATGAGAAAACCTAAATATCCAAAAGACCTGCGAACCATCTCCATTGGTTGTTCCTTATTCAAAATTTTTGAAAAAGTAATTCAGCCAGAAATTGCCCAGCACTGCTTTGGGCACAGGCCCGAGTACCTACATACCATTTTGCTTAAGAGATCGACAACTACCAATCTCCTTGATATACTCTTCAGAATTCAACAGGCCCTCAACAGCAATCCCAGATTCCCCTGGTTAAAAAGGACATTGTTTTATTAGGAGACTCCATTGTCAGGGAAACGGGGAATATTTTTTGTAATAAAGATAGGTGGAGCAGAACCAGGGTATGTCTGCCGGGAGCAACTATTGATGATGTCACCAACAGACTGTCAGATTTTAAAGGGGGTAAAGAAAATATCATTATTCATGTGGGAACAAATAATATTAAACGTACACGATCTGACGATTTATTGGAAAAATACAGGACCATGCTGAGAAAATGTCGCGAGCTAGGCCATAATGTCTATGTGTCTGCAATTCTGCCCAGACACGATAGGAGGGATTATATGTTAAGAGCCTTGTGGATTAACTCAAGACTTGAAGGAATCTGCAAGGCTTTAGGGGGTAAATTTCTATCAGCATGGCCCACACTTGTAGGTAGAAGGAATTTGTTTTGTAGAGACGGGATACACTTAAACAAAGGTGGTGCAATCGTTTTTGCCAGTATTATTGAGGATACCTTAAAGGCTCAAGGAAACTGCTAGTTAGGGGGGGATGTGGGTAATACTGACACGCGTTTATCTGATAATATTGGTCAATGTAACTCTTGCACATACCTTAAGAGTTCTTATCTATTACCCCAACTGGACGTATTATCTAGATGTTCTGGGGCCAAAGACGTTTCACGTGAGCGGGTAGCTAATATCAGGGAAGAGAGCCTAAAAAACTTCAAGGGTTGTGTTAGGGTTGTTAAATATACAAGAACAGTAAATCTTAATTGTTTATACAGTAACGTTAGAAGTGTCGTCAATAAAATGAGCGAATTCGAACTGCTGGTTAAAACAAGTAACGCGGACATAATAGGGCTTACAGAGACGTGGTGCCACCCGGAAATTGGGGATGATGAGTTTCAGTACGGCTTGTATAATGTATTTAGGAAGGATAGAGTAGATAGAAGGGGTGGTGGGGTAATGCTTCTTATCAGAAGCAGCCTGATAGCTTTCATCAACGATAGCTTTCTCGGATTCAGACATTTCACATGCTAGTATAGAGTCTGTATGGTGTGAGATAGTTGGAAACAAATGTACAATGCGAGTAGGAGTAATCTATAGACCAGGTGATTGTGAAGACTATGACAAAAGCCTCTACATGCAAATGGAATGGGCAAGTAAGCGTTAATGTCTTATTATGGGTGATTTCAATTTGCCTCTAATTGATTGGAGTAAATGGGAAGGAAACTCGACATGGGGAACAAAATTTTTAAATCAACTAGATGACTGTTATTTGTATCAACATGTCAGGGAAAGTACTAGAGAAAAGAATATCCTAGACCTCATCATCACACATGAATCAGATGACATAACAGGGCTGACAGTAGAGGAACCAGTAGCAGGAAGTGATCATGAAGTTCTACGGTGGATGATGACGAGAGAGGTAGCAGAAGTAAAAGGCAAAGGAATGGGTTTTAATTTCAGAAAAGGAAATTACGATGCCTTAAGGTACTACATGGCCTCTATTAACTGGGTAGATATCGCGCAGAGAATGAATACAATTGAACTGTGGTACGCTTTTAAAACATTAATCACAGATGCCTTGAATGTGTATATACCATTAAAAAAATACTCCATGAGAAGGGTTCCAAGTTGGATGAATAGTGAAGTTGCCAGATTACTTGAGCAGAAAAAGGTGGCATGGAAAAGTTACAGAGCAATAAAAAGTACTGAAGCCTATAACAGCTACAAGGTGATGTGTAATAGAGCCACAGAAAAGGTTCGACAGGCAAAGGCAGTTTATGAGAAATCACTAGCAAACAGAGCAAAGAGGGGGGATAAAGAATTCTTCACATATATAAATGCCAAGAAGAGCAGGACAAACCAGATCGGACCTTTAAGTAAGGGAAAGGGGATAGTAATAAATACACCAGCTGCCATTGCAGATGAACTCAACAGTTATTTTGCATCGATATTTACAAATGAAAAGCCTTTTGTGGCAATGGGAAATTGTGGGAGCGAAGTTAAAAAATATGTAATTAATGATATTGAAATTTCGCAAGATTATTTAATGAAAAAACTTTCAAGCCTACAGACCAGTAAGGCTCCTGGAGTTGATGGAATATACCCTATAATCTTGAGAGAGGCGGCAAGCGAGTGCATTGAACCACTGAGGCTGGTTATGCAAGCATTCACTAGACTCTGGGGAGATTCCCTTGGATTGAAAGTGCAAATGTATCTCCCATACATAAGGGTGGCTCTAAAAGTGAAGTGGGAAATTATCGACCTGTCAGTCTGACTTCGGTAGTAGGGAAAATCATGGAGGCAATGATCAAGGGTGGAATTCAGGATCATTTGGATCGAATTGAAATTCTCAAGGATACTCAGCATGGTTTTGTAAAGGGAAAATCATGTTTAACAAATCTGGTTCGCTATTTCGAAAGGGTCACTCACGAGCTGGATTTAGGGAATAATTTCGACATTGTTTATTTAGATTTCAGCAAAGCTTTTGACTCAGTCCCACATGAGCGGTTGCTTTATAAGCTGGAACAGGTTGGAATCACTGGGAAAATCCTTAGATGGATAGAAGGATGGCTTCAGGGCAGGAGGCAGAGGGTTGTGATAAATGGCTATTCCTCAGATTGGGTTGATGTAAGAAGTGGGGTTCCCCAAGGATCAGTATTAGGACCACTGTTGTTTTTAATTTTCATAAACGACATTGATGAAGGGATAGAGGGCGTGATGTCTAAATTTGCAGATGATGTTAAAATTGGTAGAGTAGTTAATGATCACTGTCAAGCTGAGCTTCTTCAGAGAGACCTAGATAGACTTCAAGAATGGTCAGAAAAATGGCAGCTGTGCTTTAATCCAACAAAGTGTAAGGTATTACACCTGGGAAACAGTAATCCCAAAATAACTTATTCACTTGGTGGAGTTCAACTAAACCCAGTACTGGAGGAAAGGGACTTGGGTGTTACGATACGGTCAGACATGAAATTCTCTGAGCATTGTAAACAGGTTGCAAGGAAGGCCCATGGTGTCCTATCGATGATCTATCGAACTTTTGCAAGTAGAGATAGGGACGTGATAATCCCATTATATAAGGCTTATGTTAGACCACACTTGGAATACTGTGTTCAAGTATGGAGACCGCACCTAAAGAAAGACATCGAGCTTCTTGAAAGGGTGCAAAGAAGGGTAACTCGCCTGGTGAGATCGGCAAAAGGGCGTCCTTATGAAGAAAGACTTCGAATATGTGGGTTGCAGAGTTTGGAAACTAGACACCTTAGAGGAGATTTGATTGAGGTGTTTAAGGCTCTGAGAGGCATCAGTAAAATGAATGAGGACAAAATTTTCAAGATTATAAATGATGCTAGAACTAGGGGACATAAATTCAAGTTACGGGGGGAAATGTTTAGATTGGACTGCAGGAAGTTTTATTTTAGCCAGCGAGTTATAAATTATTGGAATAAGTTGCCTTCATGGGTGGTAGAGGCCGACAGTTTGGGGAAATTCAAAGGTCATCTGGATAGTACTTTCGGGTAAGGGAAGCGCATAGGATGATAGGATTAATTTCCTTTTTATTTATTTTTTATTTCATTTTATTATTTTTATTTATTTATTAATTATTATTATTTATTTATTTAATTTTTGTTTTTATCATTGTTTTGTTCGGATTTTTTTTTTTTTTGGCTGGTGCAGCATAAGCCATAGGCTTTCTTGCACCATACGGCCGTTACTAATACTAATACTAATACCATTTTGCTTAAGAGATCGACAACTACCAATCTCCTTGATATACTCTTCAGAATTCAACAGGCCCTCAACAGCAATCCCAGATTGACATAATTTTCCTAGACATTAAATCTGCATATGACAGAACATGCCTTCCAGCTCTTTTTACCATACTGAAACACTACTTTGGTATGCCAGATACCTTACTTCAGTGAAGCCAGTATTACTTCCTAGACATCTGACGGTTACCCACAGCAACTACCAGGTAACTATCGGTCACAAGAGGCGTCACACATGGGAGTGTGCTTTCAGCTATCCTGTTTGCAGCAATTTTGGAGCCTTTCCTAGCACAAAATTCTAACTTTTTTTCATATACTGATGATCTGAAGTTCTACATGAGTTTGGATCATTCTCATCAGACTCGTGATATTAACTGACATGCTTCTAGGCAGATAATGAGCTTGGAAAATTATCTAGCCTCAAATGGGCTACATCTGTACCCTGCCAAATCAGCTCAACTACTGATAACCAAAAAGAGAGTTAAAAAAAAAGATATCCAGATCTTTGTTAGTGGGGAACAAGTACAAAAGGTGACCTCCCACACCGACCTAGGCCTCACCTGGGATGTTGAGATGACCTTTCAGCTTCACTTTGTCAGGATGAAACAGAAGACATACATGGCTTGTTTGTTTGTTATTTGGTTTTTAGGAGCATTAGCAACTAAGGCCATATTGCTCCGGGAATATGCGGTGGTCATTCCCTGACCTTTCCGCATCCTCTGTATTTGGTGGTGATGGGCTCGAACCCCAGTCTAATCAAGAAGTGTATGCTACGCACTGCTGCTCCTTCCCACCTGGCTACGGAGGCGCCGACGTACATGGCTCTTTGGGTAGTGCGTCAGGAGTTCATGGGTGTGCATCAGCCAGCGATGCTTGCTAAATACATACTGAGATGTATTTCCCCTATTCCTCTCTATGTCTCTGAGATTTGGTCATCCACTCCTACCTAAACAAGTACCTCAGTTTGGAATACTGGCTGTTCAGATGGATGAACTGGATGGTGGGTTACCCTCTTACTATCTCCAAATCTATCCTTCAAGCTAATCTGGGCACCACTCCCTGGAGACATCTCATCACGACAAGAAATGCTGTCGTGTTTGCACAGCTTTTAACTGGGCGGATTGATGCTCCTTCAATATCACCATTAGTCTCTGGTCTAAAGAAGGCAAGAGGAAAACACCCTGGCTCTCTCTGCTGCCTACACTGACAAATATTGATTCCCTGAGGGATGTGTTTCTGGCCAGTTGTCATCAGATCTTTAACAAATTAGGCATCCACCCAGATAAATTCTGTGAGGAAAAGCTTTATAGAAAGGAAATCCTTAAGAATTGTTACCAGCTAATTAATTTTTGATGATCACCTGCTCCTGGACATTACTGACTGCTGCATTTATCTTCCTTTAACTTTTACCTATCTGTATATTTTTACAAACTTTGTTTTTATGCATTTGTAAGTTGAATTCTGTATATTTCCAGGGTTGAGCATGCATGTACCCTTGTACATATGTTCTCCCACCTTAGTCTGTATATTACACACCCTTCTGGCACAGCTGTCCCTCCCGGGATGACCCATGGTGTCTAGTGGTTAATAAACTGATGTTAATAATTAATAGTAATAAAGGTGGGCCAGTTCAATAATGAATAATGATTTGTATTTTTTTGGCCAATGTTTGTGTATATATAACATATAGCATATATATAACGTACGTATGTTATATATACACACAAGTGTTCTATCCAAATTCTTTTAATTTCTTTAATTAATAAACCAGTGCAGCATTTATTGTAACTTATTGTAACTAGACCTCATTTAGTTTATTTTTCCTAGACTCAAAAATTGCATAATTGATTAAAAATAACACCATGTATCTTCATAATTTCTCTTTAGAACTTTAGTGTCCTAGCTAATTTAAATGAATCAAGTCATTTATTTACTGCTGAAAGAAGCAGAATGAAGTCAGTCCCAGAATTATATATACTTTTCTAAGTTCTAATCAAACAGATTTCACAAACGAATTAAATCTCTGTGTTAAATGGTGTCTTTCAACCTATTATATGGCAACAATGACTGCAAGTGGAAGAAGCTGCATTAGCAAATAAGAACTCAAGGGATGCTGAAAATAAAATAGAAATAATTAATCCACTTTTCTGAACTTTTAGGAAGATTAGTAAGTGTAATGACATGAAAAATGTTTCATTTTGGGTTAGAATCCCCCCTTCCATTCAAAAAAGCACAAAATTCTGGAGTTGGTTATATTTTCTTGGCATACTTAATAGTTTTTCCTTCTCAAGAAGGAAATCAGGAAACAGTGGCAGAACTATTTTTTTCAACCCTGCTTAATGCTAAGGCCAATGGGAAGGAAGATGGTATAAGAAGAGCAGAATCCACAGAGGAAAAATCCACAGTGGGAAAAGTTGGTCTTGAAGTAAAAGATGAATGGAAAATCACCTGGAGTAGATGAGTTACCAGTAGAAGTTACTGGGCAGCAGGCAATATTGAACTAAAACGGCTTATGATATTGTCAGCCTAGTTTGGAAAGAGAAAAGAATACCAAATGATTGGACAAGAGGAATCATTATACCAATTTTTAAGAAAGGGTCCAGAAGAGAATGCAACACCTATAGCGCCTCAGTAGCCAGGTGGGAAGGAGCAGTAGTGCATATCACATGCTTCTTGATTAGACCGGGGTTCGAGCCCGTCACCACCAAATACGGAAGATGCGGAAAGGCCAGGGAATGACCACCGCATATCCCGGAGCAATATGGCCTTAGTTGCTAATGCTCCTAAAAACCAAAACAACAGCAACACCTATAGGGGAATCACCCTGTTATGCCACTGTGCTAAAATCTGAGAAAATTCTTGAGAAAAGACTGAAGAATAAAATAGAAGAGAAAATGAGGGAAGAACAGTATAGATTTAGAAGAGGAAAGTCAATAATTAACTTGATATTTGCATTAAAAGAATTGCTAGAAAGACACTGGGAGTTTACCGAGAGCCTTTTTCTGGTATTCTTAGACCTTGAGGATGATAGTGTGCAAAGAGAAAAAGTGTGGGAAAGTTTGGAGAAAATGGTAGTAGATAGGGAGTAGGTAGTGATGATTAAAAATATATATTTAAAGTGTGAAAGTTGTGTGAGGACAAAATTTTTGGATTCAGATTTGTTTTCAGTGTCCAATAGACTTCGACAGGGTAGTGGATTGTCACCACTACTTTTTATTATTGTAATGGATGATATCCTTGTAGTGGTGGATGATAGAAAAGGTGGAACAGCTGGTGTTTGGAGATGATGTTGTCCTTTGGGCAAACGAGGAAAGACTTCAAGAGAAACTAATACATTGGAAAAGAGTAGTTAGTGAGTATAATTTAAAGATAAGTGGCCAGAAAAGCAAAGAAATGATGATGGATAGAGAGGGAGAGGTGAATGTAAAAGGTCTGAAATTGGAGAAGGAAATGTTGGAAGTGGTAGATAATTTTAAGTACCTAAGGAGTTTATTAACAAAGGATGGCAGCTTAGATATGGAAATAACTAGGAGAATAACATCTAGTCAGAGTTTCTTCTATAATGTTAATAGCCTATTATTATGGGCTAGGGAAGTCCAGTTAAGTGTAAAAAGCTGATAAATAGAACATATTTGGTCCCTATTGACCTGTGTTACTGAGATGTGGAGATTGAATAAAAAGGATTCTAGCAGAGTCCAAGCAATGGAAATGAAGGTGCTAAGGACTATGTTAGCTAAAACTAGAAGAGATAAAATATGAAATACTGATATAAGAATGAATTTGGGAATAGAAAGTCTGAGGGAGAAGATGATTGCTTCATGTTTGCAATGGTCTGCATACATGAAGAGAATGAACTTGGATAGATTACCAAGAATGTTTGAGATGAAAATGGGCAAGAAGGGAACAAGAGGAACGAGGTGGAGAGATCAGATTAGAGAAGATGTGGAAACAAAGGGAATTGAGTGGGAAAGAATGATAGAAGACAAGATCTGGGAAGACAGAAAAAGATGGAAGGGCATTGACTCACCTGACCCAACCTTGGGTTGGAACGGTGATGAAAATTAAGATGACTTCATATTTTTATTTTTGTTGTTCCATACCTGTTAAGTGTTTAACTGCTTTTCACAATTAGCACAGTAGTTAAACATCATAAACCCCTTGAATTTGATTTGTTCAGGAGTATCAGCTCTGTAACGTTCTGTAGCAACTCAACATTTGACAGGAAGTTAACATCAGATACTTAAGAAAAATGTAAATAAGCAGTTATTTAAATAAACCAAATGCAACTAGGCATAATATTTTAAGAGTTTAAGATTCTATATCTATATAATATTGGTGTAGATACACCATAGACAATCTCAAAGAAAGGATGAGCACAATATGAGATACAGATTAAATGATGCCTTTCACACTGTTATCATAGTTTTTCTTTAAGAGTTGTCTATAGTGTATCTACACTGATATTATATAAATATAGAATCTTAAACTCTTAAAATATTATGCCTAGTTGCATTTAGTTTATTTAAATATTATCACAAACCTTTGGAAATCTCTCATATTGTGTGATTAACTTTCACAACTGTATTGTCATGTTTGCAATACCAGGGTACATGCCTACCCACTGATGAAAAGCCAACAAGCTTTGAAATGGTGCCATCTGGGTGGTGGTGGTGCCCACCAAGAATAAGTAACAATAGTCTTCGCTATTAGTGAAGTGTTACTTATTCGAGGTAGTGCAATACATGGTAACTCATTGTGAAGGATGAGCACAATATTGAGATACAGATGAAATTATGCCTTTCACACTACTATCGTAGTTTTTCTTTAAGAGTTGTCTATGATGTATCTACACCAATATTATATAGATAAGCAAATTATGGACCAGCATGCCACAAATTTTATATATTTGTTTATAATAACTATTTTTTATATATTTGTTTATAATAACTATTTTTTATTTATTAAAGTAAATTAACTATTTCTTAGAATAGGCTATTTTATAACGAATCTTTTCTTTTAGCTCGCCTTCGCAAACCGCAAGATGGCCTTTTCATGGGATCAATTGATGCAGTTGATACATCAAATTCTACATATAGAATAACTTTTGACAGACCAGGCATAGGGACTCATTCAATACCAGATTATGAAGTTTTGGTATGTTCTGATCTGCTTATTATAACTTAACACTTTCAAGAGTGAGTTCAATGAATATGTGGGTCTTGGGCTGTGAATTTTCTGCTTTTTAAATATAATTTACACAGCATCTAACAAAAAAGATGCAGCAATTGTAATTGCACATAGTTCCCCAACCTGTTATAATGCACTGTATACATAAGTAATGAAAGTAACACAAAATTTAAAGTTATGACCATATTGTATTGTTCAGTTATTTTATCATATGATCTTCTGTAGTGTTTATTTTCTGTTAAATTCTTTATCAGACACAGTGTTTGAAAATGCACCCTTCATCAATACAGAACTTGAAACTGGAAAAGTTCCTGCAAGATCAGTGATCAATAAGTTAAAGAATTTTGAACTAACAAGTGTGAACCAGAAGAGAATAGTTTATAGGAAATGGTCAGTATGTGATGTGGATAATGTATCCAAGATGCTTCTTTATGTGGTCTGAAAAAAAAAAAAAAATGTTGCACTACTTTAAAGCCAAATTTGGCAGCAGTTTTCTGCCAACCTCAGCGTCTCTGGAATATATTTGAAAATCATGTCTTTTATGGTTTTAATGAGAAGTTTACTTTTATTCCAGATTTCAGTAAAGTTTTTGACATGTTTTTCAAATATACATAAGTTATATTTTTCAAATACAGACCTGTAAACTTTATTGATATGAGCTTCAAAGTTACCTTAGTGACATTGATATGAGCTTCAAAGTTACCACATTACCTTAAGTGACTCTGTCCATTTTTATCCTAGAGCCAAGTCTGTGGTGAGCACTTGAATATGAAGTGTTGTTTTGTTTCAGTATTGTTTCAGTATTGGGTAATAGCAGTGTCCTCGTACACCTGTCTAGTTGTTTCTAAAATGTTACAGGTTAATTTTAAATATTTGCCCTTGTAAAAGAAATTGTAAATGCACAGCTTATGCATGGGTTGATTTATTTTCTGTGAGTATTGTTTTCTTCAAATATATGATGTTTCAGACACCCATTCAAAATGAAAGAAGTCTTCAACATTAGGAAGAATAACGATTTATAAAATCAAACACTGATATACTACGTAAAAGCAATTAGTGCAAACTGCAACAGGTGATTCTAAAGAGATGCCAACTGCTACCTTCATCAAGCAAAAATTAAAAAATCAAATTACTGAATAAAATAAATTAACTGATTAAAGTTAAAAATACAGAATAAAGCAGGGGCCTATAATCACCCAGGCAAGCACAAGGGCAGTGCTTGCCTGGGTGAGTCTCCTTCTTAAGGAATGGTGCAACTGCTGCCAGAAACAAGCAAGGAAACCTCCCCCCCCCACTCATGCACCTAACCCAATGAGCAAAAACAGACACCACTAAAGCAGAAAAACACAAGAAAGTTTAGAACCACATTGATCACCTCTTCAAGCAGCACTAGCCCTGTAGAAATTCCCAAAACACTCATTTCCATCATGCCTTGCTAATCGCAAAAGAACCATAGAGGCCGTATGCAAGTGACCAAGAGACAAACACAATGGAAAATAGGTCTTATAATATGATTAACCCAATAACTAGGAAACAAGTCAAACTGAAAAGACAAAATATAAATTTCCACGTTAACCTGTTTTCTGCTCTGTTTCAATTGCTCACATAGGGAATCCGTGGTTTTCTGTTAACAAGGCCATGCCAGAAATGCAAGTGTTTTGGGAATTTCCACAGGGCCAATATGTCCTTAAAGAAGTGGTCACCGTAGTACCCCCTAAACTCTCCTGTTTTACTTCTCAAGAAGATGTCTGTATTCAACCATTGAGTTAGGTACAGTGAGGAATTGAGGAATTCCTTGCTTATTTCTGGCAGCAGTTTAGCCATTCTTTAAGCAAGAGACTTTGCCTTGTTGAGTGTAGGCCTCTGCTTATCTGTTCTGTATTTTTAATTTTCACCTGAGTGAAGGTGGCATTTGGTACCTCTTCAGCATTACCTGTTGCTGTTTGCAATAATTCTTTTAAATGTGGTAACTAGTGTTTAATTTTGTAAATCATTATATGATTACACCACATGTAATTTGCAAACAGGGAGAAGTTCAGAAGAATGATATTTCAGCCATTACTATAATAGCTGATAGCGAAGGTACAAAGTGGGCTTTTCATTTGAAGTGAATGGAATTTTGAAATATAATAAATAACTAAAATTGTTTTGTCTGTCATTGTGGAAAATTTTTGTTTTCAGTCTTGTGAAATCAAAGAACAAATTCAGATCATCTGTCAGATAAAACATTATTGCATTTTGTAATATTATTATTACATTTTTAAATGTAATATGAGTCTTTGCTGAGAACAGAGGGGTTTTTTTTTTTTTTTTTTTTTTTTGTGTGAAAGTCAAGGCTATGATTTAAAAATTTAAATAGAATTTGAATTTGTCCACAGATAGGTTACCCATCTGTGGACAAATTCAATAGAAAAGTTTGGTGAAACTCAAGCAGTTGCTCTTGATATTACAAAGGCTTATGATTTTGTTTTGCATAAAGGTCTTCTAAATAAGCTTCCATCTTATGAATTGCCAATTATTTATATAATTGGATATCCAGTTTTCTCTCTGACCACTCATTGTGGGTGATGGCAGACAGCTCCCTGTTTTCTAACTTCCCCACTAATGCTGGTGTTCTGAAAGGTTTATTTCTTTCTCCCATCTTTTCCTCTTGTATATTAATGACCTTCTTCCATTGACTGGAACTCCTATCCAGAGTTTTTCTGATGATAACACACTGCATCCCACCTTTCAGTTTGAGAAAGCCCTGCACAATCAGCTTTCACTTCTCGAATTTCCACTACCAATTCCTTAAATGCTGATTTTCGGGTAATTCAGTTTTCCAGAAGAGCAAAGATAACTTCAATCCTTCTAAAATTCAGTCCTATCCTATATCTCACAAAAAAGGATTCTTATTCTCCTATGTTTATTTTCAATGACACTCTTCTAGACAAGATCACATATCTCTATTAGGGATTACCCTGATTTCTAATCTCTCTTGACATAAGCATATCTCAAATATTGCTTCCTCCGCATCTGAAAAACTCAGTTTTCTCTAGCTCTCTGCATTTCTTTTCTTCTGAACAGCTAGTGACACTGTACAAATCTAAAATCTACCCTACCATGGAATATTGTTCCCACATCTGTGGCAGTGCCCCCATAACCTCTCTCAAGCTTCTAGACTCCATTCAAAGGAGGACAGTTAGGTTAACCACTTCATGGATTATCCCGAGATATCTCGTTTTTAGTTTTAAAAGTTATTTGGAACTACACAAAATATCTCGGGATACAATAATACCTAAAGCAAACAATAATACCTCCAAATTTAGGACTGAAACATATTTTCTCTGGCATTTATCTGGCTAATTTTGCATTAGGCAGGTAAATCCGAAGTTTTCTCAGGATTTTATTACCCCTGGCAGCAAACGACTGGCCTTCGTTTTACTTATATTGTACAGCAATGTCAGAACAGTAGCGCACATTTCTGTACCGCCGATAAGCAAAATATAATTTGCTGTCCTAAATGCAGAATTCTGAACCCACAAAAATAATTCACAAAAACAATATCGAAAAATATTTCGGTGCCCTCTTACTGCCCGTAAAAAGGTAAAGTGCAGCCATTATCAACCCACTGCAGGATGGAAGCCTCCTCAACAAGTCATGCTGAGGGAAATGGACCATAATTTGCCACGCTGGTCCAGTGTGGGTTGGCAGATTGAGCGTATTCAGCAGTCAGGGGCTTGAACCCTGGTCTACTCAAAGAGCGTATGCTACTGCACTCCCACTCCTGACCACTCGGCTACGGAGGCTGCCGCCCATAAGCGATGCTTACCTCGCCTGTCCACTTGTGGCGGCCGTGCGTCAGAATGTAGTTAGTTCACGATTACTGCTTATGGCGGGTGGTTACTGCTTGTGTGTTCCACTTGATTTTTAAAATTTATTTATATAATGAGTAAGGAAGACTTTTTCTGTGCCTTTCTTTTAGCTCAAGTACTAATTTATTAAAAAAATCTGTATAATTTGCACACTTTTTGGCGTACACGAGATAACTCGAGATAGCCCAAATGGGTTAATTACTCCCATGTATTTTACGAAAAAATTAATAAAAAACACAAACTATACAATAAGTATTCGCATGATGCATTCTTTTAATCTGTAAAATAAAAAAGTAAATCCATTACAGCACATTTTCTGGAAAAAAATGTTCCAGGAAGGGGTTAATGATCCATCTCCTACAAAGTCTCCACTGTCTGTCTCCTAGACATTGTTTCTGTTGCAGCATTTTCTGTAGATACTTCCATGGGCATTGTTCTTCTGAATTGGCTTCTATAATTCCATCTTCTAAACTAGTCCAAAACACATGCTTCACCCAGTCAGCATCCTTTTACTGTCTAACTTCAAACTAACAGAACCAACTTTCCTTCTCCCTCATTTATTCCTTAATCTTCTGTTTTTTGGAACAACTTCTCTTCACACATATTTGATGAAAATTACAATCTGCAAAAATTTAAATCTAATGTCAGCAGTATCTTCTTTCATCTCAACCTTCAAACAATGCATAGTATTAAGTACTGTAGGTTCTAATATCTTTGGGGTTTTCATAAATAAATAAATTAATTAAAAAAAAAGCTCATTGAACATGACTGGAACAGCACCAGTCCTTACCTTTTCCAGAACTTTCCCATCAGAAACAAAGAAAAGTATCATCAATTGGGCAATGATTATGATTTGATACATGCTGCAACTGTGATGAACTTGTTACTTATACAGGCGCATCACTTACTTCATTTTTGTCTAAGTCACAATATCCTCAGATGAAGCATTCAATGTGGATTTTGTAGCAGTCATTGTTATGGTAAGAATTAAATTTATAAAATATTTTAGAATTAACTTAACAAAATATTAGTGTTTAAATAAAAAAAAAAAAAAAATACAATAACTAAGCAGATACCAAAAAGAATGTAACTTACCAGAATTAGTTTTAAAAAAGCTAAGAATTAAATTTACAAAATATCACATAATGTAACTTTACAGGTTATCAAAATTAAATTTCCAATATATTAAATGAAGCAAAAGCAGAAAGCATTCTATTGAATTCTTTATCCACACTGTTAATCCTTTAGACTTTAATCCACCCATTCATCGAGAAAGAGAGAAATTTCTGGGTTACTTTCAGAAAAGACAGTCAAAAATTTGTCAAAAGTATTTTTTTTATTATTTATTAATTATTTATTTTTTTTTTTTGCATCCAGCTCCTTTGTGACTATTCATAGTAGTTAATCAGATTAGTCAGGCAAGATCTCCCCTTAACATATCCATGCTATGCTTTCTATATAATTGTGTTCCTGTAATATGATCCTGCATTATTCCTTTAACTGTTGATTCCATTTCTTTTTTATATGTCTTAATTGCTCACTTTTTCCTTTGATAATCCATCCCCCTTTCTCTATTGTTAAATAAGGCTATGGGGTTGAAATATCTAGCTACTTCAAGTTCCTAAATTGGTAAATGCTCATTCTCTAATTATACATTAATTCAGTCATCTTTCTAGGTTTTTCCATTTATCAAAATTACAATAAATTGTTTCTCAATTTCTTCCATCTTTTTCTTTCTGTTCTTGTAAGAAGTGAATTTCATTAGCTTTGAGCTTCCATTCTGCTTTTTATTGAGTATTCTTGTTAATAACCTTGTTTCTATTTTTATTCATCCTTTCCTCATATTGGCTGCATGTTCCTTTATCATTTTAAATCATAAAGATCCCAAGGATTCTTCCTTTAGGTTTCCTACCAGAATCTGTTACAGAAACTACTCTCAACACACACACACACGTATTACCAGGACAAAGTTAAAACCAGAGTCATAGTACACTAAAGAAATTTTAAGAACTTGAACAAAGAAGGAATCCAGTCTACCATTTTTAATTGAAAAATTGTCTAATTTTGTTCTCTATTCTTTGTCAGGCTTAATGTTATTCAGGAGTGGCAGCGTACCTTGCTCTTTGCAAGTTCAAAGTACACTAAAAAATGAGCCTTATTTCTTTTTTTTTTTTCTTACTAAGGTCCTACCATAAATCAAACAAAATTATACTTGAACAGCATACAGTAAAATTCTCAGTTATGGATTTTGAAATTCTACCATTACCTTTCCATTAGCCAACTAACTTTTCTAGTAGTTGAAGGAACCAAAATGCCTTTTCCAATAGTTCAAAAAGTAACCAAGAGCTTGAGAAGACCCTTTCTATGACTGTTACAATACAATAACTGAAAATAGATATATAATTTAAATTTTCTCTGAGACTAATCATTTTCAAATTCCCTGAGTTTTCCAGGTCCATGGGCATCCTATATAATGTGCTGCCTTATAAATCAGGAAAATCAGGAAAAGTATTTTCCATGGTAGACAGAAACAACCAAATCGTATTGTAGGTGGGGTGCTTTACCACAGGGGCTCTTGTCCTCTGACCTTGTACTGAAATTATTATACATACACCATTAAGTAATACTGAATAAATGATTAATGAGAAAATATAATTGTAGTACTAATTTTATAATACAAAATTGTACTTGTACTGTTACATGAATTTATAATATAGTGAAATACACAATATTCAGTATTATATACAGGTGTATATAATATTGAAAGTGCTTCATTCTGTTCATTTTACTTTCAAAATGTAATATTCTTTGCAGTTACTGAACTCTTGCAAAAGTTCATAAAACTTGTTTGGGGGTTTCAAAAATTCTTCTCTATAAATTAGGCAATTACTGTATTCAATTGTATTAACTTCCTCATTCTTCTTTTGATAACTGATAACTCTCGGTGAGCTTATGTATATCAAAAAGTTAAGAATAACTACAGTTAAGCTTTTTACTTTAGATTGTGTACATTTGACATTGTATTCTTGTATATATTATTTAATTTGTTATTTTACAGAGTAGTGATCTGCCAGAGTTGATGCCAATTTCTGCCTTTGCACAGAAACATAGGCCACGTAATATGTTCCTAACACCACCTCGTTTCATGCCAGGATCCCCTTGGCCTCAACTTGTAAGTATCACTTACATATGGCACTGAAATATTTTTACAGTTTTTAACTCACAGTTCAACCTTGATATACCATGCATAAGTGTATACAGCTTTAGATACACCACAGATAAGATTATTTCCTCCAAGATAAATATAAAATTTTTAAAAATGGGTTTACCAAAGAACCACTAATTTAACACTACAAAATTGGCAAAAGTACAGCTACTACTTCTTAGAGAGGAACTGTAGCTATTGTATTCTCTTCTCCAGTATATACATTACAGAGTGTTCAAACTGTAAAATATTAACATTAATTGTAATTTCCAAATTTTAACTTTTCAATTAACATTAAATATTAATTGAAAAGCTGTAAACGTGTAGTAAATGTAGACGTTGACTACACATTAGGGACCCTACACAAATTATTTTCGGGCAAATTTATATAAAAGGAATGCACATCTCTCAGCATCTATAGCATTCTAGAGTTAACCAGTTTCCTTACAAAAGCAAGATATTTTAGATTTGACAGTGATATCTACAAACAAACATATGGTCTCCCTATGGGAAGATTAGATTTCCAAGAGTGGGGCTTGTCAGCCCCACTCTCGGAAACCACTATCGACAGTCTCCTACAAAAATTTGATTCTATGCACAACAGGCTAAAATACACTTTAGAAGAAATCAAAGTATCAACTTTTGCATCCTTACCATTTACAAATCCAATCATAGACTTAAAACACGTATTTATAGGAAGAAAACACATAGAAAAATTTCTGCATTTTATTCCCATCACCTTTACAGTGTAAAAAAAAAATCAGTTTATATAACCAAATTTACAATATTATTAAATATTGTCACATGCAAGAAGATGTAAAAACAGAGTCATAATACCTAGTTAACGCTTTTATAAAAAGGAAATACCCAACATAGTTAATACAGGACACTATATTAGAAGCAAGAAATAGAATAAATAACCCTTCTACTACAAACCAAATAAATAATATCAACAACAAACAATCTATCAAGGTTATACTTCCATATCAGTCAGTTTGCTCAACAGCTTTGGAACATATTTTCAGGCACTGACATAATGTTAATATTTTCTTCATATGATAGACTAGGAACACTTTTTAACAAATATAAGGAAACATACAAATACAATATTCAAGATTTAAATAACATAATATACCTCATTAAATGTCAGACAACTGTAATGCATGCTATATAGGTAGTACAACATTAAATTTGGATCAGCCAAAACAGCAAATACCAGAGCTTATTATTCTGCAACAGAGCATAGTCTACACACACACACACACACACACACATACCCCTCAAATAGATTAAGCAATAGCCTTAATTAAAGTATACTCGAGCCACAAATTAATACAATATGAAGCCTTAGCCATTGAATGGTTCCATCAAAATTCATCATTTGAAGTTCAAAATACAAAACTTCCAACAACCCTTCCACCAAAATTTGTGGTTTTAACATGTATTAAATTTCCTACACATGATCTCACAATGCATCTGGGGAGTTAAATTTACTATAAGAGTTCACACTTCTTTTCACATAACCAACTGATGATATTTCCAAAAGTTGCACATCGAGGCTCTTGGTTTGGTTCGCATTTTAACTCATATCACAGTTTTTTCATGTATGACAACCTGAGAAAAGAGTTGTGCACTTTTTCTTTCTTTAGGACTATTCTTAACTTGACATTATTTTAACCATAAATACTTAATCACAGTTGTTATTTGATTTTTGATCAAACCAGAATTTAAAAAAAAATAAAAAAAATTTTGCTGTGCTGCTAGGAAATCAAGCCAAAATAAGGAATTAATAAATATTAATATGTGTAAAGCATTTGTGCATTTGTGTAAAGTGTTTATTTTACAAAACTTCAAAATTTAATGTACAAACACTAAGTGAGTTTGTACATTAAATTCTGAATGTCCATAATAAAAAGCTTACAATGGGGAGCCCACAACCTACATTTGGGAAACCAGCATATAAAAGGGTTACATTAATTATACAAGTACTCTATAATATAACTAATTTATTCAAAAGATTATTGGATGTGATTATTGGAGTTTTTTCCCTAGTATACTTGAGTAGTATACTAGGGAAAAAACTGATTCTGTTAGATATACATGTCAAAACACCTATTAAAAAATAAAAATCATCATCATCAGGTATGATCTCGAAGTCGAAGGTTGGTTCACAGTCATGACTTGCCAGAGTTTTCTGTCTTGGGCAAGTCTCTTCAGTTCATGGTACTTCTTAATGTTGTACTATTTTTTTAAGTCATCTAGCCATTCTCTTCTTGGCCTCCCTTGTCATTTCTCTCTCTCTCTCTCTCTGTCCATCCCTCTAATTTGTAACTAGTCTGTACTTTCAGAGAACCCTCTTGTAATATGTCCACTTACTTTTCATGACTTCTTTCAATAAGCTGTAATCACTTCCCATTCTTCTCCAAACTTCTTCATTCCTCATCCTATCAGTTCATTTACTTTTAAACATTCTTCTAGCACATCACATATCAAAAGCATTGATTTGCTTTCTTTTGTTAGAGTCCAAGTTCTGCACCCATAAGGAAGACAGACCACATTAGCATCTCAACATCTGTAGTTTTATTTCCCCGCTCGTGTTCTTTCTCATCAGCTCTTTGTTTCCAAAAAGCTGCATTTGCCATTCCAGTTCTTGAATGAATCTCTCTAGTGCTCTACTGTTGTCAAACTTCCAAGTTATCTAAATTCTTTCATTTGTTCTACTAACCTTCTATTTGTTTTAATTTTACATTCTAAATTTTCATTTTCACTGAATACATTATTTTTGTTTTGCTCACATTTAATCTCTTGCCATACCCTTGTGTGAATTTTATTAAGTGCTTTCTTTAGTTCTGATATACTACCAGTAATTATAATGGTGTCATCTATCTAATCTTATTGAAATTACTTCTGCCTATTCTTATTCTTCTAATGCCTTCTAAGGCTTCTGACATTAATTTATCACTGTAATGGTTGAAGGAAAAGGGAGACCACAAGCACCCTTGTCTTACCCTGCACTTGACCTCAACCCAATCTTTCATTTTGTTGTTTATTCTGAAAGCTGCCTTTTGTAGTAGTAGTAGTGGCATGTGATGCAAGAAAGCAAGTGTATGAGTTATGCAGCATCAGCCAAAAAAAAAAAATTTACAAAACAATTCCCTCTAAATGTTTGTCCAGTTCCTCCTTAAATTTATTTAACCTATCAACTTCCACAACGACAGATGGAAATTTGTTCCAGCAATTAACCACCCGCTGGCTAAAGGCAAATTTCGGCACATCTATTCTACATCTATATTGTTCCTGATATAAATTTCTTATAATTCTTAAATCCTTTCCCTTCACTCCTATTTTCTTAAGCATGTTGCACATTCTCCATTCTCCCATTGTCAACTCTGTCAAATGCTCTGTAAAAAAAAATAAAAACAATAAAAACTTTTGCACTTTAATATATGTGATCCAGATAAATCAGAAATTGAAAGACATAATATCAGGATAAAAATGAAAAGAGTAGCCAACAAATGAGGTTTAGAGGAAGTCTATAAACCTATAAATAAAATGAGAAACATTCTTGGGAATGCATGCACACACACACATACACAGAAGGCATGCCATATACAAAACTTTGTGCAGGTGCAACAAGATTGTACACAGACAAAATGGGTAAGAATAGAAGAGCATTTAAAATTCACAGAAAAGAAGAAAACAAACAAAACACCCACAGCAGAACAAACTTTGCTTTTACAAGGAGTTGTCCTGGTGTTGCACTAGAATTTTAACAAATGATATCATCGACAAGTTAATCTGCCATTTACTTAAAAGATTCACCCCCAGGGGCTCACATCTGGTGAGTATGGGCTTGGCAAACCCAGGGTCCTGAGCTGGATATCATCCTTCTCTTTCTTGGTGATTTCCTTCTACTTCTCTCTCTCTCTCTCTCTCTCTCTCTCTCTCTCTCTCTCTCTCTCTCTCTCTCTCTCTCTCTCTCTCTCTCTCTCTCTCTCTCTGGGTCCTAGGGTAAATCAAAATTTTTTTTGGCTTGTGCAGCATAAGCCTCAGGCTTCCTTGCACCATATGGCTAATAATAATAATAATAATAATAATTTGTGTGAAAATAGTGTAAATGAATTTATGTCCAAGGTCATGAAAAAGTCACTAGCTATTTGAGTTAAACAAGTTTTAACTGCTGGTGGAAATTAACACACACATACAAAAAAAACCGTATTAGTGGAAAACTTGGGTTTGAAGAGGCTTATTTAATAGGATAAGTATAGAAATTATAGTAAAATAAAATGTAAATATCAGAAAAACATAAATATGGAGTTTCACTGTATTTCAATTAATACTTTAACTCTTGATCATGTTTTACTGTTTCTCTTAAAAAATTTTATGGATTTACGGATTAATTATTAACACGTAACTACATAACTTGTGATGCCTCACAATACAGGTATGTCTCGCTTAGCAACAAAGTTCTCAAAAATTAATTATTGAACAGTTGATGAGATTCCATATACTAATGTTCCATATATAATGTTCTAATGTTCCATATATAATATTCATCAGAAAATCTTAAATATAAAATTTGTGAGAGTATAATACAGTAAAAATGAAAGAAGTAAATTTTTCGTAAACAGCATAATAACAGTAACTTGGCTGCCCAACGTTGCTGATGGAAAGTGCGAAAGTTCAGTAATGCACACAGCATTATGATTATGATTAGGATTAATATTAATAGTGGTAAATGATGCCAGAAGGCAACCTTATATGGCATCAGCCAGGGGAAAAAAAAAACTAACTTTCCAATATCACCTGCCCATCCACTCAAAATGGATGGACAGATGATATTACATTCAAATTTGCCTCATATTTGCATTCAAAAAGCAGTGAATGTGTTAATATGGAACTAACCCCATTAGACCTATAATCATGATAAACAGGAAAATTGTAGAATAAAGAAGGAATGAACATTTTTGTTATTTTTATCAATCTTAATAACAGAAAATGAGGATTTTTCTATTGTAGGTAAGGTAGTTGTGATAGTTTAAAAAGTGGAGCTATTGACGTTGCAAATTCTTCTCTGTACATGTAAGGTTTTTATGTCCTTGTTAACTCTGCTGCTCTTTTGTACACCGTTACCTTATCAGCAGAGATGATAAGGTTATGACATGCAAAACCATTGTAACCTCTGAATTGATAAAAAGCTTCTGACATGTCCTTGGGTTTTTAGTAATTTTTGGAGCTACAGCATTAGTATTTCTTCAACTATCTTGCATGTTTCTGTTTTTCTGTGTTCTTGTTTTCAAGGAGTTCCTCAGCAATAAAATCTTCACCTGCAATTTGAATAAACTGAATACATACATCTCAACATTATTCATTAGCCATTGCAGTTTCCTTCATGTTTCTTTGTATATTCTGTGTTGGCTTCCTTGGTCTAGGATACTTTTGGATACAATCAGGTTATAGTTTTCTCCAAACTCCATTCACATTTGGTATCTCAGCTTCTTTCTGTTCTGCTTTCTTTTCCTTTCATGAGTGTTTTGGACTAATTTTAAAAAGACTACAAATTAATAATCAAGTAAACACAGAATAAGTAAATTAGCATATTCAGTACCTTCTACTTATTAAATGATGCTTTTGTTTGGCAGTAAACATTGTAATAATTTATATTACTTGACTTGGAGTGCTGATATTTAGCAGATCACTTTTTAATAGTGTTGTAAATTATTCTTTAAGGTGTCTTAAAAATATCAAGTTGAGGGATAACCCAAAATGAATATTAGCGGTGGTTTTCAAGCACTATCCTTATGAAACATTGTTGAACAAAATATTATTAAGTGAAGTACACCTGTATTAAAATTTTAATATTAAACATGGAAATAAATGTACTTCACGATAGATTGAAGGATTTGTTGTTCAGCAGGTACTGAAATAAAAGACCAGAAAAATGCAATACAGCCACTCCCCGGCTTACAGAAATTCGACTTTATGTAAGTTTTTGCCGGCCGGTGCAAACTTAAAAAAATCATGGAAACGTATTTTGCATCCTGTAGGAATAAATGGAGGTATTATGAAAATATCGTAATGGGAACCCAATAACACATTGTTTTTTGTGGTAATTTGTTCCAAGACATTGGAAATTGAAATTTTGGCTATATAACTAAGCTATTTATCTCTCTAAAAGGTCATTTTTATAATGGAAATTGCACTACACTTTCATCTTTATCATATGTTTCGTTATAAGAATCAATTTTGAATGTTTGTCTCTGTGATATTTTTCTAAAACACGTTTATGGAGGTCACTACCATAAAACAATAAAAATAATTTGCACTTTCTGGTTTATTGGGCTTTTCTGTTAGTGCAATCTATTATAAACAGGTAGTAAACTCGATCTTATCGCATTTGCAATAATACCAATAACTGGAATTCTGTGGGTTTTTACATTACGGTATTATGGCAAAATGACTTCCCCTTCACTGAAATCTTCAATGATATAAAAAACAAAACTTTCAGAATCTTCTCTTCATTCCTATTTACTTATTACAATGGTGAAGGGAAATGAACCAACGGAAAGTGCAAGTGTTGGCAGGGAAACGAAACAAAATTGATTTAGAAATGAGGATGATTAATTAAGAAGTACGAAGCAGGACAAAGTTTGTCATCCATTGCATGGAATTAGGTCTTGTTTCTTCAACAATGAATGCTATTTTAAGGGACAGTACGCATATAAAAGAACATGTTAAAGGATCAATGCATTTAAGATTAACAGTGTTCAGGTGCTATATCGGAGATGGAAAAGCTATTAATAATATGGATGGAAAATCAGATTCAGAAGTGTCCCTGATAATGGCCATTAGATAATAGCCATTCAAGCAAGAAGTATTTATGAAGATATTAATGATAAGTATGGCAAACCCCAAGCCAAGTTCGTGGCAAGCAACGGGTGGTTTAATAGGCTCAAGCATCGCAGTGGTTTCCAAAACATTAAAGTCGCCAGTGCTGATTATGCAGCTGCAGAGAAATTTTGTGATTTGTTTGAGAAAATCCCTTCTAAATCTTCACAGCCCTCAACATCTGCGGCAGCGTGCTTATCAGCTGGAGAGTTAATTCTGGCAACGATGCTCGAAAGGTAAAACTTTCTGACGTTATGCCTGTCTCCTCTCTCTTTTTGTAATTTTATAATTTTTTAAATTTTGTAATTTTGTACACTTTTGTAATTATTCCTGCACACAAGATAAAAAAATTGAATAAATAATTTTATTTACATGTTCGTTGAACATTTCTTTTTTGTTTCAATCAAATTCAATCAAACTTGCGAGTGCTGCATAAGCATTTAGGGAAATTTCGACTTACGTAAAGTTCCGCAGAACGCAACCCTTATGTAAGTCGGGGAGTACGGGGAGTAGCTGTATTTGGTCGGTAAGAACTGTATAGAGGCTGTCCTGTGAACATTTTAAAGTTTTAATGTTCAAATTACATCCAAAACTTGTGGTTAAAGAAACCTATCTTATTATTTTTTCAGGATAATGACCCTTTATTGGGAGGCTCTCCACTCAGATCAGAAATATCATTAATGGATGAGGGCACTTTAGGTGGATTTCCAAAGAAGTTTCTTATTTTACTTGTAAGTTTATTTTGTTGTTTTACTTGGTAATTTTAAATGATATATTTTTTTTTTAATCAGAAGTTAAAAAAATAAAAATAAAGTATAATTTATGAGTGAAAAATACTGATGCAGCTGTTACTATGATTATATGATGGAGTTTACTTATTCAAGTGATTACAGGTGAGCTTCATGTGTGAAATTCGACAAGCACCAGTTGTCCTGCAGCAATTAAATCTTTGTTTTACACTTTCATAATGGTGGGGCCATTAGTAGCCTTGCCCTTGGTATATTCACCATGCAGAAGTCTTCAAAATATTAAAAATGCTAAGTACATAAGAGGTGACCACTCGGATGCAAATCCAAACCCCCTTTCCTTTCCCACAGAAGAAAATCTGAACTGCAGCACTTCAATCATGTAAAGAGGTCTGGGTTTGAGCCCCATCATAGACTGGAGGAATTTCTAGAGACCTCTTCATCTTGTTATAGTTAGCCAATCTTAGGCAGAGGAATAGTGTTTTTCTCTATAAGGTATTCCAGGTCTTTGCACAACGTACAGATCTGCCTGTGAGCACACTTGTATAGGGCATATAGATACAGCCATAATACACAATGATGCAATATGGTGTAAGTCACTGATAAATATAAAACCCAATGCTGGCCACAACTTCTGTCCATCCATCCATACTTCTACTTCTGATACATCCTGATGGTTCTGTCACATCCTTATCTAAATATAAGGCTCACTTTTGATGCTATGATGTCAAAATTAGTTTTTGCATCCAATTCCTTTGTCAGTGCATCATGATATCCAGTCAGACTAATGTCATACAAGATCATCCCTTAACAAATCCATGCTGCAACTGCAGTATAACTGCATTCCTGTCTAGATGGTCCTGCATTACATCTTTAACTAGTGACTTCATTATTTTCTCTAAAACAGAAGTCAAGCTAACAGGTTTGCAATTATTCATATCACCCCTTGATCCTCCCTTGTGAATTAGGGATATATTTGCACATCTCCAGTCCATAGGAAACTCTCCTGAATCCAAGAATGCTCTCATAATTATGGCTAAAGGTTTGCTGACCTCTTGCCATCTTCCTTAATATAATCAAATATATCCCATCCACCCAGATGCCTTTTTTTACATATAGCTTCAACAATTTCTCTTCCACTTTATTCTCAGTTATCACGAAATCATTAACCTCCCTAATAGAATTTTAGAAACTTCTGGCATCCCCTTCCCTAAAAAATTTCTCTAGTAAGAATATAGATGCACCATACCTATTCAGTTTGTCAGCAACCTGAGTAGATTCATCAACAGTTAAACTATTCATATATACTGGACCAATGTAATTTATCCCCTTCCTTCTCGTGTTTACTTATGTAAAGAAGTCTCTGCAGTTTGGCTTTGCATTCTTTGCCAGAGATTTCTCGTAATCTGCTTTAACTTGCCTAACCTCCTTGGTGACCTAATTGCACACTATTTTATATTTACTGTAGGGTTCTATATCACTTGATAATTTAAAAAATAATTTATATGCATCTCACACATTCTTCTTGGACAAAAGGCTCATCAGTATATCTAACATCCATTTAGGTCTAAGCCTTGACTGGTATCTCCTAATTGGTATAAAAAGTCTAGTAGCTTCTACAATTACATCCCTGAATGCTTCCCATTTAGAATTTGCTGTTGATAACTTCATTTGGTCCCACTGCACGGAATTTAGAAACTGAAACCACTGTCATCACCTTTACAAAAGCAAAATGCCCCCTGACTGTGGTTAGGGGGCATTTTGCAAAATACCCCTTGATTGAAATAAAAAATATCACTTTCATCTCTAATACTTTGTGACATTTGATTGCCAGAGAGAGAGAGAGAGAGATCATGAAGTAAGGGTCCTGTTAAATGGCTGTGTGTATATTATTTTTAGCACGATACATTAGTGCATTCTCTCCAGGTATAACGTATTGATACATACAATTATAGGGGATATTTTGAACAGCTTGGTGCAAAATTACATTAGATTAACACTAAGCTACTTGGCCCAAAGTTACCATATTTCTTTTATAAAATAATGCCTTCTAAACAACACCGTTCTGAAGTTTGCCAGGGTCAATTTAAATCATAAAATTTTGGGCATAAATCAACTAGCACTTGCCACATCACGTAATATAGTTAAACTTGCCTTAAGATCTCAGTATTCTAATAAACAAGAATACCTTTTCCAGGTGAAACTTCACAACAAATTAAGCACAGGCCTCAGAAATAAAACAACAGACACATTAACAAATTGGATACATTATCAGGTGTGCCAAGACACGTCCATACGAGTTGAAACATTGTTGTGAGCTTGTGACGAACTGTATACGAGTTCGGTGATGGCCCCCCCACATATGTACAATGTGCTACCACAGAATACTTCAACTAGTTCATGAACCCTCCCCCCCAATGTTCAGCGAACCGACATAACAGGTTACAAATCTTTTTTTGTATATGCTATCACAGGACCAGATTTCACTTTTATCCAAAGGATTAAATGATAATTTACCACCTTGAACGCTACATAAAAAAACAGTGCATAATTGATATTGAATTTGGACTTCGGAATGTTCTGCAAAAAGATTTATTTATTCAACAAGTTAACCAAGTGGTGAATAACATAAAAGAAATGAGACTTCCTAAAATGAATACACGACAGTTCAGCTTTATGTGAACTTCGGGAAAATAAAGACATTATTATTCAGAGAGCAGATAAAGGAGATACAGTTGTAATACTCAATAAACCTGATTATATAAATAAGTTAGATTCAGTTGTATCAGATACCTCCACTTATCTTGAAGTAAACCTAGCACTATTTACCAATTTGGTCAATCAATACAGTAAAACATTAACCACATATCGAAAAAAATTACTACATTACTATGGCTCAATTAAAGGAATTGAAGGCCAGAATATACAACATTGCTGCACTTTTTGATCAGATAAAATTGCAAAAGGCCAGATTTCCTATTCAGCCCATTGTTTCCTACAGATACTTTTATATTAATTTTATTTAAGACTGTTGCTAATAATATAGAAGCTGGGCTATTGTGTTGTGTATAGCACTGCGTCAATCTAATCCCTTCTTGGAAGGGCAAGGTCAAAGGTGTGCCTAATACACTAATTCCCAAGAGTAATCTGCTAAAAGGAAGTAAAGTTAATCTTTGCCTCCAGCTCTCTCTCAACGAAACACTCTCTTGGTATAGCTTTATCTTAGATTACGCGCTTCGTGGAAACTGAACTTAAAAGCTTTGGAAACAGAACACAACATTAAAATGACAAACAATCAAAGTATCTGCACAATTTGTAAGGTGAAATCAACTGTATTTCTCAGCTGCCTTCTGTGCTGCGGGGTTTTTGTAAGCCATGCACCTCCACAGTGCTATGGAAATTGAATAAAGAATGGCGGAAAATGTGGACATGCGATCTATGTAATAGAAACATCATAATCAATGTAGATAATGATTCTGTAAATCCACAGAAAGTAGATGGCAGCATCCTAGCCACTGACTTCGATAAATCCTCAATCACTGGTCATTACCCCCTGTTCAGCCTCCTCGTAACTGTGGTATTAATGACAATGGAACCAAGATTGCATCTGAGGAATCCATCACACAAACCAGTATTCTCGAAAGCCAGAAGGTCAACCTAGACCAAGTAATCATCAATGATTTAATATCTAGAAGCCTTACAGACATCATCACCGAGCACACAAGAACTATCACAGCCCTACAAACAGATAATGCAAGGATTGTGTTAGGCAAGATGGAAAGAATGTCTGAAAACATCACTGACCACTTCTCGGAAAACCAGTTCCTACGGGCTCAAAACGTAGAGATCCTCCAAGAACTGAAAAGCCAACTTGAAGTATTTAAAAGCATGACCATGAACTGTACCCCTTTGAAACCTGGCTGAGAGATAAGACTTCCGTTTGCCTCTTCTCTGCCAACCAATGAAATGAACAAAGCCTCACCATTCAGTTACAGCAGCAGTCCAGTGATAACCCCTGTCAATCAGTATGGGAGGACACTAAAAGAAAGTGATGTACGTGAACACCATCACATTGCTGCACTGACAAGGAACCCAATGCGGAATCAGAAAGAAACCTATGAAGAAGCAACTGATAAAAGTAATGTTGAGAGTGAAAATCCTCCAGCTCTTTCAATAGCAGGTCTAACACGCACCCCTCACCAAAGCGACGCACCAAAACAAACCTCAGATGGATCCATAATTACATCTACTAGACATCCCAATTATGTTATTAAAAACTATCGTGAAATCCATACGGAAGTTCATTGTCATACTGATTCTGGCCCAGACTCCTGGGCTGAGGTTGTCACTAGGCGATTCCCTCACGCATCCAGAGGGAACACGGCTAAAGAAAATTACAAACTCAAGAGACAAGAGTAGGACTGCAGACGCGAATAAACAAGAGATCCAGACGATCCCATATAACTGGGACAGCTCCAACTAACTGGCTCCAGTCCAGCGGGAAAGCAGTACATGTCGACCAACAACTCACTCACAGAAGCCTGTTCATTTCAAGATTGGCTCCACAAACAACCACAAAACAGGTTAAAACTGGCATAAAAGAAAATTTAAACCTATCTGTTGATGTATCCCAATTGCCCACAAAATGGCCTTCCTATTCATCTTTTAGATTAGATTGCAACATAACCCAATACAAAATCTTGATTCGGCCATCTGCCTGACCTCGAGGGCTCCTCATCAGGCCTTTTTTTCCATCCCCTGCCTTAAGGCATCAGCAGCACAGTGAAATACTGCATGGTCACATTAATGGTACAGGTAACCCAACTAGCTGATTCAGCACGGAAATCGTGGATAGAAGACAATACACAATTCCTGTGGAAATATCTCCAGAATAGAAAGAAACAGACCACAGAGGCAAAAAGTACTAAGGAAGATCCCCGGGTGTAATAGCCTGGCCCTCTTCTATCAGAATGCCCATAGCATCCGTAATAATCTCAAAACTGTAGAAGAGCTTTTATTCTCACACAATTATGATGTGCTTTGCATAACAGAAACTTGGCCTGACCATAATGAAGAGGATTTTCCATTTGCAGTTTCGGCTGGTTATAATATGATTCTTTGCTCCCAACAGGACAAAAGAGGGGATGGAGTGGGACTTTTCTATAAAACACCACACATGGTTGTGACAAAGAAACACAAAAGCCATTCTAATAAGTTCGAAGGACTAATTGCATCATGCCAATTTAAATCAACCCGCATTGATATTGCAGTTATTTATACACCCCCAGGACCCAATGCTGAAACCATCGATGAGATAACTAATTGGCTCATTCATGGGCTTCATCCGTCTGAAGGTACATAATCTGTGGAGACTTCAACTTATCCACTCAACTTGTGCATCTTCAGGCAAGAATGCTAAATAGCCTTCATCCATTAGGAATCTATCTAATCAATCAGCTCCCGACAAGGGGTGCCAACTGCCTTGATCTTGTGCTAGCATCAAGCGACTGTGAACTCGATTCAATAGCAGAAACTGCCTTTCAATCCGATCATATGCCAATTTTCATTAATGTGTCTTTTCCGACTCCAAGCTACGGTGTCTCGACTAGGGTCCACACAAAGGAAATAACCAGCCCGAAATTAATCAACACTAGTAAATGCCTTGAAGCAGCCATTGCAATTCAACATTGTTTAGTATTAGTATTAGAAATGACCATATGGTGCAAGGAAGCCTACAGCTTATGCTGCACCAGCCAAAAATAAATAAATAAATAATAATAAAAACGAAATTATATAAAATAAATAATAATAAGAGAAAAGGAAACAGATAACCTATGTATTTCAATCCTCCTGAGGGTAACAATCCAGCTGACCTTCAAATTTCTCCAAACTGTCAGCCGCTAACACCCATGTAGGTAACTTATTTTAGTAATTTATAACTGGCTGGCAAAAATAAAACTTCCTGCAAATTAACGGCCTCAAGTTCTAGAATAATTTATACCCATGAAAATTTCATTCTCATTCATTTTACTATTGCCTCTCAGAACTTTAAACACCTCAATCAAGTTGGCTCTAAGGTGCCTAGTTCCCAAGCTGTGCAACCCACATATTAGTATTAGTAACAGCCGCATGGTGCAAGAAAGCCTATGGCTTATGCTGCACCAGCCAAAAAAAAAAAAAAAATCCGAACAAAACAATGATAAAACCAAAAAATAAATAAATAACTAAATAATAATAATTAATAAATAAAAAAAATAAAATAAAATAAAAAATAAATAAAAAGGAAATTAAACCTATCATCCTATGCACTTCCCTTACCCGAAAGTACTATCCAGATGACCTTTGAATTTCCCCAAACTGTCGGCCTCTACCACCCATGAAGGCAACTTATTCCAGTAATTTATAACTCTCTGGCTAAAGTAAAACTTCCTGCAGTCCAATCTAAACATTTCCCCCCCGTAACTTGAATTTATGTCCCCTAGTTCTAGCATCATTTATAATCTTGAAAATTTTGTCGTCATTCATTTTACTGATGCCTCTCAGAGCCTTAAACACCTCAATCAAATCTCCTCTAAGCTGTCTAGTTTCCAAACTCTGCAACCCACATATTCGAAGTCTTTCTTCATAAGGACGCCCTTTTGCCGATCTCACCAGGCGAGTTACCCTTCTTTGCACCCTTTCAAGAAGCTTGATGTCTTTCTTCAAGGTGCGGTCTCCATACTTGAACACAGTATTCCAAGTGTGGTCTAACATAAGCCTTATATAATGGGATTATCACGTCCCTATCTCTACTTGCAAAAGTTCGATAGATCATCGATAGGACACCATGGGCCTTCCTTGCAACCTGTCTACAATGCTCAGAGAACTTCATGTCTGACCGTATCGTAACACCCAAGTCCCTTTCCTCCAGTACTGGGTTTAGTTGAACTCCACCAAGTGAATACGTTTTTTTGGGATTACTGTTTCCCAGGTGTAATACCTTACACTTTGTTGGATTAAAGCACAGCTGCCATTTTTCTGACCATTCCTGAAGTCTATCTAGGTCTCTCTGAAGAAGCTCAGCTTGACAGTGATCATTAACTACTCTACCAATTTTAACATCATCTGCAAATTTAGACATCACGCCCTCTATCCCTTCATCAATGTCGTTTATGAAAATTAAAATCAACAGTGGTCCTAATACTGATCCTTGGGGAACCCCACTTCTTACATCAACCCAATCTGAGGAATAGCCATTTATCACAACCCTCTGCCTCCTGCCCTGAAGCCATCCTTCTATCCATCTAAGGATTTTCCCAGTGATTCCAACCTGTTCCAGCTTATAAAGCAACCGCTCATGTGGGACTGAGTCAAAAGCTTTGCTGAAATCTAAATAAACAATGTCGAAATTATTCCCTAAATCCAGCTCGTGAGTGACCCTTTCGAAATAGCGAACCAGATTTGTTAAACATGATTTTCCCTTTACGAAACCATGCTGAGTATCCTTGAGAATTTCAATTCGATCCAAATGATCCTGAATTCCACCCTTGATCATTGCCTCCATGATTTTCCCTACTACTGAAGTCAGACTGACAGGTCGATAATTTCAAACTTCACTTTTAGAGCCACCCTTATGTATGGGAGATACATTTGCACTTTTCCAATCCAAGGGAATCTCCCCAGAGTATAATGATGCTCGCATAATTAGCCTCAATGGTTCAATGCACTCGCTTGCCGCCTCTCTTAAGATTATAGGGTATATCCCATCAACTCCAAGGAGCTTTACTGGTCTGTAGGCTCGAAAGTTTTTTCATTAAATAATCTTGCGAAATTTCAATATCATTAATTACATATTTTTTAACTTCGCTCCCACAATTTCCCTTTGCCACAAAAGGCTTTTCATTTGTAAATATCGATGCAAAATAACTGTTGAGTTCATCTGCAATGGCAGCTGGTGTATTTATTACTATCCCCTTTCCCTTACGTAAAGGTCCGATCTGGTTTGTCCTGCTCTTCTTGGCATTTATATATGTGAAGAATTCTTTATCCCCCCCTCTTTGCTCTGTTTGCTAGTGATTTCTCATAAACTGCCTTTGCCTGTCGAACCTTTTCTGTGGCTCTATTACACATCACCTTGTATATCCGAAGTCTTTCCTCATAAGTATGTCTTTATGCTACTGGTTCCTGTACGGTCAGCCCAATTATGTCATCTGATTGATGGATGATGATCAGGTGTAGAATATTCATTTCCACAGTACTTTCCCTAACATGTTGATACAAATAACAGTCATCCAGTTGATTTATTATACCTTTATACCTTTGTTTCCAACTATCTCACATCACACGGATACTATACTATCGTGAGAAATTTCTGAATCCGAGAAAACTTTCATCACGCTCAGGCTAATAATAAGCATGACCCCCATCACCCCTTCTATCTTCCATATACTTCCTAAATACTTAGTGCCCAACATAAGTATACAAGACTATTAATTGCAGGAACTGTCGAAATTAAATTACGTGAGAATTCGGTTAATGTTCACCAGCCATATCTAATCTCCAATTCGTGGTCTTTTACACACATGCACAAAGACAAATAACCCCTATTTAAGATTCATGTTCACCCCTGTTTGGTAATTTTCATTCCTGTGATCACAATATACAGCCAAAAAGCATTGTCAGATTCAGAAGGAAAATCGTTTTGCAATATTTTCGTTAAATTCTTTTCATTAATATTTTACTTAATTTTTAATTGTGTTCTATTGTTTTTTTTTTTAATTGTTTTCAATTAATTTTTTACTGTAATGTAATATTTTCGATTTTTTAATTTAATTTTTACTGTAATGTTATATTTGTTTTAATTTCTGGAGAATATCATACAGAAGTGTTCTACGTATCATGTGGAGGTAAACTTCTCTTATTCTTTTACAAATTAGTAAATTACAAAAATTATTTATTTCAAAACTGTTTGAAGGGACTCATGGAAAATCAAATATGCATTATATTGTTACATACTAGACATAATTAGAGTTGACTTGGTCAGAACATTTGACTTTCAATTAAAGATATACTGTCCCCTTTTTCTTCCTGATTGCATGGTGCCTCCGTAGTCAGGTGGGAAGGAGCAGCAGTGCGTAGCACACGCTTCTTGATTAGACCGGGGGTTCGAGCCCATCACCACCAAATACAGAGGATGCAGAAAGGTCAGGGAATGACCACCACATATTCCCGGAACAATATGGCTTTAGTTGCTAATGCTCCTAAAAACCAAATAACAACAAACCTGATTGCATGAAATAATTGACTAGGAACTAGCTTATTGAGTTATTTACCATTCTGAAGTGTTAAGTGAAAAATAATCGTAAAGGACTGTTTCTTTTTTTATCAATTATTTTAGTTTTTATATATGTATTTAGTTTAATATTTAGTTTTATAGTTTTATGTGTAAATATAATTAATAATTTGCCTTCTGACTTTCTCCTTTGTTTAGGTAAGGTTGTCCAAAATCCTTGCTGTTAAAAAAGAAAAAATCAAGTTGCTGAAGGAAATGAATACACAAGCAGAAAAAATGGTAACAGAATGTAAAATATCTACTGATTTTTAATGACCTCCTTAAAAGGGAGAATAACCTAAGATTGCACATCATTATCCTGATTTTCCTGCCCCTCACAACAAAGAATTCATTACCATAGGTGCTATATGCATATGTGCAAATGCACCTAAAATTGAAAAATAAACAAAAAAACTCTCGCTTGATTTCATCTAAGGAAAATTATGCAGGCTCTCTATCCATAGGATTAAGTGAAATTTTGTTCCAGTGGTTAACTCTTTAGAAGAAAGAGAATTTTTTTGTATCCAGCCTACATTATTCTTCCATATTTTTCAATTATGTTTCCTGGTTTGGGTAACCTTCAAAATTAAAAAAAAACATGTTCCCATTATTTAGCTTACTCAAACCTTTAAAAGCCTTAATCACACACATTTGGTCTGAGAGACCATAATGAAACTAAATGTTTTAAAATTGTTTTGGTGCACATTAACGATTTCCCACCAACCGTATCATCAATTTGTGGCATTGTAAGCTGTTCAACTATGGCAGTTGCATAATCCTTCACTTTTACTTTTTATTTCATTTTTCCCGACATTTAATTGTTATAAAAGTAATGTATTGGCCTGTGGGATCCAACATTAATGTTTACATTAGTTTTATTTTAATAATAAAAGTTTATTTTAGTGATTTTTTTAAATGAAATAAAGCTATTTATATACGGGCACTGCCTGACTTACATAATACTCGACTTAGGGAAATTTACATAAGTTTTTGCCAGCCGGTGCAAACTTAAAAATCGTGGAAACATATTTTGCATCTGTAATAATAAATGGAGGTATCGTGAAAATATCGTAATGTGAACCCAATAGCACTTTTTTTTTTTTTTTTTGGTACTTTGTTCCAAGACCTCAGAAGTTGAAATTTTAGCTATATAATTAAGCTGTTTATCTCTGTAAAAGGTCATTTTTACAATGGAAATTGCGCTACACTTTCATTAACATATGCTCCGTTATAAGAATAAGTTTTAAACGCCTTTCTGATATTTTTCTAAAGCACGTTTCTGGAGGTCATGACCATAAAATAAAAACAATTTGCACTTTTCTGTTGAGCTTATCTGTTAGTGCATCTAATTATAAATGGGTAGTAAACGTGATCTTATTGCATTTGCGATAATCCTGATAACTGTAATTGTTTGCGTTTTTACATTATTATGGTGAAACTTGTTTCCCCTTCACTGAAATCTTCAATCATATAAAAAAACAAATTTTCAGAATCTTCTCTTTGTTCCTACAATGGTGATGGGAAAGCAACCAGCGGAAAGTGCAAGTGGTGGCAGTGCTAGGAAACAGAACAAAATTGATTTAGAAATGAAGATGAAAATGATTAAGAAGTACGAAGCAGGAAGTTTTTCATCTATTGCACGGGAATTAGGTCTTGCTGCTTCAACGGTGAATGCTATTTTAAAGGACAGTGAGTGTATAAAAGAACACGTTAAAGGATCAGTGCATTTAAGAACAACAGTGATCACAAAACAGCATTCAGGTGCTATATCAAAGATGGAAAAGCTTCAGAAGAGAGTGCTCCTGAATCTAATGGACATTCAAGCAAAAGCAAGAAGTATATATGAAGATATTAAGGATAAGTATGGCAAACCCCAAGCCAGTTTCGTGGCAAGCAACAGGTGGTTTAATAGGTTCAAGCATTTTGGTACTTTCCACAACATTAAAGTGTGGTGAGGATGCCGGTGGTAATTCTGGAGCTGCAGAGAAATTTTGTGATGTGTTGGGAAAAAAAAACCCTTCGAAATCTCCACAGCCCACAACTTTTGCAGTGGCATATTTATCAGCTGGAAAGTTATTTTGGCAACGATGCTCGAAAGGTAAAATTTGCTGACATTATGCCTATCTCCTCTCTCTTTTTTGTAATTTTGTACACTTTCGTAATTTTTCCTGTGCATGAGATAAAAAATTGAATAACTCTATTTACATGTTCGTCAAACATTTCTTTTTTGCTTCAATTAAATTCAGTGCACACAATTGCGAGTGTTAGTTTCCCTAAATGCTTATTGCATTTAGGGAAATTTCGACATACCTAAAATTCGACTTGCATAGAGTTCTGCAGAATGCAACCCTTACATAAGTCGGGGACTGGCTGTAATTGTGAGTGTACTCATTATTAATAAAATATATTTGTGATATCTTAATTTAACATGCTTGACAATTAAGTTATCAAATTTGAAATAGGGAGACATGCTCCAGACCCTGGAATGAACCAAAAACTAAGGTTATATATGAATCAAATTTTAGGGATAACAAAAGTAACTGAATCTTTAAGTTTATCCTAAAGTAGTTGAAAACAAAAACACAAACTATTCAGCTTGAATAGAGTTCCTATTTTTGTTGAGCTTGACCTCCTGGAAAGTCATCAGTTCCCATCAGTAGTAAACCACTGGAGAAAGTAAACTTTGGCTCTGTTTTTTTTTTTTTTTTTTTTTTTAGTCTAATTTAATTAGTTTTTAATGAGTCTAATTTTTTTTTTTTTTTTTTTTTTCAGGATTTTATGCCAGCTTAATATTTAAAGGCTGTACAAACATTTTATTGCATTTTAATATAAAATAATTTTTGTACAGGGTGTCCCTAAAGTCACTATCCATTAGGCTAAATAAGACGAAGTTCAAAAAAAATATTTTAATGCCAATATTATACACATATTTGGGTATTTAAACGTTTTAATGGCAATATTATACATATAATTTTTTTTTATTTCCAGATCCAAATGCAGGTATAATATTGTCATTAAAACATTTTTTTGAAATTCACCTTATTTAGCCTAATAGATAGTCACTTTTGGGACACACTGTATTTTTTAAACTTTAACTTCAAAAATAAAATAAACATTTTTCTTCAGTATTTATTTATTTAAATTTTTTTTTTAAATTAAATTGTGTAAAATTAAAATATAATACAATGGTATCATACAATTTAAATTACTTTGTGACCTTTTTTCCTAGTTATTAATTTTTTGAGACTACACAGGTAGTTAGTTAAAGGTTAAATACCTCAGTCAGATCCCAATACAGAAAATCTAAGTTTGTGTTGCAAGGTCTCAAGACTTTGAAACCCACACTTGTCTGTAGGAATTCTTCTTTAAGCCCATAACTAATTCTGCTGCTCTTCTGCACCTTTCACAACAATTGCATATTCTTTTTGAACCAAAGCCATCAAATTATATATAATATTTCAAGGTATGGCCTAACCAATTTATTAATTAATGGAACAGTGCCTTCTTTGCCCTTATCAGCTAAATTCATATACATTATAGATAAAACACCTATGCCGTCCTGATAATCTGTCTGTCTACACTCTTGAGAGAACGTAATGTTGAATTGTACAATTACTTGTAATATTTTGCATTACAATTATCTGAAGTTTGTTGCCTCCCAAAGTAATAAGACAATTTAGGATTATTATTACCCAAATGTCAAACCTTATATTTCCCAGTGTTATATGAGGTCCAGTCAAAAAATTCTAAAGCTTATTAACAAAAAAATAGTGGTTGAGGTAGAGGACAAGATTATAAGTAAGCATAGAGGAGGAATTACATTACTAGATCAAGCCACTTCATACTCCACTTATATACCTTAGGTCTATGTTACATTTGTAATGGATATGAAAGCCTGTGTGTGGGTGCATGCATACATGCAAATCAGGTTTGGTGGGAAGAATTGGAAAAAATGGAGCATAAATCCTTTACATATTAAGGACTACATTTGGTGATGCTTGCTTAAGTTTGCAGAAGATATAAAGGTTGGCAGGGTTGTTAATGATAGTAAAGACAGTATGCCACTGCAACAGGATCTATAAAAGTTAGGCAGATGAGCTGAGAAGTGGCAACTGAAGTTCAATATTGACAAATGCAAAGTACTGCATATGGGTAGCAGTAACCTAAGAGAAACCCACCTCCCCGAGTGTGGTACTACACTCAGGAAGGTGGAGAATGAAAAAGACCCAGGGGTAATTGTGCAGTCGGATATGAAGTTCTCTGAGTAGTGCAGGCAGGCTGCCAGAGCAGGTCCTGGAGTTTTGTCAATGATATATAGGAATTTTGCTGGCAGAGACAATGAGGTGATTATATCTTTGTGTAAGGCAGTGGTCAGGCCACACCTTCAGTACTGTGTACAGGTCTGGAGGCCTCATTTTAGGAGGGATAGAGTTGCTAGAATGAGTACAGAGAAGGGCAACAAGATTGGTGAGAGGAACAAAACTTAAATTTTCTGTTTATACTCCGGCACGACAACCAAGTCAGTAGAGTTTACAATAAATCATCAATACAAATATTTATCGTATTTAGTAGTCACGGTCTTGAACCCCGGTTCACTCAAGGAATGCGTGCTATGCACTCTCGCTCCTGACCACTCGGCTACGTCAAAGGGGTTCTCTTACCAGGAGAGGCTTAAATTCTGTAAGTTACAGCATCTGAAGACTAGGCACCTAAACTTTCCCTGACCTTTCCGCAAGGTGATTTGATTCAAGTGTGCAAGACCTTGAATGGTTTGAGCAGGCTCAGTGCTGATGGGATACTTCCACTTGCTGAGATTAAGAACCTGAGGGGGCATAGATTCAAATTGAGGAAAGATAGTTGTGGAATAGATGTGCAGAAGTTTGCCTTTAGCCAGTGGTTAGTTAATTGCTGGAACAGACTTCCATCTGTTGTTGTGGAAGTTGATAGCTTAAATTTATTTAAGGCTGAACTAGACAAATGCTTGGAGTGACTGGATGGGTGAAATGGAAACGTTTTTTTTTTTTTTTTTTTTTGGCAGATGCCCTATAAGCTTGCTTTCTTGCATCATATGCCTCAACTAATGCTACCATTAATGGTAAAGGGAAGGATTTTGCTTTCGTAAAGGTGACTAGTGGTCTCAGACAGTTTTAAAATTCAATACAGTGGGACCAAATTTTGATGTTACCAATAGCAAATTCTAAATGAAAGCATTCAATCTTGGAAGCTACTAGACTCTTTATACCAAGAAATACTGTTCAAGGTTTAGGCCTAAATGGGTGTTAGATGAACTAATGAAACTCATGGCAGAGAAGCAAAATGCATGGGATGCATATAAATTATCAGTAGACACAGATGACTATGGTAGATATATTATTATTATTATTATTATTAACTATATAGTGCAAGGAAGCCTGAGGCTTATGCTGCACCAGCCAAAAAAAAAAATTCCCAAGTTACTCTGAGAGAGAGAGAGAGTGAGAGTAAAGTAGAAGGGAATCACCAAGAAAGAGAAGAATGATGATATCCAGCTCAGGACCCTGGGTGTGCCAAGCCCATACTCACCAGATGTGAGCCCCTGAACTAATTCTTGCCTTCTAGTTTTAATTCAGGGTCAGGATGGAGATTTCTTTTGCAACAGAAATATGCACATTGTTTTTTGTATTGACAGTCTGAATCCATTGCCCACTTACTTATATTGTTGATTTTGCATTGCAACTGCCTCTCAGTAGTTCTCATGTTCTGTGACTGACTAGAGATACTGAAGTCATTGACATAAAGTGCTTGTGACACTGAAGGAGGGAGTTGATTTGTGATTGAATTATCCTTTATGACAAACAAAGTGGCACTCAAGACTGAGCCCTGTGGGACACCAAAAATAAGTTTGTATTTTGACTTTAGAAGATTCTGTTCATAAGGAAATTCTGGACAAACATAGGAAGGTTGCCTCTGAGTCCAGCATGGTGCATGTCTTATAGGATCCCATATGTCCAAGTGGTATCATAAGCTTTTTCAATGTCAAATAATACGGTAACCATATGTTGTGATCTGATGAATACATTTCTGATGTTAGCTTCTATCCTAACTAGGTGGTCTAGTGTAGCTCTGTAATTTATAAAACCACATTGCATGTTTGTGTATATGTTATTTTTCTCTAAATGCTAATGATATAGTATAGTGTATATGATATCAAAATATATATTTTGATATCACATACTGTATCAAGCCACAAAGGAGATTAGGCAAGCGAAGGCAGATTACAAGAATTCTTTGGCAAAGGATGTAAAGAAAAACAGCAGACTTCTTTAGTTATATAAACTCTAGAAGGAAGGGGATGAATCAGATCAGTCCACTTGATATTGATGGTTCGACTGTTGATGATCCTGCTCAGATAGCTGACAAACTGAATGAGTATTTTGCATCTACATTCAGACATGAAGAATTCTGTAGGGAAGTGGAAGACAGAAGCTTGTGGAAGTTAACAGGAAGTTTAATGATTTTGTAATATATAAGAGCAAAGTGGAGGAAAAATTGTGAAAGTTAAATATAAGAAAGGCACCCGGGGTCGATGTGATCCATCTAGTTATATTAAAGGAGGTGGCAAAGGAAATAAACAAACCCTTAGCCATAATTATGAAAGCATCCTTCGATTCAGGCGAGGCCCATGGACTGGAGATGGACAAATGTATCCCAATTCACAAAGGGGGTCAACAGATGACACGAGTAATTACAGACCTGTTAGTTTAACTTCTGTTCCAAGAAAAATAATGGAGTCACCAGTTAAAGAAGCATTGCAGAATCATTTAGGCAAGACTGCAATTATATATCAGACACAGCATGGGTTTGTTAAGGGGAAGTCTTGTCTGATCAATTTGATTGGATACTAAGATTTGGTCGCAAAGGAACTCAATGCAAAAAAATAATTTTAATATCATATACTTTGATTTCAGGAAAGCTTTTGATACTGTTGCACACAAGGAAGACTACTGTACAAATTGGAGCAGTATGGCATTTAAGGGCAAGTTGCTACAATGGATAAAAGGGTGGTTGAGTAGGAAAAGACAAGAGTGGTAATAATGGACACTGCTCATCATGGACTTTTACTATTAGTGGAGTTCCCCAGGTTTCATTGTTGGGCCCATTATTGTTTTATATATTGATGAATGAAATTGATGAAGGTATATCAGGTTTAATGACCAAGTTTGCAGATGATAAAAAGGTTGGCAGGGTTGTTAATGACAGTATGCTACTGCAACAGGATCTAGAAAAGTTGGGCAGATGGGCTGAATAGTGGCAACTGAAGTTTAACATTGACAAACACAAAGTACTGCATATTTGTAGGAGTAACCCTAGAGAAATGCACTAACTGTTTGGTACTACACTCAGGGTGGTAGAGAATGAAAATGACCTGGGGTAATTGTGCAGTCAAATATAAAGTTTTCTGAGCAGCGCAGACAGGCTGTCGGAGCAGATAATGGGGTCTTGTCAATTATATACAGGAATTTTGCTAGTAAGGAGAAGGAGGTGATTATTCCTTTGTATAAAGCAATTTTATTTTTATTTATTTTAGTTTTTAGGAGCATTAGCAACTAAGGCCATGTTTCTGCGGGGATATGCAGTGGTTATTCCCTGACCTTTCCGCATCCTCCGTATTTGGTGGTCATGGGCTCGAACCCCGGTCTAATCAAGAAGCGTGTGCTATGCACTGCTGCTCCTTCCCACCTGGCTACAGAGGTGCCGTATAAAGCAATAGTCAAGCTACAGCTTGAGTACTGCCTACAAGTCTAGAGGCCTCACTTTAGGAATGATGTCTTGTTGCCCTTCTCTTTACTCATTCTAGCAACTCTACTGAAGGAAAACAAAGAGTGAACTTACCAAAAAAGGCTTAAATTCTGCAAATTGCAGTGTCTAGAGACTAGGCACCTGTGAGGTGATCTGATTCAAGGCCTTAAATGGGTTGAGCAAGCTCATTTCTGATGAGATTCTTCCTCTTTCTCAGATTGTGAACCTAAGTATGTGGCATAAATTCAAATTGAGGAAGGACAGTAGTATAATAGATGTTTGGAAATTTGCCTTTATCCAGTGGGTGGTTGATTGCTGGAACAAACTTCCATCTGTTGTTGTGGAAGTTGATAGCTTAAATAAATTTAAGGAAGAACTGAACAAACGTTTAGAGAGAATGGTTGTGTAAAATGGGATTTTTTTTTTTTTTTTTTTGCTGATAAGCTTGCTTTTTTGCATCATATGCCTCTACTGATTCTAATGCTAACTTTAAGCATTCATGAAATGGTTGCTAATGGCATGACAAAATTCGTTCTGACTAGCAATTAACCATCTGAGAAATTGCTGATGAACTGGAATGCCCTTTAGATTATGCCAGGCAAAACACTAGCATGTGTCAGTGTCAGCAAAATTTGTTCCAGGGTTGTTGAGTGATGATCAAAAGTTACTGTCGGCAATTACACAAGTAATTGAAAAGAAACGTGGAAATACAGCCAAATTTTATGATTATGACTCCAAAACAAAAGTCCATTTGTTCTGCTGGAAGCCACCAAACTCACCCCATTCAAATAAAAAGACAATTCGGTCAAATGTGAGAATAATATTGCTTCCCCCACCCAACATTCAGGGTATCGTTCATTATGCATTTTTTCATAATGGTTAAACAGCAAACTAGGTCTATTATAAAGAAATTCTAATTTGAATGAGGTTAAAAAGTTATCAGAAAATATTGGTTTATGACAATAATCAAGGTAAGCTACAGCAACAAGATCTATAACAGGAGTGGGCATACTTTTTAAATGGTTGGCCAAATAAAATGTCTGTTAGGTACCCGTAGGCCAAATTTTTTTTAGCTTTCTACGATTTTTAAAATTATTAAAATGGTGTATAATGAAAAAATTGTCATAAACAGTTTTACATTATTTATTGTAATAGTTATACATACTTGTGCATATAATTAATTTTATTAATAAGAAAAACAAAATACAAATTATATCCATTTTGTATTCAAGATAAAATTACAAAAATACAATTATAGTATACAATTATAAAAAAATTAAATTGAAAATTTTAATTTCAAACATTTTATAAAATAATCTTAATTTTATAACCTTTATAATCTTATATTTTCAATTATGCATTGTGATAGGTTTCAGTAAATACCTTCATAAAAATAAAATGGTAAATCCCTTCCCAATTATTTACTTTTACCCTTCGACTATTCACAGATATTTGCTGTTGAAACGAATAATACACCTGCACTGCAATCAATCACATTCTGCAGAGCCGAGAGTCCAGAAACCACTACTGTCTACATGCAAGTCTATGGCTGCTTATCAGTGTTACCAGAAGCTATGCTTGCTTACTGTTTGGCAATACTGCTGCTGCTTACTCGAGTCATGATATATGGCACAAATTTAAATGATTCATTACACGTAGTGTAATCAAAATGTTAAAAACAATTTAATAATAGTAAATATAATAAAAATTACAATAAACATAAATTCATGATGTATATTCTTCGGTGGGCTCTTTGCTATATATATATATATATATTTTTTTTTTGAAAACAACCACGGGCTGGATTATGTACATTCAAGGGCCGGTGGTTGCCCACCCTTGATCTAGAACAATCAGGCATATGGGCTGAGAAATGGCAGTTGAAGTTTAACATTGATGAATACAAGGTACTGCATATGGGTAACAGCAGTCCTATATTAACGTACTAACTGAAGTACTATACTTAATGTAGCAGAAAATGAAAAAGAGATGGGGCTAATTGTGCAGTCAGATGTGAAGTTTTCTGAGCATTGCCAATAGGATGTCTCACTGAGGAAGAATGCCAATAGCACTGCACTTACTGAATCCAGAAGTGCAGACAGGTGGCAGGACAGCTCATAGGTTTTGTCAATGATATACAGAAAAATTTCTAGCAGGGATAAGGAGGTGATTATTTATATCTTTGTACAAGGCAATGGTTAGGCTGCATCTTGAGCACTGCATACAGGTCTGGAGGCCTCATTTTAGAAAGGATGTAGAACTGCTAGAAGGTACAGAGAAGGGCAATGAGATCGGTGAAGGGAACAAAAGGATAGTCTTACAAAGAAAGGTTTCAAGTCTGCAAATTGCTGCATCTGGAGACCATACATCTGTGAGGAAATCTAATTGAGGTGTTTAAGGCCTTGAATGGATTTAGTAAAGTCAGTGCTGATGGAATTCTTCCTCAATGAGCCATCTTGTCAGCAATACTTAGAGAACTTTATATCAGATTACACAATAACTCTCGGGGTCCTTTTCATTATCCACTACCCTGAGTGCAGTACCACACATTACTCTGGAATTACTGCTACTCATATGTCAATGTTAAACTTCAATTGCCATTTATCAGCCCATTAACCCAATTTTTCTAAACCTTATAGCAGCAAACCTTCATTACTTTCGTTATTCGTTTCATTAACCACTCTGCCAACCTTTGTATTATCTGAAAACTTAGACATTAAGCCTGTATCCTCATCAATATCATTAATAAATACTCAAAACAACAATGGGCTCATCACCGAACCCTGTGGGGCTCCACTAATAACATTAGTCCACGAAGAGTAGTGCCCATTGATAACCACTCTGTCTTCTCCCACTCAGCCATTCCTTTATCCATAGCAGTAACTTTCCCTTAATGTCATATCACTCCAACTTATATAGCAGTCTTTTATGTGCATATGTTAGCAAAAGCTTTCCTGAAATACAAGTATATGATATCAAAATTATTTTTGCATCCAGTTCCTGTGTCACTGCACAATCAAATTAACAGACCATCTAGACTGCACTACTGTCTGGATGGTCCTGCATTACTTCTTTAGCTAGTTACTCCATTATTTTCATTGGAACAGAAGTTAAACTAACAGGTCTGTAATTATTCATGTCACTCTTTGTCCTCCTATGTGAATTGGGGATACATTTGCACATCTCCAGTCTGCAGAGACTTCCCCTGAATCCAAGGAGATTCTAATATTTATGGACTTTTTATTTATTATTATTATTTTTTTTTTTTTACTATGTTTAACTTCAACAATTTCTCTTCCATTTTCTCCTCAGTTATCAAAAATTGTTTTTTTGATAACTGAGTTCAGATCTCTTCCTGGCAATACTTTGGAAATGCTCCTGACAACCATGTCTAGAGAGCAGGGCCATTGTTATGAACCAAATTTTGTCTCAGCATTCCTGAAGAAGGGTAAGGTTATCTGCAGTGTTATCTTTCTTGAAGAAATTGAAATGGGTTGGTCTTAAGAAAAACAAAACTGAAGTCCACTGATAGAAAAATCCTTTATAAGCTGGGATGTGTTTTTTTTTTTTTTTTTCATGAAATCCGAAACATGAAAGGTATTAGAACCTATTGTACTTAGTAACCACACATGGGTTGAAGTTTGAGAAGACAGAAGATAATTGTTGGTATTAGACTTGAATTTCTGTAGATTGTAATTTTCAGGAAACACATGGGAAGTTAAGTTGTTCCAGAAATGGAACAACCTTACTTCACATTTGGAAGTTGAAGGGCTGAGTAGTTTCATCACATTTGAACTTCTTTGGAGAAAGGGAGGGGGGGGGTGAATTATAGAAGCCAATTCAAAAGAACAGTGTCCATAGAAAAAGCATGCAGCAGAAACATCTAAGAAACAAGAGTGGAGAGGCTTTGTAACAGATGGGTCATTAATTAACCTAACTGCCTTCTTTTGAATGGTTGTCCAGAAGCATGAGAGAGAGAGATTGTGGGGGCAGATCCCAAGATGTGGGAACAGTATTCCATGGTAGGGCAGGTTTGAGATTTGTACAGAGTAAGTAGTTATTTAAAAGAAAAGTAACACCAAGAGTGAAAGAGAAAACCTGGTTTTTTAGATGCAGAGATTGTTTGCTGTTTGGTTTTTAGGAGCATTAGCAACTAAGGCCATATTGCTCCAGGAATATGCGGTGGTCATTCCCTGACCTTTCTCCATCCTCCGTATTTGGTGGTGACGGGCTCAAACCCCGGTCTAATCAAGAAGCGTGTGCTACGCACTGTTGCTCCTTCCCACCTGGCTACGGAGGTGCCTAGATGCAGAGAAAGCAATATTTGTAATGTGCTTAAGAGAGATTAGATGTGAGGGTAATGTCTGATAGAGATATGTGACCCCCGTTTAGTTATCTGATTGTGATTGAAGATAAAAACAGGAACAGTAGATTCTAAGAAAACTTGGTAAACTAAAGTTTGAAAGTATATTGCACTGGTAAACAATTCTGTCTATATTTGAATATAAAATGTGTATATTGTTGGTGAAATTTAATTTATATTGTAGTGCGAACTTTATAAATACTTCCTGCTTTTTCCCAAAACATCTCCTGTTTTGCTAGTGTTTTTCATGTTGAACCCCTGCTTTTTTTGAAAACCCTGGTTTTTTTTTTTTTTTTTTTTCACCTGTAAACACAGTTGAGAGATGGCATAACATCTCTGTGGAATATCAAGAGAATCTACATATACAGACATAATTTGTTGATAATGGTGGGAGAAAAAAAAAAAAAAAACTTCAAATCATATATATGTATACACACATACATTGTATACACTCATACTCTTTTAGTCCCTCAAATGAAAAAACAAAGCATACAAAACGATAATAAGTTTTATATACATGAAACTCATTTAAAAGATAAAATAGTGTAACAATAATACACAGTCATAAATACACAAAAAGAATTTTTAAAAATACACTTAAGTCGATCTACACTTTCTGTTCCATATACAATGAAACATGCATCATGCTTGTCAGTCCTGAAGCTTTCTGAAGTTTCCAGAAACTTCAGTGAAGCTTCAGGACTAACATGGAATCTACACTCACTGAAAACATTTAGCAATCAAGTGCTTTCTTGAAGCAATGCACTGTTAAATATTTGTGTACAGCATATGGTTGATGATTTTTAAACATTTTTGATTTATTTCACTTCATAAAATTCACTGATAAAAGGAGAGGTCTGTGCCCAAGTAATTTATTAATTGTGCTATTTATATTTTTATCTATAAAAATTCATGTTAGATGCTTATGTAATTGCCAATTATATGATTACTTCTATGGGAGAATCAGTCTTGAGTTCTTTAAAAGATTAACACATCCCCATTTTTGTTATATTATAAAGATGAAGTGTTAAGAGTATGGCTTTCTGCTAATTAATGAATATTGAAATTGGTTTATGCTCAGCAGACTTCCTATGAAGAAGCAATCACTGTAGAGTTTCAAAAGCGTTACGCAGCTGTCATTTTGGATTTTGAGAAACTGAATAAAGATTTAAATGAATATTTAGTTGGGGTGCAACAATATTGCCAACAGGTAAAGTTCTATTTATTTATACATTGATTTTAGTGTACTAATAGCATATAATTTTGGCAGCAATAGTGAATCATATATGTGATGCATTGCTTCTTTTTAATGTTAATTTTCATGTTATTAAAAAAGTAAAGTGCAGCCATTATCAACCCACTGCAGGATAGAAGCCTCCTCAACAATTCATGCTGAGGGAAATGGACCATAATCTGCCATGCTGGTCCAGTGCGGGTTGGCAGATTGGCCGTATTCAGCAGTCAGGATCTTGAACCCCAGTCTACTCAAAGAGCGTGTGCTACTGCACTCCCGCTCCTGCGCACTTGGCTATGTTATTACTAACTGTTAACTGGGTGCATCAAAAAAGTCATATTAACAGTTGTGTTGGTGTATAAAGGTTGCTCTTCAGTTAAAATCATGCACTTTACGATACAATCTATTATTTTAACTATATAAGAAAAACAGTTACAAAAAAATATATTTTTTTAATTCGAGCTCTTTCTTGGATAAAATAGTGTAAATAATTCATTGTATCTTTTTGAAAAAAGGTATATTGAGATATAAAAATACACAATTTTTAAAAAAAGAAAGCTTTTTTTTTCCCATTATTTTAATGTTTTTTTAAAAAGTTTTTTCTTAAAAATTTTTAATTTAAAATAATGTTCAGTAAAGTCAGTTGTACTGAAGAAAGTTATACTGATATCAGTCCACTCATTTAATGCCTTATCCTTCAGTCACTCCTTTATTAAGTCTATTCTATCCTTAATCTTCAGTTTCCTTAGTTACTGAAAGAATTCCACAGTTCCTTTGACAAAGTCAAGACAGTTTGATTCTGATTCCTGATTTTACGATTTCCTGGAATTTCTAAATTACATCTAATCCAAATTATCTCATGACGATATCCTGAAAAACAACACTCTGGATTTCAGCTGTAGATTTAAGCACTTAATCTTTCTCTCAAAGACAACAGTCTGACAGATTCCCATTAGTTGTTCAGTCACTCCACACCCAGAACTGTTCCTATATAATGGGTGGCACCTTCTTAAATCATTTAGGTAGTTTCAATGCAATCAGCCATGCTTGAGGCAAGTATCTCCTCTAAAGGTAAGTTTTCCTGAGATTTTTATGGTACTAATCATACACTTTTTTGTATCTTAATCATTTATTCCAATAATATATTCTATATTTATTTTAGCTATTTTCTTTCCAAATTCTACTTGGATTGCCTGGCTAGTCAAGATGAAGTGGTCTAAGATATTTTTTTTCCCCTTCATTAGAAATAAAATAATGTAATCTGCCTAGACTTTTTACTAATTTCTTAACTGTTTTAATTAAATTACCTCATTTTTTTTTTCACTCTTTGCTATTTTAATAACATAATATTAAAATAGCAAATTGTCACCCTTTGATCCCCATTTAGGAATTGGAGATACATTCATACATCTCCAATTCCCTTGAATATAAAGATGCTCTCATAATTAAGGCTAAAGGTTTGCTTACCTCCTTTGCTCTCTCCCTTAATATAATTGGATAAATCCATCCACCCCCAGGTACCTTTTTTTATATTTAACTTCAGCAATTTCTCTTCTGCTTTCCTCTCAGTTATCACAAAATCATTTAACTCCTTGTTAGAGTTTGATAAACTTGTGGCATTCCTCTCTCTCTAAAGAATTCCTCATGTGTGAATATAGATGCAAAATACCTATTAAGCCTCTCAGCACAACCTGAGCAGGATCATCAACAGTTAAACCATCGATGTCAAGTGAACCAATGTGATTCAGCCCCTTCCTTCTACTGTTAATATAAATAAAGTTTTGCTGATTTCTTGGCATTCTTTGCTAGAGACTACTTGTAATCTGCTTTGGTTTGCCTAACCTCCTTTGCAACTTGATTGCAGACTAGTTTGTATTTACCATACGCTTCTATATCACCTGATAATTTATATACATCCCATGGATTTTTTGTCTCTGCCACCTGTCTCAATAGGTCACCTGACATCTCTTTAGGTCTAAGCCTTGAACTGTAATTCCTAGTTGGTATGAAAAGCCTAGTAGTTTCTATGATTATTTCCCTGAATACTTCCCATTTAGAATTTGTTGTTGGTAACATTAATGGGTCCCACTTTATAATTTAAAAACTGTGTGACACCTTTACAAAAGCAAAAACTCCTCCCCTTATCCTTAATGGTAGTCACATCTTGCAGTAAATCCTATATTAGTACACTGTGATCACTGCTTGTAATTAGATCAAGAGTATTGCTCTCTCTCTCTTGTTGCCTGTCTAATATGCTGCCATAGAAAACAGTCATCCAATAAATCCACAAAAGTCTTACTAGTGTGAAAGTGACCAACCCACAAGTTCCAATCAATATCTGGAAGTTAAATTCCCCCATTTTAAGCCATTCTGATTTACTGGCCCACTTTTTATTCCATATTTACAACATGCAAATAAGCCCATGGACATGCATGTTCATGGGCTTATTTGCACTTTGTGCAAGCTGAAAAATCTGGAATAACTCATGAGTTGGGGGAAGGGGTTATATATTGAGTTATTCCAGATTCCTCCATCTTGGATTTACTAACCAGCCCCAATTGAAAAGGCCTTTAAAATTCTTCTTCTACGTCTCCAATAGGAATAGAATCTCTCCATATGTGGACCATGGGTGCCAAGCTTTTCTGCATTCCTCAAAGCATGCTCTCTAAAGAGCTTTTGCTGCAAATACATTATTTTTTGTACTACAAGTAGGCATAGGCACAGAAAGTAAATTTGCCTTTTGTTTATTTTTCTAATTACTATCCCAGCTGCATGGCTGCCTTATGACACTGCTCCTGAAATTTCATTGCAGGGCTGGAAATCTGGGTAAAGCTTAATCCTAGGTTCAAAAAGAATAGACCATGTGGTCTATTCCTGCTCTCTGGATTAAACATCCATGTTTGCTTATTTTGCATTCATTATCAAACTATTCCTTAGGAATTTATCACCAATTTGCATCCAAAACTGTTTAGAAATTGTTTCCCAAAACGTCTGAATCTGCCACTCTGCTGAGAAAAACCAATCATAAACACTCTGAGTCCCTTTTTGAATTCTCCTCATTGGTGGGATTCCTGTCAGAGTATCCTCCCCATGTCAGGGCATCCACTCAGTATCTCAAAAGGTGTAATTTAAGAGTGGGATCTAATTTACAAGGTGGTAGATGACTTTCATCAACCGGTGAAATACCACCACTTTGCTTATTGGAGGCTTGAAGTGGTGAAACCCATGTTTAGTCTCTAGAGCAAAGTTTCTGGCATCCCCCTCCCCCCCATACTTCTCCTTCAACCCATGCACGGTACTAAGTACTATAGGTTTTGATACCTTTCATGTTTGGGGTTTTCATAAAAAAAAATAAATAAATAAATATCTTTTTCTAAAAACTACACAAGCAGAAAGTAACACAAACAAAAAGAATTATGTCGGAAGGGAAAAAAAATGGTGAGCTCATTCTCACTTTCAACATCATACTCACCTTTAGTACACCAAACCTTTCTTCATCAGTAAAAGCCAGATATTTAAACTTTTGAAACTACTTATGTAGTGAACCTTGTAAGATGTTACTACTGCCAAAAGTTTGGACACTTTCAAATTGTTTTACAAGAAGACTGTGTACCCAAACTGTGGATCCAAGGAGCATACTTCAGATAATGATAATACTCAATCTCCACATTGTCCAAACTGCAAAGGCCCTCTCTCACATTGTCCAGCCTTTTCTAAAGTTTGTGCAAAGTGGGAATTCAAAAAGGAAATCCAGAAGTGCAAGGCTGAAAAGAAAGTTTCATAACCAGAAGCAAGAAAATACAGTGGATGCTGCTTATAGTGATCACTTCAGGATGAAGCTTAATTGATAACAGTAACCAATGAAATAAGAATGCAGCTGTTCAACACTAGTTATTGATGCAGAGTGGAAATGTGTACATAAATAGGTAGAACTGGACAGAAAGAAAACATTAAAATCAAGCAGTACAATATAAAGTGCTTTAATTTGACTGTCTACTATTTCTTTGAGAAAATGATCAGTAAAAATAAAACTGCACTAATGTTTATGGAAATCGAAACAAACCATTAAAAACAAATGAATAAAAAAATCTTAAGATCAAGAATTAGAAAAGGGTTAATGCTCTCCTGTGAAACAGTCAGAATGGCTTATGGTACTTTCTTCCAACAACACAGACAACCATATAAAGAAGTAAATAACTAGACGTGCAGCATCTTAGAGTTCAAGAATAAATCAGGATGTTACATAATCACTTCCACTGTAAATGCATAAACCACAATAAGGCAAAAAAGCAGTAACAAAAACTGAAGCACTGATTGTTTTTTTCTGTGTATTAATTAGTACACATCTGATTGGGACTTCATAAAAGTGATAACATTACACAAATAATAACATCCATGATCAAAATAAGCAGCATACATTGTAGTCACAAGACATGTGAGAATACATATTCTGAAGCCCCTCGAAGATTTCACTCTGTAGCAACCCAAATTGAGACATCAAACAGCCAATAGAACTAATAATATGCCAATCACAGTACAACCTGTTGCATATGCAGCTTCTGTATGATCACCCAAATAGAAAGTATAGACCCTGTGAGAGGGGAAAAAATCAACCAAAATATCTGTTGTGGACACCACTAACAATTCAAGTCTTGATAAGAAACTATTCTAGAGATCATGCAGAAGATAACATGGATATGCATCCCATCTTATTGAAAAAACATTAGTGAAAAGTGGTCACTATAAGCAGAATGCCTCTAAAATACAGACTTATGCAGCAACAACAATGATTTACGAGCTAATTCACTACAATCCTGTTGGATTCTGCTTACAAGAAACAAATCTCAAGTTCAACACCCTTCAATTAAAAATTATACTCGCTTTAGGCATGATAGATCACTTAATAGTGAAAGAGGAGCCATGCCCTCATTCAAGTCTCTTCCAAATGCATAACTCTGGAACCTATGTAGAATAGATGTGCAGAAATTTGCCTTTAGCCAGCTGGTGGTTAATTGCTGGAACAAACTTCCATCTGTCTTTGTGGAAGTTGATAGGTTAAATAAATTTAAGGAGGAACTGGACAAACATTTAGAGGGAATTGTTTTGTAATTTTTTTTTTTTTTTTTTTGGCTGATGCTGCATAAGCTCATACACGTGCTTTCTTGCATCACATGCCACTACTACTACCTCCATAGAAGCCATTGCTGCTTGTATAGTAATTTGTATTATTCTGACATGTGTTTTAATTTTTCTTCTGTCCATTCATCTATGTACCATTTAAGAACATGAAGACCTTGTTCTAAAATTACCATCTTCATTTTGTTTATTAGGTGACTTTAATGGACACCATCCATTATGGGGTTCTCCCACCACAGACAGACAGACAAGAACAGCCCACGGAAATGCTGACCAATGTATAGAATATAACATTATTGAATACTGGCTTTCCTACTTATATCTATTTCCTTACAGATATCAACATCTACAACAGACCTCTCTGCTTGCTTTCTGATCCTCTTTCCTTTCACAGGAAAGGTTTTCATTTATCAAACAAAACTGGGTAGCTCTTAATGATCCTCTCAATAGTATCTCCATTCTGTTTCTTAGTTGTTAATATGTAGAATTCAAACATCCTATCCCTCACCAACAGGAAATCCAGTAAAATAGAAATTTTCAAAGGTTGACTGGGTAAAATACAGCACTCGTCTCTTTTGATGACCATATCATTTAGATCCATTCTATCAGCTGCATTACTGATCACATCAAAACTCAAATGCCAGCAACTACAACTCTTACTATTCCACAACATCAATTAAGAAATGATCAACACAAATTATGGATGTAATGCATAATTTGTGTTGCAATAAAAAAATGTTCTGCAAACACCCAAGTACTTTAAATATAGTTTTGTTTTTTTTTTCTTCTTCGGCTGGTGCAGCATACGCCATGGGCTTCCTTGCACCATAGGCCGGCGCCTCCATAGCCAGGTGGGAAGGAGCAGCAGTGCATAGCACACGCTTCTTGATTAGACCGGAGTTCGAGCCCGTCACCACCAAATACAGAGGATGCAGAAAGGTCAGGGAATGACCACTACATATTCCCGGAGCAATATGGCCTTAGTTGCTAATGCTCCTAAAAACCAAACACAACAACAACAACCATATGGCCATTGCTAATACTAATATTATTAACTACACAGGACTTAGAGAAAAAGTCCATTACATCAGAAAGAAAGCTAAAAAATGACTTGGATTAAATTTTGGAGAACACTAAGGCAGTTGATTGATAAATTGCCTTCATTATTTGCTCCATTGTTTAACTCTACAGCAATTGAAAATACCCTAGAGCTGTATTTTCTGAATTGTCTGCATCAGCTGCATATAATCGATTATTTCAAAAGTTTGAAACTGTAACTGAGAGATCCAAACTGAATTTAACTACAGGTCCTTTACTTTTCATTCAACCATTTACAATGTTTCAATTACAGCAATCACTTACCACCACAAGGAAAAGTGCTGCTGGCACCATTCCTTGAGGTGGTAAGTGAATAGCCTGATGGGTATGTTATGTAATGCTCCAGTATTTGGCACCTCCGTAGCTAGGAGCAGTAGTGCGTAGCACACGCTTCTTGATTAGACTGGGATTCGAGCCCATGACCACCAAATATGGAGGATGCAGAAAGGTCAGGGAATGACCACCACATATTCCTGGAGCAATATAGCCTTGTTTGCTAATGCTCCTAAAAACCAAATAACAAACAAACAACAGCTCCAGTATTTAGGTTGAAAATCATCAGACTCACTGCCAACATTTTTCAATTGAATCTTCACTGACCACACATTCCCAAACTCTTGGCATCATTTTGTTCTCACAGCTGCAGACCAATTTCTCGTACATGTACCTGAGCCTAGAAAAAATTATATACTGTCATCTCACTTGGTATCTCTAGTCCCAAGACCTGATTAACAATCAATTTGGATTACAGAAAAATCATTCATGCTTGGATCTCATGATTAAAGCTGAATCAAGCATTAGGATGCATTTATCAGAATGAGCATATCATCATGCCTTGACAATGAGAAAGTGTTTGGTACCACATGACACTTTAGCATCTTAAAGGATCTATATTCTCTTGAGCTGAGAAACCATTTATTATATACTTCATATAAAATTTCCTCCAGGACAGATCCTTTCATATTCACTATTGGCAAGTTTTTCCTCTCTCTAAACCTTTGTTTAAGAAGAAGGAATCCCACAGTCACTGTTCTCAGTGCCACTTTATTTGCAATTGGAATAAATCATAAGATGAAAATCATTCAGAAAATTGGACTCATACCTTTACTACTGATGATCTCACAGTGGTAAATGTATGAATGCTATATGAATCCTGTCATTCTCAGAATATGAATTACAGGGTGTCCAAAAAGTCTCGATCCAATGGGATTTGCACTGCATGTGCTTGCTTCTTCATTTCTTCTTTCAGAATGTCATGCAACGTGCTCTTGGGCACTCCGATTTCAGCACTGGTCCATCTGATGGATTTCTGTGAGTTGGCATGAAACTTAGCAATCACTCCAATTCGAGTGTCTTCACTTACAGAAGAGCGACCACATCAAGGCTTGTCAGTGACAGATCCAGTCTCTTTAAATTTCTTCACCAGTTTCCCAACTGCACTGTGTGCTATTGGTTTCCTTTCAGGATGTCTACCATTAAACTCGTCTGCCACTTTCCTCTAGCTACATCCCTGACCGCTAAGGACTATCTCCACCCTTTCATCCAGTGTTAATGCCACTTTTCACCTGTAAAGAAAAACATTTTTACCATTGGTTCCAGACTTTTTTGGACACTCTGTACCTTGAGAAACAACTGCAACTCTCAATAAACTGCACTGAACTGTGGATGACACACACAACAGTTATATGCTACCCAGCCAGCAATCTGCTGCCATTCATTTTTGCAACTAGTGCAAGATGCATCCTGAACCTGAGCCTAACTTAGTCAGTCATCCTCTTCAAACAGTGAATAGTAGCCTTCTGGGTTTAAATTTTGATAATAAGAGGGCGCTGAATCTCTATAAAAGTTACAGCTGTCAGTTACAGGCTCCGCAAAAATGATAAGTGTTTGCCTTTTATTTACATGATTGTTATTTTATATTAGCATTAGCATTAGCATTAGTAGAGGCATATGATGCAAGAAAGCAAGCTTATTCAGCATCAGCCAAAATAAAAGAAAAAAAAAAAAAAAAACAACCACTACTCCCATTTCACCCCTCAATTCGTTCGAAATACCTGTCCAGCTGAGCCTTAAATTTGTTTAGGTTATCAACTTCAACAACAAGCGATGGAAGTCTATTCCACAAACCAACTGCTGGCTAAAGGCGAATTTCCACACATCTATCCGACATCCGTCCTTCCTCAATTTGAATTTATGCCCTCTCAGGTGATTATTCTGAGCAAGAGGAAGAATTCCATCGGCATTGAGCATGCTCAAGCCATTCAAAGCCTTGTACACCTCTATCAGATCACCTCGGCGATGCCTAGTCTCCAGGCTCTGTAATTTGCAAAACTTAAGCCTTTCTTCGTAAGAGCAACCCTTTGTTCCATTCACTAATCTTGTTGCCCTTCTCTGTACTCGTTCCAGCAGCTCTACATCCTTCTTGAAATGAGGCCTCCAGACCTGTATACAGTACTCAAGGTGTGGCCTGACCAATGCCTTATACAAGGGAATAATCACATCCCTGTCCCTGCTAGAAAAATTCCTGTATATCATTGACAAGACACCATGAGCTACTCTTGCAGCTCGTCTGCACTGCTCAGAGAACTTCATATCTGCCTGCACAATTACCCCCAGGTCCTTTTCATTCTCTACCACTGTCAGCGTAGTACCACAGAGTTGATACGTTGATCTGGGGTTACTGTTTCCCATATGTAGTACTTTACATTTGTCAATGTTAAACTTCATTTGCCACCTCTCAGCCCATCTGCTCAACCTTTCCAGATCCTGTTGCAGCAGCATAGTATCAGTAGTGTCCTTAACAACCCTGCCAACCTTTGTATCGTCTGCAAACTTGGACATTAAGCCTGATACACCATCATCAGTATCATTTATAAATACAGAAAACAACAATGGACCCAACACTGAACCCTGAGGAACTCCACTAATAACATTAGTCCACGTTGAGCAGTGTCCATTGATTACCACTCTCTGTCTTCTGCCGCTCAACCATCCCTTTATCCATAGCAGCAATTTGCCTCGAATGCCACACTTCTCCAATTTGTGCAGCAGTCTTCCATGCGCAACAGTATCAAAAGCCTTTCTAAGATCCAAATATATAATATCAAAGTTATTCCCTGCATCCAGTTCTTTTGTGACTACATCATAGTATCCAATCAAATTGGTCAGACAAGACCTGCCCTTAACAAACCCATGCTGTGTCTGAGCTATAACTGAATTCTTGTCCAGATGATCCTGCAGTGCTTCTTTAACCAGTGCCTCCATTAATTTTCCTGGAACCAAAGTTAAACTAACAGGTCTATAATTACTTGTATCAGCCTTTGATCCTCCTTTGTGAATTGGGGTTACATTTGCACATCTCCAGTCCATGGGTACCTCCCCTGAGTCCAAAGAAGCTCTCATAATTATGGCTAGGGGTTTGCTTACTTCCTTTGCTGCCTCCTTTAATATAACTGGATAGATCCCATCCACCCCGGGTGCCTTTTTTATGTTTATCCTCAACAATTTCTCCTCCACTTTCCTCTCAGTTATTAGAAAATCATCTAGCTCACTGCCAATGTTTACTTCACCTACGACATTCCCCTTCCTGAATAACTCCTCATGTGTGAATGTAGATGCACAATACTCGTTTAGATTGTTAGCCACCTGAGCTGGATCCTCAACTGTTGAACCATCAACATCCAGTGGACCAATCTGATTCATCCCTTTCCTTCTTGAGTTTAAATAGGTAAAGAACTCTTTTCTGTTTTTCTTTGCATCCTTTGCCAAGGATTTCTCATAATCTGCCTTTGCCTGCCTAATCTCCTTTGTGACTTGGTTACAGACCAACTTATATCTATCATAGGCTTCCACGTCACCCATTAATTTGTATGTATCCCATGCATTTTTCTTCTCTGCCATATGTCTCATTAGTTCATCTGACAACCATTTAGGCCTGAACCTTGAACAATATTTCTTGGTTGGTATGTAAAGCCTGGTAGCTTCCAAGATTAGTTCCTTGAATGCTTCCCATTTTGAATTTGCTGTTGGTAACAACATCAGTTGGTCCCACTGTATAGAATTTAAATACTGTCTCAGACCAGCATAGTCTCCTTTACGAAAGCAAAAACCCTTCCCTTTACCTCTGATGGTAGTTACCTCCTTGAGTAAATCCCACTTCAGCACACTGTGATCACTGCCACCCAGTGGTTCATTTATCTGCAGATTCCTAATGCATGAAGAATCACTACTGATAATCAGATCAAGAGTATTACTCCCTCTAGTTGCCTCCCGAACATGCTGGTGTAGAAAACAATCATCCAATAAATCCACAAAAGCCTTGCTAGTGTGTGAGTGACCAACCCACAAATTCCAGTCAATATCTGGGAAATTAAAATCCCCCATTATAAGACTCTCTGATTTACTGGCCCACTCTATTTCCCTGTACAGTATCTTATTATACTCATCAGAGTCATTAGGCCTATAGCACACTCCTACTCTCAATTTTGATTTACCTATGCTTATGTCACACCAAACTGACTCAACACTGCACTGTCCAGCGATGTCAACTGGCTTCACTTCCTTGGATTTTATGTGTTTTTTAACTAATAGCATAACCCCTCCTCCCTTCCTATCCTGTCTATCCTTTCTGTAGACGTTGTACTCCCCAAATTCCAGTTCTGCATTCCTTATATCTGTGTGACACCACGTCTCTGATATCCCAACAATATCTGCCTTCGATGTTTTGAGTAATACCTCAAATTCATCAAATTTATTTACTAAACTCCTAGCATGCTACCCTAACATATTGTACTTAATACGTAGTCATATAGTTATAGTTACGCTGGTTATTTTTTATTTTTAATTTAGATAAAGAGTTTTTGTGGATTTTACTTACGATAGGTAAAACCGTTATTTCGTTCCATTTTTGTAGCCATTGTTTTTGGATATAGTGGTAGGGAATTCAAATTTTTTAATTGAGGTAGCTAGGTAGCTCTAACGCATAATTATATAGTAATACGCTTCACTGTTTCTATTTAATAGTTTCTATTCAAATACTATTGATATTTAGTTTATTGATTTTATTAATTTAAACTACCATGCCCCAGACTAGAGCAGCAAAGCAACGGGCACAAAGTGGCAGGAGTGCTGTGACTCGGGGGAGAACTGAGGGGGGCAATTCTCCAACGCATCACAGCCTAAAAAAATGTGCAACTTGTGAAATGTTTGCCGAACTCTCTGGAACGGAACATGATATTGCCATGGGGGATGTCTTTGTGTGTGCGCGATGTAAGGAGTGTAAGGAAATCAGGCGACAACTCAGCGTTGTTATGGGCCTATATGAGAGTTTGAAGGAGAGGGTGGATGCCCTCGAAAGATCTAAATTGAGGGGCCCATCAGGCTCTCAGCTGCCCACATCAACGCCAGAGCTTGCACTTGGTCATCACGCAACACAGCGGCAACCCCTAAGGCAGAATGCGCTGGTCCCACAGGAACTAGTAGTTGTTGGTGGCTCTATTGTCAGGGAAACGGGGAACATCCTTTGTAAAAAGGATAGGTGGAACAGGACCAGGGTATGTCTGCCAGGGGCAAAGGTTGATGACGTTGTAGAGCGGATATCATCTTTCAAGGGCACAAAAGGTGATATAGTTGTACACGTTGCCACTAATGATATTAAGAGTAGGAGACCGGCGGAATTACTCAACAAGTACAGGTCACTGTTGAAAAAAAGCCGTGAAATAGGGTTGAATTTGAAAGTGTCTGCAATTCTGCCCAGACACGATAGGAGGGAGTACATGATGAGAGCCTTGTCGATCAATTCGGCCCTGGAAAGATTGTGCAAGGCTCAAGGGGTAGAATTTTTTTCAGCCTGGACTGTACTTGTTAACAGGAGGGATTGCTTCTACAGGGATGGGATACACTTAAATAGAAAGGGTGCAAGAATATTTGCTGATGCTATCGAGGCAGTGTTAGGTGGGTCGGAAAACTGCTAGTTTGGGGGGATACAAAGACTAATAGTTTAACAGTAACCGCAGGCAGAGGTGAAGGTGATTCTTGCACAACTTCTATTAGAATAAGAAGCGACCTGGAGCGAGGGGTGTTGGGGGTTTCAGGGACGGATGGCGGTCATCATGGAATAGTTGGGTATATGGGATGTGTTAGGGTAACAAGGAATGGGCATAGGAGCATGTATGCTTGCATGTATACCAATGCTAGAAGTATAGTAAATAAATTTGATGAATTTGAAGTGTTGGTCAAGACATCAAAGGCGGATATTGTTGGGATAGCAGAGACGTGGTGTCACAAAGATATAAGGAATGCAGAACTGGAATTTGGGGAGTACAATGTGTACAGAAAGGACAGACAGGACAGAAAGGGAGGGGGTGTTATGCTGTTAATTAAGAAAAACATAAAATCAAAGGAAGTGCACCCAGTTATTATAGATGAACAGTGCTCTGTTGAGTCAGTTTGGTGTGAGATAAGCACTGCGAAAGGAAAAATAAGAGTAGGAGTGTGTTATAGGCCTAATGACTTGAATGAGTACAATGAACAATTGTACAGAGAAATAGAGTGGGCCAGTAAATCAGAATGTCTTATAATGGGGGATTTTAACTTCCCAGATATTGACTGGAACTTGTGGGTTGGTCACTCACACACTAGTCAGACTTTTGTGGATTTATTGGATGATTGTTTTCTGCAGCAGCATGTTCGAGAGGCAACCAGAGAAAGTAACACTCTTGATCTGGTTATCAGCAGTGATCATTCGTGTATTAAGAATTTGCAGATAAAGGAACCACTAGGTGGCAGTGATCACAGTGTGCTGAAGTGGGATTTACTCAAAGAGGTAACTACCGTCAGGGGTAAAGGAAAGGGTTTTTGCTTCCGTAAAGGGGAGTACAGTGGTCTCAGACAGTTTTTAAGTTCTGTACAGTGGGATCAACTGACGATGTTACAAACAGTAAATTCTAAGTGGGAAGCATTCAAAGAATTAATCGTGGAAGCTACTAGACTTTATATACCGATTAAGAAATATCGTTCAAGGTTTAGGCCTAAATGGTTATCAAATGAACTAATGAGACTCGTGACAGAGAAGAAAAACGCATGGGATGCATATAAATTATCAGGTGACGCAGAAGCCTGTGGCAGATATAAGCTAGTCTGTAATCAGGTCACAAAGGAGGTTCGGCAGGCGAAGGCGGATTACGAGAAATCTTTGGCAAAAGATGCTAAGAAAAACAGCAAGGATTTCTTTACTTATATAAACTCTAAAAGGAAGGGGTGAATATGATTGGTCCACTTGACATCGATGGTTCGACTGTTGATGATCCTGCTCAGATAGCAAACAAACTGAATGAGTATTTTGCATCTACATTCACACGTGAGGAATTATTACAATTTGAAAATGGAAGAAGGTTATCAAATTGTAGCAGTGTGCTTAATGATTTTGTAATAACTGAGAGCAAAGTGGAGGAGAAATTGTTGAAGTTAAACACAAGAAAGGCACCTGGAGTGGATGGGATCTATCCAGTTATTTTAAAGGAGGCGGCAAAGCAACTAAGCAAACCCTTAGCCATAATTATGAAAGCATCCTTGGACTCAGGGGAGGTTCCCACGGACTGGAGATGTGCAAATGTGTCCCCAATTCACAAAGGTGGATCGAAGGGTGACACGAGTAATTACAGACCAGTTAGTTTAACTTCTGTTCCGGGTAAAATAATGGAGTCGCTGGTTAAAGATGCATTGCAGGATCATCTAGACAAGACTGCAGCAATAATTCAAACACAGCATGGGTTTGTTAAGGGAAAGTCTTGTCTGACAAATTTGATTGGTTATTATGATGTGGTCACAAAGGAACTGAATGCAAAAAATAATTTTGATATCATATACTTGGATTTCAGGAAAGCTTTTGACACTGTTGCGCATGGAAGACTAATGTACAAATTGGAGCAGAATGGTATTAAGGGTAAGTTGCTACAATAGATAAAAGGATGGTTAAGTGGGAGATGACAGAGGGTGGTAATCAATGGGTGCTGCTCTTCGTGGACTAATGTTATTAGTGGAGTCCCACAGGGTTCGGTGTTGGGTCCACTGTTGTTTTGTGTATTTATCAATGATATTGATGAAGGTATATCAGGCTTAATTTCGAAGTTTGCAGATGACACAAAGGTTGGCAGGGTTGTTAATGACAGTAATGGCAGTGTGCTACTGCAACAGGATCTAGATAATTTGGGCAGATGGGCTAAGAAGTGGCAACTGAAGTTCAACCTTGACAAATGCAAAGTACTGCATATGGGTAGAAGTAACCCCAGAGAAACGTACCAACTGTGTGGTACTACACTTAAGGTGGTAGAAAATGAAAAAGACCTGGGAGTAATTGTGCAGTCAGATATGAAGTTTTCTGAGCAGTGCAGACAGGCTGCTAGTGCGGGTCATGGGGTTTTGTCAATGATATATAGGAATTTTGCTAGCAGGGAAAAGGAGGTGATTGTCCCTCTGTATAAGGCAATGGTCAGGCCACGCCTTGGGTACTGCGTACAGGTCTGGAGGCCTCATTTTAGGAAGGATGTAGATTTGCTTGAGCGTGTACAGAGAAGAGCAACACGATTGGTGAGGGGAATGAAGGGATTCTCTTACCAAGAGAGGCTTAAGTTCTGCAAATTGCAGTGGCTGGAGACTAGGCACCTGCGCGGTGATCTGATTGAGGTCTATAAGGCCTTGAATGGGTTGAGCACGCTGAATTCTGATGGGATCCTTCCACTTGTTCAGATTACCAACCTACGGGGACATAAGTTCAAATTAAGAAAGGACAGATGTAGAATAGATGTGCGGAAATTTGCCTTTAGCCAGCGGGTGGTTAATTGCTGGAACAAACTTCCATCTGTCGTTGTGGAAGTTGATAGGTTAAATAAATTTAAGGAGGAACTGGACAGGCATTTGGAGGGAATGGTGTGATTTTTTTTTTTTTTTTTTTGGCTGATGCTGCATAAGCTCCTACACTGCTTTCTTGCATCATGTGCCACTACTACTACTACATCCAGGCCAATTTAGCCATGTCAGATGCAGAGCATTACACTTTACTTCACTTATATAGATTCCTAGTCAGATCTCATATAGACTACAGTGCACCTTATCCTGAAAGAGGCCTCTGAGGTTGGGAAAATTCATATCTAGGAAATAAGTGAACTCATACACCAACCATTATATGAATTTTACTGTAACTAAAATTTTACGAATAACAAAGAATATATAAAAATATTATATAATTTACTATAATTTACAATAAACTGATGGCTGTATATTACGGAATTATAATAAAATCATTTACTATAAAATTTACTAAAATATAAAGATTAAAAGCGCTAAAAAACCTGAAGCTTTCGAGAGCGTCAGCTCTCTTCCTCAACAGTGACTTCCTACAACATCTCCTATATAACAGGCTCACGGTACCTCCACACGTGGTATTCCTTCACCTGGTTCTCTCGGAGCATGGGCAGAACCGGAAGCGGAAATGGCTTGGGTATGTGGCAAACAAAAACGTTCATCCGTACTGTGCTTCAAAAATAGGATGTATTCGTATACCTTTGTCTCTATTCATGGTATTCTTACTGGATGAGCCAATCCATAAACCTTCTAGCCACTTACGCTCCCAGTACCCACGCGCGTGGTCCACGATGATCACGTCCTCTGGGGAGATCTGATGTTGCTTCTCCCAAAAATGTTCGACCACAGCAGACTTACATTCGTCGGTTCTTATAGCATTTAAATGCTCCCCCAGATGATCCCTGAGCCATTGTTTTGTTTCTGCCACATAACACTCCCCACAATCCGGGCATTCTATTCTGTATACAACTCCACTGCTGAGATCTTTTGGTATACGGTCCTTCACCTGAGATACAGCTGTGCACAGCCTCCGCCCGGGAAGCTGTACACAGCGTGCCTTATATCCCCATAAAATTCTCGCTAAATGCTCATTAAGGCCCGGATAGTAGGGGATGTATGCGGTGGCTACCGGAACAAACGGCTCCCTACATTCAGACACTCCTCTACTATATCTGTCAAGGATCCTCTGGGGGTATCCGCATTTTCTAAGGTCTGCTGCGACACGATTAATTTCCTTTTCTTTATCCTCAGAGGTGGTGCAGTGTGATCCTTCTCTATCAAATATCAAATAGAGCTTTCACTACACTGTTCTTATATCGTCCAGCTTGTGCTTAGTTGTAGTGGGTGTATTGGCCTCTACACATGGGTTTCCTAAACACCGACATCTTAAGTCTGGAACCCATCCTAGAGACCAATACATCCGAAAATGGCAGGGTACTGCCCATTTCCACCTCTGAGGTAAATTGTATAAATTGAGAGAAGCTATTAAGCCAGCAAACTGCATCATCCTCCCTCCCCTTCTGGACCAGGGCAAAAGTATCATCAACATATCTCTTCCAATTTCTAATAGGAAATGAACACCCACTAAAAACCCTACTTTTCAACTCCTCCATGGCCAAATTGGCCATGTGGCACTAATGGGCGAATTTCACGGTCATGGCCATACCGTGAAACTGTTTATACATAGTTCCTTGAAATAACATGGTAGTACTAGCCAGACATAATTCCACCCCGGAACAAATATCTTCTGTACCAAGCAGTGATCTGTTACCAAGTGAGACATCCCTGGTCAATGCCATTTTTTACACAATTTATTCCACGTTTAATAGGAATACATGTAAATAAAGATACAACATCAAAAGAGATCATACTCTCATTATCATTTATAGTCAAATTCCCCACAAAATTTACAAACTCTCTACTGTCTTTAATAACATATTCGCACTGCCCCACTATGGGTGCAATTAATTGAGCCAAGTACCCCGATAGAGCATAGGAAGAACTCCCTATAAACGATACTATGGGTCTCAGGGGTACTTCAGCCTTATGAATTTTTGGCAGTCCATAAAACCTAGGGAGTTACTACCTGTATGTAATGTCCAGAAAGTCTCCTTGGAAATCTTCAATGCTATAAGAACCGCTGATAAGTCTGCTGTGGCCGAACATTTTTGGGAGAAGCAGCATCAGATCTCCCCAGAGGACGTGATCATCGTGGACCATGCGCATGGGTACTGGGAGCGTAAGTACAAGGTTTACGGATTGGCTCATCCAGTAAGAATACCATGACTAGAGACAAAGGTATACGAATACATCCTATTTTTGAAGCAGTTGTCCACAGTACGGATCAACGTTTTTGTTTGCCATGTACCCGAGCCATTTCCGCTTCCGCCCATACGCTGAGGGAACCACATGAAGGAATACCACGTGTGGAGGTACCATGAGCCTGTTATATAGGAGATGTTGCAGGAAGTCTTATCACTGTTGAGGAAGAGAGCTGACGCTCTAGACAGCGTCAGGTTTTTTAGCGCTTTTAATCTTTATATTTTAGCATATTTTATAGTAAATGATTTTATTATAATTCCGTAATATACAGCCATCAGTTTATTGTAAATTATAGTAAATTATATAATATTTTTTATATATTCTTTATTTGTAAAATTTTAGTTATAGTAAAATTCACTTATTTCCTAGATACAGTGCACCTGTTTGTGATTTGCCAGGGAGAATGCATTATGCTGCTTCACCACTATCCAACATTCTGCCCTCAGGATTGCTCTAGGTGCTTTCAGAACATCTCCAGTCCAAAGCTATATGTTGAAGCCTCTTCTACTAAGTGATATGTTGAAACCACTTCTGGGTATCAGGAGACAGATTTTACTATTATTGAAATTGGAATACATACTTCAGTAAAGTCCTGAATATCCTATGAGATCCCGTAGATCCAGACCCTTCATGAACTACCATCATACCATCTTTTAACAATTGGTTCCAGCAATGAGGAAAAAAACTCTCTAGCAAATGTTAATATAATCTCTTTTTAAAGCTCTTCAGATCATAGCATATTTGGCTTGGTCAGCATTAGCAACCTGGGAGCCAGTAGTCTTCTACTAGCTCCCAGGGGCACACTGGAATATCAGGTAATTATGTAGTCAAACATCCACCCAACACAGGTTCAACACATTTTCAAATACCAATTTTTGATTACAGATCCCACTAGCAAGCAAAAAATTAATGGATATTGATATAGAAAATTCAGTCATATAACAATTAAAACCTGAATCACAATTATATCATCCAGTTTTTGTCCAGACAGATAAGAAGAGGTTTCCCTAAATAGAACTTCATTTTTTTTTTTTTTTTTTTTTTGCTCGCAAGAGCCAATCCTCTTCAATTTATACATTGTCACATGCCCTGTACGATAAAACCTACTCACTGAATGCACCTTGTACAATAACACTGATTTTTCTTTAGTCAGCTCTCTCTAACTTGCAAGAATCCTTCCACATCATAGATGATGCTAGACTTTTTCTCCTTTTTTAAAAACAAACAAAAATGTACAATCACTTTTGAATTTGTTGCTTATTCCTTCAGCAGTTAAAATGTTTAGTCTCAAATACGTTGACAGGTGCAATATCGTCTAAGTAGCTCTTGCACCAGAAACTCCTATAATAACAATGTCATACTGTGATGGAGGATTCATGTATAACAACATGTTTGATAAATGTTTTGCTAACAATAGTGTATTACTGCAAGGAGCTTAATACAATTCCAAGACCTTAGCCCTCCCATAAATGTTAATGGATAGCCATTTACCATATGGGAGATGTTTATAGTTGAGGGTATTTGACACCCAATTGTCTTTTTCAATATACATACATCTAACTTTAACTAAATTTGGACCTTCATGCCAGTGTAATAAAAGAAATGGTTTGTAACTGAAGATGGAATAAATGTGATTTGCAGCCAAGCCACATTGACTTAGCCTGTTTAAATGAACAGTTTGCATAGCTAAGAGTAACAATGATGGAGATGACACATGTGCACTATACAGGATGGTCAAAAAAAATTTTTTTCTTCATCTTACCCAAATTAAAATATATAAATATTGTGTAATTTGGGTAAGATGACCTAACATTTTTTTAATATAGAAAACTTCCTGGAACTTTAGTACATGATCCTATGCTATATTCAGTTTACATGTATTTAATCCTCTTTTTTAATGTATAAGCCTCTGTAGGCAGGTGGTTAGGAGCCGGAGTGGAGTTGCATATGCTCTTTGAGTGGGCCGAGGTTCAAGCCCCTAACTGCTAAATATGGTCAACCTGCCCTGGACATGGCAGATTTATGGTCCATTTCCCTCACCATGAATCATTGAGACTTCCATCCTGCAGTTTTTTTTTAACGTACATATATCTAATTTGAACCAAAATTGTGTCTTCATGCTACAGTATATCATGTCAAGTTAATAAATTGTTTCATATACGCTGTCATACATGAAAACAAATTTATTTAGATAATCCACTTCTGTATTTTGATAATTGTGTATTTAAGAGTGATTGAAGTATATCTGAATATTTCATAAAGCCCCTCATTTCAGATTGCTCCAGAACAAGGACTTCAGCCTGTAGTTCAACCAGATATGATGAGGCAGAAAAGTTTAACTGAAGCTAAGGAATTAGTTTTGAAATCTAATTGTCTGCAAGGTTTACCACAAGTTCAGACTGAAAAGATATTAGACTTAGTGGCACATCTCACCTCCTTAATGTTACAAGTGAAGGTTTGGAATTAATTTGAATACAATATATTAATAACAATATGAATAATAATTAATAAAATGTAAAGTATTATCCTAAGCATGCATGTGAAGCATGGTAATTTTTAATATTACAAAGCTTAACATTTCAATGAAATATTATAATGAATATACCTATCATTCATTTTATGTGAATTAAAGACTACTTTTTTTTCCTCTTATTTTTTAATCTCAGATTTTAGGATTATCTCAGAATCATGGTTTATTGTAATCTAAGATTATCTATTTTGATGTTTTAAAATTTTAGAATTATTACAGTTCTTTGCAAGTGCAGTTGTGTAATTGCAGTATATTACCAAGTAAATAACTGTTAACTAAACAGGACCATACTAAAGTTGGTTTGATAATTAGGGACCCCCCTCCCTCTTGCAAATTAGCAGATCAGCCAGTGATTAATGCAAGTCAAGTGGCAGTGATGCAAGAAGTAAGATTATATATATTTATCATTATATATATATTATAATGATAAAGACAGCCTAATTCATCAACTCCTAAATGCAGGCAGTAGATATCATGTTTATCTGTTTTTCTTGCAGGAACATAGTCGTAGGTTGAGCCAAAATCTTCCCCGTCCAACATGCCTGGTACTATATACCAGACAAGTTGGATGTATATAAGTTATGTATATGGTATTATTGTAATTTATATCATATAACTTCTTGAGCTGAGCAGTTTGAATTCACTTTTTGGTTGAGCAACAATTATATATATGGTTTATATCATACAGTTGATAGTACAGGAAATGATCATGCAGTTTAAGATGAAGAAAGAGGTTGCAGTTGTTAAAGGTAAAGGGATAGGGTTTAATTTCAGGAAAGGGGGAGCTTGTGATATTTTACATGGCTTTCTCTCAATTCAAAAGTTAACACAGGGAGGGTGAATATATTAGAATTATGAAATATCTTTAAAGCATGATTCATAGAAGCCATGAATGCATATTCAACATTAAAAATGTTTAGCAGGAAGATGCCAAGATGGATGAGTACAAAGCTGGAAACTCTAATTGATCAGAAAAAGTTGGCATGCAAAAGTTATAGAATGATTAAAAGTACTCATACCTATATTGCAGCTACAAGTTCATGTGCAATAGCACCACAGAAAAGGTTGCTAAGACACAGCAAACAGGGAAAAGAATTTGATGTAAGTGAATACAAACAGAAGAAAATAAATCAGATTGGGCCCTTGCATAATGAGTGTGGAAAAACCTTACATAACCCAGCTGATGTTACTGATGAAGTGAACAGGTACTTTGTATCAATCTTTCCAGACGAGAGCTCCCTTATATTGAGAGAGGCTGTGGGAGTGGGGCTGAGTCAGTATGAGATTAGCAATGTTGAATTACAGAAGATTGTTTATCAGAAAAACTTGAAAATTTTTCTAAAGCCAAAAGGCATATAATGCCCCTGTAGTTAAAAAATTAAAAATTAATAAACTTTTTAATTTCTTTTTTTCATACTGGTTTCTTCTATTTATAAATAAGCAGTTTTTAGAAAAGACCAGATGATATTTTGTCTTTTTTTTTAAAAATTGCCTATCTACTTAAAAACAGAAAAAAAAAAAAAAAAAAAAAAACAATATATCACCTTTAAAAGAACCTACAGTCAGTGAGTTGATTAAATATAGAGATTTAAGAATTTTTTCTTTTGCTGGCTTGAATTGTTCTACTGCTAATCTAAGAACTGAATTTTTACAGTATATGACATTATAACCTTTCATCTAGCAGAAAATCCTAGCCCAGAAGCAGCCAACCTGTTGAACACTTATACCAAGCAATAAAAGTGTCACACATAACTATTGTTAGTGGTATGCCCATCTGATTTGGAGGGGGAAAAAAAAACATAATAAATTGTGATCTAGGTTTAAATGTGATGGGAACTTACAGTTCATATTTACTGCCTTCTTTTGTTAATATAGTAAAAATAAGTAGGGGCATTAGTGAGCTCCTCATGACATCAATACTGTAAGAACAAACATTTATTCCTTTACATACTTAGCAGAAACATTATTGATGTCAGGTGAAAATCATTGAGTGGGGGTATTGATTTTGGAAGCTCCTGAAGCCCCCCCTAGGTGGTACATGACATTTCCAACTTATGTGGCATGCTGCACGACGAACTGACCACCCTAGCTTAGACTTCCCAAGTAACTCACTAGTATGAAGATACAGGTAGAGTATTTAGTTGCAAGTGACTGACTGGGCTTTGCTAAAAGTCTTTATGTACAAACAGAATACTTGGAGATCTTAAACAGGCATAATACACCAGCTGATAGTGCATCAGCTGGTGTATTATGCCTGTTGTGTGGTCATGGGCCAGTTTACATTTGAGTCAACTGAAAAACTCAAAATAACTCAAAAGTCCTTACACTCTCCACCTTAGGTTTGTTGATTACAGCTACAAGAAAAGTGGCCTCTAACCTAGCACTGATTGTGTCCCAGATCATAACAAAAATTGTCATGTGAGACAGATGCCAAACTTTTTTTTATTTCCAAAAAAAAAAAAAAAGTTTTTTTTTTAAATACTGCTTGGAGTCTAATAATATTCTTGACCCTTTATGAATGGATTTCAGTACTTACTAAATGTAAATTTTTAATTTTTAAACAAAAAATTTGAAAATTTATATGCTATATGCCTGCTATTTTAAAAGAAATAAAATTTTTATTAATTCTGCTGGGGGAAAAAATCAGTACAAACAACAATTTTAGCTGCTTCCATTTTAAACTTGATAAAATTAAAACCATTAAGCATACAAAATGAATGTGTGGACTCTAATACTTATTCAACAATTAATTCAGCTAATTCAAAATACTGAATTTAAAATATGTTGTGTTCTTTGTCCACAAAAACACTCAATTTTTTAAACAATAAACTGTGCTGAAAACTTGAAAGTATCATTTTGACATTTTTCAATACATTCAGTATTTTTATTTGACTCAAGCATAAAAGGTTGAAACAAAATTCACAGCATATGTGTGTGTGTTCCCCCCCCCCAACATCGAAATTACAACTTTATTTTGCACTAACAATCACATTAATATTTCTTGCTGGATGCCGGATATTTTTTCTTCATCTGCATCTTCCTTCTTCACCTTTCACTTCTTGCAATAACTTCAAGAACTACTTGGCCTGCTCTTGTTGATAAATAATTCTTCCTAAAAAACAAATAAAATAACAGTATACTAAATATATACACTCAGTGACCACTAGATTATGACCACTCCATTCGTAATTAGCATTAGTAGAGGCATTTGCTGCAAGAAAGCAAGCTTATGCAGCATCAGCCAAAAAAAAAAAAAAAAAAAAAAACCCACTTCCACTTCACCCCTCTGTTCGTTCAAAATACCTGTCCAGCTGAGCCTTAAACTTATTTAGGCTATCAACCTCCACCACAAGGGATGGCAGTCTGTTCCACCAACCAACCACCCGCTGGCTAAAGGCAAATTTCCGCACATCCATCCTACATCTGTCTTTCCTCAATTTGAATTTATGCCCTCTCAGGTGATTTTTCTGAGCTAGAGGAAGAATCCCATCAGCATTGAGCATGCTTAAACCATTCAAGGCTTTATACACCTCTATCAGATCACCTCGCTGGTGCCTAGTCTCCAGACACTGTAATTTGCAAAACTTAAGCCTTTCTTCGTAAGAGCACCCCTTTGTTCCATTCACTAATCTTGTTGCCCTTCTCTGTACTCGTTCCAGCAGCTCTACATCCTTCTTGAAATGAGGCCTCCAGACCTGTATACAGTACTCTAGGTGTGGCCTGACCATTGCCTTGTACAATGGAATAATCACCTCCTTATCCCTGCTGGAAAAATTCCTGTATATCATTGACAATACTCCATGAGCTACTCTTGCAGCCCGTCTGCACTGCTCAGAGAACTTCATATCTGCCTGCACAATCACCCCCAAGTCCCTTTCATTCTCTACCACTGTCAGTGTAGTACCACAGAGTTGATACGTTGCTCTGGGGTTGCTGTTTCCCATGTGTAGTACTTTACATTTGTCAATGTTAAACTTCATTTGCCACCTCTCAGCCCATCTGCTCAACCTTTCCAGATCCTGTTGCAGCAGTGTAGTGTCCTTGAAAACCCTGCCAACCTTTGTATCATCTGCAAACTTGGACATTAAGCTTGATATACCATCATCAATATCATTTATAAATACAGAAAACACTAATGGACCCAACACTGAGCCCTGAGGGACTCCACTAATAACATTAGTCCACGATGAGCAGTGTCCATTGATTACCACTCTCTGTCTTCTCCCACTCAACCACCCCTTTATCCATAGCAGCAATTTGCCTCCAACGTCACAGTAATGGAGTATGCTGCATAGCTCGTAGTATAAAAGCCAAACAGATTCCTACACTACAGCAGTGGTAATCTCCATCTGGTCATGCATATCAAAGTGGCAGTTATGGGACATAGTAAAGATATCATGGAGTTTCAAAAGGGCATGACTGTGGGACCTTGAGCATCGGGTGCTTCCATATTAGAAACAGCAAATTATCAGTTCCTCACTCAGCCCACTGTGGTTAAGGTATACAAAGAATGGTGTTGAATGGGTCTGTTTTTATGATCCATATTCCAATTTAACAGGTGTTTATTGGTAGATATAAAATTTTATAGGGAAGTATGGTGAAATTATATCAATTAGGGAGTTGATTTAGTTGTAAACTATTTCAATGAAAACTGGAAATAATGAACCAACTGTCCATGATTTCCAGTTTACATCTAAATTAACCACATCAAGCCATCAGCATTGTTACTGGAGCATTTAGAACATACTTATTCAGAGTTTATACATTGAAGCAGTTGAACTATCACTATTTCTCCCACAAAAGCAGTTGCCACTATATATACTTTTAAACTGAAATCGCTGCCAGGAAACCCTACATGGACATCCATTTTTGAGCCACTATGGGAAACTCTCTATAATACCCATCAGACTGCCAACTGTCCCTTTGGTTTCCATGTCCTAGAGCTACATCATGGTAGACAATGTTGCCCAGTCACGAGGCATCTACTTCCACCCTGGCATTCTCGCATACTGTCATGCGACTTCTCCATTAATTGGAGTAAGTCTATCACTCCATCTTCTGTCTATCAAGCAAGTACTCTGACTTTTTGCCTGTCTTCACTGATGACTCTGACAGATTCCCCATGAATGCAGCATATATACAGCTGAGTTGTATGCTATAGAGTTAACCTTGGACCACATTAAAACTACAAGTACTAAAGGTGTGTGGCGTATAACCCCAGGAGAGAGTATGGGCTTGGCACACCCAGGGTCCTGAGCTGAATATCATCATTCTTCTCTTTCTTGTGATTCCCTTCTACTTTTCTCGCTCTCTCTCTCTCTCTCTCTCTCTCTCTCTCTCTCTCTCTCTCTCTCTCTCTCTCTCAGGGTAACTCAGGATTTTTTTTTTTTTTTTTTTTTTGGCTGGTGCAGCATAAGCCTCAGGCTTCCTTGCACCATATAGCTAATAATAATAATACTTACATTATTTCTTGTTTTCAATTAAATCAATTCCCCAATTGTTAATTTCACCATACTTTATTATAAAAATCTATATCTATTAATGAAACCTGTTAAACTGGAATATAGATCATAGAAAAAGATTTTATATTGCTGATTGCTTTCATTTGTGCATTGATAGGTGTTGGTCCCTGTTGAGTGCCCATTAATGGTATACATCAGCAGGTGATAAATTCAAATATTAATAAATGTTAATCTGGTATGTATGTTGTTAATGTTAGTTTTAAAATCCCTTTTATGCTTTTTCAGTATTACCCTTAGTAACATATAATTAACTGTTGCATTAGACATGCTAGTTCATGAATACAATTTATAGTTTAGCTATAGCATGTATTATTATTCAAATAATTTTAACAGCTTAATAGTTTTAATTATATCAATAAATATGCAAAGATCATGTAATGTTCAATTATTTAATGGCATTAGTGATCATCATTATATCTTTACCTTAACACGAGTAATCATATTGCCTTTTGTTGTGTATATAGTACAGTACTTCATAAAACTATTTAACTTAGTCTCCTAATAAGTGCTGTTAATGGTACAGCTGTTTTATACAAAATTGTCACTATAAGCACGTGAAATTTGATATCATTCACGAGCTCCCACAATCATGTCTTTTTAAAATTCCTTGGTATCTTTACTACATTACATAACTACTACTTTATCACTTTCACTTGCACAACCAGATGCAAATTACCACTGCGCTAAGATATAAAGCAGTTCAGCCTTTTATACTGAGACTATGCAGCATAGGGTGGTCCTAATTCAGTGATTACTGTGTGTATGTGTGTAAGCAAAATTAGATAAAAATTCTATGATTGCATTAGAGATGTCCTTTCCCTTGAATCTCCTAATAGCTAGACTGTTGGAATAAACCATCAACAGAAAGATAAAAGTGTATGAATGAAAAATATAAACCTTGTACTTGGGTTTTCTGGGAGTGGGAATTCCCATCAGATCTAGTGATGGCCACAGAAATTATAGTTTTATATATATGTATACACACACTGATGAGCCAAAACATTATGACCAGCAAGTTGTTATGCAAATTGAAGCAACTGCAGTTGAACTATAGCCCGGGTCGGGACACAGTATAAAAAAACACCTGATACTGAGCTCCATTAATCAGTTACTCTTGTTATTCAGATGGAAAAGGCAGTGGACTTAATGAGTTTGACAAAGGCCAAATTGTAATGGCCAGATAACTGGGTCAGAGCATATCCAAAACGGTATGTCTGGTGGGGTGCTCACGGTCAGCCATGGTTAGTACCTACTGAAAGTGGACCAAGGAGGGAAAATCCATGAACTGCCAGCGAAGTGTTGGATGACCACGGCTCGTTGATGCTCGAGGTGAACGAAGGCTCTCCCGGATGGTACGTGGCAAAAGGGCGACTGTGGCGCAACTCACCAGTAATTGGAATGCTGGTGACAGGAGTAATGTGTCACAACATAAAGTACATTACATCGAACTCTGCTGAAAATGGGGCTGCGTAGCCACAGGCCGCTCCGAGTGCCAATGCTAACCACGGTTCACCAGCGACAGCACCTACAATGGGCATGCGAGCATCGAAACTGGAAACTGATCCTTGAGTGATTGGAAGAAGGTCGTCTGGTCCGATGAATCACATTTTCTGTTGCACCGTGTGGACAGCCAGTTATGTGTGCGTCGTTTACCTGGGGAAGTGATGGCACCTGGATGCACCATGGGACAAAAACCAGCTGACGGCGGCGGTGTCATGCTTTGGGCGATGTTCTGCTGGGATACCCTAGGTCCAGTCATCCATGTGCTGGGCACTCTGACATCTACCACCTACCTAAACATCGGACGAAAACATAGTCGCTAGATCCAACTCTTCCAGAGGGGATGGTACTGGAAAAGACCCTCTCCCTCAGAACAACGTTAGAGAACCTCCTTAAAGATACCAGCAACAGAATAACTACTGGATTCGAGGAAAAATAGTGTCCATCTGGACAAAGCTGGAGACAGTCCTACTCCAAGCCAACCTAGAGTGCGAAACTGGAGGCCCTCCAATCTGTGGGAGCAGACCAAATGCCACAGCGTACTCCTTCGTGTGTGCAAGCGCTGAGGACCACTGATTGCTGACCAAACTCCAACTGTGACTACAGCAATGAAACGCAGGACCCTCCTGCCACGCCATTTGGTAATACTGCGCCCAACCTCCACAGACGAAAACAGTACCAGTGGGCAGGTCAAAAATCTGGTGGTCACAAAGTTGGCAGACGAGTTCAGAGATACCAAAATAAAATCGTTAAGGAAGACCCGAAACATAGGGATTATCATTGAGACTCAAACAAAAGAGGATGCAACAAAAATCCAACAAAATGAGAAAATTCAAACACTCGGACTTGAAGCCCTACCCCCGAGATGCAAAGGACCTAGCATAAGGATATATAACCTCGACAATGATCTGACACCAACTGCTCTCCAGGAGGAGTTGTATTGCAGAAACCTCCAACACGCACATCCAAAAGAATCCGCCAACTTGATCATTCCCAAGTTCAAGCCAGAACAGGAAATACTTACCACTGGGTGGTGGAATTGTCACCAGCAGCCTGGGGCATCTTAGCCAGACCAACAGAGTGTTTATAAACTGGGGCAGTCACTGCTTTAGGGAACACGTAGCTGTCCCTTGTTTCCAGTGTTGCCGGTTTGGGTATGCCACTCACACTTGTGCCCAAACACAACCCACTTGTGGCCACGACTTCAGCACGTGTCCGAATAAAGACAAGCAAATTCCATAAGCTACCAGCAGAGCACTCAGTTAGGGACAGCGAATGTTTGTTATTTGGTTTTTAGGAGCATTAGCAACTAAGGCCATATTGCTCCGGGATATGCGGTGGTCATTCCCTGACCTTTCCGCATCCTCCGTATTTGGTGGTGACGGGCTCGAACCCCGGTCTAATCAAGAAGCGTGTGCTACGCACTGCTGCTCCTTCCCACCTGGCTACGGAGGCGCCAACAGCGAATGTCCAGTGTACTGTAAAGCAAAGAGCACTTTCCAAATGAGACTAGATTATGGCCACATGCCCTAAATCCTATAACATCAACAGGGTAAAATTCATACAACTGAATGCACAATGGTCCAAAATAGTAGCGGCGCAGCTCACAAAGAAGGCGAACGAGGCAAATCTCAAGATATATTCCTCATCCAGGAGCCATATGCATATTGCAAGGAGGTCAGGGGTTACCCATGGCCTATAAGATAGTGCAGGATACCAGAGAAACACCCTGGGCCTGCATATTGATTCGGAATCCAAATATAGCAGCAACAAAACTAACCAACTACTGCAAATCTTGGGCTGCATGTGCCCATATTATCATGCCCCTGGGTGAATTTTATGCGGTATTGCTATACTTTACCCAGGTGAAGATATACTACCAGTAACCAGATGTCCGAGGAGCCTCCAGCGTGGTTCAGCGAGACCACGGGTAGACGTGGAGTACAGAATGGGCAACAACTTGAAGATTACTTAGTGAATAGTCCATACACTGTCCTCAACCGACCAAACAACCTGGCAACATTCTCTAGTTCGATGGGGTAGGCCACAATCGATGTCTCTCTGGCTACCAGATCCCTGGCTGGCCACCTAACATCGTGGACAGTCCAAGAAAGCTGGACCACATCAGACCACAGGGCCATCACGTTTGAGCTCCAACGCTCCCTTAGCCAACACCAAGCAGTGAGGCAGGCACAGCCAAGATATGTCATAGAGAAGGCTGATTGACCACTCGTCCAAGCCACACTGACCACAGCAGCCCAATCACTGAACATCATTGGACTCAGCCCAGATCAGCACCAGATGACGGTCACTGGTCTCATCACTGAAGCTGCCAACACCTCTATTAAAAAGAAAAACCCAACCCCAGGGGCTGTACCTTGGTGGTCTCCAGAGCTACAGAGGCTTAGGCAGGAGGTGCACAGGAGAAGGAAACTCTTCCAGCGGGCAAGGCACTCCCAGCCAGAAGTGAAAGTGGAGGCACTAAGACAGAACTTCCAGGCCGCAAGGAACCTGTACACTGCAACCATACACCAGTGTAAGATGTGCAGTTGGGAACACCTTGTTTCTACCACTGGGAATGATAATCACTGGGGTGTGGTATACAGAGTAACCAAAAACAAACTCCCCAGGGGTGAGACCATACCAGCGACGAGGACACGGCAGCGTATTTATACCCGGACCTGGCAGGAAACAATTATTAACATCATGGATACCATGTTTCAAGGCCATCTTGCCCCCTCTACCCCAGAACAGATAACCCTCTCTGCGGACAATGAAACCTACTGCAGCAGAAGAACCTTCCATCACACCTGAACTGGAAACAGCTGCCATGAGGATTAGAAACAAGATTATAAATTAGATCAGAGCCAAGAAGTCTCTTGGCTCTGATCTATTGGAGCCAGAGATTGTCAAGAAAGCTGTCAAACCATTCCAGAGGTGCTTCTTAACCTATACAACCACTGCCTCAAAGAAGCCTGTTCCCCAGGCCTGGAAAACTGCAAACTTGTGCCTCATTCCCAAAAGTCCCAACAAACAACTGGACCTACCGATGTCGTACAGACACATAGCACTCTTATCAGTCCTGAGCAAGCTCTTTGAGCAGCTATTAAGAAACAGAATAGGAATCCACTACACTGCAGCCAGCCTGCAGTCACCCCAACAATATGGATTTAGGAAGGGATGCTCAACCCTGGATGTCCTGGAAAATATTACTAATGATGCAACTACCTCAGATCAGAAATACTTTCTGGTCATAGCAATAGACTTTGCTGGGGCGTTTGACACTTTATGGTGGCCAAGCGTCCTGGCCCGACTCCGGAAGGCCAACCTACCATCAAATCTGTGTCAAGTCATCAAATCCTACCTGTCGAATAGGTTCGTGACAGTCAGAGCACCATGTTCTTCAGTAACAAGAGAAGAGAAGTAACAGAGGATGCCCACAGGGCTCAATCCTGGGTCCACTCCTATGGAACCTGGTTTTAGACGGCTTTTTGAACCTGGAACTCGGCGACATCATCCCCCTAGCCTATGTGGATGATGTGGTGCTGATGCTGCCTGGGAGGTCTAGGGCGCAACTGGAGAACACCGCCAACAGAGCAATAGAAACCCTAGAGGACTGGGCTAACAGCAATAACTTGAAGATCTCATCCTCGAAGACAAGATTCCCGACGACCCCCTGAAATCAAGATACAAGGTAACACTATTAAGCTTACCACCGAATTAAAGCACCTTTGAGTCATACTAGACAAGAACCTGAGCTTTACACCACATATAGTGCACTTATGGAAGAAAATTAGAGGCTCCGCGCTTTTTTGCACAAATCACACGCAAGGAATGGGGTTTGAGGAGAAAAACCCTCAGCCTTTACTATAAAACTATTTTCCTGCCAACGATTACATATGCTGCTGGAATATGGTATCGCAAGGCTACCACTGCAGTGAACCGGAAAAAAATCGGAGACTATGCAGTGACACATACTCATAACCATCTCGAGAGATGTAACGCTGTAAGTACCAGGCCCTAACGGGATCCCTCCCTCTGGACCTGGAGATTGTTAAGCATGGGCTACTCTATCAACTGACCAAAGGCAGAATGGCAACATGCCTCGACTACACCATAGATCTGTCAAATGATTCCAAAGTAGAAAGGAACCGTCGCTCCGCTTATCTTCAACAAACTTGGCAGGCCCGTTGGGAGACCTCCAGCAAAGGTACAATAACTAGAAAATTTCTACCCAACATATGGCTGGTATACCCGGATTATCCACCGTGGCTCTCATCAGGACTCTACACCACCTACCTGCTGACGGGACACGGGGCCATTAGAGACAAACTACAAGGATTTGGACTGAGTGATATGCCGTTTTGCCTCTGTGGTGAACATGAAACGTGGGAGCACCTAATGTACAGTTGCCCACTTATATGAGGACCTCTATTGCAGGTTCATCACTAGAACACAACTTAACCTCCGTAATCAAGAAGACCTCGCCATAATTGAAGTTGACACATACAAGGTGTTTGTGCAGCTGGCCCAGGACCTCTTCACAAGAAGAAGGACGCTCCCACAGCCTCAACCACTGCAGTAAACCACCATGATGTGCAGAAAGTCTACACAACCACGGAAACCTACCGATGATGAACTGACACCAGGGTGAAACAATCAAGGAATTAAACCTCACAACTGAGTAATGAAGTGACAATCTCTATGACAACCCACAGATGTATCCACTTGATGTGACAATCTCATTCAACACATGAACATGACATGAATAAGGTAACTGGACTTGACCTGGAAGTGACCAACTAAAAAAAAAAAAAAAAAGAAATCACACTGTGACAACCTCATCCACACAGGCATTTCACAACCTGATCAAGACAACAAGACCACCATGCAAGGACTCAGAGAAATGACTGCAGCACATTGCTGCCACCTAGCCATATGGCAATCTGGGCTGGTAACCTTGACCAGCCTGCTTTCACTCCTATTCCTGAGATGGCTCGCTGTCTTCTCCTCCTCCTGCCATTCCCTCTTTCCTTCTGGTGGGGCATGGGCATGCCCCACTGACTGCATGGGCCATTACTTCTCTTTCTTCCCCCTAGCCTTCAGTCTCCCTACCCTTCTCTTGACTGTACACCATGAAAGCTCCACACATCCAAATTTAAATAAATACCAAAATTATTGCCCACCCCATTAGGCCTCTAGAATTGTCATTTTAGTGTACAACCCCATGGTAATTTCGGCGAACAAACCCCACATACTATCTCTTAATGGCGATCTTGCAATAATACCACCGCAATTATCTTTTTTTTTTTTTTTTTTTTTTTAGGACCCAGCCACTGAAATCCCAGGAAATTAGGCGGTGGGCCCTGCCAGAGTATAATAAATTTCAAGGTACACCTGGCCAGCCTTCTCGATGGCATAGTACAGACAATGTCGGGTCCCATTTCCATGTGACCTTACCCTCTAGATATATAGATGACCTCATAGTTATTAACTGCCCTAATTTCATCAAGGATTATAGACACTTATACCCCAATGAACTCAAACTATAAAAAAAAAACAACAATGATACCACAGCCTATTTCCTAGATCTTGAAATTACATTAATAAACAACAGAGCTACCATCAACCTATAAAACAAACATGATGCATTCAATTTTAATATAGTCAACCTCACACAGTGGCATTCCAATATTTTGAGAGGAGTGCATGCCAACGTTATACTAGCGCAAAGCATCAGAATAGCAACCATCTGCAGCAATAAGGAAATAACTATCGATAACATCAAGATGCTATACAAAAAACTAATAAACCATTTTCCTACAGCATATCTTCGCTACCACTTCTGTAAAGCCCTTAACACCGTGAAGCATAAAAAACTATGGGACATCAAAATAAACAGCATAATCATTAATCAATAACAAAAAAAACCATATATACCAAGTATGTAAATAGTGTATACACAATACACTAGGCCTCTGGTGGTGTCTTACAACCTAGAAAACTTGTACCCACCAATTGGCCTAACACAGTGTATTAAATTATTTAGTGGGAAATAATAATTATTATTTTCTATTTTATTTTTACTTTCATTTCATTATATACCTACCATATATTTTTCACACAACTGACCTTAAATACACGATGCACTCACTCCCAGACCTAACAGGTTCCTAACTATAGGAATGGGTTTGCAACCCCAAACTACCCGAGCCCAACTACTTATCTCTACTTCATTCATCTTTCTGCTTTACTAGCCACTACTTATTATGTCCTGTGAGCCATTAGTCCACTGAACGCAATATGCGGGACACTACCTTCTTACTTTATGCAATCTATTTTTCGCCTTAACAAAGTTTAGCTGCTTTTCGCTGCTACTTTGTAAGCTATTATATTTCTCAACTATCCTGGGCGGTTTGGACATCATGTATTTAACTGTGTTCATCACCACTTATTTCATTTCAATCTATACAGACACCATACCATAATTATTATAATTTTTCCCCCCCACACCTTCTAACGCTAGGAGCCGCTAGCATACCCACACGTAAATATACCGGCACGCCGCCATCTTGGTCATTTGGTCAGTTTTACAAAGTAACGGTAACTCCCTTTCTTCCTGCCTATTCCAATATTCATTACTTTAATTTTTTCAGGTTTTCAATTGTTTTCACTTGTTTCTGTAAGGTAGTCATAATGTAAGGTCATCCATGATCTGTATGCACTACGTAATTTAACCACATTTATTGACACAATCTATTAGACCTTACTCTTACCGCAAAATTTTAAATAATTTTAATATTTCGTTCTCAACATGTGGCAACAGCTCACGTGTACCACAGCATACAGAACATGTCAGAAACAGAAGCAAGAACATTGAGGTCTTTTTTATAATTTCGGTGGATGACCTCTGATGATGGCACTGAGATTGTGAAAGACATCGCAATGTTATCTTATTTTGGTCGCCTTTTCACTTCTTATCCTTATTTTTAATTTCCTGTCTGTTTCTTCTTCCTTTTCTTCTTCATACCATATATCGCTACATTCCTTATTCATTCAGTCGAGCTCACAGTGTATACCGTATATTCAATAGGTTTAAATCAAAATCTTCTTCACATTTCTACATACAATATACTTTATATATTGATAAGGAAGATGGTTGTATGTGGTAAAAATGCCATAACCTCAATAATTTGCAGGTCATTAAAACTAATTACTAAGCAGGAAATGGATGATGATGCCAGATTCAGCTGGCATTGCCATCCATAAGGTGAAAATTAGTTTTTGATAGAAGTAGAAATAACCACTTCTGCATTACATTTTTTCTGATTGTTAGGAATGTTGAAGATACAAGGTGATGGCAAGTTAAAAGATTAGATGCAGAAACTCTAACATTAAATAATTATTGAATAATATAAAAGCTAACTACATAAATAGAATAATATAAGATATAAATAAATGATTCACTATTTAAATTACTGAAAGAACATTTATTAAATACATTTTAAAATTACCACAAATTTAAACAGATATGCCAACCGTTTAAAACTGATTTAATAGTAAAATAAAATAAAATAAATTGATACAAAAGACTGTAAAATAATATTTACCAAAATTTGATTATTTACAAAAAACTAGTTTACAACAAAAATAAAATAAAATAAGTAAATAAGTTAAAATGCATTAAAATATAAATTTAAAAGCGATAAAAACACTATTGAAGCTTTCAGAGGTGTCTGCCTCCTTCCTCAGCAATAATGAAACTTAAGCGACACATCCTTAAATACCACATTCACGGCACACCTGGATGACCATGTGCATACTCGGTATTCCTTTCACGTGTACCAGAACCGGAAGTGGTCTGGGGACGTGGAAAACTAAAATGTTTATCTCTGGCAAAAACTACCGCCTCAAAAAGGGGGTGAAGCCTAACTCCCCTGTCTCTGTTCATGCTATTGTTGCCAGAGGATCCAATCCACAGACTTTCCAGCCACTTGCAGTCCCAGAATCTATGCGCCCGGTCAAGGATGTATTGCTTAAGTTTCATTATTGCTGAGGAAGGAGGCAGACACCTCCAAAAGCTTCAATAGTGTTTATTGCTTTTAAATTTATATTTTAATGCATTTTAACTTATTTACTTATTTTATTTTATTTTTGTTGTAAACTAGTTTTTTGTAAATAATCAAATTTTGGTAAATATTATTTTACAGTCTTTTTCTATCATTTTATTTTATTTTACTATTAAATCAGTTTTAAACGGTTGGCATATCTGTTTAAATTTGTGGTATGAATAATCCCAACCTTAGAGGCCTTATTGCAGATACATTTGAAAATTGCTTAAAACACAAAGCTATATAATTATGCTGACCAAATATATAGTACCTATAATTTCTACATAGTTGGTAATATTATTATACCCAAATTTTTTTTTAATAACATTAAACAACCTAATACAATAAGCAAAGCTAAGATCACTTATCTATAACTGCACGTGGTGGCTACCAAAAGGAAAATGGATTATTAATGTTAATGCTTGGTTTGGACTGCTTTTTAGTATCCTCTAATATTGTGTTTAATCAATGTGACAATTTTGTGGTAAATATAACAAAGTAAACTGTAATTAAATACACTTAAATATGTAAAACTTTCTAATTAATTAATTTACCTATACCAATACTGAATATATACATTTGTACTAATTCCTTGCATTGCTATATTTATTTCTTACAATTCTTCAGTGTCCAATACTCACACTACAACTGAGATATCATCCCTAATACATGCTTTTTTTTTTGCTCAAATAATTAAATAAAGGATAGTAATGAAGCCAACAAAACAATTTTTATGTAATAAATCAAGCATAAAATGAATAGAACCTAACTTGCCATATTAAAGGATTCAGTATCTGTATATTAAAAAAAACTGAAAACTAGAATACTTATTATTCATTCACATCACAAAGATCTACACACAAAAATAATTATGACAGGTTGCAGGCAATATAAAGAGTGTTCAGGTAATTACTCAGCACAAGCCTTAAAATGTCCCTTTCAAGGCTATTTCCATAAGACTGTCTGTATTTATAAAGTTAGAGAACTGAACTTGTGTGTAACCCTGAACTAGAATGGCAATTGCATTAGCATAGGCATACAATGTAAGAAAGCAAGCTTATGCAGCATCAGCCAAAAAAAAAAGAAAACCTCCCATTTCACCCCTCCATTCGTTCCAAATGCCTGTCCAGCTCAGCCTTAAATTTATTTAGGCTATTAGCTTCCACAACAAAAGATGGAAGCCTGTTCCACCAATCAACTACCCGCTGGCTAAAGGCAAATTTCCACACATCTATTCTACAACTATCTTTCCTCAATTTGAAACTGTGCCCCCTCAGGTTCTTAGTCTGAGCAAGAGGAAGGTTCCCATCAGCATTCAGCCTGCTCAACCCATTCAAGGCCTTATACACCTCAATCAGATCACCTCACAGGTGTTATGTTGTGTTATGCACAAACAAAATATCACAGCTAAGCACCCACCAGGTTCATTCTCAATTATGAGTGTGAAAACCATAAAACATACTTCAAAAATAACTTCAGTAAAACTGAGTCTATATTTAGGAAAGTAGAAAGCATTTCAATCAATAACATTCAACAAGCAATTACAATGCAAAATCTTTTCTTACAGAAAACCTCACAGGACCCACACAAACATTTCTGGGTTAAAATCAATGTGAGATTACTTTGAAGGGAATATGATGTGAAATTAGGTTAAGTTAAATGAAAATGAACCTTTATTTTTAAGACTACTGCCACTTGATAAAAATATGCAATCTACATAAGAAGTCACTGAACATGTACTGTAATTTTCAGGAATGTGGTGACCTTATTAGCATAGGCACATGATGCAAGGAAGAAAGCTTATACAGCAACAGACAAAAAAAAAAAACCCTTCCCATTTCACTGATCTATTCATTCCAAATGTTTGTCTAGTCCTGCCTTGAATTTATTTAAGCTATTCCACAAAAACAGATGGAAGTTTGTTCCGGCAATCAACTACCCGCTGGTTAAAGGCAAACTTCTGCACATCTATTCTACAATTGTCTTTCCTCAGTTTGAATCTATGCCCCCCCCCCTCAGGTTTGTAATCTGAGCAAGAGGAAGAATCCCAACGCCATTGAGCCTTCCCAATCCATTCAAGGCCTTGTGGAATCCACAAGGCCTTGAATTTTTATGGAGCCTCATTATTGGAACACTAATTGAAGCATGTGCTACATTCATCAGTGCTTGATGTTTAGTTAATCATTAACTGCACAGATAATGATCTTTAATTAAACAAATATATTAAATATAATCTCATATGTTTTGGGTAATGCCTTATTTTAGTTCATATACAGAGTGTTCATTAGCATGTGGACCACACTTTCAGGACCAATTCAAGGCTTGAAAGCAATGAAAAAAGTTTTTATAAATGTTTGTTCTCAATAGTTGCAGAGCTATACCCATTTGAATTTTGAAAAAATAATAATTTAATTTTAAAGTATACATTGTAACTATACATGTATAAATGTGTGCTTAGAATTGAGCAATGCATTTATATAAACTGTTTTTATTGTTTCAGGGTGTGAATCAATTCTCAAATTATCTGTAATCTAGTATCCAGTTATCTGTATAACGTTAACTTTCTAGTGTGTGTGTGTGTGTGTACATTTTCTTTTCTTTTTTATTTTGTTTAAAATTCATTTTTTTCTAAAATATTAGTATTAGTAGTGGCAAATGATGCAAGCAACCTTATACAGCAGCATAAGTAAAAAAAAAAAAAAAAAAAAAAACACACCTCCCAAAATCACCTCTCCATCTTCTATAACAATTTGTCTAGTTCTTCCATGAATTTATTCAAATTATCTACTTCCGCACACCAGATGGAAGTTTGTTCTAACAGTCAACTACCTGCTGGCTGAAGGCAAATTTCCACACATCTATCCTATAACCCTCCTTCCTCAATTTGAATTTCTGCCCCTTCATGTGTATAGTTTGAGAAAAAAGAATAATGCCATCGACACTGAGCTTACTCAATCCATTCAAAGCCTTAAACACCTCATTCAGTTCTTCTCACAGGTGCCTAGTCTCGAGATAGAGCAATTTGCAAAACTGAAGCCTTTCCTGATAAGAGCACCCTATTTTTCCTCTCGCTAATCTCACTGCTATTCTCTGTACCCATTCTAATGGATCCACATCCCTCCCAAAATGAGGCCTCCAGACCTGCAGTAGGAAGGCCTAAGCATTGCCGTTTACAACAGCATAATCACTTTCTTATCTCTGTTAGGAAAATTCCTGTATATCAGGCAAAATCTTATGAGCTGGCCAATTAACCCACCTTCACTGCAGCAGATATACCGGGAGGTTATAAAATAAATTTCGCTATTCAGGAAACCCTAGTGGCAAAACGGTTAGAGAGATGGCACTGTGAAAATCAGTGGGTATGTCATTTAGGGTATGGGGAAGCGATTTGTAGAAGAAGAAAAATTAGTGCCAATTTCTCCCCACCAGGGGAAAAATTGGCACTGTAAACATGACATGGAATATTTAACTTAGGATTAGATTTTAATATCAGAACTTAGAAATCTACAGATATCGCTTTCCTTCACTTGAGATACCCCAGAGGCTCACATCTGGTGAGTATGGGCTTGGCACACCCAGGGTCTTGAGCTGGATATCATCATCATTCTCCTTCTTGGTGATTCCCTTCTGTTTTTCTTTCTCTCTCTCTCTCTCTCTCTCTCTCTCTCTCTCTCTCTCTCTCTCTCTCTCTCTCTGGGTAACACTTTTTTTTTTTTTTTTTTTTTATCTGGTGCAGCATAAGCCTCAGGCTTCCTTGCACCACATGGCTAATAATAATAGTAATAATGACATTCTGAAAATGGAGTACTGTGTGCAACAGTTTCGCATAGCATCTCATTGTGGATGTTCGCTACATGCTGTTTAATGCTTGCTTTCAAATCAACAATCATCTGTATGCCGCCACGGTAAACTATCTTTTAGGTATCACTATAACCAGAAATCACAGTGATTGAGATCTGCTGATCGGCTGGACAGAACTGCAGAAAGTCTTTAGAAATGATGCAATCATTTCCGAATGTTGGATGGAGCAGTTCCTTTGCTTGTCAACCAACGTGGAGAGGGGCAACATCTTGCATGAACACTACAGTCTCCAAGCATTGCCTTTCCTGCAGAGTGGGAATAATGTGATGTAGTAGTAGTATTGGCGTGTGATGCAAGAAAGCAAGTGTACGAGCTTATGCAACATTAACAAAAAAACACAATTCCCTCTAAATGTTTGTCCAGTTCCTCCTTAAATTTATTTAACCTATCAACTTCCACAACGACAGATGGAAGTTTGTTCCAGCAATTAACCACCCGCTGACTAAAGGCAAATTTCTGCACATCTGTCTTTCCTTATTTTGAATTTATGCCCCCTTAGGTTCGTAACCTGAACAAGTGGAAGAATCTCATCAGAATTCAGCATGCTCAACCCATTCAAGGCCTTATGCACCTCAATCAGATCACCTCACAGGTGCCCAGTCTCCAGCCACTGCAATTTAGCATTAGTAGAGGCATTTGATGCAAGAAAGCAAGCTTATGCAGCATCAGCCAAAAAATAAAAAATAATAAATAAATAATAAAAAATAACCACTTCCACTTCACCCCTCTGTTCGTTCGAAATACCTGTCCAGCTGAGCCTTAAACTTATTTAGGCTATCAACTTCCACGACAAGGGATGGAAGTCTATTCCACCAACCAACCACCTGCTGGCTAAAGGCAAATTTCCTCACGTCTATCCTACATCTGTCTTTTCTCAATTTGAATTTATGCCCTCTCAGGTGATTATCCTGAGCAAGAGGAAGAATCCCATCAGCATTGAGCATGCTCAAACCATTCAAGACTTTATACACCTCTATCAGATCACCTCGCCAGTGCCTAGTCTCCAGACACTGTAATTTGCAAAACTTAAGCCTTTCTTCATAAGAGCACCCCTTTGTTCCATTCACTAATCTTGTTGCCCTTCTCTGTACTTGTTCCAGCATCTCTACATCCTGCTTGAAATGAGGCCTCCAGACCTGTATACAGTACTCTAGGTGTGGTCTGACCATTGCCTTATACAAGGGAATAATCACCTCCTTATCGCTGCTAGAAAAATTCCTATATATCATCGACAATACACCATGAGCTACTCTTGCAGCCCGTCTGCACTGCTCAGAAAACTTCATATCTGCCTGCACAACCACCCCCAGGTCCCTTTCATTCTCTACCACTGTAGTACCACAGAGTTGATACGTTGCTCTGGGGTTGCTGTTTCCCATATGTAGTACTTTACATTTGTCAGTGTTAAACTTCATTTGCCACCTCTCAGCCCATCTGCTCAACCTTTACAGATCCTGTTGCAGTAGCATAGTGTCAGTAGTGTCCTTGACAACCCTGCCAACCTTCGTATCGTCTGCAAACTTGGACATTAAGCTTGATATACCATCATCAATATCATTTATAAATACAGAAAACAATAATGGACCCAATACTGAACCTGAGGAACTCCACTAATAACATTAGTCCACGATGAGCAGTGTCCATTGATTACCACTCTCTGTCTTCTCCCCCTCAATCACCCCTTTATCCATAGCAGCAATTTGCCTCCAATGCCACACTGCTGCAATTTGTGCAGCAGTCTTCCATGTGCAACAGTATCAAAAGCCTTTCTAAAATCCAAGTATATAATATCAAAGTTATTCCCTGCATCCAGTTCTTTTGTGACTGCATCATTGTATCCAATCAAATTGGTCAGGCAAGACTTCCCCTTAACAAAACCATGCTGTGTCTGAGCTATAACCCATAACTCAATTTGCAGAACTTAAGCCTCTCTTGGTAAGAGGATCCCTTCATTCCCCTCACCAATCTTGTTGCCCTTCTCTGTACACATTCAAACAAATCTACATCCTTCCTAAAATGAGGCCTCCAGACCTGTACGCAGTACTCAAGGCATGGCCTGACCGTTGTCTTATTCAGAGGGACAATCACCTCCTTTTCCCTGTTAGCAAAATTCCTATATATCATCAACAAAACCCCATGACCTGTCCTGGCAGCCTGTCTGCATTGCTCAGAAAACATTATGTCTGACTGCACAATTACTCCCAGGTCTTTTTCATTTTCCACCACCTTAAGTGTAGTACCACACAGTTGGTACGTTTCTCTGGGGTTACTTCTACCCATCTGCCTAAATTTTCTAGATCCTGTTGCAGTAGGACACTGTCATTACTGTTGTTAACAACCCTGCCAACCTTTGTATCATCTGCAAACTTGGATATTAAACCTGATATACCTTCATCAATGTCATTGATAAATATACAAAACAACAGTGGACCCAACACTGAACCAGTGGGACTCCACTAATAACATTAGTCCACGAAGAGCAGCACGGATTGATTACTGCCCTCTGTCTACTCCCACTTAACCATCCTTTTATCCATTGTAGCAACTTACCCTTAATACTATTCTGCTCCAATTTGTACAGTAGTCTTCCCTGTGCAACAGTATCAAAAGCTTTCCTGAAATCCAAGTATATATCAAAGTTATTTTTGGCATTCAGTTCCTTTGTGACCACATCATAGTAAGCAATCAAATTTGTCAGACAAGACTTTCCCTTAGCAAACCCATGCTGTGTCTGAATTATTGCTACAGTCTTGTCTAGATGATCTTGCAATGCATCTTTAACCAGTGATTCCATTATTTTACCCGGAACAGAAGTTAAACTAACTGGTCTGTAATTACTCATGTCACCCTTCGATCCCCCTTTGTGAATTCGAGATACATTTGCACATCTCCAGCCCGTGGGGACCTCCCCTGAGTCCAAGGATGCTCTCATAATTATGGCTAAAGGTTTGCTTACTTCCGCCTCCTTTAATATAACTGTATAGATCCCATCCACCCCAGGTGCCTTTCTTATGTTTAACTTCAAAAATTTCTCCTCCACTTTGCTCTCAGTTATTATAAAATCCTTAAGCATCCTGCTGCAATTTGATAATCTTCTGGCATTTTCAAACCTTAATAACTCCTCATGTGTGAATGTAGATTCAAAATACTCATTCAGTTTGTTTGCTATCTGAGTAGGATCATCAACAGTCGAACCATCGATATCAAGTGGACCAATCAGATTCATCCCCTTCCTTTTAGAGTTTATATAAGTAAAGAAATCCTTGCTGTTTTTCTTAGCATTCTTTGCCAAAGATTTCTCGTAATCTGCTTTCACCTGCCTAACCTCCTTTGTCACTTGATTACACACTAGCTGATATCTGCCATAGGCTTCTGTGTCACATAATAATTTATATGTATCCCATGCATTTTTCTTCTCTGCCATGAGTCTCATTAGTGATCTCTTAGAACAGTGCAGTACCCTGCACTAGTTACTGTACACCTTACAGGGCCATGAAGTGTAGAATTTTTCAAAGAAAAATGGTCCGATTATAAACTCTGCTGTGAATCCACACCATACTGTAACATGTGGACTTTGTAGTGGTCTTTCATGCACAGCAGATGGACGAGATGTTCCCCATATTTGACAGTTTTGTGCATTTACAGCCCCATGAGGAGTGAAATTTGACCACAAGATCATTCGAGCCCATGTATCGTCAAGTTTGATATAAGCCAGAAATCGTAGAGCAAAGTCTATTCGCTGTTGCTGATCACAAGACTAGTTCTTGCACTACGTGAATCTTGTACGGGAACCAGCATAAAATTATTCGAAGTACTTTACATACAGTAGACCACGGACGGTTCAAGTCTCTTGACACACCTCTGGCAGGCACTGCTGACTGTTACTGTTTCGCATTGTGACCATTGCAACTGCCACTTCATCCACTTCCTCTGTTCCGATACGTGGTCGTCTCCTGTCTGGAATTACACCTAACTCTCCGGTCGTTTGCTTCAAATTTTATTTGTTTTCGAAGCCCCACTGACATCAAAGGTCCTTTACACAAACCTTTTAAGTTTCTGATATTCATGTAGTGCTGCATTACCGTTACAATTATTCTGGTAGAACAATTTTACTAAAAGAGCATGTTCCTTTATTGTAAGAGACATAATGGTTATTGATGGTGGCCTTTCTGCTTTTATCTAGCAGGATGTCATTTGCATAGGCAGCATGTCTTGAAGTAAATGACAACTTTTACATATGTGAACCCCTGTTTTTCCCTGCTGGCAGAAATTTGAACTAATGTTTTTCCTTCTGCAATTCGCTTGCCCATACCCACCAATTTTCACACTAGGGTCTGGTACCGAATTTAAATATATCCTGTGTATGGTTGTAAATATACTGGGTATTTCACCTTAACATACATCAACTGTTAATTTTTGATTTTAGGCAGAGACCTTTTGCAATATATTTTTCAAATTTTCAAAATAATGAATTAAAATTGATATAAAAGCTTAAAGTAAAGATTTTTACAATTTCTAACTTTAAAATTTGCATAATCAACTGCATTTTTGTCAGTAAGAAAGTCTTTCCCCATCATTTGTTTAGTCTAAAAATATCAAAAATCTGAAATTGCGTAAAAAACATGTGCATTATGGTTCTCCTAACAATTCACAGCTTTGCCACTTATCATCCATTTAAAAAAAAAAAAAAAAAAACTAAAAATTTCAATTTCCATTACAGTTTAGAAAAATTCTCTATAAAGACTGTGGGATTTCCTTCTCCATTTCAAAAATTTTAAGTTTTTCAGCCTACGTATAAGCATACAGTTTATAGACACCTCATTTCAGTGATGTACCACTGAATAGAATATTTCCCTGACCACTAGGCCGCCGTAGCCTAGTGGTCAGGCGCACGGGTGCATAAGTACACGTGCCTTGAGTGACCGGGGTTCAATCCCGTGACTGCTGAATACGGTGCTGTTTCTTGTATTCTGTCTATCTTGTTAACTCCTCTGACTGTTTGGTCGTCCCGGAGTATAAACAGAAAATTTATTTAATATAAAATTTTATTTAAAGTAGAATTTTTAAGTCATTACTTAATTACGTCATTTTAGGGGTTTTCAAATTTTACTTAGAAATCAGAAGAATAATTTTTCATTAAGCTGAAATTATTAAGTAAGTTAATATATTTTATTTAATCTAGAGTTAATCTATGGTTTTGTGAGTCATTATTTGTTTAGTTATCCACATATCAGTTAATAATGGTTTTAAATTAATGCATATACTCACTAATTATTTTTTTTAACAGAATTTAGCATCAAATGAATTGAATTCATTTGAATTTAAGTCCTTAACTGACTCATTGAGTGAAATTCAAGCACAGCTGGAACCAGAGAATATCAGGTAGGAGAAATTTGTGTAAAATAAATTTATTTCTCTTCTTTAAATTAAAATGGTCATCTTTTCTGTTTGCTTACTAAATAAAATGCTCCTATAATGCTCATTTAACTTCTTTGCAAAGTACTGCCAAATTTATATCACAGAAACTCACCAACTTACATAATACTCAACTTAGGTAAGTTTTTTGCCGGCCAGTGTATGCCGGCCAGTGTAAACTTAAAAAAATCTTGTGGAAACGTATTTTGCATCCCGTAGGAAAAAAATGGAGGTTTCATGAAAATATCATAATGTGATCCCAATAACACATTTTTTTTTTTTTCTTGTAATTCGTTCCAAGTCCTTGGAAGTTGAAAATTTCGCTATATTACTAAGCTATTTATCTCTCTAAAATCGTGAAATGTGTTCTTGTCACTGAAATCTTCAATCATATAAAAAACAAATTTTCAAAAACTTCTCTTCATTCCTATTTACGTATTACAATGATGAAAGGAAAGCAACCAACGAAAAGTGCAAGTGGTGGTAGTGCCAGGAAACAAAACAAAATTGATTTAGAAATGATGGAAATGATTAAGAAGTACAAAGCAGGACAAATTTTGTCATCTATTGCAAGGGAATTAGGTCTCGCTGCTTCAACAGTAAATACTATTTTAAAGGATGCGTGTATAAAAGAACATATCAAAGGATCAACGCATTTAAGATCAACAGTGATCACAAAACAGCGTTCAGGTGCTATGTCGAAGCTGGAAAAGCTGTTAATAATATGGATGTATGGATGGAAAATCAGATTCAGAAGCGAGTGCCCCTGAGTCTAATGACCATCAAAGCAAAAGCAACAAGTATTTATGAAGATATTAAGGATATTTACGGTGAACCCCACCCCAAGTTCGTAGCTTGACGTATTAAACAGGTGGTTTAATACATTCAAGCATCGCGCTGGTTTCCACAACGTTAAAGTATGCGGTGAAGTCACTAGTGCCGATTCTGCGGCTGCAGTGAAATTTTGTGATGTGTTGGAAAAAATTATTGACGAAGGCGGCTATTTAATGTTGACAAGACTGCTCTGTATTGGAAAAAAATGACGGATCAAACATACATTGCCAACAATGATAGGTTTCAAGGCATTAAAAGTTAGGGCCACGCTCTTGCTTGGGGCTAATACTGTGGGAGATTACAGATTAAAACCACTACTTGTGTACCATTCTGGAAATCCTCGTGCATTTAAGGGCATCAGTAAAGCACTCTACCCGTGCATTTCTGATCGAACCAGAGAGCATGGATAACAATATCTGGCGCCTCCGTAGCCAGGTGGGCAGGAGCAGCAGTGCGTAGCACACGCTTCTTGATTAGACCGGGGTTCGAGCCCGTCACCACCAAATACGGAGGATGCGGAAAGGTCAAGGAATGACCACCGCATATCCCAGATCAATATGGTTTTAGTTGCTAATGCTCCTAAAAAAAAACAAATAACAAACAAATAACAATATCTCTCTTTGAGGATTGGTTTAAATGCTGCTTTATTACCGAGGTTTAAAAATATTGTAAAGACAATGTTCCTTTCAAGATTTGCTTCTATTAGATAATGCTCCTGGACATCTTACGCATCTAGATGATTTAAATTCGAACGAACGTGAGAGTCATATTTCTACTGCCAAACACGACTTCACTCATCCAACATGTGGATCAGGGTGTTATTTCAAATTTAAAAGCATACTGTTTACGCACAACATTTGCTCAGGCATTGTCTGCAATAGACGATGATAAAAATTTTATGTTAAGAGACTTTAGGAAATCTTACAGTATTTACCAAGCCATCTTAAACATTAATAAGGACTGGGCAGAAATTACTAAAAGTTGTTTAAATGGCACATGGAATAAAATATGCCCACGGCACGTAAAAGGATTTGAAAAAGACGAATCATATGAAGAGGTTACAGTTAAGATTGTAAAGGTTGCAGAGCTACCTCAGTTGGAGGTTGATGCCAAAGATATGGTGGAGTTAGAGGAAGAAGAGAAGAAATTATCTAATGAAGAACTTACTGACTTGCAGGCAGCGATAGTGAAAGAAGAAAATGCTGACAAAGCTCAAGATGAACTAAATGAGGAGCCGAGACGCTTCATCACCAGAAAGATGGCAGTGGCATTTCGTGAAATTGCATCAGCAATGGCGAGGTTTGAGAAGATGGATCCTGACAGCGAACGATTCTTAAAAGTTAACAAAGGGGTGAATGATATGCTTGCTTGCTACAAAGAAATCTACAATGAAAAGAAAAAAGCCACCACCCAGTCATCCATTAATATGTTCTTTCATAAGGTTGAGCGGCCGACCCCTTCTAAATCTGCATAGCCCTCAACCTCTGCAGTGGCACACTTATCAGCTGCAGACGTCAATTCTGGCACCAATGCTTGGGAGGTAAAACTTACTGATGTTATGCCTGTCTCCTCTCTTTTTTTGTAATTTTATAATTTTGAATTTTTTTTTTAAATTGCATGCTTTTTTAATTTTTCCTTCACATGAGATAAAAAATGTTGTTTGATTTTTTTTTAGGAGCATTAGCAACTAAGGCCATATTGCTCCGGGATATGCGATGGTCATTCCCTGACCTTTCCGCATTCTCCGTATTTGGTGGTGATGGGCTCAACCGGTCTAATCAAGAAGCGTGTGCTACACGCACTGCTGCTCCTTCCTACCTGGCTATGGCATGCATAAATACAGTAAATAATTCTATTTACATGTTCATTGAACATTTCTTTTTTGATTCAATCAATTCGGTGAGCAGAGTTGCACAAGCATGGAGGAAATTACGACTTACGTAGCGATCCATGGAATGCAACCTTTACACAAGTCGGGAAGTTCCTGTATTCTTTATACATGGAAAATGCAATGAATAGAATACATTTCACATGCTTCTTCTGAGAGGGAAGTGTATATGAATTGATTATATCTTTTCTTCCTTCATTTCATATGCCCAAAGTTCCAGTTTGAGTTTGCTTTTTACAGGATGATTTAAAATATGCAACTCATAGTATGTATTTGGTTATATTTCAGTTTTATTGTCAAGCATAATTATAATAGAGATTGCAATAAATGTGAAGTGCCCTCCTACTCAAATGTAAACAAAAACTATTTTCACCATGTCTGATCAGACTTGACATAGTATTTGAGCAGTTATCATTGAAATTTCTGATATGATACTGACTTTTGATTTTTCCACTATATGAAGGTTGTTAGTGTATATAGCACCACTCTTTTTAAGTACTGTGAAAGATAATAAATCCCAGGATCGTGGTTGTTCAGTTGTAAAGACAATGATATGCTGCCTTTGTGGTAAACAAAACGCAACTGGTTAATGACAGAAAGCTAACATAACAATTGCTGAACATATGGAGATGACCAGTGCTGATACTGAAGCAGTTAGAATCAAATTCAATCAAGATCTCAATGATATATTGATGTTTACAATATGAGTTACTCATGTTGTTTATAAAAATTTCATGATACAAGAACTACTAAAGCCAGTATTTGTCTGCCAGAATTGTAATTTCTGTATATATTTTAATAAATGAAAGTTAGACCATCAAAAAGCATCTATTATTCAAAGATGTTAATGTAACATAAAGAGTTTGTATTTGTGTTGCTTTATTATGAAGTACAGTAAACCCCCGCTATTCGCGGGGGTTACATTCCTGAGAAATGTCGCGAATACCGAAAACGCGAATACTGAGTTATGGCTCCCATAGTAATTAAGGGGTTCCGTTCCAAAGTATGAAATATATAAGAAAAACTAGTCTAAAATTTTGTCTATTTATGTATTTTGTGTACCTTCATAATATGACTATGTACATAGACAGTACATAGTGAAATGCAAGCATATGGCATCGAAATGAAAATAAGAAACAATTTAATATTAAATGTAATTAATATTTATTAGAAATTTCAAACAAATCTTTCAATCCAGTGCCTTTGCTATAGCTAAAAAAACTTATCCCGCAAGTGCTATCACCAGTTTCGCTAAAGTGTTGATAAAGGAATTTTGCCTTTTCACGAATGATGAGTGAACTTAACGGAATTTTATTTTGAATTCGGTCTTCCAACCACAGATTTAAAGCCTTTTCCATTTTTTCTAATTTAACATCACGAGTTACAGAGCAAATTTTTGAAGAATTAGCGTGTTTTCACGGACACTACGGCGGATTTTTTCTTCCGATTTTTTGATTGATTGTACCGTTGACTCATTGATTTTATAATGCTTTGCCACTGAGGAGACACTTTCACCATTAGAAATTTTGTCTAATAATTCAATTTTATTCGCCAATGTCGTCACCTTCTTTGATATTTTCACATTTCTCTTTTTATTCGTAGCCATATTTTTGTAGGGGTTAGAAAGAACTTGTCCACAATAAAGTCACTTTCTTCCGTTAACACACTCGAAAAAGTCTGTTTTAACTGCAAAACGGCAGATTTATCACTTTTGTAAAGCATATCAATTTATAAATTAAAAGCAAACAACGAAACCTTCCATGACAAGCGCATAACACATACTGAACATATACTGGATTAGCGGGAAACATCCACGCTCGCGATTTTGTCACCCCTCTCCCCTCACCCACTGAGCGCTGTTTTGACCGGGAAAGATAATTTTAGCCACGCCCATGTTTTTTTATGGCGGAAAATGTTCACGGCGCTTTAAAATTCACATTTTTTTGTTTCATTTTATATTAAATCGGCGATCGCGAATACGCGAATACAGATACCGCGAATAGCGGGGGTTTACTGTATATTTTATTTTTATTAGCCATATGGTGCAAGGAAGCCTGAGGCTTATGCTGCACCAGCCAAAAAAAAAAATTCCTGAGTTACCCTGAGAGAGAGAAGTAGAAAGGAATCACCAAGAAGAGAATGATGATATCCAGCTCAGGACCCTGTGTGTGTCAAGCGCATACTCACAAGATGTGGGTCCCTGGAGTGGTATATGAGAGTGAGAGTCAGATTTATCAGGATCGGGAGGATCTTCTCAATTAGTGTCACATTTGCACATATCCAGTCCTCCCCCGAGTCCAAACTCATAATTAGAGGCATACAATACAAGAAAGCAAGCTTATGCAGGATCAACCAAAAAAAACCCTCCCATTTCACCCCTCTATTTGTTCCAAATGCCTGTCCAGCTCAACCTTAAATTTATTTAAGCTATCAACTTCCACAAAAAAAATTGAAGTCTTTTCCACCAATCAACTACCCACTGGCTAAAGGCAAATTTCTGCACATCTATTTTACATTCATGAAGCCTATGGCAGATATAAACTAGTCTGTAATCAAGTCACAAGGGAGGTTAGGCAGGCAAAGGCAGATTATGAGAAATCTTTGGCAAAGGATGCAAAGAAACACAGCAAGAAGTTCTTTACTTATGTAAACTCTAGAAGGAAAGGAATGAATCAGATTGGACCACTTAACATAGACGGGTTGACTATTGATGATCATGCTCAGGTAGCTGATAAAACTGAATGAGTATTTTGCATCTACATTCACACATGAGGAGTTATTCAATGAGGGGAGTGCCAGAAGTTTATCAAACGTTAACTGGGAGCTAAGTGATTTTATAATAACTGAGAGCAAAGTGGAGGAGAAATTGTTGAAGTTAAACATAAGGAAGGCACCTGGGGTGGACGGGATCTATCCAGTTATATTAAAGGAGGCAGCAAAGGAAGTAAGCAAACCCTTAGCCATAATTATGAGAGCTTCCTTGGACTCAGGGGAGGTCCCCATGGACTGAAGGTGTGCAAATGTATCACCAATTCACAAAGGAGGTTCAAAAGGTGACACAAGTAACTACAGACATTATTATTATTATTATTATTAGCTGTATAGTGCAAGGAAGCCTGTGGCTTATGCTGCACCAGCCAAAAAAAAAAATTCTGAATTACCCCGAGAGAGAGAAGGGAATCACAAAGAAAGAGAAGAATGATGATATCCAGCTCAGGACCCTAGGTGTTAGTTTAACTTGTGTTCCGGGGAAAATAATGGAATCACTGGTTAAAGAAGCATTGCAGGATCATTTAGACAAGACTGCAGTAATAGTTAAGCATGGGTTTGTCAAAGGGAGATTTGTTTGTTTGTTTGTTTGTTTGTTTGGGGATTTTTTTGGCACATGGGCATCTATGGCCATAGTGTGCCATACATAGGTTAGTATTTATGCTATTTCTTTATGGATCGAGAATCAGGAAACTGATTGTTGACTAGCTAAAGGAGGTGGTATACATTGATCACTTTGAGAAAGGTAAAAATCTTTGAGACATTTGTTTTATTGCCCAAAAGTGAAATAAGCGTTAGTGGGTCTTCAGTTGTGGCTGTAGTGAAGAGATTCTGGCGTTCTATTGCAAATTTTGTGCATTCCACAAGGATATGTTTCACTGAAAGCACTGTTTTACAGTAATCACACTGGGAGTGAATCTCCCCTCTTAAAAGGTAACCATGAGTAATATTAGTGTGACCTATTCGGAGACGAGCTAGTATTACCTCCTGTTGTCGAATTGCACTGAGACTTGAAGGCCATTGCTCAAGATTTGGCTTGATACTTCGAAGCTTATTTTCAAGTTGGTTTTGCCATGTTCATTGCCACTGGTACATGCATTTTTCCTGTATTATTTGTTTATAATCTTGATGTGGAACTCTCCACTGTACATCAGGTGGTAAGTGTCAAAGGGAGATCTTGTCTCACCAATTTGGTCACTTACTATGATGTGGTCACAAAGGAACTGAATGCCAAAAATAATTTTGATATCATATACTTGGATTTCAGGAAAGCTTTTGATACTGTTGCACATGGAAGACTGCTGTACAAATTGGAGAGCTATGGCATCAAGGGTAAGCTGCTACAATGGATAAAGGGATGGTTGAGCGGGAGACAACAGAGAATGGTAATCAATGGACACTGCTCTTCGTGGACAAATGTTATTAGTGGAGTTCCCCAGGGTTCGGTGTTGGGCCCACTGTTGTTTTGTATATTTATCAATGATATTGATGAAGGTATATCAGGTTTAATATCCAAGTTTGCAGATGATACAAAGGTTGGCAGGGTTGTTAACAACAGTAATGACAGTATGCTACTCCAACTGGATCTAGATAAGTTGGGAAAATAGGCTGAGAAGTGGCAACTGGAGTTTAACATTGACAAATGCAAAGTACTGCATATGGGTACCAATAACCGAAGAGAAATGTACCAACTGTCTGGTACTATACTCAGGGAAGTGGAAAGTGAAAACGACCTGGGGGTAATTGTGCAGCCAAATATGAAGTTCACTGAGCAGTGCAGACAGGCTGCCAGGGCAGGTCATGGAGTCTCGTCAGTGATATATAGGAATTTTGCTAGCAGGGACAAGGAGGTGATAATCCCGTTATACAAGGCAGTGGTCGGGCAACACCTAGAGTGCTGTGTATAGGTCTGGAGGCCTCATTTTAGGAAGGATGTAGAGTTGCTAGAATGAGTACAAAGAAGGGCTACAAGATTAGTGAGAGGAACAAAGGGGTGCTCTTACCAAGAAAGGCTTAAGTTCTGCAAATTGCAGCACCTGGAGAGTAGGCACCTGTGAGGTGATCTGATTGAGGTGTATAAGGCCTTGAATGGGTTGAGCAAGCTGAATGCTGATGGGATTCTTCGTCTTGTTCAGACTAAGAACCTGAGGCGGCACAGTTTCAAATTGAGGAATGATAGTTGTAGAATAGATATGCGGAAATTTGCCTTTAGCCAGCGGGTAGTTGATTGGTGGAACAGGCTTCCATCTTTTGTTGCGGAAGCTAATAAGCACAGGCTATTTGGAACAAATGGTGGGATGAAATGGGAGGGTTTTTAGTTTTTTTTTTTTTTTGGCTGATGCTGCATAAGCTTGCTTTCTTGCATCGTATGCCTCTACTACTAATGTACATCGTATGCCTCTTACATCGTATGCCTCTGCTAATGCTACAACTGTCTTTCCTCAATTTGAAACTGTGCCTCCCCCTCAGGTTCTTAATCTGAGCAAGACGAAGAATCCCATCAGCATTCAGCTTGCTCAAACCATTCAAGGCTTTATACACCTCAATCAGATCACCTCACGGGTGCCTACTCTCCAGGCACTGCAATTTGCAAAAATTAAGCCTTTCTTGGTAAGAGCACCCCTTTATTCCCCTCACCAATCTTGTAGCCCTTCTTCGTACTCATTCTAGCAACTCTACATCCTTCCTAAAATGAGGCCTCCAGACCTGTACACTGTACTCTAGATGTGGCCTGACCATTAAAATGTTCTCATGGTGTTAAATTAAAATATTTTATTAAAATTACTGCTGTTTTTGATAGTTTAAAACTTTGTTATTTGTTACATTCACAAAAACAGGTCATTACTTATTTATGTTTTTTTTAATCTGTTCAGTGTTTTCCAGAATCAAGTGGAAATCCATATCAATCACATTCAAGGTGGCTTGAGCCAAATGGGCAATCTTCATGCATTTGCTGCTCAAAATATTCCTGTATGATGATATGGGAAATAAGGAGAAAAAAAGTGAAGGAAACTTGTACATGTTACCACGTTAAAACCAGAATGGTATTATGTATAACTGGTGCCTCATGGACATGTATTTTAAAGTCTGTAAATAGTGTTTTATACATTGTTGTTTGAAATTTTGTTAAAAAAACATGTTCTTAATGTCTGTTCTGTTTTTCGTGTTGTCAATGCTGGTGGCACATTTCTTACAGCTGTGTGATATTGCCGATGGCTTAAGTTATTTATCGGAAGTTAATTCTTTACTGTGTCCTTTTTTTTTTTTTTTTTTATTAGCTAGTTTTCATTATTTCATTATCTCTAATAGGATGGAATTTAAGGTTATGTTCCAGCTTTGAAATGAATTCTATGGAATTTGCAAGATGAAATATTATGACTACTATGAGATCTAAAAATTTCTCTCTAAGTTATTTTGTATTATATTGTTAATAGAATTGTTGAATATTTCAGATTGAAAACATCTTTTCATGATGTTGATTACTGTATTATGTGAAATGTATTTTTCTGTTTTTTTATTATTATTTTAAAATTTTAATGGGTGTATAGTTAATTGGAAGTATTTATGCTTTCTGGAGAAACTGCTTGTCATCACACTACAGGAGCATCTGAGGTATGTATATATATATAAAAAAATTCTATATGTATTTGATAAGTCACATTAATCCTTTTATATTTAGTGGCCAAATACTAAATTTTAATATTTTAAAACTATTTTAGTTAAAATGACAAAGTGATTGGGTAAAAATGAAATAGGCTTTCTACTCCTTTAAAGGAATTTAACCAATTATACCTATAAATGATTATCCTTTTTCTATTACTGATTCATTAAAATATAAATTTGTGTGTCAATCAGAAGAAACAAAAAACCAAGGCTTATAGTATAGCTTGGTTGAATGAAAATCCTTTGTCATTTTCAGTTTTTCAAAGACAAAAAAAAGTCAGTGTCCTTGGCTGCCTCTTTCACATGAATCAGGATTAATCTTTATCAAAAGTTTTCCAGTACTGTACTACGAAAATTGACACTTCTCAGAATTTTTTTGCTTTTTTTTTTGTCTTTCCTTCCCCTTCATCATCACTCTATATATTTAAGTTGAAATATCTAGTATAAAAAAGTTAGTTTCAGCATCAAATGATTTATGGATTAGTTAACATTGGTTTGGCTTGTCCAAAGAATTGCAGTTGATTAATAATTTAAACAGTATCTAGTCATTTTATCTAAACTGACTGGATTGGGTTTGTAGCTAAACTTGGGTATAATTCATGTCTTTCAATATAATATATATAGTATATATGCATTGATTTGTGAACAAGTGATGCATGGGATGCATTTCTGTAATCAAATATTTCTCCAGAAATATCTTTTGTAATATGTATAGTTTTAAATGTAAATACTGTAATTTCTGGGATGATATAACCCTATCTTTTATTTTTAATTCGTATGCAGACTGTATTAATTTGCACAGTATGCTAATACATTAACATGTGTATATAAATATAATTAGTGCCTCATTACTTCTTGGGGGGGGGGGCAGCATAATGAAGTAAAAATAGCAGAGTCTTTCTTAATTTCTACTCATCAAATTATGAAGGCAATGAAGTGAAAAGCTTGGAATTATTTTGCTTTGAATGTGTGTATGTAGATGCATATGTACTCATAAATCAAATAATGAAAAAAAATCAAATAAAATCAAGTGTAATTCTTAAGCCAGGCTGCCTTTGTGTGGCCTGACATTTATAGAACAATAACAGGGCATATGTGCATATGCACTCGCAAATGAAATAATGGGGTTTGGGGGGGGAGAAGGTAAAATCAAGTATAATTCTTAAACCATGCTGCCTTTCACTGGCCTAACATTTATGAAACAGATTAAGGGCAACTTTAAATAATTTTAAATTGTTTTGAAGAAATGAATAAAAGTATATTGAGAAAACGTACCTCACAAGTCAAATCAATCAATTAGCATTTAGCCTAAAATAATTATGAAACAATCAGTGCTGAGAAGTGCTTCATAATCAGTAAAAGAAAAATACCACAGATTACCGAAAAGTTTATATGTTTATAAAAGTTAAATTTCAGATAGAACTAATGTGATTCAATAATATAATATTTAAATGGTACAATACAGGTTATCTTTATCTATATACTTGAAATGAAAGGACTTAACTCATGTAAAGTTTAGAATGTACTTGTTACTAATGGAATCCAAAAATCATAAACACACATAGCTGCCAACTTTCAAAAAAGATGGATATTAAGTATTTGTAGGCAAGAAGTTTTTTGAAAATTGAAAATCTGCACTGCACTTCACTACAAATTAAAGTTTACTAAGAAAATACACATTTTCAGTCTTCTTTACCAGTAAGGTATGCTTTGAAATATTAGCTTACCTAACATTTTTTTATCTGTGGATTTCTGTTTACATTATCTAATAAATATCATTTGATTATGACTGCTTCAAGAAGGATACTGATGCAGATGACTCTGCATATCTTCAGAAATGCTGAGTCAGTGTTTGATTATAACAATGGCACTGCTATTCAGATTTGGCTGTCAAGAGTATTTCCAAAACTGCACCAGAAAGAGAAGATCTGAATTCACTTTATTCTTCACTTGGTTGAATATTCTCTGACACTGCATTGTTTTGAGGAATTATTAAAATTCCACAGATTATTTGGGATAACTTGTTATATTTTGTGCTTCTGCAGTTGTCAGTTCTCCATTCAAGTTCCCAACCACTCTACATCAGTTCTTTATTCTTTCATAATAGCACCTGGCAGAGACTCAACATTAAAATGGACAAAAATGATCTGCAAAATATGTTTATCTTCAATGATAATGAGCACTACTGGTACCCAACCCCCAAACTTTTTTTTTGTGAAATCAATTAGGATAAAAAAAAACAAAACAATTATATTTAAGTTAAATAATATTTAAATTAATGTTTCAATTAACCCAGTTGGGCAAATTGCTATCTATGAATTCTGTTTTGAGTTAGCAGACTTGACTGCTGTAAGGAAACACACAGTGATCCTAGAGGTTCACAATAGAAAGTCACTGGCTACCAAAAACTATGTCTGAAATTTACCAAATTTATTCAAAGTTATGCAGTTTTTTTGCTACAATTGTAGTAAAAATTTGAAGTTGTAACACTTCAATGGATCATATTAGCATTCAAATATGGTGAAGCTTTACCATGTCAACCAGTTTTGACATTCACCACTCTTCTCTCATTGATCTGTTTTGTAACTGGAATTGACAGGGAGGATGGCCTTTACTGATTTATTGAGAGGGTGAGTGGTGCTTTAGGTCATGTTTCTAGCCCATTGGTAATGAAACTTAGGAGTTGAAAATGCACAATTTTTTTTCTTTAAATTTTTAAAATTATATTAGTTTTTAAACTTTTAAGTTTTTTTATTAATCTTTACTGCTTTCTAAATTAAGAAAGGGTGTCATCCATGTGCAAAAACACCACCCCTCTCCCTTTCATTAAATTCGTAAAAGCCATCCTCCTCCACACCATGGCCAATATTAATTAATGAAATTAAGGGGAAAGAATATTACAGAATATTTTTATAAAATTACGATTTTAACTTAGTTTTGCTATTTTTTTTTATTAAAATAAACAGATGAAGAAAAACAGTGTTATTTATTTATTTAAAAAATACAGGGAAAGAAACTTACCAGTACCAACTGTAGTATGATGGCAAGATGGCAAAGGAGTCAAATCAAAACAATTGATTCTCCATGATAAAATCGGAGATTCTTTAGCTATGCATGCACTTTACAGGTGATTTTTACTCAACTTCTTCAGTGATTGTAATTTGCTGTTTGTGATTTGCTGTCATAAAAAACACTAAAAGACCAAACAGAATGTCAGTTTGGGCTTTTGGTGTTAGTATAACAGCAGAATTACAATCACTGAAGAAGCAGAGTGGAAAGCATCTGTGAAATGCATAATTTTTAGACACCATTACTAAGTAGATTCTAAACTTTACACATGAAGTGTTCATTTCAAGCAATTCAATAAGCTATTAATTAATAATATTTATATAGCAATAAAATTAATTCTTTGTATATAGCTTTTTTTAGAACCATTACAATGATCTTAATTATTTGAAGTTACACAGTACTTTCAGTGAAAAAAGCTCAAAGAGTAATGTTCCTTAATATTAATCTGTTGACCTTTTCCTTATAAAGTAAATACAATAGTAGTAGCATTAAATATAAGTATGTTTCATTAGTTAGTCAGTGATAAAATCATCACAAACTCAATAAATACTACCATAGTGCAATCATACAAACAAGTTACTCAGCTATGGACTATGGTTATTAAACAAACATCATGTGTAAGTTAATATCTGTTAATCTGTCCTCTCCCCTTCCTTATCCTGCAGTCTTACATGTGTGGCTTTCTAAATCGGTCAGTTCTTTGTTGATGACCTTGAACAGATGAAGTGATTGATAAATAAATATAATGCAAACACTATTTTTGAACTTTCCTTTCAGTATATATATAATATCAATTACAAAAACACTTATTTACCTTTTAGAGCATGCTTTTATTTTCCTAATGTAGACTACAAGCAGAGTCAGAAATGACCTCAATAATCTATAGTGCAACCATATATATATATATATATATATATATATATATATATATATATATATATATATATGTAAAACATGTATATATATGTGAAACTAATATATCATTTTCTTAGTCTTAACTGTTATTAAAAAAAAAACCTTACCTTAATGTTTGTTCAGACAATTTTCACATAAACTTCGTGGCCAATATGAATAGATCAAATAATATCACAAATGCAGGTGTCACTCTCACAAGACTATTCCCTGTTAGATGGGCTGTTTTGCCATAATAAACAAATATGTGAATGAATTTCTTTGAGGACTTAGATCATTTCTTCTGTGATCAGCTGTCATAAAAGTGAAATGGAGTTGCCAGAAGGAGCCATACACAATGACCTTACCACAAAATTATTTTATTTGGTATTGGTACACGTTTTAAAACATCCTTGAAAGGCAAACTGGGACTTGGTGAGTTTTTACAGAAAGAATAATGTTCCACAAAGGGATATAAAACATTGGAGACCATTTTATATATCCCATCACCTTCTGCTGGGTTGATATATAAAAATAAGTAAAATTAATTGCTGCTGCTTTGTTGTGATTCAAAATATTGATATGTCTATATTCTTCTATTTGAATTACATGAATATACTGACTAATTTACTAGTCCAATGAGCAGTGTTCCCCTAAGAGGTCTGGAAGATAATTTTGTTTTTAATGAAACCACTTAGTGCTTGAGTAAATTATAAATTCTTTTTAATTGCATAAGACAGGGGTTGGCAACCTAAGGCACTGATTCCAAAGGCAGCATCTACGACTTTTCTCGATGACATCTTTCTAGGTTACTTCGTTTCATCATCCCAGAAGGGCATTACTGTGAAAGTTACCACAGAGATAGAGGGGTGGCAGTGTTCTAGTTTAATTTCAAAGATTAGTTACAAAATTTTTGTAAAAAATCTTTACTCACTGTGTGTTACACCAATTTCTGAAAAAGAACAGCAGGTAGTTCCTTTACATGGTCAATCCCTCTGATTTTAAAAATTCACCTCTAATACTAGAAACTCAACCAGAGTGAGCCTAGTTCATCATGCTTCTAAAGTTGCCAACCAGTGAAAGACATTATTTCTCTCCTTTCCCTTCATAAGGTAAGAATGTATTTGTGCATATATATATTTAAGAGGTTACTGAATTATTTACATATTTTAACAGCTATACAAAAACAATATGGATTTTTTTTTTTTTTTTTCTTTCTTTCAGAAATTGAATTCAATATGTAAAGATTGTCAATTTTAATCTGCAGTTACTTTTTTATTTCATAGAAATGTAGTTACTGACTGCAACTGTATGTAACTTCTGACATGCTCACCAAAACACCAGTGCCATAGTTGTGAAAATTATTAGAACACTGCCTTTACATTTTGTATAAATGATTACTTAAGAATACACGTATATAAGAGTAATTACTGAATAGCTGATTTCTATATAAGAGTATAGTCTATAACTTAGTGTCATATTTAGTAGTGTATAGTATATTTCATAAATATATAAAAGTACCAGATAAATTCTTTCAATAGCCGAACTATCATAAAGTATATGCTTTGGCACTGTATTAACTTAGTAAAACAACTGTTCCATCATATCTATTTTTTATTAAATGTTGAATGAAAAATAAATCAGTTCAAACAATCTGAAATTGAATTTAATCATCCCCCCCCCCCTTAAAGAAGTATTTACAGCTATTCACTTTTCTTAGTGATTCTATCAATGAAAATAAAAGGCCAAAAGGAAAGTAGGCCAAAAATTGCTAATGAATAGCAAAACTGATTAATGCTGAATGTTTTTTCTTCCTCTATAACCTTTTAACCTCTTCAGAGGTCTATAGATAGTTATATTTCATGGTTCTGCCAAACCCTAACTGTATTAAGTGTAGACTAATGTGTTAATACTCCACTAAACATCTTAAAACTTACTCATGTATTTATTTTGTTTAGCTACTTATAATAACTAAATACATATCATACCGTTTCAAATGATTGAGAGTAGTTTTTCAATCAACCCATTTTGAAACACAATGAAAATGAACTCTATTATTCAGAGCATTGAAAGAATTGAAAAGTAGGCTTCAGATAATCCTATTTACAGCTTCTTATTACACAAGTATGAATAAAATCATTGATTCACCAGGAATTTATTTCAATTGAACCCTTGAAGTTGTTTACATAATATAAGCTTTTAATTTATAATATATTTATAAATTTAAAAGCTACTTTTTAAAAGTATATTTGCGACATGAGTAGATACATAGGGAAGATTTCATCTGTGGCATTTAAATACTTTATAGCAGGGGGCAGAAAACTTTTTTGGAGACAGGCCAGACTGGAAATATTTTTAGGTCTTACAGGCCAAGTCAAATACAAAGTAAAACCGTGGATATATAAAACTAAAAAACAGCCTATTTTTTAATCATTTAATATTTTCCATTAAGAGCATACATGAACTTCAATACAATTCTTATGGTGATGGTGTTATGAAGAATCAATGAGAACCATGAAATTCTTTTTTCTGTGACAAAATTAAGTCAAACTCTGATTCAAAATGTATGCTTCCTGCAATCAAAATTGACTGTAAAAGTTGATGAGTTAGGAGCAACCTATAAACAGATTTAGCATACTTCATCTTTGAAAATGTCTTCTCACATAGATACGTTGTGCCAAATGCTGAAATCAATCCTCAAGCGAAAGATTTTAAATAAGTATATCCTTCATCTGAGAGGCATTTGTAAATGTCAGTTAAGTTTCCCTCTTTGTATTTGTCTTTCAACATGTCATTGGATTGCAGGTCAATTACTTCCAGTTGAAGATCTGATGGGAGATCCCTGATAATACAGTCAAATGGATTTTGAACGATCCTCAATGTTTTTGAGTTTTCATTGAGGTCAGAGAAATGCTGTAGAAACTGTAGCTTCAGATCACTAATTATGTCTTGAGCAAATCTGATCGGAAATGGAGTTCGCCTGTTACTTAAACTTTTCACAGCAACGAAAGTTCGTCATCAGTTGGAATTGAAGAAAGGTCAATTTATGTCAAAATGCTTTCACTGCAGAGTATATGTCGCATGTAAGTGCAGTTTTTCCTTGCAATTTGAGATTGAATTCATTAAGAAATGTTATCTAGTCTGCTGAAAGCACTAATTTCCACAACCATTCACTTACAAATAGTGACTGAGAACAATTTTTCTCGTTCAGAAAAATTTCAATCTCATTCCTAAGTTCAAAAAATCACGAGATAACTTTACCCCTGCTAAGCCACCTCACTGCAGTGTGGTAAGGCAAGTCGGTATATTCAGCTTTTATATCTTCCAAAAATGCTCGAAAATGACGAAGACTGGGTGCATGAGATCGAATAAAGTTCACCACTGATACAATTGGTTCCATGACACATGAAAGATCCAAATGTTTTCTGCAAAGTACCTGCTGATGAATGATTCAGTGAAACACCATGGGTTTTGTAGATCCCGCACTTTCACAAGCTTTGTAGATTTGTCAAACTAAACCTTTTCCTACACCGCCCATATTTCTTCAGCTATCAGTACGTTTCCAATCCAAATCATAATTAATAAATATTTTTTCAGTTTCTTTGAAAATGTCTTCATAAATAGTTGTTCCATGCATGCTGCTCATAGAAGCTAATTCTTCGGTCACTTCAAAGTTGGCACGAATGAACACATGTCTTTGACTCTCGTAGTTATTGATTTTGCTGAAAGACTTATATTCTTGAATAAATCTACTTTGTCAGAACACACTTCTTCAACAGTTGCTATCATACAAGATTTAATAAACTCACCGATGGTGAGTTTATTAAATCTTTTCCTTTCTTAACTAACAAATGAGTTACTCTGAAACTAGCTTTAATTGCAGCTTCATTTTTAGCATTTATCCTAGTGAAAAATGATTGTTGTAATGAAATACTCCACATTTCAAGGCTTAATATTTGTCTGAACATGGCTTTCTCGTGAGATGAGAATAGAGAGTTGAATGCTTCGTTTGGTAATGTCTAAGTATGTTGTACTCTTTAAGCACTGCAATAGTCTCACTGCATATTATGCACAATGCTTTACTACTTTTTTCAGTTACAAAATAGTCCATTCAGAGTCAATTTTTCGCCTCTTCTCTTGTCTGCTGGGTACCTGCAGGCATGAAATATATATAAATTAGAAACAAGAAACAAATTAATTATGACTTGGTAAAGCTATAATAGTAAAAAAAAATAAAATGGAAAGACCTCTAAATCTTGCAATGCAATGATCGTGCCATAATTTGATGAAGTGGTGATGCCAAAATGTTAAATATGTGGGGATTGTTTTTTTTTTTTTTTTTTTTTTTATGCACAATTAACATATTCCATGCGGTCGGTGGGCCACATTAAATGTCACAGCGGGCCATAGTTTGCTAACTCCTGCTGTATAGCATGGCTCTGTTTTTAATGTGTGTGTATATATATATATATATACACAAACGTATATATTACAGTATTTAATGAATAGTATATCACGGGAATCAAATGACACATGAAATATAATTAGTATGGAATATGGGTATTCAGAGTAAAAGTATACCTACAGTGTCCTAAAGCCAAAGTATTTAGGTAATTGGACTTCCTTGTTATACCCTATAATTAAACACATAATATATAATAAAATAAGATGATAACGAAGCTAATTACTGATTTTTTTTTTTTTTTTTTTTTGATTTGGTAGTTGTTGGCGCATCGGCTTCTGTGGCCATATTGCACCTCCCAAGGTTTTTGCAGTACTTTGATCCAAGCCCGAGGCGGGAATCGAACCCGCGACCTTTGGGTTGCCGGGCAGGTACTTTACCCACTCGGCTAGCCCGGTCGGCTTCTAATTACTGATAAAAGGATACAATGAATGGTACTTTGGCTAAGGCTATCTGTTTCTGTTTGCTATTTGCCAGTATGTCTATGTTCAAATTACTGAAATTATAGATTAAAATGCTCTAAAGTTATATGTGCAATTTATGTCAAATTTTGCAGCAAACTGGCAGAATAGCGGTGAATCAAAAATAATAATGAAAAATAATGAATGTGAGTGCCAACAATAACTATCTTATAGGTTTATTTACTAGTGAAAAGGAAGGGCTTTTGCTAATTTAAGGCAAAAAGGAAGAGGAGTTAGGATAGCTATAGTACCTCAATTTCCCTCGAATTGCTTTTACTCCTACTCTAATCTACTTATATATATATATATATATATATATATAAGTAGATTTGGTATGAGTGGAGAAATGCTGACCAAGCCAGATGTAGTAACAATGGAAAAAAAATTAAAAAGTTACCTGAAAAACAAAGGTAAAATAATATAAATAGTACTTAATGCTACAGATACTGTGATTTTAACTTGATCAACGGTCAGCAGCCAAAACCAAAGGAAATATAGCAAGAAGTAAGGCCTCTGTTTCTGATATGAAATATACGTAGCAAGAGGTAAAAGAGTGAGCTGACATATATTTCATAGCTGACCAGACAGAGACCAAAACGGAAAGGAATAAAATTCAGATGAAATCTAAAAGAAAAGTAAAAAGGTAAAAAACAAGATAAAACTAAATAAAATAAAATTAAATTAATAGCAAGCTATGCAGGAGGAATTTAAACAGAAGTAATAAAAAAGGAACAGACAAAGGAATACAACTTGCTGCAGATCCAGTGATATGGACTGAGGGAAGTAAACGTCAGCCAGGCTGTATCAGCAAACCAAAGAAGTTAGAAAAATCGTTCCCTGAATATACAGATGTGTGAAAGTAACCCCAAGTGTGGGAGGGAGAGGTGTAAATAGATCAATGTTAATGTTACCAGTGTGGAGTTGAGGTTGGCAATTAAACATAAACAGCCCAGGATAGAGTAGAAACACACGACTTACAAAGTAGCGTAAAAAGACTAAACTTTGTTGGAGACAAAAATAGTGAGAGCCGGCAGAAAAATAGCATCTCAAATATTGCTTTCAGTCAACCTAATCGCTCATGAGAAATAAAAATACAGGATGTAAGACAGTAAAAAGTAATGGAAGGAGGAGAATACAGTGGTGCTTGGACAGTCCAGGGTTGCGAAACCCATACCAAAAGTAGGACCCTGGACATCGGTCTGGGCGTATGCTTCATGTGTTTAAGTCAGTAATGTTAATATTATAATAAATATATGACTAAGAAATCTACAAAATGAAATTAAACACCAAAACATAATACCCCTGTAGTTAGCCGATCGTTGGGCACAAGTTTTCTAGACCATGAGACACCCAAGAGGCTAGGGGGTATATCCTGTAACATTATATACAAGCCTGAATGTAGAAGGATATTAACCTACTATTATATTGTTAATATCAATATGTAAGTATTAATAACTATATATATGATAGCAATACTGTATACTTGCAAACCAAAGGTACTCCTATGGGCAGCCCTGCTAGCTGTGTCTTAGCTAACCTATACTGATATGAAACCACCCTACCCTCAGATATAAGTATGTACAGGTACATAGACGACCTGTTGGTAATTAACTACCCCCACATTTTTACAGGACTTGGCTAATATTTATCCTCCAGAACTTAATCTGGAAAGAACTAATAACAATGACCTTTCTGCCAATTACTTAGACTTGGACATTAATAACTCACGTACTGCTATTAACATATACAGGTAGCCTTCGATTTATGTTGGGGTTAGGTTCCTAGGTGGACAGGCTCAAATGGAACCCTTTATATAATGGAGTCTGTCAGAAATCATGGGGTTAGGTTCCAGGTACCAAAATTTTACCTAACACTTTGCATCGATTGTTTTATTTTATTAGCATTCTTCATAGTTGCAATAATTGTTGATGGAGACATATTCATAGCCCTACACACATTAGGGCGGCTTTCACCAGATTCCATCCTCGAAATATTGCACTAGGATTCAATTAACTATTTTTACCAGACATGGCGTGTCTTTATTCTATTAAATTAAAAACTGCACATGGCTATCACTACCATTATTATTTAATTTATTAATAGCATAATTAATAAAAACATGTTGGTGTAATAAATTTCCAACATGTGTAAATAGCATAAACAACTGAATGCTTCACCGCATGGACCTTTACTACCCGCATCCATGCGTGGTTACTTTGAGGGTGGGAATCTTTCTTGTCTCTGATACGAATGCACTAATTGGTGATTGGCTCAGATTGTCCTAAATCACATAAACAGTGCATGATACATAGCACAGTATGATGCCGATAAATTTTGTCTGACGATTTTAAACCTTCAATTTATAAAAGAATTGCAAAAATAAATAAATAAAAATGCCTTTGTGGTTAGTGATCAGTGCTATTGCGAATCTGCACAAATCGGACCAGCGCAAAATGAGGGCTACCTGTATAACAAAAAAGAGATGCCTTTAACTTTAATGTGGTCAGCTTCACCCATTAGCACTCCAACATCTCAAAGAAAAGTGCATTCAAATATAATACTCTCACAATGCATCAGGATAGCCACCATATGTAACAACAGAAGTCTGATTATTGACAATATCAAAATTCTCCATAATAAACTTAGCAATAATTTCCTTTCAGCCTTCCTTTACCATCATTAAATACAAAAAGTTACTTGACAATCATATTGATATTAACAATATAATAGCAGGTTGATATCCTTTTACATTCAGGCTTGTATATAATGTATAGGATACTCCCTAGCCTCTTTCGTGTCTCACGGTCTAGAAAACTTGTGTCCACCGATTGGCTAACTACGGGGGTATTATGTTTTGGTATTTAATTCGTTTTGTAGATTACTTAGTCATATATTTATTATATTATTAACATTACTGACTTAAATACATGAAGCATACTCCCAGACCTATGTCCAGAATCCTACTTTTGGTATGGGTTTCGCAACCCCCTGGACTGTCCAAGCACCACTATATTCCCCTTCTTCCAGTTACTTTTTACTGTTCTTACACCCTGTATTTTTATTTCTCGTGAGCGATTAGGTTAGGTTGACTGAAAGCAATATTCGAGATACTATTTTTCTGCCATCTCTCACTATTTTTGTCTCCAACAAAGTTTAGTCTTTTTACGCTACTTTGTAAGTCGTGTGTTTCTACTCTATCCTGGGCTGTTTATGTTTTATTTGTTTAATTGCCAACCCTCCCCTCCCACACTTGGGGTTACTTTAACATGCTATAAATATGAAGGGGAACTAATTTACTAACTTCTTTGGTTCACCAATACAACCTGGCTGATGTTTACTCCCCTCAGTCCATATCACCAGCTCCTGCTTGGACAGTAAGTTGTCCTGCTTTGTCTATTTCCTTTCATTTTCTTTTTGTCTTGATAATTTAATTAAAAGAACGATAATTTAAATAATCATATAAATTATCATTCCTTTTAAATTATCAAACTATATAAAATATTAAAATAGCAAATTTACAGAGTAAACAAAAAAATTATACAGTTTAAGCTCTTTACAGCAACTCTCTTTTTAATGTCCTAGCATGTTATTATGCTCATGTGGTAGGTCATGGCTAATTTCCCATAAAATATTTTTATGCATAATTTTACGTTATTGCAAGTGTAGAATCAGTATAAATCACAGTTTGTCTGCTGGACAGATTATTTGCTTGGTCTAGGGCTTTCTTAATTGCAAATACTTTTGCAGAATGAACACTACAGGTAAAGTAAAAAGAAACAGTAAAAAGACTGAAGAAATAGCTGCTGCACCTACTACGGTTTCTGCTTTTGAGCCATCAATATATATGGTATTAGTGGAGTCCCCAAAGAGTTCAGTGCTGGGCCCATTTTCATTTTCAATATTTATTAATGATATTGATGAAAGGCATATTGGGCTTAATGTCTAAGTTTGCAGACAGTACAAAGGTTGGAAGGATGGTTAATGACACAGTAATCAGGGTGAACTACTGCAACAAGATCTAGGAAAATTAGATCAGTGGACAACGGCAGTTGAAGTTTTAACATTTACAAATGCAAGGTACTGCATATGGGTAGTAGTAATCCCAGATTAACATACCAATTGTGTGGTACTACTACACTCAGGGTAGTGGAAAATGAAAAGACATGGAGATAACTGTGCAGACATATATGAAGTTCTCTAAGCAGTGCAGACTTGCTGCCAGGACAGCTCATGGGGTTTTGTAAGTGATATACAGAAACTTTGCTAAAAAAGATAAGAAGGTGATTATCCCATTGAACGAGGCCACGGTTAGGCCACATCTTGAGTATTGTGTGTAGAGGTGTGGAGGCCTAACTTTAGGAAGGATGCAGATCTATTTGCTGGAAAGGGTGCAGAGAAGGGCAACCAGATTGGTGAAGGGAACAAAGGGGTTCTCTTATCAATGGCTTCAGTTCTGCAAATTGCAGCATCTGGAAACTAGGAATGTGTGGGGAGATCTGACTTAAGTGTTTAAGGCCTCGAATGGATTGAGTAAGCCAAATGTTGATGGCATTTTTCCTCTTACTTTGATGGCATTTTTCCTCTTACTTAGACTACATACGTGAGGAGACAAAGTCAAGTTAAGGAAGGATGGTTGCAGGATAGATGTGCAGAAATTTTCCTTCAGCCAGTGGGTAGTCAATTGTTGGAACAAAGTTCCAACTGTTGTTGTGGAAGTGTGTGGTTTGAATAAATTCAAGGAAGAACTACACAAATTCATGGAGGGTACGGATGGATGAAGTGTGATGGTTTTTTTTTTTTTTTTTTTTTTTGGCTGATGCTTTATAATCTTGCATCATATGCAACTATGATACTAATATCTAGCAACACTGAAGATTTTCGCATATATCTGCAGCATGGAGTTTCCTGATGGACTTTGTGCTTGTTGTTTTCCCCATTGTTGAAATGGATTATTGTAATCAACATATTCTGGCTATGGGGTTGCATATATTTGTTTCTTGAAAAAAATATTAATTTGTAAATTCCTGCATTACATTAAATCTTGTAGCCTAATTACTGCTGCAAATGGTGGTTCAGTGTGTCTCAAAAAGATGTGACCAAATGGGATGAAATCGGAGACTATTTTTGGTGCATAAAACATGGGAGCAGTCAGAACCTGGGATGTTCTGACTGCTCCTAGGGCAATCCTGGTTGCCTTGTGCCAGCAGTTTCAGATCATCAGCATAGCAAAGTAGGCCATCCCCAGATGGTAACATAAGGCAAAATGATAGCAGTGAACTCGTAAGTCCACTGCTATCAATTTTTAACCTTTCAAAAGTTCTACTCATGGTCTTTTCTTTACTTCTAGCCACAGTTCCCATTTTAACAGAAGGGAATCTAAACCAGTTTTATTTCAAAAGATTAAAATGAAATTATTATTCATAATTTTATGTATTCATTAATACAGTGCCACAGAATATGCTTTTGCTTTTCTTCTATTTTAACTTAAAAATATGAATACAAATTCCTTATATGAAATAAATACACCATAAAAACAACATGTTTAAGTTAAATGTCTGGTCTTACAGACTCTTAAGTAATTAGCAAATAAGCTTGATTTTTGTTATATTTATTGTCCTTTGACAAAATAATCATTAAAAAAAGAATGGACAACAAATATTATACTGTATTGTTATCTACTCCAGTTTTTATCTAATATTAAGTTACAATAATAAAGACATAAATGAGTTATCTGAGCACATAATTATTTAAAAAAAATAGAAATAAACTTTTGTGAATAAAACCACCTGAAGTCAAAATTGTGTTCAGATATTAGTAATTATGGACCTTTTATTTAAGTTTAAGGGGATTTTCTCCCTTCCAGATTTTTGCATAAAAAAGTGGCTGGTCAAAGACAGAAATATTTGTGCTTAAAAATTTAAGCAATGTTACTTTTGATATCCTCATTTACTACTCATAGATTGTTATCATATATAACAATTACAGCATTTAATACCTTGCCTTTCTCTACCAATTCTTTTTGGTATTTATTCTACATTCTTTGTTTTTTTCTTCATTGCATTAAAGTCACTCTGTGTGTGCATATATATATATATAAAATATTGAGGATAATAATAGAAAATAATAGAAAAGGTAAATCAATCAAATAATACCATTCAGGGATTTAGGAAAATGCTAAGGATTTAAAAAAAAAAATTATTATCGCTTTATACCCACAATCCAGATGCCTTCAGCTGGGGCCAACCACCCAGACTGAAGGCAAAAAACGACAAGAAGTTCTCTGTTTCTGTAATGATCAATATATGCTAAGTAATTTAAATCTAAACCAAATATAAACCACAACTTATATCTTGTATTGTCAGCTGTCCTACACTCTTTATTTTTATTTCTCCGAAATTATTAGGGCAATCCGAGAACGTAGGAGAAACTATTTCTTATTTATACCACTATTTTTCGCCTTTATGGAGTTCAGGTTCTATTATTCCTACTCCTTTAGTTTTTCTTATTATTATCTGCATGTTTCTCTTTTTTCATTAACTTAAATTTGATTGGTTAATTAATTAATTAATTATTTATTTATTTTTACCATATCCATCACCACCACATATTATTTTGATCTTGACGACTATTATCGTTACTATATTATGTCCTGGATACGGTAGATATGTAATATATATTATATATTTAATCTTATTGTAATCATTAAATTACGTTCTCTGTCGGGTCAACGATGATTAATATATGCTTACATTTATAATTTACTTATATTTTCTTACTTTTGATTCTAAAATTTCCTAACCATTTTTAATTACTATATTTGGTTTAGATTTAAATTACTTAGCATATATTGATCATTACAGAAACAGAGAACTTCTTATCGTTTTTTGCCTTCGGTCTGGGCAGTTGGCCCCAGTTGAAGTCATCTGGATTGTGGGTAAAAGCAATAATTTTTTTTTTTTTTTTTAAATCCTTGGTGTTTTCCTAAATCCTTGAATGGTATTATTTGATTGATTTACCTTTTCTATTATTTTCTATTATTATCCTCAATATTTTATACACATTATGGTTGTAATGCATGATTGCTCTGCAACTGCATTGACCCATAAATATTAGTTACAGTCGTTATAATTAACTTTCTTTTTTATTACTAATATATATATATATATATAGGTTGATTTTGAAAGGTCTGCCAAAGTTCTACTCATGAAAATTATATGGACATAGTGTTTCCTTATCAAGTTACAGCCATGTTAATACTCTTGGTGCTAATAGCAAAAAATGCTATTGTAAAGATAGTGAAGGTATTTGGTAGCTTTCACACCAGAAAAAGTGTCCAAAATGGCCTCCTTGAATCAATGACTGTGAAGTGCTCTAGACTGTGTTACAGCCACAGGCTTTCTTCATTGCTAACATGATTTTTTACCAAAAAAAAATATATATATATCTTTGTAAATGCATTATTGTATTGTTACATAGTTTGTATGACAGTACATGACATCCAATAAAATAAGTACCAGTGATATTGGCCCAAACATTGATGATAAACTGTTACTGATGCTGAGATAAATGACCCCATGATGATTTTATTCATCATGGGGTCATTTACGAAAACTGACAATACCATTCCTGGTAAACTGCACTTCATCTGAAGTGACATAATGGAGTAAGGGTTAATGCATTGCTATATAAACTATTAGCAGAATGAAACACATACTGGAAAATCTGTAAGTGACAAGGACAGGGACTAAACTTGAATACCCCCACCCTGTTGTCAGTGAACCAACAGCCTCTGCTACCAACCTTCTTGTGGTGGTTTTAGGATTCTCAAGCTGATTCAGAATGTGTTCTAATTTAGTTGCCTTTTCAATGGCACCTACGTAGTCAGGTGGGCAGGAGCAGCAGTGCGTAGCACACGCTTCTTGATTATACCAGGATTCGAGCCCGTGACCACCAAATACGGAGGATGCAGAAAGGTCAGGGAATGACCACCGCATATTCCCAGAGCAATATGGCCTTAGTTGCTAATGCTCCTAAAAACCAAATAACAAACAAACAGCCTTTTCAGTGTTCCCCATGCACACTCTTCATTTGGCATTCATCGGTGGTTCAAATGATCTATTTTCTTTATGACTACAATCAGTAGTTATGAATAGTTTCTTGCCGAGCCTGAATATTCTGGGGGTGTCTTATAGTAGAGACACCAGGCTTCTCACACTACCATTTGCACAGCCACACATTTATATGCATGCATGTCCACCATTTCAACATTTGAATAACAATTCATGCCCACAAAAATCTCTAAGATGAAATAAAATTCAGTTAATGAATACTGGTGATATCACCACCAGTAGTGGCAGCATGGCTGTAACTTGGCAAGGAAACATTTTCACACCTATGTTCATGTGATCCCCCTCCCCCAGTTTTGGTGAGTATAACCTGCACCTCAACTTTAGCCAGACCTTTTGGAATCACCCTGTATATATGTATATATAAAGTGTTTAAATATTTGGTCCTTTTAAAATTAACTAAGATGAAGAGATTCCAAGGTTTCACTGAAAGTAAAAATGTTCAGACTGGCTAAACATTTTTACTGCTACAAGTTCAGCCATTGAATATATGAAAATTTCAATGGCTAAACGTTCATATTGTGATGAGAAGTTTAAACTAGTTTCTTTCACTCTCAGGAGAAAATTGTTAATACTAATTGTGATTGCTTATTGTACATTAGCATGGTCCTGCAGAAAGTTTTCTTTCCCGTTTTACATTTTGGCACATAATGCATAAAAAGTGGCTAGTATTGTAATGTTCAAATTAGTGTCACTTTAATATTGTAATATATTAAAGGGATGTGTACATAAACATTTTATTATGGAATTTTAATTTCATTCACTGCCATACTGTTTTTTAAACAATTAACATTGAATTTTGGTTCATCTTATTAAACTGATGTTTCTTCTGAGTTCATTTCATCAACATAACTATTTTAAGTATACTGAAGGAAGATAATTGTTTACTCACTGATAATATATTATTATAGATGTAAAAAGCCAAACCTGTGGGTAAAAAAAGAGAGAGAGAGAGAGAAAGAAAGAAATGCCAATAGTTTTTTGAAAAACATTCTGTATTATAAATGTATAAATGTATAATATCTTACTGAAACTTAGATTCACTATTAAAAGGAAAATCTTCCTTACTTCATTAAGATCATATCATTTCCTGTAAATGCAAAATTATTACTGTTTTCTTTTACTCCTTGAGTACATGAACAATGTGTCATACCTTTAAGAAACCTTGGGGATCATCAAATTTTCAACAAAGTTTCTGTTGATGGTTTGCTGGTCTTCTTATATCTGATGCTCAGTGAATTAAAATATGCTGTAGGTATATGCTGTATGGTATACACACATTAAAATATGTGTATACCTTGTACAGTCAATTCATTCATTTTTATTAATGCCATTTTCCTTACAATTGTAAAAAAAAATAAAAAAATTCTAATTATGTCAAACCGTGATAATGGAGGAAAAATGTCCGTCCAAAATGCTCTTCCATTTATGTTATTTAACACAAATGGTTTGCTCTAATGTGCTTAAATTGGAATTAAAAATTAATAAGTGCATTTTTCTTTTTTTTTAAACTATTATTTTGGAAATCTAAATTTCAATTATTTTATCACTCTTTATAAATAAGCAACTTGTAACATTGTTTATATATATAAAAAAAAAAACAAAAAAAAAATCAAAGTTATCTTTATTCGGAGTTCTCTATTTTTATTGTTTACTGCAAAATAAAACTTGTTGTGATGAGAAATGTTGCTGATGAGAAATGTTGCTGCTTTAAGACATATTTCATAAAATTACATGAAATTAAATCATATTTAATGCTGAAAAAATATAATGTATTAGTTCTTGATAGTATACAGCATTGAATAAGTTGCCAATTAAAAGTATTAAAGATATATATATATATAAGCTAAATAGATTTCTACAGACCATTCAAAGCTTATTAATTTATATATTTTCAGCCCTTTAAATTATCTCTACTCGTGCCCATTTCATACTGATCCTATGATATATTTGAACAGTCCTATACATCAACTGGTATCCCATTATTGCATGCTAAGCTGGGGGGAAAAACTTAATTTGGTGGGGATAATGTTAAACAAGCTCCAAGAAAAAGAGAATAACTACTAGGAAGCTGTGGAATTTATAAATGCTCAGCAGTTAATTGAGATGATCACAACTAAGTCATGGTAGTTCTAGGGAGTAGCCATGCCAGAACTATTGGATTCTACACAATACTTCCAACTCATTACTCACATATACATAAACCACCCGAAAGCACGAACAGCATAAGATAGTTACAGGCTATTGTATGCCACTGCTTTATACAATAACTATAAACAAATATGTAATATATCCTTAATATATCAACTTCTATATTAAGAGACCTACTGAATTTCTCTCCACTGAGAAAAATAAAAAAAAATCATTAGGCTCCTTAAGTGAACAGGTATTTTTCAACAGTCTTTACTGGTGACACCATGTTATTACAATGGTGGAATAGCAAAGTTCAGTTGAATCGATGTAAAAATAAGTAGTGTAATGATATCAGAGAAATAACTATCTGAAAAGCTACTTGAGGCAGAGAGAGAGAGAGAGAGAGAGAGAGAGAGAAAAAATGTAAAGCCCCAGGAACAAATAATGTATATCCAGTTAAATGTAAAATAAGTGAAAATTGGAACAACTGAGTTCCATCAAATGAGTTAGATTCAGAGATTATTCCCTTTAAAGGAGGGGTTGGAAAAAAAAAAGTGATGGGTTGTCTGACTTCTGTGATTGGCAAAATTATATATAGTCTATGATTAAAGATAGGACCACCTTGACAAGAATGGCATCTTTAAATGAGTTTTGCCATGGTTCTATGAAGAGAAGATCTTGCCTGACAGATCTAATAAATTACTATTACAAGGTTACAAAGTAGTTTTATGCAAGAAAAAATTATGATATACAGTAATACCTCACTTAACGAAGTAGATGCATTCCAGTACTTTAGTTCGGAGGTAGAAATACCATAGCAAGAATATGGATATGTTCCTACACTTATAAAACATTTAAACTTCATTTAAATGTTTCACTTCACAAGAGTCAAGTAAAACAGTAAACTTAAAATCTATTATGAAAAATAATACAAAACAACACCAGTGCTCACTTGACTTTTTCAAAAATGCATCTAGGGTCGACTGTCTTGCTTTTTTCTTGCGATCGCGTAGTATCTCGCTATAACGAGTTAAAGCATCTAAAATGGATCTCTTCACAATGCAGCTTCATTAAATATCAGGATCATTTTCTGATAAGACATCTAAGGTGTGAGTCACTTCATTTAAACAATTAGATGAGGTCTGTTGTTAATATCCTCTCTGGGGGGAACCTCTTCTTCATTTTCTGAACTGTTTACATGTTGCTCTGTTAACTCTTGGAGTTCCTCATTTGTTAGTGTCTCAACCATGGCTACTTAATAAATCCTGAATGTCAAGCTACGTCAACTTCTGCAAAGCCTATTGTGTGTGTGCCATTCGAATAACTTCTGTGCTAATTGCAGGAATTTCACATTCTACTCCATCACATTCTGTAACAACATTGGGTAACAACTGTCTTAATGGTATTTGTCGCCAAATACCATTAAGACACTGATCTGTCACTTCATCCCAGGCTTCTTTGATATTGCTGATTGCTTTCATAATGTAATTTTTCCAGAAATCCTTGATCGACTGTTGTGTTTCATCATTAGTCTCAATCAGTTGACTAAGAGTGCATCTCAGATAGTAGGCTTTAAAGGCTGCTATAATGCTCTGATCCATTGGTTGTAGCAGCAAAGTTGTGTTTGGCGGGAGAAAAAGCACTTCAACAGGAATACATGTTTGAAGTGAGCCAAGATTTGAAAGATGACCTGGTACATTGTCCAATAGTAAAAATGCCTTGAGTTCAAAATTATTTCATTCGCAATAATGTTGGACAGCAAGACAAAAATAGCTGACAAACCAATCAGTAAACAAGCTCACTGTGATCCAGGCCTTTCTATTTTGAGTTCCATATTACCAGAAAATTAGGTTTGGAGAATCCTTTCATGGCTCGAAGCATTTCAGAATGGTAAACAAGCATTGGGTTTAGCTTCGTATCCCCTAGATGCATTTGTGCCCAACGATAGTGTTAATTGGTCCTTGGCTGATTTAAACCTGGAAGCTCTTTTCTCATCTCAGGAGATGAAAGTATTGGAAGGCAAGCGTTTCCAGAATAGTCCACTTTCATTCACATTGAATACCAAATTCTGCAGGTATTTTTCTCATTCTACTACGGCGTGCAGTTGTGCAGGAAATTCTGCTGCTGCCTGGCACTTGCGGCCTCGCCCATCAGTTTAACGCTATGAATTCTCGCACATTTTTTGAATTTCTCAAACCAACTGCAAGAAGCCACAAAAGTGTCGGTGGTTTCCTCAGCTTCCTGGGCCCTTATATGGTTAAATAAGTTTAATGCTGTGTTGAATTATCACCTGGGTGACTAGCATATGACACTGTCATATCATCTACACAAACACTTAACATTTTTTCCATGTTTTCAATAATGCTAGTGTGTGTGTGTGTGTGTGTGTGTGTGTGTGTGTGTGTGTGTGTGTGTGTGTGTGTGTGTGTGTGTGTGTGTGTTAATTTGGATGCAATAATGTCACTACATTTAGCACAGACTGCTTAACTTTATCAGCTTGATTTAAAATTGTTTTTAAATTTGATTGTGCTAACCCCAATGATTACGCTACATGTCATTTCTTTTCTCCAGCTTCTATCCTCCTTATAATCTGCATTTTGGTTTCTAAAGGTATTGTTTTACGTTTTCGTGACATACTGGGAAATTATTATTTAATTACGTATTTAATATATTAAAACAACTACAGCAGGTAAGCATGATATCAATGACAACTAACCTCTGCTCTGTATACCATGAATTAAGTTCTAGGTATGTCAACAATCCCTACTACAAACTTTTGCATGCACTGTAGGGCATTATTTGCAGACTTTGTGGGGCGCCTCCGTAGCCAGGTGGGCAGGAACGGCAGTGCGTAGCACATGCTTCTTGATTAGACCAGGGTTCGAGCCAGTGACCACCAAATACAGTGGATGCAGAAAGGTCAGGAAATGACCACCGCATATCCCCAGAGCAATATGGCCTTAGTTGCTAATGCTCCTAAAAAAAAAAAAAAATAATAACAAATAAATAACAGCAGACTTCGTTACCAGAGGATTCATTAACCGTGGTATTACTGTACACATCTGCATCTTAGCAAAACTTCTATATGATTGTTTATGAGAGGTCATTGTGTAAATTACAGCAGGTCAGATAAAAGAAGGATTAGTATTTGGTTGAAAGCTAAGAGATGGGGCAATCATAAAGGTATTCCTCAAGGAGAATTGTAGTGACAGGTGGGATTGCTTTGGGATCAGTGCTTGGACCTCCATTGTTACGTATTTTCCTAAATGTTACTGAAGGAAGCCACAGTCTGCTGATGAGTGAAAGGTTGAGAGGATAATAAACAGTCAAAGCCAAGCTATACTGCTTCAAACAGATTTGAAATGATTGCAAGTATCATCATCATCATCAGCCATTTTCAATCCACTGCAGGATGAAGGCCTCTCCAGCAACTTTCCAGTTCCTTCTGTTTTGAGCACTGGCCATCCATTTACTACCCAAAAACTCATGAATTTCATCTATCCATCTCCGACTTTGTCTTCCAGGTTTTCTTCTAGCTCCTCTTGGGTACCATTCTGTTATTTTCTTAGTCCATCTGTCATCATGTCTTCGAGCTATGTGTCCTGCCCAAGACCATTTTAGTTCTTTAGTTTTGATAAGAATGTCCTTTACTTGAGTTTACTGCCTAATCCATGTGTTTATCTTCTTATCTAACAGTCTGATTCCCAATATAATTCGTTCCATTCTTCGCTGTGTAGTTCTCAGCTTCTCTTCCATTCTTTTGGTGACTGCCCAAGTTTAACTTCCATAAGTCATGGTGGGGAGTATACATTGATTCATTATTTTACGTTTCAGACAAACTGGGATATTGCTCTTCAGTATGTGACTATATTTCCTGAATGCTATCCATCCAAAATTTATTCTTCTCTTGACTTCCAGCCATTTATCATTATTACAGCTAATAACTTGTCCCAGATAAATATACGACTCCACCTTTTCAATTACTGCTCCTTCAATCATTATTTCCCTTTCCGTGGCATACTTGTCCATCATTACTTTTGTTTTAGCCATATTCATCTTTAGTCCAAAATCCTTACTAACTGTGCATTACTGATTAAGATTTTCCTCTAATTCTTTGGGATCGTGGCTTATAACCACGATGTCATCTGCAAATCGTAAATGGTTTAGGTACTCTCCGTTCACATTGACTCCTTTCTGCGACCAGTCTAATCTTCTGAAAGCTTCCTCAAGGGCAGCAGTAAACAGCTTCAGAGATATTGTGTCTCCTTGTCGAACTCCTTTCTCGATTTTAAATTTGCTACTGTCTTTGTCTAGTCTAATAAAGGGGGTAGCGTTCTCATATATTTTCTTCAAAATCATAATATATGGGGTATCTATGCCTTATCCTTCCAGTGCCCGAAACATTGCCTTATGCTGTATGGAGTCAAATGCCTTTTCATAATCCACAAATGCCAGGCATAATGGTGTTTTATATTCATTTGCTTTCTCCATTAGCTGTGATATTACGTGAAGGTGATCCATAGTTGAGAATCCTGTCCTAAAGCCAGCTTGCTCTTTCGGTTGATTCTCATCAAGTATTCTTTCTAATCTGTTAGTAATGACCCTTGTGAACAACTTATAGATGTGGGATAACAAGCTAATTGGTCTATAATTTCCAATTTCTGATTTATCTCCTTTCTTATGCAGCAAAACTATGATTGCATTATTCCACTGCTTAGGCGTCACACCTTTTCTAATGCACTTTGTGAAGAGCCTTGCCAGTTTTTGTGTTATGTCTCTTCCTCCCAATTTTAATAACTCTACAGTAACTTCATCTTCCCCCGGGGCTTTCCGATTCTTCATTTTCTTCAATGCATGTTCTACCTCATCAGGAAGAATATCGGGTATGTCGTATGTGTTGCTACTTTGCAATCCATCTTCCCCACTGCTGGTATCATTCCCTCCTCCTTATATAATTCTCTATAGTAGTCTTCTGCTATTTGAATTGTGCCTTCTGTGCTGTTTATAAGTACACCATCGCTATTCTTCAGTTTCAGTATCATTTGTCTTTCTGTATTATTGCTCATGGCTGCTGATTTAAATCCTTTGTTTTCCCTTAATGCTTGTTCTACTTTTCTTGTGTTAAATCTTGTTATGTCTTCTCTGAGTCTCTTTCTAATGGCTTTGCATAACTCAGTATACTCAATTTTCTCCCTGTCAATGTTTTTCTTGCTCTTCATTTGTCGTCTTCAGTTCATCATGACAAGTGTTTCTTGACTAATTTTTTCTTCTTTGGATTTCTGTTTCCCTATAGGTTTCTTGGGCTTTATCCTTTTCAAAAAGTTGTAATATTCCTCATCGATATCTTGGTCCTGAGCAGTCTGCAGAAGCTCAAACTTGTTTTTAAGTTCCAGTACATACTGCTTTTTCTCCTCCTCTGTTATCTCAAAGACCTTTGTATTATTTACTCGAGTCAGTTTTTTCCTTTCCTACATCTATATCAAGTGTACATCTTACCATTCCGTGATCACTTCCAACATTTACCTTATTCAGGACGGTAACATCATTCACAATATATCTTCTGTTAGTGAGGATGAAGTCTATTTCATTAGTTGTTAATCCATTTGGACTCTTCCATGTTCACTTTCTGTTCACCCTTTTCTTGAAAAAAGTGTTCATTACTGACAGTCCTTGAGATTCTGCAAATTCCACAAGTCTTTCACCTCTTATTTCTTTCACCAATTCCAAAATTTCGTATAGTTCCTCTTTCTGCGCTGTTTTGCCTTAGCATGATCAGATGCTATCAAATGCAAGGTATTGCACACGAGGAACAGATACTCAGGAGTAGTTTATAGATGTGGGGGTAGGTAAATGAGTGTTCAGGATGGAGAGAGAGAGAAATTTAACATGAAGTGCAAGCGGAGAACTGGTGTTTATCTATAATTTATTGGAATTTTCTAAGTCAAGGTCATTATCCCTCTCTATAAGAATTTGGAAAATATATAGAGGTATGGAAGCCACATTATATATAGAAATATATAAAAGTTTCAGAGAAGGTGCAGAGAAAGGTGACTAAGCATCATCCTTATGAGGAATATATTAGGTGTGGTAGGCAGGCAGTTTGACACCCAGGAGGGATATAATTGATGTGACAAGATCCTGAGAGGATTAGTAAAATGAATGAGGGAGGAGTATTCTCAATAGCAAGTGAGATAAAAACAAATAGGCACAACCAGAAAATCTCAGGGAGCAATAGACTAGATCCTATGAAGTTTGCTATTGAGCAGCATGTTGTGGAATGTTAGAATAAGTTGCAACCAAGGTAGATTCTGGTAAAATTCAATGAGGAATTGGATAAGCATATTTTGACAGTGGAAATAATGTGTTGTTGCTTGTTTTGTGGTGGTTTTTTTTTTTTTTTTTTGTAGAAGCATAATACCTTAATATTCTTTTAGTGGCATGGTGCACAGATATATTAAGAACTAGAAATTAATGAAATAATAAGCACTAACCTATGTGGAGTGTAATCTGTCTTAATTTATTAAACAATTGCAGATTATTCTCAGACGTTTTGTTGTACTTTCTGTACCACTTTTTCAGTCCTGCATGTGCTCATTTTTTCACCAATTTCCAATTCTTGATATACCTGCACAACATGCCACTAAAAGAAATTTTAAATCCATATATGGAAACAGCCCTACCCAAAAAGCACAAGGTATGCCTAAAGAAGTGGTACAGGAAGTACCACAAAATGTCTGAGAATAATCTGTAATTCTTTAAGAAATTAAAGGCAGATTACACTCTACATGCAGTTTTAATTGCTCATTATTTCACCAGTTTCCAGAAGCATAATGTGTTTGTTTCCTTGCATCGTCATGCAGGACCAGTATTAGCCTGCAGTCAGACCAAGTGGTTAAAATTAATTCACACTCGACATCAAATTATAATAATGATTACCATTAGACTTTGTACTACTGGGAGGGGAGGGGTGGAGGACCTTTATAATCAGCTAATTATCAGATCATTCACTTACCACAAGAACAATCTGGTAACTATGGCATAACTTTCCTTCCCCTGTACTCTTACAGCCAGCAGTACCCCAATGATAGCTTAATGACCAGGTGCAATATGCTAACAATGATGAATCTATTACAATATAATTGGTGTATCATGTTGATGATTCCTTCATAATACACCAATCACACTGTTGTTGGTGCATCAACTTCTGTGGCCATAATACACCTTTCATTGTTTGCTCATTCAAGTTGAGTATTCTGTAATAGTTACAATTGATTGCCTTATAGTTTGAGGAGGCAAAAAAAAGTTAATTTTATTTATTGGAGACAGTTTGTATTAACTTATTTCTGAGCGATGTCCTTTGTTATATTTGATTATAGTAAATAAGCAACACTGCAGAATATTTTTACTTTATTGTTTAAAAGCTTCTAATATACTACTTCAGAAACGAGTAGAGTTAAAGTTGGGATTCATTAGAAGAAGGTGTGGGATCTGATGTGGTTAACTGGCATTCACAAAATGTTACAGATTATGCTTTTAAATGATATATACAAATGCACTCTCCTACAAAAAAAGGTCAAGAGGAAACCATCTAAATTCTAGAAACTGTAAGACTACAAATTATGGAAATACCTAAGAGAATTTAAGATGGTATAGATAGTATTAGTAAGGAAACAACTTTTTCTGTATATCAGCCAAAAATAAATAAAAATAATAATACAGTAATCAAAATAAAAAAAAGAATCACACCCCATTTCCACAGGGAATCCAATTCTACTCAACCAATTCTTCACTGGGAGGCAAATTATTCCCTGAGATTTTATATGTCCTTTGACTCACCTACAAAGGAGAACAGACCTTCCCCATTCCATTTATGGATTCCCTTCAGTGCCCTATAGACTTCAATTAGAATTCTCCTAAGATCTAGTTGTCAGAATTTGCAGTCTACTTCTACTACTACACCTTCAAAGGCATTTGCATTCCACAAGTGGATATCATGAGGTCTGTTGTGCTTGCCATTTTCTCAGGAATACATTCCCAAGTTAACAGTTAGCAATGGGCTGAAGAGGTGACAGCAAGCCAACGAAACAGACATATAAAAGCAACCTAGTCATTTCTTGATAGTCAAGTAGATATAAAATCCATTTGACTGACATGAGCCATTGTGCTAAGAGATGACTGATTACCTTATTTTACCATCAGAAGCTACAGAATCTGAGTTTTAACAACCACAGGAAATATGTAGCTACTCACCTTGTTTCCATGCCACGGAGAACCGTGAATATTGTTGAAGATAAGTCTATACTAACAAAAACAAATGCACACAGTCCACTGGCATGGTGTATGGCACACTGAACCACTTCCATTCCTGTTTCTACTGATACAGCTGTGTATCAATAGAAACAGGAGCTGTGGAGCAACCATCAAACTGCATACTCCTTGCCTACCACCTGCCTATGGATATGGAAGCCACCTGAAGAATTTTTACTACCTGACTGGGTTTTCCCAGTGAAACTGAGAGGGGACGGCATCATGTTTTGAGGTGTTCCTCGTAATAAAATAGTTACACCTGTTACAGATCATGGAACCGCAAAGACTGGAAATGCATGGTATGAGGAAAGTAACACTGAAACATTACAGTGACAATTATAAATTCCTACTTCAAACCAGCTGAACTGAATGAATAAAATATATTTCCTATTCACAAAGGTTCAAAGAGTGAAGCGAGTTACTGCAGACGTGAATCACAAGAAAATGGGCTATTTTTTCCGCGATTCGGCGGCACTAGAGAAAATCCGTTTAAATTTTTGAACGGTTTGATCGAAACTTACGCTACTTAAGAACGTTAATGTTGAACAAATCTTGAGAAGCAAGTCTGCATTTTATTCTTGATTAATATTACTACCCACTCTTTCTTGCATACAGTAGAGTATTTTCGGGTCTAATGGCACTAGGGATTTACCTCTTCTCCGTGTATGTTCTTTGTATCGAGGACAGTACTCTGTCAAAGCCAGAGATTTAGTGTGTGTGCATCATGTGTTGTGTAATATGTTGTGCCCATTGTTCTTCTGGCTTGTTGGCCGCCAGGCCCCTAATGGGACCCGACGTTACAATACTCTACCGCGGGGAGGCTACCCAGGTCTGGCAGATCCTGCCACTTATTTTCCAGGGATTTCGACGGCTAGGACCTAAAAAATAAATAAAATTCTTGCATAATATTTACTGTCTGCTTTTATTCTGATATAATATTACTACCATCTGCTTACTCTACCGAATCAACGATAGAGTAAATCACTTGAGTAAAATCGTTACGAATCGGTTTTACTCTAGTGCCGCCACATGTTTTCACATCAGAAATGTCGTTACCAATCGATTTTATTCTAGTGCCGCCATAGATGTCACATCAAAAAGGGTAGTAGTAGGATTTTTTAGTTGCACCAGTGACTAAAGCTATATTGCTCCATTATTTTGTGTGTTCTGTGGTCGATTTTCTGTTTTCATGGATGAAAAACCCGAGTTTCCGAGAGAAAACACCATGTTACCCTTCCCTAAGACCGACTAACTCAGCTACGTTGTGGAAAAGGCTCATAAAAATTTCTAACATCATCGACGGACTCGAGCTCAAATCTTTTTCCCGCCAAGCGAGGAGGACGGCGATTCTACCAACTGTACTATGCACAAAGTCTCGAATATTTCAGAAGATGGGTTTATTGTTTCAATATTATACAAGACAAGCTGACTGGAGTGTTTTGCAGTAACACATTGGGGTTGTTATTTAAGAGTTTTCAGGCAGAAGGGCATCATAGGCCAAGATATGCCTTTCTAGGTTTGTTAATGTAAATGATATTTTGCTATATTCGTTTATCAAAACATCTGCCAAATAAAATTAAAACAATTCATCTAGATTTGCAGAGTTATCTAATATCTGTTCAAGGAGAAGTGCATTCCGATTATTACATAAACTCTAGAAGCAAAGGATTCTGGAATTTATAAACAGAGGGCATACCAAAACAATTTCTTTACTAAAAGCTGAACTTGGCATTGAACACATCAATCATTCTTCTCTTTCTTGGTGATTCCCTTCTCCTTTTGACTGACACACACACTCTCTCTGGATGTTAAATGATGGAAATGGTATTTTGTTTCACCACCGAGAGAGGTAGAGATGTCATGTCTATCCCATGGAGGTAAAGAAATATTTGTATTTTTCTCAATTTTGTTGAGAAAAATTTTCCAATTCAATACTATTTCTCAAAAGCGTATCCCAGCGAGCCTATGTTCGTTAGGCTTACACATTCACAGAGTGTTGACAAAAGAGGATGACTGAAATATACCCAACATGGGTGGGATGGAAGGCTTCTTATTTTGGCAGCGAATTGATAGAGTAGATTTATCAATTCGCTGCCAAATCGGCGGTCATGCGCTTCTACATACAAGCTCTGAACTGGCGAGGTGATGTAGACGCCTAGTGCAGATCAAAGGGCTGTGTTGTATGGTGTTGAGAGGACGTAAGATGCTGTTTTAGCTGAAGCACATGCTATAGCTCCATAGTCTAATCGTGACCAGATTAGAACACGCTTTAAATTCAGACCGACTGCCTGTCAGAATACTACACGAAGGATATTTAATTTCTGGATACAGACAGTTCAATTCCCAATAGTCTTGGGAAATTTGTCATGGGTATTTCTATTGCTTTCAGTTTTAATTTTAGTTCCGGATGAAGATACCGCAATTTACGGAAGTGTATTGCTGTAGTTCTCCCCTCGGTTAATCGACAGCCATTGTATTTTAGTTATTGCCAATTGTAGTTGTCTTTCAATGGTAGCTATACTTGATGATTGACAGTAAACAACAAGAGGGTCCGCATATACAGGGTGATTCACTACCAGTGCGACAAACTTGCAGGAGCTGTAGGGGGCACAAAGACGAATCAGAATCACATAGCATTGCAGGGTCCGAAATGCCTTCGTCATAGAGGACGTTGAACGGGAGGTTGCGTGAACAGCGATCCCGCTGGAAGTCAGCATTTGCGAACCGGTTCCCGAGGCAGTAGGATGGACGAGTATTCAAACGTTGAACTGGCCGACATGCACCTCGCGTATGGAGCTGCGGACTGTAACGGGCGCGCCGCTCTGCGCTTGTACCAGGAACGTTTCCCCCACAGGCGTGCTCCTCATCGTACGATTTTCGCACGTGTGCACAGAAGGTTAAGTGAGACTGGTTGTTTCACGAGAGGTACCATGAATTGAGAGCGAACGACGAGGACGCCAGACAATGGGGAGAATGTCCTACGTCTTGCAGAAGGCAATCCGAGTACTCGAGCGATAGGCCAACGATTGGGTATTTCCCAATCCACTGTATGGAGGATACTGTCAACAAACCAAACGAGTTCATACCACCTGCAACGGAGCCTGCGGATTATCCACTCCGGAGGACTTTTGCTACTTGGTTTCTTCAACAGAAACGGTTCGCAAATGCTGACTTCCAGTGGGATCGCTGTTCACGCGACCTCCAGTTCAACGTCCTCTACCGAATGACGAAGGCATTTCGGACCCTGCAATGCTATGTGATTCCGATTCGTCTTTGTGCCCCCTACACCTCCTGCAAGTTTGTCGCAGTGGTAGTGAATCACCCTGTATATGTGTATGTGTATACGTGCGTGTGTTTCCACCATAGCTGGGATGTCTCGCGTTATGCACCGGTACTTAATGCAAAAAAGAGTTGCATTTAAGATCGATCCTTGAGATACTCCTTTTTGTGTGTGAATTGTAGAAACGTACTTGAAAGATCTTGAGATGGAGACGGTTCTGAATGAATTGAGGCAGGTGACTTCTAAGCCAAATGCTATATGTCTTGGAGGATTCCGTATAACCAGATGGCGTCAAATGCTTTATTAATATCAGAAGTTACCATTGCCATATATATATATATATATATTTTTTTTTTTTTTTTTTTAAAACAAAAGTGCCTCGAGTGTGAGCTTCAACTTTAATGTGGATATCAGTTGTAGACCTGTTACGACGGAAACCAGCTTCATAAAATTTATGGGAAACCTTGCAGATCGCTTGAAATAATGTTAGTCAAGACACTTATAAAATTAATCGGCAGAATGCCAAGTCTCTGTAATGCAGTGTTATAATCTCAGGGGAGGATATTTTGATGGAAAAAAAGAAATCAAGGTCAATTGTTAATATCAGTCATTAAAGTCAGTTGTTAATATTAATCATTTAAATTTTTCAATGCTTAATAAAAAAAATTGTAAAATACTTTGTTGTGTGTTTATATATATATATATATATATATATATATATATATACACACACACACACACACACCTTACAATGTCATAGCCAATTAAAAAAAAAAAAAAAAAGAGAGAGAAAACTGTTGTCAAGCGCAAAATTTTAGGCGGAAGTGTATATAATTTATACACTTCCGAGTTAATTTTCCAAAATGCCAGATTTTAAAATAAATTTGGCAATTTAGTGTATTTAACTTGACTGGAATTATCTTGAATTTTGCTTTTCCTTGTCATTCTCTTGGCCGTTAGTCACGAATGAAATAAAATAATTTTTTTGTTTTATACACCGGAATAAGGCAGATGAATTCATAAGATATAGAGAGAATGCAAGAGATCACCGTATTTAACAATCTACTCAAACGCATATACCAATGCACTCGGATAATTTTGAAGCCCGATTTATAATCAATGCCATAAAGATTCAAATAAGTTCAGGGCAAACGCATCTTGTTACGAATGCTTCAGAACATTGTACAGGTGATGGCAAGAGAAATTTGTTCAAATATCGATAAACTGAACATTATTTAACGTAACTGGTTAGTGCATTAGCACCATGCGTGTACTAAAGTGAATCACTGAAATGGTGAAAGTGGCATCGTTTTGTCATATCTCATATTGTGAATACCTTCACGAATATCTTGGTATTGCACTACCTCGAATGAGCAACGCTTCACCAGTGGAGAAGACTATTGTTACTCATTCTCGGTGGATACCACCACCCAGACGGCTGCTTCAAGGTTATTTGGCCTTTCACCATTTCGGTGATTCATTCACATACAACGTAAGTGGAGAATGGAAAATTGTTAAAATTGTGAGAAGGTAACAATAGTGTTCTCCAATGGCGAAGCTTTGCTTATTCGAGGTGGTGCAATACCAAGCAACTCGTTGTGAAAGTATTCTCACATATGAGATAAAACGATACCACTTCCACCATTTCGGTGATTCACTTACGTACAAGCATGATGATAATACATTAACCTGTTACATTAAGCGAATTTTCGGAAGTTCAGGCTTGAGCCCTTAAAATCTTTCTTGTCTATACTGAACATTATTGTATGATTACTTTTATATAAATATATTCCGGTAGATGGCACCACTAACGTCAGATCAACATGCATTCGATTGTTTTCTGTAAGTCTTAAGTAATAATACCTGTTAAATATAAATATAGGCCCAATTTGGTTGATCTCCCTTGGTTGAAGAAAACCAGTAGTATATCTACTATTATATGGATAAACCCAAGGTTGGATTTTGATGTTCGTAGGCTCTAAGCACTTTTATTCCGAAATGTGATATAAACAAGGAGTAAAATGTTGCTTCTAATTTAACACTTTTGACTGTGAATCAATTAACGTTACTCAAGTTTCAACTATAATAAATGATAAACCACCTCAATTGACTGAGCGACCATCATTTCAATTCTAGCGATTTCTGTCGCTAGACAGCGTATGCGTATTGAATTGAAGCTTCTAGAGCAGATTGCGCACGTTTTCTCAGCTCGTTTTTCGTTAGTCACTGTGAAAAGAGTGAACTGTTTCTTTTTTAATTTTTTCCTTCCTTCGTAGGCTCTAAAAATTTCGTAGGCCCTAGGCACTGTGCCTAAGGTTCATAATGGGAAATCCGGCCCTGGATAAACCACATCAGTGGTGAATCATCCTATGATGCATTTGTAGCAAGGCCATGCTTACACTTCTCGGGGCCCGAGGCGCTAAGCTCTTACGGGGCCCCCATTAAAGATACCAGAGGTCCAGAGTCCAAAAAGAATAAACATTAATATATAAATATAATAAAAAAACAATTATTTTTATCGATCTTTTTAAACACAAACGTTGCAATACAATGATCGCTTTAAAAATTTGGGATTACAGAGGCCATTCGAGGCCCCCACCTGAACACAATGCAATATCCTCTGGACTTCAACTTTATAGAATAAAGTTCATACCACAACAAGATAATGATGACCCGAAGCACGGCTCTAAGCTGTGCAAGGACTTTCTATAAACTAAACGACAGGAGGAGGAAGTATTGCAAACTATGATGTAGCTACTTTAATCGCCTGATTCAAACTCAACAGAGGATTAATGGAATCATCGAGACTGTGAAGGCTGCCCACTTGGACCACTGTTGTTTCTCTTTTCATAAATGACATCGACGAATGGATAAAAAGAAGGTGTGATGTCGAAATTTGAAGTTGACGTAAAAATCGGCAGAGTCGTTAATGATCAGTGCCAAGAAGCGCTCCTTCAGGATGACTTGAACGGACTTCAAAGATAGTCAGAGAATTGACAGCAATATTTTAATGCTTCTAAATACAAGGTCTTACCCTTGGGGAATAGCAACACACAAATAAATCATACACTTGGTGGGGTTGAATTAAAAAGAGTGTAGGAGGAAAGGGATCTGGGAGTTACAATACGGGTAGATATGAAGTTTTCTGAATAGTGTAAACAGGCAGCCAGGTGTCATCATCTTTTTTTTTTTTTTTTTTTTAATCGAGTCTTCGAATCATCTTCGCAAACACTTTGGCTTTTGTTAGACTACAGATTGAATAATTTGCGGCGGCACCCAGAAAGTACACGAGGTCGCATTACACGTATTAAGCGCCAAAGGAACTAAAGCTACGCGTATTATAGCCATCAGAATGTTGTGGCTGTAAATTGTTTTCATACTTCCATCAGTGTGCCGTTTATTCTCGACGAAATACTCGAGTTTCCAGTGGGGAAAACCAGTGTACCCCTCTTTTGAGACCGACTAACTCAGCCACGTTGTGAATGAAAAAAAAAAAAAAACAGTTCAATTCCTCGCCTCGTTGACAGATAGGAACCCAGGCCTTTTCCAGCTGTGGAAGGACGGTGATTATACCAATTGTTTTACCCACAAGGGTTATGAGGTCACATGCGACTGCGTTTACTGAATGAAATCAGATTTGACGGGAGAAAGTATTTCTGCATCATTTGGTAAGAAGATTCTGGTAAAACTGAAATATAAATAAAATTTTCTATTTTATGCTTAGGGACGGGGCCAGAGGAGTTCATAACACAGAGACTACAAGACTATTTTTTATCGTACATATTATTATTGGAGCAAAAATTTATTCAAAACATTAAACGTGCACAAAATTATGATAACCTTAGAAAAGAAAACCCTGATCCGATTTTAAATCTTGTCTCAGTTAAATTCTTCTACACGACCAAAATGATTTGCAGACTGCTACGATAAAACCTTTCAAACCCACACACAAAAGGTTATATTACACTGATTTCAACATTATATTGCCAGGAATCGAATAACGAATGAGAAAGAGAGAAGAAACTTGTAAAATAAATCTTCTCGCCACACACCAGAATAGTGCCAGACCAGAGGAATTTAAAATTACATGATTTACAAAAATAAATAAATAAATTAATTAATTAATAATAAAATAAAATAATAATAAAATTTAAACCAGAGTTAGTTAAATTAAATATTATCTCGTGAAAACTCCGAGCTATATATATATATATATATATATATATATATATATATATATATTTTTTTTTTTTTTTTTTTTCCCCGAACTTGAAAATTTATCCTGAATTAAGCCGGGACAATAATTCTAACTGTTTTATTTCTGCAGCAGACAGTGTAACTAGGTGCAGCAGCAGCAATCAGTCACAGTCTAACTCCTCTCAAGGAAAATGTTTAAGGAGAGAAAAGTGGTTAAATATTCCTTAAGTCAAACGCGATCATATGCCTTTGAAATGTCAAGAACATCTGTTTAAGTTTCTCCAAACTTTTGCATGAAATGTATCCATACTGATGGCGCAAACTAAAAAGTCTGTGAATTTTTTTTCTCGTCGCCAGTTTTGAGACCTTTTTAAATGGAGATGAGCAGTCTATATCAGGCAGAGGTGTGTACAGCTCCATCGGTATCTTTGCCTCTGAATTTAACTCACAAACGTACAACTGGTCTGTGTGTGCGTGTTAAGCGACAAAGCAACTAAGACTGTGAGACAGTTGCTTTGTTCTTAGTAATATATCTATAACAGCATGAATTCTTCGGTCGATTTACCTGTTTGCTGGACGAAAAACCCGCGTTTACTGAAGATAAAATCATGCAACCCTCTCCCAAAACCAAATAATTCGACCACCTTGTGAATGGGGGGAGAACGATGAACCAACCTTAGAATACACCGATGCCTCGTGGCCTTCGTTTTCTTGGGGTAAATATAAACCATCCGACTGTTAGCGTAGCCAGTATTCATAGATTAAAAACTGTATACAATTTGGGGGGGGGGGGGAAGCTTCATACTTTTATGAAATGGAACAGTTTTAAACAATCTAAGATGAACAGGATGTATCCAACTTTCAACAATAGCTTCAAGGGTCTCGGGATTCTTGGGCAGCTTTTCAAATAAAAAAAAAAGGGATCTTGTCAAAATTTGCAGAAAAATCATTAGGAGTTTTGTAGAAAAGATAAGGTAATTAAAACGGATAACTAAGTAAGATAAAGAGTCATCATTGTCAACCGAAAAAGTTCCTCTTAGTACTAATACGGGCGTTCCGATTAACTGAGGTGGACGTAAAGTTCTCTTTGCTAATTGAATTAAGAATCGGATTGCCTCGATTGTTTTGTAACAGATGTGCTGAAGTTTAATGAAAGTAGAGTTCATAAAGCTTCAACGCACTTTTACATCTCTGTTAGTGGATATACTATTTTAGAGAGTGATAATATAAAGAGTTTCCTTGAAATCAATGCAATAAATTGAAGGCTAGTTCTATGGAGTTTACGGTAACTTTACGCATAGTCGCAGTAGGCGCGCGACCAAGGGCACATTGTTTGCCCCCCCTAAATTCGAAAAATTTAATTACACATCACTACATTACTATAGTAAAATATTAAGTCATTAATAAACTATAACTACAAGGTTATTAAAATCCAGTCAGTCACGCCCACTTGATACGATCTTAAAACCTCTTGCGATTTAAAATGCAAAATGCAGTGATTGACGAAGTTAAAACTTCCAGCGCGGGATTATAATAGGGTGCTAGCTTGATGTTAGACCCGCCGTTCGTGGGCCTTAGACCGATTCAAAGCTGTGCTTTGGAGTAAAGAGTCACAGTATATGGTCTACGACTCTGATGGTCGTGACTGATGCCAGGAGAAAGCTACCTGCCAGACTGTATCGTCCGACAATGAAGCTGGGCAGGGGCAACTGATGGTCTAGGGCTGTTTTTCATGGTTTGGCCTAGGATCATTGGTTGTTTTGGACAAAACCATGAATGCTAATCTATTTCGAGTCCTGAACAATAATACGTTACCTACGTTGTAGCAGCACGTCAGGGAAGGCCCGTACCTGTATCAGCAGGACAATGCTCTATCTATGCCATGAGCGTCGAAAAGTTCGACTGGCCAGTCTGGACCCTAATCTCAATCCCATAGAGAACCTGTAGGATGAATTAGATTGTCGGTCGCGTGTGAGGAGCCTGCCCTAAATACAGAGCTGAACTTGTCGCTGCTTTGAAAGCCAAATGGCGGAAAATATCGGACATTTATTAAAATAAAAAAAAAAAAAATGGTGGGGAGTGTTCCGCAGAGACCAGAGGCTGTCAAAGGCTAAAATTTTCAGCACACGTTATTAGTTTTCCTGTAAATAAAAGTTATTTGTAAATATTGTTCGGATAAAAATTATTATTACCATTATTAATGATAATAACGGTTATTGGCAATAGGTTTCTTTTGTTGTTGCTAAGGTTGCAGTTCAGGACCCAAGTTTATACTGTAAGTGAGATATCGATTACAATATTAAAATCCCATTACTGATATTATAAATACTAATTACAGCACTCTGATTATTTGGCTTTCCTAGCAATCGCGAAAAAGTAATTGGCGTAAAATCAAGCAAAATCTTATACTGTGATTTAAGTATGAGAGACGATAAATACACAAAATTTGTTCTGTGAAAATTTGCTGAATTTTATTTTCTCGCAAAAAAGAAAAGAAAAGGACATCTTTATTCTCAATTTTCTTTGCGCGGTTCTAATGCGGATTTACAATTAATAAACGTCGGACTACCTAACCGAAATAAAGTGAAGAGAGCACGAGATCTCACTGTCGTAGAGACATGCCTGGTGCGTGGCTGTCGTGCGTGTCTGGCAGGCAAATGGGATTAGCTCCAATCCAATAGACAAGGTAATATCCTACACACTAACACTTAACGCTAATAAGGATGGGCACACAATGAGTAAAACACAATATAAAACTGTCCATTTGTCAACTTGTTCGCTTAGTTTGGCGTCTGTGTGTCGTCCTTTCAGAACACTGTGGAACTTGCAGGCCACTGGAACTTTGATGAGGAAGTCGACAAACAGACAGGTCAAAAAGCCGTACGTTGCTCTCGCAAACCGAATTAATACAAATTGTGAATGGTAGGAAGGAAAATGACTTCTGCTGGAGATTCTCTCTCTCTCTCTCTCTCTCTCTCTCTCTCTCTCTCTCTCTCTCTCTCTCTCTCTCTCTCTCTCGCACACTCATTCTATGAGATACAAATAACAAGAATTTTACCATTATTTAAGATTATCTTAATGAAAGTTAATTGTGACACACATGAATTAATTTATAATCAATAAAGAATTCTGGTAGGTGATTAAAATTATCAAAACAGTAGATATAAAATACTGACTAAGTTGAACATTTTTAAACTGTAACGAACGGTAAATAAAACACAAAAAATCAAAAACGTTTTATGTCTACCACTCTGTCCGCATACTCAACTTCCCACAAATGTATTTTCATAAAATTTTCTGTTTCGCTGTTTTTCAAAAATAATTGATGTCTTCCCTTCATCCCACGTCACTAGAAGGGGGGGGGGGGGCCCGGAATTGGTGCAGATATGTCGCATGGGCCCAATATCAATGATAGTGTGGACTGTTTGCCGATGAATTCAGATTTGTTCTACAGAGTGATTCGAGTTGTTCACTTATCTACAAGGAAACGGCATATCCTCGATATCATAATTGAAAGGAGAGGTAACAGTATGCTGTTCATAGCAAGAATCTTTTTAAGGACTATGACGATCAGCACAGTGGTTACAATCGCCGTTCTACCACACCAAGGAAGAATGACGATTCCTTTAGAACGAGGGGAATTTTTATGGTGACTTTTCACACTGTGGCCGGGGTTAGTCAGGCTCATGCGAGTGTTGCATAGACTTTGGGAAACTGGTTTTTGATCGGGCAAACATACAAAGAAACATTAAATCCATGCTTTTATAAACAGCCCGTTATCACATATACTGATTAAAAGTGTAGAATGGTCCAATCTCATAGTTCATTTAGTTGTGTATTATTTGATTAGAAACTTTTTGTCAGTAACTAAAGGTTAGTATGTCGACATTTCATTCGTCAGATATTACCTTCTTTAATCCTTAACTGTCAGAAGTAACTATCAGAGTTATTTTGGCCAAACAATTTTAAACTCTAAGGACAAAGATACTACGTCTCCACGTCAGCAGCAGCATTCCCGTAGTCACCATACTACGGGAATGCTGCTGGATCAACACAGCTTTGTAAGAACCTTAGTTGCGGAGTGAAAGGTTAGCTCTATACTTACAATGCATTTACTTGATAAGCAACTTAATTAAAGGATTTAATACGGTGCGGCACGTAGGAATCTGCATTCTCTACCTTGAATGAATTTGTAAAAATCGCAATCAAGAGCCTGAACAGTGGGGAACATTTCTCTCTCTGGTGGAATCTGCCTGATTGCGCCAGTCAGATGGAGGTGTGCTGTGGGTATGAGTATATGAGTATATGTGGGTATGAGCTGTGGGTATTTAAGGCGCGGTAGATTGATTCTCCATGAGCAGTTTCTAGACGTTTGTTTCCGGGATCATGCTACGTAGCATCCTCACAGTGATAGTACCAGCGGCCTGTCTGTTATCAGTGAAGGAAGCTTAGCGATGCCTAAAACACCTGCCATATCAGTCGTCCTCTGATGCGGGAGGGGAGGGGGGTGAAATTTATGAGTGATCCATCGTCGGAACCAGTATTCTGCCTAGTAAATGCACTGTTGATGGGCGCTGCTGATGTCCAGATTTCCGATGCATAAAAGATAACTAAATAAACATGCGTATAGATATATTTCCTCACCAGGGACGAACCTCTGACGTGTAGCAGTTACTGCTTGGTAATATATCGCAATTGGCAAATCTGGAATCTAAGTTTATTGATGTGTGCATTGAAGCATTGAAGATTAGTTTGGCGTCAAAGACAACAACTAGGTCAGAGTGTGTTCCGGCACATGGTATTTCCAATCATGTGTATTATGTCCATTCATTGTCATTTTATCATCGTAATTTTTCTGTTTAGCATTTCTACAGTATACATTAAAAGATCATCTCCTATCGAAGTTGCAGTGAAATATTTTAATGGGTTCCTGCGATATGCTCTGTTAAGTTTTTGACACCAGTATTTGACTACCAAGGGAATATGTCTATATGTTAATACCTGAAGAATTACTGACCAAAAAGAAAGGACATTGACGCGTATCAATCCTAAAAGTAATTTAAACTAGACAGCCTACAACACTCGCATATTTGTCTTTTTCTTTACGTTTGTATTTCGAATATTGGCTTTCTTTTAGAGAGTTACTTTATTTTCTATCCACCATTTGATTATCTCCTTTGTTTCTGGTATTCGATAAATTCTGAACCATTTTTCGGATTTTGTGGGTCTCACTTAACGTGTTGTCACTTAGTCGATAGTTGTAACCAATCACGTTTCTGCTTTACTGCACATGAGTGGCTCGGTAACGATTTTTTAGTTTTGAACTGAACTGTTTTGTCACTCCTCAAGAAGTTCTGAAAATGGGGAAATAGTTTTATCTCTTCGAGGAATGGAAAAATGTGATTAACTAGCGGGCACAGACTGCGTCACGAAGGATAAAATCAATTTGAGGCTTTGGCGCATGTAGCGAGTCACCAGGATTGAACATTTCGGGTCGCATCTCTAAACTGCTTTTATCTCGCGTGAACAAGACAAGTGAGGTTCGTGCAAAAACAAAAATAACTTTCCTCTAGTAATAATGGAATGCGCTATTATATTCTCAGAGAACACAATAATGCTCTTACGAAACTACAATATTGAAAAATGAATGCTTTTTGTGATTATTTACGATAACTTTTGCAGCCTGTACTTCTTGAATAATATGATTTATTCCATATTATAAATGACTTAAACAGGATCCTTTAACTTTACCAAGTTTCCAACCTCCTTCAATTTTAATACAGTTTTTTTTTAATGAAAACCTCTAAAAAGAGCATAGATTGAACATTGGGAAACCAGAAAACTGGCATTAGACGTAAATTTATGTAGACTAATTATCACATTTATTATCTCCCAATGAGGTTGTTCAATTTGAGTTGACAATATAAAAGTACTTATAAGCAAAAATATATATATTGATGATAGATGGAAATTACAGAATACTTAATTATAATAAAGTAGTTACCAATCAAAAAAAAACAGATACAGATTAAAAACCACCAGAATGATATCAGTTTCTATATGTACAATAAAAACAAAAATAATGAATTAATTTGCAGAAATTATTTTCTTAAATTGTATATTGATTTAATGAGATGAGTGGATCTAGAGACTTTTTTCATCTAATAAATTCACTAAACTAAATAATGGACTAGACTTCCGTAAACGGTTCTATATTTACATATGATTTTAAGTTTCTAGAATTGAAAACTGGAGCAGTATTCAATTCTAGAAATTTAATACTGGACAAATTATACTAAATGTTTCAATCATATTAAAGACAGTACTAATACCACTAGTGGATCGAGACAGTTTTTCTGGGGCGGGGGACAATATAAAAATAATGATACATGTTATTGACATTAACTCAAAAAACTTCAGCTAGAATTTAGCTTGGATTTATCGTGAACCTTTAATCAGCCATTATACAGCATATAATAGTAGCAGATTGTTTTGGGTTGGGGTGTCACCTGTAGTTAACCACAAATGCGCCATCATTTCTCGTGTGAAGTAAACAGAACTCTGTAAATTCCAGAAGTGTGTGTAGTGTTGTTTTGTGTTAGAGTGGTGTTGGGGTTTGTCGTTCTTCTGGCCGCAGGGCCCCTATGAAGTATGAATTTCTGGTCTAAAGGCACCAAGGACATCTCCCATCTCGGCGTATGTTCATTGTATCGAGGACAGTACGCTGTCAAAGCCAGAGATTTAAGAGTGTGTGGATCATGCGTTGTGTAGTATGCTGTGCCCATTAGCCGTCAGGCCCCCAAGTGGGACCCAACGTTTCCATACTTCGCCGCGGGGAGGCTAGCCAGGTGCACCAGTTGTCAATATATTACTCTGGCAGGTCCTGCCATCTATTTTCCTGAGATTTCGATGGCTAGGACCTAAATAAAATAAAGATAAAATGTTCGCGGTTGGTTTTTTAGTAAGTAGTTACTAGAAACGGCAGACGAGGTTGTAAGCTAAAATGATAAGTTCTAAGAGCCTAAAAGGTCGGGCAGGAATTGTGATGTTATTTAAATTTGGACTCGTGGGTCAATACACTGTGTAAGGAGAAAGTGTTGGGAGGGGAGGCGGAAGACAGGGGGTAGGAAAACAGAAGAAAGGGGGGTCGATAGAAGAAGACTCCCATGAGGCAGTGGGGCATGCCCATGCCCCACCAGGAGGAAAAGTGGGTGCATAGTGTGTTTAGGATCTAACGGCACCAGGAGTTTCCCCCATCTCCGTGTAGTATACATTGTGGCGTGATACAGAACACTGTAGAGGCTAAAGGTTTAAAAGTGTATGGATATTGTGGAGTGTAATGTTTTGTACCGTTGCTCATCTGGTGTTTAGCCGTTGGGTCCCAAATGGGACCCATCGTTGCCCACACTAAACCTTGTGGAGGCAAACTAGGTACACAAGTATTTTAGAGATTTACTATTTACTCTGGCAGGTCCTGCCACCTAATTTCCTGAAATTTCAGTGGCTAGGACCTATAAAAAAAAGGGGTGGGGGAGAGGGAGGAAGGGTACAGAGTAACCATCCCCCCCTGCCAAGGGAAGGGATGGAAAGTGAACCGGGTGAGGGTACCCGGTTCAGATCGCCAAATGACATTTCGGCAGTAAACTGGATAATGTCTTTGTCGGGTCTTCCTATGCCATTCCTGGGACATGTTGTCCCGTCCGTGTGAGTGTCAAGTTCAGATAATGGCTCCAGTTTAAGTCGCTGGTCAGATCCAGGTAGGTGGCAGGAGGGGGAGGAGACAGCAATATGTCACTTCCCCCTGCCATGGAAAGGAAGGGCCCCTAATGGGCCTGTACGTTGCCCACCAGCACTACAAGGTAAGGCACGCAGTCCATAGTTCTCTGGCTGGTCTCTGCCAGGGTCGCCTCAGCTTCCTGACAAAGGCAAATTTTAAAAAATAGTGAGTGTGAAGATAGAAGTAGTGGGAGATGGGAGTAGAGTGGAAGTGAGTAGGGTGAAAAGAAAGATGAAGAAAGAAGCATCCTCCAGTAGAGGGAGAAGGGGTGAAGTAATAGGGGAGCCCCTGGGGTGGGAAGCTCACCCAACCCAAAAAAAGAGAAAGAATGCAGGATCATGGGCTTGTAAAGTGAAGCGTTGTTTGGCAGGCAGCAGGGGTGCCGAAGCCCTGTCCCACACTAAGTATTCAGGGGGGGGGGAACTCTGGAGGATCCAACTCCGGGAGGGGTTTTCAGTTAAATCCTACCCAAAGGAGTTTGAAAATTATCCTATCCTGGAGGGCTGGCAGTTAACAACCCCAAGAGGAGGGAATGCGGGGAATCCTAACCAAAAGGGGTTAAAGTACATCCCACCCAGGAAGAGGTTAGTAGAAAATTCTATTCCCTAGGAGAATACATCCTACTCAGCAAGCATACTGCCCGCGAGGATCCTCTCCACGAGAGGGCAATAATGTAGCTGAGACCTCTGCTGGCCCCTGGAGTACCAGCAGAGGTCTCGGCTACATTAGGGTTTCAGAAGGATGTGTAGTGACAGAGGAAGAGTATTCCTTGTATACAGTGTGTGTGTGTGTGTGTCCCCTAGGCCCATCTCCATCTAGTACTCCTGTGATAGCGCAGAACCTCTGCAAAACGGGTCTGGAAAAAAAGTGCCCTGTCAGGCCACTTCGCTATATTGTACAATTCCTGCACCCACTGGATGAAGTGCTATATCGGTTGGTGCCAGTAATCATGCACCCAAGGTTGTCCAGACATGGGGGCCAGCAAAAAAAAAAAAAAAAAAAAAAAAATACAATTACCATATAACTTAATGCAGTATTTACTCCATCCCAGACCCTAGGGAGGGTGATCCATCGTGATCCTCATGGATCCATCGCTGACTAAAACATCATTTTCTAGATAACCGTTGGTTCTGTGGAAAATATTTTGTTCGAATTTAGACCTCAGCAGGGTTTAAGAAAATGCTTCTTTGAATAAAATGCCAAACTGTAGGTTTTTATTTATTTTTTTTTTTTTTTAAGTTTAAGCTTCCAAAATATTTTATAACACTTGTAGATGCGATTTTTTAAATGTAGTAAAAAGGAGTGTTTTTATTTTTTTCTTTTTCTAGTATGCTTACATTTTTCTTATTTTAAAAATGTCTTATAAACACATTTTAAACTTTACATATTTAACAGCTTTTATCATCCAATAAAAAAAATTTATTTGTGTCCCAACAAAAAAAAAAAAAAAAAATTCGATCAAGCTTATTTAAGTAAGCAACTTTTTAAAATGATAGGTGTGGGTTCATCTTTGAAAAATATTCGATGAAACGTCTTATACACTGAACTGTTTTCTTTTTACTCCAAATGCGCCTTGAGTGAGAAAAAAAAAAAGATATGTATCCGAACTGCTTTACAAAAAACCATTTCATGGACGATTTAAGAATAAATTGGAATTAACGATAATGCCTAATTTAAGTAAGCCATGTACAGTACGTACTTTCTTTATTAGAAAAGAAATAAAAATCAAGACTGCATAAAAACAAAGTAATACTGTACCAAAAAAGAAAAATTGAAAGATTTTATAACATCATTCATTCATTAAAGAAAACTGAAGTCGCTTAGATATAAAACATTTTAGAACATAGCCTGAGTGAGACGATTAGGTGTAAAAATTGATTTGCCGAAAATATTCGCAAGTGAAATCGAAATGAGAGCTTAGAGGGAAAAAATAAATTAATGAATAAGAAATTTAAAAATCTGGGCGTTAAAGAAATAATAATCACAGAAGTAAAACAGGCTCATCTTTAGCAGAAACGAAACTGCTAAAACCAGAGAGAGAGAGAGAGAGAGAGAGAGAGAGAGAGAGAGAGAGAGAGAGAGAAAATACTGTAGTTAAACTGCTCAAATTTAACGTTGCTCTGTTTTCAGATAAATTAATGCCTTATGCAAACACCGATGCCCAATTTAGAGTTCAGCTATCTCCAGAAAATCCATCTGGATGATTCATTTCTAACGACTAAATGTATTCCCAACTCCACCCTTGTGCCACTGACGATCGTTTAGCAGAAATGAACATCGGAGATGATATGCGAAAGGATTTTTCATAACGACTACATTTCCTCTTGTCGGGGTACAATGATTGAGGAAATGAAACAAGATAACTTGTCGGGGATGGATGAGTTACAGGAAGCGATGCGTTCTTATTTGTAATGTCATTTTTCTTACTTTATCACTGTGGCAGTCATAGATCATCTTACTTAGCAATACCGAGTGAAGGAAGGACTCATATGACGAGAGGGATTGATGATACTCCTCGCGAACATATTGTTGTATATTTCGAGCCCTTTTGGCTCCATTAGCGATGGCACTGCTAGCGCTATTCTTTGACGCCATAAATATAGTTTTGATAAAATATTATAGCTAAGCCATCTTTCTCTTGGGATTGTAAACCAGGCCAGTAAAAATATAAAAAATTTAAAATAGTGAAAAATTTCATCTAGTGCTTCAAACAGATACGTAAAGTGCAAAGTGTTTCATAAGTCTAATTTAATAATGCATGAAAATGTACACTGCTACTAAGGTAAATTAAAAGCAACTGTATTTTCACCGATATTTCGTGATGTATAAACATCACTAAAGCTAAATAAATATGCTGAAGGTGATATTTTCCCCCCACTAAATTTTGCAGCCCTTTATCGTGAGGAAAAGAGACCAAGTCCCATAGAGACCCCTCGTTAGGGACTGGAAAAGGTAGAAAATTAGTAAGATTATCAGAGGGGTGAAGCAAGCTTGCGTTTAATTAATTACTAGGCGAACACTAGCAGGAAAACAGCGTGTCAGGGCTCTCCTCCCAAGGTAGCTTGTGTGGTACAATTAACTAGAAGCCATCTTGCAGTGTTTCACACTTTACATGTATAATCAGCGTTGTGGGAAAATGATAGCGTTCTTGTGATTAATGGCCCCCGCCTATTAACACTACCATTGTTGATATCCATTCTTCCGCAATGGGAAAACACGAGTTAGATCCAAGCCAGAAAATTCGGGTCACTGACCTAAAAGGAGCAGTCGGGAGATGGAAGTTTGGCTATTTTGCTAATCATAAAGAAAAGAAATAAGAACTTAGAAAGATGGGAGGTAGTCTCTAAGTTATTATTATTTGCATGGCTTACCTGAGCGCACTCTATCTTCTTAAATTTTTGCCGGATTGTAAACCACGCCTTCGGCAAGATTGACAGCTTTGTGATAGCCCACATGCATCATTCTGTCGAACTAATAGGCCTTGCTGCACCTTTATGGGGTTCACAGACACTGATGAAGGTTCCTTATTAGCAGAGACAGCAGCTTTCAAAACCCTCATTTGTTGAACGCGACCTGGGTATATATGTGATGGACCTATATTCAGTCCTATGAATATGCAATCCGTTGCTACTCGGATTCAGGTTATAAAAGAGCTTACTGCCTTATGAGAAGACAGAATCGCTTTCTTTAATTTTTGTATTTCCTTAAAAATATAAATTCATCCTCTTCTACTTTTAATGATTACACTGCAAAACCACAATAGCAATAGGTTAATTGCGATGCTTCCACCTTCGCCGTCAGTGCAGTGGTTACAATTACTGTGCTTCCACACCATGTAGCACCTGGGTTCGAACCGTGTCAAGACGGGAGAAAGATTTTGCGGCCTTTGTCATACCATGATCGAATAAGCAGGTCTTGGAAGAAGGCTGCATGTTCACCTCCACCCCATGGAAACTCAGGTTTTTCATCTCCAACAAAACAGGCAAATCGATCATAACATCCACTGATGCCTCACAGCCTTACTTGCTCTGACAAAAAAAAAAAAAAAAAAAACTTCCGCCTTTGTGCTATGCAACGTTTATCAGGATGGTCGTTACACCCTCATCCTATCACTACTAGGATATCTGCACAAAAGGTTGATAAGCAAATATATGCTATACTGATGATGGTTATGCAAATTCATTTGGTTTTTCGACGCGAAGTCTTAAATGAATCTGGATAGTTGCCTTAGGAGAGTTCCTCGTTATGGCTCTTGTATTTGCGTGTGCAATCGATAAATTTTTATATTTTACAGGGAAAGATGAATACTTGCCATTTTTTTTTTTTTTTTTTTCAAAAACATATTTATTTATTATGCTTATATTTTTGCAGTCCTTTATCGCGAGGAAAAGAGAACAAGTCCCACAGAGACCCCTCTTTAGGGACTGGAAAAGGTAGAAAATTAGTAAGATTATCAGATGGATGAAGCAAGCTCGCGTTTAATTAATTACTAGGCGAACGCTACGCCTATTTACCGGTTAGTTAAGCAAACATTTTAGAGATCTATTGGACGCTTCGGAACATTTTCAAATCCTTCTTACCTAATACTAATTTTCTCCATGAAAGGTCATCATGTGGCTTATATTTTCTCAGCATTATTTATCCCATTTCACGGTGTTTACATTTTATTGGCTGTAATGACGATATTTTACACATCTGTGGAAAATCCCTAACACATAACTAATAACTATTACTATAACACTGTTCAGAAGAAAGTGCTTCAATTTTCAAATTCAACAATAATTCTCTTACCGTATGATTCCTAATATCCATTAATGACACCCTGCTGCCTGTGGGGAAAGGAAACATATTTTTTTGATATTCGGTTAAGTTTTGGTTTGGTTTTTTTTTTTTTTTTTTTTTTTTTTTTTTTTAGGAGCATTAGCAACTAAGGCCATATTGCTCCGGGATATGCGGTGGTCATTCCCTGACCTTTCCGCATCCTCCGTATTTGGTGGTGACGGGCTCGAACCCCGGTCTAATCAAGAAGCGTGTGCTACGCACTGCTGCTCCTTCCCACCTGGCTACGGAGGCGCCTTCGGTTAAGTAAAATCACCTTTGAATTTCAATTCAAAAATTTAAAACAAGCAAGTTTTATCCGTTTTATGAAAAGTTAAAAGTGCTGGTAATATTAAGTGGAGTAATCTAAATAGCCTAAAATAGATTCATGGATCAAACTGTGTACTCGGCTTAAATATACAAAAATTATGCATAGAAATTGTTGAAGATGCACATAAAAAAAAATGTACCTCGGTGGATGGAACCTATCCAATTATATTAAGGGAGAGAGCAAAGGAGGTAAGCACAAACGTAGCCATAATTATGAGAGCATCACTGGATTCAGGGAGAATCCCTATAGATTGTAGATGTGCAAATGTAACCCCAATTCATAAAGGGGGTTCAAAAGGGGACATGATTAATTACATACCTGTTAGTTTAACGTCTGTTCCAGGAATAATAATGGAATCACTGGTTAAAGAAGTAATGCGGGGCCATCTGACCAGGCATGAAATTATACTGCAATCACAGCATGGATTTGTTAAGGGGCAGGCTTGTCTAACCAGTCTGATAGGTTACTATAATGTAGTGACCAAGGAACTGGATGCATAAAAATAATTTTGACATCGCATACTTGGATTTCAGGAAAGCTTTTGAAGCTCTTGCACATAAGACTGCTGTACAAACTGCAGCAAATGTTGAATCAAGGGCAAGTTACAGCTTTGGATAAAGGGATGGTTAAGTGGAAGAAGACAGAGAGTGGTTATCAATGGCACTGATCTTCGTGGCCTAATGTTATTAGTGGAGTTCCCCAGCGTTCAGTGCTGGGCCTATTGTTGTTTTCAATATTTATCAATGATATTCATGAAGGTATATCAGACTTAATGTCTAAGTTTGCAGACGATGTGACCCTTGTAGCTCACCCTAACGACAGTCATTAGGGTGAGCTACTACAACAAGATCTAGGAAAATTTGGTCAATGGGCTGAGAAATGGCAATTGAAGTTTAACGTTGACAAATACAATGTACTGCATATGGATAGAATTAGTCCCAGAGTAAACTTATCAACTATGTGGTACTACACTCAGAGTAGTTGAGAATGAGAAAGAACTGGGGTAATTGTGCAGTCAGACATGAAATTCTCTGACAAAAGCTTTTGTCAATAATATACAGAAACTTTGCTAGCAGAGCTAAGGAAGTGATTATCTCTTTGTACAAGGCCATGATTAAGCGGCATCTTGAGCACTGTATACAGGTCTGGAGGCCTCACTTTAGGAAGTGATGTGGATCTACTGGAATGTGCGTGCAAAGAAAGGCAACTAGATTGGTGAAGGGAACGAAAGGGTGCTCATATCTAGAAATAATTCATTTCCACTAATTGCAGCGTCTCAAGCCTAGGCACCTGCGGGGAGATCTGATTGCGGTGTTTAAAGGCTTGAATGGATTGAGTAAGCAGAATGTTAATGGCATTCTTCCACTTCCTGAAACTACACACATGAGGGGGGTATAAATTTAAGTTGAGGAAGGATGGTTGTAAGATAGAAGTGCGGAAATTTGTCTTCAGTCAGTGGGTGGTTGATTGTTGGAACAGGCTTCCATCTGTTGTTGAAGTGGATGGGTTTAATGAATTCAAGGAGAACTAGAAAAATCTTTGGAGTACGGTCGGCTGAACTGTGGTGTTTTTTTTTTTTTTTTTTTTTTTTGCTGATGCCATATAAACTTGCTTTCTTGCATCATTTGCTATTCCTATTACTTTTGACTTTCAAGTAGCTGGAGATCAGGTAATTTTGGGTCAAGACAGGCAAAGAAACAAGACTTAATTTTATTTTTTTGAAGAGCAGGAGTTCCTCTCATAAAGAAGGGGGGGGGGAATGGTTTTTAAAGTCTACACTGCAATATAAATTAAAATTCAATGACTATCATACACATTTTCATTAAAATATAGATATACGATTGTGTACCAACATTGGATGCTTTGAAACCTTACCAGAGATTTTTCTATCTGCGGATTTCTATATTGTAGTTTTAAATGTTTTTTTTTTTTTTTTTCCTGCGGATTTCTGTTTGAATTCTCTATTAGACATCAATTCTTGTTTAGTCAGCTATGGTGATAAAATTCCTAAACAGTAGTTGACTATGTAATTTAAGTAGAAGTGAAATTTAAAAATTGCTAGTGTAATAAATTTTAATGTAAAATCCTTCAACATATCTATGAATAACGACAACTCGTTATGTGGAGTGAAGTATGCTGGACTGAAGAGCTCTGCTCAATTTTTCAACTGCTTGCATAAAAGAAACGAACAAACTGCTTTATTCAAGTCAGAAGAGAGGAACACGAACAGACTTTCTACACTAATCAGGATAACATGACTATACTTGTCAGATTACTTGGCCAGACAATTAAGTTTAGTATCCCTTGTTTAGTATTTTCAGAAGTTCTTTTTCTTGAGTACATTACTTTGTTTTCTTTCAAAACTTTTGGATCATGAACTGGATTTGCACATGAGTCAGTGCCACTCATTAGTGATCGCTTGCAGTTTTCAATTTAGCGGCTCTGAAAAGTGCTCGTATAGCTTTTGTAAGCACTTCTAACCTCTTCTTTAAATAGCCACTGTTCTACCAGACTACTTACACATTTAACGAAATATAGCCAAAGTATACAAATACCCTTCAAAATCTTTTTATTTCAATTGCTGCATTAGTTGAAATTGTTGAAAGGTATCTATCCTTTCACACAGCATTTACTAGCTATTAGTAAATTTTCACCAAACATTCAAGAAAACAAACGAAGAAAACGTCCCATTTAATGACATGATTAAACTATGAAACTAAATATTCATTTAGTTTCACAGTTCACAGGAAGGTAAGCAGCTTCCTTTTCAGAATACAAATTAATTAGATGACAAGGGCAGCCTGCTACCACCAAGCTCAATCTCCTTTATATATATATATATACATTATATATCTTTGCTAAACCAGTATTCAGGCTAACCATAACGGGTGATTATCAGTACTAAATGCTGCAGATTTTTGAAAGAATACTACATGCTTTCAGGTTCCAGAAATAAACTGTTCAAACACTTTGTACACTATGACAAATAATTTTAATAAACGGCTGCTTTTGATTTTGCGATTTTTATATATATATATATATTTTTTTTTTTTAATTTTTTTTTTTACTAGAAGGGCTTCAACCCCTGCGCTCGCTTCTTTTGATAAAGTAAAATAAAATGAAGCTTTCGACACTGTGTGTCTCTTCCTCTGCAATGAATACATAAATACATCAAACGATGCCGTTACACTATGTACTTAAATTTATGGGTAAAAAACTATGGTGTATTTACACATATAATAAATACGTTACATATGGAAATCAAGTATGGTACCGCGTGATCATGTTAGATAAACATAGTGCGTGACCGCGCTTAAACAGAAGCTTGTTTTATCACAGTAAAACAAGCTTTTGTTACGTATTACCACGTAACCAGCATCTCTCTTCTCCCATTGGCTGAATCGAAAAAGAACCATTTTTCAGAGCCATCAATAACATCTTCTTTTCCTATCTGTCCAGTTTCACTAACAATAACTGTTGCTTCTGTTCTTCTGCAAACTTTTTTTTTATGCTATTTTATTATTGGGGAACATATTTTTGAACAACCCACCTGCATGATAAGCACATCTGACAGGAATGTGAGCTGATCGTACATCTATGTTCATGACAATAGATGAAAATAAACATTCGGCCTGTTCATCATTATCGTCACTATTAAATGCTACATCTATTTATGTATTCTCTCTCTCTCTCTCTCTCTCTCTCTCTCTCTCTCTCTCTCTCTCTCTCTCTCTCTCTCTCTCCACTGCAAGCTGTCATTCTGCTTATTTGTTTACAAATGTCTTATTACATCTCGCACTTCCAGCACCTTGAACCTGAAAAATCACTTCTACATATAGTACACAAGGAAAACGGATTTCAAATTTTACATGGAAAATCTGAAATCCGTGAAATACTTCTTTGGTATCTTACTGAAATACTTTATTAATTAGGTACGTACCACACATATACAATGTAATGGTCACACACTACAGAAAATAATGCTATTATACCGCGTTTATATTTTGTAATGTACACTAGCAGATCTGATTCGTTAACGAAAATAAGCAGAAATTCATGAAATTTGTTTTAAAAAAAATTTCAGTTTTAAAGTATTTTTACTATTTTTTTCGAAAATAAAAAATAAAGCTGTGTTAATTTTTGCAAAAAGACGAAGAAACTGTTTGAAACCAACTATCAAGCAGGTCAAACGGGTGAAAAAAAGAGAATTATCGAAAATCTGGTGAGTTGGCAGAGTGGTTGTTTTTTGTAGGGTTTTAGATGTATCAGCAACCTAGGCCATATTGTGCCGTGTATAATATGTCTGTAAGCTGCGTGTGTTCTGTGGTCGATTTGCTGTTTTCCGGACGATAAACACGAGTTTCCGGTAGTAAAAATCAGCTACCCACTCTTGCCTGAGACCGACTAACTCATCCACTTTGTGAAATTTGTAAAATTTCCTCCATTAACAAGATTCAAACTCGGGTCTTTTTCACTCGGTGTGAGGAGGATAGTGATTATACCAACTGTGCTATCCACGAGGGACATGGAGAGCTGGCAGATATGAGAAGGAAATACAAATTACAATGCCTGAAATAACAAAATTGTTAGGAATATTCATATTGACAACCGTGATTTTAAATGGCGTAGAAACTTTTGTTTACTTATTCAGTTCCTTGCCGGCATCGTACATAATCTCCGATATTTAAAGAATTTGGAAAGTGGCACTTTGTTCGAGAGAACTGATTAAGATATTAGAAAACTTTTAGCTGAGAAAAATACAAGCAGTAAGATATTTAGTAAACCAAGTATCTCAGCACTAAGTTTATATACTCCCTACTAAAATGCTAAGTATGAAGATAGTCAATACTAAGACATTAAATATTAACTTTTAACTGAGATAAACAAGACAAAACACAATTACCAGTATTAATAAATGTAAAACGATCTATATGTTAAGAACTACAGGGTACGTCGCCTTAAGTGTGATTAAAATGTTATCATTCATGTAACGTTATCACTTTTATGAAATCCCGATCAGATGTAAACTAATAAATAGCAAAAACGAAGCTTGTTGTTATCAACTTTTTGGTTTATGCTGTTGCTTTTTTTTTTTTTTTTTTTTGCCTCATTGCAGTTTACGAATGTGCAATGAAAAATTACTGCACGTTCCAACTTGTTCTTGATCTCTGACACATTGTGGGTCTAGTTACTTCGTAAGAAGGAACTAGACCCACAAGAACTTCGTAATTTTACAGTTACGAAGTAACTGTAAATTTTGTAAGGTTATCGGTGTCGTTATTCGATGAAATAAAGTACTATATCGGTACTCCTAACAATCTCAATGTTTTCCTGTGGTGCATTTATCCTTTTCCAACTGTTGATTTTAAAATTTTCTTTATTTGTTTTAATCGTTTGTACAGATTTCCACAGACATTACGACAGTTTCATTTTTATTGATGACTTTCTAAAAGGAGTAAATATTGAAATAAAAGTATTTTTACACTACTTAATTTTCATGGTTTCATCCTCTCCACTTTTCCACCCTCTTTATGTACAATTTCCGCTCAGCATCAATAAACAGCTGCATTCTTGTTTAATCCGTTATTGTTATCAAAAGGTTTATTGTAATCAGTTAAACTATGTACCAAAGTGATCACAATAAACTGCGTCGATTGTATTAACAATTTGGTAACTGACTAGTAGTGCTGTAATAACTGACGGCATCAATGGGTTGTGAACACTACTAATTTCTGACAGAGCTGTACTCCACTCCTCACATTTAAAGGACACACGCATGTGCAGCTCATGTGTGTATCCTTTAAAGCACATGAGCTGCACTAACGATGAGGGCAGTCTTTTTTTGCCACAGTTCATGCTTCAGTTTAACCCAAAGACATTCATTTGGGTTGAAGACAGTCTCTGAACTGACCACTGTCATGTTCCGATTTTATTCTATTCAAACTATACCTTGACAGTCCGGTTTTTTTTTTTTTTTTTTTTTTTTTTTCGTACATGGAGCTATATCGTACTGGAAGATGTAACGGTCTCTTCCATAAAATTACTGCAAAGTAGAGTACACAGAATTCTCTAGAACATTAATACAGGATACAATAGCCATGATAACAAGCACTGCGACCAGCAGACCTAATCCACACCACGAGAAACAGCTCAAGAACCATTACACCACTCCTCCTAACTTCGCGGCTAGGACAGCACTCTGAGATAGTAAGCGTTCTCCAGGCATTATTCATGCCCAAAAACGTACATCGGACAAGAGCGTGTAACGTTGTTGTTGTTTGTTATTTGGTTTTTAGAAGCATTAAAAACTAAGGCCATATTGCTCCGGGGATATGCGGTGGTCATTCCCTGACCTTTCCGCATCCTCCGTATTTGGTGGTCACGGGCTCGAACCCCGGTCTAATCAAGAAGCATGTGCTACGCACTACTGCTCCTGCCCACCTGGCTACGGAGGCGCCAGCGTGTAACGTAACTCGTCACAGGACCGATTTACAAATGATATACAGTGTTTGGTGTGTCTTGCACCATGCCAATCAACAGCGGGCATTCATTTGTTATCAACAGCCTGCTGTGCAGCTTTTCTACGTAACTTCGTGGCATACAGTTTTCTACGTGTCATGGAAACACTTACTGGTTTTCCTGGGACCACTCGTATCTTCTCTAAAGTCTGACGGCGAAATGACGTAACCAGTAGTCTTGAGGCGACTGGCTCCTATCACTGATGTAAATTTGGCAATAGAGCTTAACGGGACGTGTCAATACAGCAACCGCCATTTCAAGATTATACCTTTGTTGAATAGCGAAGTGCCATTCGATTTTTACTGTCTGTCGCAAGGATGGTAAAGAAATTTATCGTAGAATTAACGCTACGGCGACAGTTGTTTATTATCGAAAAATGTGCGAAAGTGGCGTGAACCGTTCATAAATAACTCAAGTTCAGCTAGCATGCTTCAACAAGCTAACGGAGTATGTATAAATATAGTGCAAATGCATCAGAAATACATAGCTGTATCTGAATAAATCAGAATATTGGTAAAACGGCATCGTTTTAAGTTATATCTCATATTGTGAATACCTTCACAACGAGTTGCCATGATATTGCATTACTTCGAATAAGTAACGCTTCACCTAAGGAGAAGACTAATGTTACTTATTCTCAGATGGATACCACCACCCAGACGGCACCGTTTCAGAGCTATTTGGCCCTTCTTCGGTGGGTGGGTAGGTACCCGAGTGATGCAACGATGGCAAAACAGTTATGAAGTATAACTCCACAATATGAGAGATGCCTGATGGTGTATCATGTATTTAGACTCAAGCGTTTAGGGCATAAGCCTCAAGCTATGAAGGAGTCTAGACTATGTATAAATATAGTGCAAATGCATCAGAAATACATAGCTGTATCTGAATAAATCAGAATATTGGTAAAACGGCATCGTTTTAAGTTATATCTCATATTGTGAATACCTTCACAACGAGTTGCCATGATATTGCATTACTTCGAATAAGTAACGCTTCACCTAAGGAGAAGACTAATGTTACTTATTCTCAGATGGATACCACCACCCAGACGGCACCGTTTCAGAGCTATTTGGCCCTTCTTCGGTGGGTGGGTAGGTACCCGAGTGATGCAACGATGGCAAAACAGTTATGAAGTATAACTCCACAATATGAGAGATGCCTGATGGTGTATCATGTATTTAGACTCAAGCGTTTAGGGCATAAGCCTCAAGCTATTTATACATAGTCTAGACTCCTTCATAGCTTGAGGCTTATGCCCTAAACGCTTGAGTCTAAATACATGATACACCATCAGGCATCTCTCATATTGTGGAGTTATACTTCATAACTGTTTTGCCATCGTTGCATCACTCGGGTACCTACCCACCCACCGAAGAAGGGCCAAATAGCTCTGAAACGGTGCCGTCTGGGTGGTGGTATCCATCTGAGAATAAGTAACATTAGTCTTCTCCTTAGGTGAAGCGTTACTTATTCGAAGTAATGCAATATCATGGCAACTCGTTGTGAAGGTATTCACAATATGAGATATAACTTAAAACGATGCCGTTTTACCAATATTCTGATTTATTCAGATACAGCTATGTATTTCTGATGCATTTGCACTATATTTATACATAGTCTAGACTCCTTCATAGCTTGAGGCTTATGCCCTAAACGCTTCAAGCTAACGGAGTTATTGAGAGGAACGGACGCATTACTTCGGGTAGAATTTTCAGTAAATGGAATGTTGATCAGCCTTTCGGTCGAAAAGGCAAGGTTTCCCTAAAAGGAATTATTCTGCAGCAAAACAATGGTTGCTCCCATAAATAAAATAAATAAATTTTCTGTTTATACTCCGGGACAACCAAACGGTCAGAGGAGTTTACAAGATACACAGAATACAAGAAACAGCACCGCATTCAGCAGTCACGGGCTAGAACCCCGGTCACTCAAGGCACGTGTACTTATTCACCCGCGCGCCTGACCACTAGGCTACGGCGGCATACTGCCAAGCCAACACTGGATTGTATTCGAGAAATAAAATCTGATATTCTATCCACATCGGTCATACATTTCTGATCCTGCTCTTCGTAATTTTCACACTTCTAGGCAATCTAATGTACACTTTGGTTGGTTGTATTAGGGTTTAATGGCGCATGGACTACGTTGGTCATAATGCGCCAGTTCATAGGGCATGATGTGTTTCAGAAGTGCTTACTTTGAATTTCTGTTACTCCTTTTATTCTGATTCATACTTCATCAGTTAGTCTGTAGCTTGTGCTTACTTCCTTAGAGGAGATGATATAAATTAGTATCTTTAAGGTAGGTGAAAACATCTGTAAGGTCATCTCTATCATTCAAGAGATCTGCTAGGGTGATGGTGTGATGTGTCCTATAAACATTTTTTAACTTGCTTGCGTTCATTTGTATATTTAGGACAGTCTATTAATATATGTTTTACTGTCTGGATACTATCACAAGTCTGGCATCGTGGTGGTCCTTCTGCTCGCAATATGAAAGAATGTGTAAGATGGGATGCCCGATTCTTATTCTGGCGACTACTGTTTCTTCTTTTCTTGATTTTCGTGTGCTAGAAACCCAGTTTTCAATTTTCCGCTTTATTTGGTACAGTTTGTGTAATGTACACTTTGGGTATGCAAGTTTAAGGATATGCAGTTCAAAATGCAATGCATAATCGTCTACGCTTTAGAAATAACTTGCACATTTGTTTTCCCATCTTTATAAATTTGATGACACTACCAATTTGCAATTTTATCCTGTACAGTAGGTTTCATAGATAAATGCACTTTCTTCTGGAATGGAATAAAAAAAAAATGGCAGTTGGTGTTATAAATATGTAAAGATGGAGGATTTCAATGTTGCAAAATACTGAATCTTTATGTTTGCAATGCTATACTGAAATTCACCTTATTTTTTTGATTTACCATATTTCGAAGGAGCACCGCAGTTCAATATGAGCCACGGTAGCTGAGTGGTCAAACGTGAGTCAAGTTGACTGTGGTTCAAGTCATGTAACCACCAAATGCGACGATGTTTTTATATTATACCTTGTGAACTCCTCTGATTTTATGTGGTTTTCTAGGAGTAAGCAGAAATTTCATTTATAGTAATTATACCTACATATAAGTTCAGACATGATATGTCAGGCTATGCTTCAGAACTGAAAGGTCACATGACTGAAATGTAGTTTAAGTGCCTAAGCTCAAATATGGACTTAAATTGGGTAGTATGAATTTGCTAATCGCAGCTTGAAAGGGCATAGGATAACTCAAAAACAAAAATCGGAAAAAGAAAGTTGGTATTTAGAACACGTTTTCTACCGGTGACGATGTAGCGTGCTCACTTGACCTGGGCTTTGTTTGAAGACTTCCGCCCACCCACTTCCTTGTCTGCTTGATTATAATTTCCTACTCCAGTCAACTTAATTAAATAACTGAACAACGTAATTTTGTGCTGCGCTATGAGAGTTGATCGATATGGTTCTTAGCACGCATTTAATTAATTTTGAAACAGCTTTGTCTTTTAGGCTCATATTCATATATTATGCATAATGCAATTTTAGAGGCTAGTTCTATCTTTAAAAGAGTTATACTAAAGTTAAAGAGTTATACTAAAGTTAAAGAGTTATACTAAAGTTATACTAAAGTTAAAGAGTTATACTAAAGTTAAAGAGTTATACTAAAGTTATACTAAAGTTAAAGAGTTATACTAAAGTTATACTAAAGTTAAAGAGTTATACTAAAGTTATACTAAAGTTAAAGAGTTATACTATGAGTCTTTTAGGCTCATATTCATATATTATGCATAATGCAATTTTAGAGGCTAGTTCTATCTTTAAAAGAGTTATACTAATTATGAAGAGCTTAGAGATGCTTCGGGAAATACCAATATCTATCTATAAGATACTTATAGATATATAAGTATTCCCTGATTCTTTACACTTTTTGTGCCTGTGACTTTTTTTTTTTGTCCATTTTCTATATGTGCGGTTTCATGACCCATTTTAAATTAGGTATATTTCCATTAAAAATAGTACAATGGCTATTTTCCAACTCAGTTGGGATCTTCTTCGCTTATGATGTGTATACCTGTCTGCTGATGCCTGGGTGTCTTTACCTTTGTATGGAGTCTGGAGGTCTCTTGCCTCGTCATATTCTTCCAGAACTTCACAAGCTTATATAGGGGCCTTACTTGCTGACAACTGGGTATCCCAGGAGTGGAATATTGACCTCTCTAATGTGGGATATTTAACTCAATAGCTCTTCAGTAGGCCAACATCTGATCACACACTTTTGCACATTCTATTTTTTTCCCAACTCACTTACGGATTTCTTAAACCCTTCTTCAGGGTTCCTCCCTACCATAGGCTTCTATGCTCTACTTTCGCCTTAAGATGACTCTCCTAATATCCCTTTCTCTATCGAAACTCTTCCTACCATTAACACGCCTTACTTTTCTCAAGGGCTTGCTGCAGTTTTGTCGAGGCAAGAGTGCTGGCAGACCAGTCAGCAGTTCTCTGCAACAGTAAATTAGATGGCTCACCTCCTCGTGGCAGGAACGAGAACTAGCCAGCAGCTCTCCCGGTGTCTGCTGCTAGATGATTACTAAGGGGCCATTCATATAACACAAACATGCCATCACACTAAACACTCACGACTGTCTTAGCAATGTTCATGCTTCTTCTGAGTGATATTCGGCAAGTTTGTGTAAAACCCCAGGCACCACCCTGACAAGTAATACTATATCAGGCGGTGTCCCTTAGTTCACATCATACTATGCACATACTACTTAATTACAGAACATGGAGCAACAATAAGCTCTTCGAGCTGAGCTGCGCATAACTCGCCCTACGAACTTCATCTGCGAACCTTGAATGCAGCATCATCCAGGGTGGAATAATGATACTGTATTAGTCTTTCGACGTGGGACCTCCTTCCCATCGATACTGGCCCTAGGAACTCCTAAGGCAGCATTTCTGCAAAACCCATTCACTCTAGGACATGATCAATTTCTGCCTTTGCCAGGGAGGAGAAACACAGTTGTTGCCTATCTACTGGAATTGGTTCATCACACTGGGCAGGCTCTAGAACGTGGAACGTGTGAACAACATGCAAACCCACAAGGCTCTTGGGGGTAGGGTAACTTCTGTTGACTGAGGCTGGCTTCTCTCTCCAGTCCGGGTAGGACTCACTACCTTTAAACCACAGCTAAGACTTCACTTTTTCATTTCCCTGGGGGGGGACACCTCTGCCATTCTCCAAACTTGCTACTAACGTTTCCAATCTCGCCCCGACGACTTACTCAACTATCTCCCACTCCGTTTTACGCTTAAATTTCGTTTCAAGCGGCATACATACATAACCAGCTGGAAACGTAGGAAGCCAGTAACTAAGTGCTCCTAGATGGCCTGCCTCCTCACAATACAGACGGGTATTAGAGAGCAGCCTTCAAAATAATCGCTGCTTCCTGGTTGGAATGTTCTCGACTGATCCCTTTTATACCAATAATCGCTGCTTCCTGATAGAAAAGGGATCAGTCGAGAACATTTCAAACGATCCGAACATAAGTCGCACAAAAACTACACTACACCACACAAGGAATAGTTTGACCTTCGGCTATATCACAGATGCTACAGCGGCAAAGGAAGAAAATCTATGCACCGCAACAATATTAGATTCATGGCACATTAAATGACGTATCCTTTCTGTTCATACTGTACTCAACACATTCAAATTTCGCATATCCTCTTTCTCATTGGCACCCTATTCCGATATCCCTATTTTGCCCACATTTGATGACAACCAATAGTTGTGTTCAAATGCATTTATTATACTCCTAGCATTAGTTTGTAATTAGTTTGTTGGCAGTCCTGGCGACCCTAACGCAGCCATATATTTGTTAGTCCCATGACGGCGCCAAAGACTTTTACTCCCTGAAATCATGGTTTCCATGCTGCTACAACAGAAGCAGGGCGATAAATAAATTTCACCTCCGCTTGCGGCTGTTGTTAAATCATTAGCCATTCAAGCTATCAGTATTTCGACCGGTCTAACACTGCCTCCATACCAGTTAAAGTTTAACAATGAGAAAAATAGATAGCATTGTCCATTCAGTTTCAAAATCATTCTCTCTCTCATTTTAAATGCAGAATATTTAAATCAAATATATCAGAAACTGGTCCTTTTAGCGATGTGAATAATACAGGAAAAAAAAAACTCTGAAGAAAGAATGGGAAAGCATTCATGCACGATGTGCATGTAATTTGCATCACCAAGTAGAGCATTCAACCGAAGTGGTCAATAGACGAATGATAAATGTGTTCAATAAATAAGTTCCGGGACGGTGGTATCGCTCGCGAAAGCGAAGTTCTTCATCTACGTCAGCGTCTGTTAAGATGACATACACATTTGAATTTTAATGAGACCAAAACGGACTCTCCAAGTAAGCTCGGTTCTTGCGTTCTTCTGATTAAGCAAACCATAAAAAAATGGAGGGAAGTAATCTAATCTAATAAGTCTAGGCAGTCCCAAAGAATCGTTGTAAAAGTGCATATTCCAACAAGGGAAAAAAATAAAACAAAAGAAACAAAGAATATATTGATTTAAGTTTTTTTATGCTGATTACCATTAATTTTAATTTTAATAAATTTCCATTATATAATCATAAGTTTCTGCTTGAGGCGTTCCAAGACACTTGGTAGTGGTGGCTCGTAGCCAGATTGCAGATTTTTCATACCAGTTTTATATATACGTAATGAAGTTGATATATTGTAATAAATTATTTTATTTACTCGGTACAATACTAAAAAGTAATCTCCATTGCTAACATCGCAATGATGTAATGTAGATAACATTGCTATAAGACAATGTAATTTTACGATCTCGCGTTTGCTGATGTAACTGGTGAGGTTAGTTGTGTATTCGGGTGTGAAGGCCCATGTTCAATGGTATTTTGAAGCTGGAAAGCATGAAACTGAAAATGAAAGGCAAAAAATTTTCATGCACATGCAGCGATCCAGACAGGTGGCGTTATCAGAGCTATATAACTGGCGTGGGTTGCAATAATATGTTCACACTCAGTAGCTCACTGAATGCTTTGTGAGCATTCAGTGAGCACTCACTGAATGCTCAGTAGCTCACTGAATGCTTTGTGAAACGTTACATTCTGCTGTCTTCCCATGGACGAAACAAGTGTAGAATTATGTGAGTATAGCAGCTTTAAATTTAAAATTAATACAAAAATAACAATTAAGGTAATTGTCATCTATGATATAGGTAACGGCTTATTAAACTAGAAAGTGTCAGAACACCAGTTGCAACCATCACTCGTTTATTATTATTATTATTATTAATAATATCAATTTATTTCCGAAGAACATGTCCCTTTACAGCTATGCAGCTAGAGAACATGAGTTACATACAGAGATAAAACATAAAAGACAGATAAATGCATTTTATACAGAGCCTAGATAAAATATACGGCCTTAAACAGCCACTGGTGAAGATACAGAACACTGCCATGAGCAGCCTATAAACACGGCAATCTCCACATTGAGAAAATTTTTAACATGAGGAAATGTTTCAGAGAGTGTGGAGTGGAGCAGGCCAAAGAAGAAATGGATGAGCAGGAGAAGCAAAACGGATCGATACAGGTAAGTTGATCAAAAATCAGAAGAGCTTAAATACTTAGGATCGGTGATGGCGAGTAAAGGAAGAATAAAGAACGATGTCTAAGCCAGAATAGCAGTTGGGTGGACAAAGTGGTAGGAAATGACGAGAATGTTGTGACAAGAAAATGCTAAAGAGATTGAAACGAATAGTGTATTCAAAAAAGTGTGTGCAGAGCACGCGCTACGGAAGTTACGTGAAACCTCTTTATAATATTTTGAAATGTTTATTATTTCAATGCTACAGTGATTTAATATTTTACAATTGTTTTACAAATTTATTACAAAACGTTTTTACAGATCTCTCCTTTGTACTCAATGACATAGTTTCGGTGGTCGGGTTGCATGTATATGTGCTATGAATTATATATATATTTTTTTTTTTCGTAAAATTTTTTTTATGAAATACGGTAGAGAATGACGATATAAATATTTTGGTTTTAAAATCGGACTGCTAGAAGCTCAGATATAGCCATTTAAACGTAAACGCTACACCGTGGCCGAGCTGTATGGGTAATGATTGCGTCATGCATCGCTCGTGCCTGGTATGGAGTGGTACAATGGTGGGAGGCGATGAATCATTTCGTGTCGCATTTTCGTTGCGATTTTTGTCACTCCACGCACGCATGTTACCCCCATGAGAAAACTACTGGGGCGCGCCTAAAGAAGTTTCACTTCAAAAGGAAGCAGGCTCCTCTTACTCTTGACACTACGAAGAAAATCACACAACCACATATTAAAGAAATCCGGTTCGGATATTGATTAAAGTATTTTAAGCTTCAAATAAGTATACTTTCACGTAGTTGGACAGATTTCAATAAATACAATTTTCTCTCTAATCTGCTCAAATCCAACTATCCTGTTCTCGTATTGCAAAGACGAATAGATTATATCGTAGATATTCATGTTCCAAATCAATAAAACCGTCATACTAACTTACTGTATTCCAATAATCGTTATATAATAGAGTTAATATTACTTCTCATGATCTGTGATGATTGTATCTCAGTTTTCTCAAACAAAAGATACAATCAAATCAATTTTAAACGTTTTTATACTCTACCCTAGTGAACGTGTAGGTTTATCATTTTGATAAAATGTGTTGGCGACCATCAGCTTGTGAGTTTGACATACTTCACTCTTTCAATCGTTACCATAAATGGTAATGCGACATTTTCACTGGATCTATCTAAACGTTTCGTAATTATTACGCTCTCCATTCGGCAATTTAAATCTGTCTTAGATTAACTTAACTGGCGGTATTAATATATAGAAGAATCTTTATTGCAATGCTTAGAATGATAATTTACATAATAGTAATTGCAACAGCCCGTCACAGTGGCCAGGGATTAACAATGTACTACAGAGACATTATTGCCTTAAAAGCCAAAATACATAAATAAATAATAGAATGATAAATAAATGAAATAAAGTACAGGAAAATGGAGAAATGACTTGAGTATATTACATATATAGAACATTAAGAGAGTGTACAACCATAATAGTAGTACCTTGGCCACCCCACTCAGTATTCCTTTCCTATATTGTCGATCTCGACAGAACTTGTTGAAGTCGACATCTAAGTCCTGGACTCGAGATAGCATCTGCTGAGGAATAAGCGGGCCCGACAGATGAAAGCGTCTTTGCAGAGGACATAACTGGGGGATTGCTTGTAGACGTGCCGCTGGGATCCTCCATGCACAGTTTTCCCAGGAGGAGAGGGAGGAGATGAGCCCGGTCATGAGTTTGACTGTTGTGACGAGACGCTTTTCATTAATAAGCGACATGAGCCTTGGGATGTTAAGTGCATTGGCCATATCGGTGGTCCGGAGCAGGGGAGGGAGGCAGGCTAAGTTTGTGGCACGCCCACTTGAGAAGCCAATACTCGGATGAGAAAACTGGTTTGATGGTAGAGGGAGATGCAGATGCCCAAATCTCTGCAGCATAGAGAAGTGGCAGACACACTATTGTTGAAATGTCGTTAAGGCCGCCGTAGCCTAGTGGTCAGGCGCGCGGGTGCATAAATACACGTGCCTTGAGTGACCAGGGTTCAAGCCCGTGACTGCTGAATACGGTGCTGTTTCTTGTATTCTGTCTAACTTGTTAACTCCTCTGACTGTTTAGTCGTCCCGGAGTATAAACAGAAAATTTATTTATTATCTCACCATGGTGGATTCATCTGTTACATGGTGCAGATGTTGCTTACATATCCATCTCCGTATGGCGGCTTTTGTATGATACTGACTGCTTCATTCAGTTCTCCAAAGAAATGCTATTAGCATAATAATTTACGATAACGCGAAGTTCGTTTGTGAATATCAAAGTTTCTTCATCTATTAATAATTAATTTATTTATTTACAGCTATACATTGCAATAACTGTCCCATTAAGAGTTTATATTTACATGATATGAAGCAGCAATTCCAATGTAAAAAATATTTTTGGGAAAACATGACAACTGTAAAGTTTTATTAATAACTAGTAAAAAGCCAACTACACCCAGTATTCTCAGGTGGTCAATCCTCCCAATTACTAACCGGGTCTAACGCTGCTTAACTTCGGTGATCGGACGAGAACCAGTGCATTCAACCTAGCGTGATAGCTGGCTGTTCATAGCACTGTAATGCGTTTACTTATGGCTTAGTTTGCTATGTCGCATTTTCGTTGCAATTTTTGTCAATCCAGGAACGCAAGTTACTCCCATCTGAAAACTGCGGAGTGCGCCTAAAGAAGTTTCACTTCAACAACTGCGAGACCGGCGATAAAGTATGGGGTGGCAAATATTAAAGGGCTACACAGAGAAAATGCATCATGAATGTGTATGTGAGGGGAGGCATGGGCATAGTACTCATTCAGTATAAATTAAGGAGGACACAAGGAGGAGGGGAGAGGGAGAGAGAGAGAGAGAGAGAGAGAGAGAGAGAGAGAGATTACACTGAAAACTAGATTGAAGAAATGGAAATTAGTGGGTAAAGAATGAGTGGAAAACTAAAGAAGAAACAGATGTGGCGAAAGAAGATATGGGGAGTTCAGGAAGAGGTGGGAGCAAAATTAGCTCACCTCAGCTAATTTTGTCCCAGCATATGGGATAAAAGCTAAACAAGAATTTATATCAAAACTTTAAAAATTCCGGATCGTTACTGTGCTTCTTCAAACAGGCCTCTGAGGTTGGGTATATTCATACTGTAGTTTTTAGTGTTTTGCACCAACCTAGGTTGGTGCAAAACACTAAAAACTACAGTATCGTTACTGTGAATAAACTAGGAGAAATCGCAAAATAATTTTCTTGTATCTTCCTCCCCGGAAAAAAACTTAGCAGAAAATCTGATACAGAATTAAAAAGGCAAGACATTTATAAAAGGAAATAAGTGCCTTCAGCAGCAAGTCAATGTATTAAAGTATTTAAGACTTGCTTGTATATAATTATTCCAATTTTGGATAATTTGTACAGAAAGTCTCTTTCAGATTGAAAAGGCCAAACAAAAACGTCACATCCAGTGATGAAATAATGTCCTTAAAGCGAAGAAGGACAGTTGTGTCGAGTTGCATTATTTGAAGTTATGGGCCGAAGAACTAAAGCACATAAAGTGATATAAAATTTCATGACCATTATAGGATGCGTTATCCTGGAAGACACACAACCACATTCTTTCGAACTGAGAGGTAACGCAAAACAAGCTACCAAAATGGATGACAGGAGAGCTGAGAGGCTCGCTTGAGCAAAAGTTTTTCTTTCGCTCAAATGAGTGTCATAATCATGGGGCAGTTAATGACAAGACACTACTTCACAAGATAACTATAATCAAACATGTAATAAAACCCACTAATGCTCTTTTAAAGGGGTAAAGCAGTTATACTCATATGAATAAAAAAAAAAGTAGAAAGTAAATTCAATAGGCCTCTTTAAAGATCAAAGCAGTGGTACAATCAATAGAAAATCTGAAATAACCACTGAGTTGAACAGGTATTTCGCATCTAACCTTGTCTATTCAAACCACATTACTAACAAGGGAAAATAGTGAAGCTGATTTTAACTGTTGTAAAATAATTGACATGATATTATAGAAGTACCTATCTGTAAATCTACCCAGGATAAAAAAAGATTTGTAAAACCAACAATTCAAAACAAGTTATTTATTAATTTTTTTTAGTGAAGTTTTCTTCATCAATTCTAGAAACAGAAATATAGACATCATAGAAACAAACCATAAATATATATGACTGAATACTTATTTACTTTATTTGGAATATAGTAAATATGTTAGCCAGGAAACTTGGCTGAATAGCAGATATACCACCCCATGCCCATTTCTCATAATCGAAAAAGTGAATGGAGCAAGAAATTATCAATGTATACCTTTTGGGACTGCCCGATCACCTCTTTTCCGAATTTTAAACAAGAGCATAAGGGGATATATATATCTGTTATCCCCGCAAGGTTGTCTGGGTAACTAACTATATTCTGAATATAGTGAACACTCCCATTCCCTTATTTAAAAATCGGAAAAGAGATAATCGGACTGTGCTAAAAGGAAAGCAAAATTAATCCACTTTCCACTTCATTTACTTTTCCAATTATTAAAAAAAAATTGGGTGTATGTCGAGCACGCATAGCGAAAGTTAACTGAAACTTTTTTAGGCGAACATTTATCACTTGACAGAGTATCCCTTATTGACCGTATGAACGCCGCAGGCAACGAATCTGCACGAATGGGAGCCTCGGAGATATAAGACGTTCCGTTACCAAATCTACTTTCAGAAAGTGCTGTGACATCCGATGATATTTAAATCCATTTGACTTCGATACAACCGGAATCACTTTGTTCTTGAGAGAGTCACGACAGCTGTTCGGGTCGACATTTGACTTACATCCTCATTCGGAAATGCTGTTTGAAGAAGAGCGTCATCTCGAACTACTACAACCTTCACATCGTTCTTCAACCAAAGCCGATCACACACTGAACTGGCTGAAACGTAATTATTATCAGGAATGCACGTTTAAACTATACTCGGATGCTTCTGTGTTTCTTAAAACCCTGTTGCTTACGCCCGCTATGTGTTGAACGATTTGATGGAGTACTTCTGGCAGTCGGTTTTGGCTTCTTCGCTCTTCGTTTACGACTGGGCTTTGAGGACCCTTGATCGTTTTCATTTGCAGTATCAACTTCCATGACTCCTTCCAAATTCACTTCTAACATTTCTAGGTTGATGTAATGCTCTGCAGATGTGGATGGACCTTCTCCGGCTTCTTGTCCGCCTTCTCCATCGCACGCTGTAATTTCTTCCGCTGTGAAAATAGCTGTGATCTCTCCTTTGTACTCAATGGAAGTGGTTTCGGTGGTCGCATTGCACTTTTATGTGCTCTATACACCTTACAACGTTCACTATCAGTCTTCGGCATGATGAATTAAATAATTTTCGGTCGAAATTTTTATTAAATACAGTGGAGAATGACGAAAGAAATACCATGACACAATCAGTAGGGGTACCGATTGTGTAATGCGCCACTCGTGCCTGGTACGGAGTCGTACAATGGTGGGGGGGTTGAATCATTTCGTGTCGCATTTTCTTGGTTGTCAATCCACGGACGCATTGCACGTGCGCTATACGCCTTACAACGCTCACTACAGTGGCCCCCCCGCTTTACGATTAGTTCACTGTACGATCAAATCACTTTACGATGGGCACTCCATAACGAAATAACGTTCACTATACGATATGTAGTTGGGGCCGGTCAATTGTGATCACGTTTACGAATTGAATTTTAATTCTTTTAACGGCGATTTTAATAAGCGAAAATAGGAGGAATATTACCCACAGGCTATAAAAGTAAAGATATAAAGCACAGATTTACAATTTATTATCATACCAATACGTATCATACCAATTTATTATCATACCAATATCATATCATACAACGACACCGTACGAGCCGGCCAACCGCAGACGTTGAGCAGCTAAAAAATGAATATCGCAACCTCAAAAGGCAATATGCCAAGGCCATAAAGGAAAGTAAAAGATCCACTTGGAGAACATTTGTTTTAACCTCAGGTAACTCTGACCCTTGGGGTCTGGTTCATCGTCTCTCTAGAAACAAGGTTCACCCTCCAGAAATTTACCAGTCTGTTGATTATCACAATGATGAAACTGACTTGTACTAGCACTGTCAATACCATACTTGATGCACTTCTTCCCTCAGATGATCTCTGCTGTGATCTTCATATTCACCAACAAATTAGATCTCTCAACAGTGCCTATCTTACTGCTGAATCCACTCCCTGCTTCAGCCAGGCAGAGGTTGATTTGGCAATCTCCAAAATCAATAATAATAGCTGTCCTGGAATTGATAACCTCGAGGGCATTTTTATTAAGCGACTACACAAACTCTATCCATCTGCCTTTTCATAATGTATAATAAATGCTTGAACGAGTCAACTTTTCCTGTCCTTTGGAAGACGGCATTGTTAAAATTAATTCCCAAACCTGGTACTCCTATCTCTGCTAAGGCCTATCGTCCTATTGCGTTATTGTCCAACTTGGGTAAAACTCTTGAGCGACTTATTGCTGCCCGTCTAGATTGTCTATTTACTGAACGTTCATTAAAATCCTCCGACCGGTTTGGCTTTCGTACAGGCCGTGGAACTGAGGAAGCCTTCGTTGAATTTCTCTCCAGAGTACAAAAACTGCACTTTTAAATATGCTATGGCTATTTTCGTAGATTTTTCTGGAGCCTTTGACTCCCTTTGGTGGGACAGCTTCTTTGCTCGCCTCAGGGCTGCTTCGATGCTCCTCACAACTCTACAACTTAACCTACAACTACTTTCTCCACCGTTCTGTACAAGTCATTTCTGGAACACAGCAACTTAGTCGTTCTGTCTCTCGAGGATGCCCATAAGGTTCTGTGGGGGTGGGTTCTGTTTATTGTGGGGGGGGGGTGTGTGTGGTATTATTGTTTTTCTTGGTTGCCCTAATTTTCTTTATATTTTAATTATTATAATTTATCCCCTTTTTATATGTATATCCCCGTAGTCCAATCCTCCCACTTAGCATCTGACTTGTTTGTTCTCAGAAGATTACCAGACCCAAAGGGGACCCCAATTATTTTAGGTATTTTTCTACCGGATTGGCTGAGTTTCGGAATGACAGACTCCAACACATGAATATAAAATAAAACAATGTTTATTAACGTATCATACAGAAATTAGCAATAGTATTTGGTCAAACTATATTTGGCTGGTGACTTGTTATTTCATTAACCTTTATATGTGTAAATATCTTGTTCAAACTCAATTGTTTCATCATCTGATATCCTATTCTAATACACATTATTATTCATTATGACATGGTGTCTCTTCATGTTCTTTACAGGGACTTCAATAGGTCGTGTCATACACTTTACATAGATTCTTCCCATTCTTCTCCTGAACAGTCTGTATAATAAACCAACAACTACCTGCCAATGAACTGGCTCACAAAAACCTTCAGAGTTCGTGTCTCAATTTGTAAGAAAATTGCATTTATTCAATCAGACACCCTTTCTGCAATCAGGTCAACAGGAAATATTAATCAATTCAATTTAACATTACCCTTCAGAACAGTTAATCCTCTATACCTTTATATATAACTTATTAATTAGCCCCTACTCAAATCAGAAATACTCTCCACAAATCAACTCATAATAAATTGAAATTTCAACCTTCAATTTCATACATATTATAAAAACCTTTCCCAACTTTAAACAATTCTCAGTTATCTATTATACCCTCTCCTTCCAGCAAGCATTTATATGAGGAGCTTCACTCCAAATTATGGGCTACGTCCGTCTTAAATACCTAACACTTTTATTCATATATTCATTACTTAAATATACACATTTTTCTCCTAAAGTCCTCTCCTTAATAAATTAAGTACACCTATTTCGGTAAACTCTCTAGCACTTACGTGTTTGGCCTGGAACTTCCCTCTCTGCTCGGCTTCCTTTCATATTGGTCATTCAGGTACTGGAATGCGGGGGCGCTCATTTGGGGCTCTCGGTGATTTATGGTGTCTCCCTACCGGGTACTGCACGGCTGGAATCAATCAGGGTCGTATATTCTTTACCGGTCAGCATTTCTTCTTCCGTGGATAGAGGGGTTTTCGAGTAGGTCAATGGTTCGACCACTCATTCGACTGGCTTTGCCTATATAATTCTCAGGGTGTGATTCTTCCTCACTATGGCTTCCATGTTTACAGGTGAACATTCCTACTGGCTGTCGGGATATGCAGAATTTCTATCACTGCTTCCATCTATCTCAGGTCTGCAGCTATCACCCAAACTAGACTGCTGCTCTGCTTTGTATCGTTCTCCAACTCCTTCAAATCATCCTCCAGACCGCTCCGAAAACTTCTTCCGACTCTCACGAAAACTTTTCCAGAATGCCACGAAAACCTTTTCAGAATGCCACGAAAACTTCTTCCGAAATCTCCCTCTCAAAATTCCCTCTACTTTCTTCCTGACCAATAGGAGATCTGCACATCCTTTTTCCTGTGTTCTCATTTGTCTCCTCTCCTCTTCCGTGGGCGGGTCTTCCTTACTCTTTGTGTCCCAACTTCCGTGGACCTCGAACATACGAGAACAATCTAGAAAGAGAGGCGGAAGTTCCGGTCAGCTGAGAAGCGTCACAGCTCCTCCCGTGACCTCACGCGCGCACACCTGGTGACGTCGCCCACCTCTAATAGCGTTTCACCGTGAAATCTTTAAGAGGGTCAGCTTAAGCACACTTGGCCCTTACTATGGTGCATCTGCCTCTGTCTTAATGGGGATTTGTCATGGTATATTACTTTCACTGACTCGTCAAAGAACTTCTATACAAACAAGCTACTACTAAACAGAGAGTGACTGGAAGGTATTTTTGAATTCCAGTGTTTCTTAATCCATGTTGTTTGTACCAGAAAACCACTATTCGTACTACAGTTAAATTCTCATAATATTTAACAATTTTTATTAATTAATGTAAGGACGGGTCCTTACAGTTCGGTGCTTGGTCCACTCGTCTGGGATTTGGCTCTATATGAGTGGCTTCTCCGTTCGACTCCCAATGCTTCTAAAATAGCATATGCCGATGATCTAACCCTTCTTGTCCTTGGTAATTCTCGTGCTTCTTTGGAAAGTACTGCCAGTAGCATTATGAATGATCTGTGCTCTTGGTCCGCTATTAATAAACTTACCATTTCTCCTAACAAGACTACGCTTCTTTATCTTAAGGGCAACCTTAACATTTTCAGGCCTCCGATTGTTAAACTTTTTGGTCGTTCTCTCTCCATGGTTGACTCGCATAAATTTTTGGGTATTATTCTAGATCGCAAGTCAAACTTTCAGAAACATATCTTGCACCTTCATGACAAAATAGCAAAGTATACATCTATGCTTATCCGTCTTTCGCATCAATCCTGTGGTATTAACCATCATACCCTTCGTCTTTTGTACAAAGTGGTGTTTGTTCCGGTTTGTACCTATGGCGCTGGCGTCTGATTTTGGTATACTAAGAAGATTGCCATCCAAAAGAAACTCTACTCTACCCAGAGACGTATACTTTTAATGATGAGTCGTACCTGTCGCACCGTCTCGACAGCTGTGCTCCAGGTTTTAAACGGTTGCCTACCTCTGGATCTCCAAATCGCTTATCGAGGTTTTTGCTATTACCTTAGACATGCCATTCCAGTTGACTTTTTATACTTCACTGTTAATATCCACTGAGATCCTAAAACCGAAAAAACTCGTTGCTGGAACCACCTGATTCAACTCTGGCAAGATCGGTGGTTTTCTTCAAAAGGTACGGTCACAAGAAAATTTATTCCATCTATGTCCTTTGCCTTACAAAAGACTATTCTAAATGGTTCAGTCCGAGTCTCCGCACTCTTTTTCTTCTAACTGGTCATGGTTCCCTTCGTGCTAAACTTGCTATGTTTAACCTGTCTGATTCATCCCTCTGTAACTGTGGCAGCCCAGAAGACTGGCAGCATGTTCTTTTCACCTGTCCATATTACTTGGATCTTCGTCAGCCTCTGTCTACTCTGTGTCAACCATTCTCCCCAGGCAATGAGTCTTCTCTCTTGGACTCCAAAGAAAAATTTCATCTTCTGCAAGATTTTGCACATAAAGCCTTTGTCAGACGTGGACAAATCATCAGTAGTGCCCCAATTTCAGGAACTACTCCTATTCCAGCTCTACCACCAGTCCAGACAAGCATCTCTATCATCGTGATAGTGACGATCGTGCCGCCACCATCTTCATTACCACCATTTTTTTTTTTAGCTCAAGTACCATCTTCACCACCATCTTCGACTTGGACAGTTGGTTAACAAACGTGTATGACGCCGAGTTACATCACTGTGTCTTCTTGACTTCTATTTCCTGCTAACCTCAGGCTGGTCCTGAGGCGGGGTCCGCATCCTTACACTGGTGCAGAATGATTTTTTTATTATTATTTTTTTCCCATTTTATTAACTTATTTTTATCTTTATTTTTACTGAATTTTATTTTTATTTTATTTATTTAATTTTTTTACTTATTTTTATCTTTAATTTTTCTGATTATTTTATTATTATTTTTTTTTATTTATTGTTAAAATTAACTTTATTTGCTCATATTTTGAATGATTTCGACATTCAGTACGTGACACTCCAGGTTTGCTGCCGTTCGCGCTCAGTTGTGGCCCGCCTCTTCGCGGCGTAGATGGGTATCAGGACGCACCACACTGGTGCTTGTTGCTTCCTGATAGCAAAGCGGCCAGAAACAACTAAACAACATAACAAACACATACATGGCACAAACATAGCATCACAGTGTACCACGGCGGAGTTGAACTAGCGTTTGGGAACCGCCTTACATAAGATACTATACATGTCTACATACCAATTATAAGAATTAAATGTTACGTGAAAATCGGAAGAATATTTCCCACAGGTTAACAAAAGAAAGCAAAGCAACTGCACTGGCTTCCCAGGCAATCACCCTTCCAATTACTAACCGTGCTTAACATTACTTAACTTCAGTAATCGCAAAGAAGCAGGTCATTTATCCTACTACGAATGTTACCTGTTTAAGTTGCCTGTAATGAGTTTACTTATGGCAATGGTCGCATTTTCGTTGCGTTTTTTGTCAATCTACGAACAAAACTGCCTGGAGCGCGCCTAAAGAAGTTTCACTTCGACAAGGACATAGGGGATATATCTCGTCAAGGTTTTCTGCATAACATATTCACTACATCCGGAGCGCCTAATATACAGTACTTCGATCCTAATGGAAAATAATTCTGAAATGCGATTGTTAAACGGGATTTGACCAAAGCCAACTGCTAAATCACAGGATTTAGCATCTGAGCGTTAATAGTGCGAAATTAGGCGAAACGTGTAGATAATTCAGATTTTATATACAGTGAGGACAAAAAAAAACTGCATCACCTTAAAAAAAGTAACGTTTGTACAAAATATTGAGGACTTATCTTGCTGATTTACGGTACATAATACTATTACGTTAACTTGTCATTTCAGTTTGTACACCTAAATGCAATAAAATGTATGTTTGATCGTCATGATTTCCATTTGCATGATTTCTCATATTTCCATTAATTACGCATTTTACCCTTTGGGAAGATATTTATGGAAATTAAGTATATCAGGTTGAGCCTTTTTATTGGATTTCATTCACAGAGATATATACCCCATCTAAGAAATGAATTTCGAACATTTCTGCAACCCACAATGTAACGCAAAACACATTATTTGCAAAATTCACAAGTGACGCAGTGTTTTTTGTCTGCCACTGTGTATATATATATATATATATATATTCCTTTACACTGTATATTCTAGGTTGGTTTGCAAGATGAAAAACTAGTGTCAATGTTTAACTCCTCCCCTCCAATGAGAAATCAGCATAGGACATCCAATGAGGAAACCGTTATCATTTAATAAATATAAAATGTCAAGTTTCTTAGCAGGTATTATTCGGACCGGCAAGCGTCTTTTTCAGTATTTTCGTTTATGTTCACTTTTACCAAAAATGAACTATTTTTACATGTCGATTATATTATGTTATAGGGCAGTGGTGTCCAAGCTTTTTATGAATTAGGACCGTACTGAAATATTCCAGCTAGGCAGGAGTGTGCTGCCAGTTTGTTAACAAGGGTCTCGTTCTAGAAAATATCTGCTAGGGGTCATCCACGATTCAAATGGTCTTTTTAATTTTTTTTTTTTTATCAAACTATTGTTTTAATAAGAATTACAAGATTTTAACGGAAGTCCCTTGTTAATAATACTAGTTTGATAAAAATCCAATACAACACTGGCTACAGGCAGTACAGGTCTAATAGAATAAACATTATGCATTTATTATAAATACACTTGCAAATTTATTCATAAATGAATAAATTCATGAATTTCATAAATTCATTTAATTCTAATATTAAGTAAAATCCTACTTAATAAATGGGGTTTATTAAATTAAACTCTATGTATGAAGTTTGATCTAATAGTTGTACTTGAGAGAAAATTCGTACCTTACTATGAACACAGAGCACACAACCATGATGATTTCAGAATTATGTAGCATCCAGCTCATGTTTTCTGGCACTGTACCTATTACTGTTACGCTCGCAGAAGAGAATAATGGAAGAAGGATTTCCCGGGATGTTCCACGGGCCATAAGAAAACTCTTCGAAGGCTAGCTTCGGCTCGGTTGGCTGGCCATCACTGTTATGCTAATAATTCTTCAAGGTGATTACTGATATCTTATACAACTGTTTACCGAATTAGAGGCTACAAAAAGAAACTAAACGTTTCTCCTGACTGTCATAAAAAATGCTTCTTCGCCTAGCAATTGCTGGGAAGTTCGGAACTTAATAAGCATTGAACGTTAAAGAAATAATACACCTTACTGTTACAATAATTATACAGGGTGTCTCAAAAATATTGGTACAAACGTTTAGGGGAGGTAGGTAGCATCTAAAGGAATGTGAATCGCATAGGAACCCATAACCGGAAAAGTCACCGTAAGTGGGTACACGACGCTGTTCATCAGTTCGCAAGAGGGAAAATTTCTGGTTTACTCATTCAAGCAGTAGTCGCCGCATGAAGAGCATGCATCGATATCCGAACTGTGAGCTGGCAGACATGCACTTAGTGTATGGATTAGCAGAGGGCAATGGACGAGCTGCTCAACGAATTGATGGAGAAGGCTTCCCAGACAGACATGTACCGGACCACCGTTTGTTTGCGCGTGTGCATCAAAATTTGTGCGAATATGGGTCATTTAGAGGTAACAGGAGTAGTGCGGGCAGACCACGTTCGAAGCGAACTCCGGCCATGGAAAAAAGTGTGTTGAATGCCGTCCAGAATAATCCTACTACCAGCACACGTGCCGTTGTCTCTGCCTTAGGAATGTCTCATTGCAGTGTACAGCGTGTCTGGCACGACGATTCCTTACACCCCTTTCATCTCCAAAGGGTTCAGTTACTGCTCCCCCACGATCATCCTGCACGTGTGGCTGTTGCGCAATGGTTTCTCCAAGTAAGTGTTTAAGATTTGAATTTTCCAGCCTATGTTTTGTTCACGGATGAGGCTTATTTCACTCGGGAAGGCTTATTCAATCAGCACAATGCTCATGTGTGGGCTCACGACAACCCACACGGTGTGCGCCCCCATGCGGCACAACATCTCTTCGCAATAAATGTGTGGGCAGGTATGGTCGGTGACTGCTTATTCGGCCCATACCTGTTACCATCCCGCATGAACTCCGCTAAATATCGGATCTTTCTTGAACAAGTTCTACCAGGGTTACTTGACGATGTTCCAGCAAATATGACACGCAACATTTGGTTTCAACATGACGGGGTGCCTGCCCATTATGGAAGGTGTGTTCGTGACCATTTGAACAGGCGTTTTGGGCGTCGATGGATTGGCCGTGGTGAACCTGTTGTCTGGCCCCCACACTCACCTAATTTATCGAGCCTTGATTTCTTTCTGTGGGGGCCCTCAAATCTATCGTGTATGAATCGCCTGTGGAGACGGAAACGGATCTCGTGGCGAGACCAGTCTGCGCTGCTGCTGCTACTGTCAAAGAAACTCCAGGTGTGTTCGACAGTGTCTGCCAATCCATGCTGCGTCGGTGTAACGCATGCATCGCGTCTCATGGTGGAACCTTCGAGCATCTGTTGTAACATCATGAAATGCATCCATCTCGTACTCCATTGTCAATATTATGTCAAATAAATGTTTGCCACTAATTACTGTCTTGTGTCATTTCTGCTTCTTGTGCTTCTGCTACTACTTTCCCGTGACGTTTCCGGTTATGGGTTCCTATGCGATTCACATTCCTTTAGATATTACCTACCTCCCCTAAACGTTTGCACCAATATTTTTGAGACACCCTGTATATTTCATCTTTCAATTAGGTTTTTTCCTGCATACTACCTTAATCTACGGTAGTATACACTGCCATAGGACCGATTCCAATCGTTAATAACAAATTATCATAGAAGTAATCAAGCTTGCAGAAACTCTGAACTCGTCTAGATAAATAGCAGATATGCAATTTTTTATTTTTCTAAACAAAAGTACGAATAAAGAGGAATAAAAAATACACACTTGGGGGGGGGGAGTGCCGCACGTGCGCACACGCACATACATATATTATTCATAAAGTACAGATGCCTTATTTATTATCATGAAATTTATTACCTTTCAAAGAATGTATGTCAAATAAAAGCGAATTTCGCCATCCTCCTCAAATTGGAGGGGTGGTCCATCAAAACTAACTCTGTGTTTATCCTTCGTTTGAGGCCCCATTATCAAAAGTAGAAAAATGAACCCGATCACTTTCCAATTACTGTGCTTCGGATATCGGAACTTATTAGGGTGGAGAAAGCTATTGAGGATGTTATGGGCGTTGTCTGTTATCATCTTTGTCGTCCATGTTCTGGATTTAATTCTCGATAAATTTCATACTTCTCTTTTCATAACCTTAATTGAAGCTACATAAGTTAGGCCTAATTGTCAATAATTTATATGAAGTTGCGTGCTACTCTTCGCGGATCTTCTTATCGCTACTGACTACTAAAAATGCTAGGCAAGATTTTTAAAAAATAAGGATATAACGCTATTATGATCTTAAATTGGGAGGTTGGTCATGTGTCTTCCATCACTTGCCTCAACACTTTGACAGGTGCAAGTTTGACATCGTAATATATGCAAGCAACAAGTTTCTTTCGGTAATTATTTGCCCTCACCTGAATCACCCAAAATTAAAGCCTTGCATATATAAAAGCAAATTCTCAGCATACTGTTTTTAAATAAAATCCACAATTTGTTTTTCTATCTTAACCACAGGCCATACGAACGCCATCTATGGAAACATAAAATACACTAAATGATCAAAAAAATTACAGAAATGTCCTCGATTAACGAGTGAGACCACCTCTACAGCTACAATCGTAAATCGACAAAACTCCATGTGACCAATGAATACTGACAGGACGAGATAGTATTCTAAACACATACTTTAATTAATGTGGTGTGTTAAAACTATAATCCAGGAAATAAATTTTCCAAGAAAATACAGTTTCAGTGTAATTGATAATGAATTACAAAATCTTTTTAAATGAATTACGGAAATTACAAAATCTTTTAAATGAATCATATCATTTGAGAGCTCCACACCGGCTGAGGTGTGGCTAATTATGACAATTTTGAATAATGATTCATGAATTTCCGAAAATATTCTATAATCATTTCCATTATGCGTCGGAATTGTAAACATAAAGCCAGATAATTTTTCCATTTCAAGGTATGCCTTGAAACAGAGTAAAAGAACAATGACTACCGACTGTAACATCATCTCTTAAGTTAACAATCGTCTCTTTCAGCTCATCTAAAATGAAATTTTTATGCACAGAGAACTGGCTAACTAATAAAGTCTCTTATCGTTTTGCTCACCGATCACCCTACCTTCACACAGTCCTGCACCATAGGTCCAAGACTTATAATCTCCTCGATACTCCAGAGCTCAAAAAGCCTTGAACGACAGAGCCCAACTGGACATAATTTTCTTCGATATCAAATCTGCCTTCGATACTGTTTCCATTCCTACTCTTATAGGCATCTTAATACAATATTTCAAAGTATCTAACCAAATTGTCAGCATTCTGAAGTCCTTTGAAGCGGAGACAATTATAGCCAATGGAATTCACCAGAAAACAACTTATGCAAGGAGGGGTGTACCTCAAAGTGAAGTGATGTCGACAACCCTCTTTGAAATCCTACTTGAACCATTCCTCGCAAAAAATCCAAATTTTAGCTCTTTCGCTGATGATGTAAAATTCTTTATCAATTCAAAAGACCCCGAACAGATACACGAAATTAATAATGAAACCTCCAAGCAAATTCAACAGTTAATTGACTTTTTACAGCGAGCTGGGCTCCAACTCAACAATGCCAAGTCAGCCCGCATGACAATCACGAAGAAGAAGGTCAAGAATGGCATTCGAGTTACAGTTAATGGCGAGAAAGTCCCCAAAGTTTCATCTCATACTGACCTGGGATTAACGTGGGATGAAGACTTTAATTTCAAGGAACACTTCCTTATGGCAAAGAAGAAGACCTATGCTGCTTTCTGGGATTTCTGCCAGGAGCTCGCAGGCTGTCACAACTCCAAACTGATCAGACAATACATTAATAGATGTCTCAAACCCATACCACTATATGCCTCAGAAATCTGGTCCTCTGCATCTACTTCTCGATGTAACAAATTTCTGTCAATGGAATATTGGATTCTGCGGTGGCTGAACAGTCTGGGAGGGAATCCGTTCACCATCTCGAAATCCATTCTCCCAGTAAACCTAGGCTTGATCTCTTGGAAGCTCACTGTCCTCAAAAAAAATCTGTCAACACTCACCAAGCTGCTAACTCGCCAGATTGATGCCCCATCAATAGAAGATATCATCGCACTAACAAGAGGAAGAAATAGAAGCCATCCCCCACTTAGGATGATGCGCGTCCTCCCAAACAGTATATATTTTAAATGCATCCCTTGTAAAAATCTGTTGAGCCCATTTTCTAGGTATTCGCAAGTCGTTTTACGCATATCAAATATTTCATCTTTAAACGATATCGTTTCTGCACCCTGAATATGTGATCAGTTAAAATTCTGCAAGGACTTCCTAACTAAGGGAACCAATTTTTCTTCAATGCGCAATTTAGGACTTCCTAACTAAGGGAACCAATTTTTCTTCAATGCGCAATTTAGGACTTCCTAACTAAGGGAACCAATTTTTCTTCAATGCGCAATTTAAGCATTTCGATTGTCTGGTGCATATAACTCGATGAAATTTTCGGTAATTACTTATTGAATATGCTAAGCACGTTATGCGTATAACGTTGAATTAAAGCTTCCTTTAATTGCGACTCAAAAATTTTACAATAAATTTCGGAAGCTTTTCTTCCGCAAGAAGAATTTTTTCAATTTTCAAAATATTTTTCAATATTTTTTAATATTCAATCGATCGCTTGTTCAAAATTTAAGCAAAAATTTTTAAATGTATCAATAACTTTTAATACATTACACCTTCTAAGGACAAAATTCTCAAAATTACAAAGATCGACAAAGTAGTAATGAAAATAACATCGTAACCTTGAGCAAGATCTATGCAGAGAGAGAAAGGCATTGTCAGACACTGTCCACATTGAAATTTAGCCCACAGAATGGTGCTATGCAGGACACAGCTAGTGGGCTCAAAATAGGCACTACTAAGAGAGCTAATCGATGGAACTGAAGGAAAGGAAACATACAATATACCAGGCTGTTATATTTATTTATAATTAGCTCTTGGTGGATCTGTGTGCATAAATGTGAATAATCTGAACTTTGTTAACAATCCACCGAAATCTTCATACAATCCATCGGGAGATCGCTTCGATGTCTTTTGTTGAAGAGCACTGAACGTGATTTAAAGTAGTAACAGTTAAGCAAATCCGCCTCATGTTTCCATTTGGGAGCAGAACAAGCACGCATCAGCCCGTGCGGTCTACAGTGATGTAAACTCGTCAAAATAAACTTTTACATCACCGCTGTTTCCCAAATAATAAGAGCTTTGATTTAAAGGAAAATTAAAAACACTGTTACACCACGTGATAGAGTTTTAACTGTTTATTGAAGTGAATAACATCAATTTGGGAACAAGAGTAGCGTTGGCGGGTAAAGTTTTTATGGCTCCGGAAAATAAGTTTTTTTTCTGTTTTATTAAACTTAAATTGGCTTAAACTGGCATATTAACTTATTTTATAGAGTAGCTTTATATTCCTAGTTACCATACTTAGTTTAAATTTTAACTTAGATAGAGATTTTGTAGGTTATTAATTAGTATACACCATGAATTGTCAAACTAATAGAATAAGCTTATCTACGAAAAGATCTAAACCTCCCAAACGCTTCTAATTCATTTCACAAATATACGTGGTCTCAATTCTAATCTCAACGATGTCCATTTCCAGTCTCCAAACCCCATGTACCTTTTCTGACAGAATCTCAGTTATCGGTTGATTCAACTACTGCTCATCTCAGATGCCCAAATTATTCGCTTTATGATTCCTTTCGCCTCAAAGGTGGTACTTGTGCATATGTCCGTTCCGATATTCCCTCTCAGAGACTTGGTAATTTGGAATCTCCTCTTTTCGATCTTCTCTGGCTTAAAATCTCTCTACCTCATTGTGTCAAATTCATCTATTGTCCCTAATCACTTGGAGCTCTTTGACTTCCTCTCTTTGTAATTTGACTTTCCCCAGTCCAACTTTCCTAACAGTGAGGTAATTTTCCTTGGTGATTTTAATGTTCACAACTCCAGCTGGCTTCCGTTTTCTAGTCACACAAACCCAGCTGGTTCAGATGATGAGGCTTTTGCAATTACTAATGACCTTGCACAGATTATTCATTTACCTACAAAAATATTCATTTACCTACAAATATAGCCAACACGCATGATATTTTTCTCACAAACAACCCTTCTAAGTACACGAAGTGAGAAGTACTTTAGGCACCTCAGATCACAACTTGGTGATTGTCTCTTCTCCTATGGAGCCTTTATCTCATGGCTATTCCCAACCTCGTATTATTTGGCATTACAGGAATGCAAAATGGGATGACACGCGAGATTTCTTTTCCTCGGTCGGATTACTGTTTCAAAATTTCTGATGTCAACGTTTCCTCAGATCGTGTCAGTGAAATTATTCTTGCAGGAATAGAATCCTTTATCCCATACTACACTTTAAAATCTCATCCTTTATCTAAACCTTGGTTTTCCAATAAATGTGCTAAGGCTTTGTTGTTCAAGAGAAGAACGTTGCATATCGTAATTGGTTTGTTTCTATTTCTTCAGTTTCATTTCTGCCTACACCAAAGTTCGCAACAATTGAAAAGCAGTTATTAATCAGTCCAAACTAGAGAAAACTTGCTTCTTGACCTAATGGTAGCCGAGCATTCTGGTCTATTGCCAAAGCTATTGGCCACAACTTTTACCCATCTCTACTCCCACCTCTGTCCAAACCTAATGGTTCAGTTGTCACTTCAGCCATGGATAAAGTTGACCTGCTAGCATCCCATTTCTCTTACAATTCATGTATTAATGATCTTGGTAAAACATCTCTCACCATTCCCAACACGCTCCATTCAATGCCTCCTGTGGTCTTCGGTCAAAAGGATGTCAGAAGGATTTTGGCGAATCTTGATACTAAGAAAGCTCCAGGTCCAAATGGTTTTTCTCCACTTGTTCTCAGAACCTGTGATCCTGAACTTACTCCTGTTCTTTGCCGACTTTTTTCACTTTCTTATTCCAAAGGCGTTTTTCCTTCTGCTTGGAAATTTGCTCATATCCAGCCAGTTCCTAAAAAGGGTGAAAATTCCCTCCCATGCAATTATCGTCCCATTGCACTTACTTCTACTCTTTCTAAAGTAACGGAGAAATCAATTCACCGCCAACTCTTAAACTACCTAGAAACCTTCAGTCTCATCAACGATCGTCAGTATGGATTCCGTCAGTGTCGATCCACTGGTGATATTCTGGCTTATGTTACCCATTTATGGACGAATTCAATGGAAAAGTTCGGTGAAACACAAGCATTTGCTCTTGACAACTCAAATGCTTTCGATCGCGTTTGGCATAAAGGTCTTCTAAACAAGTTCCATCTTATGGTTTGCCAACTGTTTTTTGTAAATGGTTATCCAGCTTTCTCTCTGATCACTCACTGAAGGTGATGGTATATGGCTCTCTGTCTTCTAACTTCTCCACTAATGCCGGTGTCCCCAAGGTTCAGTTCTTTCCCCCACTCTTTTCCTTTTGTATATTAATGATCTTCTTCCATTGACTGGAAATCCTATCCATAGTTTTGCCGATGATAGCACATTGCATTCCACTTTCCATTTTGAGAAACCTTGCCCTGCTCAATCAGCTTCAACTTCTCGAATATCTGCTACCAATTCCTTAAATGCCGATCTTCAGGTAATTCTCCAGTGGGGCAAAGATAACTTAGTAGATTTCAATCCTTCTAAAACTCAGTCTTGTCTTATATCTCGCAAAAAGGATTCTTATTCTCCTACGCTTATCTTTGGTGACACTCCAATTTCTAAACAAAATGATATATCTCTTTTGGGGATTACCCTGACTTCTAATCTCTCATGGCACAAGCACATTACAAATATTGCTTCCTCTGCATCTGAAAAACTTGGTTTTCTCTTTCGCTCACGGCGTTACTTTTTTTCCAAACAGCTGCTCACTCTGTACAGATCGCAAATCCGCCCTACCATGGAATACTGTTCCCACATCTGGGGTGGTGCCCCTAAAACCTCTCTCAGGCTTCTTGATTCCGTTCAGAAGAGGGCAGTTAGGTTAATTAATGATTCATCTCTAACAGAGTCTCTCCACTCACTGTCTCATAGACGTATTGTTTCTGCTGCATGCTTCTTCTACAGATATTTCCATGGGCACTGTTCTTCTGAATTAGCTTCTATAATTCCTGCTCTCTCTTCCAAAACAGTCCGAACACGACCAGCCGACCTCCATTTACTGTCCAACATCAAACTCACAGAACCAACTTTTCATCTTCCTCATTTATTTATTTATTTTCGGCAACCTTGTCTACCTTGATTTTAAGTTCTTTGAGTAGCGCTTGGACACGAATACCAAAAGGACGATTGGTAGTCTGACGGATATTGTACAAACTTTCCCATCGTGGCTCAAAAAAAATTATTGAAGAGACAACGGTGGTTTATTTGCTTCAACGTATAGGCTCTGGACAGGAGATGTTCGATATGCCCCAATAGCGATACGGATAGCCTGATGATGGATAGGGTCCAGCCGGAGTACACTATCCCTGGATGAATTGTACACCTGGGACCCATAATCTAATCTAATCTCAATCGTACAAGTGCACGGTAGATGCGTAGTAGGGTGCAACGGTCCGCTCGCCAAGATGTAGAGGACAAAGAGCGAAGAATATTAAGACCTCTCGTGCACTTTGTGCGAAGTTGACGGATGTGATCTAGAAAGGTCAGCTTTTTGTCAAAGCTTTAATTCAGGTTCAGGATGAAGATTACGCTTACGAGAAAAGTGTACACAAGCGGTCTTCTGCGGCGAGAACCTGAAGCCATTAAGCAAGTGCCCAGGAATTAAGGCGATTAATGGCATGTTGCAGTTGTCTTTCAATAACCCTCATGTTGTATGACTGACATAATATGCTAAAGTCATCAACATAGAGGGCGCTTTTGACAGTTGGAGGAAGTTGTTCTGTGATGGAATTTACTTTGATGGCAAAAAGCGTGACACTTAATACTGATCCTTGTGGTACTCCCTCCTCTTGGCAAAATGGACGAGAGAGTGAGGATCCTACACAAACTTGGAAGGATCGCTTGGCTAGAAATCTCCCGATATCTCCCGATTTTTATTAAAAATAAAAATCGGGAGATATCCTCTAAGACCAAGATCATGCAAATCTTTTAAGATACCAAATCTCCAAGTTGTGTCATACGCTTTCTCCATGTCAAAGAACACAGACACCAAATGTTAGCGTTTTAGGAAAGCATCCCGAATGGATATTTCCAGTCTAATAAGATGGTCCAGAGTGGACCTGTTTCTCCGGAAGCCGCACTGAACGTTGGAGAGAAGGCGGTTTGATTCTATATAACACATTAAACGAAGATTACCCATTCTCTTCATGATTTTGCACAGACAGCTGGTCAGAGCGATAGGACGATAATCAGTTGGGATTTTTGGATCTTTTCCTGGCTTCGCAAAGGCATGAACGATTGCCATGCGCCAGAAATCCGGAAACTGCTCTTCAGTATAGATTTTGTTATGTGTTGTTTGTTATTTAGTTTTTAGGAGCATTAGCAACTAAGGCCATATTGCTCCGGGACATGCGGTGGTCATTCCCTGACCTTTCCGCATCCTCCGTATTTGGTGGTGACGGGCTTGAACCCCGGTTTAATCAAGAAGCGTGTGCTACGCACTGCTGCTCCTTCCCACCTGGCTACGGAGGCGCCCAGAGATTTTGTTATAAAAAAGGAGCAGGTGATCCATACACGTTGGGGAAAGGTGCTTAACCATTTCATAATGGATTCCATCTAGTCCAACAGCGCTTGCTTTAGAAAGTGAAAGAGCTCTTTTTAATTCCTGCATAGTGAATGGTTCGTTGTATGAACAAAGGCCCTTTTGTGTAAAATTTAGTGCCTGTTTTTCTCTTTATGTTTCAGGACCAGAAACTCTGGGGAATAGGATGATATCCCAGAGATGTTTGAAAATGTTTCCCCAAGAGCACTGGCTATTGCAGTGGGCTCTGCAATAGTGCATCCATTATAGTCTAGGATCGATGAAGGGTGGAATGTATATTTTCCCTTCATTTTCCGGATTTTATCCCAGACCACCTTAGCACTGGTAGACTGGTTATCGATAACGTAAAACGGATCCATGATTCCTTCTGACTCTGGCGGCGAGTGTACCGAGCTTTGGCTCGTGCGCGCTTAAAGGCTATAAGGTTGGCCGTGGTGGGATATCGGCGGAATGTCCCCCATGCTTTTGTTTTGGCCCTTTTTTAGCTTTTGTGCACTGTGAATTCCACCATGGTTTAGGAAAAGGTGGAAACCGGGCAGATGTTTTTGGGATTGCAATTGCAGCTGCATGGACGATGTTTCTGCAATGTACGTGACTGCATCATTGATAGGCTCCTGACTGACCGTAGTGATTTCAAAATTTGCCTAATGTTGAAAGGCATTCCAGTCAGCCTGATCAAACTTTCACCGTGGTAACCTTTTCATAATAATAAATAAAGGTTAGCTTGTTTTGTTGTTTGTTATTTGGTTTTTAGGAGCATTAGCAACTAAGGCCATATTGCTCCGGGATATGCGGTGGTCATTCCTTGACCTTTCCGCATACTCCGTATTTGGTGGTGACGGGCTCGAACCCCGGTCTAATCAAGAAGCATGTGCTACGCACTGCTGCTCCTTCCCACCTGGCTACGGAGGCGCCCTTAAAGGTTAGCACGGTGGAAGTTTGGGCAGACATGATCTCCCAATGTGTAAGCAGGTTATCGCAGGGAAGTGATCACTTCCATATGGGTTCTCATCCACTTCCCAAATGAATGAAGGGAGAAGAGAAGGGGAGCAGATAGATAGGTCAATGACAGAAAACGTACGGGTAGGCATGTGGAAGAAGGTGTTTGTTCCAATATTTAGAAGGGAGAGGTCATTGTCATTTAGCATATGCTCTATGACTCGTCCCCTTCCACTGATGCTAGCACTACCCCACAGGGTATTATGTCCATTAAAATCTCCGAGAAGTAAGAAAGGGGAAGGCAACTGCATTACAAGATCATCAAGGTCTTCCTCGGAGATCTCAGTCCCAGGTGGCAAATAAATAGAGCAGACGGTTAACAAAAATCCCTCTGTAAGGCGAATTGCAACAGCCTCTATGCCGGTTGTAATTAGCAAGGGGTCTGGTTGCCCACATGGATAGCGACTCCTCCATGAGTAGGACCATCTGTAATTGTATCCTTACGAAACATTGAGATGTTATGGATGGTGGGATCATAATTTGCCTTTAGATGTCTCCTGCAAGCAAAAGCAAACTGGCTCGTGCTTTTGCAGGAGGGCCTTGATGTCATCAGTATTTCGCCGGAATCCACGACAATTCCATTGTAGGAATTTAGCCATTATTTTGGCTTGGTGGGTCCATTAGGCGGCTTCCGAGGTGCTGAGGGCTTACTTTTGTCAGTCCTGGGTTTGTCTCTTTTGGGGAAGTAAGGATGCTGTCCGGTATCCATTTCTTCCTCCGCAAAAAGTTCCAAGACTGATTCGTCCGGTACCTCCTTGTCCTCTACATCCATTGTTTCTGTTATTATTGGTTGCTCATTTTTACCACTTGATTTCGGTAGACGTGGAGCACTAGGAGGTACGGATATAGGGGTGGCAGCTGACTGTTTTTTTGGTGGGCTTTTGTGAACTCAATAAATAGCGTGCAATCGGAGTAAATGACTCTCTTGGTGGTACAGTCATCTCAGTTTGTGTACCGATAATGCACTTAGCAGAAACCTTCTGAGCATATGAAGGCTTCCCGCTATTTATTGGTTGTATGCGTTTTCTACACTCTGGGTAGGAGATGCTTAGCTTTGTTTTTAAATTTCCGTTTCATCTTTCCACCGCTGCCATGCTCGAGAATATGCAGGGTGTTCTCTTTGGCAGTTAGTACAACTTTGCTTAGAAGCTAAACATTCCTTGCTCTCCTGGTCTTTCGCACCACATCGAGCACAGGCAGGGTTACCACGTCAAGCTGTTTATGAATGGTCGTATTTTTGGCATTTAAAACACCTCAGTGGGTTTGGAATATAAATCCTCACTGGGCAGTTTAAATACCCTGCCCTGATGGAACTTGGAGGCCGTGAGATGTTAAACGTTAGGATGAGAACTCGGTTAGGGACGAGATTCCCATCCTTTCCATCTTTTGACAGCCGTCACTCCTTGTTCTTTCAATTCAGAGCAGATCTCTTCTTCAGAGACATGAAGAAGGTCCCACTCTGAAATGACACCTCTTGAAGAGTTAAAAGTTTTTTGGAGGGTTATGTTAATAGGGATTCCCCCTATTGACGTGGCTTTCAGGATTTTTTTCGCCTGTTTCTTATTTGTAGCTTCGACCTAAAGGTTGCCAGAACGCAGTCGTTTTACAGATTTAGGTGATCCGGCCAACACTTCTAATCCTTTCTGGATAAAGAAGGGTGACATCTTCCCAATTGATTGCTCCCCGGTGGAATGGAGAATGAGGAAGAGAGGTGTCACTGATGGTGGTGTATCCCCAGTTCTGGCTCTTTTTACAGAGGTGTTTTCTGTGTTTTCATCTCGATTAGGTAGGGGCCTTGTTGGGGTCCCAAAAGAAATAGAATTTAAATTACTCATATGAGTAAGATAAAAATTTCCGATGCCCTAAGTACCTCATCCACCACGGAGCCCTACGAGGGGACGCCCACTCGTGAACTAGCAGGTACTGCTTCCACGAATTGGACGCCACGTTCTCTTAGGAGCACCATACCCACGTTTCCAATAAGCCTTGATCCCGTCCCAGGACCAAAGGGAAGGAGACTTATAGGAACGCAATTGACCCTAGCAGTAAGAACCACCCACAGATTGATCACAGTAGGGCCGGTCCGGGACCACCCGTCTTGTCGAAGCAGGGGCCAAAGTAGTGTATAAAGGCTGGGCCACTCAACCACCAGGATCCCCGTTTCGGAATTCCATGGGTCGCGGCGCACGGCTACACACGCCGGATTCCAACGATGTAACCCTGGAACCAAGGTATGGGCATTAGATCCCAGTGATGCTAATCTGGAAAAACCAGCAGCATCACTGGGAGTAGTAGCGGATTTCCGCACAGGCGCTCGAGGCGCGTGCCTGGGGCCTCTTAAATAGAGGGGGCCTCAAATCTCAGGTCTCGGAAAAAAACAATAAAATTATTTCATTTTTAATTTTTACACTCATCTTTATTACCATTACTGAATAAAACTATAATTTAATATGAGAAGTTAGTAAACTCTTATGCGAATATCCCTACATATTATATGAAATATTTATGCGAACTAAGTGAATCTGAAGTAGAATACGTATTATCATTAATGCTTAGTTGTGCCATTTTTTCATTTAAACATTAGTTAAAATATGTATTAAAGAATTGCGCAACCAAAATGATTAAAACCGCAGCACCAAATCTAGAACGCGTGCTATAGTAAAAACATGCTCGTAGAATGCACACTGTAGTGGTACCGAAAATATTTAGGGGGGAGGCCTCAAAATTGAATTGAGCCTAGGGCCTCTCAAGTGCTAAATCCACCACTGACTGGGAGGTCCCCTCACCACATACAAGTGCCCACGTCGAGGGGGGGGGGGGGGTGATGCTGCATAAGCATGCTTTCTTGCATCATATTTTATTTTTATTTTATTAACAACAAGATACACAACAGGTAACCATTAACAGTGCATCTGAGAGCAAGAACAATGAACACAATTGATAACAAAAATATGAAATCCAACAGGAAGATAAACATGATTGATATAGATTTAAAATTAAAATCATATGTACAAAAGAGGATTGCATTAAGTTAAGTTACCGGTAAAACAAATAATAAATTAATTAGTCAGAGAATAGAAAAATAATAAAACAAATAATAATAATAATAAACTACAATAATTAGATGAGAGCTAGTCACTTGCAGTTTAAGAGGAGAGGCAAAATTGTGGATGGAGTTCACCAGTAATTGTGAGTTGTCAAAGAAGTCAATGAGAGAGTCATTTGCTAATTTTTCAGATTCTGTTCAGTGGATTGAACTTCATAAAGTCCGTGGTGGCAGAGTCTAGGCGAAACGGTGTAAGGTTTCTGACTTTTCTACAAGGAGCATTGAAGTTGATTTTATTGAGGATATCAGATGCTTCGTAAGTTCCAATGATTACTTTGGCTAGAAGGGTGATGTCAGCAGTAACTCTTTTGTGTACAGAGGCCTCAGAAGAAAATAATCACACAGGGATTGACAGTACACCGTATGATAAAACAGAGGATTACGGAACCTAAGGAAGGTAACGGACAATTTTTTTTGGACTGCTTCAATTTTGTTAATTTAAGTTTTTGTGGAGATCTGCAGGATGAGAAAGAGATTACTTTGCACTTCGAGGGGTTAGTAGACAATCCATTCAGAAATAGCCACAGAGATAATTTATTGAGGGCACACTGAAGCAGTTGAGAATCGGTAATCTCCTTCACCGCTGAAAAGATCTTAAGATCATCTGCATAGAGAGCAAATTGAATATTGGAGGTGCATATGAAAGAATGAAGGTCATTTATGAAAACAAAGAAAAGAGGACCTAGGGGAGAGCCTTGAAGTACTAGATATAAAATGGTCTGAGTTCACTTGATTGATGACAACGCTCGAGGAACGATGCGTAATATAGCTGCGTAGCCATGAGAGCAGAGGGTCACGGATACCACGGAAAAGGAGGTGATTGTCTATTTTTTGTCCCTCTGTATAAGGCAATGGTCAGGCCACGCCTTGAGTACTGCATGCAGGTCTGGAAGCCTCATTTTAGGAAGGATGTAAATTTGCTTGAACGTGTACAGAGAAGGGCAACAAGATTGGTGAGGGGAATGAAGGGATCCTCTTACCAGGAGAGCTTAAGTTCGGCAAATTGCAGAAGCTGGAGACTAGGCACCTGAGAGGTGATCTGATTGAGGTGTATAAAGCCTTCAATGGTTTGAGCATGCTGAATTTTGATGGGATTCTTCCACTTGTTCAGATTACGAACCTAAGGGGGCATAAATTGAAATTGAGGAAGGACAGGTGTAGAACAGATGTGCGGAAATTTGCCTTTAGCCAGCGGGTGGTTAATTGCTGGAACAAACTGCCAGCTGTCGTTGTGGAAGTTGAGAGGTTAAATAAATTTAAGGAGGAACTGGACAAATATTTATTAGAGGGGATTGTTTTGTAATTATTATTTTTTTTTTTTTTTGGCTGATGCTGCATCAGTTCATACACTTGCTTTCTTGCATCACATGCCACTACTACTACCATATTGCTTATGTTTTTCCAGAAGTTTTTCGTGCGGGACTTTATCAAATGCCTTAGATATATCTGTGTAGACTGCATCAACTTGAAGGTGGTTTTCAAGCACTTCAGAGGTATATTGCCAGAAAGTAAGCAAATTTGTGACTACAGACTTGCCACTGCAGAAACCATGTTGGTTCTGATCAATGAAAGGCCTGAAGAATTTGAAGAGATGTTTGTGTACTGCTGTGTCGAAGAGAACTGTTTTACAACGATATGGGTCTGTAATTAGTTACATCATTTTTATCACCTTTCTTGAAAATTGGAACTACTATATTGACCTGCTTAAAGTGCTTAGGATACTTCCCTGCCTGAGAAACAAGTTGAATATCCGCAGTATGAGGGGTTTTAAGGTAGCGACAGTCATTTTCCAAAATAAGCCAGGAATGTTATCTGGACCTCTAGTATAGTCATTTCTCGTGCATTTTAATGCTTACTTTAAAATCTTCATCTGTGATAAAGATGTTGATGAGAATATCGTCTTTAACAGGTGTGAAGTCAGGAAATGAGGCAAGTCTCAATTTATCGTTTGTTTGGATTCTGGAAAAATGTTTGGCAAACTCTTCAGCAATACTGAATTCGTTCGATAAGAGAATTCCATCTGCGTTATGGAGTTGTAACTTTCTACTGGTTATATTCTTATTCTTCACGAAATTCCAGAATGGTTTAATATCTCTATGAGTAAGTAGACTATCCTGAATTGATTCTGTATACATATCGCAAGATTTTAATATGAGGGTTTTCACTTCTTTGCGGAGTTGGCTGAATATTTCGTAGTATCGACTGTCACCCGATTGCTTATACTTGTTTCTATAGAACTCTCTGGATTTAATTTTATGTATTAATTCGCTGTTATACCAGTGCGGGTAGGTAGAACGTGCCGTCAGATGGGATAGAGGAACAATGTCAGATATAATGAGTGGACGTGCCGTCAGATGGGATAGAGGAACAATGTCAGATATAATGAGTGGACGTGCCGTCAGATGGGATAGAGGAACAATGTCAGATATAATGAGTGGACGTGCCGTCAGATGGGATAGAGGAACAATGTCAGATATAATGAGTGGACACAGTTGATCAGGTTATTGGTAAGCGCATCGATGTCATCAACAGCGTTAAAGAGCTGCTTGTCCATATTGCTCAGAGCTAGGTTGAGCAGAGGCCAGTCAGCCATTCTGAAATTGAATCGTGGAGAACGAGAGCTGCATTTGAAGTTATTGTTGTTGTTGTTGTTAGGTTTGTTGGTGCATCAGCAACTATGGCTATAATGCACTGATTTCTGACTAGTATGTCTTTGTTGTTGATGCTGATTCTGATAAAAATTTATTTAAACAAGGTGATATTTATTAATCAATTTTAGGAAAACAAAAATGTCATCCATATCTTGACGATCTTCTAGAACATTACGTAGTGTTAATTGATTGCAATTTTTGAAAAGTAAGGAGAAAGCAGTTTTTCGTTGTCTTAAATATAGTGGGCATTCAATAACGATATGCTTTACAGTGAGTGGACATGAACAGTTACTGCATTGTGGGGCATCTTCCTTTCTTAATAAATAACTGTGAGTGAGGTATGTGTGACCAATGCGCAGTCGCGCTAGTACAGTTTCTTCTTTTCTATTTTCCCTTAGACTGGATCGCCACTGTTTGGGTTCTTTCTTTATTTCAAAAAGTTTATTATTTGTTTCTTTTTCCCATATATGTTTCCACTGTTCTTTAGAGGTCTGCTGTATAATGGATTTAAAGTCAACATAAGGTGTCCTGAAATTGGAAGAAATAGGATTCGAAGCATTTTTGGCAGCTAAATCTGCCTGTTCATTTCCTGGGATTCCAGAGTGTCCAGGAATCCAACAAAAAATTATGCGGTGACCACGTGCATGAATTGCCATTAACTGAGTCCAGATTTGTTGTACCAGAGGATGACTGTTGGGGCGTTTACCTTGTATACAATTCACAGCACTTAATGAATCGGTATAGATTATGGATTGAGTATATGAGGCTTCTTTTATTTTCTCCAGGGCTAGTAAAATACCATACAACACAGCAGTAAAATTACTACATTCTGAAGGGAGCTGTTTAGCGATGATAGCATCCGGCAGGACTACAGCTGTACCAACTTTACTGGCAGTCTTGGATCCATCTGTATATAGCTGCACGTAACTGCTAAACTGAATTGAGCGGGCCAGATGTAATTGTCTGATGTTAATATCTGGAAGATTATTCTTTCCCCATTTCTGGTAGTATTTTTCAATATCTATCGTGGGTATTTGCCATGGCTGGATTTGCATGCTAGTATCCTGCATTATGTCATTCATGCTGAGTCCCCAGCTAGTGTTTAGAGCTTGAAGCCTAATGCCAGATGGTTTGTTGATACGTGATTTAGTACGATAGAGGTTTTCCCATTTTGGTCTGAAGAGATATTGCCATATCGGGTGTTGTGGAAAGCTGCTGATTTTCGCAGCATAATTTAGGAGAAGAATTTGTCGCCGAAGGTCTAGTGGCGGTTCATTGGCTTCCGTATATAGACTTAAAATGGGAGATGTACGAAAGGCACCCAGTGCTATTCGAAGTGCACTATGATGAATGGGGTCAAGCCATTTCAGTACACTTGGCCTGGCTGAGGCGTATGCAGGAGATGCATAGTCTAAGCGGGATCTAATTAATGAGCGGTATAAATGTAGCAACATGTACCGATCTGCACCCCATGACATAGAGGAGATTACTCTGAGAATATTTAGTTTCTTAAGGCAGCTGGTACGAATATATTTTATATGTTCAAGGAAGTTTAATTTTTTATCAAGTATTATACCAAGAAAACGAATGCTTGGTTGAAATGTAATACAATGGGAGTCTAACTGGAGGTTTGGATCAGGATGCAATGTACGTTTACGACAGAAGTGTACTGCAGTTGTTTTCGGTTTAGAAATTCTGTAGCCATTGTTTTTGGCCCAAGAGACTATTCTATTAATGCTGACTTGTAGTTGTCTCTCAATAAGTCGCATATTTTGAGAATGACATGAGATGGCAAGGTCATCAGCATATAGGTATGCATCAACGGTGTTAGGTATACTATTAGCTATAGAATCGATCCTGATGGCAAAAAGTGTTGCACTCAGCACTGAGCCTTGGGGAACTCCTTCTTCTTGAACATATGTGCCAGAAAGTGACGAGTGGTAGAGGACTTGGAAGGATCTGTTAGATAGGAAGTTCTGAATGAATTTCGGGAGATGACCCCGAAGACCAGATTTATGTAAGTCTCGAAGAATCCCATAACGCCAAGTTGTATCAAATGCTTTCTCGATGTCAATGCATATCATAACAAAGTGTTCATTTCTTAGAAAGGCGTTCCGAATATTTGCTTCTGCTTTGATAATGAGGTCAAGCGTCGATCTACTTCTCCGAAAACCATACTGGCTTGGACTCAGAATGTTTTGAGTCTCCAAATACCACGTTAGTCGGGTGTTAAGTATTTTTTCCATTGTTTTTCCCAAGCAACTTGTTAAGGAGATAGGTCGATAGTTTGTTGGGTTTGTATGGTCTTTTCCTGGTTTCGGGAAGGCTAGCACATAAGAATGGCACCAGCTGGTGGGGTAATATTCCTCTAAAAAAATTCTATTATAGAGTAGTAAGAGACCACTTAATGATCTTTCACTTAAATGGGAAATCATTGAGTAATAAATTCCATCAGGACCTGGAGCACTGTTTTTCACTTTTGTGAGCGCATTAAGCAATTCAGTCATGGTCAACGGCAGATTGTATGAATGTTTGAGAGCTGTATTAAAATTCAGTTTATACTTTTCTGTATTTTGTTTTAGCATCTGAAAGGCTGGTTCATAGGCGGAAACAGCTGAGAGTGATTCAAAAGACGAGCCAAATGCATTAGCAAGTTCTTCAGGTTCAGAAATTTCCTTTCCTTTCAGAAATAGAATCGGGGAAGTAACAAGTGGGTATTTGCCATTGATACGTTTGATTTTTTTCCAAACTGTAGCAGTATCTGTGAATCTGTTTATTGTGGCAGCATAGCGTGACCATGCTTCTTTTTTACTCATTCGTCTTATATAACGAGCCTTAGCCCTTGCTCTTTTAAACTGTAGGAGGTTGGCTGTGGTTGGATGTTTTCTAAACTGATTCCAGGATTTATTTCTTTCTCTTTTGGCAATGCTACATGCTTCGGTCCACCACATTTTTGGATGGAGTCGGATTTTAAATGATGATTTTGGGATAGCGGATTCAGCTGCTGTCATTATTCGTTCTGTGATATAGCTTACTGCAGAATCTATCTTGTCAGTAGCAATGATAGTGGAATCTAAATGAGCTATTTCTTGATATTTAGCCCAGTTGGCCTTGTCAAATTTCCAAATTGTTCTAATTCTGTTGATCGGAGGAGAACTTGTACAGAAATTACAGATGATCGGAAAGTGATCACTACCAAGAGGATTGTCAGTAACTGTCCAGTCAATGAGAGGAAATATTGTTGGAGAACATACTGTTAGGTCAATGGCAGAGCTTGAGCCAGATGGTACATGAACATATGTGTGATCACCTGTGTTTAAAATAGTTAGATTGTGTTTATCCAAGAATTTCTCAATTATTTTCCCTCTGCAGTCAAGTTGTTGAGAACCCCATAGAGGGTTATGGCCATTCCAGTCACCCAGAATACAGAAAGGAGCGGGTATTTGTCCTACTAGGTCATCTAAATCAGCAAGGGTGTAAGCGTGGTTTGGTGACATATACAATGAGACTAAAGTTATCGTTATGCCTATGGTGATACGGGCTGCAATTGCCTCCAACGGTGTTTGCAAGGGAACAGGTCTGGAGGGAATTGAAGAGTTTACTAACAGCGCCACTCCTCCGTGTGCTGCATTAGAGCAGTTTCTATCTTTTCTGTACATGGTGAAGCGTTTAACTGTTATAGATACTGCATTCGTCAGGTTTGTTTCTTGTATGCATGCTGCAACGGGCTTATATTCACTTAGGAGATCGTAGAGGTCATCGATATTAGCACGAAATCCGCGACAATTCCATTGAATTACTGTGTGCATTGTTTGGTTTTAAAAGGAGGGTTTGGTTCTTACGGCGGATTTTTTTGTTTGCGCTTGTCTACTTTTGCTTTTTCTTTTTTTGGGAAGACTGGCCTACCCGTGTCAATGTCATCCTCTGGATGAATCTCAAGGATTGAATCATCTTCATCTATCTTTTCATCAGTATCCATGGTATCGGATATAAATTTAGTAGTGTTGCTTCTTTCAGGAGTCTTGGCTCGTTCATTTGGTTGTTCATTAGGCTTCTTATCTGGAGGTATTGTTACAGGAGTATTTGCTTCTCGAGTAGCATATTTAGGAGTAGGTTTTTCCTTTGATGAGGAGAGGAGCGATTTAGCCCAACCAGATATTGAGATATTTGGAGGGACTGAGCAGTCTGTCTGAGTTTCTACTGAGCGTAGCCGTTGGGTAACTGAAGCATATGTAGGTGACTTAGCAGGTACTGCAAAATGTTTTTTAGCTTCTTGATAGGATACTTTCTGCTCTATCTTATATTTTTGAATATTCTTTTCTCTTTTCCATTGAGGGCATTCCTTAGAGAAGGCAGAGTGGTTACCATGGCAATTAGGACAAATTTGCACTTCGGTGTTACAGTTTGTGTGTGTATGCTCTTTTGAGCCGCAGTTAGCACAAGTGGCTACACTTCTGCAGACAGCTTGGGAATGACCAAATTTTTGGCACTTAAAGCACCGGACTGGACTTGGCATCGAAGATAACCAGCTTTAATAGAAGTAAGCAGATTTGGTGTTTTGAATGTTAGGATCACCGTGCGTGTGGGAACAGGTTCTCCATCTCTTTTAATCACAATTCTTTTGGCTTGTACTACGTTTTGATCTCTTAGTTCATGCACAAGTTCATCCTCTGATACGTTTAATAAATCCCACTCTGATATTACCCCTTTAGAGGAGTTTAAGGTGGCATGTGGGGTAACCTTCGTGGGAATTCCACCGAAAGTAGATATTTTCAATAGCCTCTCAGCATGTCGATGTTCGGTCATTTCGATCAATAAATCTCCGGATCTTAATCGCCGAACCATTTTTGGAGGGCCAGCCACATTTTCGAGACATTTCTGTATCAAAAATGGGGACAGCTTACTCAGTGGTTGGTCTGTGGAGGAGTGTAGTATTAGAAAGAGTGGTGTGATCTTATCCATTCCTTCTTTTTTTTGTCTCTTGGCATGGGATACATTTGTGTCGTCATGATCTGGATTATGTTTGTCCAGTTCTGAATCATAAGATCCACACGAGGACTGTTTATTTTTGTCCATCGTTGCTCCTTTTAGTCCTGGGAGAGTGGATTTCTTCTCCCAGACTTCCAGCCCCGCCACGTGGAGGCAGGAGCAGTGCCACCTAGTGGCCAAGCGGTTGGAGAGGTTAGTTTGTTAGTGCGAAAATTAATAAATATACTAGGAAAAGAAAGGTAATTTTCCTTTCTGGGTTCTTACTTAGGACCTGTTAAGTACAGAACCACTTATAAAGAAATAAGGATGAGAAAGGCACTGGAAAGAAAATATAACGAAATCACTTAGAAAGAAAATATAACGAAATCACTTAGAAAGAGCACTATATATCACTTAGGAAAATCGCTTGGACACTATCGCTTGGCACTCGGGGCCATTTGAAGTTATGAGAGGTCACAATGATGTCAAAAGTAATTGGCAAATGATCCGAGCGGAATACAGGACTGTCTTTGCGAACCTCAATATCAGTAGAGGAGAATATTAGGTCAAGATAAGCATTTTCTCTGGTTGGAAAATTGCAAACTTGTTCAAGACCATAGCTGTGAAGCATATTAAAGAGAGCCCTAGTCTCCAGTGATGGAGAGGAAGATCCTAAATTGGCCATTTGACAGTTAAAGTCACCCAAAACTATTGCTATGTCAGCAGATTAAATTAGCGGGAAGATATGCCTCTGCTAATGCTAATTTACACTTGATACTTTGACTACATTTCGAGACTCAACTGAAGCCTCGAAACGTCACGCCTGTAGAGGAAGTTAAAACATAAAAGAAATCAAATTAGCAACTGTAAGGTTACAACTAAATTACATTTAACAACCCCCCTAGAAGCCAGTTCAGCTGAGACTCGAAACGTCGTCAAAGTACAAATTTTTGTATTAAGTGCAAAATTATGCGATTCATTTCAATAAACATTTAAAATTATATAATGTTGTGTAACATTGTTTTTAATTTTACTTAAAATCATAGTTAATGGCTAATCAAGTATCAACTCCCTTTCCCCCAATAAGAGTTTCCTCATGCTAAGAGGCCTAGGGTGGTTCTCTGTAAGCACCAAAGAAAGTAGTAAAGGCGGTACAGCAACAGTATATAGTGTAACTAATTTTTGAAAGAGTGTATGTGGAGGGGCGAGATGATAGCCGCTACAACTTCTCCCAATAGTTAAAAGTTCCTACTGATCCGAAATAAATACTACTTCGGGTCTGGCAATGGGAATCAAACTCAGACCTTTCCACATGAGTGACCACTGACTTAAGCACTCAACCAACATGCAGAACCATACCGAGTACGAAGAGAAAAAAAATAGGACTAGCACCTGATGGATGAATCTAGCCCATTTCTTCTTCTTTGATATCGCGTATCTTAATCATTTTGCAACAATAGCAAAAGTGGCTCTTCTGATTCCATCTCTATTTCCGTATGGATCGAACTTATTGTTAGCGGCAGGACCATGGGCGATTTTAAAATCCGGTTTTTTGGGTGTCATGTGGGAAGGATTGCACCACCTGACATACTCTTCACGTCCATATCACGCAATGTAATAACCATGAAAGAGTAGAATGGTGCACAACGTGCTTTCCAGTCAAGGCATTTTTTTTTTTTTTTTTTTTTTTTTCGTGTCATTGAAACATGGGTATAGTTTTGAATAAACTGGTTCTGCTCCCAAAAAGTAACCTGCGGGTGGAATAAGAAGCGCCCGAACACCAGAAAACATCGCAGCTTCTCATACAGTCTAAAGCGTTCTGCACGTTGGCATGCACTGCCGCTGAACTTATCGAATAGGAGTAAACGACTAATATTGTGCACCAGGACTTAATTTTGGTCATTAAAAGGATAAAGCAGAGCAAGAAGTAAAACTTCGATCTCCTTACCCGTAAAAATTTTTGCCTAGAAATGCTAACTCAAATGGATCATGACTAAGATTAATTTTGCACAACTGGCAAATAATTTGCCAATTGTGCAAAAAGAAATGCAAAAACTTCCTTCAATGCAATGCGGTCTTGTGTACTGCATTAAATGAATAGATATGTCAACAGCGAACTGGAAAAAGATGTCACAGGTAGCGATCGACTCGTGGAAGGGCCCTTGTTGTATAAACCACAGGCAATCAAAGAAAACGCAGACGAAACATGAAAATAACTTAGGATCCAGCCCGGCCGATCCCTCAAGCCCTCCCCGACGGTGAACCTCAGTGTTTCAACTGTCCCTTATCACCAATGAATACTCAGCAGAGTGGGCTATCCGAGGCCATACCTCATGACGTGGCATCAGAGCAGACAAATCGTTCCTTCTCTCAACTCCTTAACCAAGAAGTTTCACAAGATGAAAATCCAAATGAACTGATCACAAAACTCATTTTTCAAATCTTGGACACTCACAAATCCATGATGGTCTCTCTTCTTGATGAAACTAAAAAAAATCAGATTGAAAAACGCGCAATTGCGTGAATTTAATTATATTTTACTGCAGAAAATTTCGGATCTTATTCGAAACTCCAGCACATCTTTAAGTCATACATACAATTGGACGAAACCCATGGAAAATTCTACTTTCCATCCAACCCCTGCTCCTGTTGCAGAAGCCATTTACGCATCAATTATAAAGCAACCTCCATACCCTCCAATATATGCTCCTGTCGCCAGTCAGTCTCAGAAAACATCTAAGAATGTGAATCGAACTGCAAATCCACTCCTAGAAGATGTCATTTCCTCTAGGCGGCGGATAGATCACATCGGAAGACAACGGAATCTATCTGACTCTAATCATACAGGCAGACGTCGGCATCCTTCTCCTGTTGTGGGAACAGCAACCAACTCTACAATCAGAGCAATCCCCAGAACCAAAAGTTCGACGAAGGGTATTTTTGTCTCGAGACTCGAACCTCAACTCTGCGATACAGAAGTAGAGCAGCAGAGAAGAACTCAACTGCAGATAGAAGCAAAGGTAATAAAAATGATTTCTAAACACGAGTCGTACAGCTCTTTCTACATTCAATGTCAGCAGACAGACTTTGAAGAATTACTGAAGGACCACTGTTGGCCTATGGGAACCATCATTCGGCCTTTCTATGGACGACCCCCTCTTCCTGGTCTTAGGTTACCGGCTAGTGACTTAGCTATTGAAACAAGTGAGCATGAATGATAATCCGTGCGTTTTTCAGTTATTCAGGAATCTCTACAGGAAATAATGTCTACAAATGATTCATCTTTCTCTTCAGCCTATCAGAATTTGAATGACACTAACTCTTGTGAAAACATCTTTCTACCTGTCACTTGCCAACAATTAACCACACAACTTATGCCTTACTGCAGCATCAAAAGATACTGTATTCTATATGAACGCACGCAGTCTTATAAAACAATGATGAAATCCTCGCTCAACTGACATCATGGAATCTGCATCCAGACCTGATGGTTTTTACTGAGACCTGGTTCTCTCCTCAGGTTTCAATCCAAATTCCAGACTACTCTCTTTTTCAAAGTTGCAGAGGTGATTCAAAAGGTGGTGGAGTTGCTATTTATGTTCATAATCGTCTGCGTTGCTCTGCCTTTCCTATCTCAAATCTGCCTGATCAAGCTTGTGAACTCACTTTTATTCGCATTGCCTCTTTGGTGATCGGGTGTCTATACCGACCTGCTTCAGTTAACAGCTTCCTTGTAACACTTGACAATACTCTATCTCATTTCACAAGCAAATCCCTAAGCCTTTTGCTGATTGGTGACTTTAATATTAACATTCTTCATAGCTCTTCCTCTCAGGTGCAAGACCTCATATATGTCATTACTTCAAATGGTTTCTCTGTTCTTACTGATGGGGATATCCCAACTAGAATGGGAGAGTCCCACAATTCCCTTCTTGACTTCGCAACTGGGGAATGCCCTGTCACGTATGCAATACTTGATACAATTATTTCGGATCATCGTCCCATCTTAATGGTAATTGAAAATGAAATAAATGAAGCAGAGATCACGCACACTTTCAAACCTGTCACTCCAGACTCTCTCAATCAGCTTTGTCACGACCTGCAGCAGTCAACGTGGGATGGAGTGCTTGCTACAAGTGATCCTGAAATTGCAACGAACTGCTTTTTGAAGCAAATCCTAAATATCTATGAAAAATACGTGTCATATATCAGGAGACCAAGGAATAAAAAGGCCACCAGGCCAAGAGGGAAAATATGCCCGTTCATCTCAAACAAGATTTGTAATATGGTAAAGAAAAAAAGACAACCTTGCAAGAATTGCTAGAGCAACAGGAATCGAGGCAGATAAAATTAAATACACAATGTACAGAAACAGTCACTGACCGCATTCGATCAGAGAAAAGAAAATACTTTAGTTCTCAACTTACAGGTATCATAACAAGCAAGAAAAAATGGACAGTTTTGAACAATCTATTACCGGGAAGAAAACTGAAATCACAGAGCTACGTTGGAGATATAATTGAAAATGAGGTACTCATTTCAGATGATGAGCTAAAAGCTACTGCCTTCTGTAACCACTTTATATCAAGTGGAAATAACCTCTGTCAAAACGAGCTTGATTTCAGAGACAATGAAATGAGAGAATCTGCGAAGTACTCAATCAGAAACTCTTTTTCTCGCTCCCCTCTCCGATCAAGAGATTTTATAGGCAGGGAATCAGTTTAAAGAAAAGGGAGCCCCTGGCTTTGATGAAATATCTCCTTCTCTGCTTAAAAAGGTCCTTAGCTCAATTCTTACGCCATTGAAGTATATACTCAATCTCTCCTTTCAATCTGGTAAATTCCCTTCTCAATTCAAAAAAGTAATAATCATCCCTGTGCCAAAGGGAAACCGTTGTAACTCTTTCAACAACTTTCGCCCAATAACTCTACTATGTCTTTGCAAAATTATTTGAAAAAATTCTTCATAGCAGCCTCATGGGTTTTCTTGAAGAAAATCAGCTCATCCATCAACAACAGTATGCTTATCGCTCTAAAAGATCCACGGATCTTGCAATTGTTGACTTCTTCTCAGGGATCATTGATAGTCTTGAAAAGGGTCACTATGCTATAGCACTGTTTCTTGACTTATGTAAAGCTTTTGATTGCATAAACCATAATATTCTACTTAACAAACTCAATAATCTTGGCTTGAAAGAGAAAATTAGCCTTCTCCTTGAAGACTACCTTATTGATCGTCCGTTTGTCGTAAGAACAAATCAATCAAACTCCGACATCTGTTATTTCTCCAGGGGAGTACCTCAAGGCTCACTTCTTGGACCTATCCTATTTGTTCTTTACATCGATGAATTTCTCTCTTCTTCCATCTTCTCACCTAGTAGCGTATGCCGATGATATTTCCATCCTGATCACAGATAAAGACCCTAATCAGCTTCAACTCAAAATCTCTGCCTTGCTCTCTGTGATGCATAGTTGGCTTCAAAAGAATCAGCTTATACTGAATCCAGAATAATCAAAATACATGGTGTTTAGAACGAAAAACAAACCACTAAATATTGATTTTTAGACGTAATATACAAAGAAAAACAACTTGAAAGGGTGAATGAAACCCAAGTTTCTCGGAATCTGGCTAGATGATAAGGTAAGTTGGGCAAAACAGATGATAACCTTACGAAAGAAAACCTCGTCACTAACGGGAATACTCGCCAAGGCCAGGGTGTCTCCTTCCCTTCTCAGACTAGTATTCCTTTCTTTAATTCAGCTGCAGCTCATCTATGGAATCATCTCATGGGGTACTACCAGCCAAGAAAACCTTGCGAGAATCAACTCCATTCTCAATCGATGCGTTCGTTCAATTTTGGGCCTTCCCTGGAACGCATCGGTTAGTTCGAGATACAAGGAAGTGAGACTCCTCAGCATCTACCAACTGCTACAGAAAGCCGAGGCGGTCTTTGTTTACAATACATTGAAGACACCAGAGTTCCCCCTCCCTTCAGATCCTTTTTCATAACCATAGAAGAAGAAATATCATACAATTTTCAGAAAAGCCATAGGTCAGAAAAGTATAAAATACAGAGATGCTAAAACCTGGAACAAACTTCTAGCAAAAATGAAAAATGTCACTTCACTAAATCAATTCAAGAAATTACTAATTGAACACATCACCATCATGGCAAATAGTCTGTAAATTTCCGTGCACACATCTGTGATAATTTTTTCTTTTCTCATCATTTAATTGTAAAAATGTTCACAATGATATTATAAGCAGAGATGGTTTAAGAAGTCTTTTGTAAAGAAATGTACAAAAACTCCAATTTATTTATGTCTTTTCTGTTGAACATTACCTGTACAATTTCAGAACTGTATAATTGTATATTCATTGTTTTTTTTTAAGGGAACACCCCCTAAAAAGCCATTGGCTTATGTGTTCTCCCCCCTTTTTGCTGTTATCTCCCAAAAAGTGAAACATAAAATAGGGATAAATAAATTATATTATATTATATATCAATGTATATTATCAATGTGTACGCAAACCAATATGCTTGTTTTACGGGCTGCACAACTCGGAATAACTCAGGAAGAAAAATCACACTTCCCTCGCCTTAGATCCACTAGGAACAGCCATCACTGAAAATACCTTTAAAAATTCTTTTAATCTTCGAAAAGATTTTAACTTAGATTTCTCAAAACGATTGATGAACCTAATAAAAGGGTACCGTCACTAAGAATCGGAGAAAAGTATACAATTAAGTGGAAAAGATGAGGGAAGAGAAGAACAGAGTGTGTGGTTACCAACAACTTTCAGCCAATTAAAATATCAAATATGTTGATAAATTAAAAAAGAAAGAAAATTCATAATCAAATATAAGTGGTGACAGCATAAACTTCGTATAACAAAGTACACAATTTGAGGGCATCGGATTTTAATCAATATCACATTTTCTGTCATTTCAGTATATTTATTTTTGATAAAGCGTACTCTGAGATTTAGGATAAGACTTGCTCTCTGATTTATGTACGAGCACTTATAAAATATATGATTGCTCGTTCATAGCAGAGAGTGGGGGGTATTTTTGGAGTAGTAGGGTTTTAGGAGCATCAGCGACTAAGGCCATATTGCTCCGTAATACTTTGCGTGTTTTCTCTGGTCGATTTTCTGTTTGCTGGACGAAGAAAGCCATGCTAGGCTCGCCTGAGACCGGCTAACCCAGCCACGTTGTGAAAAAGTCCATAAAAATCCTCACGTCATCGACGGGACTCGAACTCGTGTCTTTTACACTCGGTGTGGGGAGGACGGCAATTCTACCAACTGTGCTACCAAGAGGGCACAGAGAGGTGGCTCTGCGACCCTAGGAACTTATTCTAAACAACCAACTAATTGGTTATGCTTTCAATGAAATAACTAACAGCACTTTTTAATTATAAAGAAAACATTACAGTGTTGTTATCAGAGCATTATACATAATGTTCTGATATTGGTGACGGCCGCTACTACCATTCTGTGACCAGACTTTCAATTTTTTGGGACGACAGTATACAGCGGAGAATCTTTACATGTACTAGAAAAAACCTATTATTATTTTATCGAATTACTATTTTGTTTAATCTCCTTACAGCAGTTACAATTAAAATGTTCCTATGTCGATCTTTCTACAAACACTAAAAGCGCAATACTTTACTGATAACTCTCCCTCTAACAACTAATAAAATAAAAAAGCTTCCGGATTCGTCTCCCCGATTTCCCTTTTCCCAGAACACAAAATACTCTCGCTGTTTCCCATTATGGCATCACCGCCCGCCGTGATACGTTCAGTTCACCGGATAAATAACAGCAAGTAATGAAAACGTGTCGCCGAATATCCTATTAACCCCTTTCTGCGTTCAGTAGCTCCAGCCCAGAAAACGTTACCTGCCTGAAGAAGGAAAATAGAATGGCTTCGACTTGATGAACCAATTGCCCATAAATAAGTGATAATTTACAGACATGGATCGCGTAAACATGTCAAATCTCCCCGAACTCTCGTCATTTTCCTATCTTTCCCCCTCTCCATTCCCCTTGCCCCTTAAATTTCCTCGCCTCTAGTCCACTGCTCGAACCATCTAGTTAACAATGACTAATGTCCTTGTTACTTTCAGGCACGCGGACTATCTTAAGACTTTTAACGATGTTTCAGGAATCTCCGAGAAACTTTCGCTCTTCCTGTAAGTCGTCGCTCTAGCGAAGAGAAGACAAGAGAAAAATTTAATTAATTTCCACCGAATTAGAAGGAAAAGTCAATTATATGTCGTGAATATTGATTAGACAAAGCGAAAAGAGTTTCTCGGGCACAGATTATACAGAACAATGCAATATCGACTGCCGCACTCATTTACACCAAACTTGTGACATGCTGCTTCATTTCATGTATAGAACATTCACTTACGCATGATGCTCAAACAATATATTCGCTGAAAAGGCCATACAGAAATTCATTTAGCAATTACGAGTAAGGATTTCGAAATTAGTTTCTCACTAATCATTGGAGAAGGATCGTCAGGTATACATTACTCGCCTAACAAATATTATAAAATGGGATTAGTAATGGGTTTGTTCAGTCCTATGCCACATCATAAGAGCATTATTTATATTGCCTTTAAGTAGCATAAAAAAGCGTGATCAAAAACTGTTCCTGATAAACCGGGCTGGATTGAGTCCTGTTTTGCTTATGTTCCATTCTCTAGTGGCTTGATAAGAGTTTTCGTGATCCACATGCAGGATTTAAAAACGTTCCTTTTTATCGATGGTATTGGAATCCTGTCTTTTCCACATAGATGGCAACTATGGTCTGCAGAAATTCTTCGAGCGGTTCTAGGTCATTCACTAGCTTCCACTCTTCATATTAACAATAACAACGTCCTTTAGCCACCCTTTCTTATCATAATTCACGTTCATTTTACCTGTTGCGTTATTCGTGCTAGGATGACGCATACTAGAAACGTACGGAGTCAGTTAAAAGAAATTACACACACGCAATGTATACAACTTTCTGAAAGGATTGAAATGTGTGACGACATGAGGAGTTTTTATGCCAACACAAAAGGAAGCAGCTGAAGAGTGTGGTGTATCAGAATGCACAGTTCAGAGGATTTCTGTTGAAGCAAATGCAAAGATGAAAGAAGGGCTCCATGACACCGCTGGACTATCCAAGGAGAAAAATCTCACACAAGAATTGAATGATTTTCAAAAGAGAAGTCAATCGTCGTACAGTTCAGGAATTTTATGATCACGGATTATATTCCACAAGCTAGCAAAAAATGCTAAAAAAAAAAAAAAAAAAAAAAAAAAAAAAAAAAAAAAGGTTTTACCGGAAGTTATCATTCAACTGGAACTATTTTGAAAAATCGGGTTTAAATATAAATGGTATAATGACGGCAGATGGTTTTCAATAGAAAGACATGATATAGTTTCCTCCAGATTTAATTTTTTGAGAAAATTGCATTCCAAAAAAAAATAAATAAATCTTCGACTAGTAATTTATTTTCACGAAACATGGATCAATCAAATTAATCCAAGAAAATATATATGGCAGAATTCTACATTCACTGGAACTAAATCTATATTTTTAAAGTTCCGGTTGGAAAAGGATAGCGTTTTGATTATCTGCCCTACAGGTACAGTGTAGCGTGGATTTATTAGTGTTCCAAAGTGTGCTAAAAGTGTCAAAATGGAATAAACAGTACCATTCGCTAGAAGTTCAACAAATCATTTTTTTTTTTTTTTTTTTTAAGTTAAAGAATAGTTTGGTGTTTAAGTTTGTGACAATAACCAATCTAAAAGATTTTTCTTGGCTAAATGCCTAAGAAATAACTTTTAGACTAAACCACGCACACCATCAGGCATCTCTCATATTGTGGAGTTATACTTCATAACTGGGTTGTCACTATTACATCACCAGGGTACCTACCCACCCACAGAAGAAGGGCCAATTATCCCCGAAACGGTCACCAGGGGGAGCCTGATGCTGTCCGGAGTTTCCAAGAATAAGTAACAACAGTCTTCTCTACTGGGGAAGCGTCGCCTATTCGAGGAGTTAAGTTTTTGAGTGGTGTGAGTTGAAGGAGTTACTCTCCTTTTCATTCTGCTACACCGTTTCTTTTCCTCTTCCACTCCTACTATTACTTTCCTCTACTTTTTTTGGTTTTCTAAGTTTAATAGGGACAAGTGGATAGTAGAGTTATTATCCAATACATATACTGTACATATTAATGAATTAGTATTTATATTCTTAACTTCTTAGTCTTTTCTGAGGCCCACATTTATGTTGCATAATTTAATTATTTTACTTTTTGTCACAGTTTTTTTAAATTCAATTATCACAATAACTTAAAACTTTTTAAAATTGTAAAAACCTAAAAAGAAAGCAAAATAAAACAGAAAACTTCATTCTTCATACAATTTCACTAACTGTATATTAATTGAGTTATATTAGAGTGTACATTTTTACAACAACGCTTCTCACTTGGTAGCGAATAAATTTTTACATAGAAAGTCTTAAGATTTATTATCGAACAATCTAAACTTTTTTATTATTATTATTATTTATTTTTTTCTTTTTTACGAACTTTCGTAACAAAGAAAGAAATTCATGTCTCTAATAATCGATGACAGAACTTTAACGATAAATTATCGTACAACAGCGTTCCTATTTATGCCTTACAGGGGTGCTTCGTTGTGAAAGCTTATCGGAGCAGAATGACATGTTGGGAATGATGCGTGTAGCTATACTTTGGGAGCGCGCTAGAATGTAAATAATATATAACTGTAGTGATGATGAATGACTGTTTAAGTGATTTAGTGAGGTGGGTGTTTCATGTTTCCTGATCAAAAGGGCCACACTTAGTGCTCCACGTTACTGATTCAAAGTTTAGAATTTTGGCGCACTTAATAATAAATGTCCTCATTATAGTAAAATTGGCATTTTAATGCAATAAATAAATTTTCAGTCTTTATAGTTCGCTTTTCTCATTACTTATGTATTGTGAAGCCCAGAAAAAAAAAACGTACATACTCGTAATAAACCCAGAGCTCCTGACAAATTAATTTACATAAATCGGGGGAGAATGGCTTAAGAGTAAAACGCGAGAATAAATGGGTAATGGAAAATACCGCTATCATAAACAAGTATGAAAATCGAAAATATATCCAATGGAAACAGCAGTACAAGAGAAGAATAGATGTAATACACTGGTTTGTCCTCTCATTGGTTTCTTATGAAACCAAATATTTCGCTGTTTAAAAATTACGGACCTACAGCTAAAACATTAATAAAATGTATCTTTTTTAGAATGAGAATAAATTCGACCATGGAATCTTTTTCTTGTTTGAATAAATAAAGCGCGTATCATGAGAGAGAAAGCCAGATATCTATCCTTCCCTCTACATAACATGCAAACCATATTGAGCTTACCTGTGGCAGTGTAGAACGTAATAAACAGATATATCTAAGGGGATCATATAAAAAGAACGGGAAAATGGGAGCGAACACAGTACTTAATGATGGATGTATCTTAAGAAAACAAGAGAGCAAAATAATAATTATAATAATTGCGAGGAAATGCTGTTATCTAAATCGTTGCGAGTTCTGGATCATTACAGAAGTAATGACGTTAGTCGACATCATGACTTTTGTGGTAACGACAAAGATAAATATAACATTGTAAACAATGAAGGATACTTTCTATATTAGGCTGTACACAGTCCTACAGTCAAGTTCTAGTAGATGAACAAGCCTGTATATCATGTGAGTGGTTCATAGTTTTGCACTAGAACCGAAGGACAAAGTGTTGTTTGAATGCCTTGCTTCCAATAATTAGTTTCTAGTCTCTTTCCTTTTCTCACTGCTCTCGTATAACCAAAGGTCACACAAGCTTCAGCCAATCTATTTCCGTTTGAGGCTTGCTGATTACCATGATTCTCGCATGAGCTGTAAGTTGCATTCAAACATCTTCATTTGGTCTGCCCGGATTTGTCTCCTCAAATATAATTCAGTGCTTAAGACCTTGAAGGGTCATAAAAGTGCACTGACAGCCTCTTTTCCTCGGAAATGTGTCGTCAGGCTGTCTAGGTGAGCTGTCGTGGTAGACAGGATGTGATGACGTAAATGATTCATCGATCGTGTAGGATCTACTTGGGGTGTTGACTCCGAGTTTTTTTTCCAGAGATTTTATAAGTGACATCTCAGCTACTCTCTAATGTCGCTTACCTCCCCCCTCCCCCTATTTAAGAAAACACATTCCATCATGGACAAAATAAATAATTAGGCTGTTCTCACGTGTGAAAGAATACGAAAACAAGTAAGTGCGTAAAATAATATGTTTGAAACAAAAATCCTTCGTCACTAAACTGTCATAGCAAAAAAAAAAAAAAAAATTGTCATTTTGTAAGGGTCTTCAAGCATGAACATCTTATTAGCACAGTTTTCCCTTAATTTCGAAAATTAGATGAGTATAACTTAACAAGCAGGAACTTAGTTAAAATTAAGAAAATAAATTTACTTTGTTATTTACATTTAATTGAACAAAACCAACTTAACTTTTAGGGGCGTTCGCATATATATATATATATATACACACATATATATATAGTATGTATGAAATGCAAGAAAAAGAGAAAAGAAAGAGAAACAGTAAGTGTACCTGAATGCGCAAGGCTGCAGAAACAAGATAGAAAAATATAATTAATAGAAAATACTAAAAGATGGAGAGGTAATTAATAGAGGAAAAATAAGAAATAACGAAAGAGAAGAAGAAAAAGAATATTAAGAACCTAAAAAAAAATGTAGAATTAAAAAGATTTAACGGCTGAATTAACAAGCCAATCATATGTACAATAGTTGAAAGGGAAGTAGAAATTAATCAATGTTAAATAATAGTGAGCATAAAAATGAGGGTAACAAAAAGTAAGGGTCATAATAAAAAAAAAAAAAAAAAAAATTTGATGCAAAGTAGATAAAATAAAATAAAATTGGTACATAGATCAGGGGACTACACCTGATCATCTACCAAAACATTGCGTTTCTATACAAACCTATGTTGATGGAGGAACGATTAAAATATAACTAAAATATACGGGAAACAAAGGGGCGGGAAATAAAAATAAAACCTACAAAAACATAAGTAAGGTAGCCCCAACGCAGTGTCTGAAGTTAAAATAAAACAATTAAATTAAGTCAAATTAAAGTGTAAATGCATGTGGGTTGAAATGTAAATTCTGAATGTTTTAAAGATGAAAAGTTTTTGAAAAAGGTGATTTTATGTAACAGTCAGTGTTATAGAAATAGGAAGTAATGCAGGGTAAGGGAGGGAAAAAGGTAATACAAATAAAACAGGCGAAAATAGCAAGAATAAGAAAGTAAGAATGTCCGAATCGCCCTAGTAGTAGTAGTAGCACTTGATGCAAGAAAGCAAGTGTAGGAGCTTATGCAGCATCAGCCAAAAAAAAAAAAAAAAAAAAAAAAAAAATCACACCATACCCTCCAAATGCCTGTCCAGTTCCTCCTTAAATTTATTTAACCTATCAACTTCCACAACGACAGATGGAAGTTTGTTCCAGCAATTAACCACCCGCTGGCTAAAGGCAAATTTCCGCACATCTATTCTACATCTATCCTTTCTTAATTTGAACTTATGTCCCCGTAGGTTCGTATTCTGAACAAGTGGGAGGATCCCATCAGAATTCAGCGTGCTCAACCCATTCAAGGCCTTATAGACCTCAATCAGATCACCGCGCAGGTGCCTAGTCTCCAGCCACTGCAGTTTGCAGAACTTAAGCCTCTCTTGGTAAGAGGATCCCTTCATTCCCCTCACCAATCGTGTTGCTCTTCTCTGTACACGCTCAAGCAAATCTACATCCTTCCTAAAATGAGGCCTCCACACCTGTACGCAGTACTCAAGGCGTGGCCTGACCATTGCCTTATACAGAGGGGCAATCACCTCCTTTTCCCTGCTAGCAAAATTCCTATATATCATTGACAAAACCCCATGACCTGCCCTAGCAGCCTGTCAACATTGCTCAGAAAACTTCATATCTGACTGCACAATTACTCCCAGGTCTTTTTCATTTTCTACCACCTTAAGTGTAGTACCACACAGTTGGTACGTTTCTCTGGGGTTACTTCTACTCATATGCAGTACTTTGCATTTGTCAAGGTTAAACTTCAGTTGCCACTTCTTAGCCCATCTGCCCAAATTATCTAGATCCTGTTGCAGTAGCAAACTGCCATTACTGTCATTAACAACCCTGCCAACCTTCGTGTCATCTGCAAACTTCGACATTAAGCCTGATATACCTTCATCAATATCATTGATAAATATACAAAACAACAGTGGACCCAACACCGAACCCTGTGGGACTCCACTAATAACATTAGTCCACGAAGAGCAGCACCCATTGATTACCACCCTCTGTCTTCTCCCACTTAACCATCCTTTTATCCATTGTAGCAACTTACCCTTAATACCATTCTGCTCCAATTTGTACAGTAGTCTTCCATGCGCAACAGTGTCAAAAGCTTTCCTGAAATCCAAGTATATGATATCAAAATTATTTTTTGCATCCAGTTCCTTTGTGACCACATCATAATAACCAATCAAATTTGTCAGACAAGACTTTCCCTTAACAAACCCATGCTGTGTCTGAATTATTGCTGCAGTCTTGTCTAGATGATGCTGCAATGCATCTTTAACCAGTGACTCCATTATTTTACCCGGAACAGAAGTTAAACTAACTGGTCTGTAATTACTCGTGTCACCCTTCGAACCTCCTTTGTGAATTGGGGATACATTTGCACATCTCCAGTCCGTGGGTACCTCCCCTGAATCCAAGGATGCTCTCATAATTATGGCTAAGGGTTTGCTTAGTTGCTTTGCCGCCTCCTTTAATATAACTGGATAGATCCCATCCACCCCAGGTGCCTTTCTTATGTTTAACTACAACAATTTCTCCTCCACTTTGCTCTCAGTTATTACAAAATCATTAAGCACACTGCTACAATTTGATAACCTTCTTCCATTTTCAAACTGTAATAATTCCTCACGTGTGAATGTAGATGCAAAATACTCATTCAGTTTGTTTGCTATCTGAGCAGGATCATCAACAGTCGAACCATCGATGTCAAGTGGACCAATCATATTCATCCCCTTCCTTTTAGAGTTTATATAAGTAAAGAAATCCTTGCTGTTTTTCTTAGCATCTTTTGCCAAAGATTTCTCGTAATCCGCCTTTGCCTGCCGAACCTCCTTTGTGACCTGATTACAGACTAGCTTATATCTGCTACAGGCTTCTGCGTCGCCTGATAATTTATATGCATCCCATGCATTTTTCTTCTCTGTCACGAGTCTCATTAGTTCATTTGATAACCATTTAGGCCTAAACCTTGAACAATATTTCTTCATCGGTATGAAAAGTCTAGTAGCTTCCACGATTAATTCCTTGAATGCTTCCCACTTAGAATTTACTGTTTGTAACATCGTCAGTTGATCCCACTGTACAGAATTTAAAAACTGTCTGAGACCACTGTACTCCCTTTACGGAAGCAAAAACCCTTTCCTTTACCCCTGACGGTAGTTACCTCTTTGAGTAAATCCCACTTCAGCACACTGTGATCACTGCCACCTAGTGGTTCCTTTATCTGCAAATTCTTAATACACGAATGATCACTGCTGATAACCAGATCAAGAGTATTACTTTCTCTGGTTGCCTCTCGAACATGCTGCTGCAGAAAACAATCATCCAATAAATCCACAAAAGTCTGACTAGTGTGTGAGTGACCAACCCACAAGTTCCAGTCAATATCTGGGAAGTTAAAATCCCCCATTATAAGACATTCTGATTTACTGGCCCACTCTATTTCTCTGTACAATTGTTCATTGTACTCATTCGAGTCATTAGGCCTATAACACACTCCTACTCTTATTTTTGCTTTCGCAGTGCTTATGTCACACCAAACTGACTCAACAGTGCACTGTCCATCTATATCAACTGGATGCACTTCTTTTGATTTTATGTTTTTCTTAATTAACAGCATAACACCTCCTCCCTTTCTGTCCTGTCTATCCTTTCTGTACACATTGTACTCCCCAAATTCCAGTTCTGCATTCCTTATATCTTTGTGACACCACGTCTCTGCTATCCCAACAATATCCGCCTTTGATGTCTTGACCAACACTTCAAATTCATCAAATTTATTTACTATACTTCTAGCATTGGTATACATGCAAGCATACATGCTCCTATGCCTATTCCTTGTTACCCTAACACATCCCATATACCCAACTATTCCAGGATGACTGCCATCCGTCCCTGAAACCCCCAACACCCCTCGCTCCAGGTCGCTTCTTATTCTAATAGAAGTTGTGCAAGAATCACCTTCACCTCTGCCTGCGGTTACTGTTAAACTATTAGTCTTTGTATCCCCCCAAACTATTAGTATTGCACTAATAGTTCAACGGACGGAAGAAAGAAGAATAGAAAGTAAAAAAGGATGAAAAGAGAAGGAAAAGAGTTTAAAGGATACTAAGCAAGCTAGGTGTGTAAATACCCAACATCTTAGAGAGGGCCTTGGCTGTGAGAGTGTTAGTAGAAGTAGAAACTAATAACCACTAGCCTCTAATATATTTTAGAATGCCGAAAAAACAAACACATAGCCGAAAGGTAAATAAAAATAGTGAAAAGAAGAAAAATTAAATACCTGTAAAGTTATGTAACATCAAACTGGGCCAAAATGTAATACATTATGAAGAGAATATTTCATCAACATGAGTAAATAAAAATAGAATATAAACAGAAGGAGAACTATGACGACAGTGGAGTTGCTCAGTAGAAAGCTACGAGAAAAGAACAATGGAAGCCCTCTATAATTAAAATGAAAAAGTGAACTGGAGAAAAATTCTGAAAGAAATGCGAGAGAGCAACATGTCATAGACGAAAGCGTACAATTATAAATAATTATTAATATTAATAATATTGAAAATAACTTAGAGAGTGAAAAGGCATGAATATCGTTCAAATAGAAGTCATATAATGCGTTCACTTTCAAAGTAGCGGAAATACCATCATTCAAATAAACATCTATACAGCCGTACAAGTATCAGGTTAACCCTAATCAAAATGGGACATGGTGAATCCAAATTTTTGTTTAATGAAATCAGATATATTTTTTATAATATAATTAATAAAATTAATTGGAATATCATTAATGTGTAATTTAGTATAAAGGCCATTTAAAGCATTAATGAAAAGTGTTTGATTGCTGCTCAGATTTGCAAGCCGAATAATTTGTGTATAGATGATGTTTTTATGAACTTGAATAGAAATATTAGAATTAGATGATGTTTTTATGAACTTTAATAGAAATATTAGAATTCCAGTTAGTAAAGTAAATAATGTTAAAATTAAATTTACTTCTTTTATCAAATAACTCCAAATTATGATGAACTGAGGGACTGTTTAAAGTAATATTTAAATCAAGAAAGTTTGCGTGTTGGTTACCCTTATTTTTTTTTTTTTTTATTATTTAGGGTAAGTTCAGTAGGATATATAAATTTTGCAATATTTTCAAAATGAATATTCAAAACCAGGATGTCATCAACATATCGAAATGCAGAGAAGTTAAGGTTCGGGTTATTACGAGTATAAAGATCTTCGTAGTAATGAAGAAATAAGTTAGAAACTATACTGGAAATTTGCGAGCCCATGGGAAACTCCTACAGATTGTCTATAAGTACATTTACCATCATAAATATAGTTGTTCAGAACGCATAGGTTGATATAGTTATTCCAACAACCTCATCCACAGGTAGAACGTCTTATATTTAAAAAATAATTGATTAAGCACAGTGATAATCAAATGATGTGGTAAGGAAGTAAATAAGTTAGCAAAGTCATAAGTTTCGATACTAAAAATGTTGGTATTGGAATTAAAGATTTTAATGATGTTATGGTTATTACTGATGATCCAAGTGGATGGAATATTAATAAAGATAGTAGTTAATAATTTAAAAAATTGTTTGCCTGGTAGATAACAGCCACTTTTTTGGCACTAGTAATGAATATAAAGCCAACGGGATGTTTGTGGAACTTGGCTATCATACTTTGTATATAAGAATGGTAAAGTATAATTGCGAATTTTGGTACGTAATTCTTTTTGTAAGGCCATAAGTTTTTTGATGGTTGCATTAATGCCGAGATTACAGCGTAGAAGGGTAGTACCGTTGTCAACTTCCTTTTTGAGAGTGGTATAGTAAAACTGTTTGCAAAAAATTGCAAAGTTTTAGAAGTTTTATCCTACAGGGGTGATGATAAAGTTTTGCTGTAAATCTAAGATAGCTTTTTTAAGATTAGAATACCTAATATGTGCATTATTATAAAAATTGTAAGTCTTAGAAACAGTTTTTATAATATCTTGGTCATCATTCAACATTTATCTAGTTATAGAATGCTTCATGGGTATTGTATATTTGTAAGCTAACTTATTGCAAAAATTCAAGATATTAAGATGATTGCCAAGTTCCATAAAGATTCCGTTGGCTTTAGGTTCATCACTAGTGCCAAAAAAAGCGGCTGTTATCTTCCAGGTAAACAATTTTTTAAACTACTAACTACCATCTTCATTAATATTCCATCCACCTGGATCATTAATAATAACCACAACATCATTAAAATCTTTAATTCTAATGCCAAAATCTTTAGTATCGAAACTTATGACTTTACTAACTTATTTACTTCCTTGCCACATCATTTAATTATCTCTGTACTTAATCAATTATATCTTAAATACAAGCACGTTCTACCCGTGGATGAGATTGTCTGGAATAATTATATCAACCTATGTATTCTAAACAACTATATTTACGATGGCATTAATACCTATACACAATCTATAGGAGTTCCCATGGGCTCACAAATTTCCAGTATAGTTTCTAACTTATTTCTTCACTACTACGAAGATCTTTATACTCATAATAATCCAAAACTTAATTTCTTTGCATTTAGATATGTTGATGATATCTTAATTTTAAATAATCATTTTGAAAATATTGCAAAATTGATATATCCTACTGAACTTACCTTAAACAAAGAAAATAATGGTTACCAACACGCAAACTTTCTCGATTTAAATATTACTTTAAATAATTCACCTCTTCACAATACCTTGGAAGTATTTGATAAAAGAAGTCAATTTAATTTCAACGTTATTTATTTAACAAATTGGAATTCTAATATTTCCATTAGAGTTCATAAAAATATCATTCATACACAAATTTTACGTCTCGCGTATCTTAGCAGCAATCAAACACTTTTTGTCAAAGCTTTAAACGGCCTGTATACAAAATTATGTTTAAATGATATTCCAATTAATTTTATAAATCGTATTATTAAAAATCTTTCTGACTTCATTAAACATAAATTCGATTTCACTAGTCACATTTTGATTAGGGTTAACATGATAATTTGTACAGATGTATAGTTGTATATTTAAATGGTGGTATTCCCACCACTTTGAAAGTGATCACATCATATGACTTCTATTCTGAACGATGCTCATGTCTTTTCGCTTTCTAAGTTACCTTTTTATTACCTTTTTATTTCCATTCTTATTTTATTTTAATTATTATTATTCGGACCTTTTCCTCACTTTTAACTATAGAGGGCTTCGATTGTTTTTTTTCTACTACGCAACTTCACCGTCGTCATAGCTCTCCCTGTTTGTATTATATTTATTAATCACGTTTATTATGCATTTTACTAATTGATGCTACATACTTTTAAAGGTATTTAATTTTATTCTTCTTTATACTAGTTTTTTTACATCTCACAGGCTACCGGTATTAATTTTCCTCTTCTACTAACACCTTCACAGCCAAGGCCCTCTCTAAGAGGTTGGGTACTTACGAACCTAGCTTGCCTAGTATCTTGAAAATCTTTTCCTTCTCTTTACGTCTTTCTACTTTCTATTCTGCTTTCTCCGTCCGTTGAACTATTAGTGTAATACGAGTGCGATTCGGACATTCCTTCTTTTCTTATTCTCGCTATCTTCGCCTCTCTTTTTTTTTTTTTTTTTTTTTTTTACTTCTTCCCCCCCCCCCCCATACCTTGTATTACTTCCCATTTCTATGCTGCTGCCTGTTACACTTTTTAATTTAACAATTTAACAGTTTTACTTAAAATATACACATTGCGTTGGGGCTACCTCACTCATGTTTCTGGAGGTTTCAATAATTTTTTTTTTCTAACATTTATTATTCAGTAATATTATTCTTTAATGCTACCTCCATCAGCATTGGTTTGTATAGAAACACAGTGTTTTGGTACATGATCGCGTGTAGTCCCCTGATGAAATACCTGATCTATGTACCAATTTATTTTCATTATTATTCTCATTTTTATTTTCATTTATCACTATTTGTTAATATGCATTAATTACCACTTCCTTTCTAGCTTTTGTAAATATGATTTGGCTTATTAATTCGGCCATTATTTCCACTTAATCCCACTTAATTTATTAGGTTCTTAACATTCTTTTCTTCTCATATCTTCTTCCAGTAGGCCTGGCACGTTGTTCTTAATAACTTTCCCATCTTACTGTGTCCTTTATCAATTATTCTTATTTTATATTTGTATCCTGTTCTGTAGCCATGCGCGTCCAGGTAGTAGTAGTAGTGGCATGTGATGCAAGAAAGCAAGTGTATGGAGCTTATGCAGCATCAGCCAGGAAAAAAAAAAAAAAAAAAAAAAAAATCACACCATTCCCTCCAAATGCCTGTCCAGTTCCTCCTTAAATTTATTCAACCTATCAACTTCCACAACGACAGATGGAAGTTTTTTCCAGCAATTAACCACCCGCTGGCTAAAGGCAAATTTCCACACATCTATTCTACATCTGTCCTTTCTTAATTTGAATTTATGCCCCCTTAGGTGCGTAATCTGAACAAGTGGAAGGATCCCATCAGAATTCAGCGTGCTCAACCCATTCAAGGCCTTATACACCTCAATCAGATCACTGCGCAGGTGCCTAGTCTCCAGCCACTGCAATTTGTAGAACTTAAGCCTCTCTTGGTAAGAGGATCCCTTCATTCCCCTCACCAATCTTGTTGCCCTTCTCTGTACACGCTCAAGTAAATCTACATCCTTCCTAAAATGAGGCCTCCAGATCTGTACGCAGTACTCAAGGCGTGGCCTGACCATTGCCTTATACAGAGGGACAATCACCTCCTTCTCCCTGCTAGCAAAATTCCTATATATCATTGACAAAACCCCATGACCTGCCCTGGCAGCCTGTCTGCATTGCTCAGAAAACTTCAAATCTGACTGCACAATTACTCCTAGGTCTTTTTCATTTTCTACCACCTTAAGTGTAGTACCACACTGTTGGTACGTTTCTCTGGGGTTACTTCTACCCATATGCAGTACTTTGCATTTGTCAAGGTTAAACTTCAGTTGCCACTTCTTAGTCCATCTGCCCAAATTATCTAGATCCTGTTGCAGTAGCACACTGCCATTACTGTCATTAACAACCCTGCCAACCTTTGTATCATCTGCAAACTTCGACATTAAGCCTGATATACCTTCATCAATATCACTGATAAATATACAAAACAACAGTGGACCTAACACCGAACCCTGTGGGACACCACTAATAACATTAGTCCACGAAGAGCAGCACCCATTGATTACCACCCTCTGTCTTCTCCCACTTAACCATCCTTTTATCCATTGTAGCAACTTACCCTTAATACCATTCTGCTCCAATTTTTACAATAGTCTTCCATGCGCAACAGTGTTAAAAGCTTTCCTGAAATCAATATATGATATCAAAATTATTTTTTGCATCCAGTTCCTTTGTAACCACATCATAATATCCTATCAAATTTGTCAGACAAGACTTTCCCTTAACAAACCCATGCTGTGTCTGAATTATTGCTGCAGTCTTGTCTAGATGATGCTGCAATGCATCTTTAACCAGTGACTCCATTATTTTACCCGGAACAGAAGTTAAACTAACTGGTCTGTAATTACTCGTGTCACCCTTCGATCCCCCTTTGTGAATTGGGGATACATTTGCACATCTCCAGTCCGTGGGAACCTCCCCTGAGTCCAAGGATGCTCTCATAATTATGGCTAAGGGTTTGCTTAGTTGCTTTGCCGCCTCCTTTAATATAACTGGATAGATCCCATCCACCCCAGGTGCTTTTCTTATGTTTAACTTCAACGATTTCTCCTCCACTTTGCTTTCAGTTATTACAGAATCATTAAGTACCCTGCTACAACTTGATAACCTTCTGCCATTTTAAAACCTTAATAATTCCTCATGTGTGAATGTAGATGCAAAATACTCATTCAGTTTGTTTGCTATCTGAGCAGGATCATCAACAGTCGAACCATCGATGTCAAGTGGACCAATCAGATTCACCCCCTTCCTTTTAGAGTTTATATAAGTAAAGAAATCCTTGCTGTTTTTCTTAGCATCTTTTGCCAGGGATTTCTCGTAATCTGCCTTCGCCTGCCTAACCTCCTTTGTGACCTGATTACAGACTAACTTATATCTGCCATAGGCTTCTGAGTCGCTTGATAATTTATATGCATCCCATGCATTTTTTTTCTCTGTTACAAGTCTCATTAGTTCATCAGATAACTATTTAGGCTAAACCTTGAACAATATTTCTTAATAGGTATGAAACTTTTAGTAACATCCACGATTAATTCCTTGAATGCTTCCCACTTAGAATTTACTGTTGGTAACATCGTCAGTTGATCCCACTGTACAGAATTTAAAAACTGTCTGAGACCACTGTACTCACCTTTACGGAAGCAAAAACCCTTTCCTTTACCCCTGATGGTAATTAAATCTTTAAGTAAATCCCACATCAGTACACTGTGATCACTGCCACCTAGTGGTTCCTTTATCTGCAAATTCTTAATACACGAATGATCACTGCTGATAACCAGATCAAGAGTATTACTTTCTCTGGTTGCCTCTCGAACATGCTGCTGCAGAAAACAATCATCCAATAAATCCACAAAAGTCTGACTAGTGTGTGAGTGACCAACCCACAAGTTCCAGGCAATATCTGGGAAGTTAAAATCCCCCATTATAAGACATTCCGATTTACTAGCCCACTCTATTTCTGTGTACAATTGTTCATTGTACTGTACTTGTTTCTATAGAATTTTTTGGATTTCATTTTATGTATTAATTCGCTGTTATACCAGTTAGGGTAGGTAGAGCTTGCCGTCAGATAAGATTGAGGAACAATGCCAGATATAACTGAGTAGGCACAGTTGATCAGGTTATTGGTGAGCACATCGATGTCATCAACAGTATCAAAAAGCTGCTTCTCCATATTACTGAGAGCTAGGTTGAGCAGAGGCCAGCCAGCCATTCTGAAATTGAATCGTGGAGAGGAGTGTTCGTAATCGACCCTGGAGGCCGACTGCACAAGCTGCATTAAGATATTCAACTCATCCACATTTATTCACAGTTAAACACCAGACTCACAGAACTAAACTTCTCTCATTTACACCTTATAATTCTATTCATTAGAATAATACTTCTTTCGTACGTATCTTCTGAAAATAACAATCAACTTAACAATCCACATGCAGTATAAGCGTGCTATAGGTCATAGTACCATTCGTGTTTAGAACAACCATAAAAATAGAAGAAAATAATGCACATAATTAGCAAAAAACACTGAACAAACGCGTTGACTTGTTCGCTGTGTTTTTCCCTTTTTTTTGTTTTCTATTTAAGATTATTTCGGATCAGAGTTCTTTCCCCATCCCCCGTATCTGATGGAGATAATGATGTTAAAGATTGGATTTAACACAGCTTCACTATTATCACTTTGTGCCTCGTATCAAGTTATTACTTGCCTCATATGGGTGGCATATGGCGTCCCAATACTGTAGAGATCACTTCAGATATTCAACTGTACAACTAAAATTAAATCGATACAGATTAGCCGTGTCTATAACCGCTCTATTCCTAGTGACTGACCATTTTCACCTCCAATAATTTTGTACTGAATGCTTTAAATCAGGGCACCTACGATTACGGTTTATTTGTTCTCTGCAAAAGTTGAACAAGACGCTACCAATTGATGCCATGTGCGTTTCTTCATGGGCGTGGTAGAGGGCGTTCCAGCTAGTAGCTGCTGTAAGGATAAGCTTCGATTGTAGGTAATTATAGCTGATGGATCACCACTGTCAAACCTTATTACGGCTAATTATTGCGTGACGAAAGATATTTCTCCCTTTCTTCAGGAACTACTTTCATCGATGAGGCATCCGCACTATCATTCCCCCCTTCTTATTAGAGCAAACTTTCAGAGAGATCTGTTAAGACGATTACAGAAGTGATGAAGACAGTTGCAAATATCTTAATACATTTTCATTAACGCCCACCGAAGATCCCTATTTAAACCGTACAAAGTTTGTTTTTTAAAAAAATTCGTACTTTTTATTATAGGCGTTTCAATTACCCAAGTTACTTTTTTAATTACAAATATTAATTCAATATAACACCCGAACAAAAACTATTATTTTGACAATAATTAACGTTCCATAATCCCTCTTCTTTTTTTTTTTTTTAATTTTATGTATTATTTCTTTGTGAAAATGAATATGGCACATCTTATAAATCTCAGGCGAGGGTATCATGGTTTTTTCTCCCAGAAATTTGGGTTTTTCGTCAAACAAACAGAAAATCGACCTCAGAACACACGCAATTTACAGACCAGTATACACGGAGCAATATGGCCTTAGTTGCTAATGCTCCCAAAACCAACATCTTACAGAAAATCAAATGGGGAGTGCCAAGCGTGATTAATAAAACACAAAATATCACTGAAGCATTCCTTAGGAGATTAAGTAGTGATTGATTCTTTGAAATATCGCCACATCGTGGAATAACCTCACATCCGCCCAGCTATCTTACAGCATTCTTAGTGCCTGTTGTTTGTTAGTTTTTACCTTTGTTTAGTTGCTTTCTGGTGAACTGGAAACAGTTAGCTATTTAACCTCGTGCACACTATCTCAAAAGTATTAATAATTCCGATTTAATTTGCTACGCATTTGAAGAACTGGCTTTTAAACACTCAAAGCAATGCTTACATGTATTAAGAAGGTGTATGCATTATGCTTCGAATGCAAGGTTTAGATGCGAATACAAGCTGGGCTCCACCACATACGCTGTCCTACCAAAAGACACTGCAGTTATGAACAAAAATGCAATTATTCAAGGAAATTAATAACATGTCGGCCCACTCTTCAACTCCATTAACAAGGAAGGCATCATTGGCTTTGATCTAATTCTCAGTTCCAGTTCATTCCGACAATAATCAATTGGCTTCAGGTCAGATCTCTGTGCTGGCCACCGAAATATTCGTGTTATTACCTTCAGTCCTTTCCTTGTGACTATTGTTTAGTCTAGATTATTTTTCTAGTTATTGTTATTGTGGGGATTTAATGGCGCATAAGCTGCTTTGGCTATAATGCGCCTACTATTTTTCTAGAGCAGACGATATAATAATGGTGATTGACAGTAATTGAAAAGTATTATGCCTAAACTCAGCTTCAATTTATCTCAATTCTTAAACAGTTTTATGTAATAGAGTATTTTTCGGGTCTAACGGCACCAGGGATTTACCCCATCTCCGCGTATGTTCTTTGTATCGCGGACAGTACTCTGTCAAAGCCAAAGATTTAAAGTGTGTGTATCATGTGTTGTGTAATATGTTGTGCACTTTTTATGTAATATATGGAAGAGAGCGAAACAGCACCTGCATTACGTTTCAGACAAGGTCACAGCAAGAAAAATGTAAGGGCTATTATATAGCCCCCGCTAGTTTATGCAGCAGAAATCTGTACCCACAAACAAAAAACCTATCTGGGCAGCGAAATACTGGCTCCTCAAGTCGGTAATCTACAAACAGAGGCCATACGACTAAAATGGCCCTGGCTCTAGGAATTCCCAGGCTGCCCTCTCTCTCGTTGAAGAAAGAAGACTGGTAATCACGCTAAAGCTGCTGACCGGTCTCATCACATCCCCTTCATTCTGGGATCTCTGTGGCTGGAGGATTCCACCTACTGAGCTCAGAGCCACCCCAATAATTTGCCCTCTTCGTTCATGCCTCCACTTATCAGATCGCTTCCAACCCTACCAGATGCTCGGAAGAATCCAAGACATCGATGCCGACCTAAAGAGATTTGCTATTAACCGACGCTATAGACACGAGACGCTGGAATCCCGTGTCTATAGCCCACACATCCCATGGTCCCCAATCACTCAGCGCAGACAGAGGGCGTCGTCGAAACCATCTAGTCACATACAAATTCACCCCAGGTTCCCTCCAGTAAGGAACAGTCAACGAAAGTCCGGACACTCTACAAAATGATAAGCCTTCTCTTCATCACATCCAAGCCAGCATGCCTTTCAATCACCACTTTAATGCTCCTGTTATTTATTGAGCATACTGGGAAAGGAGCTAGGGTTATGGTATCAACTGCCTCTGTGCATGCTGTTCTCTCACACGAACTGCGAAGACAAAAATCGGGACTTTCAAGTATATCAAGTGTCATTTTGTTTATTTAATTTTAATGTTAATTTTACGCCACTTTTTTATTTAATGTAATTTTAGGTCATCTTAAATGTTTTATGTAACTTAATGCCATTAATGTACGTCATTGTATCATCTTATTTCACAAATGGCATTTTATTGTTTGATATTTAATTGTTTGATGTCTATTTATTTCTGTAATATATCTGGTTATCATCATCACTGTAAGTGGCAACCCCTGGCCTTTTGGCGGTGAAGGGACATTGCAGCACTATTCAATCCTGTAACTGTTACAATTAAAGGTGGTGCCATAGAAAAATATTCTCATTCTCTCTCTCTGATTATTGTTGTTATTTGGTTTTTAGGAGCATTAGCAACTAAGTCCATATTGCTCCTGGATATGCGGTGATCATTCCCTGACCTTACCGCATCCTCTGTATTTGGTGGTGACAGACTCGAACCCCGGTCTAATCAAGAAGCGTGTGCTACGCACTGCTGCTGCTGCTCCTTCCCACCTGGCTACGGAGGCGCCTCTCTCTCTCTGATATTAAGTAATATATGCAATATATGACAAGTTGCATTGTAACGATTCAACACGAATAGTAATCATACAACTTAATATCATAAAACATACAGTATTTGTTTCAATTTACACAAACTCTGGGGGAACGATCACACCATTCCTGGATTTACCATTGCCTGTGACATGGAGTATTATCGTGCTGGAATGTAAAATTAAGTTAAATTTAGTAATTGTATTGAAGCCAAATCTGTGAAATTACCACAATTATCAAATGAGTGACATTCATGGTTCCATGTATTGCAACTAGTAGAGTTAATCCACACCACCGAAAGCATTCCCATACCATGACCTGCCCAACTTTGCAGTTAAGACAACACATTCAAGTAGTATACATTCTCCAGACATCCTTCACACACAACCTTGTTCATCAAATGCGTGTGACGTGACTCGCTTCACCACAGGATCGATTTCCATTGATCCACAGTCTAAGTTCGATGTCCTAAGCGATAGTGTGCGTTCGTTTTTCTTATCAAAGAATTGTCAAATAAAGGGCTGTTTGCTGCAGCTCTCTATATGTCATGGAAACACTTTAAAGGATTTCCCGAGGCCGCTCGAAGCGCGAAACTCATTTTCCAGGGGGGGTCTGATAGCGAGATGTGGTAATCAGCCCTTCTCAAGGCGCATCGGATCAGTATCATCTAAAGAATGGACCTCCATTCTTTAGATGTTCGCAAATGTCGTCTTGGGAAGGGAATGCATTTTTCTTATTAAACATTTCAAAGCTTAACACACAAAGATTTCTACTCTTCGCACAGTTGACTTCTTCCATTGGAGTCAAGTGGACCAATCTTAATCATCCCCTTTCTCCAAGTGTTTACATAACTTGAGATAAAATTTACTTATGTAAACACTAGAAGGAAGGGACGAACAAATTGGCCCACTTGATATCGATGGTTCCACCATTGATGGTCCTGCTCAGGATTAAGTTAGCAGGGTTGTTTCTACTTATCAATATCATTGAAAAATATAGAAAACAACAATGTTCCCAATACCGAACCCTGGGGGACTCCACGAATAACATTAGCAAATGAAGCAAGCAAACTGTTAGCCATAATTATGAAAAATCCTTGGATTCAGGAGAGGCCTCCGCAGAGTGGAGATGTGTGATTATATTCCCAATTCACAAAGTAGGATACAAATAATTAGAGACCTGTTATTTAAACTTCTGCTCCAGGGAAAATAACAGAGTCATTGGTTAAAGAAGTAATGCAGGTTCATCTAGACAAGGTTGCAATTACACTTCAGACATAGCATGGGCTTGTTAGGAGGAAATCTTGTCTGATCAATTTGACTGGATACTTCGATGTAGTCACAAAGGAACTGGATGCAAAAAATAAATTTTAATAACATATACTCTTGGATTTCAGGAAAAGTTTTGTTACTGTTGCACATAAGACTGCTGTACAAATTGCAGCAGTGTAGCATTAAGAGCAAGCTACTGCTATGGATAAAGGGATGGTTGAGCGGGAGAAGAAAGAGTGGTAATCAATGAACACTGCTCTTCGTGGACTATTGTTATTAGTAGAGTCCCCCAGGGTTCGGTATTGGGAACATTGTTTTCTCTATTCATCAATGATATTGATAAGGAGACAATCCTGTCAACTTTTGTATCATCTGCAAACTTGGACATTAAGCCTACTGTTTTCTATATTTATCAATGATATTGATGAAGACATATCAGGCTTAATGTCCAAGTTTGCAGATGATACAAAAGTTGGCAGGGTTGTTAATGACAGGAATGGCGGTATGCTACTGCAACAATTTCTACAAAAGTTAGGCAGATGGGCTGAGAAATGGAAATTGAAGTTTAATATTCACAAATAGAGTAACATACCAACTGTGTGGTACTATACTCAGGTAGTGGAAAATAAAAAAGAAGACCTGGGGAATTACAGTCAGATATGAGGTTCTCTGCGTAATGCAGAAATGCTGCCAGTACGGTTGATGGGGTTTTATCAATGATATACATGAATTTTGCTAGCAGGGATAAGGGGGTGATTATCCCATTGTATAAGGCAATGGTCAGGCCACATCTTTGGTATTGCATACAGGTCTGGAGGCCTCATTTTAAGAAGGATGTAGAACTGCTGGAATAGGTACAGAGAAGGGCAACGAGACTGCTGACGGGAACAAAGGGGCGCTCTTATCAAGAAAGGCTTCAGTACTGTCTAGAGACTAGGCACATGTGACAGATGATTTGAATGAGATGTGTAATGCTTTGAATGGATTGAGCAAGCTCGATGCTGATGGGACGATTCCTCTTGCTCAGACTACACACAAATTCAAATTGTGGAAGGATGGTTGCAGAATAAATGTGTGGAAGTTCGCCTTTAGCCAGCGGTTAGTTGATTGATGGAACCAGTTAATAGCTTAAATAAATTGAAGGAAGAACTAGACAAATTACTGGAGGGAATGGATAGATGAACCGTTGATTTTTTTTTTTTTTTTTTTTTGGCTGATGCTGTATAAGTTTGCTTTCTTGCAACATTTGTCACTACTAATGCTAAAGTCGAGATTCAATTAATTTATGTGAGTGTCTCGTCTTCATTTACCAGGATGTATGATTCAACCACCTACGGCTACTCATTTTTAGCAAGAAATAACTGTGTTTGAAGGTATCAAAATCTGTCCAACGCTTCTGCTTTTAATCAACAGCAAACGCTCTGCAGCAATAATTCAAATTTGAGTTCAGAAAAACGGAAGATAAACAATTTAGTTAATGTACGTATGCGTCAAATTTAATTACAGATATTAATAACACATGATTTATAAAAAGAGCAAAACGCAAATATTTTATGCATGAACCAAGAGTAATTCGTTTTTGCGCCTTCTTCATATTGCTCATTTATTCAGCCAGCAAGGAAACAAACAATATTCAGTGATTCAGCTATTACATTTGGCATTACGTAACCTTGGTGGCATGCATGGAAAAAAATTAATAAAAATAATAATAATTTCTGGAATTCTAATGGTCCAATTTCAATAAAATTTGGAAAGGTTGAACAAATCTGTACAAGAGAGCTAAATATAAAAATTTCGTCAAATCCCATCCAGTGGTTTCCTTGCCCGTCCACATGCGGACGGGAAAGGAAATAATAACTACCGGATTTGAGATAATAATAACAATACAGCACATCCAGTGGAGACAATAACTAGATTGATTCGTAGCTTTCAGGGTAAACGAACCTCTTCTTCAGCAAGTGAATAAACGCATACAGAATACTAACAAAATACAGACGTTAGAGATTGAATGAAATAAATGAATACTAAATGGGTTGTGCGTGCTCAGAGCGCAAATGGTCGCAAGATTGTGCAAACATTATTCACTAGTAGGCGTTCATTGTTGGTGCACAGACGTGTATGGGATAGTCGCCAGCGTTTGTCGAGTTTCAAAACTGTTGATTCAAAGATGGGGTGTAGCCTTGTACCCTTGCAGCGATTTAATGCATTTGGACAACTCGATATATTTAACGATTCTAGCCAAGGCAGTTAAGGTAGTGCCGGGATTGGTCAATCACCTCACAATCGAGTCTGGGGTTAAGGTCATGATGGGGGTTGACCAGAAATGTTCCGCGATTGCGGAATGATCGGTGTCACCCAGGCAAATCGATCTGTCATGCTCTGGGGGGGCGATCCTGAAGGTGTCTTGAGCTGTCCCCTATATAGCAACTGCTGCAATCATGGCAAGTTACACGGTACACTATTCCACTACGTAAGAGAAGGGCGATGGGAGTTTTTACGTTCGAGACCAGAGAACGTAAACTCCTACCAAGGAGTTGTACGCATTTCATGCGGTACTCGCGTAGGATCTTAGAAATCTGGTCCGACGTGCCCGGATAGTAAGGAATATAGGCAGTAGCCATACTGTGTCACGTGGGGGACGACGGCCTCGGATGAGTCGCAAGTTCTTGTGCTTGTAGCACGCATCGGTCTAATGCATGGGTTGGGTACCCACAATTGACTAGGTCAGCTTTTACTCTGGAAATCTCGGTGCGCCTAGCTTCCTCTGAGCTGGAATGGCTCCAGCCGCGAGAGAACAGAGCGCGTGCAATGCTGTTTAGATGGCAAGGGGCACGGAGCTAATCTGTAGTTAGTAAACTGCTCGCACCACGTTGGCTTACGGTGCAATGAGGTTTCCAGGCATGGGCCCACTCGCTTCACTAGAACATCCAGGAATGGAAGGGACCCGGTCACTTCTAACTCCAAAGTGAATTGGTTGAACAGTGATAAGGAGTTGAGGTACTCTAACAGTGTTGACTCTGAACCACGTGGGATGATGGTGAAGATATCATCAACATATATGCACCACATTGTAATCGGTACAGGCGGGCTCAGGAATATGTTCATCTAATTCCTCCACAGTGACGTTAGCAACGACAGAGCTGACAGGGTCGCCCATAGTCGTACCGTTCATTTGCTTGTACAGAGAATCGCCAAAGTATTTATTTATTTTATCTCTAACGTCTGTATTTTGTTAGTATTCTGTATGCGTTTATTCACTTTCTGAAGAAGGGGTTCGTTTACCCTGAAAGCTACGAATTAATCTTAGTTATTAAAAATCTAGTTATTGTCTCTACTGGATGTGGTGTATTATTATCTCAAACCATGGAATCCAATACTACAGGCCCATTTCCATTTAACTACCGGATTTCTACTGTTCAGAGTTCAATAAAATTTGGGATTGCTCAACAAATAACAAGCCAAATGTAAAATCTTATTAAAATCCATTCATTAGGAGTTGAGTTATTACATGATGGAAATGGTGAAGACAACATGCGTATTATGTATATATGCTAACGCACCTAAAAAAGATCTGTAATTGTATTTTAAATTAAAATCATGATATATCTTAACTGTAAGAAACTTTTCATAAATTCTTGATATGACCTCAGTGCAATTTTAAAATTATGTTTCGAGTCCTCGTGGGTTATAATCACCGTCCTCCCATAGCCTGACTTGCAATCCAATGACGCGAGAATTTTTTTTTTAAATGTCACTGAATTAGCCGATCTCAGTCAAATGGGTTTTTTTTCCCCCCTCTCTATCTCACATAAAATCGTGTTTTCAGCCGAGCAAATCGACCAAAAACGACAGGCAATTACAAACAAAATACAGTTACGCCGCATAGCATTAGTGGCTTGGTCGCATAATACACAACCACGTTCCCAATTCGCACTCAAGTAGTTCAAACCAAGCAATCATTTTAATCTGTCACTGATAGAGCAGCGCCAGTGGTAACAGACATAATTTACTTAAATCAAGTTTTTTACTCATACCTTCTCGAAGTCAGCGAGCTTGTTTACTTGTTCCACTATGGAAATTCCCATTGCCTTGCTTTCCAGGCTGCTGCTCAAAGTGCGGGCAACGTGGGGTTCCACCAGGGGCCCTGCGGCCAGGACACACAACAGAACCCAACACAAACCTACACATTCAACACACAACACTTTTCTGGCATCTACAGTAGTACTGTATTTCTTCACAGTGTACATATGGCGCAGATGTGGGAAACCACAGGTGGCGCCTGACCCTAACGCGATGCACACTATATGTCAACTGTAAAAATGGCTTCAGTAGTTGACACTGTAAAGTTCACTTGCTATTTGCTATGCTTTCCTTTTAATTCTTTAAATTTTTATTTTGTTTACTAAATTTTATTTATTTTCATTTATTTTGGTAAAAAAATTTTATTCTCATTTTTATTTATGTTTATGCTTTTTTACCCTTTTGCTTGTGATTTTCACCAGAAATGAAGATACATGCTTATTTTGCTTACAATCCTGGCCTTTGGCACCTGATGAGAGTGCTGGTTTTGTAAGTTGTGAAAATATATAATCACAAAATTATCAATTTTGTAATTATATATTTATTATTATGCATATTTTAGTAAATATCTATTAGCTATCTTCATCTCCCTATCTCTCTCACTTTCTTTCTTTAACTTAATTATTTTATATAGCTTTTTATATATAAGAGAGGATATCAAAAAGTTCGTACCCTGACCTAAATAAAACATCAGTAGGAAGATGCCGTTTTTAATATAAGTTTTCTACATATTCAATAGCTAACATGTGAAATTTCATTCATGTAGGTGATCGTACACCAGAAGTGGAGCCCGGAATCTGAGGAAGGGCACTATGGTTGACAAAGTGGAGTATTGAGCAGTGATAAAGTTCCTGCATTTGTAGGGCAAGAGAGCTCAGGAAATTGAAGAAGAAATTAAAGCTGTGTATGGGCAGAATTGTCCATCCTATGACACTGCAAAAACCTGGAAACGGGAGTTCCAATGCGGTCGTACAAGTGTCTTTGACGAGCCAAGAGAGGAAAGCCATCAACATTCAGACAGTTGCAAAGGTCGAGGCAGCTGGTGCTGAGTGACAGACGTGTGACAATTCATTTCATCGCAAATATAGTGGGAATTAGTTATGGGTCTGCCCACAGCATTTCACATGACCAACTGCACATGTCTAAGTTCTCCGCACGATGGGTTCTAAGATTGCATTCGGCGTTGCTTCGGCAAAGGCATCAGCAATGTTCTCGCCAACTGTTGGATTTGTGTAGCTGTTGAGAACTTTTTTGATCGGTTTGTGACAAATAGCGAATGCTGGGTCATCAGGAAGTCATAAATGAAGTGGAATCGTGGTTTCAGGCAAAAGGTGCGGACTTCTATGATCAAAGCATTAAACAATTGATCCATAGATGGGAGAAGTGTGTTACTATACTTGGAGAGTAGACGGAAAAGGATTAAAGTTCCTGTGAAGTTTCACCTTTCTTGGGCTATTATTTCTAGGTAAGGGTACGAACTTTTTGATACCCCCTCGAAGTGCATAGGTGCTGAAGGCTAAAGTTGGTTGATGATCCACTTAGACATTTCATGGATGGCTTCATAAGAAGGTGTTATATATATAACAACTACATACATCTATGAGGAACCTATGGTAGTTGAGAGTAACAGCAAGAGCTTCGTATGCTGATGTTTGGCTAGACTTTATGAATAAGTGAGGTCAGTGAGCTCTTAAAGAAAATTGCAACACAGCATCCTTTGCCCAACTCTAGAAGTGAAAACAGATTTATATCCAGCTGGAACACAGGATATAAAAAATTCTTGGTCTTTATAGAGCCAGATCTCGGTGACACAGAGGATATCGATATCACTGGGGAGGAGAATTTGGTCAACGATATCCAGCTTGTTGCAAAGGTTTCTAACATTCTGGTACAAGACTGACTGCACAATCCCTGTGGATCTTTTTAAGGCACATACCTCTGGTGTTTTTACTGAAGGCAGGCTTTCGAGTTTGTCGATTCATGACCCATGTTGGGATGAGAATTCCCGAACTGTTTATCACTGGTGATTGCAGGCTAATGGAATCAGTTTGATGATGATGCTGATGTGGTTCACCACTAGTATAATTGCGACTTATGCTGCACACATTTCGAGACAATACCTTGGAGCGTGGAACATTCATACTTGTCTCCTTGAGGCCTTGATTGCTATCGAGGAGGGTGGATTAGTTGAAATTGTTGATGGGGTCTGTTTTCCTCAGAAAAGGGTCTGATATATATTCGTGGGGCAAGGAGGCAGGTTCTACAACCTTTTGGTAGACAGCGGGTGAACACATAAGGAAAGAGGCATAGCATGTTTGACGACTTTTAAGCAGTTTAACCTGAATTAAGAGGTTATGCTCCTTAATAAACATTTTCCTAATAGATTCAGATGTTCTCGCCAAATCTGGAGGCGAAGATCTTGGCTCTGGTGGGAACGACGGAGATATTGCGAGACGAAATTTGGAGGCTGTTACTTGGTGGGATAAAGAGGTCTGGTTATAAATAACAGCAAGATGGGGAGGGAGATCAATATTGGTAGCTCGAAGGCATCCTGAGGAATTTGAGGCGGGGTTGGCTGTTGGAATGAGGGAATTTTGTATCTCTCCAGATGGGACGTAGGTATCGCTAGAAGGGCTGTTGGTAAGCACACCAGCATATGAGGTGGGCAGAACATGATGGGCTTTAGTTAAATTATTGTTTAGTTCTTGGGCCAGGGAGTCTTATTTCCTGGTCGGTTCTCTGACTGGGATACTTCTTCAATAGCGTGCAGCTGTGGTTACAAACTAGCCGCTGAGTGTCTGAGTATGTCATTCTGATGAGTGCATGATTGGTCCCTGATAACATGCTCAGTTGGAGTGTCTGCAGATCTCCCTAGTGATTGTCTTCAGTGGATTTGGCCGTGGGATCCAGGCTTTATAAGGCTAGGAGGGTTTACTGGATGAGTAGTTTTTGTCCTTTTGGGTATTACTGGTGGCTGAGATGTCAGCTTGCCATTTTGGCTGGCCAAAGAACAGAGGTCCGAGAGCATATGAGTGATATGCTTATTTTGGTTCCTCAGTGAGTAGACCCCATACTTGAGATCTTCAATTGGTAAATTAGGTGGATCAAGAAATCTGCACTGTCTGGCTGTAGAGGAGGCGTCGACACTGTAATTTCGGCATTAAAATTTGGAGAATTACCTTCGTCTTGGAAAGTATCTGTTGTGACTAGCGACTGGCTTGAGGTGGAGAATACGTTAGCGTTCGAGGTACAATTTTGATCGTTATTTTTCTGGTGGAAATTTGGGTTGATTAGTGCTGCATATAACTTAATTGGCAGTGCCATCATGTGACGTTGCGTTGTCCACTGCTTCATCACATGCGACGGTCATGAGTGAAGGTTCAGGAAAAGCAGTATTTGACTGAGAATATTGACTTGGATCAGTGAATGTCTGGTCGCTAGGGACAGTTTCAGTCCGGTAGAAAGGAAGTTCAGATATTTCAGAGACATCTCCAGGGCATTTGTCACATACGAACCTTCTCCGACGTTGTTTGGAAAGATGTGTGATGTCTGTTTTAACCGAGTGGGCACAAAATGTAAATTTACATACATGACATCGAATGGTTGGTTCTTTCCCGTCGCAGCAGGCTAGGCAGACAGACTGTTGCAAGTTATTCTGTTTCTGTGATATGCCTGATTTCGGGTCTTAAAATCACTTGGAGCAGTAAACAATGCTCACTTTTAGGAGTTAGTCTTTAGTTCCTAGTAGCTTTTTCTCTCTGGCAATATTAAGCTTGCAGCTTTTATATTCGCGTTCCACAGTGATGACTGAGAGAATACAAGAAAGCTTAAATGGTTGAGATAGGGGTACTTAACAAAAAAGATTGAAGAGAGCGAGCATTTCCCTAGTGATATTGGTAATGCGATGCTTTGTGACTTGGTCAAGGTTGACGCATTGTCAACTTAAGCCTTTAGGGTAATGGCGCGTTTGCCTGGTTCATGAAGGCTAAAGCGCTATGCATACAATGTAATGGAGGGATTCAAAGGTGAGCAGGAATATTTAAAAATTAGAAATACCTGTTCATCATATCACGAAGATGATACCACATCAGGCTTGAGCAGAGGAAGAGGAATTCACTGGTAGGCGAATCATTCTATAAAGTTAAGTATAACTATCTAAAACTAAATTAATATCAGGAGCATAAACGGACACCGTATGCCACAACTCCCGCACGCGCATTGGCATGATTATTTGACAATTTTCAAATAAACGGGTTTTCCTGACTTTTAGCACACCATGCATAACGCAGCTGCAACTTCATATTAAATCTAAATCAGCTTGTAAGCCATATAACGCCATTAATTTTTTTTTACAGTTGTTTATTAGAACCTGTCATAAGTACACCTCATATATTATACAATGATGTAACAAAAGGAAACGCCTGAACCGCTGGAAAAAAAAAAAAAAAAAAAGAGAAAACAATGGAACATGTAGCAGAAATTTAAGAGGTTAATTGGGTTTAAAACTGAAATGGTCACAGTGGTATTGTTTCATAACTAGTTATTATATTCGTCGGATTAGTAAAAAGACAATTATTAGAACTGATAAGATAACATAAACGAATCAGTTACACGCTTCAGTGAACACAAAAAAAAAGAAGATATGACAGTCAACAGAAAGACCATTTGCCAATAATACACAAATGCAAGGAATAAAACTTAGATTCGACAAACTACAGTATATCTCACCAATTATCACTGTAATTAGAGAGGATTGAGTTAACAAGTAATAGGGTTTAATGATGATGTCATTAAACCCTATTTTCATCTTAACTCGCGCTTTCCCATCCTAGTTATTGCACGGCATAGAATGTTCATTGCTTGTTTCTCAAAATATGGTGGATTTAAAAAAACAAGAGAGAAAAAAATGAATCTCGATATGTACACCAGAGGGCATTCCTATAGCACTTTTTCTTCTTTCTTAATGAAAAGTTTAATCCGGTTTCTTGCACACGTGGCTGCCATTAAATTTAATTAGTGTTTACACTTTACAATACCAGACACTCCACTTGCTTATAAAAGTTGACGAATGCCTCCCATAACCGCCTTATTCTATCGATGTTAAGACGAACGTTCCATTAAATTCACTTTAGCTTCATCTCCGACTGGTTCTCTGTAGACTGTCCGATCCACCTTGACGATTAAAAAGCTATTAAATTCGCATTAGAATTGTAATTTGAACAACTCTACCACAGCAAAGGACTCTCATTATAACAACCCGTCTCTAAGGAGTAATAAAAAAAAGTTTAACGACATCCGTAAAAAGCGATTTGTTCTCATCAGATTCACGACAACGTTTCAAAACGCCACCCAACTGCCAAGGAAGGGCAGGAAAAGGGTTGGAAATATGCGAATAACCAGTTGTTGGAACGTTTTATGGTAGTGAGAGACACATAGCAACACGTTCCACGTGAAGCTAGTTGTGTTACTGTTAAAGTGCTAAAAAGGGAGATGCGGTTGAAAAACTGAAACGGATGCAAAACTTTGTATCCGTTTCAGTTTTTATTTGCATGGGAAATAATAACGAATTTTTCTGCTAATTTCTTCCTAGTAATGAGCCTATTCCAGATGTGTTATTTTCCTAATTCAAGGGTGGAAAAATCCTGAGCTTGAATCCTTTCAATGATGGGATGAATTTTTATGGGTTTCCCACCGCCCTCTCACAACATAGCTGAGAATACGCAATACAGAGATTTTAGAGAACTTCCATCCTCCCTTGCAACCTTCCCATATCGTCATGAATGATGTCTTTTGAGATTATGATGGGCACCATGGTGAGATCTAATCTTCCTTACGTTTCGAGGGTACAGCTGTAAAACTGTGTTCGCAGGACCGAACCTATTGGTAACTCTCTAGGAAGCTTCAGGATCAGCTAGTGTATAATATCGCTGTCTCCACACTGCCAGATAGTGAATGGATGGAGTCCGAGTATATGCGGAGGAGTACAGCTAGGCCACGTTATATCAAGGAGCTGGGTATATTCTTGCCATATGCACGCCATATCCAAAAATTATTACTTCATACAGCATATTCTTCCCACCTTTTCTTACTACTGAATGCATCATGAATTGTCAAATTACCAGGAAAAACTTATCTGCATAAAGATCTAAAACTAGCAAACACTACCTCGTTCATTTCACAAATATACGCGGTCTCAGTTATAACCTCAATGATGTCCATTTTCACTTACACTCTGCCACACCTCGTGTAATTTTTCTGACAGAATCCTAGTTATCGGTTGATTCAACCACTGCTCATCTCAGTTTTCCGAACTACTCACTATATGATTCCTTTTGATTCAAAGGTGGCACTTGTGCATATGTCTGTTCTAATATTCCCTGTCAGAGACAGTAATTTGGAATCTCCTCTTTTCGGTCATCTCTGGCTTAAAATCTTTCTACCACATTCTGTCAAATTCATATGTTGCCTCTCTCGTTCTCCCAACTCTACTAATCACTTGAAACTCTTTTGCTTCCTCTCTTTGAAACTTTACTTTCTCTAGTCCAACTTCCTACTAGTGGGGTTATTTTCCTTCATGATTTTCATATTCACAGCTCCAGCGGGCTTCCATTTTCTAGTTACACAGACTTAGCAGGTCACTATACTGAGGCTTTTGCAATTACTAATGACCTCGCACAGACTGTTCATTTACCTACCAAAACACCAGACAATCCTAAACACACAGCCAATATGCTTGATCTTTTTCTCACAAACAGCCCATCTAAGTACATGGTTGAAGTGAGCGGTCCTCTACACACCTCAAATCACAATGCCGTAATGGTCTCTTCTCCAATGAAGCCTTTATCTTGTTGCCATTCTCAAAATCGTGTTGTTTGGAATTACAAGCATGCAAAATGGGATGATCTGAGAGATTCCCCCCCCCCCCCCGTGACGGATTACTGTTTCAAATCTTCTGATGTCAACGTTTGCTCAGATTGTGTCAGTGAAATTATTCTTGTAGGGATGAAATCCTTTATTCCACGCTACACCTTAAAATCTTGTCCTTTATCCAAACGTTCGTTTTCCAATAAATGTGCTAGGGCTGTTCAAGATAAGAATGTTACATATCGCAATTGGCTTGTATCCAAATATCCAGGTTCATTTTCTGCCTAGAACAAAACTTGCAACAATTATAAAGCAGTTATTAATTAGTCCAAACTAGATTTCGAACAGGCTAGGAGTAAAAAACTTGCTTCTTGTCCAAATAGTAGTCGAGTATTCTGGTCTCTTGCTAAAGCTATTGGCCGCAACTTTTCCGCAACTTTTGCCATCTCTGTTCCCATCGCTATCAAAACCAGATGGTTATTGCACTTCAGCCAAAGATAAAGCTGACCTGTTAGCATCCTACTTTTCTTCCAACTCGTGTATTGATCTTTTTCAAACACCGCTTACAATTCCCAGTAGACTCCATTCAATGCCTCCTGTTGTCTTCCGTGAAAAGGAAGTTAGAAGGATTTTGAACAATCTCCATACAAAGAAAACTCCAGTTCCTAATGGCATTTCTCTACTTGTTCTAAAAATCTGCGCTCCTGAACTTACTCCTGTTCTGTGTCGATGTTTTCTCTTTCTTATTCCAAAGGTGTTTTCCCTTCTGCTTGGGAATTTCTCATATCGAGCCAGTTCCTAAAAAGGGGACAAATCCATCCCATCCAATTATCATTCCATTGCACTTGCTTATACTCTTTCTAAAGTAATGAAAAATCAATTAACCACCAACTCTTAAACTATCTAGAAACCTTCCATCTGATCAATGATCGCCAGTATGGATACAGTCAGTGTCGATCCGCTAGCGATATTCTGGCTTATGTTATTAATCTGTGGACAAATTCAATGGAAAAGTTTGGTGAAACTCGAGGTAGTTAATCTTGATATTTCAAAGGCTTTTAATCGTGTTTGCATTGAAGGTCTTCTAAATAAGCTTCTATCTCACAACGTGGAATGTAATTGGAATCCAGTTTTCTGACCGCTCACTGCGGGTGATGGTAGACGGCTCTCTGTCTTCTAACTTCTCCACTAATTCTGGTGTTCCCAAGGTTCAATTCTTTCCCCACTCTTCTCGTCTTTTTTATTAATGACCTTCTTCCATTGACCGGAAATCCTAACCATAATTTTGCAGATGATAGTACATTGCATTCCACCTTCCAGTTTGAGCAACTTTGCCCTGTATAAACAGCTTCAACTTCTCGAATATCCACTACCAATTCCTTAAATTCTGATCTCCAGGTAATTCTCCAGTGAGGAAAAGATAACTTAGTCGATTTCAATCCTTCTAAAATTCGTTCCCATCTTACATCTCGAAAAAAAGATTTTTCTGCTCCTATGCTTATCTTCGACGACATTCCAATTTCTAGGCCATATCATATATCTTTACTGGAGATTACCATGACTTCTAAACTCACTTGGCAAACAAGTATTGATTCCTCTGCATCTAAAAAACTAGGTTTTCTTTTTGTTTTTTTGTTTTTTTTTATTATTACTCCAGAACAGAAGCTCCCGAAGCCTTACAGAGGAGGAGTATAACAGTAGCAATACAGTAATAATTCTATTTACAGTCAATATACAATGTCAAATAACAGTATACAATGACCATACACAGCATATACAATGGAATACTTATGTTACAGGCGATTTGCATTTAAGCAAAGCTGGAATGACAGATTTTTGTATTTTTAACACCTTTGTTGTTATATTTTCTTGTTTGCTCACAATGAATAGTTACATTGATAATTATCCATTTTTTGTATTATTTCTTATTATTATATTTGTTTATTATTTTCTTTGTTTATTGAAATATTTATAGTTAATATATACCTATTTTTTTATTTTTTTTATTATTATTATATTAAATCAATCATTTATTCTCATTTTCTAATTACTTGATTGTTGAACTTTTGCAATTCTTTTTTGATATTGATGTCTTCAGCTAGAATATCAATGTTGGATTCGTTTAGCAATTTGGCAGTTCTATTGAAATAGTGGAATTAAGTTGATCGGTTCTGAATGAATCTAGTGCCAGCCGTTGTCTTCTCAAGGCTCTTGGAGGACAGCTAAATTGATGAGGTAGAGCTGCTCAGGGGCATCAGCTTTCCAGCCACGAGATGCATCAGGAATTTGTACTCTGCCACAGCCCTTCTTTGAGAGAATGGTACCATCCCGAAGTGCGGGCACCATTCATTATAGATTTTGTGTTCATTTCCAACTAGACTTGTACACTAGGAATCTGACTATGGATTTCTGAATATGTTCCAGTTGTTTTATAAGAATTTTGGCGTGAGGATTCCAGTTCTGTGAGGCATATTCTAGAATCTCTTTCGTTCTCGGCGTTACTTTTCTTCCAAACAGATATTTACTCTATACAAATCTGCCCTACCATGGAATATTGTTTCACATCTGGGGCGGTGCCCCCAAAACCTCTCTCGGGCTTCTAGATTCCATTCAACAATGACAGTTAATAATGACTCATCTCTAATAGTCTCTCTACTCTGTCTCATAGACGTTCTTGTTTCTGCTGCATGCCTTTTCTATAGATACTTCCATGGGCACTGTTCTTCTGAATTGGTTTCTACAATTCTCGCTCTCTCTCTTTCAAAGTAATTCGAACACGTGCAGTAACCAGTCAACATCCTTTTACTGTCCAACTTCAAATTCATAGAACCAACTTTTCTTCTTCCTCATTTATTCATTCAACTTCCATTTTCTGGAACAACATTCCTTTATACGTAGTTCCTGAAGATTACAATCTACAGAAATTAATGTCTAATATCAACAGATATCTTCTTTCATCTTCTCAACCTTCAGCCCATGCACGCTACTAAGTACTATAGGTTCTGATACCTCTTGTGCTTGGGATTTCTAAAAAAAAAAAATAAAAAAAAAAAAAAAACTACCTACGCAGACACTCTGAAAATTACATGGAAAACATTAAGATATATTTAATGTCATGTTGAATCCCACAATTTTATAAATCTGCAGTAAAGAATCAATTAGCTGTTTTCAGTATAGAATTCTTTTATTTCCCAAGAAAGTGGTGTTTTGTTTTGTGTTTAAGTAACGGCCTGACATTATAAGCTGAGTCGCAGTTTCATGTAAATCACTCGTGTAAGTACTATAAAAATACACTGATGTCCAAAATAATATTATAGCCAGGAAATCTAAGCAATCAATAAAAATATGTATTTGAAGGAACTATGAAATTATTTATAGAAAACATCATTATAGAACTCAAATATGTTCAATATGAAGAGAAATTCCCATTATTTCACTGAATCAAAATTAGCAGATAACGTACCCAAAACTTAAGGCCATTCCAGCTTTATTAAGGTTAACACAGTGTTTAGTAGAAAGTATAATCACCATTGACAGCAAAACAACACCCAACAACGAGCTCGCATGCTGTTTACAAGGTGGATGATAAATCCCACTGCCATCAAACAGCAAATCACAGCACATGGGGAGTTTTGGGAGGAGCATGTGATATGCAATTAGGAAAACGACCTGAAATACGTCTTCAGCATACTCAAAATCGCCGTCCTAAAGCATCGCAAACATGTTCAACTGGATTCAGGTCTAGAGCTCTATCTAACCGTTCAATTAGAAGGATATCCTCCCTTCGAAGAAATTCGTTGACCCAGCTGAGTCCTATAAAGAGGAAAATTTTCGCCGAAGAAAACTGATTCAGGAATAATGACACCCCTCAAAGACTACATAGCAGTCGCCTACCTTGATATTAAAGGAATGGGACTGTATTCCACATTCTCTTCATATAGGAAGATGTCGAGAGTCAAGTTCACGACTGAATCTACTCGTCTTTAAAGAGAACAATGACCCACTGATCTTGGCTCCAGGGGTGGCATTCTTTCCAACGAATTACTGAAGGTTCTCCAATGGAAGATGGGAAGGAAGAAATAATAAAACCTAACCATATTAGTTCCGTACCATATCAAATTAGAAAGGTGTTGGGATGTTTAAGTGAGGACTTTTAAAGCCAACATTATTAGCAGCATGTTCCAGAGATCGACATATTTTTTTCATATTAAGATTTATCATGTTAAATTTAGGGCATCATATTTCCTCTAAAAAAGTTAAGTAGTGTTGTTTAATAAAAAAAAAAAATCATGTTCGCAATTTAACTTTTGGACACCAGCTTACCTTCGTCAACTGGACATTACCCTATTGTTGGAAGAGTGCACTTTCACTGATATACCTTTCACGATCCGTGTTTCTGGATTTTACGAAATTCTTCTATCTCAGTTTGGTATGAAATACAGTATAGAGCAAACAGATTCAGTGGAGCATGGCCTCTCCTCACGATGGTGCACTATATCCCCGCCCACTTGTGGCCTCATTTCATCGTCCATTTCTCTTCTATTCCTTCTTTCATCCTTCATTCTTTTCATCAATACTCCTTCTCATTTTTTAACGCATTTTATTTATTCCACTTGCAGGTAACACAGCTATAATAATAACCGTTCTTCCACACTAGATGGTAAAGGCCTGAGTTCGAATCCTGTCATGATATGAATGTTTCCTTTCCCCCCCCTCCACGTGGCTGAATTAGTAGGTTTCAAGAGAGCTACAGGGTTATGCCCCAACTCCTCCCGGAAACTCAGTACAGCAAACAGACCGAAAAATATACGCTATTATCAGCCTAATTCTTCAGTCTATTGGCCTGTTTGCTGGACGACAGAGTTTCTGGGAGATAAAGCCATGCAACCCTCTCCCCGAGTAATTCGGCGAAGTTCTGAAAAAAGAAAATAAAAATTCCTAATGTCGAGACAATATTCAAAAAACAGTAATCGCAGTGTTTCTGCTAACCGCGAGGACTTCAATAAGGTTAAGCTACTTCGCGAACAGCTAGAGTTTCTATCGAATTATTACGAAATTTGTTTCTAGAATATCTTATTTCTTCATTTGGAGACATTATGTGGCCTCTGAGCTCCCCGGATTTATTAATGTCGCCTGACTTCTTTTTTGTGAGAATATTGAAAAGCCCAGTTTATTAATCTCTTCTGACCACGAGTCAGAATTTCAAAATTAAAATCCAAAAAGGAAATTGTTGTGAGTTCCCAACAGGTTGGAGGTTGTAGGGTTTAGGTGCCTCAGCTACTTAAACTATAGTGCGCCGTACATATATTATATCTGTAAACTGCGTATGTTCTGTGATCGATTTGTTGTTTCCTGGGCAAAAACCCTAGTTTCCGGGAGAAAAAACCATGGTACTCTCGCCTGAGACCGACTACGTTTGAAAAAATTCGTCAGGTAGTTAATGGGATTCGAATTCAGATCTTTTCCACCCGGTGTGGGGAAGGACGTTGATTACACCAGCTGTACTACCCACGAGGGCAGTTCCAGACAATTTCTACAAAGGGCAATGTCTGATGGTCACGTATGGCAGAGTATACAGCTCGATAAGGTCATAACGACAATTTCTTCACCACATAGGAAGGTCAGCTGGCTAGCTTATATTTTCCAGTACTTTTCAGTATATTATATTAAAAATATATCTTTTTCGATATAGTACACAAATATTAAAATATGTCCGTACATTTTGTAACACTGTATCTATGAGAGAGAGAGAGAGAGAGAGAGAGAGAGAGAGAGAGAGAGAGAGAGAGAGAGATTGTCACATTCTATGTTTATTATTTTTCTTTAATTATTATATTTTCATTTTTAAAAATTTTATTAAAAATTTTGACGTAATCGATGGTTGTAGAAAGTTTGTAAACACAAACATTTGATTATTGTGGATTTTCAGTGGAGCAAGAACGTGCTGCTAGGGATTCGCAGAGGTTTATGTGAGCCTCTGTGAGCCCATAGCAACGCACTGTTAGACTGTGGATTGTTTTCTTACAGAAACAGTTTGTTTTATCAGTCGAATTTCAAATTATTTTGGAGAAAAGATGATGAATATGATACTAATAGTTGTTGGGGAATCAATATATATTCCGAGGCTTTGTGAATAAAGATTATTCCTATTTTAACTCTATCAAGAGCATTAAGGAAGGGGATTTTATTAGAAATCTGATGATGCGCCTATACTTTTTGGGAAGTTTTTTTAAATAAAATAAGTCAGGAATTCCTTTACATTTTTATACCAAAATTTCTGAGTTGCTTCAATATTATTTGTGATAATTTAATTGTCTCTGACGTCTGGCTACTTGCCTTGGTAATGAAGCTTGGTAATTGAGCTCAAGATCCACCGGGATCTTGAGCTCAATCGAATATTCAATTGTTATATTTTATTTTGTACTGCGTTAGGGCACGGCTCTGAAGGAAATTTCAGAGAGAGAGACGCATGGAATATTAGCTCAGTGTGCCGATGAAGTGATATTACATGCTGATGGAGTTGTCTAGAAATAAAAGGATAGCTTTAGAAAAGACAAAATACTTTCAAAAGGAATGTGTTATTTCTAGGGCTTTAACTTCCATGTAGTGTTCTGTATAAAGTAAACTTTAAGTAGTGATATTAAGTAGGTTAAATACTCTAGATCCCACCTTCCTACCGGGGAAGGAGATCTAGATGGGAAGATTTAGGTCGTTATCTAGGGTAGTACTGCCTTTTGAAGTAGTGCTATTATACATAGCCTACATTAGATTTTTATCATAAAAATAGGGATACTATCAGTTTAAGAAGTAGAATGAATGTAGACAGTACTGATTTGTAGGTAAACAGCTAACCAAACCTACTGAAAGAGGAAGCACTATTACGCCTATAATTATTATTTTGAAAAGTAAATTTATGCTGTAAGTTAGTTGTTAGTTGGTATGGGAATACAGTAGGCTCTATCGGGCATAATTCAGGCGATGTAAAACATCAGACCAATAGGAAATGCATATTAGTCAGGATAAATGAAGTGCTATTCGTACGCTGATCTTAGTTATTATTTTATACACTGCTGTTTTATTTGTAACCGCTAATAATCATCATGCAACTTTTAAAATAAAATCCTCACGTGTGTGTGTGTGTGTGTGTGTGTGTGTGTGTGTGTGTGTGTGTGTGTGTGTGTGTGTGTGTGTGTGTGTGTGTGTGTGTTTTAAAATATAGAATAAAACTAAAAATACAAAAACACTTTCGATGTGTGGTTAATCGATACTTCAGCTTTTTTGAAGATTTCTGTTTTAAAAATAGGAATATCCAATGGAAGAGGGCAACAGAGCATTTTCGAATGTTCATGAATGAATTCAATTATTTCAAAGTCAACGTAAGCGACAACAAACAAAAATAATCATATTAAGATGGATTTCAAAAAAGTGAAAGAAAACAAATATTACACAGCACAGTAAAGTGCAATATTGCGCAGGAAACTTGTGCAATATTACACAGATTTCCATTTTTAAACGATATTTCATCACCCTTCAACTGAAAAGTGAACTTCAATTTAAACAGAGCCACAATAAAGTAAATGTGTCAACAAATATCGTCCACAGGATCAGTGCGAAGTGTTTTATTGCTCCATTCAACTTTTCTCTTGGAGAAATGTTGAATGGAGCAATTCAAAAATGAATACATTTTTATAATATACATAATATTTTAACAGCAATTTTTCGAATCGCTTTGAATTTGTAATTGCATACATTACATTAAATTAAATATTAACTGGATTGGGAAGAAAATATCAGAAAAATTTATTCTCACTCAGGACTTTTAGCCAACTGATGATGATCACTTATGAAAAATCAGTCATTACGACTCTTGGCGTTTTTATCTTTTAAGCTCATTACTGCTGATGAACCAATGGGAGATTTACAAATTTAATTTTCATTTCTTATCTTAACGTTAATTTTAACTGGCCTCAATTTTAACTTTCACCAGCTTCAGTTCTTTTCAATACATCATATCAAACAGTTTAAAGAGCCGAGTTCAGTTCAAATAAAATTAAATTAATTAAAAAAACAATGCTATTATAACTTAACAGTTAGTCATAACATTTGCTCTACTTGCAACTTTACAAAACATATGCTTGTGTCAGGTGAATGAAATATGATCCTTCCGAGAGCAGCGTCCAACACAATTGCCTTTTAGCTTGAGCTTGAACACTCGTCCAGTCTAAGTATCCCTTCTGATGTGTATGATACTTGGAAAAGATGAGTTAAACGTTGCATTTTTGTAAATAGCCATGTAGGAACTTAATGAGGCATTCCAGTCTCGTTGGAATTTGGTAACTATGCTTTCCATACATTACTTCTCTGTATCGTGGAATATCACATCGGACATCAGTTAATCTATATTGTTTCCTGCTCTTAAATTCAAAAATGATGGTGAAAAGCGCAGTGCTCGAGAAAACTAAAATTTCTAAAGTTATATGCGGACGGAGGGCTCAAGAACATCGTTTGAATGAGGAAGTGTATTCATTATTTGCGATATGGCGCAAGGAAGCACTAAGTTTTTTGCTGCAGCAGCAAAAAAGAAAATAAAAATAACAAGCTGCTTTCTTCTTTCTACTGCGGAAGAAAAATTTTTCCCCTTCCGATTCTGCTGATCGTTGAATTCTCATCTCATTCACGTCTTATTCCAGTGATTTAAAACTCGTTAGTTTATACCTATTCCTCCGTAATTTGAATTTGTGTCCACTAATTCTATCATTTATAACCTTGAAAATTTCGTCTTCATTCATTTTTCCATTCCCTCTCACATCCTATAAACCTCAATCATATCTCCACTCAAGTGCCTGGTTACCAAAGCGGTTTAGCAAGTCTTGGTAAACTCATGTAGGCGCTCTTTTGCCGATTTCACTAGAGGCGATTCCCATTTTTGAACCGTTTTAAAAAGCCGTCCTTTTCCTTTTTTAGTTGTAGTCTCCATACTTGAAAACAGTACTGCAAAGTACAGTCTCACCACTGCTTTATATAGTGTGATTATGGCCGCCCTATTTCTACAAGCAAATGATTTGATTAATCATCGATAAGGCATGGGCATCTTGCCGCCTGTTTTGTTGCCTGGATCGTAATTCCAAGTCTTTCTTCTCTTCAGTGTCTTTAGCACAGCTCCTCCTAATGTACATGTTATTTCCCAAAAGTTTGTTTGTTTGTTTGTTTTTTAGGAGCATTAGCAACTAAGGCCATATTGCTCGGGGATATGCGGTGGTCATTTCCTGACCTTTCCGCATCCTCCGTATTTAGTGGTGAGGCTCGAATCCCGGTCTAATCAAGAAGCGTGTGCTACGCACTGCTGCTCCTTCCCACCTGGCTACGGAGGCACCTTCCCAAAAGTAAAATCTTGCATTTTTCAGCATTAAAGCACAGCGGCCTGCCACTTTCCTGCCTATCCAAGTTGTTCTGAAAGAGCGATTCTTAGCACTGGCCATTAACTACTCTCCGGATTCTTGAAATCATTTGCAAATTTTGACATTACTACCTATATCAATTCGCCAACATCATTTAAAACAAAATTAAAAACAATAGTAGTCCCGCCGATTATTGAGCTTTGAATCAGGAAATATTATATTGGATATCAGGTAATCTGCTCACTTCCGAAACATAAGTTCAAAAAGGAAAGTTTAAAGTGCAGCAGTCCATAGAAGTAACATTTTTTTAAGCTGTTGTAAGGGGGAGAACTCGAAAAGAGCAGGATGAGGAAGTGTTTTAAATGTACTTCCTCATTATACTGAATTTTACCATGCAGCCAGATAATGCGTTACCCATTCAGTAACCCTCGTTTGACCACAACTCTTGCTGTAATTCTTTACAGTATACAGATTCATTCATGTTGTATCTAAAGTTGGTTTTTGATTATGTACATTTCTTAGCATTTATTCTATCCCCTGTAAATGTACAATAAAATAACGTTCTTATTGTATGATTACATTAAGATAAATCGTAAGATAAGATATCATTTCTTTTAATTTTTTTTCTAAATAGCTACTCACTCTGTACAAAATTTCAAATCGGCCCTTCCATGGAATATTGTTCCCACATCTGGGGCGGTGACTCACAAACCTCTCTCTCTCTCTCTCTCTCTCTCTCTCTCTCGGCTTCTGGATTCCATTCAAAAGGGAGCAGTTAATTCAACTTGTCTCTTACAAAGTCTCTCCACTCTCTATCTCACAGGAGTTTTGTTTCTGTTTGCATGCGTTTTTTTATAGATACTTCCATGGGCACCGTTCTTCTGAATTGTCTTCTGTAATTATCTCCCACCCCTCTCTCTCTCTCTCTCTCTCTCTCTCTCTCTCTCCAAACATGTGCGACAACCGGTCAATATCCATTTATTGTCAAACTTCAAACTCACAGAACTAAGTTTTCTTCTTCCTCATTTCTCTCCTGAACTTCAGCTTTCAGAAACAACCTTCCTTCACATGTATTTCCAGGAAATTATAATCTACAGAACTTAAATCTGACGTCAACAAGTACCTTCTGTTTTCTCAACCTTCCAACCCACGCACGGTATTAATTAATATTGGTTCTAATTCCTTTCGTGTTGGGGGGGGGGGGGGGTAAAAAACTCTCAAAAACAGTCAAATTATGAAATTTGGGTAAATACATTTCAGTACCACTAGTGTCTTGTGTAACAACAAGCACATCTCACGTTTCTTTATCTCTATCCTACACACAAATCCAATTTTAACTTAGCTTAGTGGTTCACCATTAAATGAAATGTTTATCGTGAAACTAGGATGAAGTATCTGAATCCATGTATTGATGAATGTCTTGCAACGGAGCTGGTAATCCCATGTGCAGACAGCCAAAGAAAAAACAAATATGATGCTTTAATTTATCAAAGTCTAAAGAACACTTTCGTTCGGCTGACAAGCTTCTCCAACACTGCATGTATAATAGCGTAGTTCAACTGAAGTATCGCATTCTTTGTAATGCCGTTCTTTCAACAAATCCAAAGAATGAACAACTGGTGATAAATTTAAGTCAACGACAAAAAAAAAACCTACTATAAATGAAAAGAGGGGGGGGTTAGAAATACAGATCAAAAAGGAAGATGAGGAAGTAAGAAATAAAGGATGTACATACAGGATGTAAATTAAATCATCAGATAGCTACTTGAGATACAATAAGTACAGTACCTAATGTGTGTCTGGGTTAGAGACCTATTAAACATGATAATTTCTGATGATAAATAAAATATATAAATTTACGTTTATTTAACAACTTAGAATATCGTTTAATTCAATTTAAAATTTTTAATTACAAAATATTTAACTGATTTCATTTAAAAAATAATTTTAAAAGTACTGTTAAGTAATATCTTATTATTTTGTCTTTCATGATGGTTTCACTAAATACCTTTCGACCGAAACATTACAGGGGACGTTTAAGTTGGTAGATACTTGGCAAAAATGTGCAAAAAGTTGGATTTCTTGCATATCAGTGCAGTATGAGGAACATTGTGATGACATTTTTAGCATATTCTTTATTTCTATTCTAAATCCAAGTTTCACCTCATTACTAGATCTGATTCCCCGGATGAGAGGCATATAACTCAACCCCCCCTCCCTCCAAGAAGAAATTACGAAAATCCTCAGGGGTGTCCTAGGATTTATGTTTCCAGATAACATCCTTTAGTATACAACGTATTAAGGCTTGATGCATATAAATGTAGTAAATACAGAACACACAAAACAGAAATCCTCTGTGAAATATACCCACTAATCCAATTTGCATGCATCAATCCTTAATACATTATACCATTTTTACATTATAATATCATTTTCATGAAACTCTGCCCCTAAATATTTAAAGCCAATGTGTAAATAACTGGTAATAACTAATTTAAAAAATATGAATATATAATACATCTATTGAAAGAGGTGAAAAATCAGTAGGTAAGTTGTCATTTGGGACAATTTAAACTGTTGTCTGAACATTCTGGAATCTAATGATGTAAATCTTATCATTATCAGCGAATTGTTTTTTTTTTTTTTTGTAGTTGTTGGCGCATCGGCTTCTGCGGCCATAATGCACCTCCCAAGGTTTTTGCAGTACTTTGATCCAAGCCCGAGGCGGGATTCGAACCCGCGACCTTTGGGTTGCCAGGCAGGCACTTTACCCACCTGGCTAGCCCGGTCGGCAGTAAACTGTTAATGTTGTTATTTATACTGTTATCAATGATATAAAAGGTAGGGTAAATCCTAATTACATTGCATATGAAACATGCAATTTATACTGTATGAGTAGTTTAAATAAAATATACTTAACTCTTATACAAATAAAAATAGGAATATGCAAACGTTAAACTGTAGACAAGTTGCAATTAAAGAACTATAAAGTAAAATATTGCTTATTATAGATAATAAGCAATATTTTGCAAAATATAGATATAACAAAATAAAAACATGCATTAAATATTACACTTGTTAACACGTTGTGAATGACTAATAACAAACGCATATAAAATTTCAATGCATTTAAAGAGCTTAAGAATTTAAAGAATTAAAATAAAAAATAAATTTAAATAACATTTTAAAATAGATTTAAAATTTTCGAAAATTAATTTATTTTAAAGCAACCTTTCGATAAGTCATCAACGAGACACTATGGACCTTCCCTGTCACCTGTCTACACTACACAGAGAACATACACATGCCTGTTTCATAACTCCTAAATCTCTTTTTCCCTTCCCAGTTGTATAAGTTGATTAGGGATTATTACCCAAGTGTAAAACTTAACCTTGCATTTTGCAGAATTAAAAACAGTTGACACTTATCTGACCATCCTTGAAGCCTATCTAATTCATCTAAAAACAAAGTTGCATCACGCTGGTCATTATCCAGTCTCACAATCTTCACATCATCTGCAAATTTTGACATCGTGTACCGTATCCCTTCATCAATGTCATTTAAGAAAATCGAACACAGGCGTGGTCCACAAACCAATTACGTACTGATTTACCCTACTTTTAAACTGAGCCCATTCTGAACAGTATCCATTAATTCTTTCCTGCCTGTTGTGTAGCCATCCCGTATATATATCTTACCAATAATCCCATATGTACAGTTTATACACGGAGCTCTCGTGCAGGATCGACTCAAATATTTTGCTCAAGTTCAAATAAATAAATATTCATTTACTGTAAATACAGCAAGCACATGACTAGGGACAGATAATATACAAAGGAAATAGAATAAAATAAAGCAATCGAATACATAGCAGATTTTATAACGAGAATATTGTCAGTACTAGTGGGGAAGAGGAGAAATCTGCGATTTAGGCTGTACTGAAGATAGGAAATGATTCTTGTGTCAACGAGAAAATGATGATTTTTAGTATTTCAAAAGCTTTCTTTAGATCTATCGACAGCACCTTTGATGTCTAATTAAAAAACATCGCATTGTGCTTCATCTTGAAATGCAGTTTGGATGCGCACAATGGTATCAGCTAGGTTAGATGTTGTGGAGTGCCCTCTAGGACCAAAATGCATCTTGACAGTTGCGTGTTGAGATATGGGAGCATGATTTTTTCAATAATTTTAGTAATTATTGACGAAACAGAAATTGGTCGATAGCATGTATGGTTATTACTGCAAGCTTTTTTAGAAATCAGCGTAATCATGAAAGTTTTCCACTGTGTTGGAAGGAATGGCTGGGAAACGTACCTGGAAATGATATGCACTAACGCATCAATGATGTATGCGCTGGACAATCTAATAATAAAAGTAGGGATGCCGTCTGGGCCTTCACTACTATCAAGGCGTAATTAGTTAATAATATCAAAGTTATTTCTGGCGTCCATATTATAATTTATCAGACTAGATAAAATAAGGTTTTCCCTTTACAAAATCATTTTATCTATGTTTTGAAAATACTATTCGTATTTAAATGATTCTGTATGCATTCTTCATTACTGCCACCATGATTTTCCCCATCACTGAAGTCAAACTGACTGGTACATTGTACATTGTTCTCTGCATCCTTAGTACTAGTATTGTAAAATATTGCAAGGAAGCAATCTAATACAGCCAAACCGAAACACACATTACCTGTCCATCCCATCTAATAATTTGTTCAGTTCTTCCTTAAATTTATTCAAACTACTCACTTCCACAATGCCGAATGGAAGTTCCCCAACAATCAACTACTGCTAGCTGAAAGCAAATTTCCGCACATCTGCCTTGAAACGATCCTTTCTCAATTTAAATTGATGCCCCTTCGTGTGTGTCGTCTGAGCAAGAGTAAAGATTTCATCAGCATTTAGCTTACTCAATCAAATGAAAGCCTTAAACACCACATAGTGGCATAGTGTTTTGTGAAAGGCGCCACCTGTGGTTTCCCACATCTGCACCATGGTACTTTGTGAAGAAGTACAGAATCTATGTAAAAGCCAGAAAAAGTGTAATGTCTGGTTTCTGTCAGAGTAGTGTTATGTTTTGTTGTTGTGTCTCTGGCTGCTTGGCCGCAGAGCCCCTAGTGGGACCCCACGTTGCCCGCCACCACCACTGGGAGGTGAGCCAGGCTGCCCATTATACTCTGGCTGGCCTTTGCCAGGGTTGCCTAAGCTTCCTGACAAAGGTCAAGTGAAAAAAATAATAATAATAAATAAATAAAAAAAAATAAATAAATAAAATAAAAAAAAATAAATAAATAAAAATAATACAAAAAAAAATAATAATAATAAAAAAATAAAAAAATAAAAAATAATAATAAAAAATAAAAAAAATAATAAAAAAAAATAAAAAAGTGTGGGGGGGGGAGAAAACAGAGCAGGAGTACGAGTTAGAAGGAACAGAAAGAGGGAAAGGAGGACGGACTGAAGTTAAGGAGCAGTCCGCTCTTTGTGAGGTGAAAATAGGGATCTGGGGGTGGGAGTTAAAGTAGCAGGGGACAGGTGCCCCTGCATGGTCACCAGAGGCCAATGGACTCTGTATCCCGCACTCAGAAGTTCTCCAGAGTGCCACCAATCCCGCACCAGAACGGTGCCGGCTGATCCTACCCTATAAGGGGTTTGCAGCAGTATCCCGCACTCGATGAGTACCAGCAGTCCCGCACCAGAATGGTACCAGCAGTGTTCCTACCCTTAAAGGATTTGTAAGTTGTCAAGGCAGTGTCCTCTAGCAGAGAAGGAGCTAACCCACGCCAGTCTGATTCAGGCCTTGGGCAGCATGATCCAATGTTGTTCTCATTTCAGCAATCTTGGCTAGCCTCAGTGCGAAGATTTCCTGCGCATACACAGTTAGTGCCCTGTATGTGTTTTCATCGAGCAGCAGCGAGGACTCTTGGTTTCGTGGATTCCTTTGAATTGCGGTAGCAAACTTGATTCTACTGTTGTCATAGGCAGGGCACTCATACATGAGATGCCCCCAGGACTCTTCTTCTCCACAATGGCACCGCGGGTCTCTTTCAATCCCCATAGCTGTGAGTTTCTGACGGAAGGGGCCGTGTCCAGTGATAATAAACGTCATGTGCAGACCAGGTGAGAACCAGGGAGGGGCTATTGGGTGAGTATGGTTTATAGTTGGGAGGAATCGCCTCGTGATGTCTCCTTTCTGCGTGGTTTCCCAGCTCTGTTGCCATATCGCTTGTAGATGTTGGGTGATTCTCCTCTTCTCTATCTTGGGGTCATTTGCAAGATCCAGCTGGAGATTTACTATTTCAGCTGGTGTTCCTTTCCTAAGGTGGTAATATAGGCCTCGCCTGACTACTTCTAGGTAGAGTGGCTGACAACCTGTTAGAACTTGCAAGGCAGGGGTGCTAACAGTGCGGCACGCCCTACTAATTGATAGCAGCATGAACCTTTGAATTGTATCCAGCTTCTGTTTGTTTTTTGTTAGTGTAGCTTGTCTATACCAGGTGGAGGCACCATAGCACCATACCTTAAACACCACAATCAGACCTCCATCGCAGGTGCCTAGTTTCCAGATACTGAAATTTCTAGAACTGGCGTCTTCCTTGGTAAAAGTACACTTTTGCGCCGGACTAATCTTGTTGTCCTTCTCTGCACCAGTTCCAACATATCTACATCCTTCCTAAAATGAGGTTTAAAAACCTATATATATGCAGTACTCCAGATGTTACCCACTACATAGAGATATTGTGATATTAAAACTAAATATAAAATCCTGCACAGAGACAAAATGTTTTTGAGCTGTTATACTGGACTTTTGTTAGCTGGCTGGCAGTCTACTGATTTCATTAGGCCCCAATAATTAAGAAATATTAACAGAATAAAAGAGTCACAAAATGGCGTAAGCAGTGTTTATTATACGAGGGACGTAATTTTTCATCATATCATATGCAAAGAATCCGCCTTCGCAGAGAACACGTCCTTATGTTAACACAAGGATGATAAAACTGTTATAAGCTTAAATTGAAAATATTATAACTGAATATTGTATAGCTGGAATAAAAAATAAAAAAAACCATTTAAACTCTTTCCAGAATGTTGAGCAAACTTAAACTGTTATGATAGTGTTACCAGAAAACAACTTCACTCGCCCACAGTGTACTGTAGGTGAGTGACGTTTTAAATAAATTTTGTGAGTTCTCTGGTCGGTTTGTCTGTTTTTCTGGACGAACAACCTGAGAGGAAATACCTTGGAATCTTCGCCTGACACCCAATAACTTACCCATGAGTGAAAAAAGCATATAAAAGTTCCACGCGTCATTGACGAGATTCGAACCAGGGCCTTTTCCACATGATGTGGGGAGGATGGGGTTATAATCACTGCGCTACCAGTAAGGGACCAAAGTTTCAAGTGGACATTTCTATAATATACTTTTTACAAGTCATTATTATTGTGAAGAATACTGATATTTGGGAAATGGAGCTAGGTGAGCAGTGATCAAATATTTGCAAAAGTAAAACTTAACCGCATCTGAGATTCACCGATACAAGAGACTATTTTACTTTGGGCGACTCTAAGAAATGGACATGTGGGTTTAAAATGGGCAGAGAATCTTCTAAAAATGTGTGGCATCTGTGGCCATAATGCACCTCCCAAAGTTCTTGCATTTTACTCTGATCTTTATTGATCCAATCTGATCTTTATTGATCCAAGCCCGAAGCGTGATTCGGGCCCGCGACCTTTGGGTTGCCAGGCAGTCACTTTACCCACCTGGCTAGCCCGTCGGCGCCTAGTTCCCGAGCTCTGCAACACACATAAGTTCTTCCTCATACGGACGCCTTTTTGCCGATCTCACCAGGTGAGTTGCCCATCTTTGGACCTTATCAAGAAGCACAATGTCTTTCTTCAGCTGTGGTCTCCATACTTGAACACAGTATTCCAATAGCCTTATATAATGGGATTATGACGTCCTTATCTCTACTAGCAATTGTCGATAAATCATTGATAGGACACAATGAACTTCCTTGCAACCTGTCTACAATGCTCGGAGAAATTCATGTCTGACCGTATCGTAACACCCAAGTCCCTTTCCTCCACTACCGGCGTTAGTTCAACTCCACCAAATGCATAAGTTATTTTGGGGTTACTTATTACACCCAAGGTGTAATACTTTACACTTTGCTGGATTTTTTGCATAGCTGCCATTTTTTCTGACCATCCTTGAAGTATGTCTAGGTCACTCTGAAGAAGCTCTGCTTGGCGGTGATCATTAATTACTCTACCAGTCTTTACATCATCGGCAATTTAGACATCACGCTCTCTATCCCTTCATCTATGTCATTTATGAAAATGACAAACAGCAGTGGTCCTAATACTGATCCTTGGGAAACCCCACTTCTTACATCAACCTAATCTGAGAAATAACCATTCATCACAACCCTTGCCTCTTGCCCTGAAACCATCCATCTAAGGATTTCCCTGTAATTCCAACATGTTCCAGCTTATAAATAACCGCTCATGTGGGACTAAGTCAAATTCAAATAAATTATGTCGAAATTATTCGCTAAGTCCAGCTCTTGAGTGACCCTGTGAAAACAGATTTTTTTTTTTTTTTTTTTTTGGTAGTTGTTGGTGCATAGGCTCCTGTGGCTATAATGCACCTCCCAAGGTTTTTGTAGTACTTTTGATCCAAGCCCGAGGCGGGAATCGAACCCGGGACCTTTGGGTTGCCAGACAAGCACTTTACCCACCCGGCTAGCCCGGTCGGCTTCAAAACAGCTAACCAGATTAGTTAAACATGATTTACCCTTTACAAAACCATGCTGAGTATCCTTCAGAATTCCATTTCTATCTAAATGATCCTGAATTCCAACGTGGATCATTGTCTCCATGATTTTCCCTACTACTGAAGTTTCCCTGCTACAGTAGAGCGAGATCATGGACCTAAGCCAATTTGGTAGCACAATCTGAACAGTGGAAGCATCATGGATCTTCTCCTCAGAAGAGATTTCGTGTTCAACTAAATGCTGGAAAGAACGTAATCTCTATATTTTGGAAGCTGGGAGAATGTTACGGATTGGCTCTTTGAAGTTTGGACAGACTACAAAGCAATAATCATGCAAGTTTAGTCCAGAAACTGAGTGTGTAAATTAAAGAGGAGGGAATTTATATTACCATGGGATATAACTTTCCTCTGCTCTTCTCTTCAACTCTCCGATGTATGGGTCTATCAGGATAATGCACCAGTTAACAAATCTCATGATACAATGGCTGCGATTGACGAAGATGCATTTGAAATAGCTGTTCATCCACCTTAGGCACCAGATCTAACCCCAGTGATTTTTCGTCCGTACAGGTGGTCCCCAGTGATCACCTGTACGGACAAAAATTTCAGAGTGACAGTGATGTGATAGTCTGTGAATTAATAGCCTTCGGGGCTTTGAGAAATCTTTTATTTTTTTCTTCTGTAGAGATAAAAAATACTACGGGCACTGAGGGAAAAAGCTCATTGAATTTATAGGTGTATTATGTTGAGAAATACAGTTATTTTTATTTCTACTTAGTAGTTGCTTCTACACGTATATTGCAATTGGGACTGTTTTTATCATCCCTCATATCCTACTGCTGCTTACGCCTCAGTTCTCGTGGCTAGCAGTGGTTATAATCGCAGTCCTTCAACACCATATAGAAAAGGCCGTCTTGACCATAGAACATATTATAGGCTTCTTTCACATCATGGCCGAGTGTTTCACTGATTTATTTATGGACGGATATTCCAGAAACTCGAATGTTTACATAGCAAAACATAAATCGAATATAGAGCACACGCAATTCATTGAAACGATCTCCTTACGCCCCATTGCATTAGTTGCCTTGGTGAAATTCGACACAAAACCAAGCTCACATTTTAAGGATGACACTTGAGCTTGCTGACTGTTTTTCCAGATATACGTTTCTTATAAGAAATTAAAGAGATGAACAAGCAAAAGTTTGTCCCATTACGACAAGTACTATGTAAGCTATTACAAACTGCTCCGCACTGCACTATAAATAAGCGGTATTCTCCGAAGGAATGTAAAATATGTTGCTACTTAAGTGGCGGGGCGTAGCCAGTAAATAAGAGCCCAAAGTAAGTCCTAATTCAGACACACTTTTGCGTGGTGATTGTCCCTCCCCCTCTCAAGTAGCATTCGTTGTTACTCTACTATTTCGTTTGCATTTTTTTTTACTTTCTCAGTGAGTTAGACTGTAGCATTATAGGTAACTCTAGATGTATCTGCTCTTCACCTGTGCCAATTCACAACGTGGAATATCAAGATGTTTTGAAATGCAGAACTGAAAAAACGGTTAAAATAAATTTTCTGTTTACACTCCGGGGCGACCACACCCGTCAGAGGAGTTCACAAGACAGAGAGAATACGACAAACAGCATCGTATTCAGTAGTCACGGGCTACTGAATACGTTAATTTATAGCTATTAACTTAACCCATCAACTTAAGAATGTATGAATGATATTTTATTTCATTTTATTATTTATTTTCATCATTTTTTATGTTTTTCATTCTATTATAGTGAGCGAGCAGCTTTCCCAGAAGCTAGAAGGCTTGAGATGGCTGCTCCCACACAGAGAAAGAGCCTATTTTTTTTTTTTTTTTTTTACCATCTGTAAAAAATACGAGCCAAAATACAATCAAGTTCCTGAAGCAACATGTCATTTTTGTAAATTATCTAGTTACCCATAAGTTTAGATCCTATAATGCTTCATGCTACGCAGTGCATATAACTATCGTACAAGTTTAGGCCTGACGTAGTCCAGTGGTCAGGAGCGAGAGTGCATAGCACATGTTCCTTGAGTGGACCGGGGTTCAAGCCCGTGACTACTAAATACGATAAATATTTGTATTGATGATTTATTGTAAATTCTACTGACTTGGTTGTCGAGCCGGAGTATAAACAAAATATTTATAGCTATTAACTTAACCCATCAACTTAAGAATGTATGAATGATATTTTATTTCATTTTATTATTTATTTTCATCATTTTTTATGTTTTTCATTCTATTATAGTGAGCGAGCAGCTTTCCCAGAAGCTAGGTACCTACCCACTTCGGGTGGGTACCCACCCACCCACCGAAGAAGGGCCAAATAGCCCTGAAACGGTGCCGTCTGGGTGGTGGTATCCATCTGAGAATAAGTAACATTAGTCTTCTCCTTAGGTGAAGCGTTACTTATTCGAAGTAGTGCAATATCATGGCAACTCGTTGTGAAGGTATTCACAATATGAGATATAACTTAAAACGATGCCGTTTTATTAATAATCTGATTTATTCAGATATAGCTATGTATTCCTGATGCATTTGCACTATATTTATACATAGTCTAGACTCCTTCATAGCTTGAGGCTTATGCCCTAAACGCTTGAGTCTAAATACATGATACACCATCAGGCATCTCTCATATTGTGGAGTTATACTTCATAACTGTTTTGCCATCATTGCATCACTTGGGTACCTACCCACTCACTGACGAAGGGCCAAATAGCCCTGAAACAGTGCTGCTAGGGGGAGCTTGATGATGTCCGGAGTTTCCGAGAATAGGTAACAACAGCCTTCTCCACTGGGGAAGCGTTGCCTATTCGAGGAGTTTATGAGTTTTTGAGTGGTGTGAGTTGAAGGAGTTACTGTCCCTTTCATTCTTCTACACTGTTTCTTTTCCTCTTCCACTCCTACTATAACTTTCCCTCTACCTTTTTTGCTTTTCTAAGTCTAATAGGGACAAGTGGATATTCGAGTAGATATTCACATACATACATCAAATAGCCCTGAAACAGTGCTGCTGTGCTGTTAGGGGGAGCTTGATGATGTCCGGAGTTTCCAAGAATAGGTAACAACAGCCTTCTCCACTGGGGAAGCGTTGCCTATTCGAGGAGTTTATGAGTTTTTGAGTGGTGTGAGTTGAAGGAGTTACTGTCCCTTTCATTCTTCTACACTGTTTCTTTTCCTCTTCCACTCCTACTATAACTTTCCCTCTACCTTTTTTGCTTTTCTAAGTCTAATAGGGACAAGTGGATATTCGAGTAGATATTCACATTACATACACAAATAGCCCTGAAACAGTGCTGCTAGGGGGAGCTTGATGATGTCCGGAGTTTCCGACAATAGGTAACAACAGCCTTCTCCACTGGGGAAGCGTTGCCTATTCGAGGAGTTTATGAGTTTTTGAGTGGTGTGAGTTGAAGGAGTTACTGTCCCTTTCATTCTTCTACACTGTTTCTTTTCCTCTTCCACTCCTACTATAACTTTCCCTCTACCTTTTTTGCTTTTCTAAGTCTAATAGGGACAAGTGGATATTCGAGTAGATATTCACATACATACATCAAATAGCCCTGAAACGGTGCCGTCTGGGTGGTGGTATCCATCTGAGAATAAGTAACATTAGTCTTCTCCTTAGGTGAAGCGTTACTTATTCGAAGTAGTGCAATATCATGGCAACTCGTTGTGAAGGTATTCACAATATGAGATATAACTTAAAACGATGCCGTTTTATTAATAATCTGATTTATTCAGATATAGCTATGTATTCCTGATGCATTTGCACTATATTTATACATAGTCTAGACTCCCTCATAGCTTGAGGCTTATGCCCTAAACGCTTGAGACAAAATATTTATTTATAATTTATTATCCCGGTACTGTTTGTTTGTTATTTGGTTTTTAGGAGCATTAGCAACTAAGGCCATATTGCTCCGAGGATATGCGGTGGTCATTCCCTGACCTTTCCGCATCCTCGTATTTGGTGGTCACGGGCTCGAATCCCAGTCTAATCAAGAAGCGTGTGCTACGCACTACTGCTCCTGCCCACCTGGCTACGGAGGCGCCTTTTCCGTATTGAAATACCAGTATAGATACAAAAAATACCGGCGCCTCCGTAGCCAGGTGGGAAGGAGCAGCAGTGCGTAACACACGCTTCTTGATTAGACCGGGGTTCGAGCCCGTCACCACCAAATACGGAGGATGCGGAAAGGTCAGGGAATGACCACCGCATATCCCGGAGCAATATGGCCTTAGTTGCTAATGCTCCTAAAAAAAAAAAAAACCAAAAAAATAACAAAAAATACCGGTTTTTTGGTACTAATTTTAAAAAAAATAATTGTTTATAATTTAATCACATAAAGGTTATAAAATCACCTTTATGTGAGTATGACGTCGTTATCTCTACTAGCAAATGTTCGATAAATCATCGATAGGACACCATACAACATTGCAGCCTATCCACAATTCTCGGACAACTTCATGTCTGACCATATCGTAACTCCCAGGTCCCCTTCCTCCGCTACTGACTTAAGTTCAACTCCACCAAGTGTATAAGTTATTTTGCGGTTGCTGTTCCCCAGGTGTAAGACCTTGCATTTTTCTGAATTAAAGCATACCTGCCACTTTTCTAACCATCCCGGAAGTCTATCTAGGTCACTCTGAAGAAGCTCTGCTTGGCGGCGATCATTAACTACTCTACTGATCTTTACATCATCTGCAAGTTTAGACCTCACGCCCTCCATCCCTTCAAAGATGTTATTTAAATAAAAAAAACAGCGGTCCCAATACTGATCCTTGGGAAACCCCACTTCTTACATTAACCCAATCTGAGGAATAACCATTTATCACAACCCTCTGCCTGGTGCCCTCGAGCCATCGTGCTATCCATCTAAGGATTTTCCCTATGATTCCAGCCTATAAAGTAACCACTCATGTGGGACTGAGTCAAATTCTTTGCTGAAATCCAAATAAACAATGTCGAAATTATTCCCTAAATCCAGCTCACGAGTGACCTGTCAAAATGGCTAACCAGATTTGTTAAACATGATTTTCCCTTTACAAAACCATGCTGTGTATCCTACAGAATTCCATTTCCATCTAAATTATCCTGAATTCCACCCTTTATCATTGCCTCCATGATTTTCCCTACTACAGAAGTTAGACTGGCCGGTCGGTAATGTTCTGCGACACGCCTAGAACACCTTTATGTTCCAATTTACACCAATCCAACGGAATCTCTTCTGATAATTATGAGAGTATCACTGGACTAGTGATACTCTCATAACTAGCCTTAATGGTTCAATGCACTCACTTGCCACCTCCTTTAAGGTTATAGGGCATATGCCATCAATCACAGGAGCCTTACTTGCCTGTAGGTGCGAAAGTTCTCATTAAATAATCATTTGAAATTTCAACATCATTAAATATATTTTTTTTCAACTTCACTTCCATAATATTTCATTGACACAAAGGGTTTTTTTTATGTAAATATCGATGCAAAGTAACTGTTGAGTTCATCTGCAACTTCAGCTATGTTATCTAATACTATCTCACGTCCATTGCATAAGGGTCCAATCTGATTTGTCCTTCTGTTCTTTGCATTTATATATGTGAAGAATTCCATAACTGCACTCTTTGCTCTCTTCTTTGTTCCTTATCCCCACTCTTTGTTCTCTCCCAGACTCAGTAAAAATACTATAGTGAAAATTATACTCCGCTGAATAAAACGTCTTTCTCCTTCAGAAAATGATGAACATCATTCAACCATGGAAGACCAACATGGAACAGAAAATTCTTTCCAAAATAAGAAATTGCCCGACTCCAATGAGATTTTAAAAGATGAATTCGAGTCGGAAATTAATGAAATACTTGAACTATTTTTGCTAAAAACGTTCAAAGCATAGAAAATATGGACTGAGATCGTCTTCGATTATCTCAGTACAATAGTACCAGAATAGAATCCGAAAGGGCGTTTTCTGCCGCTAATCAAATACTGTATGTACCAAAATTAGATCCATTTTAAACGATCATACTATTGATTGCTTATGTTTCTTAAGAGCTCACTTTATTCGGACAGGCAGTGTGGGTGCTTACACATAACTAAACTTTGCAGTAACAATATGTATTTTTTGTTTTTAGAATAACTGTATTTTAATAATTTTCTTCAGAATATTTATTATTGCAATAAAAGTTTATTTAAAACATGAATTCAAGTAATTACAGTACTTGTTTTTTTCCTTACTTTATTGCACCTGATTGTCATCAAAATTTATTGAGAAAAACGTTTGGTTTTGGAATACCGGTATTCCGGTTTCATAATTAAAAATACCGAAATACCAGTATTAAGATTTTGACCAGTATTGTAAGCCCTAGCACGAACTTTTGAGTCGTTTGTCCCGTTACAAGAAGTACTGTACTATGTAAGCTATTACAAGCTGTTTACAATTAGCACGAACTTTTGAGTCGCGCTAATTGAGACAAACACGACTCAAAATATTTCTCAAGTACCCCTCTCACGCTACGCAAAGGTTTGTTTCGTCTGTATGATTTTGTGTAAGAAGCACAGGAAACCACAAATTCTAACTTAATTGGCATCTCCTAAAAGTGAGTTGAAATACAAGTAGCTTGTGAAGGTTCTCTACTGATGCCCCTCTCCCACTAATGAGGTGCCAAAAAGCGCTTAAACTGGCTAGGGAGGTAATGTCACATTACAAATTGGCAACAATATACTGTACTTCTCTTCAGAGATGCGTTACTTATTTATAGTGAAATAGCGAGGCCTCGGCGGCTAGTCTTCCACCTCTTGCGAAAAAGCCTCCGATTTTCATCTAAACGAAATTTTGTCATTTTTCACACAGCGACCCCCCCCCCCCCAACCAAAGTTTATCGGGCAGCCAAACCGACCATACAATCCACTCATTTATACACTGACACACTCACGCCGTTGTCTTGGCTTAGTCAGAGCTCAGCTATCAAAAACAACCAACTAGCAATAACGAGATAGTTGTGAGAGATCAATGGGAAAAGTTCTTAAGCCTTTGGAGGCCGCTTGCATTAGTTTTAATTCTTTAAAATGTTTTGTTTATTTCCCTTTAAAACTTTCTAAAAATTCACGTTGAAACCATGTCAACTTTCATTCACTTTGGCCTTACATATGTATAATAAAGAAGAACCTTTTAGTACTGATTTGCTGAGAATTGTTCTAAACTTCTCTTCTTCAAGTTCACTTGAAGTTAGAATTATTAGTCATATTTTTTTGAACTGATGTATAATAAACCATAAAAATAGTTTGATTGACCTGGCACTGAATAAAACAAATTTCCAGTAAACTTGACAAACAAGTGATGAACTGCTGGAAGACCAGAGAGGGAGAACCAATGGCAACTGGAGCCGCTAGTGACATGGACGAGAACGGTTCCTGCGTCATTACTAGCATTTTATTAGTAACACAGGTTTCAGCCCGAATCGCAGTCAAAAATACCCTGTGTTAAATATGTACTGAAATATTGTTACGCTTTTTATAATTTAAAATCAATAAAGCCTTCTTTACTAATTTTAGTTAATATTTCCTTCATATGGCAAGGAAAATTATTCTTTGGCTATCGCCAAATCATTCATAACGATCTTAAAACTTGTTCCCATGATAATAATGAAAACGTAGAGAACCTGGAGCATAATACCCAACTGTCACGAGTCTCGTGTAGTCCACACGAACTAGACAGTAAGAGGTGACGAGTTAATGGACCAAGGTGGAAAAAGACTAGCAAAACTGAGTGGAGTCATTGGCCTTTCACGATACAAAAAATAGCGGAGGGGGAGTTTTAAAACGAATAAAATGGAAGCATCTGTTTTTTTCCGATTGAGAAATATCCGACAAATACACACAAGACACACCTCCTGTGCATTATGAGGGATCCACACGCAGCTGCCTAAATTTTAATGTTAAATTTTTCTTTCAGCACTCTTCATCCTCTAGAACAATCTTATCGCATTAAAATGCTGCTACGTTAACTTTCTCTGGCGCCATGCCGCGCGTTCTACCACAGCGTCCGCTCGCCCTGACTGGCTGGCTGTTCAATAGGATAATTATAGGTGGCGCAACCGTGAAAGGGGGCACTGTACTTTTAAGTTAATAGCAGAAAACACGTTAATAAGTAGGCGTGGCTTGTAGGAAAAGTCGCCTCATATATTTACTCTACCAATGGAATTAGGCACTCCCAACGTACACAGCAGAAAGCTCCCGATTTTTTTTTTTTTTTTTTTTCCCTTTTTGTTACAGGAAATTAACGCTTTTTTTCAAAATATTGCTTTACCTTATCTGCTCTGTAAATTGATGATGTTATTTTAGTTGCATGATTTTTTCAGATTTCAAGGCAGAAATCTTAAGTCCATTAATAAAATTCAGTGACTTTAGAAAGAAATTAAACAAACGATACATTTCTTTAAAAATAATGCACCAACATGCCCAAAACAATGAAATTAATGATGTAACAACGATGAACAATCCACGTAAAATACAATTTATTCCTATTTTTGTTTAAAAGCCTGCCTCCAGGATCATTTAGACCATTCAGAATACGCGTCAAGGTAACCCCAAAAGCATGGGGTTTAGTAAAATATATATATTGTCGCTTTTCAAGTTTAAAAATCATGCGACCTCACCCGAGTAAGACTATCTCTGCCACGGTCGTGAAGTTAAATTAAATTCCTCCATCACGGAGGAAACTTAACTCAGATCAGATCTTTTGCAAACGACGTGAAAGAATAGAGGGTGTGGTAACTCCGTTAGCTGTCCAGAGACATACCTTCCAAAAACCAAGTAAAATTTAGTGAAAGTCTAGCTAACAATATTTCCAGCCGACTATCTTAAAGACTATCTTAATTCCAGACTATCTTAAAGACTTCGCATGAGAACCTGTGCGCACGGAGATATTTCAGCTTTTTAATTCTTTAAGAACAAAAACTGTTATGAACAGAAATTTTACTTTTAACTTTTTTTTATTCTTGCTATCATGAATCACAGTATATACTTTTAAATTAGTCGCCAGTTAATCTCCAAACAGTTCTGAAGGTAACTACACTCCATATAAATAATAAATAAATTTTCTATTTATATTCCCGGATGGCCACAGGAGCCAGAATGCAGTGGCACACGCTCTTTGAGGTGGACCGTGGTACAAGCTCGCATGACTGCTAAATACGACGAACGATTGTATTAATTATTTACTTTAACTCCTCTGGTCGTGCCGACTGTAAACTTTTTTTTTTTTTTTTTTTTTTTTTTTTTTACGGTCATTCAAAGTACATATACTTCCATGCCCTCGCTTTGCCACATCGCTTTTGGATTCCTCAGTACGTTTTCATTAAGCAATATCTTATTTAGGCATTAGCAAAAATTTATGAATCGGAGATACCTTGTATACTTTCTTATATTTTTTCTGTTACTTTTCTCATATTTTATAACAAGATTTAATATTTAAATTTTTATTTATTTATTTTCTGAATGTCAATATCTATTTTGACATTTGTATGCGCGAGCACACGAGCATATACACAGGCATGCATACACAAAAAAATAGAGAGTGTAGTCAACAGCGATTCTATACTGTCCTACAGCGGCTGTGACCAAAAATCCTCCCTTAGCACTAATTTTACATGTGCACAGGTTTTTCCTAACCTGTGCTAACTAGGCTAATACATTTTTGTAAGAGTATTCTCTTTGGATTTTCCAAATTGTCACGAGGCCACTTTGTTTCTAATGCATTTTTCTAAAGAATTCCACAAGATATTGCTAGGATCCAAGATCCACCAAACAGTGTGAGAACTTGAAAAATGCCATATATATATTCCTAAATGCTCTTGAAATGATCTACATGTTCTTTACACTACTGTCCATGAACCATTCCATAACCGTTCATTTTTATGTATTTATTTTTTTAACAATGTTATAAATGCAGGAAGGTTATCCCCAACAAAACTTTTGATTCCCATGAAACGTGAGACGGCGATACAAGTTCTCTTAAGGACAATAAAATGACCAGTAAGGGCCCATCAGAACTAAGTCCACGCCAGAATACACCTCTACAGAGGGCACCTACACAAAATGTGTCCTGAGGGACACATTTTGTGTAGCTTCCACGGCATTTGAACACATTTGTTTAAGATCAACAGTATGAAACGAGATTCAACAAACCTCATTACAAAATTCCAGCGACCACTGTCGCACTACCCAACACTACCGTAAAAGCATATGTCTATTCCGATTACACATGAGAGGCATAAAAAGTGCTATACAACTGCGTTGGTCCACTTCTTTTAGCTCAGCTTGCAGGGCTCTTTGATATGGTTGCATCCCGCCAGATTTCACATATTGTTTGTAAATCGAATAATTTACAATCATACAGTACCTTCTTCTAGACTGCGTGGCGCTTTTCTCTGCGTTTTCCAGTCGATTGCGACTCATAATCAGTAGCTTCGCGCTGGGCCCAAAAACTAATATCATAGTTTCTAGCATCTAATTTAACACATGTGCAGGAAAAACAAGTCGAACCCACCACCAATAAACCATCAGCACTTCCTTATTAAGACGATCAATGAAGCAAAGGATCTCGGTATTACTTTCACTGAAAACTACAGCATCAAAGTTCATATGAGACAAATTAGTAACCAGGCTGCAAAACAAATCGGAATAATCAAAAGATACGCCTCTAGGTTCAAAGGTCGCCACTCTGCAGATATACTGTTTAAAACTCTTGTACTCCCCAAAGTTTAATTTGCCTCACTCATATGGAACCAACACTATACTTACTTCATAAACAACACCGAATCTTCCCAAAAGAAATCTTCCAACTTATCATGCAGATTTAACCACACAAAATACATTTTTTGGGTCCGTGATCATATACGTGTACTTGCATTTAAAACTTTTTTTTTATTATTTTTTTTTTTTTTTTATGAATTACCTTTTAAATGCATTTCAAATGAATAAATCTGACTTTTGGATACCTCTGATTTCTGCTTGTTCTAGTTGCGGTTTAGTGAAGCGTAAAATTCAACACTTCATAACCTTTACTAGACTTATGCACAGAGTTACTAGGGCGGTGCCTTTTTGTGCATTCTGTAAATAAAATAAAGTAAGCTGATGTGGGTAACCTCGCTGTTCCCCTTAGAGATGGTCCCACTGCATGAGGGAGATCATATACAAGAGGATTGTCGAATTGTTGTTCTTACAGGTAAGCTCATTTCCATGTGTTATTAACTAATGGCTTATCTCATTTAGTTCGAATGCAAGGTGATTACAATGTCAGATTCTCTAATATTCTGGTAAGACATTGAATTAGCAGTCTCTCCCTCTCTCGTGTCCCCCCCCTCCAATAATTAATTCGTTTTTGCGCCAGTAAAATCCAAATCGAATCAAATCCAATAATTAATAAAAATATTTAGTTTGAAAATGTAAATTCAGATCTCTTTTAAAAAAAATAGCTTTTAAAAAAGTTTTTTTTTTTTTTCTTTTTTTTACTTGCTGCTTTAGTGCATACAGCTTTATTTATCCTTAGCTGTTGAATCATTACGACAAGATCCACACATAAATAAAGGGTTGTTTATTCAATACAAAAGCTACCAGACAGGAATAAAACAGTATTGGAACCTGAGATAGAAACCACTGAAAGAAACAGGAAATGAAGGAAAGATTTAATCGACCGTCTCCGTCTGATGGAGGCATAATCCTGCCTTCCGTGTAGTATGTGGGCGTACACAAGAGAAAGTATTATCTCGTGTTGAACATGAACCAACATAAATAGCATCGCTGTCGGATGACAGAAGATAAAAAAAAAAAAGTAACGAATATATGTACTGATACAATCTATGATGTCTTAGCTTTAACAAGATTTCTCTTGAGCCACTCGGTAACAACTGATAAAAAAAAGCCTCCTTGTCTGGAGACAAAATAATCAAGCATGCTAGGGAAGAAGATTCTGAGAGAGATAAGTGTGTTACAATTAGGAACTAAACCAGGACGAAACAGAACAAAATTGATTTTTAAAGACACGTTTAATGAATTGTACAAAACATGTTTCTTAATCTATTCTCTTCTATGGATATCCGAGGTGGCCTTCCCAACTAAGTGGGATAATTTATGGTATATGCACTTCGTGTCCGCCATTGTTCTTAATGCATTTGTTAATAACTATCTAAGCTCGCTCAACATTAAGCTACCTCAGGCAATACGAAAACAATCGTTAAAAATTTCTTCAGGATGCTCCAAGTTTTCGATCTTTACAGGAATGTAAAAAACGTCATCTAAACGGGAAGGTCAGTCAGTGGTGGAATACAATGGCACCTTGGAGGCCAATCTTTTGATACCCGACGATCGACCCAATATCCTGAAAACAGTTCATGTAACCAGTTCCTTACATCCGATAGGTACTGAACAAGTGATCTATCGTATTGTAAATATTCCCGAAAGAAATCTCCTCATTTAAAAGCCAGAATGTTTTCTTCTGGTAAAATTTACAGATAATGTCATTTGCAGCGCCACTATAAAAAAATTATAGAACAGTATATACAATTTTATATCGTACGTACTGCGGATGGCAATATACGCAGTGCGATACATTTGCACGTCAGAATTTTACTTAAATTATTTTTTTGTAAAATAATTAATATGTGACATTCTAAACAGATGCTTAAAAATTTGATGATACCCCAATTAATAGAATCCGAAGTTTAGATTTTAAAAAAAAATCTGATTTCTATTTGTCCAATTCAATGAAATTTCGTGAACATACAATCTTTTGTAGCCGAATTGTTATGTGAACATATGAACCACAGACGATCACACTAACGCTAATGGGAGCTTACTCATTTACCAAGACACCAAAGAAACGAGTTCCAACAATTTTTTAATTCGCTATGAGATATTTATCAATCGATACTATATTTTTCATGAGAATTTTAAGAAAGCCGAAAAGAGCTTTTCTTATTAACGTCCTCAAAGAAAAACGCTTATCTAGAAATTCAGAATCACTTTCATGCTATTTAACAAAACATGACTAGAACCAGTCACTGATATCTCTGTCGTGTACGATCAACTTATATTATTACTCGAGTTGGACTGAGGTATTTAGGACACTGACGTATTGACGACAATCTCCCTCCTTCACTAAAAAGAGCTAATAGCTACTATCAATATGATACCAGTTGCAGGAACAACAAGAGATGGTGTACCAAATCCATCATAAAGTGTTAAATCTGCTCCATTCTCAATTAACTCCGGTGTTCCTCGGACCCTTTCTTTTTCATCAGTTTTACAGGTGGAGTCATAGCTAAACTCTTCAGATCAAAATCCGTAAGCATAATTTTTAATGTATTCCGATATCGATGGTAAAAAAAAAAAACGTTAACTTACGTATATGTCTTAAATTAGATCTGGGTGATTTCCTTCGGGTTTAGTCACTCCTGCTTTAAAGCAGTCGGAATTACAGACGAGATCTAAAAGGAACCAAGTTTGTTTGTTTGTTATTTGGTTTTTAGGAGCATTGTAAACTAAAGCCATATTGCTCCGGAATATGCGGTGGTCATTCCCTGACCTATCCGCATCCTCCATATTTGGTGGTGACGGGCTCGAACCTCGGTCTAATCAAGAAACGGGTGCTACGCACTGTTGTTCCTTCCCATCTGGCCACGGAGGCGCCTAGGAACTAAGTGACTCTTGCGTCTAATCAAACGTTCAGATAATACATTTCTTCTACAGCTCCTTCCCTTATTCTCTTTGACAAACAACCAGTTACATCCCCCCCCAATTCATGACTATTATGACAGAATCTGGTCTTCCCACCAACTATTTAATAAATAAGTTAGAAAAAGTTCAGCAGAAATCTGTTAAAATACCCCTGTCTTTGTATCCACGCAGCAGTCTTCCATCGTACTGACAACTTGACCTCTTCAAGCACTTTGGTCTACTCCCCTCGCTATCAGTAAAGCACAGCTTCCTTCGTTCATACATAAAATAATCCACTCTAAACTAAACTCCCCCTTATTTTCTCTTGTCTCCCTCTTACAACTGTCTATCCTAAGGGTCAAGTCAGTAAGCACGTTATATTTAAAATTCCAGTCCGTTGTGCCAACCTCTTGCCACAACGTTCCATCATTCGCATTATTCCATTATCTGCCTTTGAAAACACATGTAACTGAAATGCTTCTCAATCGTTTTTCCGTCTTAGTACGCTATAAATTATATTACACGAATTGCTTTTGTAACATCCATCAGTTTTTTTTTTTTTTTTTTTTTTAACGAGAGGTATCAGCTTGGTAGTGAAGCATTGTCTTGACAGCTTTCAGAGATTTGCATTTCGATCAGTGGTTCTCAATTTTTCAGCTGAAATTCAGCACTATGATTCGAAGCACCCTTTTAAATAGGACCATAACTTAAGCAGGGTGACGTAAGCCCTCAAATTTACCGAAGCAAATTTGGTACAGTAGAACTGAGTCAATTAGCCAATTAATCGAACTTATACAAAACAAAAAATAAACAAATTTTAAATCAATTACACATTTCTCTCTCTACTGATTAGTTAAAATAAGTTCATGAATCTACTGAATCCATAAAAAATAAACAAATTTTCAAAAAGTTCACGGTACCCCTGGGTGCCGCTGCACCCAGTTAACAAAGCACTGGTTTTAGATGAAGAGTTTCATACACCCTATCAAATTTTTCCCAAACTTTCAGTTGAAAATTGGTTACAATAACAATAAAAATCAACCTATGAAAGGATAAATAAACAGTATGGGACTCATTCTTAACATACAGTGGGAAAAAAATATATGTATCTGTTTGCAACTATTGCTTTTACAACGTTTAAAACCACTGCGGATAGAGGAATTTAACAGCTATATTATAACTGCAGCTGAAAAAACCTGCGCAACAGTTACCAATACGTTGTGAATTTTTTTTACCATCAGAGGCTCAATCCCACAATGTGGGTGCCAGTGACCACATGGGTTACCTCTGATCCACAGCCAGAACTTAACTTGCTTCCATTTCAATATTTAACTAATGGGAGCACATATTCTGAAATATAATTTCTTGTTAATAGCACCATCTCTTCGATGCTAACAAGAGTTAACATTAAGATTAGTAATAAATAACGTTTGATAATATTGGATTTCATTACGTGAGAGTTATTAACATCACTGAATCTAACAGCTGCATATATAGTAACATACAGAAAGCTATAACAGTTATAAGAGACTTAATTTACCCAACGTACGTGTATTCGACAGTCTTGTTAATTAAGCAAGTCGAAGATGACCAATATCCCAAGTATGAGCAATTGGTTATAATACAACTGAAGTCTAAAATTTTAATGAGATGAATTAGTTCCCATTAAAATTAAATGTGCAGTAATTTGAATATTTAATCAACTTAAGCATTCATTTCGAATCTTTAAAATCACTCCAGTTTTGCGCTTTCTGAAACTTAAATTAATAAGCACAGTCACGTCTTATGCACAGCTTACCAAGAATTACAAAATACTTGTAGTTACGAACAAAACATATAATTATTCTAAGAAATTAATAGCGCGTTGGCCTAACTTCGGACGTAGTAATTCTTTCGATGAGCTGTGGAAGAGTTTCTACTAATCTCTGGTGTAGAAATCTCGCGGTACTCTGCTCCATTCCTCCTTTAAAGCATTTGCGGGCTCCACTAACGAAGAGTACCATCTTAGCCTTGCTGTAATTCTGCATTCCAGTTTATTCTAAACGATATTCAACTAGGGTGAGGGCTGGTCTAGCCACTATAAGGTTACGATGTTATCCTCTTCAATTCACGGCCCTTTCTTTCTGTCATGGAGCGTTGTCCTTCCGTAAGCGTAAGGGCGGCTTCCATAAAATTGCCACAATGTAAGGCATACAGAATTATCCAGAATATCAATTTAGGAATATCAGAATATTAATTTTTACAAATAATTGGCGGCGTATACTTTTTTTTATTATTATTTTTTTTATAAGAGGGGTATCATAACTTTTGGGAAGACAGCACATATTGATATTAATTTTCATTTTAAAAGGTTTTTGCATTAATTTTTAAAATTTGTCATTTAGTTCAAATCTTACAAGAAATTGAAGATACACATGAGTGATTATCAAGTGTAAATCAGCAATATTTTTTTTTAAAGTAAAAGTTACGAAATTAAGTGCTTGCCTGTTTACAAGTCATCCAACCTCTAAACGTTTTTCATCTATTAGCAGGATTACGGCTTCTTTTATTATATAGGATGGTCCATAAGCAAGGGTGACTGTAAATAACAATATTAATTTAAATATATATTTTAATTAATACTAACAGAATAGAAAGAGCATACATAAAAGTTTAAATAAAAATTAGAACTGCTCGATATGGGCGCCATTTTGGTCTTTACAAAATAATAGTCTTTTAGGTACAGAGCGACACACAGCAAAGCACAATTCCTAAGAAATTTCTCATATTCTCTAATTGACTGCTGAAGCTCCAGCAGAGACGTGTGCTCATTACTAAATACTTTATTAAAAAAAAAAAAAAAAACCAGTAATCACAGAGTGATGATCCGGGTAGTGTAGCGGCTATTCAATGGAACCCCAAAGTCCGATCCATCAACCTGAGAACTTTACATCTAAGAATTCAAATAGTTTTTTCATAATGAGCTGGTGCTCCATCCTGCATAAAATTGATTATGGACTGCATTAATGGAATGATATTGTCTTTTAGCAGTAACGGGTAATATTGCTCCTGTCACGGTTCCCTCAAAGAGGTCCGAGAACACCTCCTGTCCAAATACCAGTCCAACCTCTCAAGCCTAGTTGTGTTTAAATGCTTGTTAAAGAATAAATGGAGGAATCTTAAATGATAAAGAAAGAAAGGTTGTTAAAAGAGTAATAAACACAGTTAGGGCGATTACCGATTCAATTTCGTTTAAATGTGGCTTTATTATTTAAAACAAAACATTATCAAACGACAGCTGCGTCTGTAACGCTCATGGTGAATAACCGTTCGGAAAATCTCCATTTGGTTTGATTTGATTTGGGTTTTCTTGGCACAAAAACAACTAAGGTTATACTGCGCCATCTCCATTTGGACTATCCTTATTCAAACTTTTTGGAAGCAACATGAGATTATAAATCTTATATTTGAGTTCCTTTATGATACTAAGCTTCTTTTAGGCATTTAAGTTCAAAACTTCGCTTTCTTTGAGATTTTTTTGGACTAATTTCGATATCATCTCTTAGACTGTTCTAAATTGGCAGATGCTTTTGAGACTGCAAGGTCTACGGGGGTTGGTAGATTGCACACTTTTCCCATTTCATTAATAAACTCCTCCAAAATTCACTTTGTGGTCTTTATTGTGAATAGTTTGTCAAAAAAAAAAAAAAAAACCTCTTGAATTGACGTGCAACTCTGCGGAATTTTCATATTACATGCCACTTTACGATTTCAATTATACCCCTTGGTATTTTCCAATGTTCAAATCATTCTGAAACAATAAAAAAAAATATATATATATTTTTTTTTTTTTTTCAATAACTCTTACATATTTACATCAGCAGTTATTCAAAATAGCTTCCTTACTGTGTTAGACCACTTTGTGTTAATAAAGAGCAAAAGACAACATATTCCTTGGTGATTTTAATGTTCACAACTCCAGCTGGCTTCCGTTTTCTAGTCACACCGACCCAGCTGGTTGAGATGCTGAGGCTTTTGAAATTACTAATGACCTTGCACAGATTGTTCATTTACCTACAAAGAATACCGGACAATCCTAATCATACAGCCAACACGCTTGATCTTTTTCTCACAAACAACCCTTCTAAGTACAAGGTCGAAGTGAGAGGTCCTTTAGGCACTTCAGATCACAACTTGGTGATTGTCTCTTCTGCAATGGAGCCTTTAACTCACAGCTATTCCCAACCTCGTGTTGTTTGGCATTACAAGGATGTAAAATGGGATGACCTGCAAGATTTCTTTTCTTCTTTTCCTTGGTCGGATTACTGTTTCAAAACTTCTGATGTCAACGTTTGCTCAGATCGTGTCAGTGAATTTTTTTTGCAGGAATGGACTCCTTTATCCGACACTCCATTTTAAAATCTCGCCCTTTAGCTAAACCTTGGTTTTCCAATAAATGTGCTAAGACTGTGCAAGAGAAGAACGTTGCATATCGTAATTGGCTTGTTTCTAATTCTTCAGTTTCATTTTCTGCCTACACCAAAGCTCGCAACAATTGCAAAGCAGTTATTAATCAGTCCAAACTAGAGTTTGAACAGGCTAAGAGTAGAAAACTTGCTTCTTGCCCTAATGGTAGCCGAGCATTCTGGTCTCTTGACAACTTTTGCCCATCTCTGCTCCCACCTCTATCCAAACCAGATGGTTCTGTTGTCAATTCAGCCAAGGATAAAGCTGACCTGCTAGCATTCCCATTTTTCTTCCAACTCATGTATTAATGATCTTGGTAAAACACCTCCAACCATTCCCCACACGCTCCATTCAATGCCTCCTGTGGTCTTCCGTCAAAAAGATGTCAGAAGGATTCTGACGAATCTTGATGCTAAGAAAGCTCCAGGTCCCGATGGTATTTCTCCACTTGTTCTCAGAACCTGTGCTCCTGAACTTACTCCTATTCTTTGCAGCCTTTTTTTCACTTGCTTATTCCAAAGGTGTTTTTCCTTCTGCTTGGAAATTTGCTCATATCCAGCCAGTTCCTAAAAAGGGTGACAAATCCCTCCCATCCAATTATAGTCCCATTGCAATTACTTCTGCTCTTTGTAAAGTAATGGAGAAATTAATTAACCGCCAACTCTTAAACTATCTAGAAACCTTCCGTCTGGTCAACGATCGCCAGTATGGATTCTGTCAGTGTCGATCCACTGGTGATATTCTGGCTTACGTTACCCATATATGGACTAATTCAATGGAAAGGTTCGGTGAAACACAAGTAGTTGCTCTTGACATCTCAAAGGCTTTCGATCGTGTTTGGCATAAAGGTCTTCTAAACTTTCATCTTATGGTTTGCCAACTGTTTTTTTTTTTGTAATTGGTTATCCAGTTTTCTCTCTGATCGCTCACTGAGGGTGATGATAGATGGCTCTCTGTCTTCTAACTTCTCCACTAATGCCGGTGTCCCCCAAGGTTCAGTTCTTTCCCCCACTCTTTTCCTCTTGCATATTAATGACCTTCTTCCATTGACTGGAAATTCTATCCATAGTTTTGCCGATGATAGTACATTGCATTGCATTCCACTTTCCATTTTGAGAAACCTTGTCCTGCTCAATCAGCTTCAACATCTCGAAAATCTGCTACCATTCCTTAAATACCGACCTTCAGGTAATTCTCCAGTGGGGCAAAGACAACTTAGTTGATTTCAATCCTTCTGAAACTCAGTCATGTCTTATATCTCGCAAAAAGGATTCTTCTGCTCCTATGCTTATCTTTAATGACACTTCGATTTCTAGGCAAAATTATATATCTCTTTTGGGGATTACCCTGACTTCCAATCTCTCTTGGCACAAGCACATTACAAATATTGCTTCCTCTGCATCTAAAAAACTTGGTTTTTCTCTTTCGCTCTCGGCGTTACTTTTCTTCCAAACAGCTGCTCACTCTGTATAAATCGCAAATCCACCCTACCATAGAACATTGTTCCCATATCTTGGGTGGTGCCCCGAAAACCTCTCTCAGGCTTCTTGATTCCATTCAGAAGAGGGCAATTAGGTTAATTAATGATTCATCTCTAACAGTCTCTCCACTTGCTGTCTCATAGACGTACTGTTTCTGCTGCATGCCTCTTCTACAGATATTTCCATGGGCACTGTTCTTCTGAATTGGCTTCTATAATTCCCGCTCTCTCTTTCAAAACAATCCGAACACGTGCAGCCAACATCCATTTACTGTCCAACTTCAAACTGACAGAACCAACTTTTCGTCTTCTTCGTTTATTTATTCAACTGCCGTTTTCTGGAACAACCTTTCTTCATACGTATTTCCTAAAAATTACAATCTACAGAAGTTCAAGTCCAATATCTTCTTTCGTCTTCTCAACCTCCAACCTAAGCACAGTACTAAGTACTATAGGTTCTAATACCTCTCGCGTTTGGGGTTTACATAAAAAAAAAAATAATAATTTTAAAAAAATATTCTCTCTCTCTCTCGTACGTGCTTACACTCCTAATATATCAAGACTTCCACGTTAATTGAACTCTTAATTGTATGATGTAATATATAACTTAATCATCTCTTCAGACAATGAAGTTTCTAGTATTACGTGTGGAAACAACTTTTTCCAGAATAATTCATTCATATCAGCAGTCACGCGAATCATGATGTCATTATCGATAGAACAGTGGATTAAACATTTCACCCTTCGAAGGAGTAACGCAAACTCATAATCTACTACTAACTAAAGAAATTAGTTTCGTGTTCGGCATTTACTGACCTCTCAATCTTGGAGTCCGTGTATGGGATGGCTCAAAAGATATTTCCAATTATTTTAGACTTCAACGCATGTCATAAACCGTAAATCTAAATTCTTTTGAAATCCTGACACATGACATATGTAAGGCTGTAATGTAGCGTGCCCTTTAACCAAACCTCTTTTGACTTGTGGAGCACACTACTTTATAGATCATGCTATTGGAGATGACTCCTATATGTAAAGATGTTTTAATTAGCCTTTGTTTGCGTCTCTGACAGGCGCAGTTGAATTATTTCCATCCATGAATATCACGTTCATGGTTGCATCCACCCTTCTTTAATGAAACAAAGTTCATTTTCGTTTGTTTAGATTATTTTTCCCTTTATGACCACTTTTGTGCAATGTTTAGTTTAATCTTCATCCATTAAATAAAATGCCCATACTGTCATCTGGCAGAGAGAGCATCATAAATATTCTGTTTGCTTTCAGGAATTCAACCTAATATATATTAGACAGTGGACAGGATTTCAATAACAAAAGTTAGTTAACTATAGCTACTAGATACAGGAAATAATAGGATCCATATAAAACTGCCTAAAGGGAAGAAAAAGTATTTAAATGATGTAATTGCAGAAGTAGTTTGATTATAATTAGAAACACAATTTTAACTACAAATAAGAAACAAGAAATAAATAAGAATAAACAAATGGTTGTGGGATATCTCTTCGGTTTTAATTATTCGCATTAATAGTGACTGAATGATACATGAAAATAAACTTTATTCTGATTTTATTTTTGCATCAGAATAGCTAAGGCTGTGAGGTGTCAGTATATAATGTCTGTAAATCGGGTGCATTTTGTGGTCGGTTTGTCTGCTTTTCTGGAAAAAAATAACAACTTAAGTTTCTAAAGGGACAGAAACAGCGGAATCCTCTCACTAGCTCGTGTGCAAAAAAAAGCTCAAAAATTGCTACCGAAGTGCCTGTGTTCGAATTACTAAGAGGATTTTAAAACATGCCCTTCTCGCATGGTACGAAAGGATAGCGATTGTAACTAATATACTATCGGCGAGTACAAAAATGAAGCTTATGGAAGAACTATCCTAAGTTGATTGCAACATGCAAATATCCTGTGTAAGTTATGTATTGCTCATTCATTGAATAGGTATTTGGATAATTCTTCTTAAATATTTTTCAGTCATTATTCTGAATAAATATCATTTGGTTATTTAAGCATTGAACTTAAGGCAGTATGAAGTAACAGCATGCGTGCGTGCTGTTACCGGCACGGAGGTTCATTTGAATGATTCCAAACTCGCTTTGGACATTCAGTGCGTGACTGTTGCTGGCCATGGTACGTGCATAGTTGTGGCCTACCTCCCTGTGGTATAGACGGACAATGGGCAGACTTTCCAAGTGACCACCTGCTTGGTAACAAAACGGCCAGAAACAACACACACTGCACAAACATAATATTACTCACATTTCTGGCCTTTTACAGTGCTCTCTAATCATCACAGTGTACAAAGGCGGAGTTTAACTTTTGTTCAGGTGCCATCATATATAAGATACCATACAAGTCTACATGTCATCCTCCCTACTAATGAAACCAAAAAAAAAATCACTAACTAGGCGAACACGACGTGAATTTCAGAGAGCAAAAAGGGATAGAATCCGTTCATCCCTGGAAATACCGGTGTTACAAAATAGATAGAAGCAAGCTCGAAAAGAAAGAGTTAAAATACAGATAATCAAGACACCCTTTCGTGGACGTCTACTATTAATAGAATTCTTGATGTAATCATACACCAGGACGATGGAACATGTGAGCTCCTGGAGCAGGTGGAAATGAAATCTAAAAATATGACTTATATTGGACAGCCTGAAGTCAATGCGCTCAGGGAAATGTCCAAGTTTTGATAGTCTTCAAGTGGACATCCTCAAAAGAGCCTGGAAAGTTATTTCTCTTTTTATTCTCAAGCTGTTTAATTCTTGTCTACAACATGGAATTTTTCCTACACCTGGGAAATTGCAAATCTTAAGATACTACTTAAGCATCCGAAGAAACCTGAGGACGACGCCGACTTCATACAGGCCTTGCTTGCCTTGCTACCAGTTATGGGCAAGGCACTGGAAAAAGTGATCGCTGATCGGCTTTTATTCATTCACACCAATAAAGCATTATCATATCCGGTTAAATTTCGTTTTACTCGTGGTAAGCGAACTGTGGATGCAATTGCCAGGCTTCTTATTTTGCAAAAGGAAACTGATACAAAATACCTACTTGGCCTCTTTGTGGACTTCAAAGGGACCTTTGGCGGAAGAGTTCTCTGGAAAAGTTTTGGGAGGCCAAGATTTCTAGACCAATCTTCAAATTAACAAGCTATTTTTAACAGTGCTCTATCATAGTTAAGAGTGGTACTAAACAGGTCTCTAGACATGTTACAAGAAGTTGCCCACAGAGATCAATTCTTGGCCCCCTATGTTGGAATGCTGTGTTTGATTCATGGCTCACAAAGAAATTTGAAGGAACAAAAATGCTTGCCTATGCAGACGACCTTACTATCCTTGTTCGCGAAAATTCAAAGAAGAATCTGGAAGACACAGCTAACTTCGTCTTACAAGAACTTTGAACTTGGTCTGCAATCCACAAACCGCAAGTTTCAACAACTAAAACATTGCAGATGCTCTTAAAAGGAAAATTAGATAGAGAACGTCCGCCACTTGTAAAGTAGAGAGGACAGACAATTAAATATACCGCCATAACAAAATATTTAGGTATTCAACTTAATGATGCCTTAAGTTTTCTACATGCAATGTATGAAAGAGAAGTGTAAGTCTTTCTTATCCAGATTGAGACAGGTAACTAGGCAGGAATGGGATCTGAGAGGTCATTCACTCAGGTTATACTATAATTGTGTTTTGTTTTTTTTTTTTTTTACCTTTCATTGCTCATGCAGCTGGAGCGTGGGGACATAGGGCCAAAAAGTCTGCAATTATGAACATCTTCTGCAGGCCCAGTGTGCTGCCCTCCTGATGATGTCACGGATGTGTAGAACTACTTCTACTATGGCCTTTCAGGTGTTATTGGGAAAATTACCTCTACACTATGAAATATATATGATGTATCATCTGAAGAAATCAATACCTGTTACTTTGGATGATGTGCAGCTTGACCTAGATGCTTCTTTAAAATCAGAGAAAAAGGCTTTGTTCCATTTATGTATATAAATGGCAAAGAGACTGGTCAGCTCAGGAATTTGGCACCATGACCAGAGAGCTTTTACCATCGGTGAACGAGTTCAAGAAGAGAATCTTTGTGGTTTGCATCTGGTTTGCATGGTACATTTTTACTCACCGGCCACGGGAGTATTAATAGCAAATTATTCAAAGTAGGATTGTCTCCTACCCTGCTTTGTCCCTGTGGACAGGAAGACAGTATTGATTACATTATTTTCGATTGTCAATATTATCAAGACTACAGGCGTGAACTGCAGCTTGTTTCAGATACCTTCACAATGGGAAATAAACCTGCGCATATCCGATCTCAAGCAGCATTTATAGCACTGAACACCTTTGCCTCACGTGCTTTTAAAAGAAGACAGGAGCTCAGACTTGCTAATTTGGGATAATTTTATCAGGAGTTGATGATGACTGGATACTCATTGTAACCAAATATATCCTGCTGGACATTGAACGTGTTCCTGTATATAGTGTAAATTCTTGGTGTTCTTCTGAAGAAGTGGAACCTGTTTATAGCATGATTGGGGTAAAAATAAATAATAATAAATAAATAAATAAATAAATAAACTTGTTTCTCCGAGGAAGTGCTTGGAGCAATGTCTACAAGAGATTAGACATAATTATATTTCAAGAAATCTTGCTGATCCAACCTTCTAGGATGGGATCCTCCATGGGATTATTTCCCACAGCATGAGAAGTCAGGCCATTTCTCCACCAGCCGACCGAGCTAGCCGAGTGGGTAAAGTACCTGCCCGGCAACCCAAAGGTCGCGGGTTCGATTCCCGCCTCGGGCTTGGATCAAAGTACTGCAAAAACCTTGGGAGGTGCAATATGGCCACAGAAGCCGATGCGCCAACAACTACCAAATAAAAAAAAAAAAAAAAAAAAAATTTCTCCACCTCGATCTCCTTTAGTCTTGCTTTATTTCTTCTACCTTCTAACTGCTGACGAGGCTACTAGTGACGGTCGTGTTCCAAGCCGCTAAGTGGATTTTTCTTATTTATTGATTTGAAATTATTGTTTTTCTAAAACTTTTGATTTAAATTTAGTAGTATAACATTATTTTGTGATTTTTTGATTAATTTGGTGTATTTATTCTTTACTCGGCCTTGTAAAAGTATCGGTAAGGGTTTCCACGTGTTCGTAACTACCGCTACCGTTAGTAACTTTCCCGCCATTGTGATACCGTACTAGATATACCGTAGGTTATATACCGTACTAGATAGCGTTAGTTGAATTTCGTTAGCAGTTAAATTGTACGTTTAAATAAATATATATAACGACTTAGATTACAAACGTAATATAACTAATAACATAACATAATTAATTAATAAATTAATAGAATCATGACTCAGACCAGAGCAGCAAAGCAAAAGACTCAAGCTAATGGAAGTGCTGTGGCTCAGAGCAGAACTGAGGGGGGCAGTTGTCCTCTGACTCACAGCCTTATAAAATGCACTGTTTGCTTGATGTTTGCAGAGCAGTCGGGTACGGGACATGATACTGCCAAGGGGGATGTCTTTGTGTGTGCGCGATGCAAGGAGTGTATCGATATCAGGCAACAACTCGGCGTTCTTATGGGCCTATATGAGAGCTTGAAGGACAGGGTGGATGCCCTCGAAGAAACTAAATTGAGGGGCCCATCAAGCTCTCAGCTGCCCACATCAACGCCAGAGCTTGCACTTGGGCATCGCGTGACACAGAGACAACCCCCAAGGCAGAATGCGCTGGTCCCGAAGGAACTAGTAGTTGTTGGTGACTCTATTGTCAGGGAAACGGGGAACATGCTTTGTAAAAAAGATAGGTGAAACAGGACCAGGGTATGTCTGCCAGGGGCAAAGGTTGATGACGTTGTAGAGCGAATATCATCTTTTAAGGGCACAAAAGGTGATATAGTTGTACACGTTGGCACTAATAATATTAAGAGTAGGAGACCGGCAGAATTACTTAACAAGTACAGGTCACTGTTGAACAAAAGCCGAGAATTAGGGTTGAATTTGAAAGTGTCTGCAATTCTGCCCAGACACGATAGGAGGGAGTATATGATGAGAGCCTTGTCGATCAATTCGGCCCTGGAAAGATTGTGCAAGGCTCAAGGGGTAGAATTTTTTTCAGCCTGGACTGTACTTGTTAACAGGAGAGATTGCTTCTACAGGGATGGGATACACTTAAATAGAAAGGGTGCAAGAATATTTGCTGATGCTATCGAGGCAGTGTTAGGTGGGTCGGAAAACTGCTAGCTTGGGGGGAGACAAAGACCAATAGATTGACAGTAGCCACTGGCAGAGGTGAAAGAGATTCTTGCACTGCTTCTATTAGAATGAGCAGAAGCCTGAAAAACAAGATGCATGGTATTTCAGAGACTGCTGGGAGCCATTGCGGTACAAGTAAACACATGGGTTGTGTTAGGGTAGCTAAGAATAGAAACAGGTGCAGGTATACTTGTGTGTACACCAATGCTAGGAGTTTAGTAAATAAATTTGATGAATTTGAGGTATTTCTCAAAACATCAAAGGCAGATATTGTTGGGATATCAGAGACGTGGTGTCACACAGATATAAGAGATGCAGAACTGCAATTTGGGGAGTACAACGTCTACAGAAAGGATAGACAGGATAGAAAGGGGGGAGGGGTTATGCTATTAGTTAAGAAACACATAAAAACCAAGGAAGTGAAGCCAGTCGACATCGCTGGACAGTGCAGTGTGGAGTCAGTTTGGTGTGACATAAACATTGGGAGATCAAAATTGAGAGTAGGAGTGTGCTATAGGCCTAATGACTCTGATGAGTATAATAAGGAACTGTACAGGGAAATAGAGTGGGCCAGTAAATCAGGGTGTCTTATAATGGGAGATTTTAATTTCCCAGATATTGACTGGAATTTGGGGGCTGGTTACTCACACACTAGCAGGGCTTTTGTGGATTTATTGGATGATTGTTTTCTACATCAGCATGTTCGGGAGGCAACTAGAGGGAGTAATACTCTTGATTTGATTATCAGCAGTGACTCTTCATGCATTAAGAATCTGCAGATAAATGAACCACTAGGTGGCAGTGATCACAGTGTGCTGAAGTGGGATTTAATCAAAGAGGTAACTACCATTAGGGGTAAAGGGAAGGGTTATTGCCTCCGTAAAGGCGACTACGATGGACTGAGACAGTATTTAAATTCTATACAGTGGGACCAACTGATGATGTTACCAACAGCAAATTCAAAATGGGAAGCATTCAAAGAACTTATCTTGGAAGCTACTAGGCTTTACATACCAACTAAGAAATATTGTTCAAGGTTTAGGCCAAAATGGATGTCAGATGAACTAATGAGGCATATGGCAGAAAAGAAAAATGCATGGGATACATATAAATTAACACATGACACAGAAGCCTATGATAGATACAAGTTGATATGCAACCAAGTTACAAAGGAGGTTAGGCGGGCGAAGGCAGATTACGAGAAATCCTTGGCAAGGGATGCAAAGAAAAACAGCAAAGAGTTCTTTACTTATGTAAACTCTAGAAGGAAGGGGATAAATCTGATTGGTCCACTTGATATTGATGGGTCAAGTGTTGATGATCCTGCTCAGGTAGCTAACAAACTAAATGAATATTTTGCATCGACATTCACACATGAGGAGTTATTCAGCGAGGGGAATGCCAGAGGTGTATTCAACTCTAGCAGTAAGCTACAGAATCTTGAAATAACTGGGAGTAAAGTGGAGGAGAAACTGTTGAAGATAAACACAAGAAAGGCACCCGGGTTGGATGGGATCTATCCAGTTATATTAAAGGAGGCAGCAAAGGAAGTAAACAAACCCTTAGCCATAATTATGAGAGCTTCCTTGGACTCAGGGGAGGTACCCATAGACTGGAAATGTGCAAATGTGACCCCAATTCACAAAGCAGGATCAAAGGCTGACACAAGTAATTATAGACCTGTGAGCTTAACTTCTGTTCCAGGAAAATTAATGGAGGCACTGGTTAAAGAAGCACTGCAGGATCATTTAGACAAGACTTCAGTTATAGCTCAGACACAGCATGGTTTTGTTAAGGGGAAGTCTTGCCTGACCAACTTGATTGGATACTATGATGCAGTCACAAAAGAACTGGATACAGGGAATAACTTTGATATTATATACTTGGATCTTAGAAAGGCTTTTGATACTGTTGCACATGGAAGACTGCTACACAAATTGGAGCAGTGTGACATTGGAGGCAAATTGCTGCTATGGATAAAGGGGTGGTTGAGGGGGAGAAGACAGAGAGTGGTAATCAATGGACACTGCTCATCGTGGACTGATGTTATTAGTGGAGTCCCTCAGGGCTCAGTGTTGGGTCCATTATTGTTTTCTGTATTTATAAATGATATTGATGATGGTATATCGGGCTTAATGTCCAAGTTTGCAGACGATAGAAAGGTTGGCAGGGTTGTCAAGGACACTACTGACACTATGCTGCTGCAACAGGATCTGGAAAGGTTGAGCAGATGGGCTGAGAGGTGGCAAATGAAGTTTAACTTTGACAAATGTAAAGTACTACACATGGGAAACAGCAACCCCAGAGCAACGTATCAACTCTGTGGTACAACAATGACAGTGGTAGAGAATGAAAGGGACTTGGGGGTGGTTGTGCAGGCAGATATGAAGTTCTCTGAGCAGTGCAGACGGGCTGCAAGAGTAGCTCATGGAGTATTGTCAATGATATACAGGAATTTTTCCAGCAGGGATAAGGAGGTGATTATTCCATTGTATAAGGCGATGGTCAGGCCACACCTAGAGTACTGTATACAGGTCTGGAGGCCTCATTTCAAGAAGGATGTAGAGCTGCTGGAACGAGTACAGAGAAGGGCAACAAGATTAGTGAATGGAACAAAGGGGTGCTCTTACGAAGAAAGGCTTAAGTTTTGCAAATTACAGTGTCTGGAGACTAGGCACCAGCGAGGTGATCTGATAGAGGTGTATAAAGCCTTGAATGGTTTAAGCATGCTCAATGCTGATGGGATTCTTCCTCTAGCTCAGAAAAATCACCTGAGAGGGCATAAATTCAAATTGAGGAAAGAGAGATGTAGGATAGACGTGCGGAAATTTGCCTTTAGCCAGCGGGTGGTTGGTTGGTGGAACAGACTTCCATCCCTTGTGGTGGAGGTTGATAGCCTAAATAAGTTTAAGGCTCAGCTGGACAGGTATTTTGAACGAACAGAGGGGTGAAGTGGAAGTGGTTTTTTTTTTTGGCTGATGCTGCATAAGCTTGCTTTCTTGCATCAAATGCCTCTACTAATGCTAATGCTATTGGAGGGTTCCTCTGTTTGATCCTCCTCTCTTCTATTCTTTACTACCTTTCCGGCTCCCAAACTTCTCATTCTATAGCCTTTTCATTTTATCCTAATTCGGGCTCTCACGGGTCTTTTGCCCTGGGTTAGTCTAGCATGTGATAGTAGATTCTGGCCACCTCCACTTGGCAGTGATGGGATGGGACGTGGTAACCAGGTGTTGCTACTTCCCATCTGATAAGAGCCAGGTACCAGCCGAAAACATAACACACCATATCACTACACTTACACACCCAACACACTACATAAAAATGGACGGTTCTGGCATAAGCTTCTACACAAGATGTACAACTGGCAGCTGATGGGGGAAATCCTGGGATCAGCCTCAACAATACATGAATATCTCCTGAATCCTCCCTACTAATGCCAGTGCCAAAGCCACCAGAAACGTATTGACTCTGATTCAGGATCGAAAATGGAGTCTCGAGAAGATGCATTACCCAAAACAAGTACAGATCAACTTTTCAACTCTTGATACGCACAGCTGCACCTAATCACTCCGGCAGAATTGAACGATTTGGACCTCTCCAAAACTAAGACTCAATTACAGGTAACTCTCGAATAACCCGGTAGTTCAGTTCCTATAAAATCTGGTCAGTGCGAAACCCTGTTATATGGGACTACGAACCAGTAAAAAAAAAAAAAAAGGGGGGGGGGGTTACGTTCCAAAAGCTAACAAAAAAAAAATTTTTTTTATAACAATGGGAAACTTAATTTTTATTAAAATAGTAATAACCGAACAACGTCTTACAAACTGTGATACATATATGTCAGTAATGTACGTTCATTTAATTTTCTTCCTCTTCATCGCTGCTAAGCACAATCAAACGAGAACGTTTTCTCTGTTTCAGAATATCTTCACTTTCTGAACTTTCTTCTGCAGCATCTAGATTTCGTGTATCCTTTGCTTTCTTTAAAAAAAACAACCAGTAATCTGGGTTTGTTTGCTTTTGCTTGATAGACCTTTGTAAATTTCATGATATGGAGTTAAGCATTTTTGAAGCTCCCTTTTGAACGTTTTGCTCCTTTCAGTGGAAGGATCTGCATTCAAAAAATAAGATCCTAATTTCTCGGCTAAGTTTATGCCTTCCCGCATGCTTTTCAGAGTAAATTAGAACTTCAGAATTTATCTGCACTATCATTTCCATCAAATCCGCTTCGCCAGCCTCTTTTCCTACCAGTAAGTTTTGAACGTCTTCAGTAGTTATATCATTAGAACCATCCCCTGCTACCGACTTAGCAAGTTCTACTATCGCACCCATTACGCCTTCTGCCGGTTCGATCATATTTCATGAATAAATTGACGGTTTTACTTCTTTGAGCGATAAAGCTATGATACAGTCCACAACTGAAACAGTCCGATACAGTCCACAACTGAAACAGTGAGATACACTCCACAACTGAAAAACGTTTCCATGCCTCCATCACTTCAATAGATTCGGAATCAATTTTTTCCAAAATTCATTGTAACGATTTTCTGAGGTGATGAATTTTAAAGGTAGATATAATGCCTTGATCAAATGCCTGAATTAAAGAAGTTGTAATAGGTGGTAGGAACATTACTTCAACGTTTGGATGACTTAAATCTTTTGGATAGTCTGGCGCGTTATCCAATAGTTATTATCTTTGAAATCTATATTTTCCCCTTTAAATAGTTTTCCACAGCTGGCAAAAAACAATTTAGAAACCATTCATTAAATAAATCGGCAGTTATACAAGCTTTTTTATTTGTTTTTCAATATATCGGTAACGCGTTGTAATTTACATCTTTCATTGCACAAGGTTTAGAGGATCTGTAAACTAGCATAGGTTTTATCATGTAATCTCTTGATGCGTTACTACACATACCAGTAAGTAACGTTACACGATCTTCTGATGCCTTAAAACCTGGTGCAGTTTTCTCTTTTTTGACATGATGTTCTGTTGGACATTTTTTATTTTTTTCACCAAAGACCTGTCTAATCGGCACTGAAAACTTGATGTAGTGTGTATCCGTGCTCTTCGACTTTTTGAAATTCCTCTGCATACTTCTTGGCAGCTTCATTATCAGCCGATGCACCTTCCCCTTGAATTCTTATGTTATGTAATGATGAGCTGTTTTTAAATTGCTCAAACCAACCTTTAATGGCAACAAACCCTTGGTTGACAGAAGATTCTCCATTTTCTTTTAAATGGTTATAAATTTTTAGTGCCTTTTGTTTAATTACATTACCGTCTAATGGGATCAGTTTTTCACTGCTATCATCAATCCAAATACTGAGTGCTTTTTCCATTTTCTCAATTATTAGCGCTCGGGGACAAGCTGTTATATTTGAGGAAATAAAAGATCCGGCAGAAACAGGTTCTAATTTTCTGTTCATTTTTCTTTATGGTCCGGATTGTTGCTTCATCTAAATTTAAAAGTTTTGCAACTTATGATAGTTTTTCCCCTTTTTTAAAAGGCTCTAAAATTTGTATCTTTGATTCTAGAGAAATTAAGTTTCTTTTGAGCAGTGTTCTTTTTACTTTGCTTTTACTTTACTTTTACTTACTGACGAAATTTATCAACCGTGTTAGGGCGAAACTGTTTTATATGAAAGTTGCCTGTAGTAGGATCACGGCTTCAGCAGTGGAATCGTCTAGAAAAAGGGTGTCAATGTGTCTTTTTATAGGAAGAGGCAACTAGCATAACGACCTATTACTCCATCGATGGTGCTTTGGTGTATTTTATGGTACAGAATTAATGAAATTGCTGTACCATACAATAATACATACGTCCCGGAGCAGTGGAGACTTTTCGTTGATTCATCCAAGGTCAGGTTGAAAGCAGTTTTACTCCATCTATACCATTGGCCCATGCAGTATCCATCTATACCATTGGCCCATGCAGTATCCATCTATACCATTGGCCCATGCAGTTCACATGAAGGAAACGTACGAAAACCTACATGTTCTTTTGCAAAAAATATGCTGTCAAGAATACAAATGGAATATCTGTGCGGACTTAAAAATTATAACTTTTCTGACTGGGTTGCAAGGTGGATACATTAACTATTTCTGATTTTTATGCGAGTGGGACTGCTGAGCGAAGGATTGATACTACACAGTAAAAAAAAAAAAAAGTTCAGAAACTACACTATGTCAAAAAAATTTAGCACATCCCCCCCCCCCTTTGCGAATAAGTTAAAAATCTATTTACCTCCATTGCACATCAAGCTTGGTTTGAAAGAAGGAAAAAAAAAATGTGAAAACTATGGACAAAAAAGAGGATTTTCCTGTTTAAGGCAAATTTTCCTCAAATATGTGAGGTTAAGATAAAAGAGGGAATTTTTGTAGGTCCTCAAATCAAACTGCTATTTGAAGATTTTAGGCAATGAGAAATCACAAAATTACAGTGAAATTGTGGATGAGCTAATTTTAGCGTACAGAGAGCTGGGATGCGCCGTGTCGCTAAAGCTTCATTTCCTACATTCCCATTTAGACTTTTTCCTTAAAACGTGGGAGCGATCTCCGATGAACGCGGTGAAAGGTTTCTCCAAGATATTTCTCAAATGGAAAAAAGATACCAGGGAAAATGGAATCCAAATACGTTGGCAGACTACTGTTGGAATCTCGTTCCGAAGACAGCAATGGAAGATTATAAAAGGCAAATAACGACAAAATAAGTATTTTGTTATCAGATAAACATTTTTGTAAATAGAATAAGGTTAAGAGACCACTATTCAATATTTAGTACTGTATGTAACATTTTCTTAAAATGTATGACCGATTGGATAAAGCGAACATTTGACCTACTAGCTTGCAATGCTCCTATCCCAGATCTTCAGTCATTCACTAAAATAAATAGATCACCCCTAGAGAAAATCCAAATTACGAGTGGAAAAAAAAAAAAAAAAAAAAATCAGATGCAATAAATAAGATGCCCAAAAAAAAAAAAAAAAAAAAAAAAGAAGAAGAAGAAGAAGAAACCCCAACTATTAACCCTGATGGCTTCCCTTTATTTATCATAAAGATAGCCCATTCTTAGTAGGTCCTCTGCTTTGTATTTCCAACAGGTAATGGAGAGAGCTTCACTATCAGATATATAGAGGCAATACACAGGTGAAGCCGTTCCCAAAGACCTACTTCTGTTGGATGCTCATTACTTAAAAACTTTTTGAAAAGCTCATTTATTCCGATCCTGTGAACCGCTGTTTTAGTCATAGACCTCAGCATCTACATACAGTTATCATTAAAAGGTCGACAGCCTCCAACTTACTCGACACCTTATTTAAAATAGAAAATGCATAAATTTTAAATGGATAAAGAATTTTAAAGGGCAAAAATTTCAAATTTCCATTTTAAATTTGAAATTTTATCCATTCTACAAGAGCATTTTAACATCCAAATAAATCCAGAAATCAAAGCCATCCTCCCGCTGTTGTGCATTGTTATCACAACATACAAATTAGAAGAAGGAGACAGCAGTCTCCGGAAGCTTCAGGTTTTATCGCTTTTAATCCAGTTTATTTTAGATAATTTTATTGCTTCGGTATTTTTAACGTTTTACCGTAGTTTATTTTATCGTAATTTATTGTAATATTTTAGTCTTCCGATAGTGTATCACAGTATTTCATTATTTTCTGTATATTTTATTTTTATAGTAAATTTTTAATTCCTTGGCTGGTGTTTGTCTTTAATTATTGCAGTATGGAATTTCCCAGCCCCATAGGCCTGTTTGAAGATATAGAAGAAATATGGCGCCTCCGTAGCCAGGTGGGCAGGAGCAGCAATGCGTAGCACACGCTTCTTGATTAGACCGGGGTTCGAGCCCGTGACCAAATACGAAGGATGCGGAAAGGTCAGATCAGGGAATGACCACCGCATATCCCCGGAGCAATATGGCCTTAGTTGCTAATGCTCCTAAAACCCAAATAACAAACAGAATAAATATACATAAAGCGTTCCACAAAGAGGCGTTTTATCCCAGTGTTCTTCGCATTTCAATACTCTTCTTATTCAATAATTCTGACGACATAAATCTTCATATCATATCAGATGATGCGAAGACCATTTCTACAATCCAGGAGGAGATAAAGAAAAAGCTAGATAGTTTTGAAACCTACCTACGCATGATTGGCTTAGAGATCAACATTGATAAATCTGCACAGATGACCTTAATTCGAAGAATGACACTAAAGCCTCCATACGGAATACTTCCATTCGGAAACAGACAGATACACACACACACACACGCCTGGGTCATTTCAAAGTCGTTTTAGTGCTACAAAAGCCTTTACGGCATAATGGAGCATGAGACAAGGGCTGCTAGCTGTAACTAACACAAAACTGGTGGTACAGCATGTACAAAGATGTCTTATCCCGGTTGTGTTCTACACGTCTGCCATTTGGTCATCCGTTCCCCACTCCTACGTTAAGAAATGCCTTAGAGTACTGGGTTATCAGATGGATTAACAGAGCTACCAAGAATCACTTTACCACCTCGAAGTCAGTTCTATTTGCAACGCGACCCCGTGGAAACAGATTCTAATAGAAACAAACGTTGTCGCCCTTACTCAACTCTTTTCCCGTTGAATGGATGCACCATATCTATTATTAGAAATGTGCTATAATTACAACACTTAATTAGCAGCTTGTAAATAAAGCTCAATCCAGGAAAGCTGTAAAAGATGACAATATCTTGCCAAAACACACACACACACACACACACACACACACCTGAGTTTCCCACAAACACCTTAAAACTGTAGAACACATTTAACTTTGATTATGAAAAACTGTGTAGTGATAAGTATAAAAATACGGTGATGGCAGAAACCTATAAGACAGAATAATAGACCACCACCAGACCTTATCCTACAAGTTTTACAGTTGAAGGAACCTACAAAACTGTAAATCCTGCCCTGAAGGCAGCGAACGTCTCTTCAGCACAATTTATCTACTTGTCTTCTTTAAGATAAATGGGCCATAAACTGTTATGATGTATCTTTAGTACAGTTAATGAAGCCAGTATTTGAAACCGCTAATATTAGAAGTTTGCTGTAATTACAATTTACGTAGCCGAGTGGTCAGAAGCGGGAGTGCAGTAGCACGCACTCTTTGAGTGGACCGGGAGTCAAGCCCGTGACTGCTAAATACGATTAACGTTTGTATTGATGATTTACTGTAAACTCTACTGACCTGGTAGTCGTGCCGGAGTATAAACGAGAATATTTTTTACAATTTTAAATAACGTACAACTTCACTCTTCTAGACATTATAGCCATAAGGGGATGATATATATATATATATATATATATATATATATATATATATATATATATATATATATATATATATATATATATAACTAAACTGAGTTAAACAAATAAATCAATTATTATAGAGCATACAATGTATTTTTAAATCGGAATACATTTTATCAGTTGACGAATTTTTAGATTGTTTTTATTTTATCTTAATTTATGTTTTATCGCTTTTATGTGATTTTATTTATAAATATGCGATTATATTGAATACCGGTTTAATTTAATGGAAAAAGTTGTCTTTTTGTTTATATGATTCTTTTAATGACCCAATTACAGAATATCGGTGTATGTGAGAAATTGATACAATATGCTATATTATATGACCTAAGCTGACTGGAAATAAAATTTGTGTACTGTAATTGCTGAATTTCTGGTATATAAGAGAGAAAAAAAACAAAACATTAAATTAACATATGCAAGTTTTCACTAAATAATAGGATTGTTTTGATAAAATATTAATAAATAATAAGAGCGTTTTGTATTTTGTTTTTCTTGTTAACAGATTTCTAAACTATACAGGGTTGTTAAAATTAAAGTATCCTTATGTAGAGAGCTCTGGAGCGAGTTCTAAGGCTCCTACTGAAGAGAAATTTGGACAACAGGTACAATAAAGAATGCGCTCGCCATTTATTGGGAAAAAAATTAGTTGCAAAATTTGTCACTGTATGGTGCTGTGTCACTGTATGGCGCGTAATTATCTTAGTTACGATTATACAAATAACTTAGGTTATTTGCATAATCGTAAGTTACTGCCACAGCGCTACTACCCAGTTCTACTGTACTGTAAAAAGCAAAGCGGTCTCTTCAAAATCATACAGTAGATGTTTGCCTGCACTACAGCAGCAATGCGAACAACGTTGCAGGAAAAGGCGCTATTAGTGAAGCTGTACTATCAGAACAGCAACAATGCAGCTGTGGCTATCAGAGAATTCAGGCGTCACAAGCGCATAAGATGTTTGTGCTGTTTGTACCTATGACTATTTGTGTTGTCCGCAAAATGATTGCGAAATCTGAAGCGACAGGACATCTTGGTGTTCAATCAGGCAGAAGTCAAAAACGAGTGGGCTCCTCTTGTGTTGAAGATGTGGCTATGGCTGTCGTGGATTTATCAAGTCAATCTTCATGTGGTAGCGCAAGTGTGCCAGCTGTTTCTCGTGAAGTGGACATGCCGTATTCCACTGTAAGGCTAGTAATCCGTCAGGTGTTGCGGTACTATTCTTACAAGATGCACATGCCACAGCAGCTAAGAATGGTGATGCAGATATTCGTTTCACATACGCACTTCAGTTTCTGGCGCGAATGACAGTGGATATCACTTGGTCATGGCACATCCTTTGGAGTAATGAAGCCCACTTCTGCTTAAATGGACTAGTGAATATGCACAACTGTCGCATTTGGGCAACAGAAAACCCTCTAGTTATCCAAGAGGTTGCATTCTCCAAAAGTGACAGTGTGGTGTGGATTTACGGCCACATTCATGATTGGGCCATATTTTTTTGAACAGGTAACACCGACTGGACCTTGCACCTATTCCGTCACTGGACAGCGATATTATGAAATGTTGGCAAATTTCGCAATACCAGAGCTACAACAGAATTCCTATACTTAGTTCCCCGGTGATTTTTCACACTCTGATTTTACAACTTTACCCCATTTTACATATTTGCTTACAGTTAGCAGTGTCACGTATTTAACAATGTCAGTAACGGCCGTTTGTAACTATCTGACATTTTTCATTTGATTAATTAAGTATTTGAGCAGTCTTATCATCCATTTTAGCATCTTTCTTTCGTGACGCTTTTCAACTGGAACGGATGAGTTTGTGGCGTCAAGATAAAGTCTCCTTAACACTTCCCATAATATCAAACACTGGTATCAAACAACCTATAGTAATAACTCCAGTTAATAATATATCTCAAGAAATACCTGAGTCTACAGTATTTCCCTTCCCCCTCGTCCCTATAATTAAAGCCCTGATCTTTTTCTTTGATCATCGGAACTACTTTGGATGCGGCCCATGTTATGACATTATGATCTCCACACGATATCGGCTCCGGAACCGTCAATTTTTGACATTGCATGGATCTTTGGTAAGAATTAGGTCAAGGATTTTTGACCCTCGTTTGTTTTCTCAAACGTGTTGAAATAAATAGCTGTCATCTCGATGATTCAAGAAACTACTCCCGCTATGTGTACTGCATGTCCACAATTTCCAATCTACAAGAAGAAAGTTAGGTCTTCCATAATAATTCATTCGCTCTTGTTTGCCCACTACTCAAATTACTTAAAGATATTTTTATCGTAAATCGGAATCGCTTTGGCCTGTAATCTGCCCAACTATCATCATTTCTTTACCACTAATTATCTCACATCGCAATTGCATCTGTCTGGAGTTGATCAGGCTCTGGTAAGTCTTCTTGCTTTCAAACAGCTTTTGATAAGCAGCATACCCCCCCCCCCCACAAGTGCCAGACCCTTTTGCTCCTCCCTATCTCTCCTGAACACACCGTATTCAAAATGAAATTCTTCATCTTCTTCCGTCATTCCTTATCTCGGAATGGAACCATGTTTCAGTTATTCCTATAATATCAGTTAACTGATCTGACCACAGGCTCAAGTTCATTCATTTTATTTACAACACTGTTGGCATTACTACATAAAACAGGTTATGTTTTGTATTTTTTACTACCCTCTAATACATCCATTGTAGTTACTTACCAGTCTTTCTCAGTTGCAAGTATCTGCTATAGGCTTGTGTCTAATTCAATGGATCTTTCCATGTATAAAGAATTAAGATGAATCTCGAAAGTACCCTCTAGGAGGGTGCAAATATAACTTTGGTTGACATCTTTAATGAGTTTCACCATAAACTTCCCTCATTCCTATGTTATTCCAACATATTACTTACTTCACTCTGCAGGAATTCGACCTTCGCGCACGGTAGTTAAGAATCACTTCTCTTCCACTGAGTGAAAAATTCCCGATTTTGAATTCCATTAATAACGCCAGAAATTGTTTTATGGCGATTTATTTATTTATTTTTAACGTGGCTGAATTAGTCGGTCTTAGGCAAGCATAGCAAGGCTTATTCTCCCGGAAAATGAAGAGTCAAGTGAATCGACCAAAGAATAAACACAATATACTGATGTCCCATAGCGTGAGTTGCTTTGATGCGTAACATACACTTAACATAACCTAATCTGCATTTGACTGAGGGTATCAGCCCAACCAACTATCTGGCTATTTCTGAAATTAAGTCCAAATTTTAAAATTAAAGCATTAATTAATTGAATTTAACTTAAACGAATCCTTATGCAGTTTTATCAGTTTTGCTGATTATGTACCAGATTTCCTGCTCATTTTGGCATTACCCTTTCCGCCCACTCTGCTCATTTTTCTCTTTTCTCTCATCTTCCCCACCGGACTCCTCTCTGCCCATATTTCTTCCAAGTCACAGACATCTGTGTAAAGACAGAAAGGCTATAGGGTTTCTCAATTTCACAGTCTCTTAGTAACCACTGTAGTTCTCTAAAGCCTCACCAGCAAACAAATCGGCGCGCTAATTATATTAGGCACGCTACACAAATCAGGGTTAAGTGCTGATTAACAACGCCAGCATACATTATCTGTCCTCATTAGCACATGAACTGCGAAATCCATGCACTCTATACAGTTGAGTTTAATGTAGACAGTTGATAAGACTACTGGGAGGAGATAACATGCACAGAATAGCCTAATAGCCAGTACATCACAGATGTGTTAGCACAACATATGATAACAGTTTGGATGCCTGGCGCTAATGTCATCGGAGAAACGAAAGTTTCACTTGATATAAACGTGTTTAAGTAATATCAGTATATCACTCTAATAACCAGTAGCGGCAGCTAGTTATTTCAAGTAGTTCAAAATAAGCAAAAAAAAAAAAAAAAACTAAGATATTTTAATTAATTTTTACTTCACTGCGAATAAACAAACAAACGACGCCTGAAAGCTAAAAACTCGGCGCAATTCAGCGATACTCTGACCTTCCAAATAGTCGCCATACCCATGCATGGGTTATTTTATATAACGAGAGCCTGTTTCAAAGTGGCACGATGCTTTGTTCTGTTGACAGAATACGAATACATTACATTTATCAATAAATAATGTCGGCTATAAATATAGAATAAAAATCGGTAATAAACAAAATAAATACACATCATGTGGACATGTGTTTTGTCTTATGTAGCGCGGCTACCTAAACGTTAGTTCAAACTCCGCCTTGTTATTCTGTGATGATATACAAAACTCTGTAGAGCGGCAAGAAATGAGTGTAGTGCTATGTTGTGCAGTCTGTGTGTTCTGCTGTTTAATTGTTAGAAAGCAGCTATCACCAAGAAGGCTGCTACCCAGTACCCGTCCACGCCACGAGAAGGCGGACCACACCTATGTGCTCGTGCTTTCCTTCGTGGACTAATAAATATGTTAGTAAAAAAATACAAAAGGTCTTCACTTTCATTTTTCTGTGTTACTGTGGAGTGCCATGGCTCAATGGCACTTTATAACCAGCCGCCGCTGCTAATTACATACAACATGTAATAGTAACCTTAAGCAAAAAGAAAACACTTCAAGTTTCGTTTAAGAAATTCAGTATGAATTTGACAAAGTGAAACTGTATAGTCGTATTTGTTTATTTATGAAAAATCACATAACAGGCAATTGGCCAGACTATAATTGATTAAAAATAAATAAATAACTTCCTATTTAACACTCAATTTTAATGTTAAATATCGGTTTAAATTAAAGAAAAAAGGTAGTTGTCAAATTCTTGTTTATCAATTACAATCTACTCAACAGCTGTTGTTATTGTAAGCAAATCAGCAACTTGTGCCAAACTGCGTGTTTTGAGTTCGATTTGCTGTTTTCCTGGACGAAAAACCCGAGTTTCCATGAATAAAAATCCATACCACCCTCGCAAGAGGCCGACTAACCCAGTCACGTTGTGAAAAAAGGAAAGGCCCATAAAAATTCCTCGCGTCATTGATGGTATTCGAACTGAGGTATTTTCCACCCGGTGATGGGAGAATGGCGATTACATCAACTTTGCTACCCAGAGGGCCTACTCAAAAGCATAAAATTAATTTAAAAAAAAAATTTTAATTGGTTAAAAGGAAGGAGTTCATTATAATTTTGTTAAGACTCCTAAGCAATAAAAATATCACATTAAAATTAAAACGTTAAGTCAAGTTCGACTGCCTCATTATCTAAACTGGGTAAGAAAGTAACGATGGTTACAATTTTCTTAAAAAAATAATTTCATTCTTTGCGTTTGCCAAATATCTTAGTTTCTAAAACAATAACGAATATAGTTACTTTCACTTTAATAATACTACTGCAAAAAATGAATTAAAAATATTTACTTAAATAATTCATCGATGGCCATCATTATCACTGTGAATCCATTTGAAACATATACTGTATTATGCCAACCTAAGCTTGAATTTCCAACTGTTTTGTTATTAAGGATAGATCTTGCTAACCAAGTTATTGTGATGTAGTTACTAAGGAAATGAGTGCAAAAAATAATTTTGATATCATATACTTTAGGTTTCAGTAAAGCTCTTGATACTGCTGTTCAGTATGAACGACTTCTATACAAATTGGAGCAGTGTGGCATTAGGAGCAAGATACTGCTATGGTTTATGAGATGGTAGAGTGGCAGGAAGAGTGGTTATTAATGGAATGATGTCATGAGTTAGGCCCTTTACCTTTTATATTTGTAGAGGCATATCAAGTTTAATGTCTAAGTTTACAAATGGACAGGATGGTTAACGTTAACATTGACAAATGAAAGGTACTGCATTTGTGTAGCAATAATCACAGAATAACACACCGATCGGGTGTGCCAAACTGGAGACAGTGGAGAATATAAAATATCTGTACAGGCAGATATGAATTTCCCTGAGCAGTGCAGACAGACTGCTAGAACAGACTGATATTCAGGAATTTTGACAGCGATAAGAACAAGGTGATTATCCGGTTTTATAAGGCAATGGGCTAAGCCACATCGTTAAGTACTACAAACAGATTTGGAAGCTTCATTTTAAGAAGAATGTAGATCTGTTGGAACCAGTTCAGAGAAGAGCAACAAGTTTGGTCAGTGGCAAACACAAATAAAATAATAATTGCCAGATTTCTACGTTTCCGATTTTAATGAAAATTGGGATGGCTCAAAAAATCTCTATATATAAACCAAACAAAATTTCATGCAAATCCATCTACTGGAAGTACAGTGGTTACATGCGGACGGACATGGTTAAGAATGTACACGCTTAAGTATATATGCTAACGCACCAAATAATTCAAGATACATTAATGAAACTCAGTGGCACCTAAAATCATAATATAGCTCAGATTTACCGGTCAGAACCAGTGAAGACTAGCGCCATAGTGCACACGTTTAGGACGTCTATAAACATGACATCTAACAAGAAAATTCCTAATAAATCCTCCAAGCAGTGGAGTATTAAAGATATTTTACTCTCACTAATTTCCTTCGTACTGTTCCGAATAATTATAAATCGACAAATAGCCAAACAAACTACGCTTGGCATATAACAGAATAAGCCATGTTGTTTTGGACAAGAAAATTAAATGAGATAAAAGCGATCTAAAATACTGATCGGATGATACTTTTTGCTATAAAATTCCTGCATGCGTGTACGAAACAGAGACTTCACTGATAAACTTCAATTCAGGATGGTCATGTATACAAAAAAGAATCGTTAAAAATAAATCATTTCCGGGCAACACAAGACAAGGATAGATTTTGATCAGTCTAATATCTGCTATTAACTCCACGTGTGTGCAATTTTGTTGGACAACTTCACCCTTGAACTCTCTATGCTTACTTTTGAACTGTCATGCCAATTTAATGCCAACATACTAGGAATTTTGTCGTCATAAACATAATTAGCGACAATAAATTAAGAGAGGTCAAACCACAAGCGATTGTAAAGACCATATTATTTGATATTAAGTATTTCTAGCTTATTTTGATATTTAATTTTCAGCATCCACACCTAAGTAGTAAATCTTTATTGCATTAATAGGCCTATTTCGAGGTATTAGCCCTAAAGCTGGAGTACATGGCGAGATGCACGCATTAATTGAAATAATAAATCAATTGAAATTGGTGTATAAAGAAAATGGATCGCGATGTTGAAAACATCAAAAGGGGTTACAAGAAAGTGCGAACATGACAATGATCACCATTACACTTTCTTCCATTCATTCTGTCATCCCTGTTGCCTTTCTGTTAGTGAATTAAATTATTATAACCATTAATTCTCATTAACTGAAAAAATATGTCGGCCGAAAAGAAGTAATCATTATCGGCTACTCTACGCGTTACACAAATGAAAGCCGAAATGTATGTTACTGATATCATTACCTTGAGTTTCCTCCTGGGGAATTAAATAGATTTTTAATTTTAATTCATCATTGATTATACGATAAGAAAATATAATAAACAATAAATAGTGGAAGTATCAAATTTAAATAGCCCAGCCAATGATAAAATGTTATAGGTGGTATTTACAATGTCAATCATGAAAATAAAACTATCTTCAGTACGAGGGTGTTTGAAAAGTTCGTGGTCTGGATATGAAAGGGTAGTAGTATACAGTGTTAAAATTTCTGTAATTAATGTATAGCACTTCAAATAGTAACGCACCAAATTTCATGCAGTTACAATAACCCCCTTTTTTAAAAAATATTATATAATAGATAGGCAGGTCCTGAAGTCCAAGTTGTATGAATGATGAAATATGAGAGGGGGGAGGGAAATCAGTCACAGTGCTGTCGCCCAATATTTGGATGGGGGTGGGGGGAGGACTAAAGCCAAAGTTAATTCATGAGGATAAGGTTACAATGCTGGGGAGAATGCCCCCTTCCTATTCCATAGTAAAGAAGTGGGAAAATGACCTAGAAAATGGCCCACTCTGTAGAAGACCTGCAATGTCCATCATAACGGACGTTGTCGACAGTGAACATGATCTCGTATTAGTGATCGACGAATGACGGATCAATACATTGCCAGCATCTTGGAAATGTCATCTTATCGTTAGTGCAATATAACAACAGAGGTTGTCATATAATAACAGAGGCTATGAAAAAGATGTCAGCACGATGGACCCCCAGATTTGTTGACAGCAGATAAAAAACGCACAATAGCTGTCAAATCAAGTGAACATTTGCACGGTTTTCAAGAAGATCCAGCAAACTTCCATGCAAGGTTTGTGACCATGGATGGGAAGTGGGTCCATCATGTTCAAAAATGAGCAGTCCAAACAGTGGAAACACAGCTCTTCTCCCCCTCCAAAGAAAGCCAACCGTCTGCTGACACGGTAAAGTGTGTTTAGGGTCAAACGGCACCAGGGCTTCCCCCCATTTCCGCGTAGTTTAAATTGTGGGTGAACCAGTTGACTCGAAAAGCCAGAGATTTAAAAGTGTATGGACTTTGTATATGTGTGATGCCTTGTACCGTTGTTCATCTGGTCATTTAGCCGCTGGGGCCCCTACTGAGGCCCAACGTTGCCCCACTTACGCCGTGGAGGCAGACCAGGAAGCCAGTTTCACTCTGGCAGGTCCTGCCGCTTAATTTCCTGCGATTTCGGCGGCTAGAACCTTAAAAAAAAAAAAAAAAAAAACTCGGGTGCTGTTGGATACCTTCAGAAAGTCACAGGGGCATATTACGCAGAACATCAGGAGTTGGGGTGAAAACAAAGACAAACGCCGAGGAAATCTCAGCAAAGGAGGCTTTTGTTCCACCGGGACAACATACCTATCCACAAGTCTGTCAGTGCCATGTCTATACTGCATGAGGGCTGCTTTGAATTATTGGACTATCCCCCAACTAGCACCATCAGACTTTTACCTATTTCGAAAAAATATCCGGCTGGCACCCATTTCCCCACTGATAGTGATGTCATTGCTTAAGTGGATGAAATCCTGGGGGCCCAGGAGGAAACTTTCTTCGCAGCTGGAAACAACGCGCATTGCAGCATCGGTACTGACTCCAAAGGGAGAACTAGTTCCATATTACTAAACTCCTCAAATAAACCATTCATACTCAGGCCACTAATTTTTCAAACGCCCCTCGTATAAAGTTGACTCTACACTGTCCAGTTCTATTTCTTGCTTTATATGTTATATATTTCCATGCGATTATTATTAATTTGAATTTATAGCAAGAATAATTTGTTACTGCTTTTAAATCTATCAGAGAAGCAAACAGTAGACATCATATTCACCCAATTTTTGATTCCTTATCACCTCACCTCAGCGTCTGTAATAATCTTTCCCCATAGGATTCTCACCCTCTACTTTCTTCCTTCTCAGGCTTTCTAGATGGAAAGTGATATCATGGGCATAACTGTTTCTTTAACCTACTGTGTTTGATATCACACTTTTCGCTGTAATGGACCTCGGTAGAAGATAAAGTAATCGTTGCACCTAATAAAATCGCAGAATTTTTGCCATGATCGCAAAAAATTATCCAACAAATCAACGGATATTTATGTAAATGTTATGTAAATTTGTTTTAATGAGGACAAAATCATTGATTATTTGATAGTATTAATATACACATCCACAGTATTAATTTTCTTTGAGAATCTGATAATTTTAAATACACGCTGAATTGCGTTTTTGAATTTTATTTAAAAGAAAACTCATGTAAGACGTTCAAACTGTCCTCCTCTGGCACGCATGCATAAAGGACATTTTTTTCAACATTCCTACATACAACACTACACAAGTCACTTGAAATACTGCGTGTTTCCTCTGTATCGCCATCCACAGATCCTCTAATATTTTTGGGCGTACACCCCTGTGACCTATCCAATGTTCATGAAATTGCCTGTTCAGATAGTTACGGACAGCAATAAGAAAATGTGGAGATGTGCCAGCCTGCCGAAAAACACCAGCGTATCTGAAAACATGCTTCGGATATTGGATACTGAATAATTCCTTAACATTTCAAAATAACGCACAGTAACAGTGCTGGTGAATGTGAATCTGCGCGGTCGGATAATTCCGCGAAAGAGATTCCCATCCACACAGTTATCCTTGACAGATTAACATCTTTTTGAAAAGTGAGGTTAGATAAGGATTTTCACAGCACAGTACGTACACAGCTGTGATGATTCAGATGTCCATTTGGTTTGATCGTGGCTTCAATACAAATGCATCTTCGAAAGTGCGATTCCACCATTTTTATGATAATACCACTCACAAAACTGTGTTCGTCGATCTGAAACATCCTGCATTTCAAGCTGTAATTGAGGTCTAAAAGGCTTCAAAAAATTTATGTCCTTTAATATCCTGATATCACTCGATTGACTTATTTGCAGTTCTCGTGAACAATGTCCTCTTGACTTATGTAAGGAATGTTCAAATGCATTCATGACAGCTTCAACGTTTTCAATACCTCTTGATGTCCATTTCCTCCCACTGCTTGTCTTATTGATATTGTGTACAGTTCCATGTTCCTCAAATTTATCACGCAGGCAAGTTATTTTCAGACGGGTAGGCGCCATGTTCCACATTGTCTTTCCCATGCACGCTAAACCTCTACGACATTTTCAAATTTCCAGTACCGCTTAAGAATCGTCTTTCTCTCATTAAAACTTAATTGCGTGTTCTCCGTCATTTCTACGAGTTTCAGTCACTCTGAAGGGGGAAAAAATACAAATAAGTCATCTAAATCATGTATTATGGATTGTTAAAGTGTGTACATATAATGTTGACTCCCTGTAGATACCCAGCATTAAACCTCAGAATATGGATAAAGAAACAATTCTCAAATTAGTAAGAATAACCACCGAAAACCTGCACCTTGTATAAAACAGCAAGGTTTAATACCAAAAAATTCATCCCTTTGTATGAGTAGTCCATTATCACTATTCTTGGCCGAGATCTTCATGGGAGATATGACGTTTCAGATTTATAAATTAGTGCATAGCTCATGAATACAACTATAAATATTCAGGAAACAAATGAATAGCTGGAATAAAAAGATTAAAAATTCGCCCCACTAACGAGAAGAAATAAACTAACCGTTTCTTGGCATAGGCACTTAATTCACTTTGCGATCGATTTATTATCATAATATATTGCAAACCGATTTGTTAATGTCACAATTATAAAGGAAGTAGGCATCGTCAAATCGCAGGTCTACAGGGCAATTAACGTCGGTAATAAATACAACATACAAAAGGAAGTCAAGCTCATTAAAGAACTTCTGATAAAGGAAACGGCTATCGAAAGAAAGCAATAAACAGACTCGCATAAAAAAAAGCCTTAACAAGAGGGCATCACCCTCTTCACTTTCAGAAACTGAGAAAGATCAAAGTATGATATTTTGTTCTTTACAAAAAATAGCAGACAATATTAAAAAAAAAAAAAAAAAAAAAAAACAAGAAATCTAATTTTAAAATTTTAAATTATGTAACAGAATGGACGAGAACACAAAAAAGATGCAGTAAAAAGAATATAGAAAGAGAAATGCGGAATATCAAGTGAACTGTGAATACGGATCTTTATATAAATCAAAAAGATAACAGAACCAAGAATGGTAAAAAACAGAAAAGATGCATAATACTGAAATCAGAAATGGCAAGAAGCATTTAGAAATTCGATCACAAAATCGATTTCGTTAACATAAATTTCTTGACATCAGAGAAAACTTGAAGAAGAGGTATATTTTAGTAACAATATGAAAGAAAAAGCCAATAAGAATTGTCAACTCGCTGTGGTTCCAAATCTTTAATGGAAAAAAAAATTAGATGTTCATACTTTATTTAATATTTTTCAGAATTCAACCTTCCTTACAAACTTCAACTATACCAACATACCACTTCCAGGAAAACCACATCAGCAGAAGAGACAAGAATAAACATTCTGCAAATATTCGACTAATATGAATACTGGGAAGATTATATTAAGACATCGACAAAGATTATGGCAATATTATCGAAACAGCTACCGAAGTTGTGAGCCGTATCACAAATAAAAGCAATCATACTCCTAAAAACAAAAAGCGATGTATTTTTATTTGAATTGCAACGTAAGACAACTCATGATGCTGCTGCACATGTGAACTATCACGGCAATTAAGAAAAAAAAAAACTTGACACTAACTAGACAAACTTTAGTTTGTCTTTAGCAGCGCATAGTAAAATAACGTATATCTATCTGTTACCAATGTTACGTAAAACAAATTAAACAAAGTGTATTATTCGCCAATTAATATTATACAGAATCAAACTACAAAAGTAATTGGATATTGATGAGAATGAATAGCGTCTCAAATAAACATCGACGCTCAATATTCTTCCTAACCATTCTTAAGTGATCTGGTCAAGAATGGTTACAGACTTGTTATTTCTTTGTACCTTGATATTTAGTTGTACTGTAAACCGTGGCAACTCAATGAGCACGGTGTAGCGCTGTCTGCTACTTGTTTGGAGTTTTCTGACTCAATTTCAGTAGACGACTGAAGGAATACTAGGCAGGAACTGGTAGGAATTAGGGATCCTCAGCTAGCGACCAAGTACATTTTAATGTGTGTCCTGCCAATTGCAATGTATGCCTCGCAAATCTGGTCTTCAGCTCCAGATTCACATTATAAGTCCGTCCTTGGGATCGAGTACTGGTTCTTGCGATGGCTTAACAGAGTTGCTGGCCACCCTTTTACTATCTCAAGGGCCATTCTCTACTCAAACCTTAACATCACACCCTGGATGCAGCGGACAATTAACAGGAACATACACACTCTCGCACAAATGCTCACAGGCAGAGTGGATGCTCCAGTCCTGGATAATATTCTAGTTAAACCGCGTGCCACTGCTAGACGTTGCGGAGAACTAAATAATCCACTGCGTTCAGTCCTGAACAATCTTAGTAGCCTGCAAAGATTCTTCCCATCAAATGCAGCGAGAATATTTAACTCACTACAGATAGATGCCGAAAAACTGTGTGAGGATGCAACATACCGGAAAGAGATCTTCCAGGATTCGTACAGACTTACCGAAATATGAATCGGCCGCAAAGTACTAAAGAATTGTGAATAAAAGTGAAGCTTTCTGCTTTAAGAACAATAATAATCTGTTGACTGTAAAAATATACCTTCTGTAACAGTTATGTTAATATGTAAGTTATATGTGGAATTATTAATGAATTGTAAATATATGAGCTGTATAATGTTTGTACACAATCATAAATGTGTAAATACTGTATGTATTAAACATAAAATGTGTATATAATATTTCGGGACGAGACTACGTGTTCAGTATATGTAACCCACTGCACGTAGTATCTCGTACCCTGATATGTACTTAGCACCCTCCTGGCACTTTGCCGTCCCGGGGTGGTTTCCTTATGGAAATAAACAGATAATAATAATAAAATAATAATTAAAAAAAAAAAAAAAAAAAAAACCAGAAATAAAAACAAATTACTTATTGCTGAAACTACTACACACCATCTTAAGGAAAAGGTTCCTCTTTGATTCGCATGTTGAAGTGGAAAATTAACCGATATAAACGAAAATGCAAAAAATTTGAACAATATATATTTTTGGAAATATATTTTCACCAAGCCATCAACACATTTCAGAACTCAGATTGAGTTAGTCTTTACTCGATGAATGTGTGTGGAAGAGAAGGCATAAAGAGAAAGCGGAGGGAATCGATCTGCTGCCGGCTTGAAAAGGAATTCAAAGTTGAAAATGGAACTTTTAGTTTGGTACTACGGTAACCCATTACGCAGTTTGTTAAAAAAAATCTTTTTCAAAGTTTACTACAACGGTAAATGTGGTTATGTCTCTGGGAATATCGTGGGAAAAAAAGAACAATAATTACACGATGAAACTAATAAAGCAAATAAATGTAACAACTGGGGTTATACTTGGCAAGGTGCGATTCTACTACCCGGGTGCCAACATACCCTTAACAATCATATTAATTTTCTTTTAACTGTTCTCTTTACCTCAATAGTCTGCGAGACTATTCTGAAAAACTATGGTTGTCTTTGTAGTAAAAGTTTCTTTTACTACAAACGGACGTAACACGGTCCACTGCATTTCTTTTGTCGTTCTCTCCACTTTTTGATTTTCTATATTTTTTCTGTCTCACTTTTTCTTTTAGTTTCAATCCTTATGACCTGTACCATCAATATATATATATATTTATTTATATATATATTTTTTATGTTTCGGCATATTCTGTCTTCCCCCCCCCCGAAAAAAATTATTATTGTAAAAATTTAATTATTTATGTTAATTGAATTTGATTAGGATCCGGTTTGTAAGGTCAATTTGGTTTTGATCCATTGATTGGCAGAGTCGACGTACATATCTGCAGTTCGTTTGTTACGTTTTTGTTTATTTAAACTACAGAGGACGGGCCATGACATATATTACATTTCTGGGTTTAATAGTTTTGTTACTTTCCATTTTGACATTTTTGCTGGATAGTAGTCAAGCTGAAATACTATCCTCCTGGAATTCACAATTGGTGATGTTCCATATCTTTATTTTATCTTATCTTATTGTAGATGTGCTAATCTTACTTTGCTGGGTGTAAATGTCCGTCTCCTTCAGCGGAGATCATACGCTTACTGTGTCGCTTTCGTTTTTCCTTATTTTTATGATTTTATTTAAATTCTGTTTTTAGGACATATTAAAAGTCGAGTAGTAGAATAAAACCTCCATTGTTTATAAATTTTCTGAGCTAATTTCGTATATTAAATCATATAGGTGTTCTTTTTTTTTTTTTTTTCTAATTTGTATTGAGTTCGCCAGCTGATTCGTACAAAAATGCAAAATGACACTGTGTTTTACAGTTCTCGTTGTAATTCATATGACAAACAGATTTAAATAATACTGAATAAAAAAAAAAAAAAACCCTAGCACAAAAATATGCTTCAAAATAATAAGTGTCAATTTACCGCTTCTTAACCTTAATTCTCGAATGGCGCGATTTACCATTAGTTGCACAACTCCTAAAAATATAAAAATTAAAATTTATTGGTTAAAGACAACAGATGAAGAAATTACAATTGTACTGAAAAAACGTCCTGCAACGTGGACTGCAACGTCCTGCAATCTGGATTTCTCACTATTATTGCAGCCCTTGGGCTGCAATAATAGTCAGAAATCCAGATATAATTACCACCATGATAGCACCACTATGTACTGCAAACAGTGCCTGCGCACAAATTATAACTCCGCTGGGCCCGCTCTTCTTGTTGTCCTTATATACCCATCTTGGAGAAGATATTCGCAGCCTACGATAGCCTACGCAGCCTACGCCAACGTCTCAATTCCAGCGCTCATTGCGATTTTAAAGAATTATTTTAATGTAAGAGGAAATTTGTTAACTATAATAACCAGCCTGCTAGAACATAGAAAACTTTTTGTTAAGCACCAAAAGCTACAATCTTGCTTTACCATCTCGCGAGGAGTGCCACAAGGGGGAGTTCTTTCGGCTACTCTCTTCGCGGCCGCCCTGGAGCCGTTTCTTGCACGGTACTACAATTTTATAACATATGCTGACGATGTAAAATTCTTCATCACTTCCAAAGACCATGAATCAGCAGAAGGTATTTGTCAGATGGCAAATAGCACAATCAGAGAATTTGAGAGCTACCTGGATTGCATCGGGCTCCGTATTAATGCACAGAAGTCTGCCCAAATGACCATAACTTACAAGCAGAATAAAAATGACATCTCGATCTCTGTGAACGGGTCTAGTGTGGAAAAAGTGCACTCTCACCTGGACCTGGGTCTTAAGTGGGATGACAGACTCACCTTTGCTCAACACTTCGCCCATATGAAGACAAAAATATTCGCCGCTTTATGGGCTACTAGACAGGAACTGGTAGGAATTAGGGATCCTCAGCTAGCGACCAAGTACATTTTAATGTGTGCCCTGCCAATTGCAATGTATGCCTCGCAAATCTGGTCTTCAGCTCCAGATTCACATTATAAGTCCGTCCTTGGGATCGAGTACTGGTTCTTGCGATGGCTTAACAGAGTTGCTGGCCACCCTTTTACTATCTCAAGGGCCATTCTCTACTCAAACCTTAACATCACACCCTGGATGCAGCGGACAACTAACAGGAACATACACACTCTCGCACAAATGCTCACAGGCAGAGTAGATGCTCCAGTCCTGGATAATATTCTAGTTAAACCGCGTGCCACTGCTAGACGTTGCGGAGAGCTAAATAATCCACTGCGTTCAGTCCTGAACAATCTTAGTAGCCTGCAAAGATTCTTCCCATCAAATGCAGCGAAAATATTTAACTCACTACACATAGATGCCGAAAAACTGTGTGAGGATGCAGCATACCGGAAAGAGATCTTCCAGGATTCGTACAGACTTACCGAAATATGAATCGGCTGCAAAGTACCAAAGAATTGTGAATAAAAGTGAAGCTTTCTGCTTTAAGAACAATAATAATTTGTTGACTGTAAAAATATACCTTCTGTAACAGTTATGTTAATATGTAAGTTATAGATGGAATTATTAGTGAATTGTAAATATATGAGTTGTATAATGTATGTACAGAATCATTAATGTGTAAATACTGTATATATTAAACATAAAAATGTGTATATAATATTTCGGGATGAGACTACGTGTTCAGTATATGTAACCCACTGCACGTAGTATCTCGTATCCTGATATGTACTTAGCACCCTCCTGGCACTTTGCCGTCCCGGGGTGGTTTCCTTATGGAAATAAACAGATAATAATAAAATAATAATAATATTGCCCCAGCAATCTCAACTATCCAGACAGCTCTCCAACTTCTTTCAGGGGGGGGGGGGGGCGGTTGCTGCTAGCCATGGACGCAAACTGCCGATCTGTGCTTTGGCACAGTCGCACACCTGACAGGTCTGCTCAAAGGAATGGTACACGACTCGAAGATTTCTTCCTCACAACAGGACTTCAAGTTATAAATCGCCCTGGTCATCTCCACACCTACAGCGGCCCCCTCGGGGAGAGCAACATTGACTTTACAGCGGCGACTCCAGATATTGCTGTCAAGCTCGCCAGATGGACTGTTCAAGAATCCTGGACTACGTCGGACCACAGAGCGATATCATTCTCCCTGGTTCGCTCTCTGGTACGTACCCCTCCAGTCCCCAGAGATGTGATACGTTATAACGTTAAGAAGGCTGACTGGCAGCGCTTTTGGACTGAACTGTCAACGAGACTCCCTGAAGATATTCCACTCCCTGACACACTAACTCTGGATGACTGTGTGAAAAGCATTACGGCTACTATCAGAAGCGTCTGCGACCTTTCCATCCCACACAGAAGGCCCTACAGGTATGCTGTCCCTTGATGCAACCACCAGCTAGATGACTTAAGAAGAAGAGTCCACCACGCTAGGAAAATGTTCCAGCGGGCAAGGGCGACGATGTTCCCCCAAGAGATTACGGCAGCCAGGGAAGCTTACCGCACAGTCAGGAATGAATATACTAAATAAATTCGCAAAAACAAAAAGCAATTGTGGCAAACTCTTGTGTCTACCTCCGGAACTGAGAACCCCTGGGGCATCGTTTTCAAAATTGTAACCAAAAAATTACCGCGTGGTGAGGTACTTGATACAACAACACTGAACATAGACGGTACTTCCACCTATACCTGGGAGGACACTGTAAATAACATTCTTGATACCATCTACCCTGTTGAAGAGGCACCCTTGACGCAACAGAAACAAGACATTATCAACCAGAATTTAAAATACCACACAGCAACGGTGGAGCCCCCGTTCACCGGATTTGAGATGGACCTGGCAATTAACAAGATGAAAGAAGGAAAAAGACCAGGTGCAGACCTGCTGGAGGTGGAAGTTCTCAAAAAATTCGCTGAGGCCTGCTCAGCTATACTTTTAAGCCTACTGAATAAGTGCCTGGCAGAGGGCACCTTCCCAGCTTCATGGAAGACTGTAACCTTAAAACTAATTCTGAAAAACTCGGACAAGTCACCACAGAACCCAGCCTCATATCGCCCAATTGCCTTACTCTCGGTGATGGCCAAACTACTGGAACGTCTACTCTTGTTTCTACTTTCTGCCTGCTACGAGGAACACTAACTGTCCTCAGAAAAACAATATGGCTTTAAAACAGGCTGCAGCACTGAAGACGCTATCGACAATCTAATCACCCAAGCAACGCACTCAGCTTTCAAGTACTCTATATTGGTGGACTTTGCTGTAGCTTTCGACCGCCTGTGGTGGTCCAGCGTACTTCGGAGACTTCGGCAATCAAATGTTTCTACTAACCTAAATAACAGTTTGAAGTCTTACATAACCAACAGAAAAGTACGAGTTACTAACAAATATCAGACAGTTACCAGATTCATCCACCGGGCTGTCCACAGGGCTCTGTGCTTGGCCCGTTCCTCTGGCCTATTGTCTTGGATGAGTTTCTGAGCTTGGACCTTGGGGGGGGGGGCCCTTGGCCTTTGCGGACGACCTTGTCCTGCTCGTGCGTGCGGACACTAAGTCGTCTTTGGAAACTATTGCAAATGCAGCGCTTGTGAAGCTCCAGAACTGGGCAGCCTTGCACAAACTTTCCATCTCGGCAGAAAAAACAAAATCCATTATCCTCAAAGGCAGAATACAAATTAGAAGACCACCTACGATGAAATTAAACTTCACTCCCATCCGACTGTACACAGATGTTAAATACTTAGGTATTTACATTGACTCGGGTCTTACTTTCCATAACCACCTGAAATATCTAGCCACCAAAATCCGGAAGTATGCCGCCATGATCAGGAGGGTGAGAAGAGCCGACTGGGGCCTGAAGCACAAAGCTCTGACCCTCATATACAAAGCGGTATATGTCCCGATAGTTTGCTACGGTGCCTCTACCTGGTACAGCCAAGCTACACTAGCAAAAAACAAACAGAAGCTGGATACAATTCGAAGGTTCAAGCTGCTATCAATTAGTAGGGCGTGCCGCACTGTTAGCACCCCTGCCTTGCAAGTTCTAACAGGATGCCAGCCACTCTACCTAGAAATAGTCAGGCGAGGCCTATATTACCACTTTAGGAAAGGAACACCAGCTGAAATAGTAAATCTCCAGCTGAATCTTGCAAATGACCCAAAGGTAGAGAAGAGGAGAATCACCCAACACCTACAAGCGATATGGCAACAGAGCTGGGAAACAACGCAGAAAGGAGACATCACGAGGCGATTCCTCACAACTATTAACCAAACTCACCCATAGCCCCCCTTCCCCCTCTCTGGTTCTCGCCTGGTCTGCACATGACGTTTATTATCACTGGACACGGCCACTTCCGTCAGAAACTTACAGCTATGGGGATTGAAAGAGACCCGCGGTGTCATTGTGGAGAAGAATAGTCCTGGAGGGCATCTCATGTATGAGTGCCCTGCCTATGACAACAGTAGAATCAAATTTGTTACCGCAATTCAAAGGAATCCACGTATTCAAGAGTCCTCGCCACTGCTCGATTAAAACACGTACAGGGCACTAACTGTGTATGCGCAGGAAATCTTCGCACTGAGGTGAGTCAAGATTACTGAAATGAGAACAACATTGGATCATGCTGCCCAAGGCCTGAATCAGACTGGCGTGGATTAGCTCTTTCTCTGCTACAGGACATTGCCTAACAACTTGCTAATTCTTTAAGGGGAGAAACACCGCTGGCACCATTCTGGTGCGCGATTGCTGGCACTCAGAGTGCGGGATACTGCTGCAAATCCCTTATAGGGTAGGATCAGCCAGCACCGTTCTGGTGCGGAATTACTGGCACTCTGGAGAACTCCTGAGTGCGGGATTTACACAACCCACAAGGGTTTATACTGCTGGCACTGTACAATTGCGGGATTGCTTGCACTCTGAGTGCGGGATACAGAGTCCACCGGCCTCTGGTGATCATGCAGGGGCACCTGTCCCTTGCTACTTTAACTCCCACTCCCAGACCCCTATTTTCACCTCACAAAGAGCGGACTGCTCCTAAACTACAGTCCGCCCTCTTTTCGCCTCTTTCTGCTCCTTCTAACCTAAACCTCTGTTCTATGTTTCCCTTCTTTTTTTTTTTTTTTTTTTTTTTAAACTTGGCTGTCAGAAAGCTCAGGCAACCCTGGCAAAGGTCAGCCAGAATATAATGGGCAGCCTGGCTCACTTCCCAGTGGTGGTGGTGGTGGGCAACGTGAAGTCCCACTAGGGGCTCTGCGGCCAAGCAGCCAGAAACGCAACAACAAAACATAACACCACTACTCTGACAGAAAACAGATATTGCACTTTTTCTGGCTTTTACAGAGATTCTCTACTTCTTCAGAAAGTACCATGGCGCAGATGTGGGAAACCTCAGGTGGCGCCTTTCACAAAACACTATGCACTGAAAAAACAAAAACATTTAATCCACTCATAAAATACTAGGTCTGCTTTCCCTTAAACTTTCCTTTACAAGTAGAAGCAATAGAATTATAGACTCCAATAAAATTTATTATGTATCACACACACAGCAATAAAATTTCTTTCTCATTGAATATCTGTCAAAGTTCTCAATCTACAAAATGAAAGTAGTTCTTACAAAATATTCTTTCCTATTTTAATACGTCAAGCACAATAATCACCTCTTATGAAACAAATTATAGCATCTTAGAACAATAAGTAACTCCACTTTTGTCTGAACTATGGTATGGAGACCAAACCGAGTTCCAGTTTCAGAAAAGTTCAACAGTCAAACAGTATAAGAATCATACAAAATATTCTTTCCTATTTCAATACGTCAAGCACAATAATCACCTCTTATGAAACAAATTATAGCATCTTAGAACAATAAGTAACTCCACTTTTGTCTGAACTATGGTATGGAGACCAAACCGAGTTCCAGTTTCAGAAAAGTTCAACAGTCAAACAGTATAAGAATCATCCTCTATAAACAGCTTAATTTGTTCCACAGGTGTGCATGAACTCCTTAGAAATATACTGCAGCGATCATAACTCGCGCTTTATGAAACAGATATAATTTTCTAAAAATAATTGTAATCACGTCATTCTATACGCAACCCAAAAAAAATTATCAATGTCATTTCGGGATACATATTTAAAAACATTCTAATCATAGAATTTCGTTATATTTATTTACCGATAACCGAAGACGTTAGTCGTTCATTGTATGCTATCACGAAATGAACATTTTCTTTCTTTATTTATTTATTTCTTCCTAAAATAATGATTACAGATACATTTTTTTTTTTTTTTTTTTTTCCAAATTTTCTCGAACACACATTAGTAGGTAAAAACAGGTCAGTAGAATCTAACGATGCTAAATTCCATCTGGTATACCAACAACAACGTAAGTCCACTTAAACGTAGTTTCATTTTCTCTTCTTTTCTGAAAACCCAAAACACGAAAGATATTAGCACCTACAGTACTTACTGCTGTACGTGGGTTGAAGGTTGAGTAAGTTGAAAGAATATACTTATTGACATTAGACTTTAATTTCTGTAGATTGTAATTTTTATGAAATACGTGTAAAGGTAGATTGTTCCACAAAACGGAACAATCTCACAATGTGGAACAATTTAAAGGATGTTGAGTGGTTGCGACACGTATTGAGACTGGTTTAGAAGAGAGGGAGAATTATAGAAGCCAATTAATTAACTACTTTCTATAATTCCCCTTCTATAGTCATTAATTAATCTAAATGTCTTCTTTTAAAGTGGAATCTATAAGCCTGACAGTGGTTATGGGAGCACCGCCCTAGATGTAGAAACTAGGAGGGATTTGAGGTTTATACAGAGTAAGTAGCTTTTTAGAAAATTCGTAACGCCGAGAGTGAAAGAGAAAACCCAGTCTTTTAGATGCAGAGGTAATATTTGTGATGTGCTTATACTAAGAGAGATTAGACGTCAAGGTATGTAATAGTCAAGATATCCCATATAGCGATATGTGATCTTGTCTTGTAATCTGAGCGTTATAGAAGATTATGACAGAACTGAGTTTATAACAGAACTAAGTTATCTTTATCCCATCGGAGAATTAACTGGAGATAGCATTTAAAGAACTGGTAATGAATATTTCAGAAGTTGGAGCTGTTTGTGCAGGGCAAGGTTTCTCAAATTGGAAGATGGAAAGCAATCATTTTGTTTAGGTCAAGGTTCATGAAACATAAGAAATTGAAAAGTGGCGGGCATAAACACTAGTAAACAATAATAATTTATTGTACTGTTGTATGTATGGCATATGATGATCAGAGATATACATTTTTTTTTTTATTTACGAATAAACGAAACTTTTAAGAGACTATCAGTTAGCGCTTTCTCGCAATTTGCTTTATTCGCAAAACATACGACTTTATTATAAATTTCTGCAATTAACTCTAATAGTTTTAGAATGAAACCGTGCCAAGTTAACAATTCAATATTAAGAAATAAGATGTCTTGTTTGGATTCATTATGTTTCTAGTTCTTATCCTGATTTTGTTATCGAAGAGCGGTAACGCAACGAACTTCAGTTCTATTGAGTTCGTTTTTGCGACTTGTTCATTCGACTGTTTCGCATCAACAACAATTACACTATCCTTAACAATTAAGCGCCATTTTGGTATTTTGCTAGTCTAACTTTAAAACATAAAAGAGACAGCCTTAAGTGAAGACACCCCTTATAATTCCCCTTATTTTTGGCAAGAAGGATTAATTTGCGCTGGAGAAATTGTGAAAACAAACAAACAAAAAAAAGGTGAATGTTCTCGTCTTATTTTCTCACAGAAGTTCATGCTTCCCACACTCATCGAATCTCTTGGTTTAGCCCAAATTAATATTCACTACAGTGAACAGGATAACTACAGCAGATGCGATGCCTTGTTTTTTAAAGTTTGAGTTGCGAATAATAAAAGAAAAAAATACCACCACGATATTCATTGTTATTATTGTCCCGGTGATTGTAGGTTTCGCTATCAGACGTACTGTTGGTAGTGTCACTGCTGATGAAGATGGATTACATAGAAGGTAGGTTATGGCACGCATCTGCCTAGCAACGGGTTGGTTGCGTAAAAAAAAAAAAAAAAAAAAAACGTAAGAGTGAAACTTCTCACGTGCTGTTTAAACCACATATATAAACAGAAACAGCGTATGATACAAATAGGTTAAAGGTCTTAATGTAATAAGCTATTCCCTTCTCCTTTGTGTCGGCCACCTTTACATCAGTTTTATAGAGAAAACTTTACGGTGAAAGAAGGTGGATATAAATATAAGTCTACGAGTTTGTTTTTCCACTGATTCGTCAAAAAGAACTGAAAGTCGCATTGCATATTTATCATTTTGTTAACTACAACCCCACAAATTTAGACATTTGTGTTACATAAAACTGCAACTGCGTGTAAGTCTATTATGAAGCAGTGACACGCAGGGACCTCACAAGTTGAGTGGGGTAACAATAATAACATAATTACAACAGTTATGCCCACACTGAAGGGCGAATTGAAAGCATCACCCGCAAATCTTACTGAAGACTTCGGCGCAGCGATCTGTTCCTTTGCAAGTAACACTCCGAAAAAAGGGTTAATACCATGTACTTAATATTTTTGTGGTGATTCCTAACATCACTAGCTTCAGATGGTATGCAGCAACGCCCCTAAAACAATGAGCATTGTTCACGAGGCATTATTAGGCGCGTTGGTATATATGCGTATATTACCTGCGTCTTCACTGTGTCCGTCCGCATGTATTAACTCGACTCGCAGTAGACAAATTTTTATGAAATTTTACATTTGACCCTTTTAGAAAGATTTTTCGAGCAATGCAAAATTTCATTAAAATTTGATAAACAGAAATCTAGTAGCTATTATTTATATTTGACATATCACATAGGCTATCCGTATACCGCAGCTGAAGTACTAAATATTGTTTGATGCTGTGCGCTGGCTGATTCGAAGAATGGGGCAATATTTGGGATGCGTAGAAAATAAATATGTTCTAGGTTAGCGCAAATGAAGTGGTCGCTTTTTAATGAGCTCGTTTTTTTTTTATCAGTTCATTAAATATATAAACCATGAATTATTACTATTTGCTTATTATATTAATTATAAATCATAGCATGTAAGTAAAATTTCATCTTGCAATATTGGGGATGAGCAGAAAAGAAAAGTTGAATGCACACTACGATCTCAGGTCAGCGTTACCATTTGTTTACTTTATAAAATCACAGAAGACCTACATAATACATTTTTAATTGTTTATTAAAAATATTTCAAAAAGTTGAGTGAACGTTGCGTACAGTGATGTGAAAATATTACTTTGATGTATCTCTCTATACATTAAAAGTTTTCCTCCTAGTAATATTTTTTCGAGCCAGTGGGAGAAGGGGGGAATTACGTCACTACAAATGCGCAGGTAAATAATTACATAGGTCATTTCCTGATTAGATTTCGATCAGTGCGTTACAATGTTAGTATAATGTTATTATTATAGAAATAGCATTATACAATACAAAACTATACAAATATTTACAAAAAAATTTAACTATTTACAATCATACCTCTACTATATCGGGACAATCGCTCCCTTCATCAGCTGACATTAATATACAAAAAACGTTACAATGGAACATCAAATGATGCTGGGTGTGGTCATGTAATAGACAGTGAAGCCCGTGCACGAGGTTGATGAACGTTAAATAGAAGGAACACAAATAGATTACTGGGCAGAATCAGACACTTGCTGTTGACAATGTAGAATGCGTTTCCTGATTAGATATCGATCAGTGCGTTTCGATAGGTGTGTCTTTTATGTAGAAAAGATTTGACCTATTCAGTCATACATTTTCCATAAAAACGCGGGAGCGTGATTTGGCGAGCAAAGCGAACACGGGACGTGTTCGCTTTGCTCGCCAACCCCCATTTAGACATAAATTAACTGCGCTTGGAATTGAAGAAAACCCATTCTGTCTCTGTGGCCATGAAGAAAACTGGGAACATGTAATGTACCTCTGTCCGCAGTATGACGACTACCGTACTAGACTATTCACGAAGATACAGAAAATCCCCGAAATTCTAAGCACCCTTTTCTCACGGAAGAAAACTTCTATATAGCTCTCAATGAATTCGTTCAAGATGTATTCCAGAGAAGTCGTTCTACCCACTTGAGGCACATTACCAATTCCAGGACAACCCAACTGATGACACTGACTCTTCGCACTTTTCTTTTATTTCTTTTCTTTTTTTTTTTTTTTTTTTTTTTGCACCCGAATACCTTTTGGTTGGTCGGGTGCAGCTGAAATCTGGCTTGCCAGATGTGGTATGACAACATGGCGCTCTATTTTTCAGACCTCCCTTGTTCTGCAAACTTCTTTACCCTGGCAATGCAACAAAAATAACTCAACCGTGTACGACCTGGGCTGCCCGTGCCCAGCTCATTAAAGCACTAGGCTCAGTATATGTAGTGGCTGTTTTACAGCAGAAGAGGAGAGGAAATAGAGACCACAATCAACTTTCTGCGCCGTCTCCAAAACACTTTACCAAATGAAAAAATTATAGGAGCGAATGTAAACTGTCGCTCTCCACTATGGCACAGCGCTACTGCCGACAGAAGAGTAACAGCATATGGGCAGCAACTCGAAAACTATCTTACCCCACCAATCCACCCAACAATGATACACGACTGACCCGGCGGGAAACCTAAAGGATCCCAGTTTGCTGTACTGAACCAACCGCACACCAGCTGCCAACATTCTGCAACACCCTCTGGGAGGCCACCATCGACATAACAATAGCAACTAGGAACCTGGCGAACAACGTGACCGACTAGAGGGGTGGAGGACGTTTGGACTATCTTGGACCATCGAGTCATCATCTGCAAAGTAACAAGAACGTTCCCAAGAACAACAGCAGACATACAAACACGCCACAGATACGCAGTTGCCAAGGTAGATTGGTCCCAATACAAATAGATAATAACTACAGCGGTTAACAACAAACCTCCGTCCCTTGATCCACAGAACAATTGTAACGAACTGCAGAAGGCAACTACTAAACTAATGATAGACATCAGCAAAAAACTATCAGGAAGAAACACCCCCGGCTGGGTGCGATCCCTTGGTCGACAAGGAACATTGCCATGCTACGGCGACAAATGAACAAGAGTAGGAAGGACTTCCAGAGGGCACGAAGAACATGGCCAGCAAATGAGGTCAAAGCCCTGAGGCAAAGATAGAGAAAATCAGAAACCGGTACACTGACGCCATAAAGACAAGTAAAAAGATGCTCTTGGGAGTTCTTGGTCTCCACAGCAGGGAACACTGACCCCTGAGGCATTGTCAACCAGGTAACCACCAATAGGCTGCCTAGGGGGGAGGTGATTGCTACCACTAGGACTCGGCAGGGAAACCTTATCACGACCTGGGAGCAGTCGACGAATAACATACTCGACTCAATATATCAAAAACCAGATATGCCAACCTTGCCAGCAACAGACGTGAGAGAAACTATAACTACATCAACCAGGCGATTGCGTCCCCCTTCACCCTGGATGAACTCATCGTGGCCACTAGTGGGGTCAGAAATAGAAAATGCCTGGGCCTTGATCTTATTGAGCCTGAAATACTCAAGAAAACATGGAATACGAGCCGCACCTACTCCTCGCACTATACAATAGATGCTTGAAAACAGGACTTTTCCCAACTGCATGGAAAACAGCAAATTTAAAACTGATACTGATAAATCCTACCAAAAATCCAGAATATCCGGATTCATATCGACCCATCGCACTGCTCCCAGTGGCAAGCAAATTGTTTGAAAGATCACTCCATGCGAGAGTTATAAAACACTATGAAGCCGCAGGCCTACATGCCAGAAACCAGTATGGCTTCAGACCAGGGTCATCAACTGTGGACACACTGGAAAACTTGCTAAGGATATTCCAGAACAGTAGACGAAAGTATCTGCTGCTTATCTCTGCTGAGTTTGCTGGGGCGTTTGATTCACTTTGGTGGCCAAGCGTCCTGCCGAGGTTGAGGGAGGCTGAGGGAAGCTGTACAAAGTAATTGAAAGCTGTCTAACGCAAAGAAGAGTGGAAATCAACGTACACTATCAGAAAATAACAAGAGAGGTGCATAGAGGATGTTCGCAGGGATCGGTGCTGGGACCGCTCCTGTGGAAAATGGTCCTCGATGAATTCCTGATGACGCATCTTGGTTCTGTGGGAGCGCACGCCTTCGCGGACGGCCTGACATTGACGGTAGAGCGGACTCCAGGGCCCAATTGGAGACGCTGGCTAATCGGGCATTGCAGTGGCTGCAGCAATGGGCATCAAAGAAAGATGAAGATATCGTCAGAGACCTAATCGATCATCCTAAAGGGGACTCTACAATTACGATGACCTCTGAAAATTAAAATCAACAATGTAACCATCAAATTTGTGAGCCAACTGAAGTATCTGGGCGTTATCCTAGCTAACAACCTGACGTTCCAGCTGCATCTGAAATATATAAGAATAAAAATCAGAGGATACTCCGGACTGGTAACCAGAATCACAAGAATCAGAATCAGGATACACGACTGACCCGGCGGGAAACCCAAAAAACGAAAAAATTAGGCTACGGACCCACCTCCTAAACTATTGGCAGAGAAGGTGGAAGGAGACTACAAAATGCAAAGTAACAAAACGATTTCTACCAGACCTCCGGTAAATATACCCTAAGCATCCGGCCTGGTACTTCCCAGGGTACCATATGACAACACTATTAACCGGACACGGACCCTACAAGGAGAAGCTGTTTGGCTTCAGACTCGTTGAGGACCCCAACTGCATGTGGGGAGAACGAAAGCTGGAGCCACATAGACTATGACTGTCAACACTATGAAGACCTCAGAGGGTTACTAATAACAAGATTGAGATACCTCCCAAAAGGACTGGAGCACCATTTCCTGGACACTGAGGAGGAATATAGGGCGCTCTCCCTGTATGCGCAAGACCAATTCACCAGGAGAAAACACTAATAGCCATCTACAGCAACGTACGTAGAGACTGATAAAAATCGCCGCCAAATGTGACAGAAAACTGAACCCCGCAGTAACCTTAGATTCACAAGAGTGAATCTAAGGATGCTGGGTTCCTGGTCTGCCTCCACGGGGCATAAGTGGGGAAACGTTGGGCCTCAGTAGGGGTCATTTAGTCCAACAGCTAAATGACTAGATGAACAACGGTACAGGACACTCCACATGAACAATTCCCACACACTTTTAAATCTCTGGCACTTCCCAGCGAACTCGTTCACCCACAATGAAAGCAACGCAGAGATGGGGAAACCCCTGGTGCCGTATTACAACACACGCTTACAATCTCCAGATCAAGGGGGAGAACCCCAGTCAGGACCTGTAAAGCCTGGGTGCTCAACGTGCTGCAGGCGCGAGAAGCAAATAGTAGAAACGATCTCGATCTTTGGGTTGATTCAATGATACGTCGGTTGACTGCAGAGGTAGCTTTGTGATACCATACGCCAAAGGCATATGTGCTGATGGGTATGAATACGGCTTTGTAGAAGTATGATGTAGCATACGCCGGCCAAGGCCCAAGTCCCTTGGAGCCAACCTAGCAACGAGGGCAGCGTTTTTTTCTAATCTTGGTTCGGATGTATTGTAGGTGGTCTGCCTAAGTTTGAATAATATTCTGACTGGTGCTATAGTAACTACAGGGTGTTTCAGTTAAACGTTTCAGAACTTCTAAGAGGGGTAGGGTACATCCTGACAACTCGAAATCATATAGCAATGTGGGGTCGGAAATGCTTTCCTGAAGCGGTGTTGTACACAGAAGCACCATAAAGAAAAGAGACCGTAAGTGAGAAATCGTTTTAATAATACATGAAAAGAAGCAAAAGGTACATGGATTAAAGTAAGTGTTCGAAGTTTCTTCCACGGGCTACAATGCACGCCTCACATCTCCGACGCATGGACATCCGAACATTCTGGAATACTCCAGGCGAATTTCGAATTTCTTGAACAAGAACGCCAAGTTAGTAGGATGGATGATTACACGAACGCAGAGTTAGCCGATATGCATTTGGCGTACGGGGCTGCAAATTGTAGTGGGCCAGCCGCACAGCGTTTGTACGCGGAATGATATCCGACGAGGCGTATTCCCAGTCATAATTTCTTTGCAAGACTGCACCAGAGGTTAGCTGAGAGAGGTTCGTTTGAAAGAGCTGACAGGGACAGGGTAAGAACAGAATGTGCTGCAGCATGTACAGGGGAATCCAAGAACGAGTACACGAAGTCTAGCAAATGCAGTCGGGGTTTCCCATTGCAGCGTCTGGAGGATTCTCCGAGAACAAGACATGCATCCGTTTCACGTGCAGCGTGTCCAGACACAGCAACCGGAGGATTATGCACCTCGTATTGCTTTCGCACAGTGGTACCTTGGAAAATGTGCTATAAATCCCCTTTTTCCTGCTGAAGTGTTGTTTTCCGATGAGGCATCCTTCACAAGGGAAGGAATTTTCAACATGCATAACGACCATATCTGGGCGGTCGAGAACCCGCATGCAATACGACGTCGTGCAGCACAGATTCGATTTTCGGGCAATGTATGGGCCGGTATTATGGGAGATCACCTCATCGGACCTTACCTGTTACCGTGTCGTCTAACCGGACCTATCTACTTGATCTTTCTGCAGCAAGTATTGCCACTACTTTTGAGAGATGAACAGATTTCTGCATCGACGCAACAGACAATGTGGTTCCAACACGATGGAGCCCCTGCCCATTATAGCGGAGATGTTCGTAACTACCTGGATGTCACATTTGGTCAACAGTGGATCAGACGTGGTGGTCCCGTGCGTTGGCCTGCTCTGTCACCCGACCTATCATGTCTTGATTTTTATTTCTGGGGTCATATGAAATCGCTAGTTTATGACACCCCTGTTGACAATGCTGAGGAGCTGGTTGCAAGAATCGCAGTAGCTGCCGAAGAAATTCGAAATTCGCCTGGAGTATTCCAGAATGTTCGGATGTCCATGCGTCGGAGATGTGAGGCGTGCATTGTAGCCCGTGGAAGAAACTTCGAACACTTACTTTAATCCATGTACCTTTTGCTTCTTTTCATGTATTATTAAAACGATTTCTCACTTACGGTCTCTTTTCTTTATGGTGCTTCTGTGTACAACACCGCTTCAGGAAAGCATTTCCGACCCCACATTGCTATATGATTTCGAGTTGTCAGGATGTACCCTACCCCTCTTAGAAGTTCTGAAACGTTTAACTGAAACACCCTGTATACATAAATGAACATTTCAATCCTTCATTACTTTAACTCCAGGCATGAATTTTACAGTTTCATTTCATTGTAGATATACAATGAAAACAGGACAAAAAATATAATGGCCGCCAAATGATTTCTAGGAAGAAATTTGGCCATTATCATTTTTCATAAATAAATACTTCGCTTCCAGTTTAAATATTGTTATTTGTTTTTTTTTTAGGAGCATTAGCAACTAAGGCCATATTGCTCCGGTCATTCCCAGACCTTTTCCGCATCCTCCGTATTTGGTGGTGACGGGCCCGAACCCCGGTCTAATCAAGAAGCGTGTGCTACGCACTGCTGCTCCTTCCCACCTGGCTACGGAGGCGCCCTTAAATATTGTAGATATTCATTTGCAATGAGAAGATTCTTATTTGGGCAATGGAACAATCAGCCATTTCTTACATATGACCATATTATTAAAGCAATCCTTATTAATAAGGATTGTTTCATATCACGAATCAGAATATGCATTCATCAAGCTATTTTTTTAGCAAAACCTGAGGCCCTTTGCTCCAAACTTAAATGCATCGTGGCAATTTTGAAAGTTTGGACAACGCTACGTGATTTGTTTGTGATATCTGGTAACAAAAATCAAAAATTCAATAATTCGGCATTTTTCCTTACTAGGCATCTCCACCAAAATCACTTTATGCAAATTTAATAAAGTTAAAAACATTAGGTCTCATCTGGGGAAGAATAAATTCGAATATTATTCCACATTATTCTGAAGCTTCTGAAAAACCGAGAAACTGACTTTCTTTTAAGAGTAAATCAGGATAACATCTTCCATATTTATCTTGAAATCAGTGTGCCATTTCCATTGGCATTAACGTTTAATCAAAATACTCGAGTTATTTAAAAGGCAACTTTTGAATAATGAAAATATAAATGCCATTCCACTTATCCTAACTTTTCAAAACAAACTCAATGAATTCGTTACATATTTTTACACCGATATAAAGCATAAAAACCCAATTATATTCCTGGAATTGATAAAAAATCTGATATATTTATAGTAATCAAATTACCAGACATTACTAAATGTTTTATCTCAAGAAAATTGTCTGTATACTAATGTTGTGTTATGGTATTTCTCTGCTAATTGCAACTTCATCTGTAGGTTGTCTTTAAAATGTCTGCCTTCCTTTGATGTTGTTTTGAATTTTAGGAGCATTAGCAACTAAGGCCATACTGCTCCGTGAATATGCGGTGGTCATTCCCTGACCTTCCCGCATCCTCCGTATTTGGTGGTCACGGGCTCGAACCCCGGTCTAATCAAGAAGCATGTGCTACGCACTGTTGCTCCTTCCCACCTGGCTATGGAGGCGCCTTGTCTGACTTCATCTGAAGGCAAACATTTTAGTATCCTAAATGGAACCTCAGAAGAGTAGCTTCCTAAATTCACTACAACTACAAAACAAGGTTATTAGGAAATCAACTTTGAATCAAGCATAAATGTGCGCACCAATTTTCACACATTTACTAGCCTAATTAAAAGCTGATCAGTTTTTTTTTCCTATCCAATGAGATATACGTGGTTTAATCCCAGATTATATTGAATAAAATACTTTCATTTTCATTTTTTTAGCTTTGCAAGCCCCTTTATTTCTGCTTTCCATGCTATGAGATTATGTGAGGACAAGGAAAGCATTCAACAATCCATTTTCTTTGCCGATGAACACACAACATTTGAATATACTGTACTTCAAGTTCTCTGCCCTCAGGCAAGTTTAGGGCTCCATTACTGCGTAAGAAGCCGATGCGCCGTGAAACCAATAACAGCCTTTCCCTTTCAAATTCTCTTTCTTTCCACTTCCTTTTCAATCCTTATAATGAGTATCTCCAAGTGGATAAAAATTTTACAAATTATCCTACCCATAGTGAAGCGTAATGTTTTCTCTATGTTTCTTCTTTAATTAAATTAATCCTCAGTTTGTCATTTACTTCCATTTGTAATTTTTTAATATCTAGAATCCCATTCTTTGTGCACCAGTTAAGTTATATCATATTCAAAAACATTTCTCTTCACTATGGAAATCAGAAACAGCAGAAGATAGTAAGGATATCCCCTCAGAAGAGAAAACTGAGAAAATTGGGCAACTCACTTGTGAAATTGACGCAATAAACCTAGAATAACTACAATGTCATCCAGAAGTCCAAGACCAGGAAGAGTTCAGAACTAGATAACATATACATAGAACTATTTAAATATGGAGGAAAACTAATTCAGGAAAGATTACTCACACTGTTTAATAACATATCGAAATCTAAACAAATACCAAAAGATTGGCAGGTAGGACTGGTAATCAGCATACATAAAAAAGGACCCAAAGGTAACTGTGGGAATTACAGAGGATCCACATTATTATCAGCTGCATCTGTGGGGGGGTGGGGTTAGTGGATGGATATAGTTATTCTGGGGGGATAATATTTTTTCTTTTATTATTTATTATTTATTTATTTAATAATAAATCACGTTAACCTTCCAGACCCACCTCTTTTAACTTTGTATTTCTCAATTAAATTTCCCCCTTAATTTACCTCCCCTCCACGTTAACACCTGACTTGTATACTGCACAGAAGATCACAGATTCTGGGGGAATAATAGTTCGTGTATGTCTCCTCTGGACTGGCTGAGTATTCAGAATGACTCAATACTACACATGATAAACATATACAAATTTGTTTATTTCACAGTATATACATTAAAGAATTGTATCATACAACATCAATTGGTATAATGTTATTAACTGGCATTATATGTGTGTTAAGATGTAAAATTAATAGCAAATGATATAATATGTCTTTTCTTGTCTTTCTGCTTTTTCTCCTTCTGGTTTAGGTTACATCTCATAACATTATTTTTACTTTCTAACAGTTAAACTTCCCAACTGGAATTACCTCAGTGGGCTTAACACCTCTATGGATATTGTCCTAGATTTATAAATCCCCGCTATAATCTTTAATTAATTTATCCCTTCCAAAATAATTCAATCTTAATATCTTGTAACGTTTCAAGTACATAGAACACCTTTACATCTTAACTTAGAACATACCAGTCTCAAGTACATGTATCTAAATCTTCCTTGCTTTAACTTATCCTTGAGATGAAGTACATACATCTATGAACCCTTTTCTTCCTTTTATACTAATCAATACCAAATCTACTATCAACTAAATAAACATTTTTCTAAAGTCCTTCTCTTCAAATCTACTATCAACTAAATAAACATTTTTCTAAAGTCCTTCTCTTCAAATCTAGCTTAAAATTATTATCTCGTACTTACATATTAACTTAGGGAATCACTCTTTACACTACCTTTTCTCAGTTCAGGGGCGACTCATCATCATCAACAGCATAGGGCATCATCAGGCTCCAACTGGAATTTTTTTTATCGGCAAAGTACTGCTGTTCATCTACAGGGATTCTCCTATGTTCAGGAACTCGCTCTTCTTTACATACGGCTATTAAATAAGTTGCTCCGGCCTGCTTTTTGGGCGTCTGATCAGTTCGACGAAACTGGGAAGCATAATAGAATTATCAGGACTCTTCCTACTACTTTATTAAGAAGCCTGGCTATGTAGCTCTTCCTTATCTTGCTATACCGAGGCTTTTTCGATCCTTTTTTTCTCAGCTCCAGCATAAGTGTTTCCATCTTACAACGGTTATCTCCTTCCTATTCCAACAACTCTTAAACAGCAACTCATTACTCTGTCCGCTACCTTCTGGCGATTCTCCCGGCACTTCTCGGGATTTCTTTCCAGCCGCACATCACTCAGGCATCTCCACGGGAACTCTCTCAACTTCCACACTGCCAAAACTCCCAACTCTCCCAAAAAAAAACTCCTCACTCCTAACTCCCTTTTCTTGTCTTGCATCTCCCTTTTGTTTCAGCCGCTCATTCTATTTTGATCCAATCGTCGTTCGTTCTCCATCATCTCATTATTCTCATTCGCTCTTTCCCACTTCTTCCGTTTTTCTTGGCCCTTCCCTCTCCTGGGGTAACTTCCTGTTTACAAAATTTCCAGCAACTTCGATGAACTACTGGGCGTCTAGAAATTTCTAGATATTTCCTTGTGATCATTCCCGATTCACTTACCGCTATTAGTCCACTCTGTTTCTTCTCTACCGCTCCTTGAAATTAATAAGTGCTCCAGGAGTCGGTCTGTTTCATCTAGTGGCAGCCATTTCTACATAGTGTATATCGCATCCTGGGTTTCCTTCACCCTCTTAGTTCTTAAAATCTTCCTCTCCACAAGGGGGAGTCGGTTCCCTTGTTCTTCTTCTTCCAAAGAGTTGCTCACTTTCTGTTTATGCGACCATGAACTGGCCTTGCGGTGCTCCCTTTGTACTAGTGTTCCAGTGCTCCCATTGTCTTGTGTACCGTCCTGCTACCCCCCCGTTGTTACGTTAATCCTTCCCTACTTGAATGTATGGTACGGAGCGATCGCAATCTGAGCTTAAAATCATCCTATGTAAATAATATTATTTAATATATACATATTTTTCTTCCTGTTATGTTATAATATTTATAACATAACATTCGCTAGGATAAGTGTAAGAATTTTGTTCTTACACATCAACACTATATGCAAATATATTAAAGAACAAACTGAACAAATGCATAGAAGAATACCTCGAAGAACAGTGTGGATTCAGAAAAGGACGTACACATGCAATATTCACTCTGCAACAAATAATCGAAAAGAGAAGAAAACAAAATTTACAAACACACACATTATTCATTCATTACGAAAAAGCTTACGCTCGTTTGAATCTAGAAACACTATGGACAACTTTAGAAAAGGATAACATTCGCTGGGAACTAATAAATGGAACAAAACATACAACTACACAAATATTGGCATAAAATACATGAATGGACACATTTCACAACCTTTATCAACAAATATGGGTGTAAGACAAGGTTGTAGATTACCACCAACACTATTCAATATTTATATTAACAAAATTCTACAAAAATGGGGGGAAAAAAAACTTATAACAGGTGGAATTCAGCTATCCAACACCGGCAAAATTCTAACCGCAATTCTATATGCTGATGATCAGATACTTTTGGCCAAATCAGAGGAGGAATTACAGATATTAACGCATCGCTTAAATATGATAGCAAAGAACTATAATTTAAACAAGTCGGCTTTAAAAACAAAATCAATGCCAATGTGTGGTAACATCAGAGTAATTGATGGAAACATTATTGAACGAGTAGCTGAATTTAAATATTTAGGAAACGGGATTTTAGAATTTAAAAAGGATATGGAATACAAAATACAAACTTACAATAGAATGCATGAAATAATGAAAAAAAAATTGGCAAATAAATGACAATAGAAACGAAACTACGAATACATAGCATAACATTAAAGGCAGCACTTAAATATGGTATCAAAGTATGGACACTTGGGAAGATGGATAAACAACGCTTGGAAGCAGCCCAGATGAAATTTCTCAGACCACTATTGGGATTACAAGACTAGATCACCAAAGAAACACAGATATAAGAGAAAGACTAACCACCTCCAAAATAACAGAAGAAATACAAAATTATAAGTTAAAATGGAAAGAACATGTAGAGAGAATGAGTAGGGAGAGACTGACAAAATTAGCAATGAATTACAAACCTACTGGAAAAAAGAGGACGTCCCAGAAAGAGATGGATCAAACAGTTCTTTGAAGAGTTCATAGTACATGCTTCATAAGCCTAAAATCAACTAAGTTCAAGGAGAAAAAAGACCCTACAGATGATTAAGAATGGCGGGGGATCCTTCATTATAAAATAGCCTTGGTTTGGAGTTCCATTTAGGATGAAAATGCCGTAATCGTCGCCTCACTAATGATGTGCTAATTAGCTCAGAAACAGCTGTCTGTGAAATGACGACTGTGGTCCACAGCCCGATTTTCTACTACTTCTTAAGTGAATTAGTGAGTCTCGGTGGTATTTCGTTCAAATAAGATTTCGATACTGTATGCAGGCAGTTTTCACTTTACGAGGGTTTTTTTTTTTTTTTTTTCAAGTATCAACAAAATTGAAAATATTAATTGCAAAAAATGAATGTTAAACACTCATAAATACCGCATTTCAAACCACTCACGTATCTATACAATACAGTGTACTCCGATTTACGATATTAATCCGTTACCATCGTATCGCGAAAATATTGTAATGTGAACCCATTAACACATTGCTTTTTGGTAATTCAATCCACGACCTCGGAAGTTCAAATTTTCGCTATACAAATTTGTATAACTCCCTAAAAGATCGTTTTTATAGTGTAAATTGTATTAGTTACCAATTCAAATCACTACACTTTCATCGTTATCATATGTTATAAGAACCAATTTTGAACGGCTTTGTGATATTTTTATAAAGCACATTTCTGGAAGTCACGACCATAAAACAATTTGCACTTTCCGGTTTATGTTACTGCAAGCAATTATAAATGAGTAGTAAACTAGATGTTATTACATTTGTGAAAATACTAATAGCTGAAATTGTGTGGGTTTTTACGTTATTATGGTGAAATGTGTTTGCCCTTTACTGAAATCGTTAATCGTATAAAAAAACAAATAAATTTTCAGAATCTCTGTTTATTCTTTGTAAACTTGTTACTTCGCGCAAATCGTGTTAGTTGCAATTTGTGCGTTCCCTTAAAAAATGCTTATGCATGCTACTGAAATTTATAAAGAAGAGAGAAGATTATCTTGGAAATAAACGCCTCTTGAAGCATTTCTGAAGACGACGACTCCTTGTGAAAGAAACCAACGAATGCCAGGCAAATAATGAGTAATCGACGAGTGTGCATTTAGTCGATGAAGAAGAATAAACATTCTGTAACATTTGTAAATCATAAATAATTTCTGTATTATTATAATTTGCTTGATTTTACAGGCTACGTTTTCATTTCTGTGGATAAATCAATATTGTTTAAACACAAACTAATTTCATTGTTGATAGCGTAACCCCTATTTTTAACATTATGTCTATGGGAAATAAATTCCCGCTTTACGAGCACGCGCTAGGAACGAATTAACTCGTAAAGTCTAGAACTACCTGTACACGCAAATGTCCATGACATGAATTAAGTCAGCACTGTGGCAAGCACAATAAAAATTTCTCTACCTAAGGCCAAGTGACGTCACTTGATTTAGGTAGAGAAACTAAAAATATAGCTTAGTCATAATAACACTACAAATTACACCTATTTGTTTCAATATAACAGTCTAGCAGCCTTTGACAACTTTGGAGGATTTGGAAACAATCACTGTGTAAGAACAAAATTCTTCCACTTATCCTAGCGAATGTTATGTTATAAATATTATAACATAACAAGAAAAAAGATGTATATAGTAAATAATATTATTTACATAGGATGATTTTCAGCTTAGATTGCGATCGCTCCGTCCATACAGTCAAGCAGGGGAGGATTAACGTAACAACGGGGAGTAGCAGGACGGTACACAAGACAATGGGAGCACTGGAACACTAGTACAAAGGGGGCACCGCAAGGCCAGTTCATGGTCGCATAAACAGAAAGTGAGCAGTTCTTTGGAAGGAAAGAACAAGGGAACCGACTCCCCCTTGTGGAGAGAAAGATTTTAAGAACTAAGAGGGTGAAGGAGACCCTGGATGCGACATACACCTGTGGTAATGGCTAGCCGCTAGATGAAAGAGACCGACTCCTTGAGCACTTATTAATTTCAAGGAGCGGTAGAGAAAAAACAGAGTGGACTAATGGCGGTAAGTGAATCGGGAATGATCACAAGGAAATATCTAGAAATTTCTAGACGCCCTGTAGTTCATCGAAGTTGCTGGAAATTTTGTAAACAGGAAGTTACCCCAGGAGAGGGAAGGGCCAAGAAAAACGGAAGAAGTGGGAGAGAGCGAATGAGAATAATGAGATGATGGAGAACGAACGACGATTGGATCAAAATAGAATGAGCGGCTGAAACAAAAGGCAGATGCAAGAAAGGAGTGTGGAAGGTTTTTTGTGGGAGAGTTGTGAGTTTTGGCAGTGTGGAAGTTTGGAGAGTTCCCGTGGAGATGCCTGAGTGATGTGCGGCTGGAAAGAAATCCCGAGAAGTGCCGGGAGAATCGCCAGAAAGTAGCGGCCAGAGTAATGAGTTGTGGGAGATGCTGTTTAAGAGTTGTTGAAATAGGAAGGAGATAATCCTTGAAAGATGGAAACACCTATGCTGGAGCTGAGAAAAAAGGATCGAAAAGCCTCACCATAGAACGATAAGGAAGAGCTACATAGCCAGGCTTCTTAATAAAGCAGTAAGAAGAGTCCTGATAATCCTATTATGCTTCCCAGTTTCGTCGAACTGATCAGACGCCCAAAAAGCAGGCCGGAGCAACTTATTTAATAGCCGTATGGAAAGAAGAGCGAGTTCCTGAACGTAGGAGAATCCCTGTAGATGAACAGCAGTACTTTGCCGATGAAAAATTCCAGTTGGAGCCTGATGATGCCCTATGCTGTTGATGATGAGTTGCCCCTGAACTGAGAAAAGGTAGTGTAATGAGTGATTCCATAAGTTAATATGTAAGTACGAGATAATAATTTTAAGCTAGATTTGAAGAGAAGGACTTTAGAAAAATGTTTATTTAGTCGATAGATTTGGTATTGATTAGTATAAAAAAGGAAGAAAAGGGTTCATAGATGTATGTACTTCATCTCAAGGATAAGTTAAAGCAAGGAAGATTTAGATACATGTACTTGAGACTGGTATGTTCTAAGTTAAGATGTAAAGGTGTTTTATGTACTTGAAACGTTACAGGATATTAAAATTGAATTATTTTGGAAGGGATAAATTAAAGAAAGATTATAGCGGGGATTTATAAATCTAGGACAATATCCATAGAGGTGTTAAGTTCACTGATGTAATTCTAGTTGAGAAGTTTAACTGTTAGAAAGTAAAGTAATCTTATGAGATGTAACCAAAACCAGAAGGAGAAGAGGCAGAAAGACACGAAGAGACATATTATATCATTTGCTATTAATTTTACATCTTAACACACATATAATGCCAGTTAATAACATTATACCAATTGATGTTGTATGATACAATTCTTTAATGTATATACTGTGAAATAAACAAATTTGTATATGTTTATCATGTGTAGTATTGAGTCATTCTGAATACTCAGCCAGTCCAGAGGAGACATACACGAACTATTATTCCCCCAGAATCTGTGATCTTCTGTGCAGTATACAAGTCAGGTGTTAACGTGGAGGGGAGGTAAATTAAGGGGGAAATTTAATTGAGAAATACAAAGTTAAAAGAGGTGGGTCTGGAAGGATAACGTGATTTATTAATAAATAATAAATAAATAATAAAAAAAAAAGAAAATATATTATCCCCCCAGAATAACTAATATTCCAACAAACAACCCCCCACAACTGAACGTCGCGCGAAAAGTTTCAGCATGTCATGTTTCTGAAACTCTGCGGAGGAGTGGAGGTTTTCAACTCGCAGCTAAATGTCGAAAAACGACAGTGCAAACAATCTGTTCTTGTGTAATGAACCTGGAATGCAACATGGGCTTTGGGTTCGAAAAATGCAATGAATATCAGCTTTCCAATAAACCTTCCCTTAAGCCTTCTTCAATTGCGCGAAAAAAAAAAAAAAAAACTACAGAATCCTTGGTTTCTAGCTTGAACAAATTCACCACGTACCAAAACTTTTTGCATGGTATCATCGCCCTCGTGTATTTTCAGCTTATCACACTATGGCTGTCCGCAGTGCTCTGATTCGATAGTTATAATTCCTTAAGACTCATGCGTTGCGGTAATTTAAATTTTAATTTAAACAAAAACAACAGTTTTATCTATACGTTTCGGTAGTCATTTATTTCTAATCCAAGCGCATCATATCGTTCGCAATACTCGGATTATAAAGTAAAGAGAAACCATCTATGCTGACGATATGCAGAAAAGATGACATATAGTACATTTTTCATGTCAGTTATCCTTTTTATGTTGAGCGATATGGAGGAGTGGGGAAAACTTTTCTATATTTGAAATGACTTGATTTCGAGCACTAAACTATCTTAGTGGGTGGAGTTCGAACTGCAGTCTCGTACAACAACATAAGATAATAATTATTTTTCGTTCATTTTTCCCCTTAATTTCCTCACAAAAGCGTGGATTTGGGGGCTCCGCTCCCAAATTAAAATAAAAGACGATTCCACGTGCATTACCAATGAGAATTGCTCATGCACGTGTACAAAAATGCTTTTTCCCCACTCCCCTTTTTTCTGGGAGCTGCCTTCTCCCAGACCCCCCGTTTCTGCAAAACAATCTTAACACTAACAACTGATACAATAACTGGGAAAACAATGAAATCGTTAAAAAACGACTTGAATACAAAGAAAACTCACTTCATCAGTCCTGGCATGCCGGTTGGTATATTTTCCAAACCATACAATATTTTCGCAGGCACTTTCTCCATTGTGACTGAACAAGAAATAAATATTAAAAAAAAAAAAACATACAAAACACAAAAAAAATAGCAAATAAAAAAAAAAAAAAAAAGGTGTATTATTGCAGCACAACTTTATAACCAAACAGGAAATAACACGAGCACTCAACAACGACGAAACTACACAAATCACAATTTCGCATTTAGCGGTGCAATGACGTGTGACGTGACATTAGCCCGTCACATGCAGGCGAGGAGGAGTGGGGGAAAGCAGTGAGGGAAGTTGCCTTCACCTGACAATCACTACCGTCTTCTCTTTCTCGGAGGTGCACCGTAATCTGAAGTTCGGCGAACGACTTAAATAACGTAGTAAATACTACGTTATTTAAGTTGAATTTCATCACAAGTACTGTTATAACAATTTCTTACATAAAATTATTATTCAACTACAAAATAAGAAAATTAAAATATTGGCGTTATTGCAAAATAACGCTAATATTTTAATATTTCTTAAACATCAGTTCATTGAAATAGTGACGATCATAAGTAATTTCTTCTCCCCCACTACACTCTCAAATAGTATGCTCCAGTGAAAGTGGGACTTACCCAATCATTCTACTGGTTTTGCAGCTGTTACAGTACGCTCCCTGAATGATTAGCTGATATTCCATCGCCCTCCACCTGTTCCTTTGGACTGAAGGCTTTCAATTATATTGGCGGTCATAAGATGCCTTATGTATCTAAATAAGGCACTGCCACTAATCAAATGTAACCGTTGACCTTTGGTAAAAAGTACTCGTGGAAACAATAAAAAAATGCCTCTGGAACCGCTAAGAAAATAATGAACTAAATAAAATGTGGGATTGCTTTGTAAATTAAGACAGGTTTTCTAATGAGTACAGAAAGTTAGAAAAGGAAAAACAAGAACAAAGGACAGACAGGTCAGTGGAAAGTATTGAGAATTCAGCTCTTTTCCCTCTCCCCACACCTTCATCCGTTAAGATGCCAGTGACAATATAATTAAGTGATTTAATCAATAGTTAAACCTATTTGCATGCTCAAAGTGTACTTACGATCATCTGTATGCAGTTTTCATAAGAAATGCACGAAATGCGTGAAGTTGATTGATATGCGCAGTAATTTTCAGGAGATGTATTGCACTAATGCTGAAAATATACAAGTAGACAGCGCTTTTTTTGTTGTTGTTGTTGTTGTTGCGCATTCCATGTTGTTTTGTTGAAAATATGTTGTTTATCTATCTAGTGTAACTATTTTCTTCTTTTAAATCAAATATTTGACACACCTTAGCTCCTTTAGTCAGGCATTCCGTGTCTTGGTAGAAAGAAAAAAAAAATCTCTATAAGGGTAATTCACTATAATTGCCAAAATGACCCTCTCAGCTAAACAACAATTAGAGCAAGTCTAAATGGCGGTGACACAGGGTTAAATGTCAGTTTGAAGTTGACCACGAATGAACATAGTTTTATACCGTGTATCGGGGTTTTCTTTAACGGTAGTGCTTTGTTTCGTATTTAAGAGTGTAACGCCCCCACAAAAAAAGAAAGTGGCAAGATGCCAATGCGGTATTCCAGTTGGCACTACGATGCCGATACGTATCGGCAACGAAAAAAAATGTCGCCAGCCATTACTTTTTTCGAATACAGTTTGGGAAACGTTGTACGCCAAAAATTCACCGAGTGAAAAAATTTGGATCTTCCGATACTTAATTTACAGCATTACGAGCTTTCACTAATTTCCATTATTCGCTTAATTATGACTCACTAGTTGCTTCAGAATATTAATTTGCGTATTTAATTATAAACTGTATTTAAAATTCGATTTTTGTTGATAGTAATAGTTTTCAATCTGCGGGTCGCGCAAATGCATGGTGTGTTCCGAGATGAAATGGTGTAAGCAATCTACCAAGTGATGCACACCCGATTCGAGCCTCAAAACAGAAAAACCAAGTGCAAACTACCCTGGTTAGAAAGGACATTGTTTTATTAGGAGACTCCATTGTCAGGGAAACGGGTAATATTTTTTGTAATAAAGATAGGTGGAGCAGAACCAGGGTATGTCTGCCGGGAGCAACTATTGATGATGTCACCAACAGACTGTCAGATTTTAAAGGGGGTAAAGAAAATATTATTATTCATGTGGGGACAAACGATATTAAACGTACACGATCTGACGATTTGTTGGAAAAATACAGGACCATGCTGAGGAAATGTCGCGAGCTAGGCCATAATGTCTATGTGTCTGCAATTCTGCCCAGACACGATAGGAGGGATTATATGTTAAGAGCCTTGTGGATTAACTCAAGACTTGAAGGAATCTGCAAGGCTTTAGGGGGTAAATTTCTATCAGCATGGCCCACACTTGTAGGTAGAAGGAATTTGTTTTGTAGAGACGGGATACACTTAAACAAAGGTGGTGCAAAAGTTTTTGCCAGTATTATTGAGGATACCTTAAAGGCTCAGGGAAACTGCTAGTTAGGGGGGATGTGGGTAATACTGACACGCGTTTATCTGATAATATTGGTCAATGTAACTCTTGCACATACCTTAAGAGTTCTTTTCTGTTACCCCAACTGGACGTATTATCTAGATGTTCTGGGGGCAAAGACGTTTCACGTGAGCAGGTAGCTAATATCAGGGAAGAGAGTCTAAAAAACTTCAAGGGTTGTGTTAGGGTTGTTAAATATACAAGAACAGTAAATCTTAATTGTTTATACAGTAACGTTAGAAGTGTCGTCAATAAAATGAGCGAATTCGAACTGGTGGTTAAAACAAGTAACGCGGACATAATAGGGCTTACGGAGACGTGGTGCCACCCGGAAATTGGGGATGATGAGTTTCAGTACGGCTTGTATAATGTATTTAGGAAGGATAGAGTAGATAGAAGGGGTGGTGGGGTAATGCTTCTTATCAGAAGCAGCCTGAGTGCGACGATAGCTTTCCCAGATTCAGACATTTCACATGCTAGTATAGAGTCTGTATGGTGTGAGATAGTTGGAAACAAAAGGTACAATGCGAGTAGGCGTAATCTACAGACCAGGTGATTGTGAAGACTATGACAAAAGCCTCTACATGCAAATGGAATGGGCAAGTAAGCGTCAATGCCTTATTATGGGTGATTTCAATTTGCCTCTAATTGATTGGAGTAAATGGGAAGGAAACTCGACATGGGGAACAAAATTTTTAAATCAACTAGATGACTGTTATTTGTATCAACATGTCAGGGAAAGTACTAGAGAAAAGAATATCCTAGACCTCATCATCACACATGAATCAGATGACATAACAGGGCTGACAGTAGAGGAACCAGTAGCAGGAAGTGATCACGGAGTTCTACGGTGGATGATGACGAGAGAGGTAGCAGAAGTAAAAGGCAAAGGAATGGGTTTTAATTTCAGAAAAGGAAATTACGATGCCTTAAGGTACTACATGGCCTCTGTTAACTGGGTAGATATCGCGCAGAGAATGAATACAATTGAACTGTGGTACGCTTTTAAAACATTAATCACAGATGCCTTGAATGCGTATATACCATTAAAAAAATACTCCACGAGAAGGGTTCCAAGTTGGATGAATAGTGAAGTTGCCACATTACTTGAGCAGAAAAAGGTGGCATGGAAACGTTACAGAGCAATAAAAAGTACTGAAGCCTATAACAGCTACAAGGTGATGTGTAATAGAGCCACAGAAAAGGTTCGACAGGCAAAGGCAGTTTATGAGAAATCACTAGCAAACAGAGCAAAGAGGGGGGATAAAGAATTCTTCACATATATAAATGCCAAGAAGAGCAGGACAAACCAGATCGGACCTTTACGTAAGGGAAAGGGGATAGTAATAAATACACCAGCTGCCGTTGCAGATGAACTCAACAGTTATTTTGCATCGATATTTACAAATGAAAAGCCTTTTGTGGCAATGGGAAATTGTGGGAGCGAAGTTAAAAAATATGTAATTAATGATATTGAAATTTCGCAAGATTATTTAATGAAAAAACTTTCAAGCCTACAGACTAGTAAGGCTCCTGGAGTTGATGGAATATACCCTATAATCTTGAGAGAGGCGGCAGGCGAGTACATTGAACCACTGAGGCTGGTTATGCGAGCATCACTACACTCTGGGGAGATTCCCTTGGATTGGAAAAGTGCAAATGTATCTCCCATACATAAGGGTGGCTCTAAAAGTGAAGTGGGAAATTATCGACCTGTCAGTCTGACTTCAGTAGTAGGGAAAATCATGGAGGCATTGATCAAGGGTGGAATTCAGGATCATTTGGATCGAATTGAAATTCTCAAGGTTACTCAGCATGGTTTTGTAAAGGGAAAATCATGTTTAACAAATCTGGTTCGCTATTTCGAAAGGGTCACTCACGAGCTGGATTTAGGGAATAATTTCGACATTGTTTATTTAGATTTCAGCAAAGCTTTTGACTCAGTCCCACATGAGCGGTTGCTTTATAAGCTGGAACAGGTTGGAATCACTGGGAAAATCCTTAGATGGATAGAAGGATGGCTTCAGGGCAGGAGGCAGAGGGTTGTGATAAATGGCTATTCCTCAGATTGGGTTGATGTAAGAAGTGGGGTTCCCCAAGGATCAGTATTAGGACCACTGTTGTTTTTAATTTTCATAAACGACATTGATGAAGGGATAGAGGGCGTGATGTCTAAATTTGCAGATGATGTTAAAATTGGTAGAGTTGTTGTTGTTATTTGCTTTTTAGGAGCATTAGCAACTAAGGCCATATTGCTCCGGGATATGCGGTGGTCATTCCCTGAATGACCTTTCCGCATCCTCCGTATTTGGTGGTGACGGGCTCGAACCCCGGTCTAATCAAGAAGCGTGTGCTACGCACTGCTGCTCCTTCCCACCTGGCTACGGAGGCGCCAATTGGTAGAGTAGTTAATGATCACTGTCAAGCTGAGCTTCTTCAGAGAGACCTAGATAGACTTCAAGAATGGTCAGAAAAATGGCAGCTGTGCTTTAATCCAACAAAGTGTAAGGTATTACACCTGGGAAACAGTAATCCCAAAATAACTTATTCACTTGGTGGAGTTCAACTAAACCCAGTACTGGAGGAAAGGGACTTGGGTGTTACGATACGGTCAGACATGAAATTCTCTGAGCATTGTAAACAGGTTGCAAGGAAGGCCCATGGTGTCCTATCGATGATCTATCGAACTTTTGCAAGTAGAGATAGGGACGTGATAATCCCATTATATAAGGCCTATGTTAGACCACACTTGGAATACTGTGTTCAAGTATGGAGACCGCACCTAAAGAAAGACATCGAGCTTCTTGAAAGGGTGCAAAGAAGGGTAACTCGCCTGGTGAGATCGGCAAAAGGGCGTCCTTATGAAGAAAGACTTCGAATATGTGGGTTGCAGAGTTTGGAAACTAGACACCTTAGAGGAGATTTGATTGAGGTGTTTAAGGCTCTGAGAGGCATCAGTAAAATGAATGAGGACAAAATTTTCAAGATTATAAATGATGCTAGAACTAGGGGACATAAATTCAAGTTACGCGGGGAAATGTTTAGATTGGACTGCAGGAAGTTTTATTTTAGCCAGCGAGTTATAAATTACTGGAATAAGTTGCCTTCATGGGTGGTAGAGGCCGACAGTTTGGGGAAATTCAAAGGTCATCTGGATAGTACTTTCGGGTAAGGGAAGCGCATAGGATGATAGGATTAATTTCCTTTTTATTTAATTTTTAATTTCATTTTATTATTTTTATTTATTTATTAATTATTATTATTTATTTATTTATTTATTTAATTTTTGTTTTTATCATTGTTTTGTTCGGATTTTTTTTTTTTTTTTTTGGCTGGTGCAGCATAAGCCATAGGCTTTCTTGCACCATACGGCCGTTACTAATACTAATACTAAGTCAATTAAAAAATAATAATAAATAAACACAGGGTATTTTCAATGCTTGAAAAACCCAAAACCATTAAATTTTATGATTTAATATGGATTAAACATTAGCAGCAGGTCACACGAGTCGACCAACCACACAAATATCAGAATATTTGTATAGAGTATATGGTACGTCGCCAATCTGTTGAACACAGAAATGTGTTCAACAGATTGAACACATTTCTGCACTGGCGTTTACATTATAATTATTATACGTCATCTTTCTTTTATTTGCAAATATATTGCAATTCTGGCTCTTCCTGTTATGTGTGAATATTTCTAATAAATCTGAAAAGAGAGCTTATATTTTAAACAGAGCTCACCCTACATGTACTGAAACGAAGTTAAGGTAACATTAAAGAGTTAATAAGAAGAACTCTTTATTGCATACAAAACGCACATGCCGTACACAATACCCTTCACGGCTACAAGCCAGGGGTTAATGTAGGAATGAAAGTGTTATGAAATAGAGATACAGACGAAACAATTTGTTTCAGTTATAAATAACAACCAAAACAATTCCTATAGAAAGGTGCACACCTTTTTTATGTAATGTTGAAATTTTCGAGTTTGCCACGAATACCTATAACTTCTTCAAGAGAGAGTGTTTCCATTTACAATGGGTTTCCTCAGCCTACAAGTTATTTTTGGTAGGGATTTTTTCCCGCCATAAAGTGCGGTTCAAGGTGTCTTGGTCGATTAAGCCTCGGGCTGTCATGCACTCCCGTACTCCATCCATCCATGTCCTCCTAGGTCTTCCTCTTCTTCTTCCAGGAGGTATCCATTCTCTGGTTTCTTCCATCCGTTTTACATGACCATACCACATTAAACGCTTTTCTTTGATAGTGTCAATAATATAGAATACCTGTAACTATTGCCACCTATACCAGAATACTTATAACTATTGCCCTTTAAAAAATATTGTTTTTATTTAGTTCTTTACAAATCTAAGCACTGGTTGCTTACTTGTGATACTTTCTTTCGGAACTGGAAATGGTTGTTCTTATAGAATTTATTTTAGTTTGTATAACATTCCTTAAAAATACAGGTTCAAACAATTGTATCCAAATTATTTTCTACTAGTGTAAAATGCTTGACTAGATATTTACGCTATACTTATTTTCATTGCATAACTTAGTAAACAGTTTCAATTTCATAAGGGCATTAACACGTTCACTTCTCTAGCAACCAATTCTGACTCGTTCATATGAATTTTAAGAAATAAATATTAAAATACATTAAGAAGATAAATGCATGCCGAAACTTAAATTATTTGCACCGAACATTACGTGGCAATAACCGTTGACGGTAATTTTTATTAGTAGGAAATCACTAAATGTAATTAGTGAAAACTTCAATTATAAATTATTCAAATATGCTTCTTGTACGCGACAGTGATGGATTGCAGTTTAAATGGCATGTTTAAACCACTTTAAATTAATAGCTCCAACATAAAATAAAACAGCTCAAGATTTTTAAATTTTTCTTTTAGCAATACACTAATCGTAATGATAATAAACACGTCTGGTTCAGCATCAGTAAATTATTCATGAGTACAGCATTGAAAGTGTAGCAGTCTTCTGAAAATGTTTCTCCATAAATGATGCTCTATTTCCCATTTGCTCTAAACGCAGGAGATTAGCAGCAAGGGATTTGGATCTATTTCTACTTATTTATATCCAGGGAAGTGGATTCCTTCTACTTCATTAAATATGAAGTGACTTCCAGGATCCACTATTTTTTTTTTTTTTTTTTTTTTTGTAGGAGTTCTGTACAGTTTCCATTAAATATATACGTTACTTCTCCACGATGATTTATTAGTCGGGATTTCCCTTTTTTAAGCTTTATTTTTCTAGCTGTGGTTCTCTATTGTTAGCACCAGACAATGGTGATAAATTCTTGAATATTTCTTCGATCTTTTATCCTTAGGCATATCATTCTTTTCTTTAGAATTTGTGGCTCTATGTTGCTTTATATAAAAGTTGTTAAACGTAAATTAAAGTTGGAACTAAAACATGCAATGCAACAAATTTAGAACTAAACAGTTCTCAACCACGTGAACGTACTGCCGAAACAACAAGCATTTTGTTTGCAAGAAATTTCTGTATGCAAGAAAAAATTTAAGGTACCAAGCTCTTAAGTTTTACTGTTTATTGACAGACATAAAAAAAAATTGTCTTGCAGATGGGACTGAAAGACTAAAATCACAATGCCACAACTAGATTAACTATTTTACGCCAGCGTAAAGACGAAAGACCGTGATGTATCACTGTATCTACAATGTCTGTAAACCGCACCGTGTTGTAGCGAGTTTAAGTTAAGAAACCGATACTATTTCCGCCCGAGATCAACTACTAACTGTGACAAAATTAAAAATGGTGGCTCCATCAATGACTAAACCATGTTTTAATTAAGACCATTTATACGAAGTCATTTTTCGTAATATTCGGGAATACACGATTATTTTTGCGTTTCTTTTACAGCGGATTTCCCTTTGAGGAACCGTACTGCACGGTTTGCGCACCAAGAAAATATCATAACGAATACGAAGCACGTCTCAAGAGTTGCGCGATATCATAACGGGTCTCTGGTAAATGAAACGAAACATACCACTTACGTGATGCAGTTCTGTAAACACATTAGCAGAGAATCTTGTGTCACATCTTGATACGATATGTGACCGTACTGCAATATTTCTATTTGATTACATAAAAGATTAAATGAGTAGAGCCCAGAGACAAATTTTTAATATACTGCTCAAAAAATAAAATCAATCGCAGCAATTTGTGGCAGAATCGAATAGGCGTTCACAATAATGGACTTGCTAAACGAAATGAAAAGGTGCAAATTTCCTCAAACTGAGGTTACATTAAATCATGCATACGAATATGCACTGTCAGTAAGACAATCCCATTCCTACCACTGCGTGGATATAATCCACTGGTCTACCGCAAGGGTGGGAATGGGAATTTTTCCTCTCCATACCGGTGGAAAAGGTATAGATTCAAATCCCATCGATGACATGAGGAATTTTTATGAGCTTTTTTTATTTTATAGATTTATATCTATTTATAGACAACGCCTAACAGCCTTAGATGCTTTGACGCTTAACACACACACACACCTCACTGCCATCCCAGGCATCTCCTATATTATATAAAATCCAAACGCCTTCTACAGATGTAGTTAGTGTGGGAGTGTAGTTAGTTAATCAGCACACATCTGCATATATTAAATATATATGTAGACGTGTGCTATTTCTGTTTTAATCTCCTGAACCCGCTCAAATATCTGGTTTGTCAATTTTAGTGTAGGGTAAAGAAGTTTACGAAATTTATTCTCGATTTAGTGTTATTGTGTTGATGAAACTTGTTATCCGGGTAGAATGTTGGTCTCTTTAGTTTTTTCGTTATCATCTCTCTCTCTCTCTCTCTCTCTCTCTCTCTCTCTCTCGTATCGGGAGTTGTTTCTCTCCACCCCCCCTCCCATCAGCTATTAGCCAATATGCCTGACCGTTGTTCGTTTGTTTGCGCAGCATGTTTGGTTTTCCAGTATGCTCTCAGAGCAGTTCAAAGCTTTTGCGTTATCATAACATTCCTGAGGATCTTCATAATACGTATATGTAATAATGAGCAAAGTGTGTTTTGTTCATAGTTCGCAAATTTAATCTTAAAGAGCAATGTGAATGAACAGATGAATGTATCTGATCTCTCTCTCTTTCTCTCAAATCCAAGACCACAGATATTTTACTCTAACTTCTCATAACTGTCTTATAAGTATCTCATAAAGCCTTTTCAGAATGCTGTGATGGTATCTAAGTTGAGTTACTGGCGCCGCCAAGGGGATAAGGGTTAATGACTCCAGGTCGCCCTACGGAAATGGTCTGCATTCCCAACTACGAAGGGTTGGTTTGGAGTATTTTGTAATCCCCCCCTCGAGTAATCTGGTCATCACCCACAATGATATCATGCTTTCTCTTTTACATGTTGAAAAATAACTGAATGCAAAACATATCCAAGCTAAACTGAACCAAAGATGTCAACAACAATTCAGACCACACATGATGTTTCTGGATTATCGTAAATGTCGCTACACTTAATCTTCCTGCACTTGCGTCTGCTTTTCACTACTGTTCATTCCCATCTTCGTATCTTCCTTTTACACCTGCTTTCGACTTTCCAGACAGCAATATTCGCCTTACAGAATTTAATAAGCTGGTAGTACCGTAATAAAAACACTTGGGAAGCTGCGGTTGTCCAAAGCGGAAAACATAAAGTAAACTTCATGCTAGTGTTACAGCTCATGAGTCGTAAAACTGCTTACAACGGGAGCTGTAAAATAACTGCGTAAAGACATTTCCTTTCAAAAGATACGTGACTGGAATAATTCGCTTACGCCATTTTGCGCGTGCGTGAGTGTAGAAGACAGAAGTACATAAATATACAGCACAACTTTCAGAAAAGTCGCAGTTCTCCTTACTTTAAGAACCATCCTGTAATTTTTAGAATGTCGTATACCGTGCTGAAAAAGTATGTGTCAAATGTTAAAATATTATAAATGCTTGAATTAAATTAAAATAACATATTTTAAGTTAATATTTGATATTTTTTTTAATTTAAGCATGTATTTTGATTTCGGATATACAACCCTTTGCTACCTACATCGTTATCCCTGGGTACTCCTTATCCCCTTGGGTAATCTTCTGAAGTGTTGTAAGCTTTTGCTGCGCTTGTAAAGAAGTTTATGATGTTATTTTTGAATAGGTAAGATCGCCATGTCACGGTAATGGCATCCAGTCACTACGCCTAACCACCCGCCTCCCGCAAACTCATGCAGCTGCCCAACTCCCTGGGTTCACGACTGCTCGAAGCGAGAAAAGCAATAATTCTCTATACTCCCTCTCCTCTTCTAGAAGAGAGGGAGTATACAGAATTATTAGGGGGGTCACTTCCCTTGATGCGCCAGTCCTCCTTGCTTGGCTGTCCGTGCTAAGCAGCCCAACACGATTGAAAGATTACAATAATGCCTGTAAGTAAAAACGCGCTGCTGTGCGTTTTTTGTAAGCCAAAGGTTGTACGGCCAAGGATTCAAAGAGAAATGCTTCCAGTTTATGGAGCTATTTATGAGGTTAAGGCTGTTTACAACTGAATCCCAAACTTTTCAATGTTTAATACTTCTTGACGAAGACCTGATCAGGACGTCCGCTTAAAATGAAAAAGACGGTGCGGTTATGGCCCTGGTGAATTGACTGCTCCGAGTCGACGGTAAAGATCGACGATGTAGAAGATTCTAGGTGATGTTCCCCGTGAATTCCGCATCATACTGGGAGGGAAGGGGGGGGGGAACTTGATACTCAATTCGCAGAAAACGGCTATTGAGACGTGGATGCATTACAACGAAGGGACCATTAACGATTTGTTAATTTACTGTTCTCTAATTTTTAATCATGTCGTGGTCTAATCTTTTACTAATATTGTTTTCTAATATTTTATACTTTAGTCTTTACCATGTTTATTCTTCCTATTTATGTAATCTTTTCATGTAAACGCAGGTTTGTAGCAGTGAAAGAAGTTATATAATTATAATTACTATTATTTTAACGGAAACACATTCCTATGTGTAATTTGTCTGTAGAAGCGTTGTTCACGGAACAATTTGCATGGTGCAGGACGAAAATCGTTCAAGGACTGATGGAGGAAAATCCTACTCCCTCCGTCTAAGATCGGCTAACGATAACCACGATTGAAGAGAACCTTAGAAATTCCTCCAGTCGTCGATCGTAGTCAAACGCACACCACAACAAGAGTGACAAGTGATGAACCCACTATATGATCACAGACGACACAAGGTAGTCACAATAAAGAATTCTTCTATTTAGGACCAAACGTTTTGATCATCATTCATAAAGCCCTCTCCTCGCCTTTAGCGATTTCTATTTGTTTGGTTCACTTAAACAACAACTGGGTAGTAAACGTTTTTCTGACGATGCAAAGATTGAAATTGATGTATGTCACCAGTTAGGACAGCAACCGATATTTTTTTAACCCCCAGTGTTTTCAAAATTTCATAGAACGATTAGACAAGCAACAGTAGCAAACTCTTCTGAAACCAGTGTAAAACTCGATTTTTGCATCCCTATCGTTAATTTTATCTGTTCGATATAAGAATGTGAGGGGCACTTAGGATCCCCTTGGGCTGGGTGGGGGAATGCACTGCAGCAGTTGGCTATGCCACTGGGGAAACATACTTTTCAGGACTCGAATGAATTCTTCCTCGGCTGTCAAGTCAGCGTCAGATTTTTTTTTTATCTCTACTGGTATCGTCATATTATTTTTCTTTCCACTTCGAAGCCACTTTACATTTATGTTTGCATGCACTAACTATCACAACAGAAGTGTCTCATTGGTATTGTAAGATGTAGATCTTACAAATTAAAATAGAAATATTTGTTTTGCTAAAATAAATCCAGGAAGGGCGATGGAAAGTGAGAATTTGCATTAATGCCCGAGTATTAAGTTAAAGATAGTAAGTATTAAGATTGAATATTTAGGTTTAATGTAAATAAGGTTAAAGTTTGAAGAAACACTGGATTTAGGAATGGGCAGTTTTTAGGCGTGGGAATTAAAATAGTGGCTAAAAGGTAAACAAGTAATTTAAATCATACGAGAACAAACAGGGACAGCAGGACTAGGTATAGGGTGCCATTTGAGAACAGACGAGAAAGGGTTGCTGAGGACAAGAACAATAGCACCATGAAACGGGATTACGAAACGTCTCTTTTCATCTAAGCCACCGTTAGGAAGTACAGTAAACAGGAAGTGAGTGGACGTCCAGTGTTCGCCTAGAAAGAAAACGGCATCAGGATGACTGATAAATTTGAGTAAGCTCGATATATTTAGCAGAGGTGTGAACACGAAAATGTGTGTTTTGGAGGTTACTGGCAAACATGAAAGGGCCATACTGCCATGTGAAAAAAATAAGAAATTTATAGAGAAGGGTTGGTTTGTGCGCTATGGAGACAACTGGGGTGAGTTATTTTAGCAAATAAGAAGGAATGAAAAATTAAACAGTATGGGGATTGGTTGGAGTCCTTGGGGGAGGCATTCCAAACTTTAGGGAAAGAGTAAAGTTAGATGGGGGGGGGTAATTTGAGCAAGTGTCCATTCTGTCTCTGACTTCTCTGTGGTCTAAAGAAAAGGGTCGTGAGTTGTGGGTTGAAGTAAAAGTAGATTTTTTGGTTGTCGGAGTTCACATCTCGCGGTAGCAAGATGAAGAAGACAAAGAATCAAAAACATGTGAGAAAGAAAGCCTGGTCCAGCATCGGAGGGCAATGATAGGCAGTGAAGACGTTTGTTAAACTTAAGGTAAATGTGCAAGAAAGAAAGCCTGGGCCGGCATCGGAGTGCAGTGATAGGCGGTGAAGGCGGTGGTTAAGTTTAAAGTTAAGGTAAACGTTCAAGAGAAAGAAAGCCTGGTCCGGCATCGGAAGGTAGTGTGCCTAAGAAATGGAAGAAAGCCTGAAAACAAGGAAGTTGGAAGTAGCGGCCATTCCGGAACGTAAGTCTGTTCCTTTTTTTTTTCTCTTGAATCCTGAATTCAAGGACTCATAACTTAGCTCTGTAAGGAATTGAGTGATAGTCCTTTTTAAAAAATCGAACATTCCTGTTGTATTAGGCAAGTTAGTTACTAAGGTTGAGATAATTTGTTATGAATGTAAATGATTTTAAAATAACGTAAGGGTAGTAAAGAGAGATGACTAAGAGAGTAACTAGAGAGTAACTAAGGTGGAATGAGTGATTTGTAGTAAATATTACTGATGTAAGAGGATACCAGTTGTAATAAATTTCATGTGTTAAAGGCTAGAAACAAAAATACAAAAAAGAGTGGAAATGTATAATCAGCGTGGAAATTAGGTTGTCTGATGTAAGTGACAGAAATTGGTAATGTAAGAGAATGATTGAGTAATCATCGAGGATTCAAATTAAGTAAGATACAAGCTGATGTTAATAATTTGTAAATTGAGAATAGTTGATGAGAGAGAGAGACAGTGTATTGTACTGTAGTATGGTTCAAATATATGGAAATTGGTATGCTTGTATGTAATTATGTTTCTTTTAAGTAAATTCTGTATATAATGTTCATAAAATGTTGTAAATTTTTATGTAAATAATTTGTGTCTTTAATGTTCTACTAATACCTGCTTTATACACCGTAGAATCTAGAGTTTTCTGTGAATTGCAGTCAGATTTACGGTTGTGGGGTGGGATTGTGACTTCAGTAGGGTGGAAGTCAAAACGATTTTCTCCCTCTATTTTGCATTAATATGGACGGCAGTGACAAAAGAAATCACTCACCATAAACAAATGTACAAAACCTAATTGGTTGGGGACAACAGATTTAACTGAACTCCCATTATGTACATATTACATTAACATCAAAGACCATATTACATTATGGTCTCTGATGCCACAGAGATCATAACAAAACCAACTCCACAAACTGCTGTTAAAGGAAGACCTGCAACTAGGTTGAAAGATGGGATCAGTTAACTTTTCGGCGTGAAATTTTGCGATTCGGCTCGTATAGCATATGATCGATGCAGTTGAAGAATTCTGTTGGTTGCCACAACAGCTCCTCGGGGAATTATGTGACTGGAAGAAGAAGACATTAACAAACGACACGGATAATGCTTAATGCATTCAGTGAACGGCTAGTGGAATTAATCGCAAAATGGCTGCAAAACAAAGTAGCTTTGATGATACTTCCAACACTGCGCTCTCTCTCTCTCTGAAGTAGACGGGCACAGAACGTCCACTTTAAATCTGGACAAAGGCTCACAACTGAAGGTTATTATAAGATGGCCACTGAGTTCGTGCGGAATGCATGGAATTGCTAAAGCACCTAGGGCGCAAAACTTTCTTCGGAGTGATGATTTTGCTGCAATTTGAAATGAAGAAATCTTTTCTGATGAAAACAAAAATGAGCTATGGAATGACGTTGCTGGCCACGACATTAATGATGGTGCTATTCTGTATTAAAGATGACGACCTGTTAGTAAGCCGACAGACGCTGAAATCACTGCGAAGAAATGTTCCAGAGAGAAACAAATTTCTTACAGATGATAGTTAAGACAAAAACTTTTGCAGTTGTAAAAAAAAAAAAGTTTTTCGGCTGCAAAGGTTATTATTTCATGTTCAGATACGAGTTTTTGATGTCATGAGACATGTATGCCAAGAGTGGATATAATAAAGTTTAAGAAAATTCATTTCAAGAAATGACAAAAAAGGAAAAAAAAAAAAAAAAAAACACACCAATGCAATTTAGAGGAATATTTAATTAAAAAAAAAAAAAAAAAAAAAATTTTTTTTTTTTTTCTTTTTACCTGACGCTCTGATTATTTACGAGTTCCCTTCCCCCAGTACTAGATGACTCAAAGGTTAAGATACACTTTAATTTTTCATTCTCTGTAGAAGCGCTGAACCAACATAGAAAACAAACTTTTATTTCAACAAACACACAAAACAAAATAATTACGGCTATGTTAAAATTCAAAATATTGTCCCCTAACTTCAATGAGTAAAAGTAGTCTTTTTAGTGCATCTTCCAAACATAACAGAAAATGATCAATTTTGGTGAATAATTCAGTTATCACTGTTTTCAGGTTCCTACCGTAAGAGCGTCCTGTAATAGATATAACCTTTCAAATAGCGCCATATTAAAAAAAAATCTCCAGTTGTTAAATCTGATAATTGTGTAGCCGCTCGAGACAGCCACGACGCGCGATCTACCTCTTTTGGTAATTTTGCATTTTGGAATTTCCTAAATTTCGAAACAATAATGCACACCAAATGAAAAATAGGTCTTTTTCCTTCAATTTTGGATAAGAAAAAAAAATCTTGTGTACATTGATAAATAAGATCCAGCAATCAACTCAGCAAATTTCCGCATAAACAACACCGGCAGCGCTTATTTCAGTTTTGATATTAGGGTTCTGATGTCTTGCCTAATATGTCCAATGTGTTTGAAAATTGCCTCATTAGACCATAACATTTCACTGGGCCAAATTTCATTATGTTTGCACATTTGGAGAAAGTTTTCTTTAAATTCCACTCTCATTAAGTGGATAACACAATTTGAGCTTAAACCTCATATCCTGAACTTTTAAAATTCTTAAAGTTCGGGATTTTTTAATTTTTTTATTTTATTTGAAAGTTCAGTTGAAAGTCTTCTTGTGGATTTAGGAGAGGATCGATGCGGAACTTCCTTAATACTTGCAGAATTATCTGTTGTTTCAAGCTAAATGCAGTATTCCGCATCTAGGATGATCAGCAACCCTCCCATCACACGTTGCTTATCTAGGATGATAAGCAACGTGTTTTGAGGATTATGGATAGCCAGAATGCTTAGTCATTCTCTTTGGATGATACTGACATGACATTTGCATATTTTGAATAGTTTTTAGTTTTACTACAAGAATATATATCTTGAATTGTTATTTCAGCCGCGAAGCATATAAAATCTTACTTCAACAACAAACAAAAATATTAACTTCAGTATAGTATTTTAAGAGTTGTTGTGTGCCCTGACTTTCAGAACACTGTATAATACTGAAATGCATTTCATCTTTGTGTTGAAGTAACTTTAAGGAAATTTTCATTAACTCCCGTCGAGTTCGTTATAAAAGAATCTCTTGTGTTAGAACTAAGAAGAGCTATGAACCTAGCCTAAATTTCAGAAGACAGGCAATACAGCGAACAAAGGCACGATAGTTACGTTTAACTTAAATAATACTTATAGACGAGATGTTTCAATCCCATGTATTGACAGTCCTTACTATAACAGATAACAATAAACTGCGTGTATTCGGTGACAGTTTGCATATTTGCAGATGAAAAAAAACTTGCAACCCTCACTCGATAGCGATTGATTGTGCTACAGTATTCCTCCCATCTAAAAGGAACTCAAACTCAGAACTTTTCTAGTGGAACTGGAAGACAGCGACGTAATCAGTCCTCTAACCGCGAGAGTATAGTAACTTTATTCTGGAGGCCACAAACGTATAACAATGATCAAGTTCCATAAATGTAAGACGCAAAAGTGGATGACTGATGAGGTTAATAGTTGAAACGAGCAAAGGAAACAAGCATGGAGACAGTTACAGACGATCGAGCGATTTCGAAAAATATAAAATAATATATGTGAAAAGCAAGCAATAGAGGATAAGATGGACAAAATATGAATACGAGAAAGCACTAGCAAAGAGGGCTGGGTAAGAGAGTTCTTCTAACAGGGGAATAATATGAAAAGAGCAAATCAAATAGGTTCCTTAACTCGTTGCAGTTTTTTAAAAGTCCACAGAAAGCCAAGCAGAAATGGCTAATGAATTCAATAGATATTTCTCAAATATATTTAGAGTCAAAAGCGAGCTCGAATCTGTAGAGAACGATAAGGAGTCATTGCCGGGTGGAAAAAGCGATAAATTATCTCAGAGAAGCATTTTTTGAAAATGCTAGTGACGTTAAAGGAAGGATTGGATCCTTAAATCTCATTCGTTGATAGGGAAGATCATGGAATTTCTCGTTAAGGAAGCGGTTCAAGAGCACCTCCATAAGAATGGTATCTTTATTAGATCCCAGCATAGGATCGCTAAGGGACAGGTCATACCTGAAAAATCAGGTAAATTACTATGATGTAGTCGTTAAACTGCTGGATGGAGGTAATGATTTTGACAGACTGACCTAGATTTACTAGTTTCAGTTACTGTGCCTGCTGGAAGGTTGCTATTATTATTAAATCCTTTATTGCACGTTGCTATATTTACAAAGGCTGTGCAAAAGAAAGGATAGCAATAGTATACGTTACAGCCAGGTTAATCGTAACCAGGGGATAACATAACATAAATAAGCTATATGTAACATTGTAATACAATTAGCTAACCTATAACTGACTAAGTTAATAAGCTACATTATGAATTACAACAAATTGGGATTACTGGTAAGATCCCTCACTGGACTGCGGGCTGGCTAAAAGACAGGAGGCAGAGGTTGTGATAAATGATCAATCTTTGGAGTGGAGCAGTGTAACAAATGGATACGCTTAGCGCTCGGTGTTATGTCCCGTACTATTTTCAAAAATGATATTGGCAAGGATATCCAAGGGACTCTCTCAAAGTTTGCTGGCTATTTAAAGGTGGGAAGGGTATTTAACAAATCGAAACCAAGCTATGATGCATCAAGGACATGGATTGCATATATTTGGTCTGAAAAATAGCAACTAAAGTTTAATGTTTCGAAATGTAAGGTTTCTAAATATGATGTTTCTAATGCATTTGGTGAGCAGAAATTCTAGAGACGTTAGGGGTATAGGAGCTAAAAGTGTGCTCAAGAAGAAGACTTGGGTGTTAACCTGGCATGAAATATTCCATGCAGTGTACATTATCTCTCTACACAAGACGATGGTTAGATGGCATTTGGAATATTGTATTCGGATCTGCAAACGCACTTAAAGACAGAACTTGTGGAGAGGCTTCAAAGTAGGGCGACCAGAATAGTAGTGAATGCAAATCGATTCACATAATATGAAGAACGACTTAGAAGTGTAGGGTTTTAGTATGACAACTAAGGTGAGAGATGATTTAGTTGTATAAAGCGCAGAAGGGATTGAGCAAAATGAATGAAGGTCTGTTCTCCCTCGTACATGAGACTAGAGCCAGGGGCCACAAATAAAATATCTAAGGGAATAACAGAAGAATGGATCGCATGAAATTCACCTATGGACAGCGGGTTGTCAAAGACTGGAATAAGTTGTCTCCCAAAATGGCACCGAGTTGCCCGCGTGGGTAGCACAGTTGGTACCTGATTTGGAATCCTCTCAATGACTTAAGGAATTTTTATGGATCTTTTTCACAGAGTGGCTGAGTTAATATGATCTAAAAAGAGAGTAACATGGTTTTTCTCACGAAAACGCAGGTTTTTTTTTTCCCCGTTCAGCAAATACCAAGTCTACCACAGTAGGCACATGTAAATTATGCACCTAAAACCCTACAGCAACAATAACAACAACAGCAGCCGCGAGTTTGGCTAAGTTCAAAGTAGAATTGAAATAGTATGAATATTATATTTTATATTATTATTATTTTAAGTTATTTTATTTATTCATTATTTTTTTTTTTTATTTTTTTTTATTTTTTATTTTTTTTATTTTTACTGATACAGAAAGAGTCCGCTTCCTTGTACCATTTGGCCAAACTAATACTAACAGAATAATCTGTACTGGCTATGGCTTTTTCCATTCATATGCTCAAGAGAAGACGTAATAGCAAATGCCATTAAGATATATATACAACCACACTTCAAACAGCATGCCCATCCACTGAATCGGTTCGGAAAATATGACCAATCCTTCGGCGCAAATCCCAACAAATATGCTATCCTGTTGTAGAGTTTTTCAGGAGTATCAGCAACTAAGGCCATATTGCTCCTTGTATACTGTCAGTAAGTTGCGTGCGTTTTGCGGTCGATTTTCTGTTTGCTGGACAAAAAACCCGAGTTGCCGGAAGGAAAAACCATGCTACCCTGGCCTGATACCGAGTAACTCAGCCACGTTGCGAAAAAGACTCATAAAAATTCCTCCCGTGATCGAGGAGCCCCGAACTCGGGTCTTTTCCACCTGGTGTGGGGAGGCCGGCAATTCGATCACCTGTGCTACCCACAAGGGTATTCCACCCTGATATTTTTTTTATTAAAACTGAGTCCTATTGAAATGCCTACACCAAATGTAATCTACCACAGTCTGCGCGGTAGCACAGTGGTATCGTCACCTCACACCGAGTGGAAAAGTCCCGGGTTCGAATTATGTCGATGACGCGAGGAACTTTTATGGGCTTTTTTCACTCCGTGGCTGAGTTAGTCGGTCTTAGGCGTAGATAGTAAGTGTTTTTTTTTTTTTTTTTTTTTTTTTTTCCCTTCCCAGAAACTGGGGTTTTTTCGTCCAGCAAAACGGGCAAATCGACCAGAGAACACACGCAATTTATAGACACATTACATAAATGGATATATTGAAGAAATTTCGGGTTACTCTAATAAAATAATTTGAATTTGTGACCTACCACAGAGATTTTGGTGTCTCAAAGATAAGGTTCAACCGCCATATTGACTGACTTATAAAGAGAATCCGATAGAGAAGAGAAGTAAACTTCTTGCCTAAATAAATGATGCAAAGACAGTGGCAATACTCCTTCAATTAATGGTGCATATAACAATAATACATGGAGCTGAAATCCAGTCGTCTGTCATCCCTCTCTTCTAACTCAATTTTTTTCCAAAGAATACTCGACCCTGAAGTGGACCACACACAAACTCAGTCTCCCTCCGCAAATAAATATTACTGATTACTGAGCAAATGCACATATCCAGGTTACTAAAACTAATATGCTTGAGTAGAACTATAACAGCTAAAATGTTCACAGGTAAAATAAAAGTTCCACATATGTGGGACAATTGGCATTGGTATAACGCCTCACCACCACCGAATTCCAACTTATAAAAAAAACACACACACACACACCGTTTTATCTCAGCTGACGGGCTTCCAACCGTCCAGGCGTTACTTAAGATTGGTATAAACCTTGAAGAGCTTCTTTCCTTTCTTTTTTTTTCCAGTCAATAAAGGCCAAGCACACGAGCATGCTGAATACTGGTGTTGCTTTACTATAAGAGGTTACGAAAGTATCACAGGCAGACAGCTTTAGGTTGCTGAAACATCACCCTACAGTTCTCATCTTTCTCGTTTGATTTCCACATCTCTGATCCTTAAAAAAAATAGCATGGACGATAGATTACAGTAATGAGGTGGTTTAAAGACCACTCGCTTGAATTCTATGTCATAGGAGTCCCATTTGCCTATGCTACGTTGGGACAAAATTCAAACCTCTATGGGGTTTTATATAATCTCTTACAAAGTAAAATATACACATTTTCCAAGTTTAATTTTTAAAACCCTTATATTCTGCTTTATCTCACAGCCTATGTGGGAAATTGTGATAGGCCCATTTTCGTTGTGCTTTTGCAGAATAATGGGAAAAAATTAATCTATTATAAAAACATAATTGCTTTGCATAAAAAAGTCGAGTACTGTAGGTATTGTTTTGGAAAATCAGTGTTTAAACACTCCATTTCGTTATCAGTGCAGAAACAATTTTAAAGGGAGTGGGAAATAAATAATAATATAAAAAAAAAAACCTCCAGTATGAAAACAACTCACTGAACTGGTGTTACACTAAATTCTCCTGGAACTAATACCTTGAACGCAGATTAATTCTGGATAAAACAGAACTGCAAATAAAAAGAATCAAAGGCCATTGAATTTTTTTTGTTTGTTTGTTTGTTTCAAAGTTTCTCGTATATATACCGAAAGTATGAATAATAAGAACAAAGGAACAATCTCCATTTGTGGAGGAAAAAAAAAAACCAATGATGTTTCATATAAAGCACTTTCAGAGAGAGCTTAGATCAAAGTGCACTGTTTAGAACTAAAAATGACTCCTTAGAGAAGCGTGACAAATGTAAGCATACCGCTGAACCAATTTGGGAGAGGACGGATAAATTGTTAAATATGTTTTGGACAGAAAACGTTAAGAAATCGTCTTGAATGTCTTTTAATAATGTTCCGTACAGTAGTAGAAATCACACAAAATGATCCTTAACTACCAATCAGGGATATAAACCACAACTCTTAATCAAAGAGCAAAATAAAAACATCTTGTTTGGGGAAGTGTGCACTGCCTTTACGTATGAATAAGAAATAGTATTATTATGTGTTTTTTAATTCACAGCCGAGGTAGCTAAGAACACGGGGTTTCAGTACGTCGTGTCTGTAAATCATGTATACACTCGTATTCTATGGTTGGTCTTACTGTTTCGCTGGAGGAAAAAAACAAATCATGCAAACCTCATACAGAGATCAACTAACCCGGCCATGGTGTGCGGGGACAAGTTTTAAAAATTCTCCCCATTTACACAGTATTCGAATCCAAGTAATTTTAAACAAGAAGTTTAAAAGCAACGAAAAGCTATGAATGAGAAAAATTGAACAAAAAAAAAAAAAAAAAAAATCATACAGATAAAAACAGCAATGAATCTTGAAAAAAAAATGTTATGAGGCAATTACTCTATAATTCATTCATTTATCGATATAAATGCCCGCACATGCAAACTGCGATGCTAGTTTGCTTTTGTGTTTAATCCTCCTTTACTTTACAGTTTTTGTACTGTCATCTTACCCTCACTGTCTCTCAGTATCTTCTATTTTCATTCATCTATTCTATCAATTTATAGTCTTCTATCTGTTACTGTCCCTCAAATGTTCCTAAAGTGCATTCAACTGCTCTAATTATAGCCCAAAGAAATGTGATCGATTTGCTTGCTCTGTCACTTGCCTGGTTTGTTTCCTTATCAGCACGACACACATCTTTTGCCACCACCGCAGAAGCCTATAATTTAAAAACATTAAACTTTAACCTTGCTACGGCGATCCTTCGTCAAAGATACCAACCTCAACACTTAACTAACCCTTGAGGGAAATGTATAGAGAGATGTGCCGAAGTGAGCTCCCCGACAAACGACCTAATGCTTAGCTCATCGCCATGCCGCGAAGCATATACACTTCAGGTAGCCGGTGAGGCCTTGACAAACAAATCACACAAACTTAGAAGCTGTACAACTGAGTGAGGGAGGGACAGCGGAATAATTTTAAGAGTTTCTACTACGTCGATAAGGGGAGAAAATGACAATATTAATGGGCCTTACTAGTGAGTTCGGGCATCATTCTTTCTAGGTGTGCTTTGATGAATTTCACTGCACCTGCACGAGAAATATGCACGTATTTTGACTAGTCACGGTTAGGGAAGTCAACCAAATCATTTTATAAATTATCGCCACATTCTTTCAGCTAGCAACACAGCAAGTTTTTGCTTTACGATATGATTTATTTGTTGCACGTACAAGAATGCTTTTACTGCCATGTACTTGGCATACTGCAACATGAAGGAGATTTAACTTAAAATCAGGCTGCCAACTGAGAGTAGCGAAAATACGCATCAAATAAGCAAGACACCAAAAAATTACGCAGAACGAATATAACACGACAACAAACATGGAAGCGTGCTTTGACTTTTAGAGAACATTATTTTTAGTACAAAAGCGACTGCAAAACATGTTTTACTAACATTACGTAATCAGGACGAGGCCTTTAGCCAGTTCTTGTACAATTCTCCAGGGTATTTGATACGTTGGTTAAATGACAATACAATGGACACCATCCCAGATACAACAATGCTTGGCAGGCAGTTAAGTCGATAATACATATAGAAAGAAACAAGCACGTAAAACGGTATTCCATGTACTAAACTACTAATATTTTTCCGTGAATAACAGAATGAAACACAGTAAATCCTCGACTTAATGGACCTCAATTTAATGAGTTCGAAAATAACTGCGTCCACTTTACCAAAGTGACATAAATGCCTAGGTCCGATATCTCTCATTAAAATATTTTAACCTCATTCTATCGGTATTTAACATCACACCGACGTTAAAACATTTAATTAACTAAATTTAACTCGGCTATTGAGGAGACTAGTCTTGATTTCGTTCATACAATACATTATCGGATAATCAGATTGTAAAACTGAAATTCTGAATGAACCATTTTTGCCCTCTTTCATGAACTTGTTAAAATGCTGTAGCTAATAGTGATGGGTAAAGCCAGTCTTTGGTTCAAGTCATTATAGAAGAAGCTGACTCCCTCACATCGGAATAAGTCATTATTCAGCAGAGAGGAATGTAACTGAAATTACTGATTTCGTGTACTTGTAATTTTATTTCTAAATATGAAATAGTGAAATTTCATTTTAGATTAGAATCAAGAAACATGACCACTTTATCGGTCAATGAATTTGAATGCACATTTTATTATTATTAATAATCATAAGACAGGAAAATCACAATGTTTTGCATTTTATTTCTTCGTGCATTATAATTAATAAATGGAGAAATAAAACAAAAACCCAACACAATGTAATAAAATTAAGATATAATGCAAAACAAAAATTATGTATATATTTATTTTATTATTATTTTTTTTACAAATACACGGCTGACATAACACAAAAGGAAGTAAAAACATAAGTAAAAATAAATGAAAAAGTCAATTAAAAGTCAAAGGCCATCGTCAAGATATCTGAGCATACGTGGTGTGGAAGACAGTGATGGTATCTTCAATATACCCCACCGATGGCAGACAGGTGTACTGGTGTACAGACGGCATAATTTACAGATATATTAGGCATAGTGTAAACATAACAATGACTGATTTACAGGAGTATGGGAAAGTGCCATGGATCATTTTATGTCACACAGCTGCGAGATATGAGCACTTCTTGCCTGTAGACTATAATCCATACAAATCTGTGAAAGTCGCACTCACGTGTTGGGCTGCAAGTAGTGTATTTGTTCTGGAACAAATCTTCTCAATAGTTGAAGAGTCTTGATGGCTCAGAGGACAGCTTTCGACCGAAAATCTGGATGTGGTATCCTCCACTCAGTGGTTTGTTTCCCAAATATCGGACAAAATTCAGATCATCAAAGAACGTTTTAATGCTTGCTACCAAGCCGTGAATTAGAAAATTTTGGCATTTAATATGTGATAGTCAAGATTAGTAGTAGGGTTTTAGGAACATCAGTGACTAAGGCCATATTGCTCCGTGTATAATATGTTTGTAAATTGCGTGTGTTCTAAGGTCGATTTTTTTTCTCGACGAAAAACCCGAGTTTCCGAGAGAAGAAAACGTGCCTCTTCGCCTGAGACCGACTAACTCAGCCACGTTGTAAAAAAAACTCAAAAATTCCTCCCGTCATTGACGGGCCTCGAACTCAGGTTTTTTTCACCCGGTGTGGGGGAGGGGGGGGAAACGGTGATTCTACCAACTGTGCTGTCCACGAGGGCTGATAATCAAGAGCTGTTGAAAAATGTGATGAGAGTCCTGAATGGACCAGATGTTTGTAAGTAATCCACTTCAACAATCAGTATTCGTCCAGCAGATTTATGCCAACAGTTGTGAGAGCAGGGGATGCCCAAATTTCCACCGCACAGAGGATTGTAGAGTGCATAATTCAGTACATGTGGTTAATATTTTTTTTATTTACTGTACTAGGCGGTCCCAGCCAACTTCCCTGTCTACCCCACCACCTGTTTATAATGATATACATATACAAACATTGAACAAGTTTATGTACAATTATCTTATATTCCCTTGTTGAGGTCAATTCGTTCTCAATTTAATGTCCATATCACAATGATATGGAAAACTGAAACTAAATTCTCAACATAAGGCTCTGATGACCTCTAAGGATCCAAGTGACAAGCGTAAGTCCACCACAAAACTCAAAATCATTAGAAGTCCAATCCGGAAAGTAGAATCTAAACCAGAAATTGTGGTCACAATGAAGAAGTCAACTTTGTTTTCTAACCTAAGCAGTCCCAATAATACAGCAGTTAACAGCAGAGAGTAATAACTCGATCTGTGTCCCACATACAGTCCTGAGAACCACGATAACACCACAGCAGCAGCATAAGTTATCAATCGAGGAAGCAACCGCAATGCTACCCAGTGGTGTGTTGTAGTCTGTCCCTCCACTTGAGCTCAATTTCTTCGATACAAGCACGGCCGAAAAGCGTTGGCGGTCTACTCAACAACTGCTCTGAATTAAATGACATGATATGCCATTATTGATGTCGATATCATTTTATCACACGTTAATACCCATAATTGGCAGGAAAATTCAGTCATAAAATAAGGTCAATGCTTTACCCTTTTATTTACCCCAATGCCCCATTCTTTCCTCGTGATTCGGACAGTCATGCCCCCAAACTTTCAAATTTTGTCCGCCAGGAATACTACAATATCGAGGGAGACTTCCTTACCTTTCTTTCTCTGCACACCTCTAGAACATGCTTTCTAAAAGTATACTTCATGGTTCTCATCTAGCAGTTCGTGCAGGAAAGTTGTCTAGCTTCCTTTTTAAGGCTGTACTCCCACCTAGTTGGCATCTCCATTCCAGATATTATTTTCTTTGCTGATGAATGGCAGCGATACACTGTGCTACAGTGGGTAGCACCGTGGTATCATCACGTACTCCCCATACCAGGTAGAAAAGGTACAGGTTCGATTCCCGTCGATTAAGCGAGGAACTGTGTGCTTTTTTTTCACTCCATGACTGAGTTAGTTGGTGTCATGTGTAGAGAGCAAAGTTTTTTTTCCCTAGAAACTGGGGGTTCTTCTTCCAGCAAAACAGTCAAATCGGTCTGAGAACACACGCAATTTAAAGACAAATACGGGTTTATATAATCAATTACCAGTAATCCTAATATAATAATTTATGCTACCAGCAAAGTTTCATCTAAATAGAAAGATACTATAATGAAATGGCAAGCAACAACAAAACGTTCTTCATGTTACTGATCCGAAGGCCAGTAGTAAATATGGTAGCATAGGCAGACGACCTGGTTATATTAGTGAAGGGCATTCTAATTTTGTTTTATAAAAGCTGCAGAATTTGCGTGACTTGCATAGACTTCAAGTTTAAAAAACAGAGTAAAACCTTGTTACCCAAGGGTCATTTATCAGTGACAGGGAATCCAAGTATTGTGATAGGGGAGCAAGTCTTTAGTCAGTTAAGAATAAAATATGAGAGTGATGAGTGACAGGCAGTTGCGATTCATAATCTACATCACATTAAACTACGAAGATATAATAAAAATACAATGCACGGATGGTATAATACGAGTCCGAAGAAGAAGCAATAAAATGTACCATTAAAAATTTTACTTTTTTTTTGTTATTACAACTTCTCTAGGCTTGTGTAACAAATGTAAGCATAATGCTTAATGTGACTAATTTGAGAGAGGAGAGAGAGAAATATTAAATTTGTTTTGAATAGTGGACTTTAAGAAATCTCTTTTTAATGCCTTTTAATAACATTACCTGATTTAAACATATCAAATAGTGTCAGTTGTCAACGAGCTATGCTTCTCAATGATCGTCTGTACCAGAGCCAGAAAATTTTCCCACATGGAACTGAAGTTGCAACTGAATAAAGTCTGCTTTGGATTATTTCAAAGGCCAGGAGATAAATGATGCTTTCTAATATAGTTAGGGAAGGACGTTACGCGGTTCTTTTCTCTAATTAAGATTATTACTATATTTAATACCACTCATATACCAAGTAAAATTAATAATATAGTTGGTTGTAAGATGTAGTCTTACAAATTAAAATAAAAATATTTGTTTTGCTAAAATAAATCCAGGAAAGACAATGGAAAATGAAAATTAGTATCAATGCCCGAGTATTAAGTTAAAGATAGTAAATATTAAGGGTGAATGTAATAGAAGTTCAAGTTCGAAGGACACTGGATTTAGTAATGGACAATTTTAGGTATGGGAATTAAAATAGTGGCTAAAAGGTAAACAAGTAATTTAAATAATACAAGTGAACAAACAGAGACAGAGCAATGACTAGAAAGAGGGTGCCATTTGAGAACAGGCATGAAAGGGTTGCTGAGCGCAAGAGCAATAGCACCGTGAAACGGGATTACGAAGCGTCTCTTTTGATCTAAGCCACCATTAGAAAGTAAACAAGAAATCAGTGTACGTCCAGTGTTCGCCTAGAAAGAAAACGGCGTCAGAGAGTCTGATAAATTTGGGTAAGCTCGATATATTTAGCAGAGGTGTGAAAACGAAAATGAGTTTTTCGTTTTCATACCATACTGCAAAGGGAGCGAATCAAAAACCACTATGAGAGGACAAACCTGGCGGCTAGGAATCAGTTCGGATTTAAGCCGGGTTCCTCCACAGTGGATGCACTTGGAAACCTGCTTCGGAAGGCACAGGAATGCAGAAAAAAATACCTGCTAGTCATTTCAATTGATTTTGCTGGGGCGTTCGACTCACTTTGGTGGCCGAGCGTCCTAGCCAGACTAAGGGTGGCTGCAGTCCCTATCAACCTATACAAGGTAATGGAGGACTACCTATCTTGCAGGAAAGTAGAAATAAATGCCAACTACCAAAAAGTCACAAGATCTGTATACAGGGGCTGCCCGCAGGGGTCTGTCTTGGGGCCACTCCTTTGGAATATGGTTCTCGACGAGCTCCTGAACCTGGACCTGGGGCTGATCGGAGCCCAGGCCTTTGCAGACGACCTTATTCTTACCATTGAGGCTGATTCAAGAGCCCAACTGGAAACTACCGCAAACCAAGCTCTGCAGAAAATACAAAATTGGGCTACAAGAAACCAGTTAAAAATTTCACCGACGAAAACCACATCTATTCTACTAAAAGGAACCCTGCAAATACGGCGCCCACCCCAAATTAAAATAGGTGTGACCATTAAACTTGCCAACCAAATGAAATATCTAGGAGTTATCCTAGACAAAAACTTATCCTTTCAACCTCACCTACAATATATAAGGACGAAGATAAGACGTTACTCGGCACTGGTGGCGAGGGTTACGAGAAAAGACTGGGGATTAAAAAAAACAGCACTAATGTTGTATTATAAGGCAACCTTCATCCCTGCGATAACTTATGCTGCTGCAGTGTGGTACAGCAAAACGACGCTTGCAGTCAATAGGAGAACTCTGGATACGATACAAAGGACCATTTTACTAACAACCACACGAGCATGCAGAACAGTAAGCACACCAGCGTTGCAGGTGCTTGCTGGAGCGCTCCCCCTCGATTTGGAGACTGTAAAAGCTGGCTTGCTCTTCCTGCATGCCAGGGGGGTTGCTGCCACCTTCCAGGATTTCATAATTGACCCAGCGAGTAGTACAAAAACAGAAAAAGTCCGATTACAGGCTTACCTACTTCGGGAGTGGCAACAAAGATGGACCGATACAACAAAAGGAGAAATCACAAGAAAATTCCTTCCCAACCTCAGCAAAATATATCCCAAGCAACCAGGCTGGTACTTTCCGGGGAAGCATTTGACTTCGCTCCTTACTGGTCATGGTCCCTCTAAGGAGAAGCTGCTCGGGTTCTGCCTTGTTGAGGACCCCAACTGCACATGTGGGGAGATCGAGAACTGGAACCACTTGGTCTACGACTGCCCAGAATACGAAGATCTCAGAGGCATCCTGATCACAAAGATACACTACCTTCCGAAAGGACTGGAATCCCACTTCATTGACACAGAAGAGGAATACAGAGCACTTTCTCAATATGCGCAGGACCTCTTCGAGAGGAGAAAACTGCTAATTACCATAAATCGTGTCTGAAGAAATATCACCACAAGTTAAACAGTACAAGACCATAAAATACTATCCAACAGAGTTACTACAGAGAAAAACCTTGAGACAAGTGAGTGAAAAACACAAGGACGGAGCTTACTCAATGAGCGACTGGACTGAAACCGGCTCAATATTGAAGAAAAGAGACTTAACGCAGCACAGCTGCCAAACGCCATTTGGCGAATTGAAGAGGGCACCCTAGCCTCCTTCATCTTTCATACCCATATCCCCGGTGGGGGGGGGAGACGGTCTTACTGTCTCATCCCCCTCTCACCATTCCCACTTTCCCTTCTGGTGGGGCATGGGCATGCCCCACTGTGACTTGGAGTTGCCTCCTCTCTCGACTCCATACTTCTGTCTTTCCCCCCCCCCCCAGACTTCAGTCTCCCCACCCACTCTACCTGCACATACGCAAGCGAATGCCCTACACATCGGAATTGATTTAATCATCTCCAAATTACGTTTTTCGCCCATACACTCGGCGTTTCAAAAATTTAGCGTTATTCCCCATAGAATTTACCAAAATAAAAAAAATAAAAATATATATATATAAATATATATATATATATATATATATCTTAGTTTATTTTTTAACTTTCATTTCCTCTTTATTTTATTATTTTTTTATTTTTTATTTTTATATATATATATATTTTTTTTTAGGTCCTAGCCGCCGAAATCTCAGGAAATTAAGCGGCAGGACCTGCCAGAGTAAATCTTAGTCTACTGGTGTTTCCTGGTCTGCCTCCACGGGGCGAAAGTGGGGCAACGTTGGGCCTCAGTAGGGGTCCAGCGGCTAAACGACCAGATGAACAACGGTACATGACATTACACATATACAATATCCATACACTTTTAAATCTCTGGCATTTCCCAGCGAACTGGTTCACTCACAATGAAAGCAACGCGGAGATGGGGGAAACCCCTGGTGCCGTTTGACCCTAAACACACTTTACACTTTACTGCAAAGGGCACTAGGTCAGGATTGGGCCCTGCAAGTGTGGGATGGCTTACCACGTAATACTAAGCTTATAACCATGTTAAAGGAAGGGAGAAAGGAGGAAAAAAAAAAAAAAAAAAAAAAGAGAATCTGGCTGCCTCCTCGTGGCGCGGTACGGGAGCGGGGGGTCGGGACTAGTTCTCCGCGGCCCCCTGCTGCTAAATGCCAGATGCCAGCCACAAACAACATACACAACACATTACACACACTAATGACAATTATAAATAGTAACCGCGATAGATAACTTAAATTCCGTAAAGGCTCGCGTACTTATCACTCACTAAATACTTACTATAATTATAAATCACACTCAAATCTTAAATCTTACATTCAACCTAAACTTAAACTAAAATTAAATTAAACCTAACTCTACCTCAAACCCGACTTAACTTCAGCTTAACTTAAAACTAAATTAAATTAGGAAACATCAACCATAAATTAAACTTATAACTTTAATTAAACAGTAACTCAAATCTAAGCTTAAACTTAAACCTAAACTACAACCTAAACTTAAACTCATCTATAACTTAAAATTAAACCTAAACCGAACCTACACTAATGTCAAAACCAGCTTCATAATTACTTAACTCAAACCCAAACTTGCCCACTAAATTAACTAACACTCAACTTAAACACACAACAGAACTTAAACTTTACTCAAACTTAACTTAACCCTAACCTAAAACTAAACACTAAACATTAACTTAAATTAACTAAAACACATTCAAACGATTTGATCTAAACTTCAACTTTAAACTTAACTTTAAACTTAAATTTTAATTAGATGAACTAAAAAAACGATTCTGCTGGCACACAATTAAGCTTAACGAACGGCGGACATAGGGGACACCCTGGAAACCGCCAGTAAACTACAAAAAAATACTTTGACTTTGACTGCAAAGGGCCATACTGCCATGTGAAAAAAATAAATAAGAAATTTCTAGAGAAGGGTTGGTTTGTGCGCTAGGGAGACGACTGGGGCGAGTTGTTTTAGCAAATAGGAAGAAATGAAAAATTAAACAGTACAGTTGGAGTCCTTGGGGGGAGGCATTCAAAAGGAAGAGTAAAGTTCGGGGGGGGGAGTAATTCGAGAAAGTGGAATTCTGTATCTGACTTCTCTGTGATCGTGAGTTGCTGGCTGAAGTAGTAGTAGATTTTTTGGTGGTCAGAGTTCACATCTCGTGGTAGCAAGATGAAGAAGAAAAAGAAAGAAAAAAACGTGAGAGAAAGAAAGCCTGCTCCGGCATCGGAGGGCAGTGATAAAGTTTAAGGTTAAGGTAAAAGTGCAAGAAAGAAAGCCTGGTTCGGCATCGGAAGGCAGTGATAATGGCCAGTTGTGCAAATAAGTGAGCCAAGAAAAGAAAGCCTGATCCAGCATCGCAAGGCAGTGTGCCCAAGAAATGGAAAAAAACCTATCTGCCACAAAGGAAGCCTGAACGCAAGGAAATTGGAAGTAGCAGCCATCTCGGAATGTAAGTCTGTTCCTGTTTTTTTTTTTTTTTATTGAACCCTGAACTCAAGGACTCGTAATCTAGCTCTGTAAGGAATTGAGTGATAGTCCTTTTAAAAAAAAGGTACATTCCTGTTGTATTAGGCAAGTTAGTTACTAATGTTGAGATAATTAGTTGTGAATGTTAATGATTATGAAATAATGTAAGGGTGGTACAGGTAATAAAAAGAAAGTAATAATATAAAGGAATGAGTAAATAAATTATATTTATAGGAGTAGTATTGTAAGGATATGCTAACCTAGATCATTAATTTAGGCCAGGTGCCAATACAAGATATCATATCAGATGAGGTGTAAAGAGAAAGAAATTTTATTTATATAGAAACATCAAGAGTAAAGAAGGATGACTAAGATGATAACTAGAGAGTAATTAAGGTAGAATGAGTTATTTGTAATAAATATTACTGATGTAAGAGGATACAAGTTGTAATAAATTTCATGGGTTAAAAGCTAAGAGATCTAACAAAGTAATAAGAGCTGACATGAGTTTTATTGATGACAATGATAAAAACTGGTAATGATTGAGTAATCATTGAGGATTCATATTAAGTAAAATATAACAGATTCAAACTGATGTTATTAATTTGTAAATTGAGAATAGTTGATGAGAGAAAGATAGTGTATTGTACTGTAGTATGGTTCAAATATATGGAAATTGGTATGCATGTATATGTAGGTTTTTTTTTATGTAAATGCTGTATTATAATGTTCATTAAAGGTTTGTAAATAAATGTGTCTTTAATGTTCTGCTAACACCCGCTTTACAAACCCTAGAATACAGAATTTTCTGTGAATTGAAGTCAGATTTGTGTAATGTACGGTGGAGGTTTAAGAAAAAGGGAAGCAAAAACATAACCCCCCACATGGTCTTATGATGGCCATCGGCCAGATGCCTGAAATGTAACCTTAATGTATAGTGGTTTAGGTGATTGCTTAATAAACTATATTATTATTTTCCCATGGTATATGAGTGGTATTAAATATAGTAATGATCTTGTTTTCTTTCTGCAAATTTAATGGATTTTTCATCTCTTGATGAAATCAGCTAATATTTAAGTACAGTTCTACTTCAACAATACCGGATGCGCTAAAATTTTTTTATTTGATGTGCCAAGATTTTGAAAATCAGCACACTAGAATTAAATTCCTACCAAATCGAAGAACTGGATTTACTTTAATTATTATTACTTTTTTTCCTCGTGGGATCATTTCCACTCCGCGACGGGAACTGGTACAAAGTGCATTGAGTAGTTGGTTGTGCCTGCTTACTATTAGCATTAGCAGAGGCATAGTATGGAAGAAGCAAATTTATATAGCATCAGCCAAAAAAATAAATAAAATAATGATTAAAACTTCCCATTTCACCCATCCATTCATTCCAAATGTTTGTCTACTTCTGCCTTGAACTTATTTAAGTTGTTGACCTCCTCTACAACAGATGAAAGTTTGTTTCTACTATCGGCGCATCTATTCTATAATAATTATATTGTCTTTCCTCAATTTGAATTTATGTTGTTCGTCCACTGTACAACTACTTATACTATGTCACGGTTCTGTTCTCAAACGCTCTGAACAGTGTTTGGATGAAGATGAAAAACTGCATTTTTAAGAATTAACTGATATTGTGTGGATTTGTTGATCGATGTTTTTTATATAAGGATATTAACCTTACATTTCAATAAATTGAACATGATTGTTCTCCCAATTTTATTTCTCTGAGTACTTTTCAGTAAGTAAATAACCCCCAGCTTTGTGTGCGAGAAGGTGCTGCGGCTCACAGCCTTCCCTCCACGCAGTTGACTTTAATTACTACTGTAAATCCCTAGCACTAATTTGCCGTTATAGATAAAACTGGATAAAGATTTTATTTCTTCAAACAAATATTTATAAATGTCTACGAGTACACTGCTCAAATTATAAAAATATTAATAATCTTTAACGTAATTACTCAGACAGGTCATTGTGATGACCTGCCTGAATACTGAATAACAAATAAATCATTCCTTTTAACTTTCCATATGAAGTTTGTGTGGGTTTTGATATACATGCTAGGTGTAATTTGTTGTCACTCTTCTCACAAGATAACACTTCACTTGCTTCTAATTTAGGTATCATTCGAATAATTCTGAATTAGTCTAATACAACTCGATAACAAATAAGTTTATCACGGTTGCCATTTAACCGAAGTACTGTCAAGAAGTCGTTATCTTTAATTCGGCATGGAAAAAGGAGACTGATAAGGACAGGGTGGGGAAAGAGATCCATACATTGTATTTCCTTCGAGCATTTTCATATTAAGGCATCCCCGAGCAGCAGCAGTTAAAACAAGTTTCGTGTGTTCTGCGGTCGGTTCACTTGAAACCCTAAAAGACACCCGAATTTTCGCGAAGTAAAAAAACCATGCTATCCTCGCATGAGAAACTCGGCTACAGTGTGTGTGTGTGGGGGGGGGGGGATTGTGTTTCTACACTGTGTGGAAGGACAATGCCGAAAAGGAATATCGAGTGAATAAATGTGTTGTGGAGAGACAATGACTATGATGACTGTGATCAACGCGTTACTCGTTAGGGCTAATATTCCTATAAATACAAATTATTTAATAAATAATTGGAGTGCACGCATGTTTTTTTTTTTTTTTTTTTTGTCGCTTTGGAAACAAATCATGCTTCCATTTTGCATTTAGAGTACGCCATGGGTACTCTAAATGTAGAGTAGTAGCACACATTTATCTGAATATGACATAACGAAATAACGAAAATACATTGCCCGGTGTAACTGTGTGTGTAGCTGCTATAACAATGCAGTTGTTAACACGCCTCTTGCCACACATCTCTCCCAGAGAATGTCCAGAAACTAAATAAAAAAGGTGACTTTTTTAGTTGGTATAGATCTTCAGTCTTCTTCCGGTTAGACCATAATCAGATAGTTTCCATGTGACCAATGCGCGAAGACAGATGAACAATGCGCGAAGGCAGGTCCAAGATAATACATTACATTCTTTGATTTTATCATGAAAATTACAATGTTTTGCCTGACTATTCTCTTCAGTGTGTCTACCCACCTATAAGTCTTTACTAATCAGATTCATTGCAGTACACCTGATGGATGGTCGAGTTCACCGAAATCCCCGGTCTTCCATTTCTATTAGTTGCTCTCTGTTGAACAGCCGGTGGTTATCAAGGTTGATATTTACATTGAGAGCAGTTTCAACTAACGGGTAGCCTATAATCATTCGCCGGTCAAATGAGGTTAACTGCCTTCTCTAAACATTTTGAGCAACTGAGAGCATACATTACCTGAGCATTCATACGTCGCATTAATGATATGCGAATTCCGCTTTATTATAAATAAAAAATCATTTATTACACTCTTTATAGCAAGTTCTGCAAATCACAGGAAGCTAGGAATAGGCAGCATTACATCCATGAACTGTAATGTTATAAAGTAATAAATATATTGCATTTGTTTAGCAACAGTCATTCTGTCCAATGAATTGCACTTGTTTCAGTGTAAGTTGATTGTTTTTGCTCGATTATATATTCTATAAATTTTGTATATTCGTACTATTAACGAAAAATATTACTGAACTAATCACTTACTGTTTGAGTTGGTCTGCATATGGCTGGACATTTGATTACGATATTCTTGAGAGGTGATAAATTTAACACTCAATCTTCTGCAGATTTATGAAATGATGGAGACATCAAGAAAAAAATCTTGTACATTTCTATGAATATGGAACGGCTAATGCTTAATGTTGCCGGTTCTTTGAATTTTTTTATGCTGGAAACTGTCGTTAATTACATTGTCTAAACATGATGAAATGTTACCTGCAGTAATCATCCACTTGTAAAGAGTATGATTCGACACTCAATAATAATTTCTTGAAGGGAAGCTTCATTTTCAAGGTGAGTAAAGCTGTTGCCCACATATTCTGTGGGAAAAACGAAGCTTACTATTGTGCGATTCCAGAATCCAACACTCTTTCTTGCACCTTCAAGATAGTGGGACTGTTAGTAACCCTGGGTATAACTCCATGTGCAAGTCCTAATATATGGCACTTACCCATGTTCGAACCAACATAAGCAGGTCTCGAGGTGTGTGTCGCCCAAACCACACGAAGGAATGCCGTCCATCTTTGTTACCAAGCAATACTAGGTAGTAGATCACTCTCATCAAATGGTGCAATACCATTTTGCTGACTGCAGGTGTGAAGATGGAATCCATGTTCAGTCTCCAGAACAAAGCTCCGGCAAACTCTTTCCCATCCCTTCCATCATGCAGTATGATTGGTGTCTTTCCAGGTTATGATAGACATCATGGCAAGGTCCAATCTTCCTTACATTTCGAGGGTAAGCTCTAAAACGGTGTTCACAGGCTGGCCGCTAAATAGTCCACTGGACCGAACCTATTGGTAACTCTCTAGTAGGCTTCCAGATCAGCTAGTATATAATCTCCCGGCCTCTGCTAGATAGTGACGGAAGGAGTCCAATCATTGTGAATGCGGGGTCATTGTCGAGGCCACGTTATGTCAAGGAGCTGGGTATATATTCTTGGCATATCTAAAAATTTCATTACTTTATACAGCATGTCCTCCCCACCTTCTCTTACTACTGAATACATCATGAATTGTCAAATTAATAGAACAAACTTATCGGCATAAAGATCTAAACCTCCCCCAAATACTACCTGGTTCATTTCACAAATATACGTGGTCTCAGTTATAATTTCAATGATGTCCATTTCCACTTAGTCTGGCACACATCATGTAATTTTTCTAACAAAATCCCAGTTATCGGTTGATTCGACCTCTGCTAATCTCAGTTTTCCGAATTATTCCTTTGGCTTCAAAGGTGGCACTTGTGCATATGTCCGTTCTGATATTCCCTGTCAGAGACTTAGTAATTTGGAATCTCCTCTTTTCGATCTTCTCTGGCTTAAAATCTCTCTATCATATTCTGTCAAATTCATCTGTTACATCTCGTTCTCCCAACTCCACTAATCACTTTTTGCAGCTCTTTGACTTCAACATGTGTGTGTTTGTGAGAGAGAGAGAGAGAGAGAGAGAGAGAGAGATATTTGTGTGTTGTAGGAACTGATAAACCAGAAAGCTGCAGTTTACTTATAAAGAAAGATACACAGTTTCATTCGCACTATTCTCGAAGCCGATTTCCACCTTCACTGCATCATTACACCTATCGCCTCTTCAATGAAGAAATCACCCGTTTATTATCCTAACGTGTCCAGAAGCTTCTTGTATGGTTTTTATGGCTTTACTAACAAGTTAAACACATCTTATGCACATAATTTACCTTCATTTTTTTCCTATTTCTAATTGCTCAAAAATTGTTTTCATGTATGGAAGTATCTTCACCTTACCAAACCAATTAATGTTAAGGTTTTCCGTTCACATTTTTTTCCGATCAAGGTTTGCCAGTTATTGGCTACGTGATAGGTACTTGTAATAAAAATAAATTATAGTTGAGGGTCCATTAAAACATTTCCCTGGTGCCCTTATAACAGTCCTCTTCAAAGTTATACAATTGCTATTGTTCCTTTGCTTCGAATTTAATAAAGTAGAACTTAATCATCTTCGCGTTTTCTGGCAGGAAAGATTTAACCTGCCTAGTAAATGCAAAGATCTCAGTGTTCATTACAGAACGAAATTCTGTTTCAGCACCACCTTTCTGACGATGCGATTTGTTTAAAAGCAGCCCAATACCAAGACAACTCTTGTCAAAGTTAAATTCGTTCTGCTGTTGGGTTGCCTTGGTATAAACTGCACTGATATAAACTTAATGAGTATTAAGACAACTAACTGCGTTTACTACGTAGTTTAAATCCTGATGGCTACAAAAAACATAAGAGGACGAGAAGTTATTATAATCCTCATTAAACAACAACAGCAGCAAGAAAAATTAAGGAAAATCGTTAATCTGGTTGCCAATAACTTCGGTGACATGTTGCCATCAGAATTCTTTGCTCAAAGCTACTGATTTCGCCGAGACAACAGGCGTGTCATCAAATTTATAGCATAGAGAGCGATCGATTTATGTTGTAATCACATTTGGGAAGTCTTCAGACAGATTCAAACTTCTAGTGTTAACAGAAATGCATATCGTTGACTTTTCTTCAACCCAAGGGGATTTCACAATTCGTGTTAAATTGTCATAACCTATCTTCCTTTCATAGAAATTGAAGTTTAAACGGTGTACTGTCTTTTCCTTTCTGTCTTTCTACGCATTGAAATCGATCTCTCTAGTGTGACAGCAGCACTTGATCTTTACTTATATTTCATTTTATAATTTTATTTATTATTTTTTTTTCAAGGGCTTAGCAAAACAACGTTCCCGTGTATGCTTCCAAGTTATTGTGGATGCTTCCAGATTTTCTTTTAGATGTCATTTTGATATCGCCGTGTTGTTTTTGCTATTATACAGGGCGTCTCAAAAATACACGGCATAACTTCAGGAATGAGTTCTTCATATGAATGAGTTCCTCATAAAAATATTTTATATCAACATAGTTCCGGAAATGCTTCGTTCCCGAGTTATTAACCGGAATGTCTTATCTCCCGCAGGTAATTTCCTTCATCACAAAGTACTGACAGAATCTGGTGGTTTTCCATTCCGACCATGTACTCAAATCAGGAGCAAACGGATATGCACTTTTTATACGGTTTGGCGGACGGCAATGCTCTGGAGGCTCGTCGTTTGTACCACGAAAGGTTCACAGAACGAAGGTGTCCAGACAGGAAAACGTTTGAAGGTATCCATCTCCGCCTTTGTGAACATGGGACCTTTACATCTTGTGCCGCTGACAGAGAACGACCAAGATCTACGATTCCTGAAGTAGAGGGGTGGACCAACTGCCTGGCATCCACCCTCACTGATTTAAACCCACTAAATTTTTTCTTGTGGGGCCATTTAAAGTTATTGGTGTATTTGACTCTGGTAGCTGATGTGGAAACTCTCCGCAATCGAACTGTGGCAGGACAAACCAGATCAGACCTTTACGTAAGGGAAAGGGGATAGTATTAAATACACCAGCTGCCATTGCAGATGAACGCAACAGTTATTTTGCATCGATATTTACAAATGAAAAACCTTTTGTGGCAATGGGAAATTGTGGGAGCAAAGTTGAAAAATATGTAATACCCTATAATCTTAAGGGAGGCGGCAAGTGAGTGCATTGAACCATTGAGGCTAATTAAACGAGCATCACTAGACTCTGGGAAGATTCTGTTGGATTGGAAATTGTTATTGTTATTTTTTATTTTTTTTTTCAGGAGCATTAGCAACTAAGGCCATATTGTTCCGGGGATATGCGGTGGCCATTCCCTGACCTTTCCGCATCCTTCATATTTGGTAGTCACGGGCTCGAACCATTGTCTAATTAAGAAGCGTGTGCTACGCACTGCTGCTCCTGCCCACCTGGTTACGGAAGCGCCGCTGGATTGGAAAAGTGCCAATGTATCTCCCATACATAAGGGTGGCTCTAAGAGTGAAGTGGGAAATTATCGACCTGTCAGTCTGACTTCAGTGGTAAGGAAAATCATGGAGGCAATGATCAAGGGTGGAATTCAGGATCATTTAGATAGAATCGAAAGTCTCAAAGGATACTCAGCATGGTTTTGTAAAGGGAAAATCATGTTTAACAAATCTGGTTCGCTATTTTGAAAGGGTCACTCACGAGCTGGATTTAGGGAATAATTTCGATATTGTTTATTTAGATGTCAGCAAAGCGTTTGACTCAGTCCCACATGAGCGGTTGCTTTATAAGCTGGAACAGGTTGGAATCACTGGGAAAATCCTTAGATGGATAGCAGGATGGCTTCAGGGCAGGAGGCAGAGGATTTTGATAAATGGCTATTCCTCGGATTGGGTTGATGTAAGAAGTGGGGTTCCCCAAGGATCAGTATTAGGACCACTGTTGTTGTTATTTGGTTTTTAGGAGCATTAGCAACTAAGGCCATATTGCTACGGGGATATGCGGTGGTCATTCCCTGACCTTTCCGCATCCTCCATATTTGGTGGCTCATGGGCTCGAACCCCGGTATAATCAAGAAGACGTGTGCTACGCGCTACTGCTCCTGCCCATCTGGCTACGGAGGCGCCACCACTGTTTTTGATTTTCAAAAACGACATCGATGAAGGGATAGCGGGCGTGATGTCTAAATTTGCAGATGATGTTAAAATTAGTAGAGTAGTTAATGATCACTGTCAAGCTAAGCTTCTTCAGAGAGACCTAGATAGACTTCAGGAATGGTCAGAAAAATGGCAGCTATGCTTTAATCCAACAAAGTATAAGGTATTACACCTGGGAAACAGTAATCCCAAAATAACTTATTCACTTGGTGGAGTTCAAATAAACCCAGTACTGAAGGAAAAGGACTTGGGTGTTACGATACGGTCAGACATGAAATATTCTGAACATTGTAAACAGATTGCAAGGTAGGCCCCCATGGTGTCCTATCGAACTTTTGCAAGTAGAGATAGGGACGTGATAATCCCATTATATAAGGCTTTTCTTAGACCACACTTGGAATACTGTGTTCAAGTATGGAGACGGCACCTAAAGATAGACATCGAGCTTCTTGAAAGGGTGCAAAGACGGGTAACTCGCCTGGTGAGATCGGCAAAAGGACGTCCTTATGAAGAAAGACTTCGAATACGTGGGCCGAGTTTGGAAACTAGACACCTTAGAGAATATTTGATTGAGGTGTTTAAGGCTCTGAGAGGCATCAGTAAAATGAATGAGGACGAAATTTTCATGAGTATAAATGATGCTAGAACTAGGGGACATAAATTCAAGTTACGGGGGGAAATGTTTAGATTGGACTACAGGAAGTTTTATTTTAGCTAGCGAGTTATAAATTACTGGAATAAGTTGCCTATATGAGTGGTAGAGGCTGACAGTTTTTGGGGAAATTCAAAGGTCATCTGAATAGTACCTTTGGGTGATAGGTTTAATTTCCTTTTCTTTTATTAATTATTATTATTTATTTTTTTATCATTGTTTTATTCGGTTTTTTTTCTTGGTGCAGCATAAGCCATAGGCTTTCTTGCACCATGCGGCCATTACTAATAATGCCAGGAATTTGGCATCGTCTTCGCGAGTTCATAAGACGTCGATGTGAGGCCTGTATTCAGGCAGAAGGTGGACATTTTGAACAATTATTTTAAGGTGATGTGGTTAGGTGTCATAGAGAGACCTTCAAAACTCAGAAACCAAGCATTTCCGGAACTATGTTGATATAAAATATTTTTAGTCTACATATGAGAAACTCATTCCTGAAGTTATGCCGTGTATTTTTGAGACACCCTGTATATATGTAATCTAGAACATGGTTTCAAAAAAAAAAAAAAAAAAAAGTGAAAGAAACAGCAATCACACTTTTTACTAAACAAAATTTTGTATAAAACTAAAATCAATAATGAAATTAATCGACATTTTGAACTTAATGGAAGATAGATTTATTATTAATCGTAAGCTCCCTTTGGTCATACCGTTTCATCCGTGCGTTGTTTCCAAGTATATGGTGGCATAATCACTTAAGATATTTTCTCCCTCAAACTGAGAAAGCCTGTAAATATGTACTGTTTTCAAAATGTTCCACTGAAGAGCAGTAACGCTCTATCACAGCCGTCTGTGCATGCATGAGGAGAAAAGTGATGGGACGATGTCGTCTGTATAATAATTCTTTACTTTACCAAGACTTCAAAATGTAAATAAATGAGCGCAAAATTTTTCCGATTTACAGATATGGACTTTACCTTATAGATTATACCGATGGAGATGAAATAGCTTCAGTAAAAATTTCAAAACGAAAAGATTTCAAACACTAATTCACTTTTCATATTTGTTAGTCATATTTAAACTTTATGGGCCAAGGGGATGAGCAAGCGGAATACATGAACCCACCAACGGGTTCACCGAGCCTCTCCATCCTAATTCCACTCTCACCTCCACGGGGGTGGACTCTGGGACCTGAGCAACCTAGAAGAAGGTTCAGTTTCAATCAACCCCAGCAAAAATCTAGGTCTGATGCAGACGAGAGGAAGGAGGGATATGTAGGACCGTCCCTTCAACATGCTATGAAGACAGAGCCTACATATCTGGTTACCAGCAGGTCGCTTGGTAATCTGAGTTTTGGTGGTGGAGGAACCTAAACAGGTCAACGGCAGCAAACGCAGCTTCAGTTAGAGGAAGCTACTACCAAGAGGGAAAGCAACGGGAAACTACAAGTACAGGTCACTGATGAAAAAAAGCCGTGAATTAGGGTTTAATTTGAAAGTGTCTGCAATTCTGCCCAGACACGATAGGAGGGAGTATATGATGAGAGCCTTGTCGATCAATTCGGCCCTGAAAAGATTGTGCAAGGCTCAAGGGAGAGAATTTTTTTCAGCCTGGTCTGTACTTGTTAACAGGAGAGACTGCTTTACAGGGATGGGATGGATACACTTAAATAGAAAGGGTGCAAGAATATTTGCTGATGCTATCGAGGCAGTGTCGGGTGGGTCGGAAAACTGATAGCTTGGGGGGATACAAGGACTAATAGTTTAACAGTAGCCGTAGGCAGAGGTGAAGGTGATTCTTCCACAACTTCCATTAGAATAAGTAGCGACCTGGAGCGAGGGGTGTTGGGGGTTTCAGGGACGGGTGGCAGTCATCGTGAAACAGGTGGGTATATGGGATGTGTCAGGGTAACTAGGAATAGGAGTATGTATACTTGCATGTATACCAATGCTAGAAAGTATAGTAAATAAATTTGATGAATTTGAAGTGATGGTCAAGACATCAAAGGCGGATATTGTTGGGATATCAGAGACATGGTGTCACACTGATATAAGGAATGCCGAACTGGAATTTGGGGAGTACAATGTGTACAGAAAGGATAGATTCTTCGTTGTGCTCCATAATATTTCGACGCACACGGCAGCTATAAACTGAATTACTATTTTTAAAATGGTACTAAAAACATTAATTCCTTTCTGGGTATATTAAAATCCACAAAATTTCTCAATTTCGTATTAATCTCCAAGTTTAAATGCTCTGAATTTTAAACATTTATGAGTAGCGATACTGTCCGATGAGAAGACGTGAACAAATTGCTTTGAGCTGGCTCGCTAGATAAGGAAATTATCAAGGCAAATGCGTACATGTGTGTCACATTCATGTGGAAATGAATTCAGAGTTCTCGTTAGTCATTTTTATGCCGGAATAAACTGAATTACGTTGTGCATGTATATAGTTTTTTTTTTTTTTTTTTTTAAATTATACGCAAAGCGTAAGAATGACTTAGTGTTTTGCTTCATCCTGACAACCAGAATCAATCAACTCCATAGCTTTGGAATTTAGCTAAAAATCCAAAGGGACGATTTCTGTGTACTAACACAAATAAAATAGGGCAAATGTAGTCGGAAATGTATGTTCACTGCAATCGGAATTCGCAGTTACTCCCTTAATGGATCTTGAATTACAGCGAACATGAGCTGATCGCTAGTTAGGGAAATTAAATGGAAGGAATGATGAACAGACGACATTCCTCTCGTCATTACGTCCTGCAAGGTAGTAATTATTTTCCTAATTCATTAGGGGATTAGGAGAAATAAAACCCTAAACATTTATAATAATACGTTAGGTCTCTTCAATAAAAATACAGAAGACTCTTTATTGAAAATATCAGCAATCAATGTCCCAGCCACCAAATGAACTTACAGCTTTGAGGACAACAAAACTCTGAACAGTAGAGAATAAATAACTTTACCACGTCTACATATTTAAAATATTTCTTGCAATAAAGTAATGATTATCGTTATGGATGGGAGTCCCTACTTTTTCATCTAATCCCCTCCAAAGGGGCGGGGTTAGGATGAAGGTGGGAACCCCAGTAATTATGAAAACTGATATTTGGGTTAAATTTAAATAAATAAAGCTTATTTGATTATGCTTATTTCACTGTCAAAATGTAAAGACACGAAACATTACAAGCTGTATCCAGCTGCCAGCGTTCCGCTTGATCCAGTAATGATGATTTTTCCGTACCCCTGGATCTTAATAAAAAATTAAGATGCAAGAGCCCAGATCAGTTTAGTAATTAGCTCTTTTATCAGATACAGTACTGTTCGTCATAATCATTATTATGAAAATAATTTACACATGTTACGTTGTAGGGGATGGCATCCGACACTTTCACTCTGCAAGATGAGCAGTGTATTCCCAATGAACAGAACTGAATTCGGAAAGGGAGTATTCCATAACTTAATTTAGACTTCAAAAATAAATAAATAAACCCATATAGACAGCCATAATTTACCAAGTTTCCGCTCCTGATATATACGGTCGAGGCGACCAAAAAAAACGAACTTTAACAGCAAGCTGTAACAATAGAAACATTACCTGAATTACAATTTAGGAGAAATTAAAAATTTACTATTTTCAATATAGACCATTAAGGATCCTAATTATACTAGCCGATAAATTTTATTTAATTATTAAAATTTTGAATCGAGTTTGGCATTTTTTTACCTTTATGATTCTTCCTAAGATTATTCATCCTCCTTTCCTCAAGAAAAAAAAAAAAGTTTTTTCTTTTTCCATTTTCTTAGAAATATTTAATACTGTCATTCATTGTGTGTGTGTTTCTCAGAAAGAACTATCCGACGATATGGTAGTTTGAATATTTAGTTAGATACTGTATCTGCAATATGCTATGTTATATCTGAAACAAGAAGAGAAAGTTGTTAATTACTGTTTCTCTCTACACAAAAAATTACTGCCATAACAATCTGTGTAAAATTGTGCACACAGGAAAATGCGATTGCACATTTACATGGCAGCGAAGGCTATCATAACTGGAGATTTTCTGAGAACAGTACTGAATCAGTCGAATTTTTATCGAATTTGGCAGTTCTGTTGTGAAGGGAACAAAGGATAAACAAACTTTATTAATGTTGTTTAGCATTAAGCCACCCCCTCTCTAGCTCCCCTCAACTGCCGAACTACACCACAACATACGAAGTATAAACAACGCTGATATCGGTAAAATAAATTACCTTAAACCTGTTTTGTTGGTGAGCATTTAAACTGCTAGGCGTACTGATGCAAATTGAACAGGGAGTGATAACAGTTGACAACTCTCTTTGGCAACATCTTGATGCAATGACGTCACAGAGCTGTTTAAGAAGGTCAGCGTTGAAATCAAGTCGGCAGCATAACTCAGTCTCATAATTAAAATTAATCACCGTTTCTTCCCTTTCAGTGCATCATCTTCCCCTATCCTCTACTATTTTATTTTGAGTGGAACCGAAGGGCATCTTTCCGAATGACTTTCTCAAAAATAATTTTAGGAACTTAATAAACTGAAAGAGAGAGAAAAAAAAAAGCAAGCTCACACCGCAGAATGTGTTACCTAATTCCAGCCAGCTCACCACAGTGGTAAATGCTTGGCAATGCAAAATTAAAAAAATACAGCAATGACAGAATCCAATATGATTATTTTTATTCACCTTTAATTATTCTTCGCTCTGTGTCAGACAATTACCTCTAATGAGCTAATGGACGAGTTCAGTGTCAAGGCACGTAACCTGGCTGGTCGATGAAGCACCGATAGCTACTAAACCTCATCATCCCCTCACTCTCACACACACAAAAGGATAGTTATCTGTCAAGTCATTCCGACAGTCATTGCCTATCACTGAGCTGGTGCTCAAGGCATTACCCAGTGGAAATGTCACGATGACAGACTCCTGAATACAAACCGCTCATTAAAACCGGTCTGTTTATACAATCACATTAACGGGTCTAGTGTGGGAAGGTCCGTGCTAACTGAGAATCCACTGATAAATAGATAGATAGATTGGTGCTGGAAATATGAGCAATATCAACAGCTGTGGCAGCAGGAGACAGAGAGCCGGTAGATAACGACTTCTGGTCACACCGCATGACAAGTAGTCTTCAAGGCGGATCATTAGACTGGAACGCCTTGATTGTCACCCCTTCCCTAAATGTGTCTAAGAGCTCGCGGACCGAACTCGGAAGTTTGTGTGAAGTAGTCTGCATGCATAACAAATCGCCAAATCAACAGCTTTTAAAGAATTCTGAACTGTTATATTCTTATTCGCTATCATTTTATTAAAAACGAAACTAATTCTATGTCCATTCACTAGAAAGCATGCAATAACGCCACATTCACCAGAATTAACTGCCGCTACGACAGTGGTAATTAATTCAAGAAAACATGCGGATTCATCTTCATTTAGAATAAACGTTGATTTAATGCACCTATGAACTTCTGTGTAACATTAACTCCAATTTAAAAAAAAAAAATACCTCTTCATACAGCGAAACTAAAATAGACATCGAAATATCTAACACTGCACATTTTGTAGAATATCAAAATTGAACTTGAAAAAAGAAGCACATAACAAAGGTACTTTGCTTCAAATACTCATTACAACGAAGATACTTGTGTGATACGCACATTACAACGAAGATACTTTTTTTTTTTTTTTTTCTGTTTATACTCCGGGACGACCAAACGATCAGAGGAGTTCACAAATAGACAGAATACAAGAAACAGCACCGTATTCAGTAGTCACGGGCTTGAACCCCGGTCACTCAAGGCACGTGTACTTATGCACCCGCGCGCCTGACCACTAGGCTACGGCGGCCTCTTGCTTAAGAGAATAAAGCATGGCAGTGCTCTATTCTCTTAAGCAAGAAAGGGCAGTGTAGTTACAAAGAAAAATGGATAAAAGAATTGAATAATATCCACAAGAAGTCACTAACTACAGCGGGGAAGCTTCCTCTCAGGATAAGTGTGGACAATTTATTTATAATTCAGAGGAAATGAGTTGCTGACTTACAGTTCTAACAAGAAAACCAGCCCAAAACAGCTTCGGGCGGTCTACAGTGATAACTCATGCATCAAAACTGTGATGAGAATCTCGAAACACATAAGGTCGAAAGCACAATTTTAGAGAACAATTTTGGATACTGAGAAGGGCTGCAATTGCTGAGCTACGGAACATAACAGCTAACAAATAAATTGTCACAGATGTTTGGCTATAGACTAAGGGTTGTCATGAAGAGACAATGAAGGCGTGGCCTCCTGTGTCCTAGTAGAAGATGCATCTCTTTTAATTAGCGTAGGTTGCAGATAGGCAGAGATCTCTGTCCAACTGCTGAATTCTAGTAACAAGTTGCTCAAGCAGTAATCTATCTAAAGTACCAGTCTGTTATTTTGTGCTAAAAGCGTCGATAAAAACCGTATACACAATGAAGGCAAGCGCAGAGGCTCCAAGCTGGTGGCTCTTGAGAGCATTTTTTCTGTGAAGACTTATCATCAAACAACTTCGGGAATCGAATTAGTCCCACTGACTATGCTTTTGATGTAGTCGTAGCATAGGACTTCTTTAGGGTGTTTGCTGCTGCCGATGCCCACATTTCTTCCTCGTACTCTATAGTTGTATAAATGTCAGTACGTAAGTAGTTTAACACAGGTTTGCAGCTGTTGACATAAAGGAATTGGATTTTGGTAAGCAAACTGTATCGATCTTTTTTTTTTTTTTTTTTTTTGTATTAGGAATAAATTTGTGAATAGAATTATAGTTTTGGAGTCAGAGATGACTCCGGGGTCAAATAACTGTTGATATATCAAACTTTTGGCATTCTTAACGGCAGATATCCTTCAATAAAAGTTTATGATGGTCGGATACTGCTTCAGGAAGAATGTAATTTGAGATGATTTTGCGGGATTTATCTTTAAGCAGAACTGTGAAAAGTATTCGTTGCGATTATTTGCTGTAGTTTACGGTTCATTACTGGAGATTTACTGTATATTAGTAAATATTTTTATTTCGTCCGCTTAGGTTATGATGTCGAAACAACCTATTACAAATGGAATTACTGCTGCTGAGAATATAACACCTCAACAAGAACACCTGAGAATAGAGCACCGGATGGACCACCTCCTTGAAGGACCCACAGGATCTCTTTCTTTGTATAACTGTCCTCTTCATTAAAAGACTTGTCAGGAACGATAATAATCACCACAATATACATGAAGTATTCTCTAAACGTGTAGAGAAGTGATGGCATCTAAGGCAGCCAGAATGACTACAAGTGCAAATCTCTATTGAAATACTACAGGTATTTCAATAGAGAAGTGCGTGGTTGTAACCAAGTTAGTGGTGATTTTTTTCTTTGATTTTGAATGCATATTTCTTTGAATGCAATCTCTCTAATTGCATACTGAACTTTATTTGGGGCAGGTGGGGGTGATTATGTTCCATGATTTGAGAAGTGCGAGCCAGTATTGGTATTTCTCGAGAAGTTTTAGTAGACTGGAAGAGCAAGAAAACGGCCTGTAGTCCTGGATATCATGACTGGCTGATTTTTGGGTTTGACTGAACAGTAATTTAACTTAGATGGGAAATGGTGTAAGACCCCGTTGAAAACCCCTTGCCGTATAATCATTCACATATTGTTGAGCAGTTGTGGCGAGCAATTATGCTGATTGATTAAACACAGTGAACGTATTAGGATGGGGAAATCCAGAAAACCCAACCGATAATCGTGGTTATGATGTTGCTAACAAAAAAGGGTTTTCTGAGTTTCCATCCCAAATGATTAATAATGCTAACTGCCACTGATCCCACACTGCTTCCGCACTTTATGTATCCTCCGTCAAAGAGCGTCATAAGGTAATAAGAATTAGTAAAGGAACGAAAGACCTGTGTGTAGAGCGTAACCACACTCCTGACAAAACAGCGACTGACTCACATCACTATCTGTATAAATTTTCTAAACTAAAATTTGAATTTAACTCCTGAATTCGAAATTTCGTTTTAAATAGTTAGCCTTTCTTTGATTTTAAAGCAGAGCCTTAAATTAAAAATTACTGTGATGGCCGTTTGGATAATAACTTAACAGAGGAAGGTAAACAAAAAAACAACTACTATATTAGGTAGAAAATAGATAAATCATAAATACGTACTCGCAGCTATAAAGACAATAATAATGTTTGATCAAATTAATAAGTACACATATTTGGATAAAGCCAGATGATGATAATCTCATTTTACATAACCTATATGATTCATTTAAGATCACTTCATAATGTTAATAGGCTGATCGAGTTTATTCACATCCTGAATAACTACAAAAAACGCACCATACCAACAAACGCACCAACTACATAGGTTCGAACTGCATTCGTTTGCCGAGATCATCAAAATACATCATAATTAGTGTTTATTAATTCATAATTAATTCAACAATCTCATCGGACATGAGCAGAGTTGGGAGTAGGGGCGTAAATTGAGCACTGTGAGAAGGTCTGAAAATTTTAAATAGAAATAACGAGAAATCCTTCTTGACGAGAGAGGTCTGAATTCAACTATTTAAACGACTTACACATGTAAATTTTCCTCTAACGGTCATCATCAACTTCCGACAGATGGCAGCACATTTGTGTTCATAAAAAAGTTGTCTCCTCTGAGTTATTAAAATTAAATCATCTATAATCATTATACTTTCAATAGAGGAAATTGTTGCTAAAATAAGTGCTTTTAAAATGATTTCTTTAATTCATTAAAATACTTACATATATTTCTGAGGTCTGCTAAGTAGAGATTAAAAGTTATTTAACTTTTTCCAAACCATAAGTTACCCTAATGATGAAAGAAGGAAAGTACGCTCCCGATGTTTCTTTAAGTGAAATAGTCCATTATTTCATGTCCCACTTGTCTCATTAATTATTCAGCAAGAAACTACGCAAGATTCATTCCATCTGATAGTTTGATGCAATTTACGATTATAATCTTATATACAACACAACTTAAGTAAAAGATTCCCCCCCTTCTTGCTTCACCCTCTATAAATTATGCTTTATATTTATTTGCATTTATTTTATAAAATGTGTCACGTGAAGGAAATTTCCTTTGAACTTGAGGAAGTCCGCACATGTTATCAGCTGTCTCCAACACATTCACAATTTATTGTTATTCAAGTTATGCGCGTGCATCGAAACACGTGATAAGAGTGTAGATCTTGCTGTTTTATTGAATTCGGCTTATTAGTTCGTGGTGGAGCAAGTTCTTATCTTCTGCCTAAGCACATAGATAATATAATCTAGAAGGCATCATCCTCTTGCATTCTAAAATAAGAAGACTCGTTCTTCGTGGGAAGGAAATGTCCGTCCTACGTCGGAAAGTTTGTTGCAACCTCTCACATTTATTTCTAGAAGAAAAATGTATGAATGTGAAACAGTTATTTGGTTGCTATTTGTACGAAGAAAGCATTACCAACTATGGGGTAAAGATGTAGTCTTCAGGTACAGACTGCTTCTTTTGAACACTTGAAAAAAAATGAAGATGGCGATGACGATCTTGCTTATCACCGAATAAAATTCCATTCTGAAACCGACTGCTTAGTTCTCAGCAAAGCGAACTTAAGTTATCTGGTATAATATGAGCAAATGCATGAACGTTTGCACACAATAACACCAGTCAGTTTGTTTATTGGGCTTGGTAGAATCATCTTATTACTTCGCGAAGACGAACTCAGTAATGAAGAGGGTGTGTTAAGTGCCAGGGTTGGCCACAAAAGACCCACACACTAAAGTCACCTCAATGTTTGACCATTGCGTAATATCAGAAATGTGTTGCGTCTGTAAACTGCTTGTATTTTATGGTCAGCTATTCTGACTGAGGAATAAAAAACTAGTTTTCGAGAGAGAAGAGAGGGGCAGTGCAGGACGCACCAACTCAATCACACTCTGTATTAGAGAGTGTATTAGAGTTAACTCGTTTCGACGGTAAGTATCCAATTTCACCTGAACGACAGGGTTCGAACTTAAGCTGTTTACACAGCGAAGGAGCAAAGCCAGACTACCCGCTTGGAAGGGATCTCAGTAATGCGTAAAAATAAATAAAAATAAAATTAGTTAACGTATGCAGTGCGTTACGTTTCAGGTACGCGTTCGATTTTTTTCTCCTTACATTAATTCAATTTTATTGTTTTCTCCTTTTTTTTTTTTTTTGTGATCAACAGAAGTGAAAAGTAAATACTGTATAGTTATCTCCTTATCAATTAATTATTACATTTATAACTTTACTGAACACTTTCTTAAAACTATAGGTTTATGTTCTCTAAACTTAGCCGTTCATTTTAATTACAACTATTGTATATAATATTTATTACTCTTATCCCATACTCCATATATTATGCGCGCGCGCGTGTTCACAAGCGCCATCACGTTCACGAGTCTTACATAACAAAACATGGAAAGCACGAACGGGCCACCTAAAGTAACAACACTACAGTAAAACTATATTTAATCTATAAATTTCTTCTTTCCACACATATTGTATGGAACAAGGAAATAACTGCCAGATTTCTATTTGTCTGATTTTAATAAAATTTGTGATGGCGGAACAAATCTTTCTAAAAGAAAGATTTGTCCAGCCATCATACATAAGGCTGCACAATTATATTTCTAAAAGAGATCTGTACAGTCTTATATAAAATTTCATGAAAACACGTCCATCAGGAGTCGAGTTGTTACATGCGGACAAATCGTAAAAATTTTAAAACGTCTCCTAGATCCTTTTCGCTAGTCATGTTAGCTTGTTTACTGATTAAGTCGCGAAAGTCCATTAACCTTGGCTTAACTTTACTGTCCGACTACGTCCTGACTAGGAAGTCAATGATAACCTCTTTGCCCTGGCATCCCGGAAGTATAAGACTTTAGGTTAAGCGAGCCCTTTCTAAATTATAAGATGCTAATTGGCTCTCTTATCAATGACAGCATATTGGACACAGAAGTCAATTCTAATAAATAGTAGGAATTCTATTTAGTTTATTATATTTTATATTTTGTTTGCCAAGGCTTGCCCTGATGTCACATTCCAAATAAACAGTTATTCTCACATGATATCAACTGCAGTCTCACAAGATATTATGCAGGTAGTAACTGTTCAGTAAGACCTAGATACATTCCACGACCGTTTCCCTTTATATCAAAATATACCTTGTGACACAGCTTCTCAGTCTTGTCTTTTGTGCTTCTTAAAAATTAAATGGACATATTCTGTGCGCAGATATTGTACATACTCATAAGACTACAGTTTTTATGCACAAGTATGAAATTTTCATGAAACAATGCTATTTAATAAAGCTGGCACTAATAACAGAGTTGACCTAAATAAATTCTCGCGTTCCACAAATGTCACACACCATAGTTATGGAAACGCTGCTTAACAGAAATCATCAGCTACACATAACTTTTAAAGAAATAACATAATTTGCATGCTATTTTGGGGCTCTAAATACTTCAGAATTCCACTGTGCTTAAACAATCTTTCTAAAATTAGAAAATTGAAATACCGCGCACTTATTGCAAAGAGACTGTTGAGAGTTCAAGAAAACACTTACAAAGTCAAGTTTTCGAAACTGTCAAAAAGTTTCTATTATGAAGTAGTGTCGCTGATTCATAACACTGCACCCAATATCGCATTCGAAATGGTGCTTCGTATTCGTCAGCATTTATGTTTAAGACCCCAGCTATCACGTGACTTTCTTTTCAGAAGACTTTTTTTCTGCAGACAAAAAAAAATATCCCCCACGATCATAGAAAATACAGCAAAACAAGTTGAGTTCCTTATTAATATTTCATGATGCTGCGGAAATAGGTTGGATGGTTGGTGGAGAAGGAAAATAGGGGGACGAGTAACGCCAGCTGCGTTTTCATGTTCTGTCCAATGTAATAATTAATTTCTTTGTCTGATCCATGCCTATGCCTCATTTAAAATGTTCTGAGCGTTGAACGTGGGACGACTTGCATTTCCATACTGGGTTCGGCTCGTCATCTTTGGTTTCCAGGAGCGAGCTGAGCGGAAACTAAAAGCTGTGGGAGGAAAGAGAAAAGTGATTCAAACACGACAGTAATAAATCTTTGAACAAAGACAGTTCCTGGAGAGAGGAGGGGCATAGTCATAAACCATTTGAACTTTAAAAGCCTCCTATTTTAAGAAAGATATTCTCTTTTTACATTATATATTTCTCTTATTCCCTTCTTTCTTTCCCTCTAACACTTTTTCCCTTTTTATTCTCTAACAAAATAGATAATATTCCTTTTTAGTTCACTGAAGAACACTTCTGAACAGTATGGCCGATACCTTCCTGTCTCAAACTAGTAAGATCTGTTTGATAAAGCTCTCTCGGGTAAGTTTAAACTTAGCTATTTAAACGTTACTGATAAATTTCCATTACATGACTTAACATGTGTGATGTTCTGTCCGATGTAAGTCGTCTCTCTCCTCTTCGACGAGTCTAATCTCATCAGCGATGCTTGTAAATAATTACACTCTGAAGCAAAGTTAAAGATTCGATTTATTTGAAATGCCCAGCGATCTTTTGTGTACTCCTTCCGTAGTGATCAGTTTCCGTTTGCTTACTGTTTGCCGTAACAGCACGGAGAGATTCACTTGAAATAAATGTAGAACACCATCGATCCTTTACAATTCTTGTGTATATTTAGATAAATTTCTCTTTCTTCCCGCCTCTTCCTCGCGGCAAAACTAGGCAGCAACCTTCCTCTAGCTGCTGTCGACGTACCTTTAAATTCCGAGAGTCGGTGTGCGCATGGCTGCGGGCTGTCGCGCTCCTTTGACCGGGTTTTGGTAGAGTGACGTCAGAAGGCAGACGACTTGGTAAGCAGAGCATTACACACAACATTCGGGAGCGTCACTGAAAACGTGGTATCTTTTGAACCAACAGTGAGTCGGGCAAACGATAAATCGTGTGGTGGTGGTGTCAGTCAACGGCAGAACCTTCAAGCACCCTCCATGGTAGCACAACTGAGGACGCATGAAGAAAGAAAGGTGATGTGGATGACTACTCTCATCAGATCATTCGTCGGCTCTTGAAACCATAAGGAAACCTCACATCAACATTCCCTGAGTGCTCTTAAAAATTGGTGCCATCATCGGCGCTCATGGTCGTACCCTGTCGTTGCCGCAGATCGCTCGATTCCAGGCTACAATGCTACCTCATGCGGAGGACGGCCGCTGTTGTTCTTTCGGTCGATCCATCTGTAACACCATGGTTGCTAACTGTGATGATTCTTGCCTCTTGTTCAATTACCACGGCCGGACAGGGTGCCCTCCCGTCGACGGCGCACAACGGAACCGTACTGCCGTGTCCCAAACAGTGTGTGTGCACCAGAGTTGGACCCAAACACGTGCTACGAGTGGATTGTTCCAACCTGAATCTTACCACAGTGCCGGAAGACATCAGTCCGCTGGTAGTGATACTGTAAGTAGTCTTGTGTTTACTTGTCATCTATCTATCTCTCTCTCTCTCTCGTCTCTAATAGTTTCGTTTGAAGAACGCGGTTGCTAAGAGACTGGCACGTGTTATCAGTTAGATTTATGAACTATCTTTAGAATCGACTTTCTTGGGGGAAGGGATGCTGTTTTATTTATCAATGGTTGTTGAGATGTAACTACGAGTTATGTTTCTCTATTAAAGAAATAAACGACGAAATTAAAGTGAAGTAGCAGCTAATTGCCTCAACTAAGATTTTTCCCCACACCTTTTCGAAACGCACTTGGTGGTGATAATCTTTGCATAAATCGTTTCATGCAAATAAAAGTCTACTTAAGAGGAGGGTATTGGAAGCCTTCTGAACTTTACGTACATTCCACTAGAAAATGTTAAGTGAAAACTGTCGGACACTAAATATCAGGTGGGTCTTGAAAAGTTCGAAACACTGGAAAGGAAACTATGGGAGAGGTTACTGACATTTCGTCTCTCTCTCTCTCTCTCTCTCTCTCTCTCTCTCTCTCTCTCTCTCTCTCTCTCTCTCTCTCTCGTGCCCATTGCGTGTTAAATAAACCCGCCTCCATACGAGCATTAGTATAATACTAAAGTTTCCAAAAGTAAGCCAAATTAAATTTCAGTGAGCATCTTTCGAATGGCATATCTGGTTTGCTGCAAGGAGCAGTGTCTGTTTACCGAGTTACACATAAGCTTTATTTATTATTTTCAATGACACGAAACTCAAGAAAATAATCTGTCACTTGGTTGTAGTTGTTTTTGCTTTCTATTTTGTGAGCAATGTTTCCGTTGTGTTCTCTGTCATCTATATTCTCATGCCAAATACAGATGCTGTTGAATATTTATTATAACAGGACAAAAGTATTTAATTGTTTTTTTTTTTTTTTTTTTTTTTTCCCGGACTGTTTGCTTGTACCGAAATGCCGTCGTCACTTTATAGTAAATTTAACAGTAGGAAATTGCATATTAGGCGTCGTTCGAATGAAATAAAAAGATACGTTTTCACCACAATTCTATCTCTCGGATCAGAGACAGGCTGCCTCTCAAGACAATAAAATTTGCATTTCCGTTATTCCATCGGGTTTATTATTCTTATAAAGGGCTATTTCAAGTGGTTTCTTTCATTTGTAAATTAAGTAAACTCTGTACTTCTTTCCATACATTCTTCACTGTTTGCTAAGATCCCAGTATTTATCAACCCATAGTCTTTCTTGACATACTATTGTCAAATATTCTCCTTATTCCTCTCGGTTGGTTAACAAGTGGCAGTAATACTGGTGAATTTCCAAGAATGCTCGAAATTAATGGACTTTTGAGTTCATAAATTTATTGGCAATGCTTTCATCTATAAATTAAACCACAAAAGGGGGGGGGGAATGCTGAATACTAAGTCTGTTTATAGTTTCTTAATTAATCTTACTTCGGAGGTAAACTAAACTTCTATTGCAAATCTCAGATATTAATGATCTTGTGATAACTTACACTCATGAGCCAAAACATTATGACCACCTACCTTATTAGGTAGGGCCACCTAACGCCATAATAACTGCGTGTACCTGGTGTGGCCTCGACTCCAAGAGATGTCCTCAACTATCCTGGACCAGCTGGATAGAAGGACATCCCGGAGTTCAGCAAAGAAGCAAAGCACCGCCATGGCCTGGCGAATACTATGCTCCATCGCATCCCACAAATGTTCGATGGGATTGATATTAGGGGAATTTGACTGCCAGGGTAACATGCGAAAGGCTTGGACATTAGCCTCGAACTATTCCTGCACAATGCAGGTCTTATGACATGGTGTCTGGTTGAAGAAATCTAGTGCCATCTGAATACACGATCACCATGTAGGGCAAAACGTGGTCCGAAACAATGCCAAGATATAATCTGGTGGTGTGAGTATGTTCAATAGGAATGAGGGAGGACCCAGTGATGTCCATGAAAACTTCACCCAAACCATGATACCACTGCCGCCAGCCTGTTTTCATCAAGCTTGCTGTCTGGTTGCAGCTATTCACCTAGTCGCTGTCAAGTACATATCCATCCATCGGCATAATGTAGCTGGAACCTTGATTCATCAAACCAGGTGGTTCTTTTCTAGTCGTCCAATGCCCACGAACAGTGCTTCTGTGCCCACTGATAGCGCAGAACAGGTCGCCTGTTCCGTAGGCCCATATAGAGGAGCATACGTTGGATGGTGTGGTCGGAAACATTTCTCTGTGCGCCCTGGTTATATCCTGGGATCGGGTGCGGTCTCTCCCATCCCAGTACGTTGGGTAACTGTGTCCATCTTTAAACAATTCCGCCACCCCTTCACTACTGCGGTCCTCGAACAGCCGACAATTCGTGCGGTTGCTGAAATGCTGATCGCAGCCTTCCTAGCGCCGAAAATCAAAACCCCGTACAAGCTTCAGGTCCTTCCCTTTCCTCGCTGCACGAGATTTGTACTGGCGAAATGACATGCATCATCGTACCGTCAGTATATATGGTACGCCAGTCGGTGACATCCTTCCTAGGTGCTATGGGAAGCGTCAACTCCTGGAGACAAAGGTGGTCAATGTTTTGGCTCATGAGTGTATTTTCAATTATTATTATTGTGTGAGTGAGTGTGTGTGTGTGAGTGTGTGAGAGAGGGAGAGAAAAAATAATAGCATATAGAAAGGGGTAATTTACAGAGGCTAACACGAGAGTATAATGATATACAAATGACAATACAACGAACATTTCTCTGAATACGCCAAAGTTAACTCCATAATAAAGCATTACATCAACTGACCGAGAACTTACCTAAATGCGGATAAAAGAAACTTTACTCGTAAATATTAAGACATCAACTTAAGTCTTAACTTTGTTATCCATCGATCTGTAAATAACAGTTTTAAAGGCCAACTGATAAGAGTACCGCATTATTAAATATCATAGCATAAAGGAATGTAGCCACTGAGGTTTGCCATTTTTTTCCCATTAACATACTTTTAAATTAACGGATAAAAATTAGTGATTGAAAAGAAAAAGTTCAATAATATTACCAGAATCACCTGAAAATAAGTTTTTCGTGTTTTTTAGCAAATGATATTAATTATTAACAGAAAACCACTACATACCACATGTGAATATTACTTAAGTTTATTGGAATGGTCAGTCTCAGATTCCCTATAGTCCCTCTATAGGGAATATAGTTCCTCCCACTTATCATCAAAACTATGGGTTTTCTTTTCATTCTACATGGTGATTAAATCTTAATGAATGAATACCTGCAATACTGCTTTAGCTCACTTAATTTAAAAAAAACCTGGGAATGGTTATAAAGTAACAAAGATTAATAACAATATAACCACCATAATGCTGGCACCTAACAACCAGGCGACGATTCGTTATTGAGCTGAATAACTTAATAGAATATGATTGTTGTGATCTACTTAATTTGCTGATGCCAGCAAATTAAGTAGATCACAAGATGGCAGTTTTAACGAATTTTTGTTTATATATATAGTACTCTTTCTACTTGCTAATCTTTCTACTCTTGTATTAGCATGGCATTCATTAAAAGAAAATATTTGAAAGAAACCAACGGAACAGCCGATGTTCATGTACTATAAAATACACTGCTTCTACAAGTATAAATTGTTATTATTATCCTTGTCATTTGACTCTATAGTCAAATATATCTCAAACACAACATATTTTACTATACGAGTATATATATATTGAATATATTACCTCACTAGAAGAAATTTTTAGAGAAGTCAAATTCTGAAATATAAAGGTTACAATGCACAGCTGACTGAATTTGCCGAATTTTATCTTAAACTTCAGACATTCACTATTCTAATCTTTACTCTCCGTCCCCTATTTTTGTATTACTGGTCACGTAATGGTCCCTCTACACAAGTCTATATACGAACGCACAATGACCTACAAGCAGTTTAAAGCTGATAAATCAAACAATTGACAGGTGGGAATAAAGTGCATGCGGAACAGAAAATAATTCTAAAATCATGCACCCAGCTCGACCTATTTGTGTAAAGGTGATTCAGAAACGATGAAATATAATTTTAAAATAGAGTATTTTAAAATTGTTTAGACATGGTCCGAGCAGTTTATTTAGAAAAAATGGTGTAGCCATTACTAGACTGTACCAAGATCGAAGATCGTTTTAAAATACTGAAGAAATAGAAACATTCAAAAATCAATAGACGGCGAAAAAATAATGAAGCGATATGGTGAAGCGTTATTACTGAAAAAATATATTTATGATCGGTACAAATGAGTTTGCGGCGTGTTCGTAGAATTAGAACTCTCCATTAAGACAATACTGCTAGCATCTCTCTCTCTCTCTCTCTCTCTCTCTCTCTCTCTCTCTCTCTCTCTCACGAATTATATAAATATTTCTTTCTGTTTAATACTGAGGAATAAAAAAAAGAATGAACACACACACACATACACCACCACCAGGCTCAACAAAGTGCGGACTGCAAGCTTTTCAGATAAAGGTTCACTCGCTTTTTGTGAGTGGAATAATTAGGGTGTTATAAGTATTGGTTTTTTAACGAAAAAATTTAAAATGGTACACAATGATTTATTCTAGATTAAATTATTGTCAAAAATTAACTTAGGCATAATATCAGAATAACACATGGTCCAGCACATAAGTGTGCTGGGCCATGACAGAGGCAAAAAAGACTGCATGCAATAAAGGTACTTGTAGAACAATGGAACTCTCGCATGAAAAAGAAAGTGGATTACGCTGAAAATGAATATATTAAAAAAAATTCCATCGTTCTGATGGAATTTTTTTTACATATTCGTTCTTTCAAGAACGAATTCATTCTAAGTTCATTCTAAAAGCATGAACTGAGAATTCCTGAGGGATAAGGAAATATTAAATCTGATACTTTACAAAGTGCCTATTCTAATAGTAAACAATAAGAAAAGAATCGCACAAATAAACTGGATGAATATTTAATATGAACAGTCATTTCTCAAAGGAAATTTAATCCTTACCTGTCTTATGTGGTTTCTTCATTATTTACGAAGTTTATCACCATGTACCTAAAAATAGTAATATACGCTGTGAAGTAAAGATTTCAAAAATATTTCATTAATAAAAAAATAAAAAAAAAATAAAAACTGCAGCGTTAATGGTAGGTAAGCATGCAATTCGAATTTGTGGCATTATATTACCAGAAAAGACTTTAGGAGATCCTATATACTCAATCAGGATTATGTGCCTAATAAACGCCTAACACTAGCTATAGCTAAACTAAACAGTAGCACTAAAGCTAAATACTAGCTATAGCTTACCTAGTGGTGTAAAATTTCCCATAAATTTATCGATTAGATGTTGGGTATATTTTGATCGCTCAATAAGAAATTGTACTCATTATGGACCACTTTTATTTATAAAAGGTTAAATTTTATTATGGTCTCGAGGCCTCGTACACACTGTTAGCACCTTATAGCTCACTATATCTGAGACATGTTTAAGAATGTCAGCAGCCCTCATGGGCGCCAATATTGGATGTTCAGAATGTTCCGTCCACTTAATGGGAAAACATTGTGCACGCTCAATATTGAGAAAGGAAGGAGTTTAGCCAGTGATATAACTATTATACCGCCAAATCCACGACAGTGGGGAATGGGCGAAAAGTCAGGATCATAATGGATAAGGGACAAAATATATCGCTCACTGGTTGCAATAGTGGCATAACTCAAAAATCGCGTAATTCTGAGATAATCAATGAGGAAAATTTGGCTTTTAGAATTAGTTTGTTTAGAAATTAAGAAATTACGTGATTGTTGAAATATATTGTGATTCATCTCATCATACCCAGTGGTACTCAAAATTAGGCTGGCTTGATCAACATTCCCTTATGGGTAGGGCGCCTCCGTAGCCAGGTGGGAAGGAGCAGCAGTGCTTAGTACACGCTTCTTGATTAGACCGGGGTTCGAGCCCGTCACCACCAAATACGGAGGATGCGGAAAGGTCAAGGGAATGACCACCGCATATTCCCGGAGCAATGTGGCCTTAGTTGCTAATGCTCCTAAAAAAAAAAAAAAAACCAAATAACAATAACCCTTATGGGTAACCCAGAAAACTCTAAAATTTACCCCCCCCCCTTTTGAGTTGTGCCACTATTGCACCAACAAACACTCAAAATTTGCGACTTGAGTCTCCTAAAGATGGAAAGTAATTAGGATGAAGAACAAAAAAAAAAAAAAAAAAAAAAAACCATTAAACAAGAGCTTTATTTATATTCATAAATTCAGGAACAAGTATGAAATACATTTTAATCTTTGAAAACATAATTGTGATAAAGCATAAATAAGAACAAGAAGTTAATAGGTAATTATAGGAAAATGGAAGAATTTTAGTCATTCTTAGAAAAATTTATTCCTTCCGTAAATTAACTTTTAGACTGTTATAAAAGCCGGCATGACATTTTGGAATTGTGTTATTATTCAACGAACAGTGGATCTCACTGTGTTTCTTTTTCGAAATAGGAATGGAACTCTTGTCGCCTTTTTCAAATCTAAATCTACAAATGTCTCCAAATGTTTTCTTGTTTTACTAGCTTTAACATTAACTGATTTATAATCATCCATATGTTTATATGATTTTTTTTATAAAATAAAGAGTCCAAATGCTGCTTTTCTGCTTTACAGCTAGCAATGTCGTTGAATTTCACTTCATCAGTATTTTCATTAAATTTCATAATGTGCGTCGGGCAAAATCTTTCAGGTTGTAAAAATTGCAATGACTCGTCTCTGTCACCTTGAAAAGGTGACCTGTCTTTCTGGCAGTTCTAGCTAATGTAAAATATTGTGATGGGACGAATACAGGACCAGACTTTAGCGATAACTTAGCATTTTTCTATAATGATGAGTTGCACAGTCACCCTCGCTTTTCGTACGACCTACAACAAGAAATTTGCATTGCATTACACTCCTATACTGGCACAACTCAAAAAGGATCACTATTGCACACAGACCGCGCTCCATTCAGCCCAAAGGTTGGGGCACAATGAAGAAGTGTCACTGTTGACGCAGTAAAAATTCAGATGGCATAATGACACTTGTGTCACGTAGCGATATAATATCGATCTCAATTTGTACTGTTATTGCATAAATGTAGTCTCCCAACCTCATCAGTTGTATTAACTCAAAAATTACGAATTTTGAGTTGTGCCACTATTGCAGCCAGTGAGCGATATAACCATGCCTCTGTGCTTATCTTTCTAAAAACACAGACATGCAATTGAAACTTGTGGAATGGGGATTCTCTACTATGTTACCTTCCCTAAGTTTGTTACGCTAATTTCAAAACTGACATTTCTTACTATCATATTCCACAAACTGGAAAAAAAGATTTTGTTTGTTTGTTATTTAGTTTTCAGGAGCATTAGCAACTAAGGCCATACTGTTCCGGGGATATGCGATGGTCATTCCCTGACCTTTCCGCATCCTCCGTATTTGGTGGTCACGGGCTCGAACCCCGGTCTAATCAAGAAGCATGTGTTACGCACTGCTGCTCCTGCCCACGGAGGCGCCCTGGGAAAAAGAAAAACAGATTTTCTTTACTATGTAAATTTTATTAAATTTATCCAAATAATGTGTGATTTTTTTATGATAAACACAGATAAAACTCAATTGAAGTGAAGAAAACAGACTACTGTAAAAATACCAAAATAAACGTTTATGAAGATTTTTTTAAAGATTTCTTGAAATAATTCTAGGTCTTTTAGTCTAAAATGAACGTTTTGTGAGCTTTTCTTTATGGCACTACACTCCAACCCCTTTACAAAGGTGTAACAGTAATTCCGCCAATGTTTACCTTCAACCTAAACCGATATATTTTTATATCTAAATGCTCACTCTATTCAAGATTTTTCGGGGGGGGATGTAAGTAGGAGTTCAAAATATTAACCTTCACACACACCCTGCATATTGCTTTTTAAGATGTATAAAGCATATTTTCAACAATACTGTCAAAAGTAGCATCTTTCACGTTGCCTAAGAAGTTATGAAATTCATTTTTGTTGCAAACTCACGCTTCGTTTCCAACTTGATCATCGTTTCTTAAAATTCCTCGTCTGAGTTTAATTTCTGTGGCCCAACTAAAATATCATTTGGAGTTTCACATCAGATGAACCTTTAAACTGATTACAGAGATACCTGAAACAATTACTGGCCTTGTAAAACCTTTAACAAGTTGCTTCGTTAACCCTAAGTTGATAAAAAGCAGAGGTAACAGGACTTTCGTTGGGTCGTCCTAGAACTTTTGTGTTAAATACTTTCGGAACCTGATTAAAGGCTGATCTGCTTGGACACTGCTTTCTTTTCCAAAAAAAAAATAAATAAATAAATAATAAATAAAAATAATAATAAAAAAATAAAATAAAAAAAGTCCATGCTGTGTGGTCCCACTAACACACAAAACGTAAATTTTAGTGTATTCTGATTGCTGATATACACAGGCGCCTCCGTAGCCAGATGGGAAGGAGCAGCAGCAGCAGCAGTGCGTAGCACACGCTTCTTGATTAGACCGGGGTTCGAGCCCGCCACCGTGCGGAAAGGTCAGGAAATGACCACCGCATATTCCCGAAGAAATATGGCCTTAGTTTTTTTTTGTTTTGTTTTTTATGAAAACCCCAAACACGAAAGGTATCAAAACCCATAGTACTTATTACCGTGCATGGGTTGAAGGAGAAGTATGGGGGAGGGGGATGCCGGAAACTTTGCTCTAGAGACTAAACATGGGTTTCACCACTAATGCTCCTTAAAAAAAACCAACAACACACACAGAATTTTCACGCCTTTATTTAGAAGTTTGAGATTTTCATGCGTCATCTTTAAGTGAACTGAATTTGCGATTAAGAAAAAAATATATATGATGTTCCTCTTATGAAGAAATCTATGCATAATCTAGTTCATTTAGTTCATATACCAAGACGCCTAAGGCAGTCACATAAATCCGGAAATATTGCAAGAGAAGGGAATATTTCTGAGAAAAGTATGGTAGGATCTCCTTTATATCTGTAACAAAAAAAAAATTATATCCCTGAAGAGAGCAGACTTATAACTTGGAGACTAAAACCCCTGGGTCTCTGCAGAAGATTCTGGAAGACCTAAATTTCTTACCAAAATCATTTAATTTCGTTTTACAGGAACCGTTGAGGTTCACAAATATTTTCATTCTGGGGAAAGTCATTGTTGCTACATACGTTAAAATTTGGTAATGAAATTATATCGAGTCATGTGGAAAAGGTATATATGAATATGAATCGTGCTATTGGGTTTTATAGCAGTTGGTTGTTTCGAATACGAAATGTCTTTTTTTTTTTTTTTTTTTCCCTTGGTTTTTCCTCCCTTATTTTTGTGGTCTTGCATTTCAAGATAAGCAAAAATAGCAATGATCTCCGTGGCTTCTGTGTTCACTTCAGACCTTGGGAATGGCATTTCCTCAACTGTTCAACACAAGTGTGGCAACCTTGTGGAGAGTACAAAATTTAACTTAGTCACTAAGTTTCATTCTGAAATGCAGAACTCGCTAACATAAATGTGACAAAATGGATGAGGCTAATTTAATTAGCGCCTCTAGTTGCCATATCACATTACAAGAAACTTACAAACGCAGACATAAACACGGTTTTACTCGAATTTTTCTGCGAGAACAAAAACAGTGCAGAGAATTACGCTTATTATAAGTCGCTGACTAACTTATATACTTAAAGCGTAAAGTGTATTTAGTGTCTAGCTAGCCAGGTGGATAAAGTGCCTGCCTAGCAACCCAAAGGTCGCGGGTTCGAATACCGCCTCGGGCTTGGATCAGAGTAAAATGCAAAAACTTTGGGACGTGCATTATGGCCACAGAAATCGATGCGCTAACAAAAAAAAAAAAAAAAACCACCAGGTGTTCCCTCATTTCCGTGTTGCTTTCATTGTAGGCGTAGGACAGTAACCTGTTGAAGCCAAAGAGATTTAAAGTGTATGGATATGGGCAGTGTTATGTTCTGTTGTTCATCTGGCCATTTAGCCGCTGGACCCCTGCTGAGGCCCCGTGGAGGCAGACCAGGGCAGTAGTACTTTTAGATAAATACTCTGGCAGGTCCTGCCACCTAATTTCCTGGGATTTCAGTGGCTATGAACTTATATACTTAATGTGGACATGTGTTGTGTCTTTACGTAAGCCAGCTTCTAAACGTAAGATCAACTCCAATACGTATCCCCCCCCCCCACAACGCTACCTTTCACTGTGCACTCTTGACACATCTGATAGGTTTACTGTTCGTGATAATAAAATATCATTTTTCCAAATTTATTTAAAAACACTATATCTGCAAGTACTACTTAGTACTACTTAGAAATATCCAAGTAGTACTAAGTATTTCTGTTCAACAGAATCTAATCTAATATTTTAACAACTGATGCAGAGTTTTAGGTGCATCAGTGCCTGAAACCCTACTACAACCACACTGTGCTATATATATATATATATATATATATATATTGTTTGTCAACTTGGTTTGTTCTGTTGTCGATGTGCCTGCTTGCCGAGAAGGAAAAACGATACCATCCTCGCCTGAGACCGACTACCTCAGCCATGCGTAGTGAAACAGAGTCCATAAAAATTGCTTGAGTCACTGACGGAATTGAACCTGGGCCTTTTTCCATTCAGCGTGGGGAGGATGGTTCATATAGGTACTGCGCTACATGCGAGGGAATTTACTGGATGATTGACCGTTTTTCTACATCAGCATGTTATATATAGAGCCAACGGGAGAGCAATACATTTGATACGATTATCAGCAGTGACTCTTTGTGCATTAGGAATCGCCAGATTTAGGAATCAGTGATCACATTGGATTGATGCGAGATCTACTGAAAAATATAACTACGATTACAGGAAAAGGGAAGATATTTTGCTTTCGTAAAGGAGGCTTCGATGATATCAAACAGGTTTTTTTGTTTGTTTAATTATATTCAGTGGGATCAAATGAAATGCAAATTCTAAATGAGAAGCATAATGGCAAGCAATATAAGAAGGCTCTCTAAAAGAGCTACTGCTCAAGGCGTAAACCTAAATGGATGTCAGATGAACTGATGAAGTTGGTGGCAAAGAAGAAAAATACGTGGGATGCGTAAATATTTTTAGAGGATACAGAAACCTACAGTAAGTATAAACTACTGTACTCAGTAATCAAATCACGAAATGGATTAGTCAAACTAAGGCAGATTACGATACATCTCTGACAAAGAATGCAAAGAAAAGCAATACAACCTTCTTCACTTATATTAATACTAGAAGGAAAAGGATGAATCACAATGGTGTAACTGTTGATGATCCTGTTCAAGTTGCTGACAAATGAAGAATTTTTTTAGGGATGTAGATGCCAGAAGTACATCAAATGCTGACAGGGAGCTGAAGCAACGTTATCTAGCAAAATTAGGCAGTGGGCTAAGCTGCTGTTGTTATTTGGTTTTTAGGAGCATTAGCAACGAAGGCCATATTGCTCCGGGGACATGCAGTGGTCATTCCCTGACCTTTCTGCATCCTCTGTATTCGGTGTTCACGGGCTCGAACCCCGGTCTAATCAAGAAGCATGTGCTACGCACTGCTGCTTCTGCCCATCTGGCTACGGAGACGCCGGGCTAAGCTGCAATCAAAGTTTAACACTGACAAATGAAAGATACTGTATATGGGTGGCAGTAATCGCAGAATAACGTACCAATTATGGACATAATGTGTTTGTTAGGAGGAGCTAGTGGTTCCCCACGAAACCTTCACCATTGTCAAGATGCAAGACTCTGCTAAGCCAGATGATGCGTTGGGTACCGTGAGTTTTGTATGTTGTTCATCTGACTACTTGGTTATTGGGAATCGCATCACCAAGGAAGGCACCTCCCAGCATCTGTACACCACACTAGGAGTCGGACTGGGAGCAGACAGGGACGCTTGATGAAGATACCCTTGACAGAGCTAGGGAGAAGGCTCAAATGAAGAGAAGAGCGGCGACAGTGGAAGAAGGAGAAATAAATATTGAAGGAAGAAAGGATGGCACAAAGAGAGATATCCTCGAGGCGAATAGGAGCTAGGAAAACCTAAGTAGTTAGGATGCCCTCTAGAAGGGTGGGTGAGGGGGTCAGAGAGTAAAAGTGCCTAAGCGTAAAAACCAGATATACTTCGAAGGAGGTCTTCCGAGGCAGCAAAATGTTTTTCAAGCATATTGCTGCCATACCAATTGTATGGTAGTTAGCATTCTCCACTACTCAAGCTAGTGAAGATGTCGGGTTTCTTTTTGTGGGGGGAGGTATCAGTGATTTACACCATATTGAGCTGTATATTAGGTCTCAAATTTCGTTTTTTCTGTGGTTGATTTACCTGTTTGCTGGATTAAAATGTCGAGTTTCGGACAGAAAACCACGCAACCTTCGACTGAGATCGACTAATTCAACGAAGGTGTGAAAAAGTCAATAATTCCTTAGGTGATCGACGCGATTCAAAACCGGATCTTTTCAATCTGGTGTGGGGAGGACGGTGCTTAGTGCTTATATGCACTGCTACCGCAAGGCCAAGGTAGTCGAGAACAAAAGATCTGGAACTACTGTGCAGTCGGACATGAAGTACTCTGAGCAGTAAAGAGGAACCGCTTGGCCAGCTCATGAGATTTTATCAAATATAGCAAGAGAAATTTTGCCAGCAGGAATAAGGAGGTACTTATTCAAGCTGTATAAGGCAATAGGGCATATCTTGAGTACTGCATACAGGTCTTGAACCTTCATTGCAGGAAGAATGTGATTCTGCTGGAACGGGTACACAGAACAAAATATTATAATTTTTGAAAAAATAAAATGATATATAGATCCTAATGCACTATATATATATAGTGCATTAGGATCCACGCACACGGTGTGTGTGTGTGTGTGTGTGTGTTCCGATTTACACGCTATGCGGCTGAAAAACACAGAATAACTCACGAGAGAAATCCTACCCAGCCAGCCTGAAAAGCCTTCAAAAATTTCTCTAGTTTCCGACGAGATTCGAACACAGAACTCTCCAAACGAATGACAAGTAACGAAACACCTATGCTGTTCATATGGAGAAACGTCTCTTAAACGCGCCAATATTGTTGCATAGCATAATACTGCTACAACTTTATACTTAAAAATTGATTTCATGATAATTTGCACATAACATGTATAGTTGAGAGGGTAGGATTTTGGTATGATTTTCAACTACTGGATCATTGACCTATAGTTAATAGTCCTATCATGTGCATAACTCATTTCGGCACTCAGCAGACTGGAAGTATTCTCTTAGATAAGAGAACTATGATAAAATTTTGATTTTTGTATGCATGTTTTTATTTTATTTTTTCACTTTTATTATCCTTCTTGAAGACTTAAAAATGTAATTAACCTGTTGAGTACTGTCAAAGATTTTATTGATGAGAAGAGATAGCAGTTTGGTAGGCAATTCTACACACAAGGCGTTTGTTGTATCTCAGAATTCTTTGCTCAGAATGAATTTAATTACTGATACCTATCATCGGATGATAACCATACATGTTCCAACAGCCGCAGTCAGTTTTTCTGGAAGAGATACTTAATCTACATTCTAATCTGACCAATTCTTTATACTGTATTAAGCTACCGCTTAGTTATACGGCAGCTCAAAAAAAGAAAAGAAAGTTTAAATGAGAGTACCTTAATTTGAGAATGACTACTACAAAGTTTTCTTTTCAAGCAGATTCTAGAAACTGGAGACTAGGCAATTCTAAATCACCACCAGCACGAGTCAGCCATTAGATGTTCCTGAAAATTACGTATTCTAAGGTTGGTTTGCCTGGACAAAAATCCTGGAAAAACTTCAAGAGAAACCGCTATTACTACCTATAACTCATTCCCACTTACATATATATAAACTGCAAAAAATTTGTTCATTTTGGCCAATAAGACTCTCGAATCCTGAAGATGTTAAGCAATTTACGATAAAAAAATTCAATTGCATATCTTTATCGTTCTCTCAATTGTACTGTACATTCAGCTACATGCAACCATCGTTTACTTCTAGTGGTAACAAGAAAATTGTCTCTTACCTGTAACAGGCCCATGCTGCGGAAATTCTTATTCAGAATTTTTCACCAATTATATTAATAGAACGATCATTAACAGTTTAATGATTTCTTTCTTCTGGTTTTTAGGGCTGAACGTGTTAGTGTTATGCATGTTCAAGTACGTCGTGTGTTGGAATAAGCACGATAACATGAAAATATGCAGTACATCGTTAAAAACTGGGAGTCGTGTGATTACAACGATAAGTAAATTAAAACGCATGACTGTCCTGAAATAAATAGAATTTTTTAAAAGAACCAGAAATTAAGTATCAACTTCGAAGCGGTTAGTTAAACTTTGTTTTAAAAGTGGAAATTAATGTTGATTTCCACTAATGTCGTTTTGAGTTTTTTAAAGAATGTTTAATTAAGTAATTTCAATGCGCTGAAACATCTCATTGTGTGGACAATAAAAACATAAAATATTACGTAAACAAGGCCGTAAATAACCTTATGTAGTTACTGAGCTTAAGCAGAAAACTTCGTAATTACCGCTAAAAATAATGTGATAATTCTCGAGAATATGATTTAACAAGACTTAATTGACAAAACTCAATGCGCCTCGTACCACTCCTTCCCGACAAAGATCATGCTTAACTCAGAAACGTTATGTGCCCCATTACTATGATGAATTCATTACTAATAATTTTGCAGTATATTAATCTTTGCATCTACATTTCATTTACATGATGTTCTCGGGAACTTTAGCATTAGTTTATGGTTTTTGGAAATTTTCTACGAAAGTTTTGTAAACTGCTTAAAGCAAACTGCACATCGTTACTACAACCATTTATAATTTACAGGCACTCCAGCGTTACTTAATATAGTTAAATAACCATTATCCTAAATCGTGGAAGAAAAGGGCTACATTTAACCTTTCTAAGCAACTTGCGGGGTGTTTTTTCCATGGTGTTTCTGAAATGAAATAAAATTATTATATTTTATAAGAACACGGGTCAGTCAAATGAAAATGGTACAAAATGCGTAGTAGGTAAACTATTGCATCTGTTTTAAATGTATCTAAAAGTAAATTTTAAACGTATGGTTGAAGGACCATAGGGTTGACTTAGTAAAACCTAGAAGCTTTCCATTCTAGTGTTTCATTTTAAAAGAAAACGCTGTTTTACTTGAATTTTTATTTAAAGGTAAACTTCCATCTTGCAGTGGATTGATAATGGCTGCAGTTTACCTTTATGCTGTTAAGAACATATCTCAGAATGTCATGACCATTTGTCATGAATGGTTCAAAAACTATTCAGAATGATATTCTTGGATTGGATTTCATTGGCGCAAAAGAGACTAAGGCTATGGTGCGCCACGACTACGCCATAAAAATATAAATGAGTAATAGATATATTGTAACCTTACAGAAAGGTTACAACTCAAAAATTGTAAATACATAAAATCGAGTAAAACAGTGACTAAAAATAAATGCTCAATACTATATATATATATATATATATATCGGTAAATATTAATAGTTGTGTAAAAATTTAAAAACATCTGACACATGGTCATTGTCTGATAAAAATCTGACAGCGTATAAGGCTCAATCAGATGGGTAAAAGCGCTAAAATGCGTATCGTTAAAATGTGGGCATTCTATTGAAATATGCTTCACGGATAAAACTGTGTCACAGGACTCAACACCTAGGAGGGTCATCAGCCCTCAGCAAATACGAATGTGTCAGATGACTGTGTCCTGCGGGTCCGGGCAAAACAATTTCCTCTTTTCGATTCCTGCGCAGACTAGACTGCCACAATTCAATTACAGGCTTTATATCATGTAATTTGTTTGTAGTCTGTCTATCCCATGAATCCTGACACTGGGAGTGAATCTTTTCATATATTATTTGCCCGTAGTCTGTATAGTGGACTGACAGGCAACAGAACGTCTGCCTGGTGCAAAATTTTATGTCACAAACCTGATATCAGTTCATAAGGGTACTAAAGTGTGATTATCCATGTGGAAACTAATGACTTTAAAGCAAATAAGCATCTGATTAATTGGTCAGGACCTAAGGTCATATTGGAAAAATGTCACAGAACAACTAAATATTTCTGTATATGCAATTCTGTCTGAACATAAATTTATACACATAGGAGGGATTGTATGGAGATTGTGTTGTATTCTAGATTGAAAGAACTTCAAGGCATACGGGAAAAATTTTCACAGCTTGGCCTGCCCTTGTTAGCACAAGGAATTCATTAAAACAGAGTTGATGCAAGGGTTTCCGTTGATGTCACTGAGAAGGCCTCAAGTCACTGCCGACATAACCGGTACAGTATCAGTGCCTCTCTCCGATATGCGTGAGTCGTGATATTGGTGTGTGCGTTCTGATTAAAAACAGTCACATCTTCAACAGCTGTCCGGTACATACGATGTACGGAGAAGATTATAATTATGGTGGTAAAAAAATAAATTTTTGAAAAGACAATAATATACAGATGAGGATAATCTGCAATGCAATGAAATCCCGTTACCAGGAGTTTCTTAGGAATGCATGAATCTTTCGTTAAATGAAATTTTGTTAAAATAAATATCATTCAAATTATTAAAAAAAAAAACCCTTATTTCTTCATAAGTTCTGCTGCACATTTCTAACATATCGAAGTAGTAATTTCCGTTTTATTTAGCGTAAATAGCAACTTTAAATCAACAATAAATAAATAGAAAAAACACGAATTACAATATTTGCACAGGAGCTACAGTTTCGAAAGAGTTTCATTTATAAGAAATAGAGCACCATATAAAATATCAATGCAACACACACATTCAGAAATCCATCCTTAATTGTCCCGTATTAATACCTCAATTTTTGTTTTTAATATTTCGCTTTTGTTTTTCGAGCATTAATACGAATATTAAAATTTAATGCAAAAGAAAAATTGGAAATATCAACCAGAAAAATAACAAGCAATTTTTCTATTCATTTCATTCCTTACTTTTTTGTTGCCCAAGTTTTTCCCTGAAGCTGCTATCAAGATATTTAGAATACGATAAATCAGAGTGCTACATCCGAACTATACGTCATCCTTAGAGTTAAAAATAATATCCATAACCATAAAAAATATATCCATAAGTATTTTAATTCAATAATTATATAACTAAATAAGAAATTCTAATTCAGCCAACGCTGCATATATTAATATACAGAAAATTAATTCCAGGAATCAAACCCAGCTTGTGCAAATTCACTTGGCTGCGAAGAATATTAAACACACATTTTACCATCGGGGAGTGACCGCGCTGTTAGTGCAAAAAGAGTGAAAACTTAAAAATATCTTTGGAACGATATCTGAAAGTACGGAAGGGTCACTGCCTGCTGCCCGGAGCAATATGGCCTTAGTTGCTAATGCTCCTAAAAACCAAATAACAAACAAACAAACAAGCCTGCTGCCAATGTACCCAGTACGTGTAAATGCGTGCATTGACGATACATTGAACAATACTAATATATAAATTTTTTAAAAAATGACATAACTGTCAGTTTGTAGACATTTGACGAGCAGAATTTAAGTCTCAAATTAGTTTGTAGCTGGTGTTATATAGAAGTGGTATGAATCTATCCAGTCTGCTTGGCATTTCCGACACATCAAATTTCCTAATTCTTCTAATACGAGGGGTATGAAAAGTTCGTACCCTGACCTAGATAAAACATCAGTAGGGAGATGCTGTTTTTAATATAAGTTCTCTACATTTTCAATAACGAACATGTGAAATTTCATTCCCGTAGATGATCGTATACCAGAGGTGGAGCCAGGAATCTGAGGAAGGCCGCTTTGGTTGACAAAGTGGAGTATCGAGCAGTGACCAAGTTCCTGCATTTTCAGGGCAAGAAAGCTCAGGAAATTGACGAAGAAATGAAAGATGTGTATGGACAGAATTGTCCATCCTATGACACTGTAAAAAAGTGGAAATGGGAGTTCCAGGTCGGTCGTACAAGTGTCTTTGACGAGCCAAGAGAAGGAAGGCCTTCAATATCCACAGATAGTGAGACGGTTACACAGGTTGAGCCGCTGGTGCTGAATGACAGACGTGTGACAATCCATTTCTTCGCAAATACAGTGGGAATTAGTTGTGGGTCTGCACACAGCATTTCACATGACCATCTGCACATGTCTAAGGTCACCGCACGATGGATTCCAAGATTTCTGACGTCTTTGCAGAAGCAATGTCAAATGCCATGTTTTCGCCAACTGTTGGATCTGTGCTACTACAGCACCCACCCTATTCTAGCACAGTCAGACTACTTCTTGTTTCGAGAAATGAAGAAACCATTGCATGGACGCCGCTTTGATTCGTCTCAGGAAGTCATCAATGAAGTGCAATCGTAGTTTCAGGCAAAAAGTGCTGACTTTATGATCAAGGCATCAGGGGCGGCTCGTACATAGGCACTGGCGAAACCCCCAGCTATTTAAATCTAGGTATACAGTGAACGGAGTTATATGAAATTTTGTGAAGAACAATGCAAGACAATGAATATTTTAATTAACAGGACCGGCATATAGTATGCGCATCCACTATTTCCAGTAATCATTTCAATAATAAACGAATAAAAACACGAAATCGTTTCTAACTTTGAAGTTTAATTAACCTCACTGTGCGGCAGGCAATGACACATTTTGCATTCCAGTGAATATCTGGTAGTTGGTTTCCATTGGCAACAAGCATATCGGAAACTTGCCAATATACATTTTTTATAGGTGAAACGAATCAAAGTCACTGTAAAGCGCGCAGTGCAGAATTCATCGTTGACCATGATGGGTGTGTAGCTACAATGTCGGTGTCTTTTTGTTATTCGCCCGAAATCCCATTAAGTAACTAAATAATATCAGTGTTAAGTCAATACTCAACGTTGAACAGCGTAATTATGCGATTACAGCTTAATAGCGAATTGAGCTTGAACTGGTAAGTTGAAGTTATATTATGAGGTGACGTGTAAGTAAAACATTATTTCTACGACACACGATTTTGTGAAATTTGATTCGATCGTGGCCTCCGTGCTTCCCCATGAAGTAAATCGCCTGACAGTGAATAAACTTCAGCAACTTAGTTTTTCACAATTATCTCTTCAAGAAAAAAAATTCGATTAAAAAAGAAGGCCGCCCCACACCAAATATTCAAATTTCTCAGAGAGGAATAAGTAATAATAAGAAATATATTCGCAGTTTTAAAACTGAATGGTATCAAAGGAAAAGGTGGCTTTGTGGTTTTGAAGTTAAAAATGCATTGTTTTGTTTTCCATGTTTACTGTTCGGAGGTGACTTAACGTGGACAGAAAGTGGGTTTACAAACATAAACAGAATAAAAGAAAGAAAAAAAACACTCTAAAACATGAGTTCGAAGAAACATATTGATAATGTGATTTCACTATCGCTTTTAGGAAGCGTAAATACGAGCTTAAAGAACAGCTCGTATTAAAGAACAGCTTAGTGAGGCCTACAGACTTTCGATCTGTAAACATAACAGAAACGTCACCAAGAATCGTGAGGTATTATCTAAAATAATAGACTGCATTAAATTTTGTGGACATGAAGAAAAATACGATTCTAAAAATCCAGGAGTATTCAGAGGATTAATAAATTTCGCCTGTACATTAGATTCCAATTTAAAGAACCATTTAGAAAGTAAGGCAGAATTTAAAGGCATTTCAAAGACTGTTTGTTGCAAATATGCCGGAATGAAATAAAAAGAGAAATTAAAGAAACTTCATTCGTAGCTGTCATGGCTGATGACACAAGAGATATTTCAGAACATATACAAATGTTAATTGTTCTGAGATATGAAGTGAAACGTCTCCATTCACTTCATATCTCTTCATATTTCATTCCGAAAAACGAAACGACAGACGGAATATCGAAGTGCATTCTAGATCAGTTAGACATAATCCTCGAAGGAAATACTCAAAAACTAGTTGCTCAGACATTTGATGGCGCAAGTGTGATGAAAGACAATAAAGTGTACAAAAATGCACATTTTATTCACTGCTATGCACACCAACTGAATCTGATGATGAGAAATGCAGCAAGTAGTAACCGAGATTCAAGAATATTCTTTTCGAACCTCATGTCGATACCAACGTTTTTCACGTGATCACCACAACGTCTCTATTCTCAGAAAGCATATGGACAGCCGTGTTGCCCGACCTTTCCGTACAAGATGGAGCTTCAATATACGCACTGTGAACCGCGTTTATGAAAATTTTGAAATCCTTAAAAAAGTGCATGGAGGAACTACAAGCGACAACAAAAGCAGATAAGACCATTTCAGAAGCAACTGGAATTTTGCACATCTTGAGTAATGAAAAATTCGAGTTCTGGTTAGAACTTTTCCATAAGATAATGGCCTCCCGTGGAAGTTATTTATAATCAAATGCAATCTCGAGAAATTGAGGCAAGTAAAATATATGAATATATAGCAAACTTTAAAAATGCCATTCTAAAAATCAGGAATTCAATGTACTGTGAAAATCCTTCAAAAACACTCATGATTGAAGCGAAGGAAGTATACGACTATATAAGCGTTGACATAGGTGAGAGATATTCTTTTAAAAAGCAATTAATTGCTGCTAAATTGTTTAACAAGGAGAACTTTATTTTTCGTAAGGAAATGCCCATGGAAGAGGTACGAGAGACTACTGAGGCATATCCCATGATTGAAAGAGAAAAACCTCTTAACGGAATTACAAGTTTTCTATAGCAGACATAATCTACACAATTATTGCAAACTAATTGACTTGCTTAAATTTATCTCAGAAAATAATCTAGCTGAAGTTCTTGGTGAACTTACAAAACTCAAAAGTTCTTTTGACCATTCCGATGACTACTTCAGAGCCCGAACGCTGCCATTTGACATTAAAAAGAATAAAAAAACATTTTTACAGAGCATTACGAATCAGGAAGGACTAAATGCTCAAGCAATGGTTTCAATTGAGAAAGCTTGGTCAACAGTGCACCAAACTTGAATGAAAAGTTATTAATCTATTTTCGACAAATAAAAACCGAAGAATGGATTTTGTTTTTAAATAAAAGTTCAAGTCTGTTAATAGTAAATGTCTTGTAGTATTTTTAACTTGCTTATTATTATTACTGTGTATGTCTTATAGCCAAGGCAATTTAATGTAACTTTAAGTCGCAGCACTCCCAAACATTAGAGTCACGAGCCGCCACTGCAAGGTATTAAACAATTGATCCATATATGGGAAAAATGTGTTTACTATACATGGGGAGTACATCGAAAAGGATTAAAGTTCCTCTGAAGTTTCACCTTTCTTCGGCTATTATTTCTAGGTAAGGGTACGAACTTTTTGATACCCTTACCCCTTGTATGCCTTGTTCTTTATATTTTTATCTATATTAGTCACCCGATTTAACTTTCCATAATGTTGTTTTTTTTTTTTATTCTCTCTGTACAGTTCGATAAAACAAAGGTCCAGAGCAACGGACCGTGCTTAGTTTGTTATCGCAATGATCCAGGTGTTATCTATCATTTACAAGAAATAGTTTCACTATTAGAGTAATCCGAATCAGACAAACAGAGTTCAAAGGGACATCCCTAAATGTGAAATCCCGCTAAATACCGAAGCTCTGATGTATGAAGGGAAGAAAATATAATGATGATTATATCAAGTTTTATTGTCAGATATTTAATTTACTAAAGCAATCCAATCGCAGTCTTATCCACAGAGAAGTACAGCAGAGTTCTCGTTATTCGAAACTAAAGTCAGGGTATTTTGGATAGTTTTATTTTCAATAATCAATTTTAAATGCACTCTATCAACAGTATAAAAATGACGCAGAAAAAAATTGACAGAATATTGCAGTAATTTGAATTTATGATTTACAGATCAAGTACTGTACACAGTGTATTCTTTAAATTAATTGTCAATGCTTTCTACTTGAAAGTCCGTTTTTAGCTGCATTAGCATATATGCGTAAAGCGCCTATTGTCTTCGCCACTTACGTCCATCCGCATGTAATAACTCGACGCCTAACATACGGATTTCATTAAATTTTATATTTTTCTCTTTTCATTCCAAAGAACCAAGGTAATAACTGGACTTCCAATGGATTTTGAATTTTATATTTTGTTCTTTTAGAGAGATTTGTTTGGGCCATCCCAAACTTCACTAAAATCTGGCCAACAGAAATCTGGAAATCTGTATTTTTGTATGTCCGCATGTACTTACTCAAGTCTTAATGATCGATCATGAAATTTTATATCTGGCTGTTTTAGAACAGTTTGTTGCAATTTAATTAAATGGAACCAACGGAAATCCGACAATCATTAATCTATCTATACATAAAAAATGTTTCCCTCCTAGTGATATTTATTCGAGCCAATGGGAGAAGAGGGCGAGGCAATACGTTACTACAAATGCAATTAATTATTGGCAACTGCCTCCATAACATCACCAACCTCGTACATGTGATTCTCTGTCTAACATTTGATTTTCCATTGTAACGGTTTTTTTTTTTTTTTGTATATTAATGAAAATTCTATATTTGTAAATACTGTAGTTTAGTATTTTGTAAATATTTTAGTCCTGCTCTTTTGGATGCAACAATATTCCTCATGCATTATGGAACCCGAAGCAAAACGCCTTTTCCTAAGTGACCTGTGTAAACGCAGGTAAATAGTATAGTATAGTATAGTATACACACCGGCAGGTACTTCGATGAAAGCGAGGAAGACAGCGATAATTGACATGTGAAGGCAACTCCCTTTTATTATTGTCTTGTGTGTCGAGGAGGGGGGTTCTTATCTTAGGTAGGGTGTTTATCCCTCCATTCTGCTGTTTCAAAATGGGAAAACGAATTCCCGATTTAAAAACAGCGACAGATTTGGGGAAAAACACCCTAGGCATATCAACCTAGGAGGACAATGGCCGGGGAAAGCAGTGGCATCTGCCAATCACTGCTTTGTTCCTGTCCATTTGTCGAAATATGAGAGTCAACTTGCCAATCACTGCTTTCCCACTGTTTTGCTTGCCGCCATGTGGAGGGTGTACACCGTTCTGGAATTTTACCGTGATATTTATTCGACCTTGAGAATGCCGCGCATTCTAAATGCACAGGTGAATAATTACATAGGTCATTTCCTGGTTAGATATCGACCAGTGCGTTGACAGGTGTATCTTTTACGTAGAAAAGATTTGACTTACTCCGTATGCCTCTACATTTTACGTAGAAAAGCCTGCGCGAGGTTGGGTGAGCAAAGTCCCCTAATTATTATTATTTTATTATTATTATTTTTTTTTCATACATATCACATGGACCAGGGTAGTCCAACCTTCTTTGGCTAGGGGTCAAAACAGACAGATAAAATGTTGAAGGTCGCGGGCTATGGGTTGCAAGCCACAAGACCAGTTCCTTCTAATAACTATGCATTTTTCGAAATAGAATTTAATTTTTTGCTATCTTAAAGTTTAATTATTTCCCGTTTTTTTTCTTTGACATTTAAATAAATAATTAAAGATTTCATTAAATACGAAAAGTCCGCCAATTATTACATAATACTAATGACTTTATTACGTATTATGTATATAGTTTTAATAATGCTACTAAACTCTGAAAAAGTTAAAACATAAAACATGTAAAACCAATATACAGAAATCGAATATTATTAAAAACGAAAATTAAGTCAGCGTGAAACTAAATTTTGTGACACTAGTTTTAAACTAGTGGGATACATAATGTAGGCTGCCTACATTTGTACTTTCCACAGGTACCCGACCCTCGGGGAACTACGGAAACCATCGGGTTACCCGCAAGTGGATTGGGTTACAAGTCGGGTCTCAGGTAATTTTGCGGTTCGCCGGTCGAGATGCAATTTCATTTTTGAAAATAAGTAATTTATCACAATAATTACATAAATTTAATATTGTGTGCGTAAAAAATGCTACGAATATACACTGAGTGATTACTTAATTATGACCACCCCTATGAAAACTGAATGCGACCCTTTGACCACGTGAGGTAAGAGAGTGCGCAGTTAGTCGACTACGTAGCATAGATAAGGTGTCAGTGGTTCAGTAGGTAGTAAAATTCCGAGCGAGATGGGAAAAAGAAAGAATTTATCGGAATTTGAAAAAGGACATATTGTGGGTGCTCGAAGAGCTGGTGCATCGATTTCCCAAAAGGCTGAACTGGTGGGGTGTTCGAGAGCCGCCGTATTTAAAGTGTACCAGGACTGGCGTCAAAATGGTCAAACAACGACCAGACGGCAAAACTGCAAAGGTCAGCGAACTGTTGATATTAGAGGTGAGCGGCGGGTCCAACGACTCGTACAGGCGCGGCACTGTTGAAGAGTTGACTACCCAATACAACACAGGCCAACCCGGAACAATATCTGGCATGACCATGCGTCGTACGTATGGGCTATACCAGCAGACGACCCCGATGGCATCCACTCCTAACCAAGGTTCATCGGCGTAAAAAACTCGCCTGGTGCAAAGAGCAAGCAAGTTGGACGTTAGAAGACTGGAAGAAGGTGCGCAGGTCGAATGAGTCACGTTATTTACTCCACATCGTGGATAGTCGCGTACGGATTTGGAGTCAACAACATGAGGCTCTTCATCTATCATGCATGGTATCAAAAGTGCAGGCCGGTGGAGGCAGTTGTATGGTGTGGGACATGTTTCACTGGCAAGAACTTGGACCCCTGGTGCATGTGGAACAACGTATCAGTGGTCTCAGCTATCGTCAACTGCTTGCTGACTGTGTACACCCCGCTATGTTACACTTTTTCCCGAATGCCGATGGTGTCTTCCAAGATGGCAATGCGCCGAGCCATCGGACATTTGTTATGTAGGAATGGTTTGAGGAACACAGTTCTGGCTTCCAGCATGTCGATTGACCTCCGAACTCCACCGATATCAATCCCATAGAGCACTTGTGGGATACTATGGAAAGGCATATGAGACTTCTGAATACACCAATCACCTCCATAGCTGACCGCATTACACACAGCTTGGTTGGCCATACCTCCCAAACGCTTCCGACATCTTGTCGAGTCAATGTCACGCCGGATAGCTGCTGTACTGAGGGCAAAAGGAGGACATACGAAGTATGGGGTAGGTGGTCATAAGGCAGTGATCATTCAGTGTATATTCTGTACATTTTTTCTATTTGTCTTTTTATTAACTTTTGTTTTATATACAGTAAAAACTCAATATATCATCTATTGTAGCTGAAGCACTGGATACTAAAATATTGCAGCGCGCTGATTAAAGGAATGAATGTGCAATATATTTGACGCGTAAGAAACAAAATGGTCTTGATTCGTGCATAAAAGTCGTGCTTTTTTGTTCTTTTTAGGCGCGTTAGCATATATGCATAGGCGCCTATTGTCTTCCCAATTGAGTCTGCATGTAAGAATTCGCATGCCAGGAGATGGGTTACCTTGAAATTTTATATTTGGTTCATATCGAAAGAATTGTAGAGCCATCACACATTTGATTATAATCGGACAAATAGAAATCTAAAAAAATTTCCCCCCATATAATTTGTATGGAAAAATATTCATAGATTAAATGAAATTTGGGATAATCTGATGCAGTATTATTAGCTTCAGACAGACTGTGCACGCTTCGCGTGTATTTTATGCAAGACTTATGAACATGGTGTCATTTGTGAACAGATACATACATAGAGAGAGAAAAAAAAAAAGAGATTTAAAAGCGTATGTGAAAGTGCAATGAATATCATGCAGCTGTAATTTAACTGAATGCTAAGTTTGGGGAATAAAACTATCGAGTTTTATTAAGTATTCTATAAAGTTATAATCTTAGTAATTAATTGATAAGAAGGTAGCTATATCTCCTTTTCACTTCAGTTAATCACAGAAAAAAAAAAAAATAAAATAAATAAATTAAAATGTGCCTGAAATATATAATGCACTGCGTATATTACCTAATAAGTAATGGAAGTATGTTATCGAATGTTTAGAGATTACTGAATAAATAAAAATGTTAAATCGAATCACATTATCAGGGTGTTTCTTTGGTGCCTGGAAAGCTTTTAAAATCAATCATAGCCTCCCGTGCCCTCCTCCTTCCACCCCGACCACAGAAACCTATTCGCATAAATGAAAGCATATTTCGCTTATTACACCGGAACGGAGTAATAAGTTTGAGGTCAGTTTGAGGCCAAAGTTTCAACTTATATTCTGTTGGCCCTCGCGAAAATTTTAGTTCTAGTTACGATTTCCTAGCCATCGTTCCCATGCCCCTCGCAAAAATTAACATAAATGAAAGAGTTTTTGCATTAATGGACAAAGGGGGTGGGGGACGCGGATTGCTACCAAATTTTCAACCTATATTCTGTTGGCCCCTTAGATAGTTCGAAGTTAAATCCTGAGTTCATAGCATTCCTTACCTAGTTTCCCATACAGAAATATTACTATAAATTTGGAACAAGAGCTCTGAGAAAATTTTAATATCTGCTTAAATATACAGTATTAGGAATGTCTGTAAAAAAAACTTCCATGTCAATAGGTTGACTTATTTTGTTATAAATCATGAATTATTACCATTTGCTAACGCGCCTGAAATGTAACGCACTGTGTACATTAACTAACTTGTTTCGGTTCCTGCAAGAGTGGATTTTCATCAAACATTCGGGTGGAGATTGAAAAGTTTCTGGCCTTTCATAAAATGAATACTGGAAAGTTGTGAAAATCTATTTATTTTTCAACATAGTCCCCGCATCCCTTAAGTGAGCACACTTTCTGGCACGATCCACTAGCTTTCGCAACCTTCTCATTTAAAATTCAGATTTTAACTCAAACCAGTTGACTGCTTCCCATCACAGCATTGTCACTGTCGAATTTCTGTGCTTTCTGAGATTTAGAAATAGAAAATAGTCCACCGAGTAGGACAGATGCTGTAATAGCTCGAACCCACAGTCACGCAGTGTTTCCCGAGTCACAAATGCTATGTGCCGGTCTATTATTCATTCAACTGCCATTTTCTGGAACAACCTTCCTTCATAAGTATTTCCTAAAAATTACAATCTACAGAAGTTCAAGTCCAATATCAACAAATATCTTCTTTCGTCTTCTCAATCTCCAACCCAAGCACAGTACTAAGTACTATAGGTTCTAATACCTCTCGTGTTTGTGGTTCACATAAAAAATAAAAATAATAATAATAATAAATATTGTCTTGATGTAAGGTTTCGCCAATTTCCCGTGCCCCTTGAGCTTCAATTCCTCTCGGAAAAGTCTCGATAGGTTAGAATAATACTCGGCAATGATAGTGGTACCTAGTTCTAGGAAATCAACCATGATGACTCCTACATCCCATCCCGGGTGCAATGACTTTCTTAGCCGACTTCTTCACTAGAAACTTTTAGAAGGGGGAGAATATGGATGCTTCTACTGTTTCGATTGCTGTTTTGTTTCAAGTTCTAAGTGGTGCACCAATGTTTTGTCCATAGTGATATATCGACCCAAAACTGAGCTTCATTAACTTCAAAATGCTGAAAATCTCACAACACATAAAAAAATCATTCCCGCTTCTGATCTGTATTCAGTGCTTTAGGGAAAGCTTCATTCAAAGATATTCACCACAGTATCATGGGCTCGCTCATTGGAGATGTTAAATGTTGTCTCAATGTGCGTCAACTCTATTCTGCTGTCTTGAATGATCAGGTCACGAAGAACATCCACATTTGCAGGCGTCAATACGATAACAGGCCTCTCACTGCGGGTACATCTTCAAAACTGTCTCGTCCACGCTTAAATTCTGCAACCCAGTTTTTGTCCATGTGGTGTATAAAGGACAAAGATTCCCCTAATGTCTGCTGCATGCCTTCAATTTCTTTCGTCGATATCCCTTTTAAATGAAGGCACTCAATGGCTGCACGGTGCTTGATTCTCTCAACAGTCGTTATCCTTCATTCGGCTTCACATTCAACGCCCTCTGTAATATAGTTACAAACCTGAAATTTTCTCTGATTTCATTTTGGCAATATTATCTTTCACAAAACCTTTTGCGATCTATAAATGGACTAAACTTTAACCCCCACCGCATAATATTCGCTTTCAATTATTCTTGGATCTGCCCATCTAGCAGCGATCTGAAGGGCATTAAAAGCTTCAACGACTGTTGTTTCCCATCCCTTCCGTTCTGGACAAATGATTCATGGCAAACAGGAATGCACTACAGTATATTTAAATATGAAAAACAATAAAATTTAACTCTACAGAAAACAGAAACGAATCCAATATGCTGTAGTACCAAAAATGCACTGACACTTTTTTTTTTTTTTTTTTTTTGTTGTTGTTAAAACAAATGCATTACGAAATAACTGTAGCAGGAACAAGAGCTCAATTTATCTCAAATCTTGACCAGCAGAGAACGAGTTTAAAACTGGCAGCCTTATTTTATAATAAAATACGTAAGCGCTTTAATAATTTATACGTAAACTAAATAAATGGTAAAAATTGTGGAACCAAGAAAGTGAAGATGACGCCATCACCAATTTGTACCAGCGAACTGCACAAAATTATCTCGCGGATCACGGATTGGGAAAGACTGATTTAGTAGGTACTGTGCAACATGGTGCATAAAAGAACCAATACAATTAATGCTTGCGCCTGCTTTATGAAGCACACATGATATTATATTAACGCATCTTATAACACAAAAACCATTCCAAACTGTTCGCATTTCACGCCATTGTCGGATCCTGAACATGTTTTTCGATAAATATACAGCGCATCGAAAGTTATTAATTAGCAAGTCATTAATCATAGTTTTGACCGAACCAGTTATGCTAATGCTTTTGAAATATACGGGACACACACATACTAGGTACGACCATCAGGTTATTCGATGGTGTTCTATGACCTTCGGTCGTTCAAGGCCACTTTCGTAAGTCATGTCATGTCATTAATAAGGACTCCTTAGGGTTCAGGAGCTGTCAATAATCAGTGGAAGCTTCTTTTTTCTATTTCCACTATCTTAAGAAATAGTTGAGTAAACAGGCTTGGAATTACTTGTTCCAGATATCAACTATCACACAGATCTATGAAAGATCTAAAACTATCACGTAGCTGCGTACCACATAGCTGGAAAGAATTTAAAACGCTCCTGTAGACTAATAAAGATTCAATCCTATATTAACTGATGGTATTTTCAACATTTCTCGCTGTATAAATGTGAGATTTGAGTGAAATTTGACTGGGATGTTTCATTTTAAGTAATTAATTTAAACGGTTAAGTCATTAATACAACTGCTTTATCACGTCAAGAATACTTAAAAATGTATATAGTGATGGTTCAGAACGTAGAACATAAGCATCATGATATTAACATACCGATCACCTTTGAAGCTGTGAATAATCGTTCTGCCACTATATCTACATTGCATGGTGAAAAGTGCAGCGTGATGGACTACTTGTCATAATTGGAGGGAGGGCAGTTGCGAATCTTGCAGATACAGTATATCAAGGAAACGAGGATATGCTATCTGACTGTGAATTTCAGAAGTTTTAAAAAGGTAGTTTTTAAAATAATTTTGAGGTTTCTTTGCTAAATTAACCTAGTAAATTGTAGTTATCAAATATAACTACAATTTACTAGGTTTTACTAGGTGGGAAATAAGCTAACATAAATTACATATGTTAGCTTATTTTTGTATTTAGAATGAGTATTTAAAAATTACGACTTAATATTAAGACAGCCGTTGTTATCGGTATTTTGGCGGGAACTTTGTAAGTTGCCGCTAGTAAATTACAGCTTAGTAAACTGTAATAATAATTACAGTTCCAAAGCGTAATAAATAAATATTTCTGAATTCAAAATAAGATATATTTTTTTTAATTTTAATCAGAAGAAATTACAGTTTCATTTAGAAAAGTTAGGCATATCATGCCAAGCCACGATGCCTCCTTGCGGCGATTTTCTTGTGCGGTACGGAGCTTTTGCTAGTGACGGTGGGACATCTCTTTGTGCAAAGCGCAGTTGTTATAATCACCACCCTCCCCACATCGGACGGAAAAGCCCAAGGTTCGACTCCCCTCAGCGATGCCATCAACTTTTACAGCCAGCTTTTTTTTTTTTTTTTTTTTACACTCCGTTAGTGAGTGAATCTGCCTTGGAAGAAAATAGTAACGTTTTATTTCTCCCAGCTCAGTTTTTCATCCAGCAAACCAGCCAGAAGCCACAATGCAGTGTGGCGCCCAGATGAGTGAATGAGGTTATTCTTGAGTAACCATAATAGCACAAATTTGATTTTTTTTTCTAAGATATCGGGAAAGTGACGAACAAAATTTAAATTTCTGCATACTGTCAAGCGTGACTCAATCCCTGACGTAGCGAATTGATGCATTAGAGCAAATTCAATCTCGTGATTTGTCAGGGACAAGTGTTTTATGTTGTTTGGGTGCGACCGAATACGGCCCAAAGAAATGGATCAACCGGTGCAGAATACTTTGTTTGAGCAGTCTTAATTTGAGTGTCAATTATAGGGGAATATAACCTGTTAGAAAAATAGACAGCACAGAACCAGAGTAGTTCTACCAGGAGTAAAAACTGATGAGGTAACAAACTATCGCACGTATTGGGACCAGTGAGGCATGGTAATATATGTGGGAATTAATGGTATAACATCTTAAACAAACTGATGAAATACTTTGAAATATAAGACCATCGCAAAATAGAACAAAATCTTTCTGTAGTTGCATATCTGTCCAGACATGACAGGATGGATTTTATGATGAAAGGCCTGTGGATTAAATCTAGGCTTGAGGAACTCCGCAAGGCTTATTGGGAAGGAGGGATTTTTCACAGCATAGCCGGGCCTTAGTTGGTAGAAGGGATTTATTTTGTAAAAATGGCGGTCACTTAAACAGAGGGTACGCAACGGTTTCTGCTAAAGCCATTGAAGACGCATCAGGCGTTCACGGAAATCGGCACAAGATATTAAGTACCTTGCACTTGTCGATATTAAACTTCAATTGCTACTTCTCAGACCAAACTCCTAATTTGTCTAGATCTTATTGCAGTGGCATATACCGTAGACGAGTGGTCAGCGCGTGGGTGCATAAGTACACGTGCCTTGGGTGACTGGGGTTCAAGCCCGTGACTGCTAAATACGGAGCTGTTTCTTGTATTCTGTCTATCTTGTGAACTCCTCTGACCGTTTGGTCGTCCCGGAGTATAAACAGAAAATTTATTTATACCCTGATTACTGTCATTAACCAACACTACCAACCTTCTGCATCTGCAAACATTAAGCCTCGTACACCTTCATCAATATCATTAATAAATACAGAAAACAATAATGGGCCCAACACTGAACCCTGAAGGACACCGATAATAACATTAATCCAAGAAGAGCAGCGCCCATTAATAATAATTCTTTGTCGTCTCCGCTCAAAGGCCAATCATTTATAGCAGTAACTTACTGCTCCAACTTGTATAGCAATCATTTCTATAAACAGTGTCGAAAAAACTTTCCTTAAATCTAAGTACACAATGGGGTTTTTTTTTCCCCAGTTCCTGGTCATAATATCCAATCTGATTAGTCAGACATGAACGCCCCTTAAAAGAACCATGCTGTGACTGCAGTATAGCAGCATTCCTGTCTAAATGGTCCTGTATTACTTTCCCTGGAACAGATGTCAAACTGGTCCTGCATTATTTTCCCTGGAACAGATATCAAACTAACGGCTATTACTCATGTCACCCACTGATCCCCATTTGCTAACTGAGGACACATTCACACATCTCCAGTCCACAGAGATCACCTAAATCGAAGGATATTCTCATAATCGTGGCTAAAGGTTTGCTCAGCTCTTCTGCTGCCTCATTTAGTGTAATTGGATTGATCCCATCTGCCCCAAATTTCACGTTCCTCTAAGTTAACGCAAAATCATTAAACCCCTTCAGAATTTAACACGCTGCCGGCATCCTCATCTCTAAAAAGTTCCTTATGTGTGAATGTAGACGCAAAATACCTATTCAGTCTGTCAGCAGCCTGGGCATGATCATCAACAATGAAATCATGCATATCTAGTGGTCCAATGTGATTCTCCTCGTCCTTCTAGTGTTTACATTAGTAAAGAAGTCTTTGCTGGTTTTCTTTGCATCCTTCGCCAAAGATTTCTCGTAATCTGCCTCTGCTTGCCTAAACTACTTTGTGACTTGATTACAGACTAGTTTATATCTACCATAGGCTTTTGGTATCATCTGATAATTTATTTGCATCCCATACACCTTTCTTCTCTGCCACGAGTCATCTTCATCTGACATTCGCTTAAGTCTAAAGCCTGTATAAAAGAATGTCAGTCAGTATAAAAAGCCTCGTAGCTTCTATGGCTGCATTTCTTAACGCTTCCCATTGAAAATTTGCTGTTAGTAATGTCATTAATTAGTCTCACTGCTTAGAATTACGTGGCCTATAGAGCTTGGCAGCCTAGCACTTAGATGGGACCTGATTGAGGTTAATAAGGCTCTCACAGGAGCCAGTAAAATGAAAGAAGACAATTTTCACTGATATAAAGAACTCCAGAACTGAGGGGCCGTAAATTTAAATTACAGGGAAGATGTTTAGACCAGATCGTAGAAACCTTACTTTTAGCCGATGAGTCTTCGATTAATGGAAGAAGTTGCCTCATCAGGCAGTTTAGACTGACAGTTTGAAAAAATTCAAACTTCAACTTGGGTTGTTACCTACACATTAAGCACATATTTTGTATTTACTTATCTACTTTTTCTATTGGTCGGTACAACATAACCTGTGACTTTTACGCACTATATGCCTAATATACACTGTACTCCCCATATTCAAATTCCGAACCCTCATACGAATAACACCAAGTCTCCGATAACCCAACAATGCCTGCATTTGATGGCTTGACCAGTACTTCAAATTCATTAGTATTCATGCAACCAATTCAAATTCATTATTAGTATTCATGCAACTGTTTTAACTTTTAGTGACCGTAACACAGCACTTTTATTTGCTTGTTTCATGAGGGCCCCATCATGTCTTGAAGTCAACAACAGCTTCCTTGTTGTCCAGGATGCTGCATGTTGTTGCTGTAGTAGCGTTTTAGGTGCATCAGCGACTAAGGCCATATTGAGCCGTGTATATTGCCTGTAAATTGTGTGTTCTGAGTTCGATTTTCTGTTTGTTGGACGAAAAAACCGAGTTTCCAGGAGAAAAAAGCCATGCTGCCCTCACCTGAGACCAACTAACTCAAAATCAGTAGGTGGTAGGTAGATGACTTTCATCAACCGGTGAAATACCACCTTTGATTATTGGAGGCTCGGAGTGGTGAAACCCATGTTTAGTCTCTAGAGCAAAGTTTCCGGCACCCACTCCATAGTTAGTTATTTGGTTTTTAAGAGCATTAGCAACTAAGGTCATATTGCTCCGGGATATGCGGTGGTCATTCCCTGACCTTTCCACATCCTCCGTATTTGGTGGTGACGGGCTCGAACCCCGGTCTAATCAAGAAGCATGTGCTATGCACTGCTGCTCCTTCCCACCTGGCTACGGAGACGCCTCCCTACCCCCCATACTTCTCCTTCAACCCATGCACGGTACTAAGTACTATAGGTTTTGATACCTTTCGTGTTTGGGGTTTTCATATAAAAAGAAAACAAAAAACCACGTTGTGACGAAGGCCCATAAAAATTCCTCCCGTCATCGACGAAACTTGAACTCAGATCTCTTCCACCCGGTGTGGGGAGGACGGCGATCCTACTAACTGTGCTACCCACGAGATTTGGTTTTGGTTATTTGGTTTTTTTTTTCAGGAGCATTAGCAACTAAGGGCATATTGCTCCGGGATATGCGGTGGTCATTCCCTGACCTTTCCGCATCCTCCGTAATTGGTGGTGACGGGCTTGAACCCCGGTCTAATCAAGAAGCGTATGCTACGCACTGCTGCTCCTTCCCACCTGGCTACGGAGACGCTCTACCCACGAGAGAGGTGCTGCATATTCCAATAGAAGAAATGCAAAATTCACTTTCATTTCTTCCTGGGGCTACTGTTAATCTATTAGTCTGAGCATCTCTCAGACTAACAACTTTCCGACCCACCTAACAGTTCCTCGATAGCGTCAGCAAATATTCTTGCTACCCTTCTGTTGAAGTGTATCCCATCCGTGTGGAATCAGTCTCCCTCCCGTTAACGAGCACAGACTACACGCGTAGGAGAAAAATTCCACCCAGTGAGACTTGCACGGTCTCTAAAAGGCCGAACTGACAGACATGGCTGTCACCATGTACGCTCTCCTATCGTGTCTGGGCAGCACTGCAGATACTTTTCAATTTCAATCCTAACTAACGACTTTTTCCTCAACATTTCTCTGTACTAGTTAATTAAATCCTCAGATCTCCTACGACTAACATCATTAGCATTAACGTGTACAATAATATCACCTTTTGTGGCCTTAAAAGAAGATAGCTGCTCAACGAAGTCATCAACTATAGAAGACAAATCTGGTTCTGTTTGCACAATGTTTCTGTTTCCCTAACAATCGAGTTACCGACTATTGCAACTTCTTGTAGGATTAAGGATCTCTGCTGTAGAGGATATTGTGTTGTCAGATGCTCAGTTAAAGCAGGACGACTTTATGGTTGTATCATGTACTGCTAAAGGTAGCTTCACAAAGAAAGCGCAGGTATCACACAATTCCGATTGTAAAAAAGACTGCCTAAGGAAGTCCCCCCCCCTCGCAGACACACACACTCTCCCAAAGCATTCTCGCTGCCTACTTTGAGTTCTTTGCTTTGCTGCTCTAAGTCTGAGGCATAATTTTAATCTAATTTTAATTTAAAAACTCGCGAAACTAAGAGATTGACAAGAATAATAACTCTTATTTGACGGCAGTGTAAACTACTTTATTACAAACTATAACAGATATACTATAGTTTGTTAGTGCATTGGATACAGTTTGTAAAAACAACCAAAGTAGCGTAGTTATTACAAACTACGCTATTTTAGATTGTTACGTATCACGTGATAAGGTTATTTTATAAAGACGTTTGTAATGCGTATAAATTTATAGTTTATACGCCTAACAAAAACACTTCTTACACTGACTACACAGTACAAAATTCCATTAAAACACGCAAGCAGAGCAGCCCATATAAATACTATAACAATGGCGGCAGAATTCGAAAGTTCTTACCTTGATAAAACAATGGCAACAGGTGGGAAGCGTAGTTAAATTCCGCTTCAAAAGAACTTGGATAGGTTGCATATATGGTCCAAAAAAAATGGCAACTATGCTTAATGCTTGTAAATGTAAGGTAAGGTTATACATTGGGAGAGCAGAAATCCTGGTGTCACTTATACTAAAGCTAGGAAGAGGCTGATACAGAGAACGTTCATTTTCTTTCATCCTTACTAATACTAGATAACGTATGGAGGTAGAGTATGCACAGCTTAAAGGCACTTAACAACATTCTTCTCGTATACAGCAGATTTAAAAAAAAAAAAAAAAAAAAAAAAAAGTGTCCGTGCACGCATAGCGGAAATCAGTGAAACTTCTTTAGGAGAACATTTATCACTTGACAGAGGATCCCATATTCACAGTAATAATGCAGAAGGCGACGAAACGGCATGAATGGAAGCCTCAGGGATATGAGACGTTCCGTTTCCAAATTTTTCGGCAAGTGCTGTGGCATCGGATGATATTTAAATCCATTTGACTTCGATAGAGCCGGAATCGCTTTGTTCTTGAAAGAGCCACGACAGCTGTTACAGGCCGACATTTAATTTATATCCTCATTTGGAAATGCTGTTTGAAGAAGAGCGTGATTTCGAGGTACTGCAATCTTCACATCTATCTTGAAACCAAAGCCGATCACACAAGGAACACAAGACTGCACCGAGATCATTATCCAGGAATGTACGTTCAAACTGTGCGTGGATTCTTCGATGTTTCTTAAAATCCTGTTGCTACTCTGGTAGTGTATTACGCCCGCTACGTGTTGAACGATTTGAATGAGTACTTCTGACAGTCGGTTTTAGCTTCTTCGCTTTTCCTTTATGACTGGGCTTCAAGGTCTCTTCATCGTTTTCATTTGCAGTATCAACTTCTATGACTCCTTTAAAATTCACTTCTAACATTTCTGGGGAGATGTAAGGTTCTGAAGATATGGATAGACCTTCTCCAGCTTGTTTGTTTAACGGTATCGCACGCTAAAATTTTCTTCCCTTGTGGAAATAGCTTAGGATCTCTCCTTTATACTCAAGGAGGTGGTTTCGATGGTCGCATTGCATTTATACGAGCTACATACGCCTTACAACGCTCACTATTAGTCTTCGACATTTTGAATTATAATTTTTTTTTCCTAACTTTATTGTAATCGCTCTTATATTTTATGATATATTCCTATACAATTTAGGAATGTAAACAGTTCTGTTTTTATTGGCGCCTCCGTAGCCAGGTGGGAAGGAGCAGCAGTGCATAGCACACGCTTCTTGATTAGACCGGGGTTCGGGCCCGTGACCATCAAATACGGAGGATGCGGAAAGGTCAGGGAATGACCACCGTATATCTCCGGAGCAATGTGGCCTTAGTTGCTAATGCTCCTAAAAACCAAATAACAACAACAATATCTGTTTTTATTATGATCATCTCCAAGAATCTGCAATAACGTTAGGGATGACAAATGATTTAAAGGTGTTTTGATCGGATATTTAGAAACTGGGGACAGTCCACTAATAAATGATGAATAGTCAGCTGCACATGACATGATGAGCGTTGTCATTCGTTAATAGATACAGATGAGTGAGGTAAGTGTGCCCAATCCTTAGTCTTCCTAAAGTTATTTCTTCCCGCCTGATTTTCCAAAAGCTGGAGGAACCACAGCTTTGGTTCTGGTTTTATTCGATAGAGTTTTTTTCTTGGATAACCTCTCCACATTATTGACCAGCTATTGTAACATGCTGTACCGATAATGTCTTTGTAATCAGTAAATGGAACTTGAAAAGTCTGTGAAATAGTATGTAGTTGTTTGGCTGCAAGAGCTGCTCTTTCATTTCCTGCTTTCCCATAATGCCCAGGGATTCAGCAGAATGTCAAATTGGTTCGATTTCTTACAAGAAAGTAACTTAGAATGAGTCTGTTTTATTACAGAGTGAGAGAAGTTGGTATTACTACTTATGGCGGAGGCAGCACTACACACGAGTCAGTGTATATTAAAGCAGGCGTAATTAAAAGTTCAGTAATCTTGTCCACAGCTAAGTTTATAGCATAAAGCTCAGCAGTGAAAATACTGCATTCTACTGGCAATGAGAACCGGTTCAGCCTAGTACGATAGTGGGCTGTTCAGATCGCCTGTAATGCGTTTACTTATGGCTACTGTCGCATTTTCGTTGCGCTTTTTGTCAATCCACGAACGCATGTTGCTCAAATCTAAAAAACTGTCTGGAGCGCGGCTAAAGAAGTTTCAGTTCGAAACATTCTGGCTGCTGCATTTAGTCTCAAGTTCTTTGGTGTTTTTTTTTTTTTTTTTTTAGAAGCATTAGCAACTAAGGCCATATTGCTCCGGAGATATGCGGTGGTCATTCCCTGACCTTTCCGCATTTTCCGTATTTGGTGGTAACGGGCTCAAACCCCGGTCTAATCAAGAAGCGTGTGCTACGCACTGCTGCTCCTTACCACCTGGCTACGGAGGCGCCCTACTCTCTCAAGTTCTGAACGATATTTTAGTTGAAAGTCACTGAAACCTTTCCTACTGAGAAAAGATGTCCAATGTCTATTAACTACTGAAACCACGTTAAAAATCAAGTGCTCATGTTTCCCACTGTTTTATAATTAGTTACTTAGTTACACATCTTAATTAAAATTCTAATAAAATATCAGATCCTACTCTCTGGCTGCAGATAGTATCCAAATCAAATATTTCAGGGCAATTTAAACGGTTTTAGGAATGTTTGTAAATAAATATCTTACCTTTCTAGTTCGTATATACACCGATGAGCCAAAACATTATGACCAGCGAGTCATGCAAATCGAAGCAACTACAGGTGAACTACGGCGCGTGCGCGGGTCGGGTATAAAAAAACACCTGATACTGAGCTCCGTTAATCAGTGTTACTCTTGTTCTTCAGATGGGAAAGTAGCGGAGTTAAGCGAGTTTGACAAGGGCCAAATTGTAATGGTCAGATGACTGGGTCAGCGCATATCCGAATCGGCACGGCTAGTGAGTGGCTCACGGTCAGCCATGGTTAGTACCTACCCAAAGTGGTCCGAGGAAGGGAAATCCACGAACCGCCAGCGAGGTGTTGGACGACCACGGCTCATTGATGCTCGAGGTGTGCAAAGGCTCTCCCGGATGGTACGTGGCAACAGAAGGGCGACTGTGACGCAACTGGCCGGTAATTGGAATGCTGGTGATGGGAGTAATGTGTCACAACACACAGTACATCGAACCCTGTTGAAAATGCGGCTACGTAGCCGCAGGCCGCTCCAAGTGCCCATGCTAACCACGGTTGGTTCACCGACGACAGCACCTACCATGGGCACGCGAGCATCGAAACTGGACCTTGAATGATTAGAAGAAGGTAGTCTGGGCCGATGAATCACGTTTCCTGTTGCAGCATGTAGACGGCCGGATACGTGTGCGTGGTTTACCTGAGGAAGTAGAGCCTGAATGCACCGTGGGAGGAAAACAAGCCGGTGGCACCAGTGTCATGCTGGGATACCCTGGGTCCAGTCATCTATGCCGGGCACTCTGATATCTACCGCCTACCTAAACATCATTGCTGACCAGGTTGACCCATTCATGGCAATGGTCTTCCCCTCCAGCGGTGTCGCCTTTTAGCAGGATAATGCGCCGCGCCACGCCACACCGCCCGGACTGGTTCGCGGCAGAACATGAGGAAGATGTCCAGGTATTGCCCTGGCCTCCAAATTCCCCAGACATCAATCCTATCGAGCATCTGTGGTTTGTGTAGGAACAGCAACTCCGTTCTCCGGAGTCTCAACCACAGACATTACAAGAGTTAAAGGATCTGCTGGTGACGTGTTGGTACCAGATACCACAAGACATTTAGAAATCTTGTAGCGTCCATGCCTCACAGGGTACGAGCTGTTTTTGCTGCACGTGGAGGATCAACATCATATTAGATAGGTGGTCACAATAATGTTTTGGCTCATTGGTGTATACTCTGAAGAGTTTTTTTATGCCATACCACTTAATGCAGATTATGGCTAGTTTTAGACAATGACAACCATCCTAAAGGAAATCTTTCGAAATTGACTATAAAAAAATCGATAAATAAAGTACTGATTTTAAATTAGGAGTAGCATATTCAAGAGAATAAAATTTACCAAACTCCGGGAAATGTGTAGCTACAGTAAATGTCGTAAAATAAAGATTCCAGATTTAAAAAAAAATAATAAAAAATAAAAAATTGCATTTTGATCTATACATCAATTATTCAGTAACTGAAGTATACTTTGGTCTCCTGTAAACTTTCCATAAGATCCAACCGTGATTCCCCTCTTCAGTTAACTTTCAATATTTTTAAATTTCGCCTCTCTCAACTTTACCGCTGTCTGAAAAAAAATCGAAATACAGCATCACACACTGGTTTGCAACCCAGTCGATAGGAATTGCCAAAATAGAACTCTGACCACAGCACCAAGTTTCAGAGATACTGGCTTTAACAACTGTTTTGAAAGATAAAACATGAAAAGGCACTTTATCAGAGGGTTGCGAACCATTACGAATGCAGCCTCTCCACCAACGTGCGTGACATTCAGTTAGGTGTACTTAGAATTGCGGAATTTTTGAAGAATAAATTGAAATCACTGGGGGAGCGATGAAATGCATACACTATTTAACTGCAGCTTATGAACTGAGCATGGACTAATCAAGAAAGTGAAAGAATCTCCAACTTCGGAACAGCCATGACGCGTAACATGGTTGATCGTGGAAGACAGGATTTACATATATATATATATATATATATATATATATATATATATATATATATATATATATATAGTGTGTGTGTGTGTGTTATTTTTTTTGCTTGTTCCATAGAAGTGGTGAAAGTTTGGCTTCAAATTGGTGTAGTGCCTGATCTGGATTGCGATTCAAGATGGGCAATTTTCTGAGTAAAAATATAAAAAAGCATGCGAAGAACGTGATCGTAGCAGAAGTTCATTGAAATCCTCTGTTAAAGTTGAGGAAGGGAATATATATTCCACAGTCCAAAATTAGGAATCTGTATTCTAGTCTACAAATGAAATGTCTAGTAAACATACGATGATTTAGTTTTACTCTGGCAAACAAGATAACGCCCACACGAAAAAAAAAAGCAATTTAAAGATAAAAAAAAAACATAAAAAACTGCACTCTTCTTCAAAAAGTGCCCTGTATTGTTTACAAGCATGTTATTCTCTCATCAGAATAAAACGCGTCCAAAGACCTGTGAAACTCAACCGTATCTAATAAAACCATTAATGTTTCCTTTAACATCGCTGAAGTTACAGCGAAAATAAGAAGCTATACTACTGCAGAAGAATTAATTTGGCTGGATCGTTCAGAAATGTCATAAATACTTCAGGAAGGAGCTAAAATCACAACAATTCTGAAAATTTGTCAAATGTCGAAAATTTGGGTCGTAAAACTGATAGCTTGTGGGGAATACAGAGACAGTTTAACTAGAGCCTCAGGCAGAGGTGAAAGTGATTCTTGCATTGCTACTATTGGTACATGCAACAGTGAAAAGCAAGGTGTCTGGGATTTCAGGCCCTGCTATGGGTCATCATGGAACAAATAAGTACATGGGCTCTGTTAGGGCAACTAAGAATAAGAACATGTGCGTGTTTACTTGCATGTACACTAATGCTAGGAGCATTGTAAATAAATTTGATGAATTTGAAGTAATGATTAAGTCAACAAATGCAGACATTGTAAGAACAACGAAGATATGGGATCCCTCAGACATGAGCGATGCTCAATTTGAATATGAGTAGTACAATGCATAGAGGAAGGGCAGATAGCGTAGGAGAAGTAGAGGGGTTATGCTCTTAGTTAAGAAGAATATTAAATCTAAGGCAGTGGCATCCAGTTGACTTCGGTAACGAGTGCAATGTTGAGTAAGTTTGGTGTAATATATGCACAGGGAAAACAAAATTGAGAGCAGGAGTGTATTATAGGCCTAATAACGCTGATGAATTTACCAAAGAGCTATACAGGGAAATAGTGGTCCAGCAAATCAGAATGTCTCACAATGAGGGATTTTAACTTTCCAGATGTTGGTCACTCTTGATGATCCTACACTCAGGCTGCACGCAAACTGAATAGGTATTTTGCATCTACATTCACATGTGAGGAATTCTTTAGGGAAGATGTCAGAAGTTTATCGAACTGTAACGAGGAGCTAGATGACTTTGTGATAACTGAAAGGAAAGTGGAGGAGAAATTGTTGAAGATGGAAATAAATAAAAAGGCACCTGGGGAGGATGGAATCTGTCCAATTATATTAAGGGAAGCAGCAAAGGCGGTCAGCAAACCCTTAGCCATAATTATGAGAGCATCTGCGAATTTAAGGGAGGAGTCCCTATGGATTGGAGATGTGGGAATATATCCCCAATTCATAAAGGCGGATCAAAAGACGACATGAGTAATTACAGAACTGTTAGTTTAACGTTTCTTTCAGGGAAATTAATTGAATCACTGGTTAAAGAAGTAATGCAGGACCATTTAGAATAGAATAGAATCTTTAATTGCAGCAATGATAGACATACAATTAGTCCCGTCACGGCATGGTGGTTTTTTTTTTTTTTTTTAGGAGCATTAGCAACTAAGGCTATATTGCTCCGTGATATGCGGTGGTCATTCCCTGACCTTTCCGCATCCTCCGTATTTGGTGGTGACGGGCTCGAACCCCGGTCTAATCAAGAAGCGACTGCTGCTCCTTCCCACCTGGCTACGGAGGCGCCCGCATGGTGGTGCCAGGGGTTAGTTCATGATTTAGTCAATCATGAACTTATACTGCAATTATACAGCAGGGATTTAAGGGGCAGTCTTGTCTAACCAATATGATTGGTTATTATGATGTAGTGACCAAGGAACTGGGTGCGTGCAAAAAATACTTTTCACGTCATATACAGTACTTTAATTTCAGGAAGGCTTTTGATACTATTGCACATTAAAGACTGCTGTAAAAACTGGAGCAATGTGGCATTAAGGGCAAGTTACTGCTTTGTATAAAGGGATGGTTAAGTGAAAGAAGACAGAATGGTTATCAATGGGTACTGCTCTTTGTGGACTAATGTTACTAGTGGAGTTCCCCAAGGATCGGTGCTGGGTCCATTGTTGTTTCTAACATTTATCAATGATATTGATGAGAGTATATCAGGCATAATGTTTAAGTTTGTAGGTGATATAAAGGTTGGCAGAGTAATTAACGACAGTCATCAGGGTAAGCTACTGCAACCAGATCTACGAAAATTGAGTCCATAGACTGAGAAAATTGCAGTTGAAGATTAACATTGACAAATGCAAGGCACTGCACATGGTTAGCAGTAACCTCAAAGTAATTCATCAACTGTTTTTCATTCTCTACTACATCCAGGCTAGTATAGAATAAAAAATACCTGAGGGCAATCGTGCAGTCAGACATGAAATTTCTGAGCAGTGCAAACACGCTGTCGATTGAGTAATTTAAATGTCAATAGTATTCTTCCAGTTGCTGAGACTACACACGAGGAGACATAAATTTAAACAATAACAATAAAATTTTGCAGTTGTCTAACTCGCAATAAATGGTAAACAGAAGAGAAATAACTAGGAATTTTGAACACCTATAAGCAAATTTCATAAAAAGGGTCCTTGTTTTCATAAAAATAAATTATACTCTTGTAAATTAATATTTTTGAATTATGGAATGCTCCGTTTATAAAAAAAAAAAGAGGCGTTTATAATAAATGATTTAGAATTAGCAACTGTCATATTATAAAACATATATATATATAAATTCGCTTTTTCTATGTAGTAGTTAACTCTACGGATGATCGCCTTTTGTTACTGGAGCCACACTCGCTACCATACTCTTAGTTACGCCTTGGCGGACAGCATCATTTGCACCCTTTAGTCTTTGGATAAATGCATTACTTCACATAATTCCACAAAATTTATTCTGCATGAAACAGAGAGAGAGAGAGAGAGAGAGAGAGAGAGAGAGAGAGAGAGAGAGAGAGAGAGAATAAAACCAAGAAATATCTGCACTGCCCTATTTTCCTTCACGCTCGACCATCGCTTGGAGTGGGTCGTCCTATCATTTTCTGATAGATTTCTTGGAGAATTCCAGCATCTTAGTACTAAAAAAAAAAAAAAAAAAAACAGATGAACTTATTCCCAAACTACTGATACTATAAAAGATTCAGTCAGCTTCATTTGACTGTGCTTGAAAGAAGACCACCCTTCAATAGAAATATATCCTATAGCCGTTTTCAATATAATACTTGTGCGAGACAATTTTCCAACGTTCTCAATAAGTAACATTCTGATCGATAATTAAAAAGATCTGCACATATAAATAAGTAATTCTTTCAAAGTTAGAGAAAATGCTTACAGCGTATCAATCATAAATTTCAAATTAACAAGAATGTGCTTTACTTGGGTTTATTGATTATACAGGATTATCGGGTTATCGCACAAGCTATTGGTCAACGGCGCGTGCCGAATTAACTATAGCAGCAAAGCCAATATCATCATCAGATACAAAGTATTTTTAGAAAGATGTCAGAAGGCAATTTCATTGTGATACAGTGGTGACATTTGAGGAGTAGCACAGCACTTATCAATGCGATGAGTAATATGTGCTTTTCCTTAGAAGAATGTACTTATTTTGGGACATTACCGTGTATCAAAATGATTTTTGCAAAGCCATGATATATTCATTAATAAATGATAACCAATGCAAAACTGAGATGTATTCGCACCATTCTTGGTAGAGAAAACACCGCAAAGAATATCTAAACGGGTACGGTGTAGCACATTATTAAACAGTTTTAATTAAATTTTTTGTTTCTTGCAAACTGGATTGTTTCATAAATTCTGTTCTATCGTTAAACTTAATGTTGAAAAAACTTTTAATTATAATACATCTAAATGTTTAGAATGAAGCTTTCCTCGAGTTTATTTAATGCACCTTAACATTAAGAATACTAAAAAGGGTTTAGGGATGAAAGCCTCAGATTAGGAAAGTTACTAGAAGTTAGTATAAAGCTGCTGCTGTTGTTGGGTTTTAGGAGCATCAGCGACTAAGGCCATATTGTCCTGTGAATATTGTCTGTAAATTGCGAGTGTTCCGGAGGTCTATTTTCTATTTGCAGGAGAAAAAACCATGCTACCCACATCTGAGACCGACCAACTTAAAAACGTTGTGAAAAAGGGTCATAAAATTTCCTCCCATCACCGACGGGAATCGAGCTCAGATCTTTTCCAACTGGCGTGGGGAGGGCGGAAATCCTATCAACTGTGCTACCGACGAGGGCTTAGTACAAAGCACCATTTTAGTTCGTAGTAAACGAGACTAGTTCTTAGTAAATTAACTAAGAACCGAAATGATCATTTGCACTTACTTGTTCGTAAGGGCCATTATTAAGAATATAAAATAAAAGAAATGAAAAACAAGTAAATATGCAAATGCCAAATCAAACCTTCGTCACATCAAAAACTGCCATAATAAGAAATTATAAAAAAAAAATGTTATTTTGCAATATTTTGGCTTAAAATTATCTATTTTAGTAATAACTACATAGTGACAAACTAACAGTAATAATGACTACAGTGATGTTTACTACATAGTGAGTACTGTAATGCTTTCAGTTGCATGATCTTGAGGGATTAAAAAAAGGTGTTTATATAAATCCGAATTTAGTTAATAATGAAATTAAGAAAATAAATTTACTCTTCATTATTCACAACTAACTTACAAAACCAAACCTTTCTTATAAAAGTTTATTACATAACGAAAGCAACAGCAACTTCTTAACAAAATGAACTTTAAGCACCACAGCGGATAGGGTCTATAAGAAATGTAAAATAGAAGTACATTCTAGATTAATCAGCAGCTTACTGGAATCTACATATCTCTACTACACTAAGATGTTCAAACACCTCAAGGACGATTTTTTTTTTTTATCAACTACCTCTTGTTACAGGAGCAAGACCACATACCACACCGAAGATTATGCGATGTCTTCAAACACAATTCCTGCTGAAACAGAAGAAAATATGATATTTTCTTTACAAACTTATTAACAACTAGGTGTTCGACGCTTCTTGAAGCTGTCAATTTTAATACCTCTTACTATGGGTATCCAAGATTCTACGACATGTAGTCGAAATATACAAAGAACTAAATATGGATGATACAGTCCCTCAGTTCGCATGATGTGGGAAACTTTACGCAGCTTCACTTTCTCGAAGCTGACTACACCTTCAAAGAAAACTTCAGGCATTTATCCCATTACAAGTGGGATAAATGCCTAAATATCTTATATTGTTAATGTTATTGAAATATTAATAATTTTATTATTATTGTATCTTATTATAAATTTCGTATTTTAATAACTTAATACTGCTTATTAAGTTATTAAAATTCATATTTCTAAATTTCATTTCCAAGTATTACACTGCTACAAAGACTGCATGCGTTTCAATATGATATAATTGCTTAATTGCCCCGTTTCTGTGTTTCAGACTGTAAACAGACGTGTATTTGTAAATAATTCTGGTGAATGATTAGTAGGGTTCGCTAGTACTAATACAGTACGTCACTGTATACATATATTCATAAGAAAAAAATTTAAAAAATAATAAATAAATAAAATAATAATAAATATTGATGCATATGACTGCCTTCAAGCTTGTGCCTATACTCGTAAATGTACTGACAGTTGAAGTGTGTTCACAGAATAACTCATGGGGGAAGGGGGAGAATCCTACATCCTCCAATGAAGAAGACTTCAGAAATTCTCCAACAGTCGACGAGACTATTATGCCAACTAAGCTGCGACAGAGGGCATATACGTAAATACGTATAATGAAGGTTTTTATATGTTACAATAAGAAAACCAAATTTTCAGAAACCAGAGTATATCTTGAGATATCAGTTAGGTGTGTTGCCACATAAAAAAATGAGAACTAGTTCAATGTTTAATATCAGGTAAACCATGAACAACAAAATCAGAAAATTAACAACGTAAAAGAAACTTTTTTTCCCCTTTTTCTTAAATATTTAATTTTTTTTCATATAAGCCAAAACTTCCGGACGTTTTGAAATATGATTTCCATGTGTTCGTCCAATTCATTTTCCAGATTTCGATTCATTGAGATTTTCTAAAATGATTTGCTGTATATTAGTTTAAAATTTTAATTACTAATAAAGTATTTTAGTTATATTTTATTTAATAAATAGATGTTGTAATTTAGCATGAACTTGCTCAGTTAACGCAGTTACAGCAGTGGTAGATGACCCAGAAAGTCGTTCATCCACAATTTCTTTGTTTTTTTTTTATATATATAAAAAACATCACTTTTTTTTCCCTCTCCTCTTATCATTACTAGCATGTTTCGTAGTGATAAAGAAACGGGTTCTCGAGGGCCAACATGAATTATTATAATGGCCAGCTGAAGTTCTTCATGGCAAGATCAGTAAACGCAGGTTCCCAGCAGGTTACTTATCACACAGACACCTCATCTACGTATGCGTTCACCTCAGCTTTCCCTATCTCTACCCCTAGCGTCCATTTCTTGAATATTGCATTAAAGAACTTTATCTTCTCCTATAAAGTTTATCGTCTTTCTCACTTCAGATAATACCTATTTATAGCATTCCCAACTCGTACATAAATATATTAAGGAGGGGGGGATAGATATTTCCATAACAAGGCTATCTTGCTTACGCCCAAGTGATAACTGTGATGTTTTTATCAAAGTACACACCTCTGTTGATACTACTAAACCGATACTAGTTCTCATCCTTTGCTGGCAGGTTTTTTACTACCGAGTTATTTTAATGAGTAAACTTAATAAACATATGATTAGCCATTGTAGACAGAAGCGTACAGAAAAATTAAGTGAATCGGTGGAATTATTAACACGTTTATGTTGCAATTTTTTTCAGCTTTAATGGCTAGTAGAGAAGAAATATTGTCTACATTATAGGCCTTGAGTGTTAGATGCCTGTCTATCTATCTGTACGTGATTTTTTCCTCAGACTAACTTATTGAGCAAATAAAGTCGGTTATTCTGTCTTTAAGATTAACACAGCGTTATTTAACAGAAAAAAAAAATTCAGAGTGGAATAATAACAAATATTGATTAAGCGAACCATTCAAGGAATCACAGATAGTAGCACACGCATTCGCTGTGCATATATTAATAGAGTGGGGCCTCGACTTCCGATGACATCGTCATCCGATATTCTCAGGAAATGATTTACCTTCCAAACGAGCTTTTATTTTAAGGACCGATGATATTTACAGGAACCGATGGTTTTCCTATATAGTTCGAATGATGCAATGGTAGAAATTTTCAGACGCGTCGCGCGCGGAATATCATTCGTACGATTATTCGCAACCAATTAGTGTCTTTGCTATTGTTCAACACAACATTCCCGCGTGTTACAGTACTTCGAACAATTTCTTTATCTTCTGTTTAATGCGCTTGTCCAGTGTGTAAGCAGAGTGTATTTTTGTTAATTACAAGGAACCGGCCTCTTCAGAAGGAGAAGGTTCATCATTAAGGATTAGACTAGTTTAGCTGGACATAAGCCTATGGAAGATAGGCTCACTCTCCCGTTGGGTGCCAATATCTCTGGAGATTTTAAGCTGAAGCCTTTACTGGTGTATCACTAACATTCCCAGAATATTTAAACAACAAAACGTCAACAAAGGCACGCTGGGAGTATTTTGGCACAGCAATGAGAAGGCCTGGGTTACAAGATGTGCATTCACTGAATGGGCGCTTGAAGTTTTCTGTCCTTCAGTGAATAGTTATCTTGAGAAAAATCAGTTTCCTGCGAAGCTCTGGCTAATGCCTAATGCCATGATCCCGACCTTGTCCAATCTCTTGAGGCACAATTTGACTTTGTGCAAATCAAATCTTTGCCACTCAACACCACTCCTCTTCAACCAATGGGACCAGCAAGCTAGTTATGTTACGGTTTGTTATTTTGGTTTTTAGGAGCATTAGCAACTAAGGCCATATTGCTCCGGGGATATGCAGTGGTCATTCCCTGATCTTTCCGCATTCTCCGTATTTGGTGGTCACGGGCTCGAACCCCGGTCTAATTAAGAAGCGTGTGCTACGCACTGTTGCTCCTACCCACCTGACTACAGAGGCGCCTAACACTTTAGAGATACCGATCTTTTGGCTGGTGAGTGTATATTTCTATAGTCCAAAATTCGTTAGATCCAAATATACAACTGTATATTTGATTCTAATGAATTGTGGACCACAGTTTTCTCTTCATGGTGACAAAGCCTAGTAATCTAAGTAAAGACTAACAGATGTGGGTGCTGAAATTTTATTAAAAGCTGAGAGAAATTAATGAAATAAAACATTCCGGAATCGCCCTCGAAGTAGGCCATTGACATGTCGCATTCACAATAAATTCGATGTTACTGGCTCGCACCAGGCTGATCCATGGTTTAATAGAGAACAAGTCAAACAAGCGGCTTTTGGCAAGATCACTCTGAACGGAACCTATGAGAGCACTGTGATCTCAAATCGAACTGCGTGGTTCGTTGGAAACCACTTCCAAATTGTCAGGATATGTCAAAAGCCTAACTACTTGTGCTTAATTGCCAAAAATGCAAAAGTGAATATTTTAGCAGCAAGTTATCCTGTCGCGTGTTACCGTTTGAGTAATGCCATTGCAACTTTGGTGTTCAACTTTTTCTTTGATAGAACGGTTACAAATGACATATACCTACGGTCCTCACAGATTATATTGTTTCGGATTTATATCTGATTTCTCTCATACAAAGGGTACTAGGAAAGTTTTGCAATACAGCTTTGTTTATTTAATTTTTTCAAAGTAATTTCCTCTACATTCAATACACCTCTCCATCCTCCGAAACCAATCTTTAAACCAGTTCTGCCAAGTTTCACTAGGGAGTAAAGCACACTCGTTGTCCCAAGCCCGTAGAAGGTCCTCATCACTGGAAAACCGCCTCCCTTTTAGCTTCATTTTCACATGCGGGAACAGTGCAAAGTCGCAGGGAGCAAGGTCTGGACTGTAGGGAGGGTGCTCGAGAAGTTTCAGTCCTGTCGTGGTCAAATATTCGGCGCAGATTTTGGCGCCGTGAGCTGGAGCATTTTCGTCATGGAGGTACCAGGTGTCCATTCTTGACTTTGGCCGCAGGTTCTTCATAGATCCAATGACTTTAGGCAGGCATTGTTCAATATAACACTTAGCTGTGACTGTCTTCTGCGTGTCCAAAACGACACGTTCCACAATTCCACTCGATTTGAAAAATACAGCTATCATTTTCTTCTTTACAGATCGGGATTTTCTGACAATTACGGGTGTGTCGTCATCATCAAAGACCCAAACTTTGTTTTGAGCCTTGGTCGGCAGATCGTAATAGTACAGCCAAGTCTCGTCACCTGTCACGATGTTGTTCACATACCGAGATTGTCCCTTATCAAACTTTTTTAACATCTCCCGGCACCAAGTCACACGTCGTGTCATCTGCTCTTCAGTCAGTTGATGCGGCACCCAGAGAGAACAAAGTTTCTTCACGTGCAAATGATCTTGCAGAATCGAACGAATTGCTGGTGCATTTAGGCCCAAAGTATCCTCTATCTGTTGGTAGGTCACTCGCCTGTTTTCGTCAAGCATTTTCCTCCGTAACTGACGTCAAACGTTTTCCTCCGTAACTGACGTTCGTGGCCTTCCCGGCCTCTCAGAATCCTCCAGAGTGAAATTTCCCCTTTGGAATTCTCTATACAACCTGAATATCGTTGTACGATGTGGACAATCATCATCTAGTGCAAGAGTCATTTCTTCTAAGCACTGCTCTATGGTTAAACCACGCACGAAATTATACCGCAAAACTGTCCTTATCTCATTTCGTGACCACGATGCCATCGCAAGCACTTTACACTCTCACTACTAATGAATAACTGAGCCCATCGACTTGGCGCGACGGCTACTATGCACGTATGAACATGTCTCAACATGCAGCAACAAGCAGCTTCCTGTGATTCATTGTTGCGTCATATTGCAAAACTTTCCTAGTACCCTTTGTATGGTCTGTGATTAACTCAATTTTTTCAGGTTGGTCGATATGATCGAAACTGTCTCATACGTGCCCCATCTTACGTCTCCCTCTAAATCCATGTGTTAATTCTTAATGTGATGTGAGAACTGTGTTGGAAACTTAACTTTTTGTTTATCTCTCTCTCTCTCATCGATAAGTTTCCATAAATGAAGCGACAGCAGAGACGCAATCGATATGCCTCTATGGTCATCTGACCGTACATATAACCTCTTCCTTTTGAGTACTTCTGGTGAAATAGGTATGAAAAGGGCAGAAAAACCTCAAATGTTGACAAAAGTCCGCAGAAATGCAGCAGCAGATTCCAGATTTTATGAACAGTGAAAAGTTTAGATTTTAAACTCTGCTGAATTAACTGTCCCATTATTCTATATTATATGTAAAGTGTTAGTTAAATGAATTATCAAATGGAACCTACTTTTTGGCCACCCTGAATATACACTATTCCATTTATCAACAAAGCATACACTAGTCCACAATCCGAAAATCTAGTGGATGTCCACAATGTCTCACAGCTTTTTTATTCACTCAATGAAATTCCAATTACACATTATATAAACTCTACTTTGATTCGACAACCGTGAGATGACACCTATTCAAAGAGAGTTTACATAGTGAGGACAGAAGGATGTGCGTTTAAGTGATTGCGGTTCAAGTCTGCTTAACAACTAAACGCAGTGCTGTTCTTGTATTCTCTCTATATTGTGAACAACTCCTTATGTGGTAGTTCCGGAATTTAAAACAGAAAAATGCATTTATTATAAAACAATACTTAATTCTTTTTCGGTCACATGAGGTAGCATTATCTACAGCAAAAGAACAGCTTTTTTTAATTATTGTAATTAATTATGAAGTGACGTAATGCTTTATTCATCCGGCACCTAATTATTTACTTTAGGTCACCCTATATTCAGTTTATTACGGGAATCACTTAGGCTCTTTTCAGCTGCGCTTAATTAATTTTTCACACATCATTGCTACATCAATGACAGTATTGTTTTCGACAACAGGCTTACTTAAACCATAATACCATCTTTCTTTTTTTTTTTTAATCTTGTCGTAAGGTTGATATCGAATAAAGTAGCTGCTTATTGTGCAAGTTTTCGCATCCCACCTGAAAGTAACAGGTGTTCGTGTTACAAAAAAAAAAAAAAAAGGTTTGAGTCTGTCTACCAGAATGATGGATAAACCGTAGAACAAAGAAATTTAACGCAAAGCCCGTGCTAGGCCTGCAAGCAATGTTTTTTTTTTCTTTATTAAGATCGACACTTCCTCCATTCTTAATTGTCATCTAGTTACGGTAATTCATCACTTCAAAGTTCAGTAACACCTGTCCAATTACCAGGTATTTACTTAATAAGGTAGTCGGTCTTTTCCAGTGTAACATCTCAGCATTAATATCAGACGTCAGCACTTATATTAGCTAATAACAAAACTAATTACTCTTTCTTAGTTGAAGTGCAGAGGAGGAGGAGGAGATGATCTGTTCCGATGCATGAGACCTCCAGGTATCAATTCTTAGTGACAGCTCAAACACCTGATAGAAGACAGAGCTCCATTTTCTTTCATCTCTTAGCTCACTTCTTATCCTGTTAAAGAAAAGATTGATAATTACGTCCTTGGACTGTTAGAGGCTGTGTAAGATGTGTTCTTATGAATCTCTAAGTGAGGGTAATGGGTAATTTGAGTCCCAAAACAAACCCCAAAAATTAAAATTGTAGAGGTACCTTATCAGCATTTACTAACTGAAAATCCCAAAATCTAATGATGACCCAATGTCTCGAAGTTTTATTTACTCGATTAGTCAAGTTGCAGTAACACGTTGTCAATATCCTTTTATACATAATAAATGCATTTTTCTGAGTTTCGCTGTTTCTAGGAATTGTTCACCTGTTTTAAAAGAAAACAGGTGGTCTTATTAAGAAATAAAGAAAAGCTCAGAAAAATGGTTAAAAAAAAAGTCAGCAAATAATAAAGTGAATTAGAAGTATGAATGTCTTCCAGGAACTATCCATCACAATCACCATCATCTTCGTATCATCTCAAAATCAATAGCTATGAAAAATTCAAATTATTAATGTTCTGCACTAAAACTCAGAGCTCATTATCACCTCTTTTGCACATTTTAAAGATTTGGTCTAATAGAATATATACAAAAAAAAAAAAAGTCCGCTTACACAAAGGAACCAATTGCCACAATTCATAAATGCCACATTTTCTACATTCAGGTTTCGCTCTATATTCAGAGATAAAAAGTAGAGGAAGGTTAGGAGGCACCTTAAATTGTTATATCGAATAAAGTTCTTTATTTACTATTCCATTCCATCAACGGTGGTTTCAATTAAAAAAAAATGATTAAATAACTTTTGAATTAAATCTTCAAGAGATGCATACCAAGTCGAACGTTAAGTTAGTTTTCAAAATAAATTCTCTAATGTTATGTATATTTAGCAGCATTAATAATGTGGCACAACTACACGGTTTCTTGGGCAAAGTTCCCGCAAGTACAGAAGACAGCTGTCGGTTCTTACACCGTTCGCCATGTCAGCGAGCCGTTTATCAAGGACCCAACAGCGCGTTCGGGTGTCACAAGCGTAGCACATTTAAAAATGCTATTTGGAGAGAGAGAAAATAAAATAATGAAAACCATGTGACGCAGCAATTTTTCTCTAGTTAAAGAAACAATCTGAAATTTTCGTCAGATTACTGAAGTAGGCCATTTTAAAAGTTTTCAAAATTATTTATGCTTAAGTTTTTGTAACTAGTTGCAATACCTGGTCATCGCTGATTGCACATGAGCACGCGAGAATGCTTCAATAAGCAGACAGTATTGCCCAGTGTCACTGACTGAAAAAGGGAGATTTTAATTCTCGAATTCGATTCGCAAACATTAATCAGTAGTTTAATAGGCTCTGTCTATTAAAATCTTTATAACATGACATGCGACAGTTGATCTTCCTCACTAGAATATGATAATATCGATAGCTTTTATGGGAAGAAAACACTATACCTTTCTTGAAGACAGCGCAACAGTGTCCTCCCTTTATGCTGATCCCCATAATTAATGTTTCTCAGAGAGCAAAGTGATTATCGTGCTTCATCTCCGGACATCCGCAATAACAGCTTCGGGATGATTCTTTACCAGATATGGGCGTTACTTAATTATGAAAGTGTGTTCATTTCTGACCACTCCACACTACGTAATCTGACTGCAGTAACCGACATCAACAAAAGGAATGATAGTGTTGTTGAAATGTGAATACCGTAGTGATTAGTTAGCAGCTGAAAGAGCGGTGAATCGTACGTTTCCTGTTTCTGCTTCTTTTGCTTCTTTATCTTGCAGGGCTGGTGTGGTTCCTCACGCCCTAAACGAATTACAGCTTTGTCAACTTGTCATGAGATGGAAGCTATAAAGAGTTAGTGGTGGTTTAGCTATCATTAATCAAAAGTGCAAATGAAAGGACTTTTGTCGCTTCGGTGAGGTATGAGTGTTGAAATTGTGTGGAGGAATGGGAAGGTCTACTGAAGGTATGGGTTACACACCCTTGTGGTTGAAAAAATGTTCGGATTTTTCAAATGCAGAGCACAAAGGAATACAAGTGTACAAATGTTCATGTATTTTATCATCTACTTATAAAAAAGTAATATTTCTAAGGAAACCGACTTTATATATTTTTTTATTAATTTTTCAATCAAAGTATGCTCTTTAATTGTAATAAAAGTATTTCAAATCGGAAGGCGAAATTTTGTTTTAATTTATACTAACTGTTGTGCTGGGTGGGTATTATTAAATTTATTCAGTTTTAAATTGGCATCAAATGTAGTAGTCTGAAGGAAATTGTTGAAGGCCCTACTCGTGCAGCTATTGAGACCAGAGCCAACACAGTCTTAAATGCCCTGTCGGTTTGGGTTGAAGAGAATAAGATGGAAATCTCTACAGAAAGAAGCAGAACCCTGCTTCTCAAAGGCCGTCTTGACATCAACAGACCACCAACCATTCGTTATAAAGGATATACACTCAAGAATCAACGTTAATTCAAATATTTAGGCGTCACCCTAGATGATCGCAGAACTTTTATGCCACATCTAAAGTCCATGAAAGAGAAGGCCAAAAATTATATCAATATGCTTGCTCGCTTCACCCGCAAAGACTGGGGTCTTAAAGGACCTGCACTCCACCTTCTGTATTCAGCTGTTTTTGTACCGTTTGTAACATACGGCGCTGCCGTATGGTTCCATCGTTTGTCCATCATCAGCACTAGGAACGTTATTCTGCAGATACAACGGTTGATGCTATTAAAAATGACTCGGGCTTGTAGAACTACCTCAACAGCAGCACTACAAGTATTAACAGGTTGTATCCCCCCCTTGACCTCTAAGCGGCCTTCACATGCCATCAGAAAGAACAAAGAAACTGAATTCCTGGGGATAAAAACTATTGTCGATGCAGATCCGAAACAAGAACTCCGGCGTACTTGGCAGGAACTTGTTTCCTTCTGGCAAATCCGTTGAGATGACTCCAGCAAAGGCAGTACTACCAAGCTATTTCTACCTGAACAAACAAAGACTTTGCTGGTTCTTCCCTAATTTACACGCTACCTTTCTTCTGACAGGACACGAGTCATTCAAAAAGCGACTTCAGGACTTTGGGCTTGTAAACTATGTCCATTGTGTTTGTGGAGAACTGGAACCACGTAATGCACTCGTGTAACATCTACCTGGACCTACGTAATCAACTGTTATTGGATATAAATTTAACCACACTCAGTCCGGAAAGCAACCTGTTAAAATCAAAAGAAGCGTTTTTAGCTTTTAGCAGGTATGCCTCAGCAGTCTTCAAAAGGCGTTGGTATCATCTCTCCACGTCTGATCCCACAACATATAACAGCTACAAGGTGATGTGTAATAGAGCCACAGAAAAGGTTCGACAGGCAAAGGCAGTTTATGAGAAATCACTAGCAAACAGAGCAAAGAGGGGGGATAAAGAATTCTTCACATATATAAATGCCAAGAAGAGCAGGACAAACCAGATCGGACCTTTACGTAAGGGAAAGGGGATAGTAATAAATACACCAGCTGCCGTTGCAGATGAACTCAACAGTTATTGTGCGTCGATATTTACAAATGAAAAGCCTTTTGTGGCAATGGGAAATTGTGGGAGCGAAGTTAAAAAATATGTAATTAATGATATTGAAATTTCGCAAGATTATTTAATGAAAAAACTTTCAAGCCTACAGACCAGTAAGGCTCCTGGAGTTGATGGAATATACCCTATAATCTTGAGAGAGGCGGCAAGCGAGTGCATTGAACCACTGAGGCTGGTTATGCGAGCATCACTGGACTCTGGGGAGATTCCCTTGGATTGGAAAAGTGCAAATGTATCTCCCATACATAAGGGTGGCTCTAAAAGTGAAGTGGGAAATTATCGACCTGTCAGTCTGACTTCAGTAGTAGGGAAAATCATGGAGGCAATGATCAAGGGTGGAATTCAGGATCATTTGGATCGAATTGAAATTCTCAATGATACTCAGCATGGTTTTGTAAAGGGAAAATCATGTTTAACAAATCTGGTTCGCTATTTCGAAAGGGTCACTCACGAGCTGGATTTAGGGAATAATTTCGACATTGTTTATTTAGATTTCAGCAAAGCTTTTGACTCAGTCCCACATGAGAGGTTGCTTTATAAGCTAGAACAGGTTGGAATCACTGGGAAAATCCTTAGATGGATAGAAGGATGGCTTCAGGGCAGGAGGCAGAGGGTTGTGATAAATGGCTATTCCTCAAGATTGGGTTGATGTAAGAAGTGGGGTTCCCCAAGGATCAGTATTAGGACCACTGCTGTTTTTAATTTTCATAAACGACATTGATGAAGGGATAGAGGGCGTGATGTCTAAATTTGCAGATGATGTTAAAATTGGTAGAGTAGTTAATGATCACTGTCAAGCTGAGCTTCTTCAGAGAGACCTAGATAGACTTCAAGAATGGTCAGAAAAATGGCAGCTGTGCTTTAATCCAACAAAGTGTAAGGTATTACACCTGGGAAACAGTAATCCCAAAATAACTTATTCACTTGGTGGAGTTCAACTAAACCCAGTACTGGAGGAAAGGGACTTGGGTGTTACGATACGGTCAGACATGAAATTCTCTGAGCATTGTAAACAGGTTGCAAGGAAGGCCCATGGTGTCCTATCGATGATCTATCGAACTTTTGCAAGTAGAGATAGGGACGTGATAATCCCATTATATAAGGCTTATGTTAGACCACACTTGGAATACTGTGTTCAAGTATGGAGACCGCACCTAAAGAAAGACATCGAGCTTCTTGAAAGGGTGCAAAGAAGGGTAACTCGCCTGGTGGGTTTGGCAAAAGGGCGTCCTTATGAAGAAAGACTTCGAATATGTGGGTTGCAGAGTTTGGAAACTAGACACCTTAGAGGAGATTTGATTGAGGTGTTTAAGGCTCTGAGAGGCATCAGTAAAATGAATGAGGACAAAATTTTCAAGATTATAAATGATGCTAGAACTAGGGGACATAAATTCAAGTTACGGGGGGAAATGTTTAGATTGGACTGCAGGAAGTTTTATTTTAGCCAGCGAGTTATAAATTATTGGAATAAGTTGCCTTCATGGGTGGTAGAGGCCGACAGTTTGGGGAAATTCAAAGGTCATCTGGATAGTACTTTCGGGTAAGGGAAGCGCATAGGATGATAGGATTAATTTCCTTTTTATTTATTTTTAATTTCATTTTATTTTTATTTATTTATTAATTATTATTATTTATTTATTTTTTTTTTGTTTATATCATTGTTTTGTTCGGTTTTTTTTTTTTTTTTTTCGGCTGGTGCAGCATAAGCCATAGGCTTTCTTGCACCATACGGCCGTTACTAATACTAATACTAACATAGACATCCACACCAGACGTTCCCGAAACCGCTATGATCTCTCCTCGTGTATGCTCTTCTCTCATTACCGGCCACTTCCAGAACTGAATGAACACCTAACTGGACATCTTCCGCGTTGGAATGACGGCACTGAACTGATATATATATATATATATATATATATATATATATCAAACTCAGACACTTCACGTTGCACTTACCCAACTTTGCAAAACGCCCTTGTTTTGCAAGGTCTTCCTTTTCCTGGCCTTCGGTGGGCTCCCGGCGCAGGGGTTATTCCTACTTCTCCCTTCCCACCTCTTCTTTCCGCTGGAGAATGCCTTCTTTCCTCCTCCTCTTGCCTACTTTGGCTCCACCACGTCTATTATCTTCCCCACTCTCTTCCCTTTTTTTTTTTTTTTTTTTTTTTTTTTTTTTTTTGTTTGGTCTCCGTCCAGAAAGCTCAAGCGACCCTGGCGGAGATCAGCCAGAGTATCAAGGCAGCCTGGCTCACCTACCAGTGGTGGTGGCGAGCAACGTAGGGTTCCACTAGGGGCCCTGCGGCCAATTAGCCAGAGACGCAACAGAACATAACACAATACTGCATAAACCAGACACTACACTACACTGCATAAACCAGACAATCCTAACTACACGCAACACATTTTATCTTTTCCTAATCAACAACCCTTCTACGTACACAGCTAATGTTGGTTATCTTCTTAGTGCCTATATCACAATTGGCAATAGTGTCTTCTTCAATAAAGCATCTGAGGTTTTGTATAGTTAAAGCAGAATTGGATGATTAGTTTCTGGGAGTGGGAATAGTATGAATATTTCCCTTTATTTTGAATTTTTAATTTTTATTATTATTTTATTTATTTTTGGCTGATGTAGAAAAAACTTCGCTTCCTTGCATTACTCCACCTTAAGAATACTAATGCTAACCTAACTTAAGCAGTTATTTTCGATACTTTAAAGGCCTTTATTATCTAGCACGAGTTCTTCTAAGCAAGCTTCCATCTTATATTCCGCATTTTTTTTTTTCCCTGCTCGTTGCATTTGGCAGATAGGTCACACGCTGCCTTCTAAATTATCAACTAATGCCGGGGTTCCACAATATTTTGCTCTTATACAGGGTTGTTAAAATTAAAGTATCCCTACGTGGAGGGCTCTGGAGCGAGTTCTAAGGCTCGTACTGAAGAGAAATTTGGACAACAGGTACAATAAAGAATGCGCTTGCCATTTATTGGGGGGAAAATTAGTTACAAAATTTGTCACTGTATAGCGCGTAACTATCTTAGTTACGATTATGCAAATAACTTACGTTATTTGCATAATCGTAAGTTATTGCCACAGGCCACTACTCAGCTCTACTGTACTGTATAAAAGCAAAGCAGTCTCTTCAAAATCATACAGTAGATGTTTGCCTGCACTACAGCAGAAATGCCAACAACGTTGCAGGAAAAGGCGCTATTAGTGAAGCTGTACTATCAGAACAGCAACAATGCAGCTGCGGCCATCAGAGAATTCAGGCGTCAGAAGCGCATAAGGCGTTTGTGCCTATGACTATTTGTGCTGTCCGCAAAATTATTGCGAAATTTGAAGCGACAGGACATCTTGGTGTTCAACCAGGTAGAGGTCGAAAACGAGTGGACTCTTCTCGTGTTGAAGATGTGGTATGGCTGTCGTGGATTTATCGAGTCAATCTCCATGTGGTAGCGCAAGTGTGCCAGCTGTTTATCTTGAAGTGGACATGCCGCATTCCACTGTAAGGCTAGTAATGCGTCAGGTGTTGCGGTACTGTCCTTACAGGATGCGCATGCTACAGCAGCTAAAGCATGGTGATGCAGATATTCGTTTCACATACGCACTTTAGTTTCTAGCGCGAATGACAGTGGATATCACTTGGTCATGGAATATCCTTTGGAGGGATGAAGCCCACTTATGCTTAAATGGACAAGTGAATAAGCACAACTGTCGCATTTGGGCAACAGAAAACCCTCGAGTTATCCAAGCGGTCCCGTTGCATTCTCCAAAAGTGACAGTGTGGTGTGTTTATGGCCACATTCATGATTGGGCCATATTTTTTTGAACAGGTAACACCGACTGGACCCCGCACCTGTTCCGTCACTGGACAGCGATATTATGAAATGTTGGCAAATTTCGCACTACCAGAGCTGCAACAACGTGAGTGCCTTCAGAATACCATATTCGTGCAAGTTGGTACATCCACCGTTGTGTCCAAAGATTGCTAAGGCAACATTTTACAGACGAACGGGTCATCAGCCGTTGTTTCCAGACATTTTGGCCACCCCGATCACCGGACCTCACCCCATGCGACTTCTGGTTGTGGGGGTGAGGTTTTTTTGAAGGACCAGATGTATCGCGAAGGATGTCAAACTCTGGCAGATCTGAAGGACAGCATTAAACGTCATATGCTGGCTATTCCAGTTGACATGTTATGTTCTGCTGTATAAAATGCTGTTCTTCGAATGGAAACTGTTGTTAACCAAAATGGAGAATAGATTGAACAAATGTAGCGCTGTTCAAGTGATTTGTATTGCCACAGCGCCGTATAGTGACAAATTTTGTAACTATTCCCCCCTCCCCCCAATAATTAGCGAGCGCATTCTTTATTGTACCTGTTGTCCAAATTTCTCTTCAGTACGAGCCTTAGAACTCGCTCCAGAGCCTAGGGACACTGTAATTTTAACAACCCTGTATGCTAATGTTCTTCTTCCACTGATTGGAAATCCTATCCGTAATTTTGATGATTACAGCAAACTATAATCCACCATCTAGTTAGACTACTGCCTTCTGCGCAAACAGCTACCAATTTTTTCAGTGATGATCCATAAGTAATTCTCTAATGGGGCCCTTAGTTGCTAGTGCGCCAATAAAACCCAAATCAATCAATCAATCAATCTCTAATGGGAAAAAGAAATGGATGACAGATGAACTACTGAGACAAGTTCCAGAGAAGAAAAGAGCATGGGATGCATATAAATTATCGGTGATACAGAAGCCTATAGTAGATATAAATCAATCTGTAATTAAGTTAAAAAAGAAGGTTAGGTAAGCAAAAGCAGATTACAAGAAATCTTTGGCAAAAGTGGGAAAGGAAAACAGCAAAGACTTCTTTACTTATGTAAACTCTAGAATGTTTGTTTGTTTGTTATTTGGTTTTTAGGAGCATTAGCAACTAAGGCCATATTGCTCCGGGATATGCGGTGGTCATTCCCTGACATTTCCGCATCCTCCGTATTTGGTGATCACGGGCTCGAACCCCGGTCTAATCAAGAAACTCTAGAAGGAAGGGGATAAATCAGATTGGGCCGCTTGATATTAATGATTCGACTGTTGATGATCCTACTCAGGTAGCTGACAAACTGAATGGATATTTTACCTCTACATTCACACATGAAGAATTCTGTGGGGATATGGAGGCCAGAAGTTTTCAAACTAACAGGGAGATAAATGATTTTTGTAATAACTGTGAGCAAAATGCAGGAGAAATTTTTGAAGTTAAACATAAGAAAGGCACTTAGGATGGATGGGATATATCAAGTTATATTAAAGGAAGCAGAAAAGGAAGTAAGCAAGCCTTTAGTCATAATTATGAGAGCATCCTCGGATTCAGGGGAAGTTCTCACGGACTGGAAGTGTGCATATGTATCCCCAATTCACAAAGAGGGATCAAAGGGTGACACGAGTAGTTAGAGCTGTTAGTTTAACTTCTGTTCCGGAGAAAATAATGGAGTCACTGGTTAAAGAAGCATTGCAGGATCATCTAGACAAGATTGCAGTTATATTTCAGACACAGCATGGGTTTGTTAAGGGGAAGTCTTGCTCACAAATTTGATTGGATACTACGATGTAATCACAAAGGAACTGGAGGCAAAAATTAATTTTAATATCATATACTGTACTTGGATTTCGGGAAAGCTTTTGATACTGTTGCACACGGAACTGCTGTACAAATTGGAGAAGTAAAAAGCAGCATGGCATTAAAGGCAAGTTGCTGCTATGGATAAAAGGATCGTTGAGTGGAAAAAGACAGTGGTAATCAATGGACACTACTCTTCGTGGAGATATATTATATAGTGGAGTCCCCCAGGGTTCGGTGTAGGGCCCATTGTTGTTTTCTCTATTTATCAGTGATACTGATGAAGGTATATAACAGGCTTAATGTCCAAGTTTGCAGCCGATACGAAGGTTGGCAGGATTTTTAAAGACAGTACGCTACTGCAACAGGATCTAGAAAAGTTGGACAGATGGGTTGAGAGGTGGGAACTGAAGTTGAACAGTGGCAATGCAAAGTACTGCATATGGGTAGCAGTAACCCCAGATAACATATCAACACTACGGTATTACACTCAGGGTAGCGGAGAATGAAAAAGATCTGGGAGTAATTGTGCAGTCAGATATAAAGTTTTTTTCGCAGTGCAGACAGGCTTCCAGAGCAGCTAATGGGGATCTTGTCAATGATATACAGTAATTTTGCTAGCAGTGGTAAGGAGAAGATTATCCCATTGTATAAGGCAATGGTTAGGCCACACCTTGAGTACATATACAGGTCTGGAGGCTTGATTTTAGGAAGGATGTAGAGCTGCTGAAATGAGTACAGAGAAGGGAAACGAGATTGGTGAGGGGAACAAGGGTTGCTCTCACCAAGAAAGGCTTAAGTTCTAAAAATTGCCGCATCTGGAGCCTTGGCACCTGTAATATAATCTGACTGAGGTGTATAAGGCCTTGAATGGTTTGAGAAAGCTCAATGCTGATGGGATTCTTCCTCTTGCTCAGATTACGCACATGACGGGGCATGATTTCAAATTCAGGAAAGACAGCTGTAGAATACATGTGCGGAAATTAGCTTTTAGCCAGCGGGTGTTTTATTGCTGGAACAAAACTTCCATTAGTCGTTGTGGAAGTTGATAGCTTAAATAAATTCAAGGAAGAACTGGACAAACGTTAGGAACGAATGAATAGGAAGCGTTTTTTTTTTTTTTTTTTTTTTTTTGCCGATGCTGTATAAGCTTGCTTTCTTGCATCATATCCCTCTACTAATGGTAAAAAGGTAAAATCCATCCCCCCGCCAATATAAAACATTCTCATTTATTGACCCTGTGTGTGTGTGTGTGTGTGTGTTAACTGGTTTTTAGGAGCATTAGCAACTAAGGCCATATTGCTCGTGACGGGCTCGAACCTCGGTGCGTGTGCTACGCACTGCTGCTCCTTCCCACCTGTGTGTGTGTGTGTTAGTCATCACAGTCATTTGGCCAACAAACTATATTTTCTTGTACTCTGTTTTTCCAATGCTCATGTCACACCAGGATGGCTCAGCTTTATCCTGCCTGGCAGTTCATGTCAGAATGCACGGCCTTCGTTTCTATGTGCGTCTTAACAAAGAGCATAAACTCATCCCTCCACCTGTCCTATCTGTATATACAGCTCAAATATTTGCTTATTCCATGAAGACTCCCAGCAGGCGCTGTAGTCCCCACACCATGCTTTCACGTTTCTGCATGTCACAATATCTGAAAGAATCAATTTCTTCTCTGCTTGCAGTTGCCCTTAAGATGGCGAGTGCAGTAAATTTAAGAAAAGCCATGTTGCTTCAGACAGACTTGGATCGGTTGCGCATAAAATGGTAACTACAGTGTAATGCTTCCAAATGTAAGGTTAGGGACAGAACTCCTGGTGTCAAATACAGGCTGGGGAGAGGAGTAAAAGTGATTCAAGATGAAAAAGACTAGGTGTTATGATTCATTCTAATATTAAATTTTCCCATGCAGTAAAAAAACAAGTGCTCGAAGAGCACATGGTACTCTTTCCATGATTCATAGGTCCTTTGCTAGTACAGAAAAGTATATCATTGTCCTCTATACACAAATCGTTGGTTAGACATCATTTGGAATATTGTATTCAGGTCTGGAGACCACACCTAAAAATTCCAAAGAAGGTTCGAAAAAGGACAACCAGATTACAGATGAATGCAAAGCCATTTACATGTAAAGAACGGCTTAGGCGGTGTGACCGCAAAGTTTGACAACTAGATATTAAAGGCGAGATTTGACTGTGGTGTATACGGCACTAAAGTGATTTAGCAAAATGAATGAAGATGGGTCTCTTCTCCTTCGCAAGTAAGTTAATAAACAGGTGCATAAATATGTATATAATCTAAGGGGAAAAAATAAGACTGGATCTCAAGAAATTCATCTATGGATTGTCAAAGACTGGAATTATTGTCTCTCAAAGTGGCAGAGGCCTAAGTTCTGCCTATGTTAAAGTTCGGTCTGCCTAAGTTCAAAGCGGAATTGGAATGGAAATAGTATAAATATTTTTTGTTTTATTTGGAGATGACAGTTATTTTATTTTTTTTTTTTTTTGGCTGATGCAGAAAAAGTCACTGCTTCTTTTTATCATGTGATATTAGTTAATATAAAACGTCCTTTGGTTTTACAGACTGCCTAGAAAAGCATGCTTCGATGACTTTATGATAAACGAAATATTTTTAAGAAACTGTCCTTTTCTACGATGAATTTTATAAGTTTCTATTCAATAATATACATTACAGTTAATTCCAATGACAATGTGTATTTAAGTGGATTTAAGAATGATATGTACTTCTATATATAAATAGACAAAACTACCCTTTACAATGTTTAGATGATGATTAAAAATGGCAAAAAGGTGATTATTTTATTTATACAAGAATTAAAGTGGAGATAAATCCGAATTGCTAAGTTCAAGTTTTACTGGTGAATGAAATTTGTATAACATCGTTAGTCACAAAATTTAGAGCTGGACAGAGATAAATTATTATCATTCAGTCATCTACTGTGATATAAATAAATCACCGTGCCATTATTTAATTTTGGAATCAAAAGTTAGAATCTGTGCTATTCTGTCTGCTTTTCATTTTATATTTGAATAAAAATGCAAGTTTGAAAATTTAACAAAACCAAAGACAACTATCGCTCTTGTAACTTGATCTCAACAATGCTTAGACCGACATCTCTGCTCCTCAGCGTGTTCCCTCAGGTAACGCTAATAACTAAAATTAAAGAATACAGATGCCGAATTAAAAGCAGGTAACCGGTTATGAAATGCTTGGTTCTCGTCTTTATTTTTATAATAATTACTCGATTTCGCATATTTATCAAGCATTGTTAAACTTTCACCATCCGAGAAACGGTTGTATATGTAACCACCTTTTAAACACACGATGTTGAATAATGCATATTTAAGTAGGTATTTATTAAAGAAAAATCTTGCAGACACGCCAGTTAGAAACTTAAAATGGAGAATAAAATTACGATTTCTTACCATATATTACTACTAAATAAACTAGTTATTGACTAATAGACAGAATTAAGTATTGCATATGGTTATTCCGAATCATTAAATACCACTAATTTTTTGCTGGAGGTGGGAAAAGTAAGAATAAAACGCACTTCCGTAAACGTGGAGGTAAATTTGAATAATTTCGCATGATGCAAGAGTTCCTAGTCACAGTGTTGTTAGCAACTAGTCAACATACTGTAAAGAAATCCTAAACAGTAAAAAAACTGTCAGAGGAATATATTGTGCAAGAAGCATAGTGGAATAAGACCATAGTATATTTGGCAGTGACAAAAGTAAACGAGCAGATATCATCTTTAAGGGCACAAAAGGTGATATTGTACACCTTGGCACTAATCGCATTAAAAGTAGAAGATTGGAGGACTGTTGGAAAAAAGTCGCGAGACAACATCCAATTTGAAAGTATCTACAATTCAGCCCATACACCATAGGTGGGAGTACAAGTTAAGAACCTTGTCAATCAGTTCAACCCTGGAGAAAATGTTCAAGACACAGGACAGAAAATTTCTCAACGTAATCTGTCTTTGTTAGCAGGAGAGACTGTTTTTACAGGAATGGGATACACATTAAATAGAAGGAATGCAGGAATATCTACTAACGCTATAGAAGCAGTGATAGGCGGATCGGCAAAAAAGTCTATCAAATAGAGCCGCAGGCAGAGGTGAAAGTGATTCTTGCACTGCTTCTACTGCTGCAGCAGCCTGGAAAGCAAGATGTCGGGGATTTTAAACCCTGCTGTTGGCTGTCACGGAATAAGTAAATACATGGGCTGTGTTAGGGTAACCAAGAGTAAGAACAGGTGCATGTATAGTAATTGCTAGGAGCATTGTAAATAAATTTGAAGCATTGATCAAGTCATCAAATGCAGACATTGTAGGAATATCGGAAACGTGTCACTCAGACATTAGCGATGCTGCATTTGAATATGAGAAGTACAATATATACAAGAATGACAGACAGGAAAGGAGAAGAGGGGTTTGGGGATTTATGCGCTTAGTTAAGAAGAATATTAAATCTAAGACAGTGCATCCAGTCGACATGGGTGACCAGTGCAATGTTGAGTCAGTTTGATGTGCTATATATGGACTGGGAAAACAAAGATGAGAATAGGATTATGCTGTAGGCCTAATGACTGTGGTGAGCATAGCAAACAAGTATACAGAAAAATAAAATGCGCCAGTAAATCAGAATGTCTTATAATGGGGCATTTTAACTTTCCATATGCCCTATAAGCTTGCTTTCTTGCATCATTTCCCGCTACTAATACTAATTTTTTAAAGCACGTATATTTTTTCCCTTGTTTGTTGGACAAAAATCAGGTTCCGAGAAAGAGCATGGAACTCTCGGCTGAGACCGACCAAATCAAAAATTTGGGGGGGAAGGGGGAAAGCCAATAAAAATTGCTGGCATGAATACTTGGATTCGGACCCAGGCCTTATCCACCCAGTATGGGAGGGCGGTAATTTAATGATGCAAAAATCATTAACATATAACTGTGCTACCCACGAGGGCGAATCGTGTCAATATAAGTTACACTTTATCTAATAGATAAAAAAAATAAATTCAAACTAAATAATACAGAGTTTTTGCGCAGGAAACATTTTATTTTACGCTGCATAAACTTGGGAAAAATTTGTTCACCTGTTTCCCTACCAATTCTATAGGATAACAAACGTCAAGATGAACGCAACGTATCGCAAGGTGCAAATTCTATACATACCACATGTGAAGAAAATCTTACATGGATTAGTTCCCAAAACTAAATGTCAGAATATATAACACTGCTCTACGAAGCAGCACGGTGGAGAAAATCTGTGATAATATTCCTAATATTACGTCAAACTGCCTTCAGAACGCGTGAAACATTATTTTACACTACAGCAGTCATTTTTCAAAGTTCAACTCTGTAAGAGCTATTTCCATTTTCGTTTGAAGAAATCAGATTATCAGTATTTTTTGAAAAATGCTTACACTCTGGTTCCAGTAAAATGAAGCGCCTTAGCATTTTGAAATACAGTTACTAGAGTACATAGACGATACTCTCCCCTACGGAATGGAATGGTGGCAGTGGTTCCATGTAATGGCCATCATTATTTCCTCACCTTAATCCTATTTATTTAAAGGAAATAGTGCACAGCACCAATTCCTTTAAATAAAGGACGCTATTTAAAGGAGGACCTGGTGATCGAAGTATTTGTTGCTAACATTAACGTGAGCCCCACCCCCCTGCTCTGTACTGAAACATGTGCAAGCTGTTGTTATCGGTGGTGATTTTCATCAGAAACTTAAACCACATTGTGTAAGTATACTACACAGTGGAGCAATGTGTGTGTGTGTGTGTGTGTGTGTGTGTTTGTGGGCCGATTTGCGCATTGTGTGGGCTGTAAAACCCGGAATGAATCAATAAATTAAATAAACCTACTTCCTCCGTTTGAGATCACTAATTACATCCCCAATTGAAGGAGATCTTCAAAAATTTCTCCAGTTATCAACGGGGTTCGAATCCAGACCTCTCCGAACGAGTTGTAAGTTGATACTGTCACAGAGGTAGTATGCAAGCGAGCATACCTCAAAGTGCTGAAAGTTTGCTCTACAATGAACGGTGGCGTGGCAGTTTGAAAATATGCTTCTGTAAATGTCAAGGGAATTTTGTACCTTGTACTTCGCTTTTTCATAGTGCACTGATAGCTAATAACACCAGTGTTTACGTATGAATTAGTTATACTTTATTAAATGACTTCAAAATTTATGTGCTTCTTTGTGGTTCCTTTCTCTCTTTCCTAAAAACTATATACGACATGAATCAACCATTTCTAGACGCGTTTTCCTCTGCACTGCAATTGTTCGTGATTTTTTTTAACTTCCTGTATATACTGTAGAAATTTTACAAATAGCATTTAACTCGTTGGCATCGAATCGTTATGAGAAAAGAATTGGTATTATTCCATTAAAAATGCCTGGTGATCCAATTCATGATATTCTGAAGCCCACAAGACCAACATCTTTCAGAACTAATTTTAATTCTGCATTACATTATAAATTGTGTTATTAAAATTCATTTTTGAGAAGACAAAAGATAAAAACTTAGGAATTTCCAGCACACTTGAGAAATTTTGCTGAGAAGAAAATTGTGTTTTGTAATAGTTTGGTAGCGAATTTTCATTGTGAAGATTAATTCCAAATGGAATATGTTCAAGTTAAATGTCAAAAAACTCATTGACAGAGGATAATTTTGGAAAAATTCAATTGTAAATACTGTAACAAAAAATATACCAGATAACGATAAATTAAGCCAACAGGACAAGCACATTTCATATCAAATAAACTTATGATAAAAATCATAACAAAGGGGAGTGATTCAAAAATTATGAATACTTCATAACTTGACATTGATTCAAAGCAATACAACGCAAAGAATTCTTTTCAAACGTGGCTCATTGGGCGAATAGGGATTTACAGGATTGCTTTAAAACAATCAACAGCAAATACTAATATATCAACACATAATTTCTTGCACATCCGTGTCTAACTATGACTATTTTCTGAAAAAGATGTAGTAATATGAATCATTTTATTTCAGTAATTCTTCCCCCTGAATAACTAATTGCTTGTACGTGTTAGTTTTACAAACAATCAAGGACATTATTTGCAAGGAAACTATAATAAAGGCTCAACATGTATACACTAACAAAGGCTCAACAACAAGTACTGTATTAAAACTTGAAATAACTGGCAAGCAGTTAATCAAATGGAAAAAAGATTTGGCTTCTGAAAGACGTAAACTACCAGATACAATATTGAGCAACTATTTTAATGCATTAAGTTTCCAGTCACAATCTCTCAATCTGGTCAGTCTTCTTCCACTCATAACTCTGTACGGACTGCAGTGACTCCCCTAATTCCTCTCTCACAAATGTGAGAGAGGAATTAGGGGAGTCACTGCAGTCACTTCCCTGATTCCTCTCTCACACATGTGAGAGAGGAATCAGGGAAGTGATGCTTTCAAATGAGGGAACCTTCAAAAATATTTAAAGACTTCAAACTGAGGGTATTCTTCGGGTGAAGTAGCTAATCACTTTCATTCACTGACCTAACGCCGAAAAAGACTTCTTATAGTGCATTAATTAATTACATTTTATTTGAAGTTTAATTATACAATCGATAACTAAAATAGGCCTCCAGAAAAAAAAGTAAAACCTATAATTATTTTAATTAGGACTTTTTTATCATTAAATAACAAAGAAACATACTAAAACTTTCATTTCATTAGAATGAAGCTTTGTAGAAATTGTCTGAAATCGTTAACTATTATAGGAACAGAACCTATAATTTTTTTTACTAATATTATGTATGTGGTAATGTTAAGTCATACAATAATTAAAGAAAGTTCCGCTGTTACTGAACTGTCTACGATTGTTTTGACACTTACCTTACTATACAAGGAAGTCAAAAATTGGTTGATTTTCTTCCTTAGAATTAATAGTTCGGGAAGAGGAATTAAAATGTTAATTTTTTTTAAAAAATTATATTTCGCTTTAAATACATAGTAATTGTGCCTTCCTTTCAAACAGTGTGTTTTGTTAATTTATGCTTGTGAACGAGGCCAATCCTTCGTGACGGTTTGGTAGATTCGCCACTTGTCTTTCGTTTGGAGAATCTCAGCTCATACTATTTGCAGAATGAAGTCTCTTAAAAGTCTCTTCAATCTAGTTAGCCGATCTTAGGCGGGAAAATTAGTTTCTTCTCATGAATTATTTTCAGATTTTATCACCTTGCACCAGAAGCAAATAAGCACCAGAAGCAAATAACCTAGTGAATACACACATTTCATGAAACCAGATACATTATATGGCAACGGGAAATAACCTCATTAATTTTTTATAATCTCCCTAGTATAGTCTGCAGCTTTTCACTCGGATAGCAATAGAAGAGAATGAGCGTCATCTATACATATAAACATGGCTAAATCGTGGTCAATTATTTGGTTAGGCCTCTTGGTGACTTGACTGCATGGGCAAAGTTGAATAAGGTTAATAGCAAGATCAGTTTCGTTCATCGTGCCTATAAACTGCTGCTTTTTAAAGGCCAGTTCCTGTTTTTGGAATTTAAGACCCTAAACTTTTAACTACCCAAACTTGAAAGAATAATGCGAAATAAGAAATAATATTTTCTTATCATCCTTTTTTCCTTATTTCTTTAATGAATATCTACTAATTTATCTAACTCCTCTTGGTTTCATACGGAACTTTCATAATTTAGGAGACTTGCTTAAGCCTGAATGGATGAAGGAGAGGGAGGGAGATGAAGACTTGAAAAGTGAAAAATAAATGACGATATTATTAAAACAAATACCACAGAATGAAGTTATTTTTAATGAGATTTCTTAGCCTGTGTTTACTCTCTTTCTTTCAGTAGTTCTTTTGGAGGTAACGCTCACTACTGGCCTCATTAACAGCCCTTCTCACATTAATATGAATTATGTTTCTGTCTGCTATTATGTCTTTAATATAATAGTGTTTTCCCCCGCCTTCTTATACAGACCATTACAACCGTTCAAATAACAATCCAATTACGTGAATTTTAGTGGGTCTATTGTCTATTTATTCTTTGATAATTTATCCTTCCCTTGTTAAGCAGCGAACAATACAGAGATATTTTTTCCAAGGGTGTAATGGTTATTTTCTAGATCGCACGCACACAAATGTTACAAAACATTCGAGCAACAGACCTGGAATTCCCAAACAAACGATTTGCAAACATTACCCAGACAACCTAGTACATTATTTAGATGAACTGGGATAACTAAGGGAGATTTCTAACCATAGTTTACCATCGACTAAAAAGAAGAATGATATCAATATTATTCCAAAGGCAAAGGAAAGATAAAGAAACAAGGTTTAAATTTAATCTGCAGTAACGTGTTTTGTATATGTAATGGTTTTGTTTCCAATTTTATGATTTTTAAATTGGCGCAGTAAAGTTGCAAATCTGCTCACTTTATATCATTTAAAATAAGGTAAAAGTATTTATTGTCATTTTAGTAAGGTTTTTTTTTTTTTTAGCTAAATGGGCAAATAATTAATTTAACCAGCTTTTGAATCCTGTGTAATGTTTTAGGCTTAATAACCAGACAAAGATAACATCCTGAATTGTTTGCTGATATAATCAGTGCTGACAGGGCCATTGCTAGCAATGATGGATATCGTGATATGTTCCATCATTTTAGCAAGGAAAGGTATTTAAGATCCCCTCCTCCTTGAACTAACCCCCAGAAGAACATCAGCCTTCCATTTTTTTATGTGTTTCTTTTATCACTTTTTATGCTGCATCATCATTTCTGCATAATCATACAGCAGATACCGTCTGAATATAAACCACACTGCCAACCGGTCCTGAGTATGTTCCTTCGGCAATGGTAGCTACGGGGTCATCATCACGGCGTCATAGTAGGAATATTTCATAATTATCAAATTAAACAAGATGCTTGAAAATGTTAAAGAAACAGATCACTGCGAGGATTAATCAATTTTTAAGAGCGAGATAACCGAGTGCAGTCTAGATTTAAAATGCTGAACAGAAAGCCAATCCGTCAAGTTCACAGGCTACTTTGTTTCTTCTTCAACCAACTTGTATTCTTAGCATGCGTTTGAGTGCCTAAGGTAATGGACCACCAACTTTACGTTGTTATATATCTTTCCACTGACGAAGCACTTTCCATTTTGTTAATTCTTAACATTCGTTACTAATGTCACAATATCTCATCGCTTATCCTGCACAGTTGTCAGATTTGAAATGTATTTTTTACATTATCAAATTTCTCAAACTTTTATTTTAAAGGGCTTAAAAAGCTGCATAGCTTGGGTAAGTACAAAGCCGTAAAATCAAAACATGCGTTTTGCTACTCCAGGCTTACACCAAAGTTCCTATTAGGAAAAAAATTCCCGCAATGTCATTAATGATACTGGCTAATATCACAACTTACTGTTACAAATGAAAACATCAGTTCTTAAAAATCTGGTTTGGCAAGAGGACAATGTCATGTTATTATTAATCTATTTATATTCGTACTTTTCCATACGTTCTCACAAATCTTGGAGGCAAGCTGAAACTTGATAGTCCGTGTCTGTCTCTCTCTCTCTTTCTCCCTCCCTCTATTGTTACGGTGCGGATCCTATCGTGCATTGCGAATTTGCCGATGGAAATAATGAATATAAATCATCCGAGCTGAACACTCCACTAAAATATCAACAGTTTCACCATTCTGATCACAAGTTATTGCGACTGCGAGCAGTTTCACAAGTTAGAATGTAGACAGGATAATATCGAGAATTATCTGGAAAGTATTAAAATATTGGTAAGCAAATATAAGTAACAGAATAAGGAGTTAAGTGCAACCTTAAAGGGGGATTTTCACAATCTTATGTGATAAAATAACAGAACTATCTTAAAATTATTGCCTATAAATTTAGTTTAAAAGTGGATTTAAGATCAGATGCATGAAAAAGCATTTGGATTTGTTTGAGAAATTAAGCTTGAGTAGCAACTGCTCCATTATAAATCAAGTTTTTCTTAAGCAGTCTCTACAGAGGAAGGAGTATTGTCAGTCTGTTCTTCAAAGTTGTTGCGTTGCTAGCCTTTGATTCTCCTACAAATAGCGACGACTTGTACACTGCTCGACAAAATTAACAGACCAAAATGTTTTTCAAGAATATTTTATTGTGAACAATGTCGCCAAAGCCGAATATTTTATATAATAGGCATACAAAGTCCGAGTATCCAATAGAAATCGATCCACAACCTTACAAACCTACACATTATGCAAATTATCCATGCCTATAAAAACACGGGTTGCGACCATATCACTTCGTTACCGTTTTTTGGCTTTCTCAGTGGGTTAGTCACATCTCCAGCACTCAGGATGGCAAGTCATCGTCATTTAGATGATTCTTTGAGATGGCGAGCCGTTGGAAGACTTGAAGCCAGGCAGTCGCAGGCGGAGGTGGCTCATTGGCTTACAGTGTCACGCAGTGTCGTCTCGGCACTATGGAAACAGGAAGTCTGCGTGTGTAGCAGAGTGGTATTATAACCGTCCTCCCCACACTGGGTCGAATCCCGTCGATGACGCGAAGAACTTTAATAGGCTTTTTTTTTTTTTTTTTTTTCACTCCGTGGCTGAGTTAGTCGGTCTCAGGCGTAGATAGCAAAGTTTTCCCCCCGGAATCTGGGGTTTTCGTTCAGCAAAACAGACAAATCGACCATAGAACACACGCAATTAACAGACATATGACACACATCACGGCAGATTAATTTAATTATTCGGGTGGCCTAATAATAGCAATAATAGTAGTAACAACAGTAGTAGAAGCAGGAGACAGGAACAATTATAAAAGGAGCTATGTTAATCAGAACAGACCATTGACTAACAGCACCATGGTACCCTACGATGTTCTCTCATCAACTGTGTCTCTTGAAGTTGCTGCGGCCACAGATGATCATTTACAACCGGATTGTGTTAAAAAGGCTCAGTTCAAGTGGACTCTAGCAAGGAAGCTAGAGGATTGTATCCCATTAACCCCAAACCACGGAAAGCTCATCGTAACTGGTGCCATTATGAATTGCCAAGTCCTGACAAATGGAGTCAGTTCTGTTCGCTGATAAGCCCCGTTTCTGCCAGGGTAAAAGGTTGATGACATTATAGAGCGGATATCTTTTAAGGGTACAAAGGGTGATATTGTTGTACACGTTGGCACTAATTTAAGAGTAGGAGACCGGCGGAATTACTTAACAAGTACAGGTCAATGTTGAAAAAAAGCCGTGAGTTAGGGTTGAATTTGAAAGTTTCTGCAAAATTGCCCAGACAAGATAGGAGGGAGTGTATGTTGAGAGCCTTGTCGATCAATTCGGCCCTGGAGAGATTGTGCAAGGCGCTCAAGGGGTAGAATTTTTCACAGCATGGTCTGTGCTTGTTAACAAGAGAGACTGCTTCTACAGGGATGGGATACACTTAAATAGAAAGGGTGCAAGAATATTTGCTGATGCTATCGAGGCAGAGTTAGGTGGGTCGGAAAACTGCTAGATTGGGGGAATACACAGAATAACAGTAGCCACTGGTAGAGGTGAAAGTGGTTTTTGCACTTCTTCTACTGAAATATAATTGAGCAACATCTGGAAAGCAAGGCAATCGGGATTTTCAAGGTTGCTGGGAGTCATAGTGGAACAAGTAAATACATGGGCTGTGTTAGGATAACTAAGAATAAAAACAGGTGCATGTACACCAATGCTAGGAGTATAGTTAATAAATTTGATGAACTTGAAGTGCTAGTCAAGACGTCAAAGGCAGTAAGTATTGTTGGGATATCAGAGACGTGGTATCACACAGACATAAGCAGTGCAGAATTAGAATTTGGGGAGTACAATGTGTACAGGAAGGATACACAGGGGAGGAGGGATTATGTTGTTAGTTAAGAAACACAAAATCTAAGCAAGTGCATCCAATTGATGTTGGTGAACAATGCAATGTTGAGTCTGTTTGGTGTGGCATAAGCACTGGGAAAGGAAAAATGAGAGTAGGTGTGTGTTATAGGCCTAATGAATTGATGAGTATAATGAGCAATTGTGCAGAGAAATAGAGTGGGCCAGTAAATCAGAATGTCTTATAATCGAGGATTTTAATTTCCCAGAGATTGACTGGAATTTGTGGGTTGGTCACTCACACACTAGCAAGGCTTTTGTGGATTTATTGGATGATTGTTTTCTACAGCAGCACGTTCGGGAGGCAACTAGAGGGAGTAATACTCTTGATCTAATTATCAGTAGTGATTCTTCATGCATTAATAATCTGCAGATAAAGGAACCACTAGGTGGCAGTGATAACAGTGTACTGAAGTGGGATTTACTCAAAGAGGTAACTACCATTAGGGGTGAAGGGAAGGGTTTTTGCTTTTGTAAAGGCGACTTTTTAAATTTAAATTCTATACGGTGGGACCAACTGATGATTTTACTAACAGCAAATTCAAAATGGGAAGCATTCAATGAATTAATTTTGTAGGCAACTAGGCTTCTCATACCAACTAAGAAATATTGTTAAAGGTTTGTGCCTAAATGGATGTCAGATGAACTAATTAGACATATGGCAGATAAAAAAAATGCATGGGATACATATAAATTAACAAGTGACACAGAAGCCTATGATAGATATAAACGGGTCTGTAACCAAGTCACAAAGGAGGTTAGGCAGGCAAAGGCAGATTACGAGAAATCTTTGGCAAAGGATGCAAAGAAAAACAGCAAAGAGTTCCTTACTTATGTAAACTCTAGAAGGAAAGGGATGAATCAGATTGGCCCACATGATATTGATGGTTCAACTGTTGATGATCCCGCTCAGGTAGCTAACAAACTGAATGAATATTTTGCATCTACATTCACACATGAGTTATTCAGGGAGGGGAATGCCAGAGGTGTATTAAACTCTGGCAGTAAGCTAGATAATCTTGTAATAACTGAGAGTAAAGTGGAGGAGAAATTGTTGAAGATAAACATAAGAAAGACACCTGGGGTGGATGGAATCTATCTACTTATATTAAAGGAGGCAGCAAAGGAAGTAAGCAAACCCTTAGCCATAATTATGAGAGCTTCCTTGGACTCAGGGGAGGTACCCATGGACTGGAAATGTGACCCAAATCCACAAAGGAGTATAGAGGGGAGAGACAGATAATTACAGACCTGTTAGTTTAACTTCTGTTCCAGGGAAATTAATGGAGGCACTGGTTAAAGAGGCATTGCAGGATCATCTAGACAAGACTTCACTTATACCTCGGACACAGTTAAGGGGAAGGCTTGTCTGACCAATTTGATTGGATACTATGATGTAGTTACAAAGGAACTGGATGCAAAGAATAATTTTGATATCATATGTTTGGATCTTAGAAAGGCTTTTGATACTGTTACACATGGAAGCAGGGTGGCATTGGAGGCAAATTGCTGCTATGGATAAAGGGATGGTTGAGTAGGAGATCACAGAGAGTGGTAATCAATGGACACTGCTCTTCGTGAACTAATATTATTAGTGGAGTTCCCCAGGGTGCAGTGTTGGGTCCATTGTTGTTTTCTGTATTCATCAATGATACTGATGATGGTTTATCAGGCTTAAAAAGTTTTCAGACGATACAAAGGTCGGCAGGGTTGTTAATAACACTAACATTAACAACCCTGCCTTGACAGTAAGCTGCTGTGCAACAGGATCTAGAAAAGTTGAGCAGATGGACCTTGAGGTAGCAACTGAAATTTAATATTGACAAATGTAAAGTACTACACATGGGAAGTAGTAACCCCAGAGTAACGTATCAACTGTCTGGTACTATACTGACAGTGGAAGAGAGTGAAAAGAACCTGGGGGTAATTGTGGAGGCAGATATGAAGTTTTCTGAGCAGTGCAGATGGTCTACAAGATTAGCTCATGGTGTCTTGTCAATGATATATAGGAATTTTTCTAGCAGGGATAAGGAGGTTATTATCCCCTTGTATAAGGCAATGGTTAGGCCACAGGTGTCGAGGCCTCATTTTAAGAAGGATGTAGAGCTGTTGGAACGAGCACAGAGAAGGACAACAAGATTAGTGAATGGAACAAAGGGTTACTCTTACGAAAAAAGGCTTAAATTTTGCAAATTACAGTGTCTGGAGACTAGGCACCTGCGAGGTGATCTGATTGAGGTGTATAAAGCTTTGAATGGTTTGAGCATACTCAATGCTGATGTGACTTTTCCTCTTGCTCAAAATAATCGCCGGAGAGGGCATAAATTTAAATTGAGGAAAGACAGTTGTAGGATAGATGGCAGAAGTTTGCCTTAACCAGCGAGCGGTTGATTGCTGGAACAAACTTCCATCTGTCGTTGTAGAAGTTGATTTCTTAAACAAAAACAGAACTAGACAAACATTTGGAGCGAGCGTATGGATGAAATAAGAAGTGTCTGTGTTTGTTTTTTTTGGCTGATGCTATATAAGCTTTCTTTCTTGATTCTTGTTCCATGCTAATGTTTTAGCCTACGAACAAATTCTGGACGTTATTTCATCTAGACAACGAAGAATGCGGTACCATCCCTCCAATATCATAAAAGGGCAACTTAAGGTGGCGGCGGTCTTTTGGTGTGGGGCTGGATAACGATCAACGACCGTACCCCCCCTCTTCATGTTTTTGATAGGGGTGCCGTAACTGTGCAGTGGTACCGAGAACAGATCGTCGAACTGTATGAGCGCCTTTTTAGGGGTGCAGTTGGCCAAGCTTTTCTTTTCATGCACGACAACGCCACTGCACATTGAGCTCAAGTGGTGGAAGAATATTTTGAAACTGAAGATATTCAACGACTGCCGTGGCCAGCACGATCAGCAGAAAAATTCGATCAAACATGTGTAGGACGCCATTGCACGCCGACAGCAAACCCCTCTGTCACTTGGTGAGCTAAGATCTGCGCTGTTGGAAGAATTGGATTTGTTACCACAGAATGTTATAGAATCCCTTATATCGTGCATGGTTCACCGCTGTCAGGCATATTTAGCCGTTGGAAGGAATCATAGGCCGTACTGATGTGTGACCATATTTTCGAGCATCTTGTATCGACTTTTGTAATGTGACCTTTTGGATAATTCTCATACATCCCTTATACCTGTCCGAAGTTTCTCGCTGTCTCCTCATTTCATCGTTATTCTATGGTACACCGCCATACCAAATTTTGTCCAGCTTCTTTGCAAGCTGCACAAGTTACACCCAGTTTTCTACGTGTTCTGTTAATTTTCCGAGCAGTGTATTTAGATTGGTATGCCTGCTGCAGAATAGCCTTTCTTTATCTTATGTAGGACGGCACCTGAACATCAGTTCAACTCCGCCTTGGTACACTGTGATGAATACATAACTCTATAGAAGGTCGGAAATGTGCGTGGTGTTATGTTTGTGCAGTGTGTGCGTGTTGTTTTTGGCCATTTTGTCACCAGGAAGGCGATCAGTGAAACGCCTGGAAAGCCTGCCAGTGTCCGTCTACAAGCTTTTCTTGTTGGCCTTACTAGTGCATACCTGTTCTGTATGGTAAGTCGGTAAAATAAGTCCATTTTATTAATTGAGAACATCAGCTGGACGCACGCCAGGATATCCTTCTCCTCTGATTCCGGATTTAGAATATGTTTCTGGAAGAGCCAGGTTAAGATAATTCATTTTGCTTCGGTAAAATTGTCATATATTCTCCTGGAAAGCAACCATTATCACAAGTAATGAGATTGTGATGGCATGAAGCAAGTGATTATAATTCACTATATTCGTTACACATATGCCATTGGAAGAGCGAGCGACTCACATTAGTGTATCATATATTATATTGACAGATACAGAACTTTTACTACCACCCGGCATCTCTCAGATAGCAGTTTTATAGTCCCTCTCCTTTGCGAAGTTTGTAATGTTTCAGTGCCAATCCGTCTTCTGATGAAATGACAACACTGTCGAAGCAACTAGTACGATGATGGTGCCATCATCTTACTACAAAGAAATTAAAGTAATAGTTCTCAATATAAGAGTTGTCTATATGAAGTAATGAAAGGTCGAAACAATTCGTTTCGGTAGGGAACCCCCACCCGACCTTCAGTATTATACAAACTTGGTACGATACATCTGGTATAAAGTAAAAGGACGTAAGTCCTGCTATCACTGATTTACAGATTAACCGTTTGACTCTTTGCACACCTCCTGAATTTATTTATTTTGAGCTTAGGGGACAGGATAGGGGGCTTTCAGCAAATTGTACAAACCCTTTCTATAATCATTTATTTTAAATGATTAGATAAAGATCGCTAATGTGCAAAATTCACAAAATGCTTCTTTATCTGTAACACTTATATTTTAATCAATTATTATGATCGATTTTTATCACTTATAACTAATGTATTTCGGATGGAATATTTACCTGACTATCCTCACACACGAAACCGATGAAAACGCACAACTATATTCATGTAACTCTTTTACTGCTTACTAGCAAATTGAGACAGTATTCGACATGACTGTATACCAACTGTCTCCCACCCGTCGTTAAGCATGACAACTTGTGGGTGCATTTCTATTTCCAGGACTCCCCTCGGTCATTTGACCCCGGCACCCAACTGCCAGAGATCACTTCGTTGCCTTCTACTAACGCCTCACCAGCTGGAAAAGGCCGCTTCGTTGTCGATCATTAACCCCAAGTTTGCGGGGCGCTGTGACCATTTGAGATCGATTATGTTGACTGCCTGCAGGTCAGGGACCCAACGTCGAAACAAATGTAAAACAATATCTCTTTCAGAAACGCAGAAAAACCAAGTTGAGAAGGGTAGAGAATTAAGGAATAAACAAGTGTCATATGAATAACTCCCGTCAATGCTTTTGAGAAACTTACTTTTATCTACTCATATACGACACTGGACTATCGATTAAATGTTGGGATATTTATTTAATCCAAATCCATAATCTGATGGAAAGGAAAATTTACAGAATAGAAGAATTTATATTTTTGAATATACTACTTAATACTATTTTCTATGAGTTACGAATTAGGAATTCGTAAACAAGCCTTAAATTTACAGATCATAAATAAATGAACAATATTTTGTAAACGGCTGCTCCTCTGCAAACAATAAGAATCCATAATTTTTCGTTTCCTAACAATACTACAGATGCTAAAAATCACTTGAGGAAAAAAATTCTTAATTAGCAATTCTGGGTATTTTGAGGTATAGCCCTTATATGTAAGTAAATGAAAGAAAGATAAAGAAGTAATACGAAAGTTCTGCACTACCATTACTTAGAGAACAAGTGTTAATCACCCCTGTCGTAACTCAGCTCATGCTTTGTGCGTCGTTAAGGGATGCAGTTAGGAAAAGCAATTAGCAAAGGCAAGCGCTGTCCAGAGAAGTCGTGGGCGTAATACTTAGTCAGACAACTATTTGCCACAAAGATTACAGAGATATTTTCCTTATCATCAAATGGGAACTAAAGTAACTAGCATCTCAATGTTGAAATTCTTCAATGAAATAGTCTAGAGCAAACAATTTTCAAACATTTTCTAGCCACGGAGATACCTTTTGCTTCCTAGCTTTACCAGTGGATCACCAAATTAAAACATAATTTTGTTTTATTGTTATGAATAATAAAACATCTTAATTTACAAACAAAAATTTCTACCCCAACCCACTTTCAAAAATTAGAAATTCCAAGTACTTAAATTTCAAACATTTAGTTAAAAATTTGTTTGTACGCAGTCTGCTCCATACATAATCGCTTGTACCTTGGATTTAAGAAATGCTCGAGAGGACCTCAAATCATCTATCAGAATTACTGTTGAGAGGAGTCGTTGAGGCGCATATTCTACATGAGCACCGTACACCAGCTGTTTCCCACCAGTCGTTTTGCTATGTAAATAATTCCATGAAACAAATTATCAGACTGAGCACCTTCTAGCGGATCCCCGCGGACCATGGCTTACATGCCACTGATTTTAGCTTAAGTATCATAGAAGACTATATAAATTTGCCATTAATAACAGAAATATAAATGAAGTAATCTCACCAAAATAAAATCTTTAAAAAAAAAAATTTTACCCCCCTTTCTAGGAATTGTGACCATCGTTTGAACAAATTTAAAATTTTTTACTATTGGACTATTTTCACATTTTTAAGATTAAAACAAGCCTTATACCCGTTTAAAACATAATCCCTTAAAACTAACTCTTATTCCATATGGATAATCTGCAGAAAAATTAAGGGATATCTAGTTCAAGAATTCGTACTGAATATGGAACAGAACAGAGTCCACTAGAGAAATCCTATTATCTATGTAACAGATATATGGAAGATAAGTGAGGGAAAATATAATGTAAGGTAATTAGTACTGATATTCATAAAAATATCACCTCCGTTAATTCTCTTCGTAATACAATAAATATAAGATTGAAAGAATGGGAAGAGGGAACTTAGTGTAGGCCAAGGAAACTGGCTCCTGTGGAAACTCCCCCCCAGAGAAAAGTATACGGAAGTAAATTTTAAAGAAGTCGAAAATTCAACGTTTAGGATTTCAGTGTGTAAAATGTCAACTTGAAATTTTGCTGGCAAGCTGAGTGGAGTACAGCGCCACCTATTCAGGAGAGCTGCAACGAGAGTTTGCTATTGCAAAATGTGAAAAACTGTCGCAGTATATCCCACTCCCTTCACACAGTTGTTAAGAGATAATAAATCTGGATTACCCTGGTGTAAATAAAGCCGACGCGCATTTAAATCGTCGCAGTCTTCCGAAACGTTAACATTTTGACAGGATTAAATTTTCTGTGTTGACGGTTCTTCACTCAGATTTGTCAAACTGCGAAGAGAAACTACGAAAGTTTCTCCACTCACTCTCTGACACTTTCCTCCCCGTTTTTCGTACCCTGGGAAATATTTCTTTGATATTTATATACAAAGTGTTCTTCGAGCATGAGCGAAGTGAGGAAAATGTAGCAACCCATCTTTCCGGTACGGAAGAGTGAAAAGACTGATGACAGGAATTTGTTTTCATTAAATATTTACGCCAAGAGGAGATGACCAAATAAACAAGAACAACTTATTTTGAAAGGATAAGGAATTCGGTCTGTCAATTCAGTTAAGGCTCACAAGAATGAAAGGTAAATGCAGTGAACATTGGAATGTCCAGGTAACGTATGAAAAAGGATATTGAAGATCATAATGTTCATATCCTTATCATACCCCGACACATATTATGATATGTGTCATGAAATATTCCAAAAATATTAAACTTCCTTTCCAAATTTTGTAGGCATATCAAGAGTTACTTGGGCGATAGAGATAAAGTCCTTCAGTTCACTACTGGAATGTGGTAATGATGGCTGAAAAGAGATCACCATGACCAATGCACCGGCCCGGAAATTACTGATTTATCAATCTCACTTTGTGGCTGCTATAAGCAATATCCAACAATACGTCGGATAACATATTAAAAAAAAAAAAAAAAAAAAAATACAAGCAGCAGAAAATGAGTGAATAAACAAATAAATAACGAAGACAGAAGTAGAAATGTAAAGAAAGTGGAAGAAATATAGTGGCATAGTGTTTGGGTGAGGGGCGCCACCGGTGGTTTCCCACAACTGTGCCAGTTTCTCTTGTACTGTGAAACAGCACTCTGTATAAGCCAGAACTGTGAGTTGTGTGTTGTTTTATGTAAGTGTAGTGTAGTGTTGTGTTGCGTTGTCCATCTGGCTTTCTGCCACGAGGCCCCGACGTTGCCCGCCACTAACCTCTGGGAGGTAGCCAGGCAGTACCAAAATCTCTGGCTGGTCTCTGCCAGGGTCGCTTGAGCTTCCTGACAGAGATGAAAAAAAAAAAAAAAAAGTGGAATATGTGGGGTGGGTGTAGTATTGAGGAAAAGGGGGGGACAGGTAGAAATATGGGGGTGATGGTGTAGGCATCCCCCAGTGGAAGGAACGTGTCGAAAATATTTTTGTAAAAATAAAAAAAGCCAATAAATAAAAAGCCAAGAAATATGGGGGTGATAGTGTAGGCATCCCCCAGTGGAAGGAACGTGTCGAAAATATTTTTGTAAAAATAAAAAAAGCCAATAAATAATAAATTTAGACCGGCACCACTTGACCGCGCCGAGGCCAAACAGGTGAGAAATATCACTAAAATGACACATAAACCAACCACAAAATAAAAACAGATATAGAACAAACAATGCAAGGAACAAAAATATAGATGACCGCTGCATTGTATCCAGAGGCCCTCTGGCGAGATTGGATGTATTTTATGTATATATAAACACTGCTCAGATTTTTGACCGCTTAAATGGAACATAGATGAACGTTCACCATCCTCCCCCAACAGCGAACCAACACTTGCGGCTCAAACGCTTCACCTGAGTAGGTTGCCTACAATTATTCAGGACAGGAGAATCCTCTTCACAATGAAAATTTTGACGATGCAATCGCCGAACCAAACATCTAGAAGTAGTGTTCACGGCGAGCGCCACCACGTGGACTGAGGTCAATACTTGCATTTACTGTCATAGCAACACACCATAACGGTTAGGTTCATACCAGAACAACTTCTCGCAATCATCCTGGGGCTAGCGTGCAATCCGAAGAGATTCGTCATGGATGAAACTCTGACTACCACACAGCAAATCTATCACCGAATGTGACTGACTCCCCCTAAAACTGTTGTATTTTAGGTTTACTTATTTCATTATATATATATATATATATATATATATATATATATATATATATATATAAAAAAACTGTACATTTGTGATTAGTGGACACAAACACAACTGCAACGGATGAAACATGAGAAAAGGTGATTACTGGTTTGGGGAGAGAAATACGAGTTACAGGGAACGATTATCAGAGAAAGGATTTTCAGAGGAAGATATGGTCAGCGAGAAAAAAATAAGATTATCGAGGGAGTGAGTTAGATCCAGAGAGAAATTAAAGCGTGCGAGAGAGTGGAGGGGAGAGGATAGGGGATGAATAAGTGACATGCGCAATGAATTCTGTGTAATTTGCAGACAATCGAGGGACACAACTGACGAAGCCTATTATCGAGTCTGGTATAGCGGCTGTCCTTTTTTTAAAGCAAAATTTATTCGTGTACCAACCTGCTAAGTTATTGTACTTTAATTCTTAATACGTAGGTGTAGCGTACAATGGGAATTAAGTTAATATAATCTTTTTTTTTTTTTTTTTCTTTCTTTTAATGAAAAATTTCCGTCGATTATGGATACAACATTCAAATTCCTAGTCTTAAGAAATTTCACAGCATTGCACTTTATTTTTAGTTGTAACTCATCGGGATAAGAAAAAAAAGCGGAAACTGAAACATTTAATGAGGGTAATTTGGAGGGAGCTGCGAATTTTTTTAAAACTTTTTATTTAAAAATATTAGCGTTAAAAATTATACAAAAAAAAAAAAAACACTTCGATTATTTCTTACTGCACTTGCTTGGGCTAGAGTTCATTAGAGATTGTTTCTCCCTATCAAGCAAAACACGTTAAATCTACGAACTAAGGAATTTAAGTTGATTCTAATATTAATCGATCAGTTACTATTTTATCGATATTAACAGAATGACAGCTATGACGTTACCGATACAGAACTTGCAACAAATTTTTCGGAATACTGTATAAGTCTTGTCAAGAAGTTTAAAAAAAATAATAATAATTTTAACACTGACGTTGTAGCATTTGTTTAGGCTTTCCCTGGCACACGAGTACTTCCTCCTCTCCAGAACTAACCTCTTAACACCCATTAGTAGTAGTTTGTCCCCTACACCTGATGGGTGTTAAGAGGTTAGTACTGGAGAGGACGAATAGGATTACTTATTCATATAAACAGAGACATATTAGGAAGTTCAACACGTTATTAGAGGTGCAGTTCACTGTATTTAGGGATAGTAACCATTCCAACTTTATTCAGAACTTAAGTGGCAAACCTTTAACCCAAGAACAAGAGAGACTATTGGCTCTTGGACCTAAGTTTGCATTGCTGCCCCCCCCCCAAACCTCCAATTACCGAAACATTATGGGCATTGAGAGGGCAATTAGCAAATTACCTGAACACATTGTCAATCAAATTCGTGTTAAAGCTGTTGCCATCCTCGGCCAGGCAAAAATGGTTGCTCCAAATCTTACCCCGCAACAGAAGAAAGCACTAGAAGAACTTAAACGGGACGAAGACATTATAATCCTACCAGCAGACAAAGGCAGATCAACGGTGGTATTAAGCAAGGAAGATTACCACAAGAAAGTGTTAGACTTATTAAGTGATAGTGGCCAGGAAAGTAGCATCTTATTTACACGCTGTTCTAAGCTAGCCAAGGGGTTTCTATGGATAATCTTATAAGTACATTATCCATAGAAACCCCTTGGCTAGCTTAGAACAGCGTGTAAATAAGATGCTACTTTCCTGGCTAAAAATGGAAAAGATTTCAAAGGACAAGTATTGGTCCATGCATGCAACAGGGTGTCGGCTGCCCAGATTTTATGGGTTACCTAAGACGCACAAGGAGAATGTTCCATTACGGCCCATAGTTTTGTGGGGGTGGGTTTTTTTTTTTTTTTTTTTATTCTGAAAATCCTATTCCTCAAAGAGGCCTACAATTATATTATATTATGTTATATTTTTTTTTATCCCCTTATTTTAACCCCTCCCACTTTAACACCTGACTTGATTGATTTCAGAAAATTCCCAGACTCACGGGGACCCCTAATATATTAAGGTATTCTTCCACTGGACTGGCTGAGTTTAGAAATGACAGACACACACACAAGAATGTAGAATATACAAATTTGTTTTTTATTGTCATATTATATATAAGAAAATTACAATAACCTTTAACAGAATACAGTATTTAGTTTGACACTTGTTATTTTACTAATTTTTAAATGTGTATATATCTTGTAATTTACAGTCAACCTTGTTATCAAAAGAACTACTAAATCCAAATACTTATATATATCTACATATATATCACTGTGTCTCTTCATGTTGCTCTACAAAGATTTCAGTAGGTCCGGGCATTTATTACCCCTCACAACGCACAATCTGTCTCTTTGCTCCTTAACAGTCCATGTAAGTCAATAAACCACCATCAGCCAATGAACAGACAAAATATAATTTCATAAGTGCTCGTTTCCCAACTTATTAGGAAATACATATATATTCATTCCAGAATCCTTACTTGCAAACATGTCAACAGTCAACAATATCCAACCAATTTACTTAGTTACCTTTCCGTTCAATTAATCCACTATTTCACAATTAGGGCTAGATGCTCATTTAATTGTTTACCTGTTTAATCATTTTCTACCCCAAATAAGTCATACTCACAGCAATTTAACATTCACAATAATTCAAGGACAAAATTTTTACTTCCTACTACAGATTAACTTACTCTTAAATTGCATTACTCTGATCTCTATACTAAATTGAATTATCACTCCTTAAGTATTACACTCGTTCAAATATATATGTATATATATTTAGTACTTTGACATTCTCTCTTAAAACTTATAGCGTCCTCCTAGAGTCCTTTTCATTATTAAATTAGTTCCCCTTTTTTTTCAAATTATATTCTCAGTACTTATTCTAACACTTACGCAATGGTCTGGTATTCCTCCCTGCTCGGTCTCTCTTCCTATCTGCTCGGGTTGAGGACTGGAAAGCGAAAGGTTGCTCATCCGGGGAACACAGTAATCTATCCTGGGTTTCTCTACCGGGTACTGCACGGCTGAAGATAATACCGGATCTTATCTCCTTTCTTCCTCCATCTGCGTTGCGTCCGAGGACTGGGATACCTTCCGGGTCGACTAGTCACTCAACTGCTCAATCGAGAAATTTGCCTCTAGGGCGTTTCACCATTCTTCCTCCATAGACTGCATTAACTTCTTCAAGGGAAAGATACTTCCGACTCTAGACTTTCACAAAATAAATTCTTATAATCAATTCTCCCACTACAGCTTCCATCTCCCCAGGACTGCTTCCACCACAAAAACTCCTCTCCGAATGATCAGTATCAATTTTTTTTTCCCTTCTCTCCTTTCTCTCAAATTTCCCACCGCTTTCTTCCTGGCCAATCGTTGACTTCCCTATCCTTTCCTTCGTGATCCTATTCGTCTCCCTTCATTTCCGTGGGCGTGCTTTCTTTTTCCTAGTGTGACCGAACTTCCGATAATCTGGAAAATACTGGTAATTTCTAGAAATTAAACGTAAGTTCCGGTCAGCTAAGAGAGTTTCAGGCTTTCTTTGTGACCTCACCCCCATATCCATTTCTAGTCGCCCACACCTGCTAGAGGTCGAACCGTGAAATCTATAATAGGGCCACTTCCGCACTCAGTGCCCTTTCTATAGAGTATATGCTCCTGTCTTAAGTGGGATTTGTTTCGGTCCATTATGATTGCTTTTACTGACTCGCTTAAGGAATTTTTCCATACAACCGAGATTTAACTAACTGGGAGTGTTTGGACTAACCTTCGAATTCCAGTGTTTCTTAACAAATGATACTTGACTGAAACTAACTATATATGCCACAATTAATTCTTCCAATATTTAACAAACTTTATTAAATTATTGTAAGGCTGGGTCCTTACAGTTTCCTTCATTGGTAGCCCTACGTATGCTCTATCTAAATATCTGGCGCAGCTGATTTCTCCGGTTGTGGGTCGGTCCACGTTTGTCATTGGAGATAGTGTGGAATTTGTGAACTTTGTAAGGAGTCAAGATATAGGGGAGGACGAGATTATGATGTCATATCATTATTCACGTGTATCCTCATAGCACATGGGGTAGAATGTGTGAAGTTGGCTTTACAGAAGGATAATACCTTAAGTGCTAGATCCCACCTAAACATAGAAGATATATGCTGTGCTGCTGAATTATGTCTTTCTAGTACAACCTTGGTTTTCCAAGGAGTGATGTATAAACAGGTTCAAGGCACAGCCATGGGTTCTCCAATCAGCGTCATTGTCGCAAATCTGGCTATGGAGGAATTACAGAATAGGGTTTTTGCGAGATTGGAGTTCCCTATGCGTACGTGGAAACAATATGTTGATGACACGTTCACTATTGTAAAGAAGGGGAGAGAGGAAGATGTGGTCTCGTTTCTCAATGGTTTCTCCCCCTTTATAAAATTCACCTCGGAGGTAGAAATAGATGGCACCCTCCCATTTCTGGACATAATGGTATATAGGGAAGCCCCAGACTTAGAACCAAGGTTTATAGGGAACCTATGTGTAGGGACCAGTATACACATTTTAGGACGGCACAGACTGCTCAACATAAAAATAGTGTGGCCAGAGCACTTTTGGGTAGGGTGAGGACACATAGGGTGAGGAGGGGTAGAAGGAAATTAGGCAAATTACGACGGATCTTATGAGGTGCGGTTACCCCCAGAGAGTCATTGATAAATACAATAGAGAGGAAGAGCCCAATCTGGTAGTTCCGCCTACCACAGGGTATGTTCCCTACTATCCGGGCCTGTCAGATCGCATTGCGAGATGCTTCGCGACTTTCAGACACGTGTGTGCAGCTCCCAGGCCGGAGGTTGCACACAGTAGTGTCACAGGTCAAAGACCCCCCCATTACTAGGGAATCTAGTAGTGGGGTCGTATATGAGATCACATGCTCGGATTGTGGGGAATGTTACATGGGGGAGACAGGACGGCGTCTCAAGGACCGTCTGGGGGAACATTCAAGAGCGATACGGACCGCAGAGCTCAAATCTGCCATTGCCGAGCACTATTGGGAAAAACAACACCAGATCTCCCCCGACAAAGCTGTCATCCTTGACCGGGCGCATAGATTCTGGGACCGCAAGTGGCTCGAAAGTCTGTGGATTGGATCCTCTGGCAACAATAGTATGAACAGAGACAGGGGAGTTAGGCTTCACCCCCTTTTTGAGGCGGTGGTTTTTGCCAGAGATGAACGTTTTAGTTTTCCACGTCTCCAGACCACTTCCGGTACACGTGAAAGGAATACCGAATATGCGCCTGGTCATCCACGTGTGCCGCGAACCTGGTATTTAAGGATGTGTCGCTTGTTGTTTGTTTGTTTGTTGTTTGGTTTTTAGGAGCATTAACAACTAAGGTCATATTTCTCCGGGATATGCGGTGGTCATTCCTTGACCTTTCCGCATCCTCAGTATTTGGTGGTGACGGGCTCGAACCCTGGTCTAATCAAGAAGCGTGTACTACTCACTGTTGCTCCTTCCCATCTGGCTACGGAGCCGCCGATGTGTCGCTTAAGTTTCATTATTGCTGAGGAAGGAGGCAGACACATTCCGAAAGCTTCCATAGTGTTTTTATCGCTTTTAAATTTATATTTTAATGCATTTTAACTTATTTTATTTTAGTTGTAAACTAGTTTTTTGTAAATAATCAAATTTTTGTAAATATTATTTTACAGTCTTTGTATCATTTTATTTTATTTTACTATTAAATCAGTTTTAAACGGTTGGCGTATCTGTTTAAATTTGTACTATATTTGGAGTTTTTGTGGGTACTTTCTTCTTTCGCACTTGTAATTCGCTGGTTTTTTCCCTCTCACTTGGGGTGTGCCTCAGCACTTGGGCATATAATTGGGCACGCTGTAGCATTTGTTTACCACCATCAGTATCTTTATATGCTTCTAGGGATGCAAGCGCCCTCTGGTGCTCCACATTTGTTTGCAGGAGGATTGTTTCTAATTTAGTCCATTGAAGGACTATGTCCGCTCGTAAGGTTGAAGAAATCCTGCTACTGTTATCTTTCATTATGCTTTCTAGAGTGGCTCGCAGGGTGAGCACTTGCTCGAGGACTGTTTCCTGGGGCAACGCGAGATCCAGGGTGGTGATAGTTCCCCTTGTTTTTGATCTTTGTGTTTTTGCTTGGTTCCTGTCGATCTCTTGCTTCAATACTGCTCCTCATTTCCCGGTCTTTTTCAATATTGTACCTCTTGTTTCTCCTCTTGCAGGTGGCGTCTTGTCTGGTTTCGTCCTGTTCTTCTGGTTTGTCCAGGGTGGGTTTCACCCCTCGCTTGTCGATAGATGTCTGGGACCCCTCTGGCTGGCTTGTTGACTGTCTGGCGTCTTCCCCAGGTCTTGTGTTCCCATAACCAGAATTGGATAATGGTGCCAAGATAATTTTTTGCAGCAGGATGAAATCTGAGGGATGAAAATCTGCGGGATGAAAAGTTCTGAAGGGCAGTTACTGAGTTGTTTTTTTTTGCTGCTGGGGTGCAGTGTTTAGTTCAGAGTCTCGGAGTTTTACGAGTGGGAGGGGGAAGATAACCCCTAGATATCAAGAATACTGGATGATGAGCTTGGTTTAGTATTCGTCCTGGGGAGCCATTGGGAGCACGGCACTGCGCATATTATTATATATATATACTGTATATATGTTCTCAATATCTTAAATGTAATGAAATTAATAACTTCTATTTATCATATTTTAAATCAAATAAATTTAGTACCAATAAATATTCTGGATATAGATGTCTTGAGGTACGTAGCTACCAACTCACGCTAACGGCCACTCAAACAGGGCTTGACCGCGTGGTGTACACTGAGAACAAAGGCCTTTGTTTATTAAGCAGCATACTAAAGTCAGACAAGGAAAGCTAGCAAAATATCCAAAATTCATTATGAAAGTTATAATGAATTTATGTAGAATTGTTCAATTACTGTTCCCGATAATTACTATCATCAATATTTAGGCAATATTTGTGGTACTATTAACTTTAACAAAATTGACAATATAACAATATACAATGCAAAATCACGTTGTGACCCGGCGAGATCAACGCTAATAAAAAGACCATAACTTTCGATTACCTTGGCCGATCTTCACGAAGTTGATGTCCATGGACACATCTTGAGAAGAGGAACTTTATGGACACAAAAATCAAAATGTGACACTTGAAACCAATAAACGACACAACACGGAGCACCAAAACTATGCATGTGGCCAGTACTTGTTCAGCGCCCTCTCTCTCTCTCTCTCCTATCACAGGTAATCATAAGAACGTATATCAGGACGATGATCTTCGGAGGTATACTGTATGGGGTAGAGTTGTGGGGCTCGGCCGCAGACAACAATCAAACCATTGAACGCCGCGGAATACTGGCTCCTGAAGTGGGCTACCTGGAAGTGTCATCTCCCACCACAACTTCACACAACTCCTATGGCCAAAGCACTGAATTTAACCAGATTCGGAGCCTTAATGAACGAAAGAAGACTAATCTTCACCATCAAAATGATCGCTGGAAGAATCTCAGCGCCCAACATTTGGGACACCGTGTGCTGGAGAATCCCTCAACCAGGTTACATTTTACAGATCGGTTCCTCCCTTATCAGAAGCTCCATCTAGCTCAGTCCTTGGACGCTGACCTGTGCAAAATCGTTGATGACAAAAAGTACACACGGCGCATCCTGGATCTGCACGTGTGTTCCACAACCATCAACTGATGTGAGATCGCTCCGGCTCGGCAAGAATTTCAAGAAAACTGTCATGTGTTATTTTAATTTATTTTATTATTTTAATCTGATGTATTATTGTTATTATATTTTATTTTTAACTAAATTCAATCTGCTGTACGCTATTTATTTATCCTATTATGTATTTATTATATTTCCGGCGAGATGATATCTCTGCCGCTTGTTAACGCCTGGCTTAGTGCCGTGAAGGGTACCTGCGTGTACCTAGGAACCTTACAATAAGGATCATATTAATATGTACAAAGAATTTGTACCGGAAGGGCAAACAGCCAACTCTGAATTTTACAGAGGAGTGACGAACAGACTGTTGAAAATAATTCGGCGTTTTAGGCCAGATACACTATGGGTGAAAGGTAGGGCTGTGGTCGCTGTCCTCTATGTTCAAAACTGTATCTTAACTAAAGTATTTTCAAGGCTGATCATAATTATGTTTATTATCGTGCCTAGTTTGAATGGATCAATTTGAAAGACATTCAACAGCAATTTTTTTGAGACATGCAATATTTGGAAGCTGATCTTTAAATTTAACAGTTTGTAAGTGGAATATCCTCCTCTTTTCCGTGGGTCATTTACTATTTCTGCCGTACATAACCAATCACAGTCCCTGCGTTACACGCACATGCTCTCTATCTTATACTTTAAAGGGCAGTTTTTTCGAAATTTTTCATTATAATTCATCGTCACATATTCATAATAAATATTTCACATTTAATACAGAATCCGTAATGATGAATTATAATGAAAAAATAACAAAACGGAGTAGGAATCTTAACTACAGTTCAAAGGTAAGCTAAAATAGAACAGACTAATGAAAATTCTTAACCAGAGGCGGATTATCGGAAATTAGTCCTTTTCAGTCCAAGAATAATGGAGTGTTTGTTGTACGTGAAAAGACAGAATTATTAGTTAAATAATTATAAGTTAAAAAAACGGTTTGCATTGGCAATAACGAAATAAAATGAGGCCAAAAACCGTTAAGAAATATACCAAAATTCACCGATAAATGAATTTTCATAACGGAAACTGACTTAGTAAACACTGTTTTTTCATGATTCTCATACATAAATTTATCTAATTTAAATTACTTTAAAATAAGAGGAGGTAAAAATAGAATCAGAGATGATTTGAATGTGATATTTTTTTTTTTTTTTTTTTTTTTTTTGGGAATATCAAGTTTTTGTTGTGGATGGTAGTGTTGTGTTTAACGACAGAGAATATCAGGGAAAGTATTAGTGGAGAATTAAGAAAATTATTCAAATTTGTCAGGTACCTTATTGCATCTCTCACGTCGCCCAGCGTAATAAACATTTGATGTAATTAATTTAATAACTGGGTTTACTAAATAAATGCAATTAAATTTAATATTAAATTCTAAATTTCAATATTTTTAAATAATTTGGCCTAAATTAAATTTATATTAACCACATGTGAATATATCTCTGGTATTCTTAATCTCTGATTTACTAAGCAAAACTTTATCAATGTTTTAAATGCAGTAAAGAATCATATTAATAATTCAATAATGTATTATATATAGTGTTTAACAAAGGATGAGACAGATTTCCACTAAAGTAATTTGACTTCTTAGCTTTCCGACTCTTAGAATCAATAACGGTTCCCAAAGTAAATACAAACGTTGTGTTGTATTATATAGTTAATCAAGCGTGTATATATGTATGGGAAAGTTGTAATATTAGGACCAAATGAGTTTGTACGTAAAATGTGGAGCTATGCATTTACTTACTTTAGCATTAATCGAACAGTGTAATACATCCCTGTAATCCAACAGCTTATCAACTAAAGTTAGAGGGAACCCAGAACACACACACACACAAAAAAAAAAAAAAAAAAAAATTCTGATATTGCCGACATATCGACTCGCTTTTTGCGAGCATGCGACAGGAAACTCTGTCTACCAGCGGCACTTCTGGACTAGATATCTTCTGACAGCGTGTGTTGAAATTCCGGTAGTAATTACTGGGTAGGAAGGACCTTGAGTTTCCTAACACCGAAATGCTCTCTTAGTAATGATTAATATGAACTGGAAAATGTTAAGGTAACCAATGGAACCAACACTTTGGGAAAACGACAAATAATGAAGCAAAAAAGAATGAACACGTTTGCGAATGCTAAACTATCGCAAAAAGCTCATTATAGATTCATTAATAAATAATAATTAAAATAAATGTTTAATATAAAATCTATTCGTCTCAAAGATACGTTCGTATAACAGAGAGATAGTAACATCCCCTTCCCCAACTAGAAAAAAAAAAAAAAAAATCAAAAAGGCTGCAATCCCTAAAAGTGTTCCTTCAGTAGAAAGATTGCGCAAAAAAAAGTAAAACTTCCCACTTGTGTTCAGCTAAAAACTCTCCAAGCTTGCCATAACTTTTACTTTAAATGGCTGCCATAACGTAAACCTTCTGAGGTTATCTTTCCTAGGCGTGAGCTTTCATCCTACTCTATGGAAAATTTTACTTTAATTATAGCTTATGAACTAAGGTTACGCCCGTATACACATCTTATAGCACGACACCCCGACCAAACAAGCTGAGCTTGTCACAGCCTCTGGCGGATATCAAATCTTAACCCCCTCCTTCCCTTTCGTGAACAGCATTGGTAAAGACCGCAGTTTCCGGTACCCAAGGTAATTTAAGTAAAGTAAACATCCAAGTAGTGAGCATAGTCGGACTTAAGAACCATATTACAATATGAACTGCTGTATCAATACTTTGTTAAAGGAATAGCATGAAAAGAGTTGGTTTTTTTCCTTCCCATTCTGTTCATTAGTCGCATAAATAGACTTTGAAAAAACAAGGATATAGAAGTTGATGTTTTGCTATTATGTTCTTCCAGATGGCGCTTCAGGCAGTGGAAGTATTGATGGCTCTATTAATTATCTACTTTTCGTGGGAAATTATAAAAAATGAGAGCAACGTCAAGAGAAATTTATAGCAAGTTCTGTACATTAATAAGCTGTGCCTTTAATGTAAATTTATTCTATTCCATGTTTCCCCCACCCTAAATAGTTCAGGGTAGCTCGTGCATCTTCTAACTGCTACTCCTTCGACCCACGTGTTGTAATCTTTATCTCAATAATCAGACTTCGGTAATAATTGCCATGCTGACGGTTCTGTTTCCATAAGTATTATTCGAATCAAATAAATTTCAAATCAATGCATGCATTCCACTGAATGTCCTCAACCAGGAAGAACTTTTACCAGAACCACATTTCACTAACTAATTTCAACGTTGTCCACATTAAATATACAGATCTCACTTTCGGAGGATTACGTTACTTAACCAGCCCTTCAAAATCGCGAACTACGAATAAGTAGCTACAGAAAATTAAAAATGCTAAATTTTCGCTATTCATACTATTATGTCATTAGATGGCAGTATATTAAACAGTATACTTAACCCAAGTCGCAATGACTAAAGATCGATGAGGCCACCATATCTTCAGGAAATCATTAGGAACTTATTTTAGGAAAGGATTTGTGTAGTTTCTCTTACCACAATTAAAGATCATATTACTACATACATTTTATTCAGTCTGTTCACTCCTTGAAAATAAAGTAAATAAATAAAAAAAGATGTTTTTTGTCTTTATAATTTCCATGAAACAATCAGAATGGAGCCTTCATAGAACGTTGGGAAAAAGACGTCTATATAATATACAGTAGAATTCTTTCTCCCATGGCTCAGTTAATCGATCGACAGGGAAGATCTTAGACCATGTGTTTCAGAAAGTGATTTTAATCCCGCAAAATAAAAAGTACCTTTCAAACGTAAGTACAACTTATTAAAACCTGGCCTAGTTATAACGCAAAACGCGTTCCTGTTTCCTTCTTCTTCAACAACAATTTCGTATTTCAGATAAGTTATCGCCTTTCCTTTTTAGAGTTAGAAAATGGTACTTTCTGACTTTGCTTGATAGAATGTTGTTTTCTTACCGAAACTATTAGTTCGCACTTGAAAAATATCTAGTCTAAAGTAACAACATAAACAACATTACTCTGGCAGCCTCTTACCGCCTTAGGGATCGCAAGAGGACAAAACTAACGACTGTCAATGTGTTAAATGTTCTTGCAGCATTGCGTTAGAAATACAGGAAAGGTTGACTAAAAAATATTGCGAAAAGACACCTTTTATTTCTCGTTTTAAACAGCTTCCCCATGCCCGGAAGCCTGATTGCTCGTACAGCTAACCATTTTCTTTCGGAACATAAAAGTATATTAGAAAAGAAAAAAAAAATACATTTTTATTATTTTCAGAAGTTCCATTCTAATCATAACAAAAACACTTTTTTTTTTTTTTTTTTTAAAGTTCTAGGAAAACACTTTTTGATTTCTACTAGTTCTCATTTCTCCTTCGTTATCGTTCTGAATTAAGATATTCTGAGAATTTCTAGATTAAGATCAAAAGCGGTAGCTACAATGGAGCAAGAATCAGAAAAGCGTAAGGGCCGATGAAGACGAAAGGGGCAGTTCTGTCCCGATAATTTTTTATAAATATTATAGAAGGAAAACTATATAAAATAATAATATTATTATATAATAGCGGAGCTCCACCATACGTTATTTCTCACTATTCCAGTAACGGTGGCCAGTGTGGATAAGTCATTTTGTGAATTAAAATTAATCAAAAGGCTTCAAAAGAAATTCTATATATGGCAAACTAGATTAAATGATCTCGCCATACTATCTACCGAACACAAAACGTCCCCGAAATGGACCTTAAAAAACTAACTGGTGATTCCGCAAACAAAGGCAAGGAAGAAAAAATTTGGAACAAAAAATAAATTAACCTAATTATTACTTTATACACAACATTTTCAAATTGCTTATTTTAATGTACCAACTTTAAGTTTTTTTTATAGTTTAGCACTTGTTGAATATTACCTTAAATGCATATAAATAATATTTTAAGAATAAGGCATTAGCGTTTCAAATTAATAAAAACAGAGAAGCCCTCAGTCGTTTTTGCGAGAGACGACCAAAAATTCTGGCCACGCCACTGATTAAGACACTCTGAATAAGATACTGATTCGTTAACAGAATTCATTCTTAGAAGTTGGAAATTAATTAGAAAACTGTATACGCTTCGCAGAATGGACTGGCTTTAAAATTGCCAATAAATTTGTGTCGTCATGTTCTGGCTGCAGGGACGGATCTAGGTTCTTGGAAGTACAGGGCTGGTGTTCTAAGTGGATCCCTTTTAGGTATTATTATAATGCGGTCACTTCCTGAATAATATAATCAGGTCAATCAATAGAGCTATTAGCTCCTCTCTCACTAATATTCATTTGCTATTGTCAATAAAAATAACAATGACAGTATCGATACATGTTTTAGGAACATATTTGTAGAACGTCACTCAAACGCTGTTAGATTATGAAAGATGGGGACTTGGTTCTACCAGGGTCATATCAGAGCAAGTGCAGTATCCACTAATATTCTAATCGTGAAAACCTCGCGATCTGTGAGAGGATTTTGGTTGAAAAGCTACTTCAAGGTAGTAATAACCGTTAATCATTTAAAAATTCGAATGGCTGTATGTATTGAAAATAATAAATTCTAAATAAAATCAAAAGCGGTTTACAAATTAGTAATAACACTCTAACACAAAAAAAGTTAAGCATTCGGGGACCCTGGACTCGAGGGGATCCAAGGGCTCAAGCGATATTAGGCGTGACTGGATCTGCCCATATCTAGCTCAGTATAAAGTTTGAATATACATTTCAATGGATGGTTCTAAACTCGGCGGATAACTAAACTTCCAATCAAAATATGCCAGGCGCATTGAGAGAGTCGTCAGTTAAGTGCTGACGAACTCTATATCCTTACAGTGATGCGCATTTGTTCATTTTTCTAAAGGACGCAATGCAATTAACCGGCAAATTTGATGTCACAAGTTTTCCTTCAGTTCGTCAAGATTCACACGAACCTCGTATTATGATTAACATGTTTCCTAGTCGCTCCACGCAAACCACGTTTCATCGCTTCGGAGAGCACAGCACTAATTAAGTTCGTGTTAAGCACGTCAGGGCATTGTTTCCTTAAAGCTCACTGGTCTGGGGGTATCGCTCAGTGGCTTAGACCACACGATAAAAAGAACTTTTAGGCTTTCAGAGTAACCTTTAACCTTAATGAGATTTCGGAGTATGATCTAGAGCCCGAATAATTAGCAGATTTGCGAACGAGTATGAGAGGAGGGACAAAAATCTTACGGTTGAGATTTTAAATAAGATATCTCAGTGGGTTGCTTTTTTTTTTACCTCTTAACTTGCGAACTAACAGTTTGAATAAGAATTGCTTTTCCTTAAGTAGCCATTACCTAGTGGAGCTACTTTAAAAAAGCAGTTTTCGTAAATGAATAAGGCAATAATAACTTGATTTCGCGGGTTCCTTACAGTTCCCTGGCAGCAATGATTAATGAAAGAAACTTTCCTAAAATGTTTGGAAACAGTAGAATAATGGAACCACTTCCACAGTGGAGTTGCAGGACCATTCTGGGGTAAAAAATAAACGAAATCGCTAAGTTACGTGACTCACCTTATTAAAAGCCCCTCCGAAAGCATGCTTCCTCTTGTTTACACTTTCACCTATTTGAAAACGTTTACTTTTATCATCTACTTCTTATAATATGACATAATACTAGGCTAATTCTTTTATTTTCAGGATGGTGAATGATCTAGGGTTCGGAGGGGCACACCGTTTGCTATCCTGTATATCTTTCATTCTAACTTCAATCATTTGCATCATATCTACCAGCCTTTCGCCATCTTTTATGTTGTCTTCCGTGTGCTGTTTTTCTTCCGTTCTAATTACTGTGATGGCTTTTCTTGATTAGTTCTTCCTTCTCCTCCCTTCAAAGACCGGCCCTTCCCTTCTTAATTAACTTTTCTCTACTTTATCTGTGATGCTCCGCACCCATCTACTTCCTTGTGCCCTCCTTACTAAGATTTATTTTTGATAGTGTCCCCATTCTCTCTTTTTTTAATTCCTAATTGTTTCTTACTACTACCCTTGTTCCTAATAGTTCGCATCCTTAATGCCGAAGCATTGAACGATTAGTGTTCGATTTTATTTTCATCATCTCTTATCACATATAGCGTATCACAATTCTGATATATAATACACACACTGACCAAAAAAAAAAAAAAAGTATTTATTCAGTACTGAATCAGGCCGCCTTTGTTTCGAATAACATGCAAAAAACAAAAAATAATAATAATAATAATGATGCAAGTGTGCGAAATAGCGTGGATTCTATAAGGTATATTGCTGCGTTTTCGTCTAACTGTAACCATTCTTCCAGCAAAATTTCGCGTAGCTGCGAAAAAGTTGAAGGAAGAGGCCTTCGTGGTCGAATAGCTCTTTCCAGCCTATTATCCCACACATTCTCAACAGCACTGAGATCAGATGAATATGGGATCAGGGAAGATGATGAAAATCCGTGAATGTTCTCCGAACCATTCTTGCACGATGTGCTGTTTCACTGTCATCCATAAAGTAGCTATCACCTTCAGGATAAAAGTATAACACGTTGCAGAGTGCAGTAAATCTGATACAAAATTTAGGTACTCCGTGGATGACATCTGACCTTCAACGAACCCAGTCCGTGCCAAAAAAACGTTCTCCATACCATTACGGCACCGCCAGATTATCTTAATAAAGCAAGCAAGATCCATCGCTTTGTGACGTTCTCGTCACACTCTCTGACTACCAAACAGCGCAAAAAAATATTGTGTGCCCTGAGCACGCATAGCGGAAGTTAAGTGAAACTTCTTTAAAATCATTTGAAACGTTTATTATTTCAATGTTACAGTGGTTTAATATTTTAAAATTGTTTTACAAGTTTTGTTATATAAGCCTTACAACACTCACTGCATGTTGAATTATATAATATTTTTCCGTTGAAATTTTTTTTATGAAATACAGTAGAAAATGACGACGAAATATTCTGGTTTATAAATTTTTAAAATCGGACAATTAAAAGCTGAGATATAGCGATTTAAAACGAAAACGCGACACGCGTGCGAGTTACACGGTGGCCGCGCTGTAGGGGTACATATCGCCGTACATACGTCATGCGTCACTGCTACGTACGGCGCCGCGTCGCTCGTGCCTGGTACGGAGTGAGTGGTACAATGGTGTGTGTGTGGGGGGGGGCGACGAATCACTTCATGTCACATTTTCGTCACGATTTTTGTCAATCCACGGACGCAAGTTACTTTTACCATGTGAAAACTGCCTGGGACGTGCCTAAAGAAGTTTCGCTTCAATAGTGTATCGTCATTCGTCTGAGTACATGAATTTCTTCCAATGCTGCACTGTCCAATCACAATGTTCACTGCAAGCCGATTTTTCTTCTGAAGCAAGTGGTTTCTGAACAGGCAGGCGACGGCCAATACCCAATTTCTTCAAATTCCTGCACATGATATGATTGAAATAGGGGAGCTCCGGGCTTGGTTGAATTTAGATGTTATTTGCTACACATTACATGTCCTAATTTCCGCACTGTAACTAAGAAAGTTTAGGTATTTCCCTTGATATTTCTGCCACAGTCACATCTTTCTTTGAGACGCCACTTGCATCTCAAAGCAAGAGCTACTTGCTTTCCAGTCATTAAAAAAAACCTTTGAGATTAATGCTCTTGAGAAAGCAGCTGTCTTTCGTTTCTTGAATCGTGGCTCTTGCTAAACGTGCACCCATGAAAATACCTTTCTCAAAGCCTGAAAGATTACGCATTTTTTCCATTCTGGCTTCAGATTACTGCAGTCTTTATACTCTACAAGGCAACACGTCATCACCTCACGGCAAACTTTTTGTATTTATTTGCATTTATTCGTATTTCTTCTGTCTGTGACTATCTCAATACAAAAGGTTCGTATTTTTTGGCTAGTGTGCGTATACTTTTTGCAGCTGGAAAGCTGCAAAAATATAACAGCATAATGGTTTCGTCATTCGTTTAGAGGCCTGGGTTCGAATCCTGTGGAAGGCTGTAGGAATTATTAAAAGGTTCAAGATGCAAATGAGCCAATGAACACATTTATCGAGACATAATAATACACACAGTGCAATATATCCTTAGATTCTGATGCATTGTGTAAATCTTAATAACAGCAGCTGGAAACTGCAATTTTTTCACACTATAAAAGTCGACCTTTAGTTCACAACGAGGTCGAGAACAAAACCGTCTCTAAATGGCCAACTCTTTATTTTCTCTATACATTAAAAGTTTTCCTTCTGGTGATATTTATTCCAACAAATGGAAGAATAGGGCGGGTAAATTACGTCACTACAAATGCAATTAATTATTAACAATTGCCTCCATAACCTTAACTACAACCATAAACACCAATGAAACTACGATTCCGGACTTTGTCATATTTTCCATCAGAAATGTTGACTGGGAAGCTTTCGAAAGATCTATTGTCTCAGATTTCCATCTCAAGGATCCAACCAAATACAGCGTCTGCATTGCAGACGAATTAGTTACCACCCTCCAGCAAGCTATCCTGAAGGCCAAGAAGAAAGTCTTCCGTCCCACTGTATACCCCAGGTGGACTCGGGAATTCACCTTGCTTAGATGGTCCATCCACCGAGCCTGCCGATTTTACCAGCAACACCGGGACTGGCCAGCCCCAGAAGGCGCACGACTACATCGCCAAGAAAAATGAATACACAAAGGCAACATGGTCTGAGTTGTTGGTCAGACCATGCTGACTAGTCTCCACTGATTCAACCAACAGACATGGTCTGTTGGTCGAATCAGTGGAGATTAGTCTACAAGATCATGCAGGACAAATACCTACACCCCGGATATCTTTAGCACGGTGATTGCAGACTCTCAAGAGATTTCCAACTGGCTGGACTCAGCCTTGATAAATTACCGGTATTGCCACCAGACGACTCTGCTCAGGACTTGCCTGAACATACTGCTATTCGTTGAGCAAACAACAATTATGAATCAGACGAAATCACAGAAGAATTAACAGCAGTTATTCAAAATATTAACATCCAAAAATGTCCGAGATCAGATCTATTCGAACACAGTTTCAGCCTCCGCCTCCACAATCTTAGGCCGGAGTATATACTCTTACTGTACAACAAATGCCTTCAGAAGGAATGTTTTCCTGTGTACTGGAAGATCGCGCTACTGAGACTCATTAAGAAGCTGCACAAAACCCCACTGACCCACGCTCTCACTATCCAATTGCGCTACTTGCAAACGTTGGCAAAATATTGGAGCGGCTAATGGCACTTAGGACCATAGGTCTCTTTCAAGCACGGAATCTGCTCTCCCCTGACAGTATGGATTCACTCCAGGACGATCCTGTGAGGAGGTTGTTGTTGTGTTTAGATTTTTCTGCTGCAAAGGCTACTTAGGCCATATTGCACCCTGTGAGGAGGCTCTCTTCGATCTAGTCCTGCACATAGAAACTCCGAATCAAAATTTAAGCTTACCATATTCGTTAACTTCGAATGCGCGTTTGACACAGTCTGGTGGGGCAGTGCTCAAGTGCGCCTCCAGACATCCTCTTGTTCCAGCCACCTCTATAAAATTTTCCAAAGCCACTTTTCAGATAGAACAGTAATTCTAAAGTCAAAACACCATCATGTCTCCAGACCAATACCCTCAGGTCTCAGTCCTGGGACCTCTCGTGTGGAATATGATACTACAAGACTGGCTTCCCGCTCCTTTGCCAATACAAAGATTGTGGATTTCGCGGACGACCTCACGATCGTGGTGTCAGGCCACTCTCGCAAAGCCACAGAAGACAACCCTAATCGGGTCCTTGACGACCTCTCTTCCTGAACTGCCCTGAAACTACGGATAAATCCAAACAAGCCCAAACTGATGCTCTTTAAAAATAAACTGAACCTCAGGTGTCCTCCGCAATTTAAAGTCTCCAGGGTACAACTCCCCATTGTCCCACAGACCACTGTTCTAAGGGTGCTTCTTGATCATAAATTAAGCTTTCATCCCCACCTCATCCATCTCAGCTCCAAGATGAAAAAATTTTCAGGCTCAATCATCAGAATCACCAGGAATGAATTTTGGGCCTGTCCAAAATTTATTGGACAAGCCCGAAGTCCTTCCGATCGTGTTGTATGCTGTTGGTGCTCGGTTCTATCGAGCTAGATTGGCAAAAATGATAGGCAAATTAGGCTCTATGCAACGGACAATGCTCTTGGCTACCCATAGGGTATGCAGGACAGTCATCCAGGTCTTAGCTGGGACCCTCCACTGGACATGTCTGTAAACTTCCGTGGCCTGACCTTTAGAATCAGGAAGAAAATTCGGACCAAGATCTTGGACATTGAGCTAAACCTGGACACTAACCCTAAGTTAGAGAGAACGCACTATTATGAGATGATAAACATCTGGCGGTCAAGATAGGACACTTCCTCCAAGGTAACAGTTACAAGGAGATTCCTTCCGGATATGACTTTCCCCTCTTCTAAGTCAGCGCAGAAGTGGCTCTCTCTAACTCTTGAAACGTCATTCTTAGTCACTAGGCATGGCTCTTTGAACGAGAAGCTCTTCCAACTCTGCCTAATACCCATACACGTTTGCTGCTGCGGCGCAAAGGAGAATTGGTTCCATCTTTTCTTCGAGGACCTGAGTCACGTTGGTTTTCAGTAAGATGGATGGTATTAGCTAGACATTCTGCTACAGACACCAGAGAACCTGGCTGCCTTCCACAACTTCTTAACGCAAGTATTCACGCGCAGGAAAACCTCCTACAGAATAACACAGGCTATGCATGGGGATCCCCAACATCAGCTTAAAATTTTATTTCATTAATTTTTTTTTTTATTTGCTTATTTTTCTTTTTCGCTTTTTTTTCTTCCCATTCTGCACTAGTGTAGCTTGCTTTTTTTCTTTTTTCTTTTATTATACCACGGGATTCTCTCTCTCTCTCTCTCTCTCTCTCTCTCTCTCTCTCTCTCTCTGCAAAGCCCCCCCCCCTTTTTGGCAACACCGGGTGAGTCAGAGTCTCGAATTGAGACGGCAAGAGTTTTACTGGGACTGGCCCACCTTCATGTGGTGTGGACGAGTACCCAGAATCATCTCTCCAGGTAACTGATGCTTCTGGATATCCAAGCCTACTAACTTACACTACTCACATTTCTGGCTCTCTTACAGTGGTACTGTTCTTCACAAAGATACGAGGCGGAATTGAACAGATTCTAAGAGCCGCCCCCTTACTAAAACATGTCCACATTCCTCCATAACGTTCACAAACCTCGCGCACGTGCTTCACTGTCTAATATATGACCACAACCGGCATCATTTGATGTTCCATTGTAACGTTTTTTGTACATTAAAGAAGAAACCCATTGTCCCGATATAGTTTGTATACTTGTAAATAGTTTAGTATTTTGTAAATATTTTAACTATTTGTATAGTTTGTAAATATTTCGGTTAATATGTAGGTAAGTTCAAATGCATCATTTTAACATACATACCAAAGTATGTTAAATTAATTAATTAAATTGGCATCGTTTTGGTTATATCTCATATTGTGACTACCTTAACAACGAGTTGCCATGATATTGTACTACCTGGAATAAATAACACTTCACCAGTGGAGAAGCCTATTGTTATTTATTCTCAGCGGATACCACCACCCAGACGGCACCGTTTCAAAGCTTGTTGGCTTCTCTTCGGTGGGTGGGTGGGCAGGTGCCCTGGTGTTGCAGTAGTGACAACCCAGTTATGAAGTATAACTTCACGATATGAGTATTGCCTGATGGTGCGTAGTGATATAGACTATAAAGTATTTAAGGGCAAAGGCCTCATGCTACGAGGTAGAATGATTAATATTAAGAATAATGCTGTTGTTATTTGGTTTTTAGGAGCATTAGCAACTAAGGCCATATTGCTCCGGGAATATGCGGTGGTCATTCCCAGACCTTTCCACATCAAAAATCAAAAAGGGTGTGCTACGCACTGCTGCTCCTTCCCACCTGGCTACGGAAGCGCCTTAAGAATAGTGCAAATGCATCATTTTAACATAGCTATCTACCAAAGTAGTTAAATTAATTAATTAAATTGGCATCGTTTTGGTTATATCCCATATTGTGAATGCCTTCACAACGAGTTGCCATGGTATTGTACTACATCAAATAAATAACACCTCACCAGTGGAGAAGACTATTGTTATTTATTCTCAGCGGATACCACCACCTAGACAGCGCCGTTTCAAAGCTTGTTGACTTCTCTTCGGTAGGTGGGCAGGTGCCCTGGTGTTGCAATAGTGACAACCCAGTTACGAAGTATAACTTCACAATATGAGAGATGCCTGATGGTGCGTAGTGACTATAAAGTGTTTAAGGGCAAAGGCCTCATGCTACGAGGTAGAATGACTAATATGTAGGTTACTGCAAAGGCCTGATGCTACGAGGTAGAGTGACTAATATGTAGGTTAGTGCAAATGCATCATTTTAACATAGCTCGCTCGCTCTCTCTCTCTCTCTCTCTCTCTCTCTCTCTGCAATGGGCTTCCCCAGAAGAATCTAGCCCACCTTTTGGCAACATCGGGTGAGTCGGAGTCTCGAATTGAGACGGCACGAGTTTTACTGGGACTGGCCCACCTTCATGTGGTGTGGACGAGTACCCAGAATCACCTCTCCAGGTAACTGATGCTTCTGGGTATCCAAGCCACCAGAACACACACACACAAACTTACACTACTTACCAAGGTAGTTAAATTAATTAATTTAATTACTTTGGTAGATAGCTATGTTAAAATGATGCATTCGCACTAACCTATATATTAGTCATTCTACCTCGTAGCATGAGGCCTTTGCCCTTAAATACTTTATATTTCAGTTAAATATTTTAGTCCTGCTCTTTCGGATGCAACAGTATTCATCATGCATTATGGAACCAGAAGCAAAAGGCCCTTTCCAAACTGACCTGTGTAAAGGCAGGTAAATAAATACATAGTGATATTTATTCGACCTTGAGAATACTGCGCACTACAAATGTACACGTCAATAATTACATAGGTCATTTCCTGATTAGATATCGATTAGTGTGTTTCGACAGGTGTCTTTCACATAGAAAAGATTTGACTTACTCCGTCATACCTCTACATATTACGTAGAAAAGCGTGCGAGGGGGTTGGCAAGCAATGAGCAGGGGCAGAGCCCCTAGTTATAATTATTTTGTAACGGCAGCAACACTGGAAGACACCTATGAACAAAATACTGGTGGTGGATGAATATCAACTCACAATTGTGCACACATCCACAGGTATCTTCAGAGTAACGGTCAGCACGGCGACCATCATGAACCGTTTATGGAACTGTCTTCCGGGAGACCACTCCAAGTTCCCTCACGCCAAAACAGCCCCCCATCCCCCCCAGGCTTCCATTCAGTAGAAAAGGTTGACCCAAAACGATGATAAATCAATCATTTTGTAGATTGTAACTACATGACAAATTTCTGAAAAGTTAATATAGAATGCAGTAAAGGATTCTTTAATCGTAAATTTGATTAGAAGCAACGCGCCTCGCATACGATTACCGCCTGCGCACCCAGTGTAAAACTCGTTTTTAATAATACATATCATTGTCACATTCGTAATGTAATAATATAAAATATTTCAGATGATTCTTTTTAACTGTGAATAATGAAATTATAAGTTTATCCTTCTTTCTATATTAATGGTTACTAAATACTAGGCCGCCGTAGCCGAGTGGTCAGGCACGCGGGTGCATAAGTACACGTGCCTTGAATGACCGGGGTTCAAGCCCGTGACTACTAAATACGGTGCTGTTTCTTGTATTCTCTCTAATATTGTGAACTCCTCTGACCGTTTGGTCGTCCCGGAGTATAAACAGAAAAATTAAATGAAAGAAATGCTATACAGAAATGTTGTACTTCACTTCAGCCTGCTATATACAATTTGAAGTTTCCAATCCAAGAAGTGAAGTTTAAAAAATAGTCCATTTATTAAATCTTTCTAAGCCAACGAAAAAGTGCGACAATGTGCTCTCTTATGAACTGATGCAGGTAAATGTCTAAAAGTCAAAGAAAATCCAAATGACATTTTAAGTCGGGCAGTATAACATAGATAATGATTTGGATCTCGTTTTGTGCCCATAAAAACAGCCGTTATTTCGAACGAAACTTGGATTCTATTAGAGAAAATCCCTTACATGGTTTTAGAATACTCTTGCATAACTTTTATCAAATCGCGCTACAAAACTGTCCACAGGCGGCTCATTTAATCATGATGGAAATTTCATGGACTAATATGTAAAAATTAGTTGCATAATTTATATTATTATCTCTCAAGTTTGAGGATAAACGTGGCATTTTTCTGAAATAAATGATTATGACATTGTTACAGAGAGACTGCGCGGAGAGAGAGAGCCTTCAGTATGTGACGTACTTAATCTCCGAATTAACCCACCCCTTAGTCATCTGTTCAAGTAATTTATTGATATACGCAGCAGTCATTTTGCTATCTCGCGTAGACTACGTGAGCTAATAACAGCAATTGAAACAGCTTGGGACTCGTTAGAAAGCCTTCTGTTAGAAATCGCACTTAAAGACAAGCGTCGATCCGCAGAGCCTGGCTGACTCCTGATAATTAAAATGTGGATTAATGTGCGGTAATCAACTACAGCTATTAATAGGTTAATTGATTCTTACATGCTATGTAATGATTGAAGTAGTAAGGATTTTGCATCAATCATGAAGCAGAGACATTACATCGATCTCTTAACGTTCAAATTCTTTTCTGATTTATTATCGGCTTTATGTTATATAGAATCTTATTAAGTTTCATTTTTTATAATGTAATAACTTTACCATTAGTCTTTAAAAACCAACCCGCATTAAAACGATGAAGAAAAACGTCATGAGTTTAATTTAACATTTTACTTCAAGGTTTTTCTGATATCCCTGCAGGCTCTATAATTCTAAATGGCATTAACAAATGCCAGTTAATCACAGAGATATAGAAGTTGAATTCTGATAATTTAGTAAAATCAGTAGATAAAGAAATTTAAGCAGATGAAATCAGTAAAATGTATACAATAGTGTCCAGGAACTATTTGGGAAAAAAATTAAGCAAAGCTAATTAAGCGTACCAATTTTACAAACAGCTGTGTGTAAAATTCTAAAATTGTGTTTGCACGAAGGTAAATATAAAATCCGAATCCATAAAAATTTATTGGAAGACAATGTTATCTTAGACCAGGTAATATAGGTAATTCAAAAATAAGTTTAGAGCAACTAATGTTCTTAGATTGATGTGTAAATAAAACAATACTTTCCTTGCAATTCTTAATGTAAATGTTATTGATAATTTTGATATTTTGGAGTGGACCGCAAGTCAAAGTACAAAGAAATGAGAATTGTATTTCATGCATATCGTTACATACGCCATCCTATTCCTCAAATAAGTGTTTAAGGAATCCTGCTATAACCGAGAGAAAAAAAATAATAACAACAATAAAAGTGAGTGTCCATTGCGTACTACAACACTCGCGGTTTTAAAAAAAAATAAGATAACGATGGAAACAGTACTCGCTGTGAAAAACATGACCTAGAACTTTCAAAATCTAATATATAGGAAGGAAACTTTTATCTGCATGCCAGTCGGAGAAAATGATAGGTCAAAAGGTCACTGCGATATCACAGAAAGTTATCGACACCTCTCCATGGATTTAACGATAACCCACAAACCTCAGTTGCAAAATTTCATCTTTAAAAGTCAGAAACGCCATATCGATCTGTCAAAAACAATTTTTGATAGATTAACCTTTTTTCTTTTTTTTTTTTTTAAAGCTCTGCAACCATAACAACGATCTTGCAAATAAGGATGTAAAATCTTGTGGACAAACATTAGCGATGTTTATTTCTGAGATACCAAAATGTATTTAAAGAGTAAAGAAGAAAGGAAGGAAAAATGAAGTTGCACAATGGTATAATGCAAGTAATGTTTGCTTTATTACATTTAAATTCCTTTTCAAATTAACTACCACAGCAAAAAAAAAAAGAAAAAAAAGAAAAAACGTAATTTTCTGCGTATCATATTTCAACTTTTAATATTGTAAATACAATATTGCGTTTTAAACACGAATCTTGCATTAAATATAAGAACTATTCAATAAAGATTATTCACCTCCAAATCCCAAAAGATGGCATTGCCACAGAACTTATGGAAAATAAACAAGTCATGAGAATTAGTTCAGTCTCGTCAATGATGGAAAAACTGTAACCGGTTGTTGCAGAATTCACCTCATTCTGGTTCCTTGTGTTACTTTGGTGACCAACTCTGGTGGTGACTCAACGTGTTATCTTAGCAAGTCATTGCAGATAGAGGTACATTGAGCTACCTTCGTGACTGATCCCAGATGGTTGAATCCAGATGATGGCTCATTGTGCTGCCTTACCGAGTAAACCTGTATGAAGACCCATTTTGCTGTCTTAGCGACTGATCCTAAATGGTGACTCATTGCGCTACCTGGTGATTCATTCCAAATTTGCTACCTTGACAGTTAAACCTTGGTGGTCGAATCCAGATTGGCACTCACTGTACTGCCTTGGTGAGTAATCTGTACTACAGACGGCGGTACGTGAACGGATCAGTGTGACGGGCTAAACAATAAATGTAATGTCGAGACGTAGATGTAATGACTTAAACTGAAAATCCATTATAAAATTTCGATCTGCGGAGATGAACTGACGTTCAGGTGCCGTCCTACATAAGATACTATACATGTCCTACATAAGATACTATAAAATTTCGATCTATGTAATTTACAGAAATTACACCAAATCCTATTTTCTAAAACCTCGCAATAACTATTTAGAAACATGTTTTCCAGACTAGTTTCTGTAAACTACTGTATATGAAGCTGAAAACTACTCTAGCCACCATGAAGCTGTGTCAGAATACGTATAAAAAGTTTTATTTTTTTAAAAAAATTTCTCTTCAAATTTCTTCAGCTTGTCACTTTTCTCCATTTAATCCTCTCTCCCTCGATTGTAAACTGACATACATATATTGGCTCGATACAAATACCTATTAAAACTGCTGCGTAACGAGGGCACCATTATTCTCTATCATAAAATTATGGCAGCTAATGAAAACATTAGCTATCATAATTTAACCTATAAACTTAAAATTATGGAAAGAAACAGTTTAATAATGGAATTTGTTTTTGATGTAGTCGCTTAAACAAAAGAATTCATCTGTCCATTTTTGGAGCGGATGTGAGTTACTCTTGGTCAAAGGTTTCGTAGTAAAGAAATTATTTTCAAATAAATACTGTGGTGTTTTTTTTTTTTTTTTTTTTGAAAATACCATGAATTGAAGTACTCAAAATTATTTCCTAAACGGTGTACACTCGATTTTAACGAAAACTTTATTGAAAGAATAATTTCCCTTCTGTATTTTTCGCTATAATACATATTTGCTTAATTCTGAAAACTCATTCTGTAGTTTAAGA